>NC_072418.2:36479375-37938750 GCF_028858775.2 Pan troglodytes | reverse complement strand
GTGGTAGTAAGTCACACCTGTTGTTCTTATGTTAACAATTCAGGGATAATTGAACTGCAAGTTCCAAATATCTGCCAAGGCCAAGCACAGTGGCTCACATCTGTAATCCCAGTACTTTGGGAGGCCAAGGTAGGAGGATCACCTGAGCCCAGGAGTTTGAGACCAGCCTGAGCAATACAGTGAGACTGTGTCTCTATGAAAAATAAATTTAAAAAAATAGCTGGGCAGGGTAGTGTGCGCCCGTGGTCCCAGCTACTTGGAAGGCTGAGGCAGGAGGGTTGCTTGAGCCTGAGAGATCGAGGCAGCAGTGAGCATGATCATGCCACTGCACTCCAGCTTGGGTCACAGAGTGAGACCTTGTCTCAAAAAAGAAAAAAAAAAAGATTTACTAGCAGGCCACCTGGCTACATAATTTTACTAACCCCACCAGTCAAACCATCTGAGACTCCATCAAAGGATACCTACCAAGTACGACATGGTTTTTACTCTTACTATGGCCTTTAATAGCTCTGTTACCACTGATCTTTGGCCCTTGCTTGTTTAACCTCTTAGTAAAGTTTGTGTCTTCTAGATTACATAAATTGCATGTGAAGATGTCACAAGGCTTCCAACCCATCCCATCTTCTGACCCAGAAAATAAAGACATCCTGCTTTGGGCCCCTTATATCAGGTATTCAGAGATTTTTACTCCTTCAAAGCTAGGCAGGACCTATGCCCATAAGATCAGCAAGAAGCAGTTGCAGAAGATGGACCTCTACCCTTCTACAACCCCTTAAGATTAAGAAGGAGGGCCAGGCATGGTGATTGACCCTTGTAATCCTAGCACTTTGGGAGGCTGAGGCCAGTGGCTCACTTAAGGTCAGGAATTTGAGACCAACCTGGCCAACATGGTGAAATGCTGTCTCTACTAAAAATAGAAAAATTAGCCAAACATAGTGATGCATGCTTGTAATCCTAGCTACTTGGAAGGCTGAGGTGGGAGGATTGCTTCAACCTGGGAGGTGGAGGTTGCAGTGAGCCAAGATTGCACCACTGCATTCCAGCCTGGGTGACAGAGCAAGACTCTGTCTCAAAAAAAAAAAAAAAAAAAAAAAAAAAAAAAAAAGATTAAGGAGGAGTATATAATCTCTGAGGGGGGAATGAGGTCGAAGATCAGTGGGACTTGTTTTCTGAGCACCAGTCACAAGGCCCCGCTGATCAAAACAGTATCTAAGCAAAACAGGATGTAGATGTTGCCCTCGTTGCTCATTGTACATTAATTATAACTCATTAACATACTAAAAGAAACTCCCACCAGTGCCGTGACAGTTTACAAATGCCATGCAACTCCCAGAAGCCACCTTATACAGTAATATGGTTTGTCTCTGTGTCCCCACCCAAATCTCATCGTGTAGCTCCTATAATTCCCACATGTCATGGGAGGGACCCAGTAAGAGATGACTGAATCATGGGGCAGCAGGGAGGGGTCTTTCCCATGCTGTCCTTGTGATAGTGAATGGGTCTCACGAGACCTGATGGTTTTAAAAATGGGAGTTTCTCAGCACAAGCTCTCATTTTGCCTGCTGCCATCCACATGAGATGTGACTTTCCCGTCCTTGCCTTCTGCCATGATTGTGAGGCCTCCCTAGCCATGTGGAACTGTAAGTCCAATAAGCCTCTTTCTTTTGTAAATTGCCCAGTCTTGGAGATGTCTTTATCTGCAGCGTGAAAGCTGACTAATACATACGATTTTAAAAAGGGAGGAACCCTCAGTTACTGGAACCTCCACCCCTTTTTCAGAAAACTCATGAATAACCCACCTCTTATTTAGCATATAATGCAGGAATAGCCATAAATATAGCTAGCCAGCAATCCACGAGGGCTTCTGCTACTACTCTGCTACAGAGCAGCCATTTTCCTGCCCTCTGTGGCTCTAATAAACTTGCTTTCACTTCGCTCTGTCAGCTTGCTCCTGAATTCTTTCCAGCGCAAAACCAAGAACCCTCCTGGGCCGAGCCCCAATTCTGGGGTTCACCTACATCAGAAGCACAGGGTAGGCCACATAAGCTTACCAGAACTTACAGCATTATTTTTATTTCATTGTTGTATTTTGATGGAAACTGATCTGTGAAAAGTGAAACTAGTTTTCCCATTTATAAGCAATACAAGATTCCCTTTATGAAGAAACCAATTTAAGTAAACAAAATGTGTGTCAACTTAAAGAATAGTGGTTTATACTAATGGTCACAGCCAACGTCCCCTGACCACTGACCCTATGCCAGGCCCTGTTCAAGGCACTCTCCCTGCTCCACTGATTAGCCCTCACAACATCCCTGGTGAAGTGTGGGCTTTTCCCCAAAGCTGCTGACTCTAGACCCAATTGGCTTCCCTCTAGGAAGCTGCTGCCCAAAGAGAACAATAACATTTTTGAGCATGACTTATTGTTTTAATATGCTTGTTAATTTGAGGTATACCATAAGGCATACCTCAGCAAAATGTTCAGTCCTAAGTGTTCATTTCAATTCATATTTAATCTGTGTCCCCACTTACAGTAACTTCCACTAGATCGAGCTATCAGGCATTCTGAATCCCCAGCAGGCTCCCCCTGCATCTCCCAGTCAGTTCCCCCAAAAGGCGTCACTGTGCTGACTTCCATCCCCATACATTGGATTGGCTTCTTCTTGAAGGTTATGTGTATGGATTCACATGGCATGCATGGCTTTTTGTCCAGGGTCTTTCGCTTGGTATCCTGTTTGTGAGATTCATAGCACGAGGATTAATATCTTTTTTTTTGTTTTTTTTGAGACAGAGTCTTGCTCTGTCACCCAGGCTGGAGTGCAGTGGTGCGATCTCTGCTCACTGTAAGCTCTGCCTCCTGGGTTCATGCCATTCTCCTGCCTCAGCCTCCCGAGTAGCTGGGACTACAGGCACCTGCCACCACGCCCAGCTAATTTTTTGTATTTTTAGTAGAGACGGGTTTTCACCGTGTTAGCCAGGATGGTCTCGATCTCCTGACCTCATGATCCGCCCACTTTGGCCTCCCAAAGTGCTGGGATTACAGGCGTGAGCCACCGCGCCTGGCCCCTCACAGGGATTAATTTCAGTCTTGAGATTGTTGATGCAGTTGTTCCTTGGTTTATACAGATTCCCTTTACCTCACTTGCACCCTCAAAAATCATAGCTCCAAAATAGCAGAACACCCAACATTTTCCAAAAACATAGAAACAGAGCAGAAAGTCAGGCATCAGTCAATTTAGACCCACACTTTTCAATCCTCCCTGAGCACCTGGAGAACTTTTAAAGCTGCTCATGTCCATGCTTCATCCCGGGATTTTGTTCCATTTGGCCCATAATCAAGGCATCCCCAGGTGGTTCTTTTGTTCAGGGAGGTTGAGACCCACTGACTTAAGTTAATTAGAAAATAGTTTCTGGTATGAAATGTCACTTTCCCAGGGTCCCATGGCTGTATTTAAAGGGGGAAGGGCTTGCCCATGAACAGTGTTGGATTCTGTAGGATGGAGATTGAGGGGGATGAATGTTACATTGATGGTCATCACAACCCTCTATAGACTCTTGGCTCAAGGATGGTTTTTGTGCTGTTGGTTTCCAGGTTACAGGTCAACACTTTCTTTGCATGGACGGGAGCAGCCTCATTCTGGGCTCCTGCTCTTGTCTTGAACACCATACTGAATACAGAGCGTCATTCTTATCTTTACCCAAATATTGCTGTCCTATTTCTCCATGATCAGGGTATCTTCTTCCAAAATTGGAACTGAGCTACCTGATGGAAAATGAGCAAGATTATTGTGTGGTGAAGAGAGACCTCTCGTAAAGTTCCTGTCCAGGTAGGTGACCAAGAGCTGGGCAGGTGGGAGTCCCTGAACTCCATAGATCAGTTGGGGACCTCTTTTTGGGAAGGGGGAAGCCTCTTGTTGTGACCTCCCTGGGGACTTGGGATCCATACAGTCCTTTGACCATCCTCTTACCCCCTTATACACTTCCCTGCTACTGGGGGAGGAGTAGGTTGTATTAGGTTAAAATCAAACTCTAAGTTCCATGTCTTTGGGCTTAATACTTGACATTGCCGCTCTCCAGCCTTGTGAGATGTTGCATGATTTCATCAGTGTAAAAGCTGGCTAAGTTAATGCTGGCTATTGTAACACAGAAACACTTTACAATATCAGCAGCCCAGCACAAGGAGAGTTTTTGGCTTTTGTCTTTTTCTTTTCCTCATTCAAGATCCACACAGGTCCACACAGGTTAGCAAGGAGCTCTGCACCACACAGTTATTCAGGGAATAAGAAACATTCTATTGTCAACATGTGGCTCAATTTAAAGCTTTCTTGGCATTATCTGTCAGCAGAGGAAAAATGAGAAAGAGAAGTCATGCCCACTTGCACCCATACATTGCTGTTGCCACTCTGTTGACAAAAACTGGGTATTTGGCTGCACCTGAATTCTCAGAGCCAGGAGGTGGTTTAGCTGTGTACCCAAAGAGGAGAGAAAATGGGTTTGGTCAGCATATATCTCATTCTGTACACTTAGCCTACATTTAGTAAATGGTGGTAATAAGACTTTTCAATACTTTTCATCTCATTGGATTGTCTGATGGCATAGTTAGATAATACATGGAACTGTATAAGGTAATGCCTGAAACACAGTGGCTCTAAAAGACTTAGCTATTTGTATTGGTATTGTGCATGTAATAACATTAACTGCAATGAATAATAATAACACATTTCTTTTTTATCTCCAACTTCTTTATTTTTAATTTTATTTTTAATTGACAAATAATATGAATTTATGGGGGTACAGCATGATATTTTGATACATATTTACAATGTGGATGGATTACATCAAGCTAATTAAATCTATCACCTCATATATAATATAAATTTTTGTAGTAAATTTAAAATCTACTATTTTAGCAATTTTAAGATATACAGTACATTGTTTTTTATAGTCACCGTTCTGTGCAATAGATTACTAAAATGTATTCCTCCTGTCTAACTGAAATTTTGCACCGTTGATCAACATCTTTCCCTAATCTTCCTCTCCTCCTCCCCCCAGGCCTTCCGCTCTCTACTTCTATGAGTTCAACTTCTCTTGATTCCACATATAAATGAGATCACACAGTGTTTGTCTTTCTGTGCTTGACTTATTTCAATTGGTGTAATATTCTCCAGGGTCATCTATGTTGTTTCAAATGACAGAATTTCCCCCCTTTTTTAAGGCTGATTAATATTTCATTGTCTTTCTGTATTCATTTCACTTTGTATTCATTTTTTCCTGTATTCATTCATTCTTTGTACTTCCTGTGTTCATTCATCCATTGACAGACACTTAGGTTGATGCTTGTGAATAATGCTACAATGATCATGACAGTGCGGGTACATCATTGGACACTGGAGGAAAGTCCTTTGAATGTAAAGCATGTCGGAAAGCCTTTTGTGACAAGCTATTGTTAATTGAATAGAGAGCTCAGAGATAAACCCCACACATTTAGAGCCAATTGATTTTTAACAAAGGCACTGAAAATACACCATGGGAAAAGGACAGTCTCTTCAATAAATGGTGTTGGAAAACATGGCTATTCACATGCAGAGGGATGAACTTAGACCCTTATCTCACAACATATACAAAAATAAACTTAAAATGAACTAAAGACTTAAATATAAGACACAAAACTGTGAAACTACTAGAAGAAAATGTAGAGGACATGCTCCATGACTTTGATCTGAGCCACGACTTTTTGGATATGACCCCCAAGGTACAAGCAACAAAAGCAAAAATAGTCAAATGGGACCACATCAAACTAAAAAGGTTTTGCACAGCATAGGAAACAGTCAACAGAGTGAAGAGACAACCTACAGATTGAGAGAGAATATTTTCAAGCTATACATTTGATAAGGAGTTAATATCCAAAATCTATAATGAACTGAAACAATAGCAAGAAAACAAATAACTCAATTAAAAATGTGGGAAGGACCTGAATAGACATTTAGCATCTAAAGAAGACATACAAATGACCAACAACTATATGAAAAAATGCTCAACACCACTAATAATTAGGGAAATGCAGATAAAAATTACAATGAGACATCACCTCACCTCTGTTAGAATGGCTGTTATCAAAAAGAGAAAAGAGCACGTGTTGGCGAGGAGGTGGATAAGAGGGAACATTTCCATACTGTTGGTGGTAATGTAAATTAGTAAAGCGGTTGTGGAAAGCAGTATGGAAGTTTCTCAAAAAAGTAAACATAGAATTACCATGTGATCCAGTAGTCCCTCTTCTGGACATAGACACAAAGGAAATTAAATTAACCCATTAGACATAGCTGCAGTCTGATGTTCATTGCAACGTTATTCACGAAAGCTAAGCTATGGGAACAACCTAACTGTTCATCGAGATATGATTGGGTAAAGAAAATGTGGCACATATCGATGAGCCTAGAGGACATTGCGTTAAGTGAAATAAGCCAGGCACAGAAAAGCAAATTTTACCTGATCTCATATAAGGAATCTAAAAAAGTCATAGGAGTAAAGGATAGAATGGTCACTAGGGGATGGGAGCTTTGTGGAAAAGTTGCTCAAAGGATACAAAATTTCAGTTAGCAGGAATACTGTCAAGAAATCTATTATACAACATGGTGAATATAGTTAATAATATATAGTCTTCTTAAAAAATGCTAAGAGGGTGGGTGTAAAATGTTCTCATTACAAAATGATAACTGTGTGAGGTAGGAATATATTAATTAGCTAGATTAGTCATTCTAATGTCTATACATGTCAAAACATCATGTTGCACATGGCAAATATATACAATTTTATCTGTTAATACTTTTAAAAAGAGTCTTAAAATATTAATCATTTTATCCCATCTCAGTATATATGTTATCAAGGCTATACATGATAATTCCATCTTTTTAACTTCACAGTGGAATATTTGTCACGTTTTCTACAGATAATGAGTATTTTTTTAATCCACAGATGCGCCTTCTCTCTGGATCCACATTTCTTCTCTCATCACAGATCTTTCACCTGGTATCACTTTTCGTCATCCTTAAATAGAATTTTCTTTAAGAATTTCATTTTATGCAGGTTAATTTTCCATTAAATTTCTTATTTTTGCTCTGAAGTCATTTTGCTTTATGCTGTTTCTTCAAAAACACTTTTGCTATGTGTAGAAATTTTGGTTAGCAGTTACTTCTTCAGCAGTTTGAATTGGTCCCTTTCACTGTGTCCCTGAGTCACAATTATATTTTGGGAGTGAGTGGTGACAAATAACTTACCATTTTGATCATAGCCTTCAGATCTTAGGTTAGGATATGAACCGAAATTCTAACACTGAGATGGAGACAGTGACTGGATGGGATTGTCACAGAAAAGAGGAAGTGAGAGTATTGAGTGTGGAGGAGAAATCATACGCAGTCACCCTTTGGGATCCATGGGACATTGGTTCCAGGATCCTGCACAGATACCACATCCACAGATGCTCAAGTCCCTAATATAAAATGCCATAGAATTTACATATAGCCTACACATAGACTCCTCCCACATATTTTAACTCATCTCTAGATTACTTACAATACCCAATACAGTGTAAGTGCTGTGTAAATAGTTGTGATGCTGTATTGTTCAGGGAATAATAAGAAAAAAAGGCATATACTTATTCAGTACAAAGGCAACCAATTTTTCCAAGTATTTTTAATCCACAGTTGGTTGAATCCATGGATGCAGAACCTGTGGATACGGAGGGCCGACTGTAATGAGTATGTATCTGGTGGCCAAATTGATGGGTTGTGCTAGAAACTGAGTAGGTGCTTAGGAATCCCCTTTCTCTTCCTGGATACGTGGCTTTCCTAAGACTTAATTAATTTGGTATTCACTTGAGGACTGCAGGTTCAAGTAATGGGCTGTTGAAGTCTTGATGAGAGCAGTACCTGATAATTCTGTCAGTAAACATCAGGCTGTGCCATTTCATAGTCAAATATTTGCACCTAGAGGCTGGAGGGAGGTGAATTCCCTGAGTATTAGAGATTAACAATGACTTGTCATCTGCCATCACATACTTGAAATTGTGTCAACTCCACTCTCCACTTTGGCCAGAGGGCAGTTAGCTGTGATGTTCTCAAGCATTGAATCATGTGGCCTATAAGAATTCATCCTACAGTTTATGAAACCCTCCTGCATGATCTATTTTTAAAAATAAATTCTTTTAAAGGAGCCAAATAGTGTTATTCAAAGGTGTACTATCTTGTAAAACTTTCAGTGATTAACTCTGAGGCTGCTTGATGCATTTGAGTGATGTTTTATATTTTGACAGATATCCCAAATGACCCAGCAAAAGGGACATTTCGTTTGCCCCCTCACAGCCATTGTATGTGAGTGTCTTGTGATGATGATGATGATGATGATGATGATGATAAAAAATAGCCGTAATGCATTTCATGAGTACTGACTTTAAAGCTCTATTACTTCCCATGAGGTATGTGGTGTTATTTTACCTATTTTATTCACTGGATTTTAATGAGCATTCCCTTTCTCAAACTGCAGCCAGGATCAAAATTCCCCTCTGGGCCCCAGCCCCACAGTTTCTGATTCACTAGGTTTTGGTGGGGCCAGGGAGCATGCATTTTTAACAAATTATCAGGTGGTCCCAATGTTAAAGGTTTGGGAACTACTGGATTAGAACAGTCTTTAATGTTAGTACACAAAGACCCTAAAAGCATGGTATTTTCTTCATTTTTCATTTTGAATGTAGGTTCTTGAGTGCCTAGAACTGAAGAGATGCACCTAGGGCCTCAGAGGCAAGAAGGTCAAGGAATGAGTCTCCTATTAGCAACCTCTGAGGGTGGAGCATTAGCTTGGGTGGCCACAGAAATCTAGATGTGGCTCCTTTAGGAGGAAGAAAAGCCCTGCCTTGTCAGTAAGACATTGGAACAATATTTCCCAGGGCCAACTGGAATGGTGTTTGGCCATTGTCATGGAGAAACAGATACAGGTCACAACTATATTACCCAGACAAGTCTCTGTGCCTCCACCCAGGAAAGGGGCACTTCCTGTACCCCACATAGGCGCTGTGGGCTTTGCAAGACACCATTGTGAATATTTAGTTGGTGGTGCTGGGTTACTCCACAGGGGCCAAGTCAATTCCCAGGTGTTAAAAAAATCATGACGCTTGTTAAAGAATAGTAAGGCAGACTTGATTCAGCGGGACTCTTGCGAGAGATGTAGGGACCACTGCAGTGGGGTGTTCCAGGGTGGGAGAGAGATTGGGCTCAACTCCAACTGCAGCAGGAACAAGTGGGGATTCATACCCAAGGAATGGTGTGGAGGGGTCAATGAATGGAAAAGCATTAAGAGGAAATGTCAGAGGTAAGGGGGGATTCTGGTAAGCTGACTTAGCAGGATTCTTGCTAAAAATGGACAATGTAGAGACAACATGGAAATCCAAATCAGGGCCTAGGTGAGGAGAGAGTTCAAAGGAGCCTGATTAGAGTTTGGTTGAGTAGATCTTTGTCAGCACTGAGCAGGGAAGGACTGTGCAGAGGTTAGGACCTACCTCCACCCCTTAGCATTAGCTATGATCCCCCTAAAATGGGGGTTCTTCCAGGATCCTCCAGAGCCACTGCACCCTCACTCCATCCCACGATATCTTGGGCCTTACGTGTATTTTATACTGGTGGAGTCTGAGGCTTGGAGCACCCAAGTTGGAGCACCCAACTATAACTGGGTAATATAGTGGTGACCTGTATCTGTTTCTCCATGACAATGGCCAAACAGCATTCCAGTTGGCCCTGGGAAATATTGTTCCAATGTTTTACTGACAAGGGCACACCCCCCACAGTACAGACCAAATTGAAGAACAGGTTGAGCCCATCAGACCTGCCCCAGTCTCCCACTTCTCATGTTCCCACCCTGTTCATGTTGCTCACTGGATATGGTGGCATTGATGGATCCAGTGCAGGTAAGTGGAAGGGCCTTTAGGTCCTCAGCTGCTCAGACATCCACTCTCAAGTTCTTGGCACTGAGATACAAAGGATAATATTTCCCTGAGACTTTTCCCCTTTCCATCATCACTGGGGAGTCACTGATGTTACCAGAGAGCAGGGGGCAGAAGGCAGCCCTGGAATGCCTGAGTGAGGAGTGGGTCTCTCTTCTGAATGTTCTGGGAGCCCTGAAGGTTGGGAACAGAGCAGAGAGGTGATCTTACTGAGATCCTAAGAGGGTCCCTCTGGCTGCAGAGAGGAGAGCAGGCTGTAGAGGCATACAGTGGGAGCAGAGTGACCAAGTAATAGGCTACTGCAATAGTCCAGGTAAGTGGTGTTCGCTAAACCAAAATGGATATGGAAGCAGTGATTAGATTCTGCATCTATTTTTTAAGTCAAGCTGACCAGATTTTCTAACATGAAGGGTAAGAAGGACAAGGAGGTTAGGTGACCCCAGGTTTTTGGCTTAGCAGCTGGAAAGGACAGATGTGCCACCAATTGAGATGGAATAGTTGGTTGTAGGGGAGATCTTAAGTGGCAGTATCAGAAGTATCAGAAGTTAGGTTTTGGCCATGTTGAGTCTGACGGTCCAGGGGCCCCTGAGTGGAGGTTCTGAGCAGGCAACTAGACATACAGTTGTGGTGTGCTGGGGAGGGATTCAGGTTATGAGAATCCAAATTGTGGCATCTAGTATGTGGATGGCTATGGAGTTGTGTGGAGATTTAGGAGAGGAGATTTTCTGGTCATGGTGCAATGCCAATATGTTGAAAGAAAGGAAAGAGTGGAGCCTGAGGACTGGTTATCTTGCTTCGGCAAATCACTGGCCATGAGGATTGCATATGGGGAAGATCAGGATCTGGTAAGTGGCCACATTTTCCAAGGGGGTATCGATTCGAGATGGATGCTGAGGCTTAGCCAGAATGGAGGTGGAATTACAGTAAGATCTGGGATGGAGTTTGTTCACCGTCTCTGGACACACTAGGCTTTTGTGGTGACCCATGGTGATGAAGGAATAGAATGCACAACACAGAAGAGAAAGAGGATCTATTAATAAGTGTCAAACATCTGTGTGTGGTTAATGACTGAGGTTGAAGCCAGGATCACCACCATGTTGGGAGGCCTTCGAATCGGAACTGGGCGCTGCCCTTGCCAGTGGGAGCCATCAAAGGTATTTTGAGTTGTGTTCCCCCCAAAATATATGTGAATGTCTTAGTACTCAGTACCTTAAAATGCGATCTTATTTGGAAAGAGTCTTTATAGAGGTAATCATGTTAAAATGAGATCCCGAGGGTGCGTCTTAATCCAATATGACTGGTATACTTATAAAAAGGGGAAATGTGGACCCTGAGACAGACACACACAGAGAGAAGATGACATAAAGACACCCAGGGAGAAGACGGCCATGTGACCGGAGGGGTGTATCCACAAGCCAAGGAATGCCAGGGATTGCCAGCAACCACCAGAAGCTGGAAGAAGCAAGGCAGGATTCTCCCCTGGAACTACTGAAGACAGCATGGCCCTGCCAATGTCTTCATTTCAGACTTCTAGCTCCAGACTGGCAGACAATCTAGCTCCAGACTGGCAGACAATCAATTTCTTTTGTTTGAAACCACCCAATTCAGCAACCCTGGGAGATGAATACAGAGGGTCTTGGGCAGGACGAGCTCCTGGTTGCATTTGCCAAGCACTCTTTGCATGCCATGTACAGAGGGAATTGCAGAAAGCCCATGAACATGGCCACGGTGTGGGCCAGGAGTTGGGTAGCAGCGGCAATTGGGGCTTCACAGGTGGGGCCTAGAGTTACGAGACAGGTGCAGTCTGAAGAGTGCTACCCCTGTGGGAAGGAAGTTAATGACTGGCCCATGGTACTGGGAGGTTAAGGAAGAAGACTGAGCTCACTTTTGTTTGTATCTGGTAAGTATGATCTTGCTGACACTAGGAGATGGCATTGGGCTCCTTGTATTGATCACAAGGGGATGTTTTTTTAAAAAATATTTTCTATATTTTCTGATGCTTTGACATATTGGGGGCTTGCTCATCCTGGTGAGACCACCCCTCCCAGGGCCAGCTAATTCCTAGAAAATAAACACTTGCCTGTGGGTAAGTCATTCATGTATAGCCAACCAGTCTGAGTTCCTACTCCTACCTGCCTGCTTTTATCAGGTTCCTGCAGCCCAGGACACTGTCCCCCTGCCCTAAATCACTCCAGGGCCAGGTACTGGACAACTAAGGAGCACCCATATAACCCAGAGCTTACTAAAATTATTCAGATTACTCGATCCTTAGCATGCTCAGTTTACCTACCCTGCCTTGCCTCTTCCTTTCTGTGAAACCACAATAAAGCCTCCTGCCCCTGCTTCCCTCTTTGCTCTTCCTGCCTCCTCTCTGACCCTGATCCTTCCCTGTGTAGCCCTGCATGGCGTGGCATGGCCCCTCTTCTTGGGATCTTGGGAACTGTAAGTTAAGAAAATCTTCTTTCAATGGCAGTTGTCTGTACATCATCTCACTACACCTAATTAAAACAAATCCCAGGTGCATTTTAAAAGACCCCACATGCCAGGCCCAGAGTACATTTGGTGTCTATCTGCCTGCCTGCCTGTTGTCAATGTGGGCTGACACAGTGATCAACAGGGTACAAACTGGGAGTGAACACCAGTGTCACCAGTGCCTGATATCTCCTCTGAATTGGGAAGTTGGGGAGGAGAGTAGGTTTGGGATGTATGTATGGGAAGATGGACTGAGGTCCTGAGGAGAGAAGACAGTCATGGAGTCAATAGCCTCCATCATGGCAGGGCTGTGTGACCTTTGAGGATATGGCCATTGAGTTTTCCCTGAGGCAGGTGGGGGCTGTTTGATGAGGCTCAGAGACTCCTATACCATAATGTGATGCTGGACAGCTTTGCACTTATAGCCTTGCTGAGTAAGGTCTTCACATCTTCCCTAGTGACCTGAGCTGGTTTCTTCCTGTCCCCTTGCCCCAGAGGCGGCTCTGTCCTCACAGCTGGAGCATGGGCCCTTCTCACTTCTCTGCTGTCCTGGCACATGTGCTGTGGGTGCTGAACCTCTGTGCACTTCTCTGAGCAGTACCCTCCCCAAGGAGCCCCAGCAACTGCCACCCCAAGGCCTTGCAGGGAAGTTTTGAGGCCAGCCCAGTAGATCCCATCCAGCTCAGTCATTTCTTTCCCAAATGATTGTCCAGTTCCGGGGCAATTCTGGATGCAGATTCTGTCCCCTTTTTTGGCTGGCATTTCCTGGGGCCTGGCTGTGCCAGGAATTACAGGCACTAAGAAGATCACTATTTGGCTGGGACTGCCGGCTTGTTTCTGCAAGACATTCCTCATAGGCTTTTTGTTTCATGTTGTTTTCCATTTTCTTTCCTGTAGTCTGTGGTGGAGTGGTTCCTCTGAACAAATGCTGGCCACTCACCTGCCAAGGTGCTTCCCTTAGTGCTTAGCAACCATTTAGTTGCCCAACTGGAGATGGTGGAATAGGCCTGGGTGCCTGAACAGAGCAGACACTATGACAACCATGACAAGAGGTGGTTAGAGGGGCCTTGGCCTTGGGAAGTAGGAAGAGGAGAGTGTGACATCAGGACTAGGTTCACATATCAGTAACCTGTCCCTGTTCACCATTGTTTGGGTTCCAAAGCTAATGGCCATACCTCATCCATATCACTCCTTCCCCATTCTTGAAACTGTATCCACTTGTCATTTCTATTCTGACACTGGGCCCCAGGCTGCACCCCACATCCTGGTCTCCATGTCTCACCCTCTCCACTGCTCACTCTGGAGTGCTCTCCAACATTGGCCTACAATTCATGGGTTGTGAGATGTGCATTTCCATTAATAGTCCCTGAACGCCAGCAACTCAGGTGCAATTGCATTTTTCTTGGGCCTGGACACACCCTTAGGGCTCATGTTTTACCAGCAGCCAAAGCCCTGCTGGAGGGTGCTTATGGAGAAGTGAGCTGGAGACCCTGCCTCTATCATTTCTGCACTGCATCCTGCTGTTCTTGACTCTGGCAAGATCATGGCACTGTTAAAGCCTCCTATATTCTGTCACTTTGAGAGTCTTACTACTGCGCAGCAGTTGCTTCCTTCCACTTCCTCAGCACCTTTGTCTTACGAACAATTCCGCAGGCTCATTCCTGGGTCAGACATTTGTGATGGGGCTGTTCTCTCCCACTAAAGCTAACAAGAATTTTACCAGCATTTCATTGCTTTCAGTTTTTTGGCATAGATTGGAAGGTAAGCAAGGGCTCTCTCTGTGAACATAATGTTGAAAAAGTGTCACCTGTCAGGAATCCCAGGCAGGTCCTTCCACCCAGAACCTACACCTGCCATGTGTGTGGTTTTATTTTTTCTTTTTCTTCTTTCTTTCGTTCTTTCTTCTCTCTTTCTTTGTTTCTTCTTTCTTTCTATTTCTTTTCTTTCATTTCCTTCCTTCCTTCCTTTTCTCTCTCTCCTTCCTTCCTTTTCTTTTTTTTATTTTTATTTTTATTTGAGACAGAGTCTCGCTCTATCACCCAGGCTGGAGTACAGTGGCGCTATCTCAGCTCACTGCAAACTCCGCCTCCCGGGTTCACGCCATTCTCCTGCCTCAGCCTCCTGAGTAGCTGGGACTACAGGTGGCCACCACCGCGCCCGGCTAATTTTTTGTATTTTTAGTAGAGACGGGGTTTCACCGTGTTAGCCAGGATGGTCTCGATCTCCTGACCTCGTGATCCACCTGCCTCGGCCTCCCAAAGTGCTGGGATTACAGGCGTGAGCCACCGCACCCGGCCCCTTCCTTTTCTTTCTCTTTTCTTTTCTTTGACTTTTCTTCTTTCTTTTCCTTTCTTTCTTTCTTTCTCTTTCTTTCCTCTCTTTCTCTCCCTTCCTTCTTTCCCCTTCCTTCCTTTTCTTTCTTTCTTTCTGGCTTTCTTTCTCTTTCTCTTTCTTTCCTTCTTTCTCTTTCTTGCTTTCTCTCTTCCTTCCTCCCTCCCCCTTCCTTCCTTCCCTCCCTCCCCCTCTCTCTTTCTTTCCTTTCCTTTCTCTCTCTCCCTTCCTTGCTTCCCCTTCCTTCCTCCCTCCTCCCTGTCTCTTTCTTTCTTTCTCTCTTCGTCTCTCTCCTTCCTTCCTTTTTTCCTTCCTTCCTTAATTTCTTCTCTTCTCTTCTCTTTCTTGCACAGGGTGCCACTCTGTCACCAAGGCTGGAGTGCAGTGGTACAGCTGCAGCCTCAACCTCTTGGGCTCAAGCAATCCTCCCACCTCAGCCTCCCAAGTAGCTGGGACTATAGGTGCACACCACCACACCCAGCTTATTTTTTAATTTTTTTGTAGAGACAGGGTCTCATCATGTTGCCCAGACTGGTCTCAAACTCCTGGCCTGAAGTAATTCTCCCACCTTAGCCTCCCGAAATGCTGGGATTACAGGCATGAGCCACTGCACCTGGCCATGTGGTCTACTCTTGAAAGACACTTTGCACCTGGCTGGATACCAAATAACACACCCAGGGCAGAAATCATCATACACACGTGGTATGTGGAGAAGATTCTGAGTGAGTGTAAACCTTCCCCAGCAACAGATGCAGAGAATATAGAGAAGTCCATCAGAAAGGAGTAGGGGAGGACCTTGCTTGTGAAGACTTGAAGCAACCACACGTCAGAAGAGCCTTTCGAATGCAGGGAGGATGGGGACTTTCTAGCCACAGCAGGCTTTCTCCAGCATCAGGTCACTCTTAGCATGGGGGAGCCACAGAAGAGCATACCATGTGCAGCAGCCTTTCTCATTATGCAAAGGCATTACCAATGCAGTCAACTTGGAAATGCCTTCAGCCACAATTTCACAGTTGTTTAGCAACAGAGAGTCCACGCTGGGGAAAGGCCTTATGGGTGTAGAGAATATGGGGAATTCTTTAGACAGGCCTCCACTCTCAATATGCATCGAGTTCACACTAAAGAAAAGTCTGTGCAGCAAATTAAACCCTTTCAACAGCAAGTGAGATTTACTCAGCATCAGCAAATCCACATTGGAGAAAGGCCTTATGAGTGCATCTCCTAAAAGATGTGAGTTGGAGACCCTGCCTTTCCATCTGGAGCAGTGGTTAAATTTGACAGCTACTACTCTGATCTCTTTCAACACCAAAGAGTTCACACCAGAGAAAAACCTTATGAATACAGCAAATGTGAGAAATTATCCAAAGCCCCAGCCTCAGTAAACATCAGAGAGTTCACTCTGATGAAAGTTTTCATGAGTGTAGTGACTATGGAAAAAGGTCAGGGCTGGGCATGATGGCTCACACCTGTAATCCCAGCAGTTAGGGTGGCCAAGGCAGTAGGATCGCTTGAGGTTGGAAGTTTGAGACCAGCCTGGACAACACAATGAGATCCTCATCTCTTCAAAAAATGAAAAAAAAAAAAAAAAAAAAAAAAAAAAAAAGCTGGGCATGGTGGCACATACCTGTAGTCCCAGCTAGCTACTCAGGAGGCTGTGGTGGGAAGATTGCTTGAGTTCAGGAGTTTGAGTATAGGATTGTGCCACTGCACTCCAACCTGGGTGACAGAGTAAGACCACTGAAAAAAATGTAAGTGGTTGTGCCATTTTTTGTTCTCACCAGCAGTGTTGGTGAGTTCCAGTTTCTCCACATCCTCACCAACAATTGGTGTTGTCAGTGTTTTTAATTTTTGCCATTCCAATAGGAGGTGCCAAGTAGTATCTTACATTTCTGTAAAGACTCATGATTTGGGAAATTATTTTGTATGTTTTTTTGCCACCCATATATCTACTTTTGTGAGATAGCCATTCATATTTTTTGCCTTTTTAAAATGAATGTTGGTTGGGTAGATATTTCTGTTTTCACTAACGAGTACAATGAAACAACAAAGAAATTTGTTAGTACTTCAGTCATTCATGAATGGTGTTAGTGACTTGTTTGCTAAGTTGAGAAATATTTTTGGATACTAGAAGAATATTTTCTCAAATTTTGTGCTGTTTACAATGTAAAGCTATAGACACAACATACTTTTAAATTTAATCTGCATTATTAACATATTCTCCATTACATTTTTCAGGCTGTACAGTCAACAAAATTCTGACTTGTAGTGTTTGCCAATTTCCCTGGTGTAAATATTCCCACTTTGGCAATGTCATGCAACAAAATGTCTCTAAACCTGGAGACATCTATTTCTTGATAAAACTTTGCTAGACGTTTATCAGTTTCATTGATCTCAAGCTTCTAGTTTCATTGATTTTCTCTAAGTTTTTTCTGCTTATTTCATCGATTTCCATTTTGATCTTTAGTATATCCTTTTTCTGAATCATTTTGTTTCTTTTCTTTTTCTGATTTCTTTTATATATATATTTTTTTATTTTTTTTATTATACTTTAAGTTTTAGGGTACATGTGCACATTGTGCAGGTTAGTTACATATGTATACATGTGCCATGCTGGTGCGCTGCACCCACTAACTCGTCATCTAGCATTAGGTATATCTCCCAATGCTATCCCTCCCCCCTCCCCCCACCCCACCACAGTCCCCAGAGTGTGATATTCCCCTTCCTGTGTCCATGTGATCTCATTGTTCAATTCCCACCTATGAGTGAGAATATGCAGTGTTTGGTTTTTTGTTCTTGCGATAGTTTACTGAGAATGATGATTTCCAATTTCATCCATGTCCCTGCAAAGGACATGAACTCGTCATTTTTTATGGCTGCATAGTATTCCATGGTGTATATGTGCCACATTTTCTTAATCCAGTCTATCATTGTTGGACATTTGGGTTGGTTCCAAATCTTTGCTATTGTGAATAATGCCGCAATAAACATACGTGTGCATGTGTCTTTATAGCAGCATGATTTATAGTCATTTGGGTATATACCCACTATTTAATACATGGTGCTGGGAAAACTGGCTAGCCATATGTAGAAAGCTCAAACTGGATCCCTTCCTTACACCCTATACAAAAATCAATTCAAGATGGATTAAAGATTTAAATGTTATACCTAAAACCATAAAAACCCTAGAAGAAAACCTAGGCATTACCATTCAGGACATAGGCATGGGCAAGGACTTCATGTCCAAAACACCAAAAGCAATGGCAACAAAAGACAAAGTTGACAAATGGGATCTAATTAAACTAAAGAGCTTCTGCACAGCAAAAGAAACTACCATCAGAGTGAACAGGCAACCTACAAAATGGGAGAAAATTTTCGCAAACTACTCATCTGACAAAGGGCTAATATCCAGAATCTACAATGAACTCAAACAAATTTACAAGAAAAAAACAAACAACCCCATCAAAAAGTGGGCAAAGGACATGAACAGACACTTCTCAAAAGAAGACATTTATGCAGCCAAAAAATATATTTTTTTATTATACTTTAAGTTCTAGGGTACATGTGCACAACGTGCAGGTTTGTTATTTAATGTGGAAACTAAGACCCATGATTTGAGACCCTTCATTTTTTCTCTTAGGTGTTTAATATTATAGATTTCCCTTCAAATTGTCTTTCAGCTGTGTCCCAGAGATTTTTTAACAGCTCTATTGAGGTGTCACTAATATAAAAAAACCTGCACATATTTATTGTATACAACTTGGTTGGTTAGAACATATGTGTATACCTGTGAAACCATCACTATAATCAAGGTAATAAACACATCCATCATCTCCAAAGGTTTCCTCCTACCTCTCCCCTCCCCCCTTTTTTTGTAGTAAGAACGCTTAACTTGACATCTGCTCTCTTAACAAATTTTAAGTATACAATATCGTTAACTACAGGCACTGTGTTGTTCAGCAGCTCTCTAGAACATATTCACTTTGCATACTGAAACTTTGTACCTGTTCAATATCTCCCCACTTATCCTCCTCCCAGACCTGGTGCCCACCATTTTGCTCTCTGCCTCTATGAGTTTGACTTTTTTTGGTACCTCATATAAGTGGGATCATACAATATTTGTTCTTCTGTGACTGGCTCATTTAACTTAGCATAATGCTCTCTGGGTTCAACTATATTGTTGCACATGGCAGGATTTCCTCATTTTTTAAAGGCTGAATAATATTTCATTTTATACATATCCAGTATATATATCCTATATATATAGGATTATATATATAATATATATCCTATATGTAGGATATATATTATATATATATACCTATATATATAGGATTATATATATAATATATATCCTATATGTAGGATATATATTATATATATAATCCTATATATAACATATATTATATATATTATATATATAATATATAATATAATATATTATAATCCTATATATAGGATATATATTATATATATAATCCTATATATAACATATATTATATATATCCTATATATGATATATTATATATCCTATATATATAATATATGTATTATATATTATATATATTATTATATATATCCAGAGCAAATATTTTAAAAATTGATCATGTTTTGTCCCCTTTATGTCCCTTTTGGTATCATATCTAAGAATTCTTCACCTCACCCTTGGGCATGACAATTTCCTCATAATGCTTTCATCGTTTTAAGATAGGAGGCAAGACTCAACTCCAGAGGCATGGTCAGACATTGGACCAAATTGAGGACTATATAAAACAGGGATGAGGTGGAAGCAACTTTCCATAAGACACACCCACTAGTGTGCCATGTCAGTTTACCATTGCCATGGCAACACCTGGGTGTTACTACCCCTTTCCATGGCAGTGACCCCATGACCCAAAAGTTACTACCCCTTCCACAGAAATTTTTGCATAAACCGCCCCTTAATCTGCATGTAATTAAAAGTGGGTATAAATATGACTGCAAAACTGCCCTGAGCTGCTACTCTCTGCCTATGGGGTAGCCCTGCTCTGCAGAGGCAGTCACAGAGCTGTGACACTGCCTCTTCAATAAAACTGTTTTCTTCTACCACCTGCTTGCCCTTGAATCCTTCCCTGGGTGAAGCCAAGAACCCTCACAGGCTGAGCCCCACTTTGGGGCTCCACTAATTCCTCTCTAATAATCTGAGGAATTTGGTTAGTTGTGATTTCCTGTTTTTGCAATCATTTATTAGAATCACAGGAATAGCAGTGAATTATTCAATAGAAACAGCCGCTGCCTTGCTAATTAGTTTATAAAACTCCAGAACATTTTTGTTTGATTCAAGAGCTGAAGAATCGCAAGCCCATGTTTAAAATTCGGGGAATATCCCTGAGGTGTATATACATAGTGTTGTTATTTAATGTGGGAAAATAATAATCAAACCCGTTAACTTAAATTTAGCCCTAGTCTTGTGTGAAGTGAATATGTGTAAATAAAATATATGAATTCTGTATGAACTATGAGTTAGGATTGCATGATTGCCTAAAGCCCATCTCACACAACTTGTCTGTCCAAATATTTTAAGAGTCACAATTTATATAAAAACAATTTACATTAAAGTTACATTTACATTTTGTACATTGTACAAAGAGGTTTTGAAATAAATAAAAGTAGTAGCAATAAAGCACTTACCTATTTTGTTGATTGAAAGTAAATGCAACAAAGAAATTCTATTACTTAGGATACAAAATGATAAATTTATTCTACTTTGGATGTTTACCTTTCAAATATATATTTCATCTAATTTCATTTGATATAAGTATTCTGTAATCGCTGAGAAGGAATGTATAACATATTAACTCAATATTTAGCAACTACTCATTTCCTTGATGTGTTTCATAACTTCCCTTAACTCTAAATAGGATTCTTTTTAAAGAAATTTTCCTATTTCCAAGTTTTGTATTTTCTCAGTAATAGGTCTAATATTTTGTTCATATAAATTTACTAATATGTTTTGTTGACACACCTCAGCAATGAAGTGAGTATCCTCATAAATAAAGCTTAGATTTTAGACTATAAAATGTAACAAATATTACATAGCAGGATTTGACACAAACTTTGGTTTGGTCTAAGTTACAGTAGTGTTGTTTTGTTTAAAAAGCCTTCATGAGATATAATTCACTTACCATATAAATCACACATTCAAAATACACAATTCAGTGGTTTTAACATATTTAAATATATGTGCAACTATCCCCCACAGTTATTTTTAAAACATTTCATCACTTCACAAAGAAACTCCATATCCCTTAGATATCAATCTGCTGTCCCACCACTACCCACCATCCCTAAGCAACCACTAATCTACCTTCAACCTCTATAGAGTTGCCTATCCTGCACACTTCATGTACATGGAATTATATACTATGTGGTTATTTTGTAGCTGATTTTTTCACTTACATGTTTTCAGTGTTCCTCCATGCTGTATTGTATATCAGCACTGCAGTCCTTTCTTATGGCTGAATAATCTGTTATAAGGATATATCACATTTTGTTTATCCATTCATAAGTTGGTAAATGTGTTAGGTTGTTCTTGCTTTGCTGTAAAGGAAAACCTGAGACTGGGTAATTTACGAAGGAATACCCCAGACTGGATAATTTACAAAGAAAAGAGGTTTTCTTGGCTCACAGTTCTGCAGGCTGTACAGGAAGCATAGCACTAGCATCTGCTTAATTTCTGGTGAGGCCTCAGGAAGCTTCCAATCATGGTGCAAGGCAAAGGGGGAGCCAGTGTGTCACATGGTGAGAGCAGGAGCAAGAGAGAGTGAGGGGAAGATGCCACACACTTTTAAACAGTCAGATCTTGAGAAAACTCATTATCTCAAGAATAGCACCAATGGGATGGCATCAAATCATTCATGAGAAATCTACCCTCATGATCCAGTCACCTCCCAGCAGGCCCCATAATATTATATGGTTTGGCTGCGTCCCCACCCAAAATCTGGACTAGATGCATAACGTATCACCCTGAGATCTTAACATTTAGATGAGGTCAGAGACTGGATGGAGATTTTGGCTTCTCGCATTAAGAAGCATGTGAGAGTGTAGAATGTATAGGATAAATAATAGAATGGAAATCTGATGACTAATTAATAGATTTTACTAGAAAATGGCCAAGGACTTATCCTATCCCATTATCTCTTTCTGGATGCTCTGGAGGACAGCACATCCTGGCTTCTCTTACATGTGGAGCTATTTGAGTGGGTTGTAGGCCATGGAATATAGGCAGAAGTGATTGCAAAATTGTATCTTCATTATGTTTTCTCATTTCTGCTCCATCCTGGGGATGCCTCTTTGGACGTAATGCTTTTACTTTTCACAGTGTCCAGGATTATTGCCCTCTTCATGTGGGCTACAGGTTTGGGTGGTGGGCTGAAAGTGTCTTGATGAGACAAGATCTGGTGACCCTGAGTTGCTGGGCATAAGCTGGGCCGTCTGGTTTGGGCCTGGTTCTGGCTTCCCTGGGGGCTGGAGGGGCAGAAGGGGAGGGGTCAGATCCTGGTTGCTGTGAATTAGAGATGAACAGTGACACGCCGTCTTATATCACAAACTAGAAACCATGTCAACTCCACTCTTCCCTTAGGGCTGCAGGTAGTTAGTCTCAGTGATCCTAAGTTTTGAATCATGTAAGAAAGTATCCCTTGGGCAATAGGTCTACCTGTATATTAGGAAACCCTCCTGCATATACCGTTTTAAAAAGACGCATACGCCAAATGCTGCAAAGTATTATTATGTAAAAATTTAAACAGTATTCATGAGGCTCCTGTTGAATCAGTCAACGTATTATGTGTTTTGACAAATATCAGAGTCTGCAAAGAAGTATCTCAGCCCTCCCCTAGCAGTGTATTGTGATGATGTTGCCAATAACACAGAATATTAATAATGACAGCAATAGCTCTTATGTTCTTATCGGTATGTTCCAGGCCCAGTGCTAAGCAATTCTTAGTTACTTCCCACCAAACAGGTGGCTTTGTCTCATTTATTTACTGGAATTTAAAGAGTCTGGTTCTCAAATGTTTTGCAGCATCCACTTTTCCTGGACAAGTTAAGCAGAGGGCTGGGTCCCACCCCCCAGAGTACCTGATTCAGTGAGTGGGGACTGAGAACTTGCATTAGTAACAAATTCCCAGGTAATGCTGATGTCATCTGAAAATTACTGATAGGGGAAATTTTAATATTATCATATTAAATAA
The DNA here is from genome assembly GCF_028858775.2 of Pan troglodytes. Taxonomy (NCBI): domain Eukaryota; kingdom Metazoa; phylum Chordata; class Mammalia; order Primates; family Hominidae; genus Pan; species Pan troglodytes. Next base: position 37,915,734 of record NC_072418.2, on the reverse strand, counting down.
TTATCTTCATTTTCCTTAGGAATCTCCATCTGAAGGCTCAGAGAGATGAACTGCTGGCGCAGGGATACACAGGGAGGAAAGTCAAGGCGTGAGTCGCCTGGTAGAGACATTTGAGAGTGGGTCATTGCCTCAGATAATTTCCACGGAAATCTGTGTGCCTCTCCTTTAAGAAGAGGTGAAGCCAATCCTTTTCTTGGGAACCTTGAGAAGCCGCCTCACCGAGAACAGAAAGTGCGCTCCAGGTACCACCCGGATTCCGTCAAACTACATTACCCAGAAGGCAGTGCTACAAGGGACGGAAGCCGACCCCAAGCCATACACGGAAGGCGCAGAGGGGCGTTTCCCGTAGCGGCGTGGGCGGGACTTCCGGCGTCCAGTCTTCGGCCGTCGTTAGGTTGCGGCTGCTGTGGTTGCCAACGCTACACTGGGTAGAACGCCAGACAGGGGCCACTTTTCGAGACCGAGTAGAGACGGACAGTGAGGAGGATAGGACCCGCTTACACGCTTGTATGTCAGCCGCGATCCCAGCCCCACAAGCGTCTGCAAAACCCTTCCTGGGGCCTTGGCGACAGCCCTGTGTCCCCACGGCGCGCAGAGGCGGCGCCGCGAACCTTGTGTGCATTTTACACGACGGCGGGGACTGAGGTCCCTCGCAGCCCAGAGCCGGAGCCCGGGGTCGGCCGAGCCCGCAGGACCGGCTTCCTCGCCGACTCTCACGGCCTCACCCAGCCCCCTGGGCCCATGGCGGCGCCGGCGTTGGTGAGTGGAGGGTTCCGCAGCCCGCGCGAGCTCGGGTCACCGCCCGCATGCACCCATCCGCTGTAATACGGCGGATGCCGGGACTCTGCGCTTCTCCCTTGTGATGCCCTAGGTTATGGAGATCCCGGGAGAGGGTGAGGTGAGAGGGCAGGGCTAATCACTTCCTACCCAGGGTCCTGAATCCAGGACAGGAGTTGTAAGGAGAGTCCCTGTCTCTGGCTCTAACCTGGAGCTGTCGCCTCGCTGCCCTCGGCCTCCATTCCCTCGGGTCTAAAATGCGAGTCTCAGTAATTTTCTCTGTGGAGGGAGCTGGAGAGGGTACTCTTGTGACGTGGGTCCTGTCTTTCAGTGCTCGGAGAGCATCACTCTAGGTGCCGTCTTTGAAGAAGGACTCTCTAGGTCCTGCTGTCGTTTTAGGGGATCATTCCAGCGGAAGTCTGGCCCTACCAAAAGCTGGGAGAGGGAATGAGAGCCTCGAGGGCAAGAGGTGAGGCGGGAGCAGCATTTTTGGCAGGAGGCTAGAAGACAAGAAGCTCATTGGATTTATCTTTGCAGATGCCGTCTGTTTATTACAAATGAATCTGGCTTGCGGCCTAACAGCAGTGAATCCGTGCTTCTGTTTAACACATGCTCTTGTATTTGAAAAGCAAATCCAGCACAATATTCATTAATGACAGTGTACATGAATGTATGTCTCTTGGAGTGTGAGCACATAAGGCCCCAAGTTACTCTCCAGCGTGTCACACTGTTTACTCCTCGTAGCTCTGATCACCTTCAGGAGTTGTCTATTCATTTTTCCTCACCTGGTCTGTTCTCTAACTTCAATCTAACCTTGTTCCAGGGTCTCTTCAGAGAGAGCTTCCCTGGTTGCATCATGTAAAGTCTCTCCCGGTCTTTGTGGTCTTCTCACTCTTGTGTTGTTTTCTAGAGTCTTCTGACTTTATCTTGATTGTTTATTGCTGAGGATCTGTCCCCCAACCCCAGAATGTCAGCTTCTGTTCTGTTTTTCATCCCCAGGCCCAAAACTATTCTGTTCTGGGCCTGTACCACTTAGTCGATAAGTGATTAATGAATGAGATCCTACCCTCTGGGGCTCCCATCCTACTTAGATTTCATCTAACCTAACCCCACCCCATACCCCACCATGGCTGCAAAGTCACTGCCCAATCCACCAGGACACTCCCCCTCCCATTCTTCTCTCCTGCACATGCCAAGCTCATTGGACGATTTTCTCTGTCACATTGTCGCCAGATCTCTGCAAGGCTGCTCCTGGATGTGTGCTGCATTGAGCTCTCCTAGGGTGCGACAGGAGCAAATAGGAAAAATACTAACAGCAACAAATAGTAGCTGGTCTTCACTGAGCACATTGATAATGTGCTGAGAGGCAGTTTCTGTGTATTACCTTATTTAATGCCCTTCTTCTCAGAGTAAAATTCTTGCATTTTCCTTTCTTTACAGAAGAGGAACCGGAGACTCAGATTAACTACCCAAGGTTGCATAGCTCATAAGTAACAGAAACAATCCAGTATGTCGAGCATAAAAGCCTACATTTTTTATTTATTTATTTTTTTGAAAGAGGGTCTAGCTCTGTTGCTCACACTGGAGTGCAGTGGCCCCATTGCAGCTCACTAGCAATCCTCCCCACTGAGCCTCCTGAGTAGCTAGGATTATCGGTGTGTGCCACCACACCCAGCTAATTTTTTTTATTTTTTGTAGAGACGGGCTCACTGTGTTGCCCAGGCTGGCCTCGAACTCCTGAACTCAAACAGTCTTCCCACTTTGGCCTCTCAAAGTACTTACTGGCATGAGCCGACATGCCCAGCCAGAAGCTTACATTTTTAACCAATATTTCACCCACAGTGGATTGGAGATCCCTGGGGGCGACAGCTGAAGTACACTTTGCAAGGGGAAGGTGCAGGCCTCTCTCTAGCAGGTGGACATTGGAATGAAGGGGTCTTTGGGGAACCTTCCCGGCAAAGGGAACTGCATGGACAAAGGCAGAGGCATGAGGAGACATACAGTGACACCAAGGCTTGTCACCTGCTGACGTGCCTTGTGTGATCATCTGATGATCATCATGCCAACATCCCATTCTCACCCAGGACAGACGTGGTGCTTAAGGCAGCTGCCAGGTTCTTAGAGCCACAGCCTGCATTGCCCTTGGCCACTTGTGTTACCTGTACCTAAGGGAAATGTGCTAACCGTGGCTCAGGAAGAAAAAGAACAGGTTGGCACTCATTGTGGGATATTCCAGGGAGTCTACAAGTCCCAGCTGCCTGAGGGCAGGGAAACTTTGAGCTCTCCCAAGCCCTAGGCAGTTGGCACCTCTTCAGGTGCCTCTTCTATGAGGCAAAGGAAGGCTCTGCTCTTCCTTCCATACCTATGGAAATTTTTTAGGAGTGGCTGAAATTGTTTTAACTGTAAAAATTGTAGGAAGTATTTTTAGCCCTTGTCACTGTGGATTCACTGTGGTGATGGAGGAGTACAGGGGTTACACCCATAGATCCTGGACCCGAGGGATGTGGGTTCAAATCCTGCTTCTGCTCATTAGACATACATCTCTGAGTGACTTGACTCTGAGCCTCAATTTGCTGATTGTGAAATGGAGATGATGATGACATTTACATCATGGGCTATAGGATGATTATTGAAATTCACACACATTGTAACACATGCTGGGCACTGCAGTGGTTGCTTTATGAACGTTTTCTCATTGATTTTCACAACAGTTCGGTGAAGTGGGAACTATTAATGTATTGATGTGGAAATTGGGGCTCCAAGAAATTAAGAGACTTCTCCAAGGTCACACATCTGGCATGGGTTGGTTCAAGAGGCTGGATTTAAACTTCAGGAGCCTGATTCCAGACCTGGAGACTTTTAGTTGCTTGAACACAGCATGTAAAGCCCTCAGGTGCAGGCAAACAGTGCAGACCAGTGAGGCTCAGCTGCTGCTGCTGTGATTATTGTTTGAATTCTTATTTTTCCCCATTCTTGTAATGTCCTAGGACATTACCGTCTGCTCCTCACAGTCATATGGGATTATCATTGTCTTGTATCATTTTCCAATGGTTTCCAACATAGGAGGCTTTTCTGTCCCACATCTTTGTATTCTGTCAGCGGCACCATCTGCCTCCACAGAGCCCAGTGGTTCTCAGGAGTTGCTCAGTGGTTCAGGGTCTCTGGACCCTTTGCCAGTAACCAAGAAATGAGCTGTAATTTCACCTAATAGCTCCACAGCCACCTGTCACCTCTGTTTGACTTCCCAGGCATTAGTATCATTTGAAGACGTGGTTGTGACCTTCACTGGAGAGGAATGGGGGCACCTGGACCTGGCCCAGAGGACCCTGTACCAGGAGGTGATGCTGGAGACCTGCAGGCTCCTGGTCTCACTGGGTAAGACCTCATTACCCTCCCTTGTAGGGGACCCACAGCCTCTTTGAATCCACCCTTTCTAGGCATGGCTGGTCCAGGAGCCTCAGAACCCAACCTTCCCTGATCCCTGCAGCCTCAGCACGTTGTGGTCTGACCTCCTCTTGCTGGGTTTCCCTGTTTCTCAATCAAAGATTGTTATGTAAGAAACACAGTCCTCCTCAACACTTTTATCCCACTGTCTAGCACAGCTGGCCTCAGTCTGACATCTTTATCCCAGACTGCCACAAGAGGTAATTAGCCCAGCTTGGTTGAGTCAAATGTCCTCACAGCCCAGTTAGCAGGACCTGTGGATAATGGGAGGTCCTACAAGCAGCGGGTGATTGACACAGACACTAAGAAGGTGTTTGTTATCAGTGCTGCTGGTATCTTTTTCAGCAACACAGTCTCAGCTGAAAGGTCTCTTTGGCCCCTGGCACCTGCACAGTTAACCCTTACTTCCTAAGGCCTGTGCCTTGCTCCTCTGCTGCTACAGGAGATGATTATGATTATGGAAAGGGAGCATAGACACATTCTCAAATGGCATGGATGTATGCTATCTGAGAAAGCTGTTCTTTTTTTCTTTTCTCTTTCCTGTCTCTTGAATGTTGAGTGTTGGCTTAGGGCTGAATCTTTAACACTCCCATAGCTGTTGGTGAATTTCCTCCTCAGTAGAAAGAGTAGCCTCAAACTCCTAGCCTCAAGCAGGCAGCAGGAACTTGCTGGGACCTGTTATCATTTTGATTTTGCCATTTTTATAGTAACCTGTCACAGCAAGGTAACTAATATGTGTAAAGTGCTTAGAATAGAGCTGGAAACACAGCAAGTGTTCTGCATGTGTTTGTTACATTTAACAAATTAATAAATACCAAATACTCTCCCACCTAAACCTTTAATGGACAGTTTGCCCAGAAGTTGGTCTGAGTAGATATGAATGGAGGCCCAAAGTCTCACTTATTCCAGATGTTCAAATGGTTACCATCGACAGGGCTCTCCCAGTCCTGCGTCCCCACAAGGGATGAGTCATTAATGAAGTAAACGTGGTGTTATTTTATGACAACTGTGATTAGTTGTCAAAAGGAGATGTATGGGGAACAGCATTCCAGGAGGAGGGACCAACATGAGCAGCATCCCTGTGGGAGCAGGGTGCTTGATTCCTTAACAGAGATGAAGGCAGGCCTGATTCCCTTTAATGCTGCTCATCACCCAGCTCAGTGCCAAGCATATGGCAGAACGTTTGCTGAGTGTGCATGTGGCATGTAAGTGTGCGTAATCCTATGGTGAACATTTGCTAAGTGACAGCTGGATGCGTGCCAGGACAAGATTTTCCAGTTGATGCTTCTGGGTCCTGGTGCCTCAGTCATTGACTTCTCTCCAGAGTCTTCTGTCTTAGCCTTCACAGTTGGCAAAATGTGTGTGGCTGCATGTGGAAGAAGACCACCTCCTGCCAGTTTCACCCTGAAAATAATTTCTTACTTTACCTAATGAGAAGCCCTGAGGTGCTGCTGACTCCTGGCTTGGTCAGTGCCAATCCATGCTAACCCAGTTCTCTGTCTGCTTTCTCTCCTTGGTCTAGGGCCCTGGCCAGTATCCTTGTGGGGCAGTAGGCCTCCATGTTCAGCTTCAGTCACTGGCCTGCCTCACACAACTGACTATCAATAGATGCCATTCATCAGGCGATTTAGTCCTGTGTTTTTCAACCGTCATGGGCACCAAAATCACCTGGGGAGCTTTAAAAACTACCAGCACTCAGTCCTTCTGCTCAGAGATTTGGTTTAATTTGTTCTGTTTTTGGAACTGGGTGTTGCTAGGTAGTTTTGATGCACAGGGTGGTTGAATCCTACTGACTTAGGTTAATTAGGGAATACTTTTGGTGAGGCAGGGGAGGGCCCTTTCTGGGGTTTCATTGCAGTATGTTAAATGTATGTACTCCTTTACACCTCAGACTTTTCTTTTTGTCTTTCCCTGTATACCATACTCCATTTGTTTCTCCATGCACAGGGCATCCTGTTCCCAAACCAGAGCTGATCTATCTACTGGAACATGGACAGGAACTGTGGACAGTGAAGAGAGGCCTCTCCCAAAGCACCTGCACAGGTTGGTGACTGAGAGTCTGGCAGCGGGTATCAGGGCAGCCTGCAGACCACCCAGGCATCACTGTGTCTGAAATGCCATGGGCAGCTATTTTGTGGTCTTGAGCAGTCATGGAGCCCTTGACCCCATGGTCCCCCGTCTTCCCACTTCTGTCACACACTCTTTGCCTTTATTCAGGTTGGAATATGTTAGGTAGGGGACAGATTCTAGGCTTTAATGATTTGCCACTCACTAGCCTCATGACTCTGGAGAGGTTGTGTGACGTCACTGTGCCTTTGGTATATAAGTTAGGCTGAGTTAATTACCTTCTCTGAAAAATAAACTCCAAAATCATGTGACTCAACAGATTAAGTTTCGTTTTGTTTTGTTTTTTTATCCATGCCATAGCCCAATGTGGGTCAGCAGGAAAGCTGTGTACCCTGTATTTATTTATGGATCACATGCATTCTGTTGTCAATATGCAGCTTTAAGGTTGCCCCGGCCAAGAGGAATGGGAGAGAAAGGCAGTAGTCACTTCCATTAACATTTCATCCACAAGAACTGGGTATTAGGCTACATGTTGTATCAGGCTGGGAAATGTGGTTTAGCTTTTTTATGCCCAAGGAGAAGAGCCTATGGGTATAGTGAACATATACTTATCTGATAAACTTAGCCTACATTTGAAAGATAGTGATGATAGTTTCTGCATGACTGGGTTGTTGGGGAATGTGATCACATAGCAGGAAACTGCCTAGCACACTGCCTGACCCGGAGTGGCTCAACAGAAGTTACTTGTAAGTAATATTAATGTAGTGTTAGTCATAAGGAATAGTGATAGCTCAGACATTCTTCTGCATTCAGAAGACAGTCCTTTCTTTTCCTGCAGAGTACTATTTCAAACTACACTCTGCATCCCACCATTTTTCACCTTCTCCAGCCCGTCATTTATTGATCCATCCATTCATCTTTTCATTTATGTATCAGATACTCAGAAGCACTCCCTAGCCCTGTTGTTTTCTGGCCCTCCTGTCTTCTAAAAACCTCAAGGTGACGATTGCCTTTGTCAGTCCCACATCTGGGCTGCCAGAGGAAGCTGGAGCCATCAAGCAGGTGGATTTGTGACACTGTAGATTCACCATCTCACCCCTCTAGTGTCCTTCTTGCCTGCTCAGCCAGCCTTCACCCTTCTCCCCCGTTCCACATCTTCACTTGAATGTCTCAGAGGCACCTCACACTCATCATGCCTAAAAGGACCTCATGATCACCCCATTTTCAGCTAATGCCCCTTTCAATGAGTGGAGAAGGCTAAAAACAAATGTGGACAACCCCTCAACACCTCCATCTCCCTCATACCCAATATCCAGCCATCCCCGAATCTTGACCATTTTACATCACTCATGTCTCCTGAATCCTCACCTTCACTAGTTTCCATCAGCTCCAGCATTAGTACTGTAGGCCAAGTGATCATCTCTTGCCTGCATAATGCTACCAGATTCCTCGCTGTTTTCCCCCATGTGCTCTGTGCATCTGGTCAGCCCTGTGTGTTATATCTGCATCCACTCGCATGTTCCATGTATCACCGCCTCCCTTGCCACTGATGTCAGAGCATCTGACCTACTTTATGAATAAAGCCTACACACTTGATTTTCTTGCTTTTTGACACTTACTGATTCATGTTCATCTAACTTATCCTGCAGCTTCCTTCTCACTTCTGTGGAAGAGTTACCATCCTGGCCATGGCTAATTTCTCCAGCAGAATCTAGATTACACTTTCTGCCTTCTCAGGTGTATTAGCCATCTACTATTAATATGTAACAATATTACCACAAACGCCGCAGCTGAAAACATCACTTATTTATTATCTCCCACCTATGGGTTGGGAGTCCAGGCACAGCTTAGCTGGGTCCTCTCAGGCCTGTCATAGGCAGCTCATAGCTCATCATCACCATCAGCTCACTTCTTCAAATCAAGCCACTGTGTGAGACTCCAGCAAGACGGATGTTCCAGTCTTATAAAATTACATATATTTTATCATGTACATTCCATCATCTTTACCATATTCTATACTTTAGAAGCAAATCGAGGTCCTGCCAACATTTTAACAGGGGAACTACAAAAGGGTGTGAACACTATGACTTGGGGATCATGAGAAGCCATACATGAATCTCTCTGCTGCATCAGGGAACATGCTTCTTCACTTACTTCCTACCTCTTCTATATTTTCATCCCCTCTCTACTCAACATTAAAAAAAAATGATGATGTTTCTGATACCTGGGGGAGACTTTTTTTTTTTAGTGCTCTTACGTCTCCAGCAGCATCTACATATTGTTGACTCTATTTCACCTGAACAGCCAAGCTTGTTGGAGAAGTCTTCTCATTCTTTGAAGAGACATCTACACAAGACTTTCCTTTATTTATTTTTTCCCTTATTTTTGTACTGAGATGCAACTTATACATAATAAGTGTACAAATCATAAAGTTTCATTTCTATAAAATTTTATATATGTACAAGTCAGAGAAACCCTCTCACAGTTCAAGAAATACGGTGTTTTCAGCACTTAACAGGCTCCTTGTGCTCATTCTTTGTCAGTATCCCCTTCTATAAAAGTAGTCAGTGTTTATACTCTATATCACCATACATTAGTTTTGAAGGCATATAAATAGAACCCCCCAGTACATACTCTGTCCTGACTTCTTTTGATAATCTTTATGACTCAGATTCATTCATGTGGTTGCATATAGTTGGAGTTAGTTCATTACCATCATTGAATGAATAGACTACATATACCCATTTTCCTATTGATGGACATTTGACTTGGTCTCCATTTTTGGAATATTATGAAGACTACTCTTATGAATATTCTTGATTGTATTTTTTGTTGGATATAAACCCATATTTCTGTTGGGAATATACATACAAGTGGACTGGCCAGATCAAGTGTGGGCATATGATTAGCTTTAATCGAAACCACCAGTTTCAGAGTAACTACACCATTTCACATTTCCACCAGCCACGTATGAGAGTCTTCATTGTTCCATGTACGCCTGAGCAGTTGGTGTCTTTCCCTTTACTCTTTGATGCCTGGTAGTGGTATTCCTCAGCACCACAGCACTGAAAGTGTTCTTGCCCAGGTCACTGTTGCCATCCTGATTGCTAAATTCAACTATAATGATAATAGACAGTGGTCTACAGTTTACCAAACATTTATCCTTTGTCACACGAATGAACTTTTGTTTGGTTTTTGGTTTTTTTTTTGAGACAGGATCTCACTCTGTCGCCTAGGCTAGTGTGCAGTGGCACAATCTCGGCTCACTGCAGCCTCTGCCTCCTGGGTTCAAGTGATTCTCGTGCCTCAGCCTCCTGAGTAACTGGAATTACAGGCATGCACCACCACACCTGGCTGAATTTTTTGTATTTTTAGTAGAGAGAGGGTTTTGCTGTGTTGGCCAGGCTGGTAACTCCTGGCCTCAAGTGATCTTCCCGCCTCAGCCTCCCAAAGTGCTGGGATTACAGGTGTGAGCCCCCACACCCAGCCACAAATCAATATTTTGTATGCTTTTTCTCCTAACAACTTGTAGGCAGGAACTGAGAGTATCCCAGTTTTTCAGATGAGGAAAGTGAATCTTAGAAAAGTGTGTTAGTCTGCTCTGGCTGCTATAATAAAATACTATAGACTGCGTGGCTTATATAGCAGAAATGTATTTTCTCTCAGGTCTAGAGGCCGCAAGTCTAAGGTCAGGGTACCAGCATTGTTGGGTTCTGATAAGGGCTGTCTTCTCAGCTTGCAGATGGCCGCCTTCTCACTTTGTGCTCACATGGCCTTCCCTCAGTGCCTTCACTTCTTACAAGAAGTTTACCATGTTGGCCAGGCTGGTCTTGAACTCCCGACCTTCAGTGATCCGCCTGTCTTGGCCTTCCAAAGTGCTGGGATTACAGGCATGAGCCACCATGCCTGGCCCCCCTCTGACTTTAATAATTGTCCCTAGGTGTGCAGAATTAGAAAAATTATAAATAATGATTTATGACACATTGTCATCATTAGTCAATGCATGTCCTGGTTTTTTGTTTTATTTTCTTTCATTGCATTTTATTAATATATTTATTCATCCTCCTTTAAAAAGATTGTAATGAACACCTACAAACCTTTCGCCAAGTACAAGAACATGACCTGCTTCCTGCATCTGTTGATGTGCTTCTTTCCTTTCCCATTCCTATGCTGCCTCCCTTGCATACATGGCCACTTTAAGATTTGTTATTCCATTGCTTATTCTGTAGGAAGATTCAGGTTTTTTTCATAAATATAGGCTATTCAGATGTTCTGTTTTTGTTTGTCCGTTTTGGTAATTTGAGTAATGTAAAATATTTGCCTACTTTATCTTTGTCTTCCCATTACTTTTTAAGATTGTTTCATCTCATAATGGTAAATTTTATATTTTATCACAATAAAAAGTCAGAAAAATATATTTAACATATCTACATAACTTTTTATAATGCCATTTAAAACTGATAAACCTCAAAAAAATAAAAGGTTGTTACATTGTATTCTTGTGTGTGTGTATTTTGCTTTTTTGAACATTATAAAAAGTGTATTGTGGTTTATATTGTCTTCTGGCATTTTCACTCTTTATTCAACAGTAAGTTACTAACATGATGCATATAGCTGTAGTTCACTCATTTTTTTTTCCTGCTAGAGTCAGTTGCATGAATATAACACAATGTATTTATCCATTTTCAGGGAGAGCTTGAAAATGTTTGCTTTTGTTTTTTGTTATCACAAACAATGCTGCCATAATTCATATATATGTGTCCTCAGGCACATCTATAGGAGTTTCTCTTAGTAAAGTTCCTTAGACTGGCATTTCTGGATTATAAGATGAGCAAAAGGAGAATTTTACTAGATAATGCTCTGTTGTTTCCTAAAATGGTTATACCCATTTCACTTCCCTTGCCTTATCTGAATGATTTCATAGAACAACTTCCTCTTCAATAGTTGATGTTGTCCGGTCCTTTAGTTTTTTCAACCTAGCGAGTATAAAATGGGGCATCTCATTGTGGTCCTAATTTGTTTTTCCCCTATTACCAAGAAAGGTGAACACTTCTTATGTTGATTGGGCAATGTATGTCTTCTGTGAAATATCAGTGCATAATATGTTCATTTTGGGGTAGAGTGAAGTTCCCAACCATAATTGTGAGTTTATTTCTCCTTTCAACTCAGTTTTTGGTTCATGTATTTTGAGGCTCTGGTGTTTGGCGCATACAGATTTAAGATGATTTTGTCTTCCTGGCGCCATGGTCTTCTCTTCATCTTGTGAAGTCCCTCTTTGTCTCATTTGCTTAGGTCTATAGTTTGCTATCTGATACTAATGTTACGTTTTTTATTTGTTTGCTTTTTTGTTTATTATATTTACTCTAGTCAAATTGACTACTCTTTTCATTTATGATTAATGCTTTTATATCTTGTTCTGGAAGTCTCAAAAGATACTCATTTTTATTATATACAAAATGTGTTTAATGTTTAGCTTCTGACAGTTGAGTCTTAATCACTCTGGAGGTAATTCTGTATGTGGTATGAGGTAGGAATATTATTTCATTTTTCTCCATGTGGCAAATAATTTTTCTAGATCCATTTATTGAATGGTTCCTCCTTTTCCCAATGGCCTTCTCTGCTGCTTCTATCATATATCAAAGTTACATATATACATTTCTGAGTTCTCTATTTCATTTTTCCCTTTCACCGTTTGTCTTATATCTATGCCTAATCACACTGCCTGAATGCATATAGTTTCATCATAATACTAAGTCCTCATAGGGTAAGGCACCTGCTTTATTCTTCAGAGTTATCCTGGTCTCTGTATCAGCTGACTGATCTCTATCCACAGTCAGCTTGTCAATATCTGTGAAAAACCCTATTGAGATTTTATCTGATGTTGTATTGAATTTAGAAGTGAATTTAGGGAGAACTGATAACTTTATATTGATTAATCTCTTTTCATATAGATCTTTAGTGTCTTAAGTTTTATAATTTTCTTCATGTAGATCTTACCTATTTTGTGTATGTTCACTTAGTCTTTATTCAGACATTGCAGACTCATTATGTTCATCTAGCTGGTTCTCACCCTTCTCACTTTTACACAGGTGAGAATCCTGAGAGTCTGTTTCTTCTCTGTCTCTGCCTGCCTTTCCATCCTCATCTCCATCATCTCATCCCATTTACATTACTCAGCAATCAGCATTCTCTCAAGACTTTCAGCCCTTGTACATTCTGTTTTCATCTGCCGAAGTTTCCCTCCTAATTCCTCTGTCTGGGAACTCCTACTCTCCTTTTTAAAGAAAGCCCACGTAGCTCACCTTTTCTTGGTGCTGTGATCCAAGACATCCTCTGATCCCTCTCTGTCTCTCATCTGGGCCATGTTAAGTGTATCTTCCCTACATTGTCATAGCACCATGAGACTGCCTCTGTCAGAGCACATTCATCACACACATTGTAATTATTAGTCTGCCCACTCTCCCTCATTTGGGAGAGTGAGGAGCGGTCTCCATTCCAGATTCTTTGCCCCCTGCCCTTGCTTTTCCTTCTGGGTTTCCTTTTAAAGATCTCAAGAGTCCAAGCATTAGGAAAGAAATTGCAAGCCTGGTTTTGAGAGATGTAAAAATGCAGTAGGCATCAGAGACACTGTTTTCACCTTCATTCTTCTGCTAAAGTGGTGATTTTGTTTGTTCTGTTGACATCACTAATGTTCAGTTTTTTTTATATTGGATTTCCTTCAGGTGAAAAAGCAAAACCCAAGATTACAGAGCCTACTGCTTCTCAGCTGGCCTTCTCTGAGGAATCCTCTTTCCAGGAACTTCTGGCACAGAGATCCTCAAGAGATTCCAGGTTGGGGCAAGCTAGAGATGAGGAAAAGCTAATAAAAATTCAGGAAGGGAACTTGAGGCCAGGAACAAACCCCCACAAAGAGATATGCCCTGAGAAGTTGAGTTATAAACATGATGATTTGGAGCCAGATGATAGTCTGGGCTTAAGGGTTTTACAGGAACGAGTCACTCCACAAGATGCTCTCCATGAGTGTGACTCTCAAGGACCAGGAAAAGACCCCATGACTGATGCAAGGAATAACCCTTACACATGCACGGAATGTGGGAAAGGGTTTAGCAAGAAGTGGGCCCTTGTTCGGCATCAACAGATTCATGCTGGAGTGAAGCCCTATGAGTGCAATGAGTGTGGGAAAGCCTGTCGTTATATGGCCGATGTCATTCGACATATGAGGCTTCATACTGGGGAAAAACCATACAAATGTATTGAGTGTGGGAAAGCCTTCAAACGCAGGTTTCACCTCACGGAGCACCAGCGTATTCACACCGGAGATAAGCCCTATGAGTGCAAAGAATGTGGCAAAGCATTCACCCACCGCTCTTCTTTTATCCAGCATAATATGACTCACACTCGAGAAAAACCCTTTTTATGCAAAGAATGTGGGAAAGCTTTTTACTACAGCTCCTCATTTGCTCAACATATGAGGATTCATACTGGAAAGAAACTCTATGAGTGCAGTGAATGTGGAAAGGCCTTCACGCACCGCTCCACATTTATCCAGCACAATGTGACCCACACAGGAGAAAAACCATTTTTATGTAAAGAATGTGGAAAAACCTTTTGCCTCAACTCATCCTTCACTCAGCACATGAGGATTCACACTGGAGAGAAACCCTATGAGTGCGGTGAATGTGGAAAGGCCTTTACTCATCGCTCCACTTTCATCCGACATAAGAGGACCCATACCGGAGAGAAGCCCTTTGAGTGCAAAGAATGTGGGAAGGCCTTTTGTGACAGCTCTTCCTTAATTCAACACATGAGGATTCACACTGGTGAGAAGCCTTATGAGTGCAGTGAATGTGGAAAGGCTTTTACACACCACTCTGTTTTTATTCGACATAATAGGACCCACAGTGGACAAAAACCCTTGGAGTGCAAAGAATGTGCAAAAGCCTTTTACTATAGCTCTTCCTTCACTCGACACATGAGGATTCACACTGGAGAGAAGCCCTATGTTTGTAGAGAATGTGGAAAGGCTTTTACCCAACCTGCAAATTTTGTTCGGCATAATAGGATCCACACTGGAGAAAAACCTTTTGAATGCAAAGAATGTGAGAAAGCCTTCTGTGACAACTTTGCTTTAACTCAGCACATGAGAACTCACACTGGAGAGAAACCCTTTGAATGCAATGAATGTGGAAAGACCTTCAGCCACAGTTCATCGTTCACTCACCATCGAAAGATTCATACCAGAGTTTAAAAGATACAGGAAGGCCTTTTACAAGTGTGTTTGTCTTTAGTGAACTCATAGTGGTGACATACCTTTCCTTTTGAGTATAACTATTGAGGGAAATATTTTGGCCAGAGAGATGTCTTAGTATCTGATAATTTATACTAACTAGAAACAGAATTGTCCCTGTGAAATCTTTTTATGGCAGGTAATCACTTGTCATCCAAAGAATTATATTAAAGATTCACCCAGTTTAGAGCCTTACACTGTACCTGAGAATAATCGAGGGGAGAGACCTGGTGGGTAACATGCATTTAGGTAAAATGTCAGGAACAACTTTCCTCTTATTAATACTATAAATCCATCTCAAGCATATTTTAAAATAATGAGAGATGGAGGAAACAATCTAGAAGATAAAAGAAAAAGATGTGCATAACTTGTTTTCAGTTTCCCTGTTTATGACAGTTTGTCATTTGGCGGGTTGGGGGATGGAGCAGGGAATAAGACATTGAAAAAGTCTCATCCCCTTTGTGTGTTTTACATATATATATCTCTAAGTCCAGAGCCAGGAGAGTTGGACCATTGAGGGCAGCTCTGCCAACATTTAGTAGAAGTATTCATTGTTCCAAAACTGTCATCTCTACCCTTGAGGGAGTGTGTCTTTGTGAGAAATATAAAGGCTTGAGTCATGAAATACTTAACACATGTGCACATGTACACATGTACATTTATATGCAGTGAATTGTTACTCGTGGTAGTTAGGTTCTGTGAATTTTCTGTGCACACTGAATTAGTGAATGCTGAATGATTGTTGCTGGGGGAAATACAGGGTTAGCTTCTGTGAGCCTCTGATCCAAACATTTTTATCAACCAGTCAACACATAACCTTCTTCTATGGGTATTTGTTTGTTTGTTTGTTTAAAGACACCTTATCAGTGTTTCTTGAATAATTATAATTATTCTTTATAATAAAAATATTTTAATTATAGCATGTTTGTGTAATGTACTCAGTATATTATTGTACTGCTTTAACTCTTAATTATGTACACACAGTACACATATACAGTATTCATGTACAATAAACACAGTAAACTGTACAGTATTCATAACAGTAAATGGTACTGTGAACACCTATACTATACAGTACAGTCGTGCCAATAAAGATAGTCCTGGGGGAAAAACATTAAAGATTTAAAAAAGATTAAAATTGTACTTTTGATGGAGCTACAAGATGTGTGATGGGACAGCGCACTGTATGGTTAAACTGCTTGACTTTAACTTACCCCCAAAAAACTAAGGAAGAGGTTGATGCAACTTACTCTGCAGAAGAGGAAGGCATTACTGAGGGTGCCATATCAACATCTGGCAGTTTTACGTCAGGAGTTTGACTTTTGCCACTTGTTGACATCATCAGCAGTTTTCCCTCCTGAGCTGGCATGAAAAATTGCATCAGCCTTGTCTGGCTTTTCGCCTAAAGTGTTTTTATCTTTTTTGAGACAGGGTTTCACTCTGTTGCCCAGGCTAGAGCGCAGTGGAGTGATCACGGCTGACTGCAGCCTTGCCTCCTGGGCTGAAGCAATCCTCCCACCTGAGCCTCCCAAGTAGCTGGGATCACAGGTATGTGCCATAATGCCCAGCTAATTTGTTTTTTGTAGAGATGGGGGTCTTACTATATTGCTCAGGTGGTCTCAAACTCCTGGACTCAAGTGATCCTCCTTCCTCGGCCTCCAAAGTGTTGGGATTACAGGCGTGAGCCACTGTGCCCAGCCCCACCTCAGTGTCCCAGCATAAAGGAGTGCAGTGGAGGTTAGGGGCTTAAATTTGAGGCTACATTCGAGCATGGGGTCACATTCTTCCATGTAATTGAAAATGTTTCCAGGGCAGGATTTCAGTTTGATATTTTTGCTGCTGTGAGAACAGTTCTTGGAATCTTAGGCTGACCTTCGTCACCATCTTTATCATCACTGACTTTGATGCCTCAATAACATTGCATACAGTGACTGGCTTCCAGTAGTCCAAAACGGTGGTTTCCTTGTTGGTGTTGAGAGCCTCACAAGCCTTGCTATAAAGGTCGTTCATGTTGTGCACCCTGAAAGCTTTTAAGTATGCCCTGATTGAAGGGTTGTATGACACATGTGTTTGTGGCCATAAAAAGAATGTCTAGGTTGCAGTGGGAATTTTCAAGTTCTTTATGGCAATGAACTGGAGCATTATTTAAAGTTAATTAAACTTTGAAGGCAAAGTTTTTGCCTTGGAGATAGCATTCAACTTCTTGGATGAAGCAGTTGTAAAACCAATCCCAGAATAGTTCTGAAGTCATCCATGCTTTTCTGTTCCACTTATAGTGGACTTGCATATGGCTTAGGTTTTTCTCTTTAAGTTCCTACGGATTTGGGGTTCTGTACACCATTAGTGGTTTGCACTTATAGTCACCATTAGTACTGATGCACAGTAGCAAGGTTGCAGGATCTTTGAATGATTTAAAGTAAGGGACTTTGGAGGCCATTTGTGCTATATAGATTCATTTTCTTTTAAAACAAGCCATTCTCATCAGTGTTGAAACCTGGTTTTTCACATAACCCTTTTCCTGTATAACATTTAGTGGATATTATTTAAATTCTTCCACAGCTCCCAGAAGAATTTGCCTGCAAGTTTAATACATTTTATGTTGTAGTGCCTTTTGAAATGTGTGAGTAGCCAGCACTAGCTGAGCAGGGTTAGCATTTTCGTTACTTAGGTATCGTGACCATAAATTTCTTTGGCTTTAAGACTCACAATAATGCTGTCCTCTATTCTTTTCTATTGGTCTTCATCTGATTCACCCATAAATTTAGCCTTTTTTCATGTTTTCTATAACTTCATCATGCATTATGCATTATAGATGTTCCTTTTTATACTTTTAGGAGCTGCCTCATGTACAGACAGGTGAATTTCCTCCTCCTATTTCTGGTTGTATTGTGTTGTTGATTTGTAGACATTGAACTCTCAGACAACAGCAGTATAACTCATGACTGAATGAATCTTTTTTTTTTTTGAGACAGAGTTTCACTCTTCTTGCTCAGGCTAGAGTGCAATGGTGCGAACTTGGCTTACTGCAATCTCCGCCTCCCGGGTTCAAGCAATTCTCCTGTCTCAGCCTCCCAAGTAGCTGGGATTACAGGCGCCCGCAACCACACCTGGGTAATTTTTGTATTTTTAGTAGACATGGGGTTTCACCACATTGGCCAGGCTGGTCTCGAACTCCTGACCTCAAGTGATCCACCCACCTTAACCCTCCAAAGTGCTGGGATTACAGGCATGAGCCATTGTGCACTAAATGACTGAAAATGACACGACATTATGAATGCCGAAACAAGAAAGGCATCACCTTTGACCTCAGCTGGTGACATGCAGGCTTGATGAATCATTTTTTTCATCACTCTGCACATGTCTGCAAATGACTGCAAAAATGCAAAAACCTCAAAGTATTGATTTTGGAGTTACAACAAAATTTTAGTAGGTGAATTCTCAAATATAGAATTCACAATCATATATACAGACAGCAGTTTAGTTTTCTACTCATTGGGAAGAGCTGAAGACCCCATCCTCCCTCACAGTGACCACCTCTGCTGTAGCTGTGGCTGTACCTATCTTGAGCCTGGTGGCTAAGAGCCTAGATGATAGATTGGGATTTCAGATCATTTAGTGTTTCCATGACCCATTGGGTGACGTTGGCCATGCACTTCTCCATGGAGCTGTGTTACTCTCTGTAAGAGTAGGAAGGTGGACATTAAACACATGGGAAAATGAACCTACAGGCTGTTAGGTGATATGCAGACCCAGGAAGCATGCAGGAGTCCCGAAGAGAGAACCACATATCCAAGACCTCAAGGGTGACAAGAGCTTGGACTGTTGGAGGATACAGCTCAATGTAGTGTGGCTTGACAGGGAGAATGGAAATTAATGATGGAGTGGAGTAGCAGGCCATATGCACAGATAGGGTACCATGAAATTTGGATTTAATTCTAATTGCTATGTGAAGTCATGGGATGATTTTAGCAGATACACAAAATTTTTTTTTCCTTTTTTCTAAAAATTTAACAGTTGTATGTTTTACACTTGGGTCAGAATTTCTCAGCCTTCTAAAGCTGAGGTCATTAATTTGAGACCTTTCATTCTTTTTCTAATATAGGCCCTTAATGCTATAAATTTCACTCCAGATACTGGTTTAGTAGCATTCCATAAATTCTGACATAATTTTCAATGAGTTCTAATAATTTTTAATTTCCCTTTTGATTTCTTCTTTGATCTATGAAGTTTGATTATGGTCTGAGAACATACTTTGCATGACTTGAACCCTTTTCTATTTATTGAGGTTTGTTTTATGATCCGGAATGTGGTCTATCTTGGAAGAATGTTTACACATTATTACTGAAAATAGTGTGCATTCTGATCTCGTTGGGTGTTCTATAAATGTCAAGTAAGTCAATACGGTCGAGAGTGTTGCTCATGTCTTCTGAGTCCTGATTTTCTACTTGTTCTGTCACTTATGTAGAGAATGGTGTTTTCTTTTTTAAAAAAACTACTGTAATTATGGATTTGTCTATTTCTCTTTGCATATCTATCATTTTTAAGTTCTTTTATTAGGTATATAAATATTTAGGTAATAGTCTTTGTTCTGAAGTTAACTTTGTGTGATATTAATACAGCCTCTCTAGTGCTCTTTTGCTTACTATTACAATGGTGTATCTGTGTCCTTTGATTTTTTTTTTTTTTTTTTTTTTTTTGAGACAGAGTTTCGCTTTTGTTGCCCAGGCTGGAGTGCAATGGCACAATCTCGGCTCACCACAACCTCTGCCTCCCAGGTTCAAGTGATTCTCCTGCCTCAGCCTCCCAAGTAGCTGGGATTACGGGCGCCCGCCACTACGCCCAGCTAATTTTGTGTCCTTAGTAGAGATAGGGTTTCTCCATGTTGGTCAGGCTGGTCTTGAACTCCTGACCTCAGGTGATCAGCCTGCCTTGGCCTCCCAAAGTGCTGGAATTACAGGCCTGAGCCACCACGCCCAGCCATGTCCTTTGATTTTTAATTAATTTTTGTCATTATATTTAAAATGGTTTTCTTGTACGAAATATTATTGGATCTTGCATTTTATCTACTTTGAAAATCTCTGCCTTTTAATTAGGTCATTTAATTTAGTGTGATTATATTGCTGGGTTTCAATTTATCATTTTGCTATTGGTTTTTCTCTTTGTTTAATCTATTCTCTTTATTTTCTCCCCCGACCCCACTTCTGCCTTTGGATTGAATATTTTGCATGATTCCTGTGTTGTTAGAACTATTTAAATTGTGTGCTCATAGGACTGTCAGTCAGGTGTAGGCAGAGGAGGAAACGCAGGAGAGGCTTGTCAAAGAACAAAGTTTTATTATACTTACAGGTCCTAGAGAGAGAGTCATTGCACACCAAAGGAACCAAGGGGGCACAGACAGCATCAAGGAGGCTGGCTCAACTGAGCTGTTAGGGAGCCAAGAGAATGAAGACCTATGGGGAAGTGCCTTTATTGGCAGCCAGGATGGAGTACACAAACAGCACAACAGAACTTGTGGCAGGGCCAGCCTAATCACACTGGTATAGCTGGCTGGGGGCTCACAGCCTGTTTGTGGAGATACTGAGGCAGCAGGAAAATACAGTGCTTTAAAATTTACATTACAGTTTGCCCTGTGGTGCCTCAACATCATTACAATACTAATCGGATGGATAACACTTGCCACCTGGGTTGTGGAGATGTTAAAGGTGCCTGGGACAGCATGACTTAGCCACTGAAGGTAAACTTTAATAAAGGTGACAGCTCAGAAGAGTCCTATTAGGCATATGATGAGGGTTTGGTATCCAGTTTGTAACATGGCATCCCACACTTTGTGGAGGAAAGCCAAGAGAACGGGCCAGGCACCCCTGGATTTAAGGGAATCTGTTGGAATATTTGGCTAAGTCATGAAAAACCTTTACCTTTTGACCTATTCCTCATAGTTGGCCTGTACCTGTCCAGAGTGATTAATGTACATACGGTAGGAGGTATCCTGAGTGGCACAAACTCCTCCTTCCCTGGCTAATAGTCAAGAGCCAGCCTGTTATCTATTGCCATTTGAGTTAGAGACTCATGGGCTTGTTGTATTAAGGACAGTATTTTGTACAGCCTTTGAATATGATCTGAAAGGGCCACGTAATGATGCTGCTTGGCAGTTATGATTTGATCTTATTCGACAAAGCCTGCTGTATTGGTGTCAGCAGTGGTGGCTCCTGTGCCTGTGGCAAGTCCTATTAAGATAGGGATAAACACTGCCCATTTTGCCTTGTGTCTTTGGGTTAATGGAAACAGGGAAGTACCAAGTGGACAAAGAACCATGGCAATCCCCAGTGTAAACACTGTTTACCAGATTTTATTAGGGAAAACATCGAGGGTGATTGGCAAGGAAAAATACATAAGGTGCTGTGCCTGTGATTTCAAGCCACAAAAAAAACCAAATGTGCCATTATTCAGAGTATAGTGTACCCATGAGAATATCATTGTAAGGAGGGTGAAGGCCTTGGGGTGGGGAATTGGCCACTGGTGGTTGGCTCCTGGGCACAAGTGGTAAGCCCATAGGTTAACTTGGTCATAACATGTAGCCATCCCTGGTGAGGAATGAAGGCAGGTGGTAGATTTAAGCAAATGGCGCTTTGGGAGTTTTTAAATTTGGTTATGTGGTATTATCCAAGACAGTAGTTCTGAAATCTTTAGGGTCACTAACAATATCTTGGTAGTGTTATTAAGTGCATTAGAAACATGTTCAGGTCAAAGTGACAAGTTTGGCAGTTGTAATGTTGGAGGGTATGAAATGATAGTAAGGTATATGTAAAGGTTAGTGGTATTTGTGTGTGATCAAGGGGAAAGAGTGATCATAGTAGGAGATGCAGGGTGAGAGTAGAAAAGGCATCAGGGAGTAAATGGTACTCTTTCTAGGGGGAGAAGGGGTTGACTGATTTGAGGCAGATGCCTCCCGAGGAAAGCAGTAATTTCCACTAATTTTTAGAATGGCATAGATAGTAGTAACCTCTACTAGATTTCCTGTTAGACATGGAAGTGTAGGGTGTACATTCTGGCAAAGAGCAAGGAATATACCAGAATCATAGGTTAGGCAGACAGCAAGCTCAGAAACATAGTAGAACCTTTAACATCCAAGGGAGAAAAGCATAAATACCCCATGTTTAATGCATGCCTTAGGAGAGGCACTCCATAGGCACCACTGGGACAGAGGTTTTCATATCTGGGGTGAAGTTGTCCCTGGCACAAGAGGTAAAGTCATCTACAATGGCAAAGACTTGGGCTGGGGCAGTGTCATCTCCAGCAGTGAGCTTCTGGGCAAGGGTGAAATCATCTGAGATGTGGGACTTGGGTGTCCTTTTTACATGGGTACCCTCTCAAGTTGATGTGCAACTCAGCATTTGCCATGTTTGGTTGAGGCTTATTTGGGGAGTTTAGACCTCTGAATTGAAAACCAGTGAATCATCCCAATCAGCAGTAAGGAGACCAATAGTTACCAGAACAGTGTGCAGTGCATTCAACAGATCTTCTGTTTTTGTTTGTGGAAGTCTAGGCTCAAATGGGTGCCATAGCAGATGAGTAGCTGCCTGAAGCATGGGACAGTCTCTATGGTCATTGAGTCCAAGGAAAATAAGCACCCTCGATCCAGCCTTCCACCCTGTGCTCCTGGAGAAAAATGGATGCAGCTATGATCTATCTTGCAAAGACTGTGTGTGATGGCAGAGCTGCTGAGGTACCCCACAGGTAGCCTGAAACAGGAGTATTGTGTTCCTTCAGAAATAAAGGTGAACTGTAGTTGAGAGGCTATTGAAATGGGCCTGGAACAGAACACACTCTCCAAATCTATAAAAGCAAAATATTTGTTCGTTATTGATTTAATAGAATCAGTAATTTTAATAATATTAGCTGTTTTGTATGGGGGCCCTAATTGGTGGGAACACATTGTTAAGGTTATAGTAATGCACCATGAGGCACTTTACCCTTTTTTTATCCCCCAGGTTTAACAGGCAAGATTGGGATATCAAATAGAGAAGCAGTTGGGATAATTGCCTTTTTATTAATTAGGTTTAACCCTTGAAGGCCCTGTTGTATCCTATATTGGACCAGATTAACTATTTTAACTGGGTATTCATGAGGTCCCATTTTATCAAGCCAGTTTGTAAAAGATCTACCTTAATTTATGATTTATGTTGCAGCATCTATGCTCCAATATGGGATATATTAGGGCAATGGGTATTATGACTTGGGAAATATAGGCAAGGCTACATTTAAAGTGAGGCATTCCTACTTTTTCTCTATTTTATATATAGTGACTTTCTTAAGACAGGAGAGGCACAATGCTTAAATTTAATGGGATCCCCCGGTATAACTGTAATTTGAGCTCCAGTACTGATTATGTCCATGGAGTTTTGTCATTGGGTACATTTTAGCTTCTTTTAATTTCAACCTGATAGACCTCCTTTACCCTTTTTTAATTAATTTATTTATTTATTTTCAGAGCAGGTCTAGTGATAATCAACTCCCTCCACTTTTGTTTATCTGGGAATATGTGAATTTCTCCATAATTTTTCAAGAACATTTTGCTGAATATAAAATTCTCTATTGACAGCTTTTTTTCTTCACCCTTTACGTTTATTGACCCACTTCCTTCTAGCTTCCAAGGTTTCTGGTGAGACACTGGCTAATAGTCTTGAGGATCCCCTATATGAGAGGAGTTGCTTCTCTCTTCCTGTTTTTAAGATTATCTGTCTTTTGGCTTTTGACATTTGATTATGTGTCTCAGTGTGGGTCTCTTCGCAATTCTCCTGCTTAGAGTTCATTCATGGTGAACTCTTGCTGGGTTGGCAAATTCATATCTTTCATCAAATTTGGAGATTTTTCAGCCATTATGTCTTCAAGTATTTTTCTCTGCCCCTTTCTTTCTCTTCCCCTTCAGGGATTCCCAAATTGTTGTTGTGCTAAAGTTCCAATCCTCATTCTTTTTTATATTGATAATTTGTGTTTTCCTATTTTTAGGTTTGCTGAATCTCTCCTCTGATTGCATGTCTTCTGAATCCCTTTATTGTATTCATATTTTGTTTCCATTACTGTAAATTTTGATCCAGAATGTTTTTCGTTCTTTTTAGGAATCATTTTCTCTCTTTATTTCTATCCTCATTTTGCTCATACATCTTTTTCCTTTGTTCATGTCCTTAGCTTTTTAAGCATCTTTAAGACAGTTGTCTTTTTCTGGCGAGACTGACATCTGGGTTTCCTCAAGTATGTTTTCTCTCCATTCATTTTGTTCCTTTAATTGGGCCATACTTTTATGTTTTTTTGGCATGCCTTCAGGTTTTTGTTGTTGTAGAAGACTGGGCATTTGAATCTTACCATGTGGTAGCTCTGGAAATCATATTTCCCCCCACCTTTCCCTGGAATTGCTGCATTTTTGCCTCTGTTTTCATTATTATGGGATAATTATGTGCCAGAGATCAGCCTAAAGTGAAAACTGAAGAAGGTCTTTTCAGTGCTTGTATCTTTCCATGGGCATGTGAGGTGGCTTTCTGAATTCTTCCGTATATGTAGTTGTTTTTGAAGACAAACAAAAAAATAGGTGCAATTCTTTTATATCTGTGAAAAGACACTTCATCCAGTGGGGGTTGAAACAATGATGACTAGCCTACAAGCCCACAAGATCAGAAGCACCAATCCACAGTCAGAACACAAAACCTCAGTATCTGTGGGATAAGGTACTTATTGCCCACCCTGGCTCCAGAAATCTGCACCAGAATGACATTCCCATCCCCAAAGCTGCTTGCCATGGAGCTGGGAGTGAGGAATGTGTAGCCAATACCACTCTGATGGCTGCAATCAACACAAATTGTAATTTATTAGGCAAGCTGGAAATTAGAAGCATTCAGATAAACTCTGGAGTTCCAACATAGTCACTTGAGAAAGATGCCAGAATAGTTTTTCAGGTACAGTGGCAGATTCGTGGCACTTCCTATTTGGTCATTTTCCCTGAAATCATACTCCACATATTTGGTTTTGTAGTATTTCATAGTATCTGAAATAATGTATCTCTAAATATTTATGTGATCTGTAGCAGGCAGTAAAATATGGAAAACTGGGTACTCACCTTTAAGAAATGAAGTACCACTCTCCTCATAAGAGTCTTTTGATGCTCATTCCTAGTGGCCCTCTGGGTGCTACTTAGCCATTGCCTCGAAGAATGTGAAGAGCTACATTACCTAGAAGGATGTGCTTCATATGCCCAAATGAGAGCCTAGGACAGGAGTGTTTCCTGCAGCCTGCATTATTGTGGCCTGCACTATTGGCACTGCTACAGTGGACTTTCATTTGTCACATGACCTGTCTGACCACACCACCCAGGGGGAGCAGGTGACTCTTTGGGACCAAGCTAGGAAGGCCAGTAAGGAGGATAGGACTCATCTAGACACCTTTGTAGGGCCTGGGAGAGAGTTCAGCTGAGGGAAGTACTGATACAGTCGCCTCCCTCCTAGCACAGGTGTGTTAACTAGTCTCACATTCTTGGACTCTCAACCACATGGCTGTGGCACACTGACATGGAGGATCGTGGCATCCTGGGATTCTTCAGGCCTTCTCTTCCTGCTGATAGGGTCACTCTCAGTCCAGAGTCCTAGAATTAAATCAAGTATTACAAAAGAAAGTTCCTCTTTCTGGCAATTGGTGGTATGTGGTGGGGAAGTATGAACTATAACTTCTTAGTATCCCCCATTCATGTACAGTGGCATGTGCAGACCCTTGGGAGAGGCATGGCCTGCAGAATCCAGAGACATGTTTGGATCATGCTGTACCCTATCTCAGGGCTGTGGCCTTGTGCAAGCTACCTTGCTATCCTTCACCTCCATTTTCCTCAAGGAAGGCTTAAAGGGGAAATATTAACCATCATTCTTTCTAGATGAGAGTATCAGAGATGGCTAATGTGTGATGTGTGTTCCCAGTGCCCAGCACTGTGCAAGGAACGAACATCCCTCTGGATGCTGTTTTTAGGGAGATACATCCTTAGGCCTATAAATCTGCCCTCTACTCCATCTTCCTTTGCTCACTGCTCTCCTGCCAAGCTGTCCTGATCATTCTAAGCTCTTTCCCACTTCCCAGTGTTTCTCTCTGCCTGGGACACTGAGTCCAGATCTCTGCAGTGCCTCTCCCTCTCCTCTCCTCCCTTGCATCCTTCCCTGTTCTGCACCAATGTCAATGTCACCTACTAGGAGAGTCTTTTTTTTTTCCCTTTGGCCTTGCTAGCTCTAGATTAAGTATTTCTCATCTTCTGGAATCTTTGTGCAGGGAATGTGGCACACTTACAAAAGTAGAGATCAGGACTTGGTTCGGTTTTCCAGGGTGGTGTGGAAGCAAAGAGGCTAAGTAACAATAATAACTACATTTATTGAGTTCTGAGGGTAACTTGTTATGTAGCACTTCATTTAATCCCAATTTCCTCAGAGTTAGGTTCTATTATTCCTGCTTTACAGAAAAGGAACCTGAGGTTTGGAAAACTTAAGTTATCTTCTCGGGGTCACACAACTCTTGGCGGAAACTCACATCCTGTATGTTGATCCCTTGAGCCTTTGTTCTTTCTTCTTCTTCACCACCATTCCTCCTCAGTGGGCTGGGGAAGCCTGAGGTGACACCTGACAAAGATTTCTCTTTCTTTGACCAAACTCTAGCTAGGCCCCTCTGAGCCTTCTTTAATAGGCCTGTCAACTTTTGCCTATTAAGACTTGAACAACACTAACACTTTCTAATAACTTTTAAAGTGCTGGCCTGAAAAACTCAAGGCTGTCCAAAGAATTTCTTCCAGCCAACACCTGAAGATAAGACCCCTGTCTCACAGTCTCTGTGGGAGGATAGGAGCCTAATTCAAGTGCCAGTAGCAAACCCAGATAGACTGCACATAGACCAGCCCCCTCCCTTCCTGTGTTTTGTAATTTTTCACTTTTCTGACTCTACTGAGCCCCTCTTCTCCACCCCCTCCCTATTTCCTCACCCTTCCTTTAACATACTCATTCACCTCTGTATAAATCAAAGCTGGGTTCAGTTCATGCCAAATTCCTTTCCCCATTGCAATAGTTATTACCAATTAAAGTCCGTTCTCACCACTGTCATTAATGTCCAGCTTTGTTCATCTTTGACACACCTAGTGAGCTTTGCAAGGTAGGCAGGACTCCCTCCGCAGGTAAGCGTGGTAATAAATGGGGTATGGGACACATTCTAGGCAGAAGGAACAGCATGGCCAAAGGAGACATTTTTTTGCTCAGGGAGGCCAAGAGAGCCTGTATGGTTGCCAAGAGAAACCCCAGTCTTCTGAGATCTAGGTCCTAGGAGGGCAATATTGTGTGGTCTTTTACCGAATGTTCAAATGTAGCCTATATTCCTAAGATGTGTGACTCTGAGAGAGACTCAGGTCACTAGCATGAAGATGATTATGGCATTTACCTTCCAGTATGTGGGAAGATTATTAAAAGCAGGAAAAACACGGCAACAAACTTCCATGCAGAGGCACTTTGTTGCTTGCTTTATAAATCTTTTAATTCTCACAACCAGCTAGTAAGATGGGAATTATTTTTGTTTTGATGGAAAAAATGGGAAATGAAGTGACTTCCCCAAGTTTATAGAGTAAGCAAGCGACAGTCCCAATAGGCTGAATTCACACCTAGGAATTCGGGTCCAGAGCATAGAACATTTAATTGTCTGAATGCAGCACACAGTGCAAACACAAGGCCCAGTTGCTGCTGCTATTAACGGTATTGTATTATGATTATAATTTTTCCCTATTTATCTTTGATGCCAGAGTGCTTACACTCTGCACCTCTTGGGCCATATGGCCTTGTCATTGTCTTGTATCTTGCATCAATTACTTTTGCATAGAAAGCTTTTTTCTCAAACACAATTGCAATTTGTTTAAAGACTGACTCCCCCTCAGCAGCAAAAAAATAAGTTCCCAGGAAGTGCTCAGTGATATGTGCCTTGCTTCTTTCTAGATGTTTACCAACAACTGAGCTCTAATCACATCTGACTGGCCCAAGGCTAACAAGGAAACTGTTTGACTTTCCAGGCATCAGTGACCTTCAATGACAGACTCTAACCTCCATTTAGGAAGAGTGAAAGCAGTGGCACCCAGCCCACAGGACTCTGTATTCAGAGATGATGATGAAGACCTGTAGGCTTCTGGTCTCTGGGTAGAGCCTCCCCTTTCCTTCATGTGGAAGCCTGATGCCTCCTTCACTCGGCCCATTTTCCAAATCTGTAGGATACCCTCCTTCCTTCCTATAGACCTGCTAGGTTCTCATCTCATCTCCTACCTGGTCTCTTTGTTTCTCCTCAGATTATTTAGGGCAAGAAACATTCCCTCCCTCAAAATGGCTCAGATACTCAAGAATTTGCTGGAAGTTAATCGGGGGGTTTTGTAAGAGCTCTCCTCTAAAAATGTTAAACAGTAAACACATGGGAGTGACAAGTGATTAGATGTGACATTTGAGACCAGAATGATGAAGCAACCATGAGAAGACAATGATGATGTAATCAATAGCTAATACTTATTGAATGCTATTGAGAGGCCAGGGATTGTTGTAAACACTTTACACCAATTAATGCATTTAATCTTCATAATAATGCTGTGAGATAGCTTTATTACCATTTTACAGATGGAGAAACTGAGGCAAGACACAGTGAACTAGTTTGTCCAAGGTCACACAAAGCCAGTATACATGCAACTTGGATTTAAACCCAGGTAACATGACTCCAAAGTTTAATGCTGTTCACACACACACACCTCAGGGCTCTTAAAGGGTATGGAGTGTTTCTTATCTATTAAGCCCACAGTGGATGCTCAAGAAATGGTTAATAGGTATGACTGAGGAAATAATATGATGTCAGTGACATCAGGACATCATTATGACATCAGCCCAACCTTCTATCATAACAAAGTAATAGTCTCTTATTGCTCTCTTAAAACTATCTTCATTTAAAAAGATGGCCTTCTTTTTCCTAGTTCTGTATTGTGAAGGCACTTTAAATCCAGAAATGTAAAGCATTATCATGTGTATGCCCATGCTTTTTAAATGACAAAGCACAGGTATTTCGATGAATCCTCTCATAACAAAGTGACATGGTAGCATTAAACTGTGTAGTGGAAACAAAATCTGGGCATTATAGGACTACTTCATCTCTGTGGTACCAGTTGCTTGGGAGAGCAGAGAAAGGACACAGAATGGGAGAAAAGAAAGCTACTCTCATTATCCCATAAGTATATATGTGGTAGCCAGTCTATCCGTACTTGCAACTGTCTGATACCACATCATGCTTCCTTAATTGTATTTATTTACTTTGGAGACAGGGTGGTGTTCTGCTGTCCAGGCTGGAAAGCAGTGGTGTGATGATAGCTCACTGTGACCTTAAAACTCCTGTACTCAAGCAATCCCTCCCCACTCAGCCTCCTGAATAGCTAGGACTGCAGATGTGTGCCTACACCTGGGTAATTTTTTTTTTTAACAGACTAATGAGTTTTGCTATATTGCCCAGGCTGGTCTCGAACTCCTGGCCTCAAGCAATCCTCCTGCCTCGGTCTCCCAAAGTGCTGGGAGTACAGACATTAGCCACTACACCTGGCCCTTCCTTAATTATAAATCTTCCAAAGATCCTTCAGTGTTTCACAGAATTTCAATATAAATTTCATGATTAAAAATAAATCAAATGAAAGATAAAATCCCTGCAAAATAGTAAAAGTTTACCACCCCATTCCAAACCTACTGCCCCTTGCAAATTGCTATTGGAATATGCCTCTGTGCTTTGGCTTTCTGTTAAGGTAGCACATATATCAGAGGAGATACATTTTGTTGAAAGTCAGAAACCTTATCACTCATTCCACACCAGAATTATCATAACTATAACATAATGTTCCTTTTTAAAATAACATATCTTACTACTCTCACCTGAGATAAAGAACAAAATCTGAAGCATAATCCATATCACACCCCTTCACTTGCATCAGTGTCCATACACTCCAAATCAAATTGATCTGCATTACCTTTCTAATCACAAGATAGGATTCTAATCACAGGGCCAGTGAGACTGTTCCATTTCTTATCTAGAACTTAGAATATTTGAAGCCATCCTGCCTCCTTACAAAACATAATTATCTGTCAAGGTTCAGTGCAGAGAACAAAATCTCTCTTAACTATTTCAAGACATATATTGCTGCAAATTAGTGCTTTCAAAATTGGTAGGTGGGCTGTAAAAGTAATGAGAACACTTCTGGGCTAGTGATTTCAAGGTAAACTCCCGTAACTATGACTCAGGGATAGAGAAATGACGGTTGCTGCAATGATGCTGCCAGCAGCACTACCTCAAAGCCACAGAATCTGAAACTAGACATGGGAACGTGGAATCCAGCTGCAGCAAGTATGACAGAACTCGACTGTCTGCTTTACCTAGATTAACACCCAGCACACCGCATACACACACGCACAGGCACACACAAGGGATGCACACGGCTACATGAGTAGTACTCATTACATAATTAGTGTTCATCATTTAGGATTCATTTCAAAAATCACATCTCGCTAAGCCTGCTCTGATCTCTTGTAGTATGTTGTTTCTTGGTTATGTCCTCATAGCACTTGTAAACCATTATTTCAAATTTATTTGCTATCCATCTTTCTTGTCAGATAACATCCCTGCGAGAAAAAGATCAGATTTGTTCATTATTACAATGGTTATCAAAATGTGCTTTCTGGACAGTGTGTCGCCTAAGAACACATGAAAAATGCAAATTCAAATCAACTCATACAGAAACCCTAAGATTCAGACTTAGCAATCTGTGCTTTAACAAGCCCTCCTACTGACTTCGACACACCACTAAAGCTCAGAACTACTGGATTCCTGTATCCCATCGCTGTGTAATAATACACAAGTGATGCTCAGTAAATTTTTTTGAAATGTATTTGATTAAGCCTACTGGAAATTGACTCATCAAAATACTGCTATTCTTAGTATAAAGAGCAGGTCATTTTTCTCTAGGTTTGCTAGTCTCCCACTAAAGGCTATGCTAAGGCTAATCTTAGTGAAATTTTTTTTACAAGAAATAGTCACAGTGAAAGAGTTTGTGATATACAAAATGATTTTATTAGATGCCAAAACTTTTATTAACATCACTTTATCTCTTTTGCAGCTTTAATTTTCAATATTGTAACACTTACTGGCTCCTCTGGGTGACTAAATATCTTCACATGCCCACTAGCTAAAAAGAATTTCTAAGTAGAACTCAACTGAAACTGCAAGCTACTGCTCTAAGAAATGCATATTTTATTATAATGTTTATTTGCTCTCCTGTAGAATCCAGTTTACAAATAGCATGACTGCAAAGATTTACACATAACTCCTAAATCCTTCAGGTTGTTCTACCATTAATCTTCTGATGCGTAGCAAGATAAACACTCTTAGTGAACACTTCACTACATCTCTTAAATGAGATTTCTCTCCATTTTGAGTTCTCTGCTGTAGAATAAGGGATATACTTGGAACTGAAGACTTCCCTCAATTTCTAAATTTTCTACATTCATACAGCTTCTCTCCTGTAGGAGTTTGTAAAAGATTCCTATTGTCTATAGTCTTTCCCACATTTGCTACATGTACAGGGTTTTATCCTAGTGTGAGTATACTTATGTCAATTAAGGGATTAATATTGACAAAGGCTCTCCCACATTTATGGTCTTCATATGATTTCTCTACAGTATAAAGTCTGATAAACAAACTGGCCTGCATCTTTGCTAAAAGGTCTTCCTATATTCACCACATTCATAAGACTTTCCCCAGTATAAATTTTTCTAATGTTAAATAAGGGAGAATCTAGGAAATTTACCATGATAACCACTGCTTCATACAGTTTCTCTTCTGTAAGATTTCTCACATGTATAGTGATTCATATAGTCTAAAGGCTTTTCCACACTTACCACACTATTGGGTTTCTCTCCATTATGTACTCTTTGATGGGCAGTAAGATTTGAGCCTTTGCTAAAAGCTTTCCCACACTCACTACATTTATATGGCTTTTCTCCAGTGTGAATTCTCTGATGTACGGTAAGGTTTGAACTACAGCTGAAGGTCTTCCCACATTTAATACATTCGTAAGGTTTCTCTCCAGTATGAATTCTGTGATGTTGAAGCAGGGATGACCTATGACTAAAGGCTTTCCCACATATACTGCATTCGTAGGGTTTCAATCTAATGTGATTTCTCAAATGCATATTCAGTGATTCAAGCTGGTTGAAGGATTTCCTGCATTTCTGACATTCAAAGGGTTTTTCTTCAGTATGAATACTCTGATGCTGAACAAGAAATGAGAGGCTACTAAAGACTTTCAGACATTTGTTGCATTCATATTGTTTCTCCATAGTGTGAATTCTTTGATGTCGAGTAAGGTGTGAGCTACAGCAGAAAGCTTTCCCACATTCTCTACATTCATAAGGCTTCTCTCCAGTATGGATTTTCTGATGGTGAATGAGAGATGACCTATGAATGAAGGCCTTTCCACATATACGACACTCATAGAGTTTTTCTTGAGTATGAATTCTTAGATGTTCAATAAGATGGGACACACGACTAAAAGACTTTCCACAGTTCATACATTCATATGGTTTCTCTCCAGTGTGAGTGCTCTGATGGTTAGTAAGTGATGAGACATGGCTAAAGGCCTTCCCACATTCAATACATTTGTAAGGTTTCTCTCCACTATGGCTTATCAGATGTCGTGTAAGGGATGAGCCATGGCTAAAAGTCTTCCCACATTCACGACATTCATAGGGCTTCTCTCCTGTATGAATTCTCCAGTGGCGATTGAGGATTGACTGTTTGCCAAAGGCTTTCCCACATTCACTGCATGTATAGATTTTCTCTCTATTACAAGTCTGGGGAAGGGTAAGAGATTTGCCCTGGCTGAAGGCTGCCCCACTTTTATTAGAATTCAAAAGTTTCTTTCCACCATTGACTTTCTCATGTTTTATAACTGACTTTTTTGGTAAGTTCTTCTTTAATATATCATATTTGTGTGAATTCCCTTCAGCAGAAATTTTTTGTGGTTCAGAAAGAGTAGACTTTGAATGAAAGGTGCTTCTAAATATATTGTATTTGTAAACACTGTCTGCAGTGGGGCTTTCTCTAGAGGTGAGAATTGCTGGTCTGAAGTGGTCTACCTGACTTCCATGCTTCCCTTCTAACTTCTCTATATATTCCAAATTCTTCTTAGAATTTGAAAATTCATAACTTTGTTTTACAACTTTTTCTATTATTACTGTTTGGGGTGAATCTTCATCATAAATATCCTTCTTTGTTGATAATTCCTTGTTTTCCCATCTTGATTCCCAATCTGAAATACATCAAAAAAGCAAAGCACTGTTTTGTTTTTTTTTAACTATTTGAAAAGAAACTTCTACGTTGGAATTAGGAGAACTGGATTAGAAATGAAGCCCCCAGAAAACACATAGTTCTGACAACTCAAATATTTCAATGATTTCTGAACAGTGCTCAAATGGAGCAGAGAATACAGAGTTCACAGAAGTGGGAACACAGTGTGATAATGGAAATGGGAAAAATATATGTAATGGATGAAATAGTATGGAAAAAAAGGAAGTTATCAGAAATAAAATGTGGAAGGCATTCTGGATTCCAAGCCATCATTTTGTGCCTATATGCATGTATGAAAGATTGCATTTTGTCTCATAGCCTTTTTCTCCAACATTCAATTAATCTCAATTTGCTGCCAGATTAACATGCTTAAAATACAGAATTGATATTATTAAACAGTTGCAGTAAAAACACAATAATCTAAATGCTCTTTATAGCTGACAAAGATTTAGGCTTTCTGAAGTTATGAAGAAACTGTGTGAATCATGTCATTTATTGGACATTAGAAAATATTCCTAGAAACATATTTATATATGTTCATTTTTTCCTCTAATATGTTCATATTTCATCTACAACGCTCAGCTTTAGAAAAGTGATTTCCCATCTAATTGACAGCTTTTCTTAGCCTAAAACTATCAGTATGTTTTTCTTTAAGTAGATTTAAGAAAGAATAATTTGCCTTACTGTCATGAATAGAGTAACAATTGAATTATTATGAAGGCAAAAACCTCTAACCTTGATTAGATGACATGAGTGATACAGATAATAATTTGGGATAGAGGAACAATTGTTTTGAAAATCTAAGCTAAATATCCCACAATTTTTCATTTCTATCTGAGATCTTTGAAAACAGTATACCTAAAATGCCTCCACACTCACTATAAACTCACTATAAAGAGTTTGGGACCCTTTTTAACAAAATCTTCCTTTGTCTCGTTCACCATGACTCACGTGGAATCATACCTTTTGACAGTTTTTTCTCCATCATCCAGGGCTCTTTTCCATCCTCCAATAACGTGATCACATATGGCTTAGTTATGGAAAGACCTGCTTACAGGAAGAATACAAAATTGTTTAAGCCATGGTCCTCTATTAGGAGAGGCCATCACAAGAGGGACCACAGGAAGGGATGAAGGGTATTCATCGAAATGGAAAGATAAGCTTCAGGCAGGGCACAAGAGAGCTGCACATTTCCTTGGGAACATGCTACAGAAATTCAGCCATTTACTTAGGAGGGTCTCCAGCAATTCAGGGTGGCAAAAGAAAGGTGTCCCCTACTGGAGTGGAAGAGGTGATATCCTTACCTACAGAGACCAGGTTCTCATAATTCTGGACCATCACATCCTTGTATAAGTCCCTCTGAGCAGAATTGAGCCATCCCCACTCTTCATGAGAGAAGTCTATAGCCACATCATTAAATGTCACCTGAAATAGCAAACATATTTAGGCTCAGCCATAGCCCAGGCCTCTTCTGTCACTGAAGAAAGGGTAAAATTAGCCTGGTTGTGGGAGAAATGGAACAGGATTCAGGAGTTGTGGCAATGATTGGGAATGTGATCTCAGTTAAGTAATAATAGGACAGTTATGTAGTTGGAATTACTATACAATAAGGGGGACAGTTATGTGCTTAGAATTATTATACAATAAAGGTGAGAAACAAATATGAGAGCTTTGCTTCAGTAGAGTTAATTTTGCTAAAAGTTACAGAAATACATGAATTTTTAAAAATCAGCATTTGACATTTGACAGCACAGAGTCAAGTATTTAGTTATATCTTTTACAGCTTAAGTGCTAGGTAAGTAATTAAAAAATGAGGGTAAAGCGATTGTCTCTCAAATGGGATACTCAGGATGATCCACTAAGGCTCACAAAAACTGGGCAGCTGGGTGTGGTGGCTTACACCTGTAATCCCAACTACTTGGGAGGCTGAGGCAGGAGAATGGCTTGAACCCAAGAGGCGGAGGTTTCGCCACTGCACTCCAGCCTGGGTAATAGAACAAGACTCTGTCTCAAAAAAAAAAAAAAAAACCTTTATATTAAAGACTAATAGACATACACTGTTATGGTTTGATTGTGACCCCCAAAACGCGTGTATTGAACTTAATCGCCGCTGTAACAGTTTTGAGAGGTGAGACCTTAGGAGATGATTAGGCCTTGAGGGCTCTGCCCTCATGAATGGATTAATGTCATCATCATTAGGAGTGACTTCCTTATTTAAAAAATGAGTTTGGGCCCCTTTTTGGTCCTCTCTCTTCTCTTCGCCCTTCCACCATAAAAGGACACAGCAAGAAGGCCCTTGCTGGATGCCTGCCCCTTGATCTTGGACTTCCCAGGCTCCAAAACCATGAGAAGTCAATTTCTATTGTTCATAAATTACTCAGTCTGTGGTATTCTGTTATAGCAGCACCAATGGACTAAAATATACACATAACTGATTCATAAACAAAAAAGAAAAATATATTTATGGTGTATACTTAAACTTTGTACTGATAGACCATTATTAAAATATGAGACCCCTGGGTGAAAAGACTGAAGGATGGTTTCATGCCATAGATCAGGGGTCCCTAACCCCCTGATGGTTAGGGGTCCCTAACCACTGGTACCAGTCTGTGGCCTGTTAGAAATCAGGCCACAGAGCAGGAGATGAGTGGCAGGCAAATGACTATTATCACCTGAGCCCCGCCTCCTCTCAGATCAGCTATGGCATTAGACTCTCATAGGAGCGCAATCCCTACTGTGAAGTGCGCATGCAAGGGATTAAGGTTGCACGCCCCTTATGTGAATTGAACTAATGCCTGATGATCTGAGGTGAAACAGTTTCATCCCCAAACCACCACCTCCCGCTTCTGTGGAAAAACTGTCTTCCACAAAACCGATCCCTGGTGCCAAAAAGGTTGGGCACCACTGCCTTAGATAGTCCTTAAATAAGACCTGAAAGTAAAGGGAAAAAAATAAAGGGGTACGTTTCAAAGAAAATACTCTAAGGAAATGTTCACAGATGTGGCTTAGAAATTCCTTTCAATAGTACTCATTTCACAATATTACTTTTTAGTAAAACTTTGGAAGCTTAAATATTCAATAATAGTTTATTGGCTAGTCAAATTATAATATGTACAAAAAATACATCTATTTAATACAGCATTATTACTGTCTTTGATTTGTGAAACAGACTGCTTGCCTGTGGTAATTTTTTAGCTCTGAGAGTTAATTCAGCATTGTATTACATTATTTGGATATTTTGCATGCATGTTCACCAGTGATACTCGTCTTTGGTTTTAAAGGCAGAATTTATTTTTGCCAGGTGTTGGGAAAATAATTAAAATTCAAATCTCCTGCCAATGGCAGAAAATCCTCTCCACAAATGTAGAAAAAAAAGAACACAGTTTTATTACTTAATAAGCATTAAATCAACTGTGATGCACTTCACAGGCAATCCACTAATGAGATTAAAAGGACAGGAAGAAATCTCATCTTTTTTATAGCCAAGCAGATACAATCCAATACATACATTTTCCAAATAATCAAGTAAGACCTTACAGTTCAATTTGCTACACATAATTTATCCTAAATTCACCTGTTAATTGGAGTTGCCACTGTGTTAGTTAATTCCCTTTATCCCAAATCAAAAAAACATTTCTCATAGCTTTATGATGAACAGGTTATTACAAGTTAGAGCCAGGGATGCTTCCTTCTTCCCCTTCAGTTGTCTGGGCAGCCTGGGGTGTTCACTCATCTCTGTCCCCAAAAGAACATAGCCTATCTGTCCTGGCACTTATTTTAATTTCTTATGCTTTCTTACTTTTCTACCAGTGCTGCAATCCTCAATACAGTAGCCACTAGGCAATTTGGCTACATACATTTAAATTAATTAAAATGTAAAAATAAAATAAGTAAAGTTTAAAATTCAGTTTCTCAGTTGCTTAAGCCACAGTTCAAGTACTCAATAGTCATACAGGGCTGGTGGCTACTGTACTGACCAGTACACATGCAGAGCACTTCCACCACTGCAGAAAGTTCTCTTAGACAATACTGCACTAGATCATGAAGTCCTGTGTGTCAGTGTACACCAAAATACATGTACAACTTTTCCTAACAGATACTTCCTAAGTGTTTAGAAGATGAACCAATGAATGATTTTGGCTTAGTTCACTTTAGCTGTTACTTTTTTCTTGCTCTGCCGCCAGGCTGGAGTGCAGTGACATAATCATAGCTCACTGCAGCCTCACACCACAGGGTTCAAGAAATTTTCTCAACTCATCACCCTCCCGAATAGCTGGAAAAACAGGCATGTACCACCACACCAGTTTTTCAATTCTAATTATCTAATTTCTCCAAGAAAACAGACTTCACCCAACATGTACATCTGCTACTCACATCCCCTCCTATGCAAGCTTCACCTTCCATGCCATGATTCTGCCCCACCAGTTCTTCATTACTCATCTTATTCACTCCACAATTACTTACTAAGCATCTATTTGGTGCCAGGTAACACTCTGGGTACTGAAGCTATAACAGACAACAAAAAAGAAAAAAGATTCCTCCCACCAGGAACAGACAATGAGCATGTGCATATACTGAACATACAGTACATCAGCTAGTGAGTGACACACACTGTGGAAAACAACAAAGCAGTGATGGAGGAGTGGAAGTGCTAGGCGAGGGAAGGTGACTGCGATTGCAAATAGCCATTCAGGGAAGCTTTTCTGAGAAAGTAACCACGGAACAAACACACGAAGAAGATAAGGATGCAAGCTTGTGCGTATGTGGGGGAAGAATATTCCACGTCGATGGCACAGCAACTAGTGACAGTGGCTAGAGCTCACAGGAATGAGGAGGCAGAGAAGGAAGGTGGGATCAGGTAATGGCCTAATTGTACAAATAGGTCATTGCAGAAGTGACTCAGTTAGAGCCACTGAAAAATTATAGGTTGAGGAATGACAGGAATTTATGTAACAATAGGACCACGGTCACAGCTGTACTGAGAACAGACTGATGAGGGTTAAGGGCAGATGCAGGGAATCCAGCTAGGAGGCTACCGCAATAATCCAGGTGGCTTTATTGCTATCACTACCGGGGTGGTAGTGGCGGTGGTAGTGCTGGGGTAACTAATGGTCAGATTCTGTATACAGTGTATAGCTTAGCTCCAACTAGAGGATCTGAATATAGGTATAAGTCAAAGGGAAGAATCAAGGATGACTGCAAGCATCTCTTCATTTGAGACCACATGGTACAGTTTTGACAACCATAAACCGAATAACCTTACATTCCAAAGTTGCATTGTGAATTACAGTTTTAAAATGTTGGCAAGACTAGAAAGTCTTCTAGCAGAAAACTGTAGAAAAGAGGAACACTGGGTGAGGAGGATAATACCTTGGAGCTCTCCTGTGGACTCCGTCCTTCCTATACTGAAAGGAACCATGGATCCAGTCCCCTAAATGGACTTGGTTAGGTGGGAACAGGCAGGAGAAG
Organism: Pan troglodytes; assembly: GCF_028858775.2. Classification (NCBI taxonomy): domain Eukaryota; kingdom Metazoa; phylum Chordata; class Mammalia; order Primates; family Hominidae; genus Pan; species Pan troglodytes. The sequence continues at coordinate 37,877,279 of NC_072418.2, read as the reverse complement.
CAAAGCAAACACACAGTCCTGATAAAAGTGTTTCAGGAAGATTTGCGGACACACCGACTTACCTGAGGCATTACTCTGCAATTTCCAACAGCCAACAGAGTCCTCTTTCCAGGCTCTTATCTTAGAGATGGGCAGTGTCCTGAGGGCACAGAAGGGCAGGAAAAAGCAGTCATGAAAAATCAGGCTTATCTTGCGGCACCTGTGACACACCATAATGGAAAGGCACACTGGTAATCACTCTCCAGGGCGCCAATCTCTCCCTGGGAACTAACAGGGTGTTTCTCCGCAAGGGCTAACCATTTACCAGGTGCCACCTGCGAGGAAAATCAATTACTCTGTAAATAAAATCCTCATAAAACAATGGTAAAAACTTTATCAGCTCGTTCAATCTTCATCACTATGCACGGTGTGCGTTCACATTTTTCCAGATCTATTTTTTAAACGATGACAAAACTGAAATTCCAAGATACTGAACCCATTTGTTCAAGGTTACACAACTGTAGAGCGCCGGCTTCATGACGACATAACCCAAAGACAACTGTGGCTGGCGTCTAATCACGCGCCCACTTCACTCTCACAACAGCGCCAAGAGGTCGGCGCCGTCATCACCCCGCGTTTACATAGGAGGACACGAAGGCCAGGAAAAGCCAAGGCACCGGCCGGGGTCACACCGCGGGGCAGACCCAGGGCCTGAGCCCCGCCGCCGCCCCCGGGACTCATACTGGCCGGAGTCCTCAGCAGGGCCTCACCGTCCCCGCAGGCCCCCCGCGTCGCTGGTGAGCGGGCAACGGCCGCCGACCTCTGGGAACCACACTGCCCAGAATCGTCCCTGAGCCTGGGAGTCGCCGTCAGGCCTGAGGCTACAGCGGGGCGGACCCAGTGCGCCGCCCACAGCCGATCGACATTTCCCAGAATCATCCGCGCAGGGGACAAAACTCCAGGCGCAACGAACCGCCGGTACCGGAAGACCACACTTCCCAGGAGTCTCTGCGGCCGCGCGGACCTGGGGCGCCGCGGGCAAACAGATCTCGGTTTCCTAAGAAACTAAACCGCCTGGGGCTGTCGTCCCAGAGCCCGGCAGTTAGGACCATGCGGGAAGTGTCCTGGGGCATATAGTCATACTGATGAGGTGAAAGATACACCTCGGAACCAAGGGCCACCCTCTACTTTTAAGGACAATGGCGCCGGGACCAAGAAACTACACTTCCCAGGAAACCGTGCGGCCGTGGCAAACTCTTCTGGGTCTAGCGTGCACTCACACTAATGTTTATCTCCCGGGACGTGGGCAGACCTTGTACCAGGCGAGCTCTCGCCTTTGCTAGCAAAAGAGCTCCTCTCTTCCCAAACCCTGCTACTACGCTGTCCACCCTGTATGGTCTTTGAGGTCTTTGAGGTTTTTTTGAAATTCACTTGCTGGAGACTACAGCTCACAGAACGCCCTGGGCTGGATTGTGCCAGCTGTAGTTCGAACCAAGGACATTTCCTGGAAATGCATGCGGCCACGTATCTGTGACACAAATGGCAGTTCTCACGTGCGTTACGCCCCCTGGAAGGACTTGGAAATACGGAACTTGAGTGAGCACTGAGAGGACAGAGACCCTCATCCTGGGAGGAGTCACTCCCGCAGCCATCAGAGCCCGACAACCGCTTCTCACCAGAGGCGCTTCTTAGACCCAGACCTTGCCCGGCTCACCCAAAGGGGCAATGGCCTTCTTTGTATGCAAGCCAGACAGTCTACTGTTGGTGTATATTTGAATTTTTTACTTTATTTTTAATATTTTAATTAAATTTTAATTTAATGCTGCCTCTACCTCTGAGAGAGACAGGGAGAGATGGGGGAGGCCTGGAGTGGGGGCCCTGCGGGGCAGGGACAGGGGACCCTTCCTCACTTTGCACAATCTGGGAACCCTCCCCAAGCGGAACAGCCAGCTGCAGTGGAAAAGCACTGGCTTAGTGGGCTTCGTCCTGGGGACGAAGGCTGGGAGAGTGCAGCTGAAAGGTGTGGGCTCCAGGAGGGCCGCAGGGGGCCTAGCAGCAGCGTCAGGGAGCAGAAGTCCGCCCTCCCTCCATCTTCCTTCCTTCTCTGGCCGCCAGAGCGCTCTGTCTCCCTCCCACGCCCACAGCTACAGCTGGAGCCGGCTTGGGGCGGGGGGTCCTCCTAGGGCGAAGAGGGCCAGGAGGCTTCCTGAGGACCTGAGGCTCCTCTGGGCCTCCCAGGGCTGGGCCTGTGATCTGATCTGCTTTGCCCTGGGAGGGACGTGCTCAGTGGTGGGGTTTGTGTAGCTGTCACTCATTCACCTGCCTGTGCTCAGCCACTCACCTGCTACTCCCATTGGCACCCACCCAGTACACATGTGGGTCAACTGCCATCAGGAGTAGTTCCTGCCTGTGTCACACACACCCATCCCACCCACCACACTGCAGGTTACAGGATTGCCCCACAAGCGCCACCATGCCTGCCTGAGGTTACCTGGCACACAAGTATCCTCACCTGCATGACATGACCAGATCGTGCACTTTCTATGCCAGGGCCAGGGCAAGCTTGCACCTTCAGCCTTGGGGACACTGGGGGTGGTGGTGGCTGGAGGCCAGGGAAGTCACCAGGCTGGAGACATCATCTACCTCCAGGAGAGGGTTGATATCAGACATCTCCCATGCACCACTTTGAGCTATCTCAGCGTCACCTGGGACTCTGGCTGGCACCGTGACCAGCAGTTCCATGAAGGTTTAGACCACCTCTAGGCTTAGGAAGGGCCTCCCTTGCCATCAGCATGGTCCAGGCTGCACGCCTGGTGACCAAGGGCTCTGGGCAGCAGATGCAGCCAGCCAGAGTGTTGGGGTGAGGGGCCTGGGCACAGGAGGGACATGAGGCCTTCCCTGCACCCCCATGACCACCATTTCAGAGGGAGGACAGCAATTGTTTGGGTTTGTCCTGTGAGCGGTGGCAGAGGGCAGGGCCCAGGGCAGGTCCAGGGCCAGACAGGCATCCCATGCTACAGCCTCGGTGCCACGAGGGCACATGATGGGGTCGGTGTGAGGGCGTCCCCTGTGCCAAATACCTGGGCAGGAGGTGCCCTGGGGTCGGTGGGTGGGTCAGGGCATTTGCAGGATTTCTGGTTTCTGTTGGAGTTGTATATCCTGGAGAATGGAGGGAAGAGAGAAAGGGTGAAGAGAAGGGGGAAACGGCCCCTGCTGCTTCCTGGCCTCTAAGTAGGGGGTGATGGGTGGTTGGTGAGTGGCAGAGGGGTCAGCGGGAGCTTCAAGGCTGAGCCAGGGAAGCGGAGGCAGCAGGGATGCAGGCCTTGCCTGAGGCTGACTCGGGGCTGAGGCTTCCTAGAGCTCCCGGACAGGGAGTCTGCAGGAACAGTGACACAGCACATGACACAGCACAACTCAACACAACACAACCTGGCACAGCAGAGCAGCGTGCTGTGCACTGGGCTGCAGGAGAACACGGAGTGGGGTCTGTAGGGTCCCAGGAGTCATGGAGCAAACTGACCTGAGCCGTGTCCCTCAGTCAAGGCAGAGGCACCTGGCCTTCAGCCAGCTTCCTTGTGACAGCCCCATGCCCTGGTGTCCCTGGGGCTGAGACAGGGCTGGGGCTGCTGTCCAAGGTGAGGTCTGACTAATCCCCTGCCTCTAACCCCCAGTTGTTTTGGGAACTTGAGTATCTTCTAAGAGACCCAGTGGTGCTGATGGGATTTCTGGTCACCTCAACCAGGCCCCCTGCCCACCTGGCCACACTGGCTCCTACTCAAATCTGACCTTAGGGCTTGCGTGGCCTCTGCTTACTGAGCCCTGTGGTTCTCTGCCAGGCACCATTGGCGCTGCGGCCAGGCTGACACCTGGAGAATGGCCTGTCCCCAAAGCCTGCACTCCTCCCAGCTCAGCCGCTTTGCTTTTCTCCCACACTGGGAGGTGGGAGCCAGGTTGACACTGGAGGAGGAGCTCCCTCAACTCTGGCTTCACTTTAGAGTTCTGGGCAGGGTTTTGGGAGATGAGATTTCCTGGAGAGGGGCTGGAGCTCGAGAGCCTGCTGAGCGGGGAGTGGTCCCATAGCAGAGAGACCCATGGTGGAGGGGCGGGGTGGGTGGGGAGGACAGCCTGGCTGTGGAGGAGCTGGGGCAGGCAGGTTACACGGATGCAGCTCACACTCCCTCCTTTTCCCCGCTGTCCTCTCCTGTCTCTTCCTCCTTGCTCTATTCTTTCCTTCTTTTCTGGATACGCTTCATCCAGATTCAAAAGGATAGCTTTTGATATTTCACCATTAAATAGGAAGTTTACTTTAGGAATTTTTGGTAGATGCTCTTTGTTAGATTAAGGCTATATTATTCTATTTCTATTTTATTTTTTTTAATTTCTTTTTTTTTTTTTTTTTTTTGAGACGGAGTCTCTCTCTGTCTCCTAGGCTGGAGTGCAGTGGCACGATCTCAGCTCACTCCAACCTGTGCCTCCTGGGTTCAAGTGATTCTCCTGTCTCAGCCTGTGGAGTAGCTGGGACTACCATCACACACCACCACGCCTGGCTAATTTTTGTATTTTCAGTAGAGGCGGGATTTCACCATGTTGGCCAGGCTGATCTCCAACTCCTGACCTCCAGTGATCCACCCACCTTGGCCTCCAAAAGTGCTGTGATTACAGGTGTGAGCCACCGCACCCGGCCTGAGAACATTTTTTAAACAAGGAAAGATGACGAATATTATAATACATCTTATTTACGTTTAATGAAATGTGCATATGTTTTTTTTCTTAGTTCTGTTAATGTTTTAAAGTATATCAAATGATTTTTTAATATGAAACCTGGCTTGCTTTTCTGGTATAGATCTGCCTTAATCAGCATGTAGTATTATTTTATATATAATCTCATTGACTTTGCCAATATCTTGTGTGGAAAGTTTTGTCTATGTCCCTGAGTGGTTGGATTTCACTGTCAGGATTATAGCAGCCTCATTAAATGAACTGAGGAATATAGTGGTGATTTCCATTTATTCTACGAAATCTAGGCTACCCTTTCCACAACCTGTTCCGTATACCAGAACATGGCCTTTTCTGGATTGCATCATTGGGCTACCTTGCCCTTTTTTGGGGGGGTGTTGACACATTGGAGATATGGCAGGACATATGGGAAGGAAGAAGAGAGTGAGATGAAGTGATTTGCTCCCAGCTGACTTCCCTTAGGGCTGCAGGTTGGCAGTGGCTGTTTCCCTCTACTGATGGCCAAAGGTCCCATGAGCTTGACCTCTCCTGCAGTTGCAGGTCTCACTGCATCCTTGGAACAGCTCTTTTTCTTTGTCTCCCTTTGGGTATTTTGCTTTCTCTAGACTTGGATTTTTTTTTTTTGACAGAGTCTTGCTCTGTCGCCCAGCCTTGAGTGCAGTGGCATGATCTTGATTCACTGCAATCTCCGCCTCCCAGGTTCAAGCAATTCTCCCGTCTCAGCCTCCCGAGTAGCTGGGACTACAGGTGCCCACCAACATGCCCGGCTAATTTTTGTATTTTTAGGACAGGATTTCACCATGTCTGACTAATATGGTCTCGAACTCCTGACCTCAGGTGATCTGCCCTCCTCGGCCTCCCAAAGTGCTGGGATTACAGACGTGAGCCACCGCAGCTGGCCAGGGGTTTTCTTATAGACTTCCCTTGACTTTGCTCACACCAGATTCAAGAGCCATTCATTAAACTCTCCTCAGGTGTCCAGTGTGAGTTTGCCATTTCTTTCCTGCAGGAACACTGACCGATACAGACAAGGTACCATCATTATTTATTCTTTGGAAGAATTTGTATAAGATTGGAGTGGTTTCCTCCTTAAGTATTTGCTAGAACTTTCCAGAAAAAGTCATCTGCCTGGGATTTTCTTTGCAAAAGCTTTTAAAATTTTAATTTGGTTTCATAGACAATTAGAGGACTGCATGGCCACCAGCAACAGTTGCAAATTCTTATGGGCAATAAAACTCACCAACACAATAGGCATTCACTTGACTCTAAATTAACGTAGATTTATGAAAGGACAAAGAAAAAGCATGTTCAGCATTTTCAGTGTTATTGGTGGGGTGAGAGATGTCCAGCAGCAGCAGTCTAACATTTCACACCACCATTCAGTAGCATAGCTATATGGGAATTAAAGTTAATGTGCATGAGGTTCACCTTGAAATGTTCATGTATCACTGTCTGATCCAGAACATCTTACAAATTGGAGGACACCTCCATGTCCATGTTAGTTTAGGAAAACCTTGCTTTCCTGACAGTCTCTTACATGATCCCAATCATGTCATCATTCAGTGTCCATACGCCACTCACTGCCTTCCCAGTTCAGGTGCAGTTCCCCAGGCAAAGCTTTCACAATAAACAATGCCTGAAATGCAGCATTTCTCATTGATCTAAGTCCATTCTAAGGAAACAGTGCAGGAGGAAAATAAAAGCAACATCATCTTCCTAGGATTGAATATAGGAGAGAGCCTAGGCCTCCTGTTCACAGTTCACCCATAAGGAATATTCAGGGTTTCTCTATCTTCTCATGTCAGTATTTGAATGTTTTTCTTGGAATTTAAAAGTCTCACCTAATTTTAAAAGTAAACATAAAGTTTCCATAGTATCCTATTTAAAATGTTTTATTACTTTATTTTTAACAGATAAACTGTCACTATATTGCCCAGGCTGGAATGCAGGAGCTATTCACAGGTGTGATGATAACTCACTGCAGCCTCAAGTTCCTGGGCTCAAGCAATGCTCCCACCTCAGCCTCCTGAATATACTCTTATTTTAATGGCTGAAAGATCTTTAAGGTGGTATCCTTTTTAATTTATTCATTATTTGTGTCTTTTCCATTTTTCTTTTTAATGTCTCCCTCCCCATAAGTTTTTCAGTTGGTAGTAGATTAAGTTAATGTTCCACAACATTTACTTTGTGCCGCTAAATTGCCACACAGTCTTCTACATGATCCTAATCATGTAGTCACTCGGTGTCCATACTCCACTCACTGCCCTCCCAGTTCAGGTGCAGTCCCCCAAGTCCCCTCACTCCATTGCTGTCCCTAGATTTGGACAATGGGATGTTAGCAGACAATAGGCAGTTAATTGCTTCAATAGGACCATGCAGTTAGTCTTTCCTTCCCACATTCCTGTGGTCACTAAGAGAGGACCTTTCCCCTAGAAGTGCTGGTTCTTAGGTGTTAGCCCCTGAATGAATAGATGTGGATCAGATTTGAGCCCAACCTACAGGAGGGGTCAAGTCCTATCAGGCCCACAGATTGAGTGTTCACTATCTAGCCAAGCCCAGCTTATATCAGCTGAAACACCAGCTGTTGTAACCGAGTGAGTTGTAGAGAAACGCCACACTCTGAGACTAATTCAGGAGTCCTTTTATTGCTGGTGACCGAGAGATGGCTAGCCATCTGGAACTGTTTTTCTTTCCTGTAACCATTTATCCTTTTAACTTTTTTGCCTGTTTTACTTCTGTAAAATTGCTTCAGCTAGGCTCCCCCTCCCCTTTCTAAACCAAATTATAAAAGAAAATCTAGCCCCTTCTTTAGTGCAAAAAAGACTTCCTCAGAGGTTCCTGCCTTCCAGGTGGTGTTTGCAAACACAGTCCTGTCGTGAAAGAAGGAGAAAAGAGTAGGAAGGAGCAGAGGGCATGACAGGTGGAAACAAAAGAGGTAAAGAATTAATCTAATGGCTTCACTCAACTTAGGCGCAGTTTTAAGGGGCCTGTCCCAGGCTTGGGGACCCATGTTTCTTGCTGGGCTTTGTTGGTCTTCTTGATGCGAGAGTGATGAATCCAGCCGGAATGCTGTCTACTTTCAGAGTTGTTGGCATGGTGAGGATGACGGTATGAGGTCCTTTCCAGGCAGGAGTGAGTCCTTCCTTCTGGAACTTTTTAACATACTCCAGGTCACCCAGCTGGAAAGAGTGGCAGAGCCCCATCTGGTCAGGAACTGCATTGGGATGTGCTCCTTGGACAAGCAGCTGGATGCTGTCTTGTACCTGTTGGAGAGACTGCAGCTACTGTAACAAGTTAGCTTCTCTTCGGATACGTTCCCTCTCTTCAGAGGTGAAAAGAGTTAAAAGGAGCCATTAACAGTCATCCCAGGTGGGCTGGTGGGTCTGGAGCACGGACTCCATCAATGAGGTCAAGACCTGGGGTTTTTCAGAGAAGGGGGGATTATGAGCCTTCCAGTTGTACAGGTCAGAAGTAAAGAAAGGGACATAAACCAAGAATGGAGCTGAGCGCTCATCACCCGGAGGGATTTGTGCCTCTCTCAGCAGGAGGAGGGGGCTACCTCCTCCTGCCGCAGCCGCAATCAGGAGGCAATAGGCGGAGAGCCCAAAGGAGATGTAGTCGAGGAGACTAGGGAAGATTCTGAGGGAGCAGGAAGGTTATAAGGCAGCAGAAATGCGTGAGAAAAACTTTCCTCTTCTTCAGAAGGAGGCAGTACAGGAGGAGCCGAGGGGGCCAAGGGTTGGGATGACAGTGAGGCCTGGCTCAAAAGGACCTTGGAGGTAAGATTATGAATGGCACATGAGCGGAGCCAAGTGAGAGGGCTCCAGACCAAGCTCAGCCATTGATCAATGTAGGGAAACTGATCGGGGTGACTGGGAGTTCCAGCAACGACCCGCCACACAGCCTGAACAGCTGTGAGATTCAGTGACCCTTCTGGGGGCCACCCGGTTCCAAACTGTGGCCATTCTACTTCACAGAGTGTCAGGAGTTTGCCTTTTTTAAGGCAGACCCCATAATCCTCTGAGAAGCCCAGGGAGAAATTTTGTAACATACATTAGAGAGGGCTCCAATCTTTATGAGGCCGGGAAGAAGAGTTTCCCATTCTGGAGGCAATTTAACAAGGTTTGAGCAGAAATATTAAACCCAGCATGGACAGAGAAATTCACGGCCTGGGGGGCTGTAATATCGGAAGAACAAAAGTATTCTAACCAGAAGAAGTAGGAAATCAATTACAGCCAACACTTCTTGCCACATAAGGTCTGTCTCTTTAATCTTTCAGATCTAGGGGGAGGACAAGAGGTGGGTCCGAGGCCAGTGGGACCTATGTGATCCCCCTCTCCTCTTTGACGTATAGCCCAAATATTTTTGGTGTCTCCACGATTCGAAGGCAAAAAGTTCAAACCTGGCCTTTTCTTTTAAGGGTTTTAGGAGGGAGAGCAGAGCCAACTCTTGGAGGCACTGGACTGGCTGTGACACAGAAAAACAAGATATGTGAGGTAAGGGATGGGGATGAGGAGGAAAGGGGCCACTCAGATCTTTCCTAAGGTAGGAGAGTAGCCACAGAGGAACAGAATAAGGGTGCAGACGGAGTAAAGCAGCACGGGCATAGGTTTCTCTGCACAGTGCCTTATCCAAGGGCACAGGAAAAGTTATGGGGTGACAGAAAAGGTGAGCAAGGAGGTCTGCGGGGTGGCTATTTTGAATCCACCACTGGTCTAAGGAGGAGGTGGTCCAGTCATTGGGGCATGGGGTATGGCAATCCAAATGCCAGCAACCTTTATGGTGCCAGAAATCCCAAACGGGCGAATGTTTCTCACACCCCTCCCCATAACAACACCTGATTTGTTTCTGACAGAAAAGGCAGGACTGGGATGGGCAGCCAAAATGACTAATGGGAGATTTTTCCTCCCAGGATAGGAAATCTGTACCGAGGACTTTGAAGAGTCCTTGTCCAATCGCCATGGGCAGTATCAGCGACCTGACATACGAAATTTAGACAGACCAAACAGAAAAATAGACACTGGGGTATATAAATTAGTATAGCAATTTTTATAGACAGACAAGGGGAGGGGGTCCCATGATGGGATCAGTCAGATGCCCGCCTGGCCACTCCCCAGGAGAGGACTTAGGCTCCTTTTGGCATTGGCAGGCCGGTGTAAACCCCCAGCTCGGATCGAGCTATGCCTGATGCTGCCCTAAGCCTTATGAGGTCGCCATGGAACTGCAGGTGAGGGCCCACTCGAACTCCATAGCTTTCACCATGGAGCTACAAACTGGAAATTCAAGCGCAAGCCCTTGAACTCCACATTCACTCACTCACTCACACAGAGTTTATTACAATTCTTATTCCTGTTCTAAAACAGAGGTCTCCTAGAGACCTGAACAGGAGAAGGAGAAGAGATAAAAGAGAGAGAGAGAGAGAAAGAGAAGGGAGAGAGGGAGAGAGGGAGAGAGAGAGAGGGAGAGAGAGAGACAGACAGACACACAGACTAGTCTTAACAGAGAAGCCTGACAGAAACCAGGACTCTGTCCTCCAGCATCCTGGAACGTAGACAGAGTCTGAGGGAGGGCCCTCGTCACGGCTGTTTCCCTCCCAGAAAAACAAAGTCAGATCTGACTCACCTTCCTGGGACCAGAGACTGAGGACTCAGGAGTTGAATTTGGTGGGCATACACTGGCAGTCGATCCATTCCCCTCCAGAAGACAGTGGCCTACAGGGCCCTGGAACATCTTCAGGTGGCGCCTCCCCTATAAGCCCGCCATCTGTTGGGGGTAGCCCAGAACGAGTCCAGCACTCACCCAGTGGTGAAATCTCACTGGGGCCTCCAAATGTTGTAACCAGGTGAGTTGTAGAGAAACGCCACACTCTGAGACTAATTCAGGACTCCTTTTATTGCTGACGACCGAGAGACAGCTAGCGCTCAAAATTCTCTTGGCCCTGAAGAAGGGGCTAGATTTTCTTTTACACTTTGGTTTGGAAAGGGGAGGGGGAGCCTAGCTGAAGCAATTTTACAGAAGTAAAACAGGCAAAAAAGTTAAGAGGATAAATGGTTACAGGAAAACAAACAGTTCCAGGTGCAGGGGCTTTAAATCTATCACGAGGTGATAGACGCAGGGGCTTTGGGTACCATCAACCGGACACAGACGCGGGGGCTTTGGGTACTATCAACCGGGTGAATTCCTGGGAACTGCGGATATAGCTTGCCACAGTATCTTATCAGTAATTGCATTCTTTGATGTGCTGGGAGTCAGCTTGCACAAGTTAAGTCCTTGAAGAAAGGGGGGTGGGTAAGGGGCTGCAAGTGAAGGAGCCAAAATGGAGTCTGTCCGGCTCTCTCAGCTAAGGGAGAGTCAATTTCAGGTTAAAACAAGGTAGGATATCACACAGCCAACCCACAGCACATGAGGGATCAATGATTGTCATCATCATCAATGATTGTCATTTTAATCTATTGAATTTTCAGGTTATTTGTGACAGTAAAAGTGAGCCAATTGAATCATTAATTTCCATAAATATGAAGAGTTTGCAATCACTTTTTGTTATTGATTTCTATGAAAATTGCATTGAGATCAAATTATATCCTCTGGAAATTTTAAAATCCTTTGAAATTTGTTGAGAGCTACTTTATGTTCTAATAAGTGGTCGTTTTTATTAATCATCCACATGCAATTAAAAATGCATATTCCTCCATTATTACATGCCTTATTCTATTAAGTTTTTCCTAATTGTATTTTTAAATCTTATATATGTTTATTTAATTTTTTTATTTTAACAGCTTTAATGAAGTATAAATGACATATAAGAAGCATGTATATCTAAAATGTACAATTTGTAACTTCTGACAGTTGTGAAAACCAGAAAAATCATCACCACAATCAAAATATGAACAGATTTATCCCTTGTGAAAGTTTTCTTGTGCCTCTTTAAGTGCCTCTCTCCTGCCTCTTCTTGTCCCCTTCCTTCTCTCTGGGCAACCACTGATTTGGTTTCTGTCAGTATAGATTAGCTTGCATTTTCCAGCACTTCATGTACATGGACTCATAGAGCATGCACTGTTTTTGATCTGATTTCCTTCACAGAACTTATAATCTTTCAGGTTCATTGGTCTTATGAGTATGAATACTTCATACCTTTTTTTGAGTTTCAAATGTTAAAAAATTTACATACAGCAAACTCACTCTTTTTGATGTGCATTTCCGTGAGTTTTGAGAACTCTGTCTTATGTAGGTTTCGTATGGGTGTCTGGAGTCGTAGGCACTTCCACAACAGTAGAGATGTTTCCTAACTTCAGACGCTCCTTGTGCTGTGCTTTTGTAGTCAGGTGGTCTCCTTGCCCTTAATCCTGAGTGGCCACCAGCTTGTTCCTCATTCCAATGGCCTTGCTTTTTCCAGAACTGCTTATCAATGAAATCATGTACTATGTAGCTTTTTGAGTCTGGCTTCTTTCAATAATTTCCTCATTGACAAATTCTACCTATAATCTTAAAATACTAAAGGTATCAATTATCTTTATTAATACTCATTTTTTCAGATGTTTTAATTGCTGGAAATAAGATTACCCAATTTATTTTTTAAAAATCAGGTTCTTCACATGGACACAGGAAGGGGAACATCACATACCGGGGACTGTTGTGGGGTAGGGGGAGGGGGGAGGGATAGCATTAGGAGATATACCTAATGCTAAATGACGAGTTAATGGGTGCAGCACACCAACATGGCACATGTATACATATGTAACAAACCTGCATGTTGTGCACATGTACCCTAAAACTTAAAGTATAATAATAATAAAAAAAGAGATAAAAAAATAAAAAATAAAAAATAATCAGGTTTTTATGTGGCAATATATTTAATATATGTTTATATAGTAACTAGATAATAAGATTTCTTTTTTACCTCTGGCTTTATTGGTATAATTGACAAATAGGAATTGTGTATATTTAAAATGTATGGCTTTATAATTTGATATATATTTACAGGGTGAAGTGACCACCATACTCAAGGTAATTAACATATTCATCATAGATTTGATTATATTTAGAATTTTAAAACAAAAAGGTATTGAAGTCAGCCAGACTCAAAGGCTACATATTGCATGGTTTTACTTATTAGCAATTCTGGAAAAAGTAAAGCTATAGGGATAAGAGCACACCAGTGGCCACTAATGATTAAGGGTGAGGAGATTATTTGAGTACAAAGGAACAGCAGAAGAAATTTTTTGAGGGGTAGAAAACAGGTTTTTTTTGTTTGTTTGTTTTTTGCTGGTGAGGACACTTAAGATAAAAATTTTTAGCAAATTTCAAGTATGATGGCTCCTCCCTTTTTCACAGTTTTGCTTTCTGCAGTTTCAGTTACTCATAGTCAACCAGAGTCCAAACATTGGTGAGGCAGTACAATAAGACATTTTCAGAGAGAGACACTGATCAGATTCATATAAATTTTACTACAGTATATTGGTACAATTGTTCTATTTTATAATTAGTTCCTGTTAATTTCTTACTCAGTTGGATTTATAAACTAAACTCTATGATAGGTATGGACGCATAGGAAAAAAGCATAGTATATTGTATACAAGGTTCAGTACTATGCATGGGTTCAGGCATTCACAGAGAGTTATAGAATGTATCCCCTGAGGATAAAGGGGATTCCTCTATACAATACAGTATTATTAATCATGGTCACCATGCTGCCCATTAGATCTCCAGAGCTCATGCATCTTGCATAGCTGAAACTTTGTACCGTTTGACTGACAACTTCTCACTCATCCCACCCACCACCACTTTGTGGCCCCAGGCAACTACAATTCTACTGTCTGATTCTATGAGTTTTATCATTTTAGATTTCACATAGAAGTGAGATCATGCAGGATTTGTCTTTCTGTGTCTAGCTTATTTCACTAATGTCCTCCAGGTTCATCCATGTTGTTGAAAGTAGCAGGATTTCCCTCTTTTTTAAAAGGCTGAATAGTATTCCATTGTATATTTTGTAAAACACAGATGATAGATAGATAGATAGATAGATAGATAGATAGATAGATAGATAATAGACAGATAGATAGATAGCTTTTGTATATATCACATTTTCTTTATCCATTCATCCATTGACAGACATTTAGGTTCTTTCCCTATCTTGGTGACTGTGAATAATGCCACAATGAACCTTGGGGTGCCAATCTACTGATCTTTTTTTTTTTGGATATATACATAGAAGTGGGATTTCTGGATCATACAGTAGTTCTATTTTTAATTTTTTTTTTTTTGAGACAGAGTCTTGTTCTATCGCCCAGGCTGGAGTGCAATGGTGTGATCTTGGCTCACTGCAAACTTTGCCTCCCGGGTTCAAGTGATTCTTCTGTCTCAGCCTCCCGAGCAGCTGGGATTACAGGCACACACCACCATGCCTGGCTAATTTTTGTATTTTTAGTAGAGACAGAGTTTCACCATGTTGGCCAGGCTGGTCTCAAACTCCTGATCTCAGCTGATCTGCCCACCTCGGCCTCCCAAAATGCTGGGATTACAGGTGTGAGCCAATGCACTCAGCCTATTTTTAATTTTTTGAGAAAGCTCCATTCTGTTTTTCATAAAGGCTGTACCATTTTATATTTCTACCAATAGTGCACAAGGGTTTCAATTTCTTTACATCTTTGCAAACACTTATAATTTCTTTTTGGTAGAAGCCGTGCTAATGTGTGTGAGATGGTATCTTGTGGTTTTGATTGGCATTTCCCTGATGATTCGTGATGGTGAACATCTTTTCATGCAGCTATTGGCCATTTGTATGTCTTTTTAGGAAAAATGCCTACACAGGTCTTTGCCCATTTTTAATTGGATTATTTTTTGCATTGAGTTGTATGAGGTAATTATATAGTTTGGATATTAACCCCTTATCAAATATATGGTTTACAAATGTTTTCTCTCATTTTTTAGGTTGATACCTCCAGCTTCATCTTCTCACTCAGGATTGTTTTCACTTTTTGGGCTTCTTTGCGATTCTATAAACATTTTAAGATTATTTTCCTGTTTCTATAAAAAATGCCATTGGGATTCATAGAATCTGATATATGTCTTCTTTAATTTTCTTTACCAATGTTTTATAGTCTTCAGTGTGCAAGTATTTCACCTCTTTGGCTAAGTTTATTTTGAAGCATTTTATTCTTTTTGTTGTTACTGCAAATGTAATTGTTTTCTTATTTTCCTTTTTGGATAGTTCATTATCAGTGTATAGAAATGTCTCTGATTTTCGTATGTGTATTTCGTATCCTACAACATTACTAGAATTATCAGTACTTTAACAATACATTGTTAATTACACTCATCCTATAGTGCTATAGAACCCTAGAACTTATTCCTCCCATCTAGTTAGTTGCATTTTGTATCAGTAATCACTTTCCTTCTATGAGTTCAACTTTTTTAGCTTCCGTGTATGAATGAGAACATAACAGCATTTATCTTTCTGTGCCTGGCTTATTTCACTTAACACAATGGCTCCAAATTCATCCATGTTGATGCAAATAACAGAACTTTGTGATTTTTTAATGGCTAAACAGTATTTCATCGCATATATATACTGTATTTTCTTCATCCTTTCACTTGTTGATGGACACTGAGATTGATTCCAAATCTTGGCTGTGAATAGTACTCCAATAAATATTAGAGTGCAGATATGTCTTTGATATACTAATTTTCTTTCTTTTTTTTTTTTTGGATGTATACTCAGTAATTGTATTGCTCGACCATGTGGTAATTCTGTTTTTAGTTTTTTGAGAAATCTCCATATCATTCTCCATAATGGCTATCCTAATTTACATCCCCACCAACAGTATGCAAGGTTTCCCTTTTCCTTGCTTCCTCACTAGCATCTGTTATCTTTTGCAATTTTGATAATAGCCATTCCTACTGAGGTAAGATGAATCTCATTGTGGTTTTGATTTGCATTTCCCTGATGATTGGTGATGCTGACCACTAGAAAAATACCTGGACCATTTGTATGCCATCTTTTGAGAGATATTTCTTCAGCTAATTTGCCATTTGTACATCAGATTATTTGTGTGTTTTTCCATGTTGAGTTATTTGAGTTCCTTATATATTCTGGATATGAATCCCTTGTCAGATGAATAGTTTGCAAATTTTTTTTTCCATCCTGCATTCTCTCTGTTGATTGTTTCCTTTGCTGTGCTGAAGCTTTTTAGTTTAATATAATCCCATTTGTCTATTTTTGCTTTTGTTGTCTGTGCTTTTGGGTTTTCTCCATAAAATCTTTGCCAAGACCAATGTCCTGAAAATTTTTATTCATATTTTCTTCTAGTAGTTTTATAGTTTCAGCTCTTGCGTATAAGTCTTTAAGCTATTTTGAGTTGATTTAAGGAAAAATATGATTAGAGATGGATGTCTGCTTTCATATTTTTGGCATATTAATATCCAGTTTTCCCAGCACCACTTATTGAAAAGACTGTCCAATCCCCAATAAATGTTCTTGGCACTTTTGTTGAAAATCTGTTGATGGTAAATATGTGAACTTATTTCTGTGCTATTTAGTTCCATTGACTATGTGTCTATTTTTATGACAGTATCATACTGTTTTTTTTTCTTTTGTTTTCCTTTTCGTGGCAAACAGGGTTTCACTATGTTGCCCAGGCAGGTCTCGAACTCCTGGGTTCAAGGTATCCTCCTGCCTCTGCCTCCCTAAGAGCTGGGATTACAGGCATGAGCCACCATGCCCAACTGTTTGTTGTTGTGTTGTTTTTGTTTTAACCATAGCTATATAATCTATTTTGACTTCAAGAAGTGTTATGCCTCCAACTTAGTTCATTTTTCTGAGGATTGCTTTGGTTATTCTGAGTCATTTGTGGTTTCTTACCAATTTTAGGATTGTTTTTTCTACCTCTGTGAAGACGTCATTGGTATTTTGACAGGGATTGCATTGAATCTGCAGATCACTTTTGGTGATATGCTCATTTTCACAACATTAATTGTTCCAGTCATGAACATGGGATGCCTTTTCACTTTTGATGTCCTCTTCACTTTCTTTCATCAGCATTTTATAGCTTTTTGGGTAGAGGTCTTTCACCTCTTTGGTTAAATTTATTCTTATTTTGGTAGCTATTTTACATGAGATTGCCTTCTCAATTTCTTCCTTTACTAATTTGTTGCTGATGTGTACGAATGCTACTGATTTTTATATGTTGATTTTGTATCCTGTGCCTTTACTGAATTTCTTTATCAGTTCTAAGAGTTTTTGTTGGTCCTTTTAGGTTTTTCTATGTACAAGACCATGTCATCTGCAAGCAGAGACTGTTTGACATCCTCCTATCCAGTCTGGATGCACTTTATTTCTTTCTGTTGCCTAACTGCTCTGGCTAGGACTTCCAGTACTATGTTGAATAAAACTGATGAAAGTGGCCATTTTTTTTCTTGTTCCAGATTTTAGAGAATGACATTTCAGTGTTTCCTTATTCACTATGATGTTGGCAGTGGGTTTGCCATATATTTCATTTATTATATTGGCATACGTTCTTTTTACACCCAGTTTGTTAAGAGTTTTTATAAGGAAGCACTGTTGAATTTTATCAGATGCTTTTTCTGCATCTATTTACATGACTGTATGGTTCTTGTTCTTCCTTCTGTTGATGTGATGTGTCACATGTATTGATTTGTGTATTTTGAACCATCCTTGCATTCCTGGGAGAACTCCCACTTGATCATGGTGAATGATCATTTTGCTGTGCTGTTGGGGTTGGTTTGCTAGAATTTTGTTGAGGATGATGGATATTGGCCTATAGTTGTTGTTGTTGTTGTTTTCTGTATGTATCTGTGTCCTTGTCTGGTTTTGCCATCAGGGTATTGCTGGTTTTGTAGAATGAGTTTGGAAGAATTTCATTCCCTTCAATTTTCTGGAAGACTTTTTGAAGAATTGGTATTAGTTCTTAAATATTTTGTACAATTCTGGAAGAAAATGGAGCCTGGGTTTTTTCTTTGATGGAGACATTTTATTACAGGTTCAATCTCATTACTTGTAATTGCTCTATTCAGGAGTTCTATTTCTTCTTGGTTCAATCTTGGTAAATTTTATATGTCTAATAATTTACACATTTCTGGTACGTTTTCTAATTTGTTAGCTTATAGTTACTTGTAGCAATTTCTAATGATACTTCGTTTTTGCGTGGTATCAGTTGTGATGTCTACTATTTCATTTCTGGTTTTATTTAGTTGGGTCTTTTTTCACAATCTAGTTAATGGTTTGATGATTTTTTTTCTTTTAACAAAACCAACTCTTCATTTGTTGATCTTCTATACTGTTTTTTAGTCTCAATTTCATTTATTTCTGCTGTGATCTTTATTATATCTTTTCTCCTGCTAAATTTGGGTTTGGTTTATATTTGCTCTTCTAGTTCCTTGAAATGCATTAAGTTTTACTCGAAATCTTTCTTTTTTTTTTTTTTGATGTGGGTAGTTACTACTAAACTACCTTGTTATTATTGCCTTTTCAGTACCCTATAGATTTTGTTATGTTGTGCAGGTTTTATTTGAACTTTTTCTACATTTTTGATGAAGATATTTATTATCAAAATTCTTGCTAATATTGTGTTTGCTGGATCACACAGGCTTTGGTATGTGGCATTTCCATTTTAACTTGCTTCAAAAAGTTTTTTAATTTGCTTCTTAATTTCTTTATTTACTCATTGTTTCATTTTTATATATTTGTTCATTTTAGAAAATGTATCTTGTTATTGATTTGATTTATAGTGTTACTTCATTGTGGTCAGAAATGATACTTGATGTGATATTTTCATGCAGGCAAACGATGTATAATAATCACATAAGAGTCAATGGGAGGCTGGGTGTGGTGGCTCACACCTGTAATCCCAGCACTTCAGGAGGCCAACGCAGGCAGATCACGAGGTTAGGAGTTCAAGACCAGCCTGGCCAACATAGTGAAACCCCGTCTCTACTAAAAATACAAAAATTTTTATTTTTTGTATTTTTAATCCCAGCTACTTGGGAGGCTGAGGCAGGAGATCATTTGAACCCAGGAGGTGGAGGTTGCAGTGAGCCAAGATTGCACCATTGCACTCCAGCCCAGGCAACAGTGCTAGACTCTGTCAAAAAAAAAGAGAAAAAAAAGAGTCAATGGGGTATCCATCACCTGAAGGATTTATTATTTATGTTACAAATAATCTGATTATACTTTTTCAGTTATTTTAAAATATACAATTAAATGATTATTAACTATAGTCATCCTGTTTTCCTATCAAATACTAAACCTTACTCATTCTTTGTTAAATGTTCTTATGGAAAGAAATAATATTTTGCAGCTGTTGGATGAAATAGTCTATAAATATCTGCAAGAGCCATTTGGTCAGAAGTGCAGCAATTGTGTCAAGAAATTTTGAATTTTTCCACATATATATAAACTTCCCTGTTTTCTTGCCAGTTTTGATTTCTGGTTTCATTCCACCATGGCTAGAAAAGACACTGAATATGATTCTGATCTTAAATTTGTTAAGACTTGTTTTCGAATTAACTTGTGTTCTATCCTGGAGACTGTAATGTGTATTCTTGAGGAGAATGTCTTCTGCTGTTGGGAGGAAAGTTCTGTGTGTGTCTGGTAGATCCATTTGTTCTATGGTTTTGTTTAAGTCTGTTATAGGTTGTCTGTCTAGATGGTCTGTCTATTATTAAATGCGACATGTGGAAGTCTCCTACCATTTACTATTGCCATTTTGTTAACATTTTTGTTTGCCCTGTAGTTCTTTTGTCCCTCTGTTTCTACTCCCTAGGTGTCCTTTCACTGTGACCTAGGGTGGAGAGGAAGACAGTGGCAGCGTCCCCCCAACAGTTTTCTCTCCTTGGTTCCTGTGTCCCAGCATTGTGTTAAATGTGCTGCCCATTGTTGTAGGCGTGGTCCTCCAAGTCATGGAACCTTATGAACTAAGTTATGGGGTTAACCATGCTTTACCCACACTGCCTTAGCTTATCGATCTGTGTGATCTGCCTGGCTCCCTGAAGAAATGGATCTCTGGAGAGACTGTGTCCCCTTTGGGCAAGGCTTCTTTAACAGAGTCAATGTGCTAAATTACCTGCTATTATGGCCTGTGCTAAAATATTTACCCCTAGCAAAATGGTTCTGTTTAACCTCTGTACTTAAAATCACTTTACTAATTAAGTACTGCTCTCATTGGAGACAGAAATGAACGTAGGGACCTAATGGTGATTTTTCCTGCTGTTGGCACAGTATAGGCGCTAACATTTGGCTGTGAAGGACATTTTCCTCCTAATTTTTGAAGTTGGAGCTTTCCCATTCACAGAAAGACCTTAGAAGCTGATTTCTAGCGGTGCAAAAAGAAAGAATTGAGAAGCTGCAGTGTTACTGTAAAACACCGGCAATTTGCCACATGAAGAGGATTTATATGTCCACTAGGTGGCGCTGTTGGCTTAGAAATAACATGTGCTCGCCAGAGGAAGGATAGAGATGCTTGTTGAGTTGCTGTACGTGGTGTTTGCTGATCTTTCCTAACAGAACTGTTTCCCTGAACTGTAAAATTTCCTGCACACTGCACACACAGAGGATAGGAGACATAGTGACTGCAGATAGAAAAGAAAGGAAAATTTTGTGACAGGATAGCTGGAGATCCATGATCAACACTTGGATGGGCTGTTGGAGGCTGGGTTCAGTCCCGAAGCCTTTGAATAATGCCAGGTTGTACCCTGGACAGAAATTCTCAGTTGCCCTAGGACTTCTCCCAGCCTCATGTGATGGCTAGGAACTCTGAGGAAAAAAAAAAAAAAAACTGGTTTGAAGACAGCCTTGAGATTAAAGGGCAGATTTGAGGCTCACTCCATACTCACCAGTCCGATGTTTCTATCTTCCATTCTGATCCTGATCCTGGATGAGAACCGCCAGATGAAACAGCTTGGTTGACTGGGGTATATACCCTGTTTCTTTGTCTCAGTCAAAAAAAATTCAGGACGCGAATACACATGAGGAGTGGGTTTAGGAGCAGAAAGTTTAATAAACAAAGAAGAAGAAGAGAGAGAAAAGGCTTCCTCATGCTGAGAAAGCAGGTCGCCCAAGAGAGGGTCTCCAGTTTGCAGCAGGATGCAATCGATTTTGTGCAGAGGCTTAGGGAGGTGGTGATTGATTTACATAGGGCCCAGGGGATTGGTTTGACTAGATGTTCCATTTGCATAGCCTGCAAAAAGACTGGCCTTCCCACCCTACTCTTTTATTATGCAAATGTGGTTCTACCTGGTGGGTCCCCACGATTCCTACACACACGGTGACAAGGAAAAGGAGAGCAGGAACCACTATATTCAATGTACCTGGCTTCCAGGTACTGCTGCTGGCATTTACATATGAAAGCTCCTAGTTTTCATATATATCAGGCTGCTTTCTGTTGGAGAAGAAATGGTTTGGGGCTGCTTTTTATTAAAGGAAAATTCCACCGAGAACTTTTACCCTTTCTAGCTGCCTAAAAATAATTTCTTAATAAATCCTGTATTAGAAAGACCCAGGGCTCATGGTTTGGAGAGTCCCATGTGCTCGAGAGGCTGTAGGCCAGGAGGTCAGAGCCAAGGGTCTAAAATTGAGGTTGAGTGGTGCCATGGACACAGGAGGTCCTGGAGGTTCCCAGGCTAGCCTATAGAGCTGAACAGCCAGAGCCAGCCCACAAGCTCAAGGGCTAGCTGAATCCCCCTTCCTGGCCCTTCCCTGCGTCATTGGTGTCTGCTCCCTCCTCTCTACCTCCTCATTCACGAGGTTCCTTTTCCTCCCAGATTCCCAGGGAAAGACCTTGGTGGGAGAGTACCTTGTCATGCTCTTATTTTAATGCTGAATTTAGAGAAAAACCATATAATACCCTTTTGAATTTAGTCAATATATTCATACATAGAATTTTTGCAAGATTTATTTTTACACTTTCTACCACTTGTTTGAACTTTTAACTTCATATTTTCTAATTTAAAACAATTATTTAACCCTAGGCAAGAATTTACATTTTTATGCCTCTTATAACCTTTTATTAAAATACATTTTACTGTTGCTACACACCTCACATGTAAATCTATTTCCAGTAGTCTCAATTACATATCATAATGGTAAGTTGGTGGGAGGAGAATAAGCACTCCCACCCACTGCCCTAGAACCAGCAGACCGTCCACCCAGACTAAGGCGCAGGCACACACAGCTGCACTCACCAGCCCACTGAGCACATGCTGCTTGTCCTCGTCTGCCAATTTGCCATTGATACAGTTCTTCAGCTTTCTAGCACTGGACAATATTAATGAGGATGTTCAGTATTGTGCCACATGATCAACATATTCATCAGGGGTTCCCACCAGGAAGAGATCAACATCCTTTTTCACAACTGGGCAGATGTCACAATCTGGAACACAATGACACGTGGACAGACCCTTGAGAGACACTCATCAGAGCCCACACATCCCTTTCCCTCCATGTATGCTCAAAACTGCCCTTGGATGCCATCAAAGCCCCAGCATCCACATCCCCAGGCATTCACAGCCTGGCACCTACTTGCCCTGGAGATCAGGAGCACGGCAGTGAAGAGCAGCCCGAAAGTAGGAGCCAGCTTCATGGTGCCAGTGGCAAGTTCGTCAGGCCCCATTTGAGGCCCTTTTATACCTGTGCCAGGTCTCACAGTGGGGCAGGAAAAGGCCTGTGTCTTGCCATTTGCTGATGATCTCCCCCTACCCATAGATGTATAAGGAGCTCCAATGTGCTGCTACATCCTCAGGGCTCAGACCAGGACCAACACAAAGTAGATGCTCTATAAATGTCTGTTAGATGAATTGAAGGGACATCCCATTGCTCTGGAGTCTATAAACTACATATTTTTAAAACTTACTTTGGTTTCTTATTTTTTTAAGACAGAGTCTCCTTCTGTTGCTCAGGCTGGATTGCAGTGGTGCAATCAGAGCTCACTGCAGCCTCAACCTCTCAGGCTCAAGCCATCCATCTTAGCCTCCCAAGTAGCAGGGGTCACAGGTGTGCACAACCAAGCCTGGCTAACTTTTTTATTTTTAGTTTTTGTAGAGATGGGGTTTCCCCATCTTGCCCAGGCTCATCTCAAACTTCTGGACTCAAGCGATCCTCCCACCTCAGCCTCCCAAAGTGCTGGGAGAGACACTCATCAGGCGTGAGTCACTGTGCCTGGCCTCTGGAGTCTATGAACAAGAACTTTTACAGATACTTGCTGTATATTTGCTTATTAAATTGCTTTGTATTAGTTAAATAAAGTGAAAGTTTTCAGTACTTCGTTAGTTCAGAATAAGGCAGTTTTTGGCTAGAGGTTCTTGGCTGACCTTTTCTCTGAGTCAGTAGTGACAGAATAAGGTTTGCTGAAGCCGCAGAGTCAAAGGTAGAATGCAAGGTTTTTGGCCTTGATTGGAACCCTATACAAAACAGGATTCACATCTGGTAAGGGCTCTTGGTTGACAGGTGCCAAGCAATGAGCTCCAGCTGTCAGCTGTTCATCATGTCTTCTGGTGTGTGACACTGTCTTAGTCCTGCCTTGCTTTTTTATGGCCTTGGTAGTCTTGAGGTGGTGGACATCATCAAATGCCCACCAAGCTGAGTTTGGCATTTTTTCTCATAATACTTACATTGGGATTAGGGTTTTAGGGAACACACCCTGGAAGTGCAGGACCCTGTGACATCAATGTCTGGGTACTGGTTATCACTTATCACTTGATTAGTGTCATCTGTGTTGGCTTTCTCTACTGTTTTTCCCTTTCCCTACTATTTTCTTGGGAAACATTCAGCACATACTCAAGGTGGGAGGGCAGTAAGCCTGATGGTGGCTAGATGTTTCTGAAGACAAGAGTAGGGTGGCCAGGTGTGGTGGCTCAAGTGTACAATACCAGCACTTTGGGAGGCAGAGGCAGGAGGATCCCTTGGGCCCAGGAGTTCAAGGCCAGCCTGGGCAACATAGTGAGACCCTGTCTCTTAAAAAATAACAAAATTAGCAGAGTGTGGTGGACTGTGGTCCCAGCTACTTGGGAGGCTGAGGTAGGAGGATTGCTTGAGAGCCTGGGAGGTTGAGACTGCAGTGAGCTATGATCATGCAATTGCATTCCAGCCTGGGTGACAGAGGAAGACCCTGTCTCTAAAAAAGAAAAAGAAAAAAGTAGGAAATGGGGAAAACAGTAGCAGGAAGGGGAGGATCTATATATATAATTTGGAATTATTCTGTAAGGAATATCTGTCTTTTCTTCCTCATTTATTTATTTGTTCAATCGTTTATTTGTATTTTTTTCTTCCCTTTTTTTTGTTTCTTTTTTTATTTCAATAGGTTTTTGGGTAACATGTGGTGTTTGTTTACATGAATAAGTTCCTTAGTGGTGATTTCTGAGATTTTGGTGCACCCATTACCCAAGCATTGTACACTGCACCCAGTGTATAGTCTTTTATCCCTCACCTCTCTGCCACCCTTTCCCCTGAGTCTCCAATGTCCACTGTATCATTCTTATGCCTTTGCATCATCATAGCTTAGCTCCCACTTATGAGTGAGAACATAATCATTTATTTTTATCAGTATAGACTCACATGTAGTTGTCCCTTTGGATTTATGGGGGATTGGTTCCAGGACCTCCCATGGACACTAAAATCCACAGGTGTACAAGTTCCGTATATAGAATGGCATAGTATTTGCATATAACCTGCACACGTCCTCCAGCACACTTTTAAGTCATTCCTAGATTACTTATAATTCCTAATGCAATGCCCACATACAACTTCCTTCACATGGATTCAACATAGCGCTCAGTATGGGATATATTCAAGTTTTGCTTTTTGAAATTGTGTGGAATTCCCTCCCCTACTCCCCAAGTATTTTCAATCTATGCTCAGTTGAATGAACAGATGTGGAGCCTACAGGTGTGAAACCCACGGATACAAAGGGCCAACCGTATGTTATTTTATACTATTTTATACTCTGGGTTATAATCCCATACTGTGTGATTTATTTCATTGCTCAGATTGTTCCACATTTGATCCTTGGGAGCTTTCTCAGGCCTCCTTCTGCTAGAATTTTCATAGACAATCTCATCTTGTTTGTGCCAAGAAACTGTTTTCCTAAAGAAGGTTCTCCATGGTATTTTGGCTACCTACAGTGGCATAAACCTGTCCTTGGACCTTCTGTGGTTTTTATCTCCTAATTTTGGGAGAGTGCTACTTTTGGAGCCAGGAAAGGTGGGGGAAGAATGTGGCCAGAAAGCAGAGGTGACAGTTGGGGGTGGGACAACAGAGCATTTGGGGCTGAATGGTGCCACTTAGAAAGGTCAGCTGCAGTTGCTCCTTGGCCAAGGTACAACTGCTTCTCTCCAAAGCCACCAGCAGCAGAATCAACAGCAGCTGGATCAACATCTTTAGCCCTTTGTTTCCACAGAGTGGGAGGGGCTTCCTGTGGGCACTACTTATCAGGTGAGGAAAGCACATGTGCCAGGTCCCAGCCCACGGGCATTTGTTTATAAAGCAGCAGAAGCCCTGCCCTGAGCAGAACACTCCAGTAGACAACACGATGAAGGGGGCACTGCTTGTGCTGGCCTTGCTGGTGATCAGAGAGCTGTGCTTCCAGACAGGTGAGAGTGGGAAGGAGGAAACAGATGGCCCTCCTATCCTTGCCCCACTCTCTCCCATTCTGCCCCCTATAGTGATCTGTCAGCAGCTTCCAGGGACAGATTGAGGGGCCAGTATCACACTGAATGGGCAAAAACTGGAAGCATTCCCTTTGAAAACTAGCACAAGACAAGGATGCCCTCTCTCACCACTCCTAGTCAACATAGTATTGGATGTTCTGGCCAGAGCAATCAGGCAAGATAAAGAAATAAGTGGTATTCAAATGGGAAGAGAGGAAGTCAAATTGTCTCTGTTTGCAGAAGACATGATTGTATATTTAGAAAAGCCTATCATCTTAGCCCCAAAACTCCTGAAGCTGATAAGCAACTTCAACTTGGCTGTGGGTTTGTCATAAATCGCTCTTATCATTTTGAGATATGTTCCATCAATACCTAGTTCATTGAGAGTTTTTAGCATGAATTTTGTCAAAGGCCTTTTCCGCATCTATTGAGATAATCATGTGGTTTTTGTCATTGGTTCTGTTTATGTGATGGATTACATTTATTGATTTGTGTATGTTGAACCAGCCTTGCATTCCAGGAATGAAGCCAACTTGATCATGGTGGATAAGCTTTTTGATGTGCTGCTGGATTCAGTTTGCCAGTATTTTATTGAGGATTTTCATATCGATGTTCATCAGGGATACTGGCCTGAAATTTTCTTTTCTGGTGTGTCTCTGCCAGATTTTGGAATCAGGATGATGCTGGCCTCATAAAATGAGTTAGGGAGAAGTCCCTCTTTTTCTATTGTTTGGAATAGTTTCAGAAGGAATGGTACCAGCTCCTCTTTGTATCTCTGGTAGAGTTTGGCTGTGAATCCATCTAGTCCTGGCTTTTTTTGTTGTTGTTGGTAGGCTGTTAATTACTGCCTCAATTTCAGAATTTATTATTGGTCTATTCAGGGATTCAAATTCTTCCTGGTTTAGTCTTGGGAGGGTGTATGCATCCAAAAATTTATCCATTTTTTCTAGAGTTTCTAGTTTATTTGCATAGAAGTGTTTATAGTATTCTCTGATGGTAGTTTGTATTTCTGTGGGATCAGTGGTGATGTCCCCTTTATCATTTTTTATTGTGTCTATTTGATTCTTCTCTCTTTTCTTTTTTATTAGTCTGGCTAGTGGTCTATCTATTTTGTTAATCTTTAAAAAAAAAAACCCAGCTCCAAATAGCAACAGCCAAATAGCCAAATAGCAACAGCCCCAGTCTACAGCTCCCAGCGTGAGTGATGCAGAAGACAGGTGATTTCTGCATTTCCAACTGAGGTACCAGGTTCATCTCACAGGGGAGTGCTGGACAGTGGGTGCAATGCACTGTGCGTGAGCCAAAGCAGGGCAAGGCATCGCCACACCTGGGAAGTGCAAGGGGTCAGGGAATTCCCTTTCCTAGTCAAAGAAAGGGGTGATACACAGCATCTGGAAAATCGGGTCACTCCCACCCTAATACTGCACTTTTCCAACGGGCTTCACAAACGGCACACCAGGAGATTATATCCTGCATTTGGCTCAGAGGGTCCTACGCCCATGGAGCCTCGCTCATTGCTAGCACAGCAGTCTGAGATCAAACTGCAAGGCAGCAGCGAGGCTGGGGGAGGGGTGCCCACCATTGCTCAGGCTTGAGTAGGTAAACAAAGTGGCTGGGAACTTCAAACTGGGTGGAGCCCACCACAGCTCAAGGAGGCCTGTCTGCCTCTGTAGGCTCCACCTCTGGGGACAGGGCACAGACAAACAAAAGACAGCAATAAACTCTGCAGACTTAAATGTCCCTGTCTGAGAGCTTTGAAGAGAGTAGTGGTTCTCCCAGAATGCAGCTTGAGATCTGAGAATGGGCAGACTGCCTCCTCAAGTGGTTCCCTGACCCCTGAGTAGCCTAACTGGGAGGCACCCCCCAGTAGGGGTGGACTGACACCTCACACGGCTGGGTACTCCTCTGAGACAAAACTTCCAGAGGAACGATCAGGCAGCAGCATTTGCGGTTCACCAATATCCACTGTTCTGCAGCCACCACTGCTGACACCCAGGCAAACAGGGTCTGGAGTGGACCTCCAGTAAACTCCAATGACCTGCAGCTGAGGGTCCTGGCTGTTAGAAGGAAAACTAACAAAGAGAAAGGACATCCACACCAAAAACCCATCTGTACGTCACCATCATCAAAGACCAAAGGTAGATAAAACCACAAAGATGGGGAAAAAACAGAGCAGAAAAACTGGAAACTCTAAAAATCAGAGCACCTCTCCTCCTTCAAAGGAACGCAGCTCCACACCAGCAACAGAACAAAGCTGGACGGAGAATGACTTTGATGAGTTGAGAGAGGAAGGCTTCAGAAGATCAAACTACTCCGAGCTAAAGGAGGAAGTTCAAACCAAAGGCAAAGAAGTTAAAAACTTTGAAAACAAATTAGACGAATGGATAACTAGAATAATCAATGCAGAGAAGTGCTTAAAGGACCTGATGGAGCTGAAAACCACAGCACGAGAACTACGTGATGAATGCATAAGCCTCAGTAACTGATGCGATCAACTGGAAGAAAGGGTATCAGTGATGGAAAATGAAATGAATGAAATGAAGCATGAAAAGAAGTTTAGAGAAAAAAGAGTAAAAAGAAACGAACAAATCCTCCAAGAAATATGGGACTATGTGAAAAGACCAAATCTATGTCTAACTGGTATACCTGAAAGTGATGAGGAGAATGGAACCAAGTTGGAAAACACTCTGCAGGATATTATCCAGGAGAATTTCCCCAATCTAGCAAGGCAGGCCAACATTCAGATTCAGGAAATACAGAGAACGCCACAAAGATACTCCTCCAGAAGAGCAACTCCAAGACACATAATTGTCAGATTCACCAAAGTCGAAATGAAGGAAAAAATGTTAAAGGCAGCCAGAGAGAAAGGTCGGGTTACCCACAAAGGGAAGCCCATCAGACTAACAGCAGATCTCTCGGCAGAAACTCTACAAGCCAGAAGAGAGTGGGGGCCAATATTCAACATTCTTAAAGAAAAGAATTTTCAACCCAGAATTTCATATCCAGCCAAACTAAGCTTCATAAGTGAAGGAGAAATAAAATACTTCACAGACAAGCAAATGCTGAGAGATTTTGTCACCACCAGGCCTGCCCTACAAGAGCTCCTGAAGGAAGCACTAAACATGGAAAGGAACAACTGGTACCAGCCACTGCAAAAACATGCCAAATTGTAAAGACTGTCAAGGCTAGAAAGAAACTGCATCAACTAACAAGCAAAATAACCAGCTAACATCATAATGACAGGATCAAATTCACATATAACAATACTAACCTTAAATGTAAATGGGCTAAATGCTCCAATTAAAAGGCACAGACTGGCAAATTGGATAAAGAGTCAAGACCCATCAGTGTGCTGTATTCAGGAAACCCATCTCACGTGCAGAGACACACATAGGCTCAAAATAAAGAGATGGAGGAAGATCTACCAAGCAAATGGAAAACAAAAAAGGCAGGGGTTGCAATCCTAGTCTCGGATAAAACAGATTTTAAACCAACAAAGATCAAAAGAGACAAGGCCATTACATAATGGTAAAGGGATCAACTCAACAAGAAGAACTAACTATCCTAAATATATATGCACTCAATACAGGAGCACCCGGATTCATAAAGCAAGTCCTTAGTGACCTACAAAGAGACTTAGACTCCCACACAATAACAATTGGATACTTTAACACCCTACTGTCAACATTAGACAGATCAATGAGACAGAAAGTTAAAAAGGATATCCAGGAATTGAACTCAGCTCTGCACCAAGCGGACCTAATTGACATCTACAGAACTCTCCACCCCAAATCAACAGAATATACAGTTTTTTCAGCACCACACCACACCTATTCCAAAATTGACCACATAGTTGGAAGTAAAGCACTCCTCAGCAAATTTAAAAGAACTGAAATTATAACATACTGTCTCTCAGACCACAGTGCAATCAAACTAGAACTCAGGATTAAGAAACTCACTCAAAACCTCTCAACTACATGGAAACTGAACAACCTGCTCCTGAATGACTACTGGGTACATAACAAAATAAAGGCAGAAATAAAGATGTTCTTTGAAACCAATGAGAACAAAGACACAACATACCAGAATCTCTGGGACACATTCAAAGCAGTGTGTAGAGGGAAATTTATAGCACTAAATGCCCACAAGAGAAAGCAGGAAAGATCCAAAATTGACATGCTAACATCACAGTTAAAAGAACTAGAAAAGCAAGAGCAAACACATTCAAAAGCTAGCAGAAGGCAAGAAATAACTAAAATCAGAGCAGAACTGAAGGAAATAGAGACACAAAAAACCCTTCAAAAAATTAATGAATCCAGGAGCTGGTTTTTTGAAATGATCAACAAAATTGATAGACTACTAGGAAGACTAATAAAGAAAAAAAGAGAGAAGAATCAAATAGACACAATAAAAAATGATAAAGGGGATATCACCACCGATCCCACAGAAATACAAACTGCCATCAGAGACTACTACAAACACCTCTACGCAAATAAACTAGAAAATCTAGAAGAAATGGATAAATTCCTCGACACATACACCTTCCCAAGACTAAACCAGGAAGAAGTTGAATCTCTGAATAGACCAATAACAGGCTCTGAAATTGTGGCAATAATCAATAGCTTACCAACCAAAAAGAGTCCAGGACCAGATGGATTCACAGCCGAATTCTACCAGAGGTACAAGGAGGAACTGGTACCCTTCCTTCGGAAACTATTCCAATCAATAGAAAAAGAGGGAATCCTCCCTAACTCATTTTATGAGGCCAGCATCATCCTGATACTAAAGTCGTGCAGAGACACAACCAAAAAAGAGAATTTTAGACCAATATCCTTGATGAACATTGATGCAAAAATCCTCAATAAAATACTGGCAAAGTGAATCCAGCAGCACATCAAAAAGCTTATCCACCACGATCAAGTGGGCTTCATCCCTCAGATGCAAGGCTGGTTCAACATATGAAAATCAATAAACGTAATCCAGCACATAAACAGAACAAAAGACAAAAACCACATGATTATCTCAATAGATGCAGAAAAGGCCTTTCACAAAGTTCAACAACTCTTCATGCTAAAAAAAAACTCTCAATAAATTAGGTATTGATGGGACGTATCTCAAAATAATAAGAGATATCTATGACAAACCCACAGCCAATATCCTACTGAATGGACAAAAACTGGAAGCATTCCCTTTGAAAACTGGCACAAGACAGGGATACCCTCTCTCACCACTCCTATTCAACATAGTGTTGGAAGTTCTAGCCAGGGCAATCAGGCAGGAGAAGGGAATAAAGGGTATTCAATTAGGAACAGAGGAAGTCAAATTGTCCCTGTTTGCAGATGACATGATTGTATATGTAGAAAACCCCATCGTCTCAGCCCAAAATCTCCTTAATCTGATAAGCAACTTCAGCAAAGTCTCAGGATACAAAATCAGTGTGCAAAAATCACAAGCATTCCTATACACCAATAACAGACAAACAGAGAGCCAAATCATGAGTGAACTCCCATTCATGATTGCTTCAAAGAGAATAAAATACCTAGGAATCCAACTTACAAGGGACGTGAAGGGCCTCTTCAAGGAGAACTACAAAACACTGCTCAATGAAATAAAAGAGGATACAAAGAAATGGAAGAACATTCCATGCTCATGGGTAGGAAGAATCAATATCGTGAAAATGGCCATACTGCCCAAGGTAATTTATAGATTCAATGCCATCCCCATCAAGCTACCAATGACTTTCTTCACAGAATTGGAAAAAACTACTTTAAAGTTCATATGGAACCAAAAAAGAGCCTGCATTGCCAAGTCCATCCTAAGCCAAAAGAACAAAGCTGGAGGCATCACGCTACCTGACTTCAAACTATACTACAAGGCTACAGTAACCAAAACAGCATGGTACTGGTACCAAAACAGAGATATAGACCAATGGAACAGAACAGAGCCCTCAGAAATAATGCTGCATATCTACAACTATCTGATCTTTGACAAACCTGACAGAAAGAAGAAATGGGGAAAGGATTCCCTATTTAATAAATGGTGCTGGGAAAACTGGCTAGCCATATGTAGAAAGCTGAAACTGGATCCCTTCCTTACACTTTATACAAAAATTAATTCAAGATGGATTAAAGACTTACATGTTAGACCTAAAGCCATAAAAACCCTACAAGAAAACCTAGGCATTACCATTCAGGACATAGGCATGGGCAAGGACTTCATGTCTAAAACACCAAAAGCAATGGCAACAAAAGCCAAAATTGACAAATGGGATCTAATTAAACTAAAGAGCTTCTGCACAGCAAAAGAAACTACCATCAGAGTGAACAGGCAACCTACAAAATGGGAGAAAATTTTTGCAACCTACTCATCTGACAAAGGGCTAATATCCAGAATCTACAATGAACTCAAACAAATTTACAAGAAACAAACAACACCATCAAAAAGTGGGCAAAGGATATGAACAGACACTTCTCAAAAGAAGACATTTATGCAGCCAAAAGACACATGAAAAAATGCTCATCATCACTGGCCATCAGAGAAATGCAAATCAAAACCACAATGAGATACCATCTCACACCAGTTAGAATGGCCATCATTAAAAAGTCAGGAAACAACAGGTGCTGGAGAGGATGTGGAGAAATAGGAACACTTTTACACTGTTGGTGGGACTGTAAACTAGTTCAACCATTGTGGAAGTCGGTGTGGAGATTCCTCAGGGATCTAGAACTAGAAATACCATTTGACCCAGCCATCCCATTACTGGGTATATACCCAGAGGATTATAAATCATGCTGCTGTAAGGACACATGCACACGTATGTTTATTGCGGCATTATTCACAATAGCAAAGACTTGGAACCAACCCAAATGTCCAACAATGATAGACTGGATTAAGAAAATGTGGCACATATACACCATGGAATACTATGCAGCCATAAAAAATGATGAGTTCATGTCCTTTGTAGGGACATGGATGAAGCTGGAAACCATCATTCTCAGCAAACTATCACAAGGACAAAAAACCAAACACCGCATGTTCTCACTCATAGGTGGGAATTGAACAATGAGAACACATGGACACAGGAAGGGGAATATCACATACCGGGAACTGTTGTGGGGTGGGGGGAGAGGGGAGGGATTGCATTAGGAGATATACCTAATGTAAATGACGAGTTAATGGGTGCAGCACAACAATATGGCACATGTATACATATGTAACAAACCTGCACGTTGTGCACATGTACCCTAAAACTTAAAGTATAATAATAAAAAAATAAATGAATAAATGAAATACTGGAGAAGAATCTAAATGCATAAAATGGATGTAAAGTGTAAAGAGGTTTAAGACATTTCTCTTTAGTTAAGAAGAGGTACACTGAAATTTAAAAGAGTAGACCAACACAGAATATTTAATTTCCCATGATATTTGAAGTTCATCTTCATCCTATACCTGTAGTTAAATAAACATGATAAAAACTTGAAAAAAAAAAAAACCCAGCTCCTGGATTCATTGATTTTTTGAAGGGTTTTTCATGTCTCTAGCTCCTTCAGTTCTGGTAGTATATTACTTATTTTTTGTCTTCTGCTAGCTTTTGAATTTGCTTGCTCTTGCTTCTCTAGTTATTTTAATTGTGATGTTAGGGTGTCGATTTTAGATCTTTCTTGCTTTCTGATGTGGGCATTTAGTGCTATAAATTTCCCCCTAAACACTGCGTTAGCTGTGTCCCAGAGATTCTGGTATGTTATTTCTTTTTCTCTCTCTCTTCTTTCTTTCTTTCTTTCTTACTTTCTTTCTTTCTTTCTTTCTTTCTTTCTTTCTTTCTTTCATCTCTCTCTCTTTTTCTTTCTTTCTTTCTTTTTTGAGAATAGAGTCTCACTCTGTTGCCCAGGCTGGAGTGCAGTGGCAGTGATCTCGGCTCACTGCAAGCTCTGCCTCCCGGGTTCATGCCATTCTCCTGCCTCAGTCTCCCAGTAGCTGGGACTACAGGCACCCGCCACCACACCCGGCTAATTTTTTGTATTTTTAGTAGAGACAGACTTTCACAGTGTTAGCCAGGATGGTCTCAATCTCCTGACCTCGTGATCTGCCTTGGCCTCCCAAAGTGCTGGGATTACAGGTGTGAGCCACTGTGCCCAGCCCGTTGTATCTTTCTTCTCATTGGTTTTAAAGAACTTCGTTATTTCTGCCTTAATTTCGTTATGTACCCATTAGTCATTCAGGAGCAGGTTGTTCAGTTTCCATGTAGATGTGTGGTTTTGAGTGAGTTTCTTAATCCTGAGTTCTAATTTGATTGTACTGTGTTCTGAGAGGCTGTTTGTTATGACTTCTGTTCTTTTCCATTTGTTGAGGAGTGTTTTACTTCCAGTTATGTGGTCAACTTTAGAGTAAGTGCTGTGTGGTGCTGAGCAGAATGTATATTCTGTTGATTTGGGGTGGAGAGTTCTGTAGATATCTATTAGGTCTGCCTGGTCCAGAGCTGAGTTCAAGTCCTGAATATCCTTGTTAATTTTCTGTCTTGTTGATCTAATATTGACAGTGGGCTATTAAAGTCTCCCACTATTATTGTGTGGGAGTCTAAGTCTCTTTGTAGGTCTCTAAGAACTTGCTTTATGAATCTGGGCGCTCCTGTATTGGGTGCATATATATTTAGGATAGTTAGCTCTTCTTGTTGCATCGATCCCTTTACCATTATGTAATGCCCTTCTTTGTCTTTTTTATCTTTGTTGGTTTAAAATCTGTATTATCAGAGACTAGGATTGCAACTCCTGCTTTTTTTTTGAGTTCCATTTGCTTGGTAAATATTCCTCATTCCCTTTATTTTGAGTCTATGTATGTCTTTGCATGTGAGATGAGTCTCCTGAATACACACTCCGATGGGTCTTGACTCTACCAACTTGCCAGTTTGTATCTTTTAATTGGAGCATTTAGCCCATTTACATTTAAGGTCAATATTGTTGTGTGTGAATTTGATCCTGTCATCATGATGCTAGCTGGTTATTTCGCACGTTAGTTGATGCAGTTTCTTATAGTGTCGCTTGTCTTTATATTTTGGTGTTTTTGCAGTGGCTGGTACCAGTTTTTCTTTTCCATATTTAGTGCTTCCTTCAGGAGCTCTTGTGAGGTAGGCCCGGTGGTGACAAAATTGCTCAGTATTTGCTTGTTTGCAAAGGATTTTATTTCTCCTTCACTTATGAAACTTAGTTTGGCTGGATATGAAATTCTGGATTAAAAATTCTTTAAGAATGTTGAATATTGGGCCCCACCCTCTTCTGGCTTGAAGGGTTTCTGCAGACAGATCTGCTGTTAGTCTGATGGGCTTCCCTTTGTAGGTTACCTAACCTTTCTCTCTGGCTGCCCTTAACATTTTTTTCTTCGTTTCAACCTTGGAGAATCTGACAATTATGTGTCTTGGGGTTGCACTTCTCAAGGAGTATCTTAGTGCTGTTCTCTGTATTTCCTGAATTTGAATGTTGGCCTGTCTTGCTAAGTTGGGGAAGTTCTCCTGGATAATATCCTGAAGTGTGTTTTCCAACTTGGTTCCATTCTCCCCATCACTTTCAGGGACCCCAGTCAATCGTTGGTTTGGTCTTTTCACATAGTCCCATGTTTCTTGGAGATTTTGTTCATTCCTTCTCATTCTTTTTTCTCTAATCTTGTCTTCATGCTTTATTTCATTAAGTTGATCTTCAATCTCTGATATCCTTTTTACTGCTTGATTCAGCTGTTGATACTTGTGTATGCTTAGGGAAGTTCTTGTGCTGTGTTTTTCAGCTCCAGCAGGTCATTTATGTTCTTCTCTAAACTTGTTATTCTAGTTAGCAGTTCCTGTAACCTTTTGTCAAGGTTCTTGTCTTCCTTGCATTGGGTTAGAACATGCCCCTTTATCTCAGAGGAGTTTGTTATTACCCACTTTCTGAAGCCTACTTCTGTCAATTCGTCAAACACATTCTGTGTCCAGTTTTGTGCCCTTGCTGGAGAGGGGTTCCAATCATTTGGAGAAGAGCATTCTGGTTTTTGGAATTTTCAGCATTTTTGGGCTGGTTTCTCCCCATCTTCATGGATTTATCTACCTTTGATCTTTGAGGTTGCTGATCTTTGGATGGGGTTTCTGTGTAGGGGGGTCCTTTTTGTTGATGTTGATGTTATTGCGTTCGTTTGTTAGTTTTTCTTTTAACAGGCCCCTCTTCTGCAGGTCTGCTGCAGTATGCTGGAGGTCCGCCCCAGACCCTATTTTCCTGGGTATCACCAGCAAAGGCTGCAGAACAGCAAAGATTGCTGCCTCCTCCTTCCTCTGGAAGCTTTGTCTCAGAGGGGCACCGGCCTGATGCTAGCCAGAGCTCTTCTGTATGGGGTGTCTGTCAACCTCTGTTGGGAGGTTTCTCCCAGTCAGGAGGCATGGGGGTCAGGGACCCACTTGAGGAGGCAGTGTGTCCCTTAACAGAGCTCAAGTACTGTGTTGGGAGAACCTTCCTTCTCAGGATCCACCCCTCTTGTCAGAGCCAACAGGCAGGAATGTTTAAGTCCACTGAAGCTGTGTCCAAAGCTGCCCCTTCACCCAGGTGCTCTGTCCCAGGGAGATGGGAGTTTTATTTATAAGCCAGCCTCTGACTGGAGCTGCTGCCTTTCTTTCAGAGATGCCCCACCTAGTGAAGAGGAATCTAGCAAGGCAGTCTGACCACAGTCACTTTGCCTCACTGTGTTTAGTTCAGGCCAGTCCTTAGCAGGGTCAGGGGACACCCACCTACTCAAGCCTCAGTAATGGCAGACGCCCCTCCCCCCACCAAGCTGTATCATCCAAGGTCGACTTCAGACTTCTGTGTTGACAGTGAGAATTTCAAGCCAGTGGTTCTTAGCTTGCTGGGTTCTGTGGGAGTGGGACCCATCTAGTGAGACCACTTGGCTCCCTGGCTTCAGCCCCCTTTCCAGGGGAGTGTATGGTTCTGTCTCTCTGGGGTTCCAGGCGCCACTGGGGTATGAAAACTCCTACAGCTAGCTCAGTGTCTGCCCAAACAGCCACCCAGTTTTGTGCTTGAAGCCCAGGGCCCTAGTGGTATAGGCACGTGAGGGAATCTCCTGGTCTGCAGATTGCAAAAACTGTGGGAGAAGCATAGTATCTGGGCCAGATAGCACAGTCCCTCACAGCTTCCCCTGGCTGGAGGAGGGAGGTCCCTGGCCCCTTTCAGTTCTCAGGTAAGGTAACGCCCCACCCTGCTTCTGCTCACCTTCCATGGGCTGCACCCATTGCCTAACCAGTCCCAATGAGATGAACAAGGTACCTCAGTTGAGAATGCAGAAATCACCCACTTTTTGCATTGGTCTCGCTGGGAGCTGCAGACCGGAGCTGTTCCTATTTGGCCATCTTGCCAGATCCCTCCAACTAATGACTATTTTTTTTTAACTCTAAAATCCTCATGAGGGACAAATATAAACAGAATTTAAATAAATGAAAATATTGAATGGGAATTTTCAATAGAATAAAGGTGCGTTTTCTGCTAAAAATAGAAGCCAGTTTAATGTAATAACAATGAAAATACCAATAAGATTTTTTAAAAATTGATACATAATATTGTAGATATTAATGGGGTATGCATAATATTGTTACATGCATAGAATGTTAATGATCAAGTAACAGTATATGTGGTATCTATCTATCTATCTATGTATTTTAAGAGATGAGGTCTTGCTTTGTCACCCAGACTGGAGTGCAGTGACACAATACTAGCTCACTGCAGCCTTGAGTTCCTAGGTTCAAGTGGTCCTCCTGCCTCAGCCTCCTGAGTAGCTGGGACCACAGGTGAGAGCCACTGTGCCTGGCTAATTTTTTCAGTTTTCTTGTAGAGACAAGATCTAACTCAGTTGCCCAGGCTGGTCTTGAACTCTGGGCCTCAATCAATTCTCCTGCCTTGACCTCCCAAAGTGCTGGGATTATAGGTGTGAGCCACCACATCAGGCCTCTATCTCTATTTGCCCATTTTGCATTGCTTTAAAGAAAGACCTGACACAGGGTAATTTGTAAAGAAAAGAGGTTTATTTGGCTCACAGTTCTTCAGGCTGTACAAGCATGGCACCAGCATTTGCTCAGCTTCTGATGAGGCCTCAGGAAGCTCATATTCATGGCAGAAGGTGGAGCTATAACAGGCAAGTCACATGTGAGAGTGGGACCAAGACCAGGGAGGTCCCCATCTCTTTTAATCAACCAGATCTCCTGTGAGCGCGTTACCACTGGGAATGGTCCCAAGCCATTCAAGAAGGATCCACCACCATGACTCCAACACCTTCACTAGGCCCCACTTCCAACACTGGGGATCACATTTCAACATGAGATTTGGAGGGGACACACATCCAAACTACATCACCACCATTTTGAGTATTTGTTATTTTCATGTGTTGAGACAATTCAAATCCTTTTTTCTGGACACTTTAAAATATACAATACATTGTTGTTACCTGTAGTCATTCTATTCTGCCATCAAAGAATGAGCTTATATATTTTATCTACCTGTATTAACCTAGCTCTCTTCATTCCCTCCCCTTCCCAGCCTCTGATATCTATCATTGTAATCTCTGCCTCCATGATCAACTTCTTTAGCTCCCACATGGAAGTGAGAATATGCAGTATTTGTCTTTCTGTGTCTGGCTTATTTCACTCAGCATAATGACCTCCATGTCATCAACGTTGCTGTGAATGATAAGATTTCATTCTTTTTTATGGCCATATACTATTCCATTGTGTATATACACCACATTTTCTTTATCCATTCATCTGTTGATGAATGCTTAGGTTGATTCCATATCTATGCTATTGTGAATAGTGCTGCAATAAACATGTGAGTGCAGGTATCTCTTTGGTATACTGATTAATTTTCCTTTGCATAAATGTCCAGCAGGGGAATTGCTGGATCATGTGGTACTTCCATTTTTAGTTGTTTAGGTTTTTGAGAAATCACCATACTATTTTCCCTAGTGACCGCACTAATTTACATTCCAGGCAACAGCGTATAAGTGTTATCTTTTCTAAACATCCATACTAGCATCTGTTATTTTTGTTGTCTGTTTAATAACAGCCATTCTAGCTGGGGTAAGATGATATCTCATTGCAGTTCTGATTTGCATTTCCCTGATAATTAGTGGTGTTCAGCATTTTCTTCATTCACCTGTTGGCCATTTGTATGTCACATTTTGAGAAATGTTTGTTCATGTCCTTAGCCCAATTTTTAATGGGATTATTTGTGTCTTTGTTTTTTTTAGTGTGGAGTTGTTTGAGTTCTTCTAACGAGATTTATTTTAAAGAAAAAGATGTACTTTATCCTTAAAATTAATCTTCCATTTATCATGACCCAACAATCCCTCTTCTAAGTATTCACCCAAGAGAATGAAGATTTATGTTCACATAAAAAACCTAATCAGCAGTCGGGCACTGGCTTACACCTGTAATCCCAGCACTTTGGGAGGCCAAGGCAGGTGGATCACGAGGTCAGGAGTTCGAGACCAGCCTGTCCAATATGGTGGAACCCTGTCTCTACTAAAAACACAAAAATTAGCTGGGTGTGGTGGCACCCACCTGTAGTCTCAGCTACTCAGGAGGCTGAGGCACAAGAGTTGCTTGAACCCGGGTGGCAGAGGTTGCAGTGAACCGAGATCATGCCACTGCACTCCAGTCTGGGCGACAGAGGGAGACTCCATCTCAAACAACAACAACAACAACAACAACAACCCTGATCAGCAATATTTATAACAGTTTTACTCAGACTTCAGTTTATTGAAACTGGAAACAACTCAAATGTTGTTCAACTGGTGGATGGATACACAAAGTGTGTTACACTCATGCAATTGAATTCCATGAAGCCACAAGAGGAACAAACTATTGACACATGCAACAACATAGAAGAGTCTCACGTGGATTAAGATGAATGAAAGAAACAAAACTCAAAATGCTACTATTGGATGGTTCATTTAAATGACATTCATAATACACTTAGAAAAATAGCCCTCTCTCCCTCTCCCTCTCCCCACGGTCTCCCTCTCTTTCCACGGTCTCCCTCTCATGCGGACCCGAAGCTGGACTGTACTGCTGCCATCTCGGCTCACTGCAACCTCCCTGCCTGATTCTCCTGCCTCAGCCTGCCGAGAGGCACGCGCCGCCACGCCTGACTGGTTTTGGTGGAGACGGGGTTTCGCTGTGTTGGCCGGGCCGGTCTCCAGCCCCTAACCGCAAGTGATCTGCCAGCCTCGGCCTCCCGAGGTGCCGGGATTGCAGACGGAGTCTCGTTCACTCAGTGCTCAATGGTGCCCAGGTTGGAGTGCAGTGGCGTGATCCCGGCTCGCTACAACCTCCACCTCCCAGCCGCCTGCCTTGGCCTCCCAAAGTGCCGAGATTGCCGCCTCTGCCCGGCTGCCACCCCGTCTGGGAAGTGAGGAGTGTCTCTGCCTGGCCGCCCATCGTCTGGGATGTGAGGAGCCCCTCTGCCTGGCTGCCCAGTCTGGAAAGTGAGGAGCGTCTCCGCCCGGCCGCCATCCCATCTAGGAAGTGAGGAGCGCCTCTTCCCGGCCGCCATCACATCTAGGAAGTGAGGAGCGTCTCTGCCCGGCCGCCCATCGTCTGAGATGTGGGGA
Source organism: Pan troglodytes (assembly GCF_028858775.2). Classification (NCBI taxonomy): domain Eukaryota; kingdom Metazoa; phylum Chordata; class Mammalia; order Primates; family Hominidae; genus Pan; species Pan troglodytes. The sequence goes on along the minus strand of NC_072418.2, from coordinate 37,837,298 downwards.
GCGCCTCTGCCCCGCTGCCCCATCTGGGATGTGAGGAGCGTCTCTGCCCGGCCGCCCCGTCTGAGAAGTGAGGAGACCCTCTGCCTGGCAACCACCCGGTCTGAGAAGTGAGGAGCCCCTCCGCGCGGCAGCCACCCCATCTGGGAAGTGAGGAGCGTCTCCGCCCGGCAGCCACCCTGTCCAGGAGGGAGGTGGGGGGGTCAGCCCCCCGCCCGGCCAGCTGCCCCGTCCGGGAGGGAGGTGGGGGGGGGTCAGCCCCCCGCCTGGCCAGCCGCCCCATCCGGGAGGGAGGTGGGGGGGTCAGCCCCCCGCCCGGCCAGCCACCCCGTCCGGGAGGTGAGGGGCGCCTCTGCCCGGCCGCCCCTACTGGGTAGTGAGGAGCCCCTCTGCCCGGCCAGCCACCCCGTCCGGGAGGGAGGTGGGGGGGTCAGCCCCCCGCCTGGCCAGCCGCCCCATCCGGGAGGGAGGTGGGGGGGTCAGCCCCCCGCCCGGCCAGCCACCCCGTCTGGGAGGTGAGGGGCGCCTCTGCCCGGCCGCCCCTACTGGGTAGTGAGGAGCCCCTCTGCCCGGCCAGCCACCCCGTCCGGGAGGGAGGTGGGGGGGTCAGCCCCCCGCCTGGCCAGCCGCCCCATCCGGGAGGGAGGTGGGGGGGTCAGCCCCCCTGCCTGGCCAGCCACCCCGTCCGGGAGGGAGGTGGGGGGGTCAGCCCCCCGCCCGGCCAGCCACCCCATCCGGGAGGTGAGGGGCGCCTCTGCCCGGCCGCCCCTACTGGGAAGTGAGGAGCCCCTCTGCCCGGCCACCACCCCGTCTGGGAGGTGTGCCCAACAGCTCATTGAGAACGGGCCAGGATGACAATGGCGGCTTTGTGGAATAGAAAGGCGGGAAAGGTGGGGAAAAGATTGAGAAATCGGATGGTTGCCGTGTCTGTGTAGAAAGAAGTAGGCATAGGAGACTTTTCATTTTGTTCTGTACTAAGAAAAGTTCTTCTGCCTTGGGATCCTGTTGATCTGTTACCTTACCCCCAACCCTGTGCTCTCTGAAACATGTGCTGTGTCCACTCAGGGTTAAATGGATTAAGGGCGGTGCAAGATGTGCTTTGTTAAACAGATGCTTGAAGGCAGCATGCTCGTTAAGAGTCATCACCACTCCCTAATCTCAAGTAACCAGGGACACAAACACTGCGGAAGGCCGCAGGGTCCTCTGCCTAGGAAAACCAGAGACCTTTGTTCACTTGTTTATCTGCTGACCTTCCCTCCACTATTGTCCCGTGACCCTGCCAAATCCCCCTCTGTGAGAAACACCCAAGAATTATCAATAAAAAAAAAATTTAAAAAAAAAGAAAAAAAAAGAAAAATAAGTGAAAATGCTGAGAAAGAATTTTAAAATAGAGTATTAGGGACAAGAAGCCCTATGAAGTATTCTTTAAAACACACATATGCATGTAAGCATGCACCAATAAGTGAACTCTCAATGGAAAGACAGAAATACATCTAAATAATCAAAATTTTGTGAAAAAAGGTAACTTGCTAATCAAGGCGATCTGGATTATTTTGTAAATAAAGTGGTGTTGAATCTACTGATTGAACATCTGAGGGAATTAAACAGTTAGCTCTACTTCTCACAGCCTACTTCAAAATTAACTTCAGATCTCTGAAATATTTCTACATTGAAAGAGTAAGAAAAAAAATCCCATGAAACTCTTGGGAAAAAAATAAAGAAGAATATCTTTTAGAATCTCAAAAGAAGACCATTGCAAAGATTAAAAAACCCAAATTGATAAATTTGACTGCATAAAAAATGAAATATTATGCATGGCCAACTGCATCAAAAAAAATTCAAAATGTTAGGAGAAAATTATGGTGAAGATATTTGCAAGTCATATTACAATTGGCTTATTTTCCTAGTATGTATGGAGTCCCTCCACAGCTCCTACAAATGATAAGAAAAAGACCAACATACTGGTGGGAAAAGGAGCAAATGTTCCTAGCAGAAAAGTTCAAAGAAAACAACCAAAAAAAGTGGCTTTGAAACATATGTTAGCATTCCAGGTTTTGTGCTAGGTGGTAGGTTCATGAATGACTACTACATTATTAATAATCATTCAATGAAGAAGTTTATCGGAGGACATCATGAATCGAGGTTAATTCAATAAGTCTCTGCACCATTAAAACATTTATCCTGGGATGGCTTTTTGTCTCTTCTATTGGACCGGCAAGGACAAAATGTCTGACAAGCAATGTGTCAGAATGTGGAGAAACAAGTGCTCACACACTCTGCTGCTGGCACCATAAACTGGGCAAACCCTTCCCTAGAGGCGATGCCAATATAGAGCCTGGAAGGGGGGCACAGCCCACACAGAGAATGAAGGGGAGGAGTGATGCAAAGCGAGGGGGTGGTAGACACAGAGGAAGAGTGGCAGGGAAGCTGAGCTTGGCAGGAGGTGACAAAGGACAACAAAGGAAGTGAGTAATAAAGACTGTCCTGGAGTGATAAGTAGAGTATAAAAATCAAAAAACTACAAGAGCTGGGCATGATGGCTCACACCTATAATCCCAGCACTTTGAGAGATCAAGGCAGGAGCACTGCTTGAGCCCAGGACTTCAAGACCAGCCTGGGTAACATAGCAAGACTCCATGTCTACATTTTCTTTTTTTAATTAGCCAGGTGTGGTGGTGCATGCCTGTGGTCCCAGTGACTCCAGAGACTGAGATGGGAGGATCGCTTGAGATCAGGAGTTCCAGGCTGCGGTGAGTTATGATTGCATCACTGCCCTCCAGCCTGGGTGACAGACTGAGACCCTGTCTCCGGAAAACAAACAAATGAACAAATATATATTACAAGGAATGGCAAGGAGAATTATGAAAAATGGTGGGAAATGAAAAGAGAGGAGAGGAATGGTGAAGATGCTGGGAAGTGACAAATCTTATATTCTGGAACTCTCTTCCCCTAGGGAAGTTTTGAGTTCAGTCTTCAATGAATGATTGATTATTAACAATGTAGTAGTCATTCATGAACCTACCACTTAGCACAAAACCTGGAATGCTAACATATGTTTCAAAACTGAAAACTCAATCCGAACCTTTCTTCAGGACACCACTCAAATGCCACATTATTAGTTTCTCTGGCCATATCTCTTCTACCCACTTTCTGCCCTCCAATTGCCTCCCTCCTTTCCCTGCTTTCTCTGCTAACATGCTCATATTTGTTGGGCTATCTTTTTTGTTATTTCTCTGCCACTACCAAATGTAAGCTAGATAAGGGGAAAAATTTAGTCATTAAAGAAACATCCTCCACGTAGAAATTATCAATAAATATTTGCATATATTGGCCCCCGCCCCCCCCCCCCCAAATCCACAGTTACTCCTGAAATCCTTAATTCCATTATGTTCTTTGCCTACTCTGGCATGATATTTATTATAAGAAATAATACTCTCCCCACGTTTGTAGTCAATAGAATGTCATAAGACATCAAAACAAGACAAAAAGATTACTGTATCTGGCCACAATGGTGTAGCATGGGCCAGATTTACACTCCCACCTAGAACATCGAACACTCAACAAAAATGATAATTTTCAGAAATTGGGTATCAGGCAGCACAGAAGAGTGATCTCTGGGAGAGGGAAACAAGGAACCAAGTAATTGCCTCAGATTCCCTTCAGAGAATTTCCAGACTGCAATGCAGGAAGGGGGAATCCCAGGGAAAATCAGCAGTCTCTGAGCTCCTGAGACAGAGTTAGGACTCTACAGTGGCCAAGGTGGCTACATTTTCAGGACAGGAGACTACAGAGGAGAGAGCTGCACAGAGAGATCTTCAGGGTTCTGCAGAAAGTCCCTGTTAAGTCCTCACTGAATACTGCTGTTTATGCATGTGAGAAAATAGCCCAAGACTAGGGAACAACCACCTGAAAGGAGCAGGGGGAAGCAATGTCTGGAATTTACACAGGGCTGGAAATACTTTGTATTCCTAAAGCCAGAGAGGAATACCCTGGTTATTCATGGGGAGACAAGTAGATAACTCAAGAAAGGTATTATATAAAATTCACTTTGCATATGGCTGCCTTTGTGCCACCTAACAAAACTTGCAAAAAGTTTCCAATGGATTAAACTATTTCCAAATAACTTAACTGAGTAACAGAACAAAACTCAAGAATATTTGTAGAAATGCAGAGTTATCCAGCACCTAAAAAATTAAATTTCACAATATTTTGCATTGAAAAAATAATTACCAGGCAGGCAAAGAAGCAGAAAAGTATAACCTATTATCAAAACAATCAACCAGTATAAACAGACCCAGAAATGACACACATGGTAGAATTGGGAAAGAAATATATTAAAACAGTTATTAAAATTGTATGAAATGTTCAAGAGAGTAAAGGAACACTTGACAAAACACAGACATATTTTTAAAAAGACCCAAAAACATGTTTAGAAAAAAATACATGTTTTGGGAGGAAGTAGGATAAAATAGTTGAAAAGAAACCTCTAGTGATCATCCCCTCCTCCCTACAGAAACACCAAATTGAACTATCCATGCAAGAAAGCCCGGTTCATACGAACTGATGTGAAGTACCACTCTCATAGAAGAAGAGTCTTTTGATGCTTCTTCCTAGTGGCCCTCTGGGTGCTACTTAGCTATTGCCTCAGATAATGTGAAGAGCTACATTACCCAGAAGGATGTGCTTCATATGTCCAAATGACAGCCTGGGACAGGAGTGTTTCCTGCAGCCTGCATTATCATGGGCTGGACTTTTGGTACTGCAAGGGTGAACTTTCATTTGTCACATGACTTGTCTGCCCACACCACCCAGTGGATGCAGGAGGCTCTTTGGGACCAAGCTAGGAAGGCCACTAAGAAGGATAGGACCCATCTAGACACCTTTGCAGGGCCTGGGAGAGAGTTCAGCTGAGTCTGAAGTACTGATACAGTCGCTTCCCTCCTAGCACAGGTGTGTTAACTATCCCCCAGTCTCACATACTTGGACTCTCAACCACATGGCTGTGGCACACTGACATGGAAGATCATGGAATCCTGGGATTCTTCAGGCCTTCTCTTCCTGCTGATAGGGTCACTGTCTGTCCAGAGTCCTAGAGTTACATCAAGTATTACAAGAGAAAATTCCTCTTTCTGGAAATCAGTGGTATGTGGTGGGGAAGTATGAACTACAACTTCTTAGTACCCCCACCATTCATGTACAGCAGCATGTGCAGATCCTCAGGAGAGGCATAGCCTGCAGAATCCAGAGACATGTTTGGATCGTGCTGTGCCCTATCTCAGGGCTGTGGCCTTGTGCAAGCTACCTTGCTACCTTTCACCTCCATTTTCCTAAGGAAGGCTTAAAGGGGAAATATTAACCATCATTCATTCTAGGTGAGAGTACCAGAGATGGCTAATGTTTAATGTGTGTTCCCAGTGCCCAGCACCATTCAGGGACATTCTGGATGCTATTTCTAAAGAGAAACAGTCCTAGAAATGCGTCCTCTACTCCATCTTCCTTTGCTCACTGCTCTCCTGCCAAGCTGTCCTGATCATTCCAAGCTCTTTCCGACTTCCCAGTCTTTCCCTCTGCCTGGGACACTGAGTCCAGATCTCTGCAGTGCCTCTCCCTCTCCTCTCCTCCTTTGCATCCTTCCCTGTTCTGCACCAATGTCACCTACTAGGAGAGTCTTTTTTTTTTTTTTTTTCTGCCTTGCTGGTTCTAGGTTAAGTATTTCTCATCTTCTGGAATCTTTGTGCAGGGAATGTGGCACACGTACAAAAGTAGAGATCAGGACTTGGTTGGGTTTTCCAGGGTGGTGTGGGAGCAAAGAGGCTAAATAACAATAATAGCTACATTTATTGAGCTCTGAGGGTAACTTGTTATGTAGCACCATTATATAGCACTTCATTTAATCCCAATTTTCTCAGAGTTAGTTTCTATTATTCCTGCTTTACAGAAAAGGAACCTGAGATTTGGAAAACTTAAGTTACCTTCTCAGGGTCACGCAACTCTTGGCAGAAACTCACACCCTGTACGTTGATCCCTTGCCTATGTTCTTTTGTCTTCACCACCATTCCTCCTCAGTGGGCTGGAGAAGCCTGCGGTGACACCTGACAAAGATTTTCTTTGACCAAACTCTATCCAGGCCCCTCTGAGCCTTCTTGAATATGCCTGTCAACTGTGGCCTATTGAGACTTGAACAACACTAACATTTTCCAATGACTCCTAAAGTGCCTTTCCAAAAAACTCAAGGCTGTCCAAAGAATTTCTTCCAGCCAACACCTGAAGATAAGGCCCCTGTCTCCCAGCCTCTGTGGGAGGATATGAGCCTAACTCAAAAGTGCCAGTAGCAAACCCAGATAAGACTGCACATAGACCAGCCCCCTCCCTTCCTAATTTTTCACTTTTCTGACTCCACTGAACCCCTCCTCACTACCCCCTATTTCTTCACCCTCCCTTTAACATACTCATTTACCTTTTACAAATCAAAGCTTAGTTGACTTCATGCCAAATTCCTTTCCCCATTGCAATAGTTATCAATTAGTCTGTTCTTACCACTGTCATTAACGTCCAGCTTTGTTCGTCTTTGACACACCTAGTGAGCTTTGCAAGGTAGGCAGGCCTCCCTTGGCAGGTAAGCGTGGTAATAAATGGGGTATGGGACACATTCTAGGCAGAAGGAGCGGCATGGCCAAAGGAAATGTTTTTTGTTCAGTGAGGCAAGAGAGCCTTATGGTTGCCAAGAGAAATCCCAGTCTTCTGAGATCTGTCCTAGGAGGGCAATATTGTGTGGTCTTTTACTAAATGTTCAAATGTAGCCTATATTCCTAAGATGTGTGACTCTGAGAGAGACTCAGGTCACTAGCACAAAGATGATTACGGCCTTTACCTTACAGTATGTGGGAAGATTATTAAAAGCAGGAAAAACACGGCAACAAACTTCCATGCAGAGGCACTTTGTTGCTTGCTTTATATATCTTTTAATTCTCACAACCACCTGATAAGATGAGAAATATTTTTGTTTTGATGGAGACATCGGGAAATGAAGTGACTTCCCCAAGTGTATAGAATAAGCAAGCGACAGTCCCAACAGGCTGAATTCACACCTAGCAATTTGTGTCCAGAGCTGACAGCATTTAATTGTCTGAATGCAGCACACAAAGCAAACACAAGGCGCAGTGGCTGCTGCTATTGTTTATGATCATTATAGTTTTTCCCTATTTCTTTGATGCCAGAGTGCTTACCCTCAGCACCTCTCGGGCCATACGGGCCACACGGCCTTGTCATTGTCTTGTATCTTCCATTAATTACTTCTGCATATAAAGCTTTTTTCCTCTAACACAATTGCAATTTGTTTAAAAACTGACTCCCCCTCAGCAGCAAAGAATTAAGCTCCCAGGAAGTACTCAGTGATATGTGCATTGGTTCTTTCTAGATGTTTACCAGCAACTGAGTTCTAATTACATTTGACTGGCCCAAAGCTAACAAGAAAACTCTGACTTTCCAGGCATCGGTGACCTTCAATGACAGGCTGTAACCTCCATTCAGGAAGAGTGAGGGCAGTGGCACCCAGCCCATGGGACTCTGTACTCAGAGATGATGCCAAAGACCTGTAGTCTTCTGGTCTCAGTGGGTAAACCCTCCCCTTTCCTCCATGTGGAAGCCTGATGCCTCCTTCACTCGGCCCATTTTCCAACTCTGTAGGGCATCCTCCTTCCTTCTCAGAGACCTGCTGAATTCTCATCTCATCTCCTATCTGGTCTCTTTGTTTCTCCTTAGGTCATTTTGGGCAAGAAACATTCCCTCAAAATGGCTCAGATACTAAAGGATTTGTTGGAAGGAAATGGGGGTGTTTTGTAAACGCTCTCCCCCAAAAATGTGAAACAGTAAACAGATAAGAGTGGCAAGTGATTAGATGTGACATCTGAGACCAGAATAATGAAGCAACCATGAGAAGACGATGATGATGAAATCAATAGCTATAGCTAATACTTATTGAATGCTATTGAGAGGGCAGGCATTGTTGTAAACATTGTGCATCAATTAACTCATTTAATTTTCATAATAATGCTGTGAAATAGGTTTATTACCATTTTACAGATGGAGAAACTGCAGCATGACCCAGTGAAACAGTTTGTCCAAGGTCACAAAGCCAGTATACATGTAACTTGGATTTAAACCCAGTAACAAGACTCCAAAGCTTAATGCTCTTCACACACACACATCTCGAAGCTCTTAAGGAGTATGGAGTGTTTCTTAAGTCCACAGAAGATGCTCAAGAAATGGTTAATAGGTATGATTGAGGAAACAATATGTTGTCAGTGACACCATAACATTATTATTATATTCTGGACAGTGTTAGTGTCCCCTAAGAACATGTGAAAAATGCAAATTCAAATCAACTCATACAGAAACTCTAGGATTGAGGCTTAGCAATCTGTGCTTTAACACGTCCTTCCAGTGATTTTGACACACCACTAGAGCTCAGAACTACTAGATTCCTTTATCCCATCCCTGTGTAATACACATGAGTAATGCTCGTAAATTTTCTTGGAATGTATTTAATTAAGCCTACTGGATATGGACTCAATAATCCTCACCAAAATACTGCTATTCTTAGTATAAAGAGCAGGCCATTTTTCTCGAAGTTTGCTAGTCTCCCACTAAAGGCTATACTAAGGCTAATCTTAGTGAAATTTTTTTTTGTCGGAAACAGTCACAGAGAAAGAGTTCATGATACACAAAATGATTTTATTAGATGCCACATTTTTATTAACACTATTTTATTTCTTTTGCAGCTTTAATTTTTAACATTATAACATTTACTGGCTCCTCTGGGTGACTAAATATCTTCACATGCCCACTAGCTAAAAAGAATTTCTAAGTAAAACTCAACTGAAACTGCAAGCTACTGCTCTAAGAAATGCATACTTATGTTTATTTGCTCTCCTATATAATCCTGTTTACAAATAGCATCACTGCAAAGATTTACATGTAATTTCTAAATCCTTCAGGTTGCTCTACCATTCATCTTCTTATGTCTGGCAAGATAAACACTCTTAGTGAACACTTTGCTGCATCTCTTAAATGAGATTTGTCTCCAGTTTATTTCCTATGGAATAAGGGATGCACTTGGAACTGAAAAATTCCTTCAATTTCTAAAGTTTCCACATTCATACAACTTTTCTCCTGTAGGAGTTTGCAGGAGATTCCTATTGCCTATAGTCTTTCCCACATTTGCTACATGTACACAGATTTTTCCTAGTGTGAGTATACTTACGTCAATTAAGGGATTAATACTGACAAAGGCTTTCCCACATTTATTGACTTCATATGATTTCTCTACAGTATAAACTCTAATAAAAACATCTGCATCATTGCTAAAAGTCTCCCATGTTCACCACCTTCATACAACTTTTCCCCAGTATAAATTTTTCTGATGTTAAATAAGGGAGGATCTATGAATGAAGTTTACCATGATAAACACTGCTTCTCTTCTGTAAGATTTCTCACATGTATAGGGATTCATATGATCTAAAGGCTTTTCCACACTTACCACACTATTGGGTTTCTCTCCATTATGTACTCTTTGATGGGCAGTAAGATTCGAGCCTTTGCTAAAAGCTTTCCCACACTCACTACATTTATATGGCTTTTCTCCAGTGTGAATTCTCTGATGTACAGTAAGGTTTGAACTACAGCTGAAGGTCTTCCCACATTTAATACATTCGTAAGGTTTCTCTCCAGTATGAATTCTGTGATGTTGAAGCAGGGATGACCTATGACTAAAGGCTTTCCCACATATACTGCATTCGTAGGGTTTCAATCTAATGTGATTTCTCAAATGCATATTCAGTGATTCAAGCTGGTTGAAGGATTTCCTGCATTTCTAAACTTCAAACGGTTTTTCTTCAGTATGAATACTCTGATGTTGAACAAGAAATGAGAAGCTACTAAAGACCTTGAGACATTTGTTGCATTCATATTTTTTCTTCATACTGTGAATTCTTTGATGTTGAGTAAGGTGTGAGCTACAGCAGAAAGCTTTCCCACATTCACTACATTCATAAGGCTTCTCTCCAGTATGGCTTTTCTGATGGTGAATGAGAGACGAACTATGAATGAAGGCCCTTCCACATATACGACACTCATAGCGTTTTTCTTGCGTATGAATTCTTAGATGCTGAATGAGAAGGGACACACGACTAAAAGACTTTCCACAGTTCATACATTCATATGGTTTCTCTCCCGTGTGAGTGCTCTGATGGTTAGTAAGTGATGAGCCATGGCTAAAGGCCTTCCCACATTCAATACATTTGTAAGGTTTCTCTCCACTATGGCTTATCTGATGTCGTGTAAGGGATGAGCCATGGCTAAAAGTCTTCCCACATTCACGACATTCATAGGGCTTCTCTCCTGTATGAATTCTCCAGTGGCGATTGAGGATTGACTGTTTGCCAAAGGCTTTCCCACATTCACTGCATGTATAGATTTTCTGTCTATTACAAGTCTGGGGAAGGGTAAGAGATTTGCTCTGGTTGAAGGCTGCCCCACTTTTATTAGAACTTAAAAGTTTCTTTCCACCATTTATTCTCTCACTTTTTATAACTGACTTTTTTGATAAATTCTTCTTTAATATATCATATTTGTGTGAATTCCCTTCAGCAGAATTGTTTTGTGGTTCAGAAAGAGTAGGCTTTGAATGAAAGGTGCTTCTAAATGTGTCGCATTCTGTATATTCCAAATTCTTATTAGAATTTGAAAATTCATAACTTTGTTTTACAACTTTTTCCATTGTTACTGGTTGGGGTGAATCTTCATCATAAATATCTTTCTTTGTTGATAATTCCTTGTTTTCCCATCTTGATTCCCAATCTGAAATATATCAAGAAAGCAAAGCACTGCCTTTTTTTTTTTTTTTTTTTTTTTTTACTTCTTGAAAAAAGCTTCTACAGTGGAATTAGGAGAATTGGATAAGAAATGAAGCACCCAGAAAACACATAGCTCTGACAACTCAAATATTTCAGTGACTTCCGAACAATGCTCAAATAGAGCAGAGAATCCAAAGTTCACAGAAGCAGGAACAGAGTGTGATAAAGGAAATGGGTAAGCTATACAAAATGGATAAAATAGTATGGAAAAAAGGAAAGTATCAGAAATAAGATGTGGAAGGCATTCGGGATTACAAATCATCATTTTGTGCCTATATTCATGTGGGAAAGATTGCATTTTGTTTCATAGCCTTTTTTTCCAACCTTCCATTAATCTCAATTTGCTGCTGGATTATCAAGCTTAAAATACAGAATTAATACTACTATATTAAACAACTGCAGTAAAAACAAAGTAATCTAAATGCTCTTTATAGCTGACAAAGATATAGGCTTTCTGAGGTTATGAAGAAACTGTGTGAATCATATTATTTCTTGAACATTAGAAAATATTATTCCTAGAAACATTTATATGTCCCTTACTTCCTCTAATATGTTCATATTTCATCTACAAAGCTCAGCTTTAGAAAAGTGATTTTCCATCTAACTGACAGCTTTTCTTAGCTTAAAACTATTAGTATATTTTTCTTAAGTAGAATTAAGAAAGAATAAATTGTCTTACTTTGTCATGAATATAGTAACAACTTGAATTATTATGATGGCAAAAACCTCTAACCTTGATTAGGTGACATGAGTGATACAGATAATAATTTGAGAGGGAGGAACAATTGTTCTGAAAATCTAAGCTAAATATCCCTCAATTTTTCATTTCTATCTGAGATCTTTGAAGACAGTATCCCTAAAATGCTTCCACACTCACTATAAACATCTTTAACAAAATCTTCCTTTGTCTCGTTCACCATGACTCACCTGGAATCATACCTTTTGACAGTTTTTTCTCCATCATCCAGGGCTCTTTTCCATCCTCCAATAACATGATCACATATGGCTTAGTTACGGAAAGACCTGCTTACAGGAAGAATATAGAATTGTTTAAGCTGTGGTCCTCTATTATGAGAGGCCATCACAAGAGGGACCACAGGAATGGATGAAGGGTGTTCACTGAAATGGAAAGATAAGCTTTAGGCAGGGCACAACAGAGCTGCACATTTCCTTGGGAGCATGGTACAGAAATTCAGCCATTTACTTAGGAGAATCTCCAGCAATTCAGGGTGGCAAAAGAAAGGTGTCCCCTACTGGAGTGGAAGGGGTAATATCCTTACCTACAGAGACCAGGTTCTCATAATTCTGGACCATCACATCCTTGTATAAGTCCCTCTGAGCAGAATCTAGGCATGCCCACTCTTCATGAGAGAAGTCTATAGCCACATCACCAAATGTCACCTGAAATAGCAAATATATTTAGGCTCAGCCATAGCCCAGGCCTCTTCTGTCACTGAAGAAGGGGTAAAATTAGCCTGCTTGTGGAAGAAATGGAACAAGATTCAGGAGCTGTGACAATGACTGGGAATGTGATGTCAGGTAAGTAATAATAGGACAGTTATGTAGTTGGAATTATCATACAATAAAGGGGACAGTTATGTGCTTAGAATTTTTATACAATAAGAATGAGAGACAAATATGAGAGCTTTGCTTCAGTAATTTTGTTAAAAGTTTAGAATTATATGAATTTTTAAAAATCAACATTTGATATTTGACAGCACAGAGTCAAGTATTTAGTTATATCTTTTATAGCTTACATGCTAGCTAAGTAATTAAAAATAAGGCTAAAGCGATTGTCTCTCAAATATGATACTCAGGAAGATTCACTAAATCTCACAAAAAATGGGTTCAGAAAAAAAAGACATCTTAATATTAAAGACTGATAGACATATGGTTTGATTATGTTCCCCAGAAAAGCATATATTGAACTTAATCACCATTCTAATAGTATTGAGAGGTTAGATCTTTAGGAGACTACTGGGCCTTGAGGCCTCATCAGGGAAGAGGGTTCCTTATTTTAAAAAATGAGTTCTGGCCCCCCTTTGCCTCTCTCTCTTCTCTTTGCCCATCCACCACAAAAGGACACAGCAAGAAGGCCCTTGCCAGATGCCTGCCTCTTGATCTTGGACTTCCTAGGCACCAAAACCATGAGAAGTCAATTTTCATTATTTATAAACTACTCAGTCTGGGGTATTTGTTACAGCAGCACAAATGGACTAAAACATACACATAACTGATTCATAAACAAAAAAGAAAAATATATTTGTGGTGTATACTTAAACTTCGTGCTGACAAACATTTAATAATTAAAATATGACACTCCTGGGTGAAAAGACTGAAGGATGGTTTCATGTCATAGATCAGGGGTCTAACACCCGGGCCACGGACTGGTACTGGTCTGTGGCCTTTAGGAACAGGGCAACACAGCAGGAGGTGAGTGGCAGGAAAGAGCATTATCACCCGAGCTCCACCTGCTGTCAGATCAGCTATAGCATAGATTCTTACAGGAGCGCAATCCCTACTGTGAACTGCACATGCAAGGGATCGAAGTTGCACGCTCCTTATGTCAATCTAACTAATGCCTGATGATCTGAGGTAGAACGGTTTCATCCCCAAACCATCACCTCCACCACCTCCCACTTCCGTGGAAAAATTGTCTTCCACGAAACTGATCCCTGGTGTCAAAAAGGTTGAGGACTCCTGCCATAGACAGTCCTTAAATAGGACCTGGAAGGGGAAAAAAATAAGAGTAGATTTCAAAGAAAATATTCTAAGGAAATGCTCACAGATGTGCTTAGAAATTCTTCTCAATAGTACTCATTTCACAGTATTATTTAAAATAGTAAAACTTTAGAAGTTTAAATATTCGATAATAGCTTATTGGCTAGTCAAATTATAATATGTGCAAAAAGTACAGCCATTTAATACAGAGTTATTACTGTCTGTGATTTGTAAAACAGACTGCTCTACTGTGGTAATTTTTTAGCTCTGAGAGTTCATTCAGTATTGTATTACTTTATTTGGATATTTTGCATGCATGTTCACCAGTGACATGGATCTTTGGTTTTAAAGGCAGAATTTACTTTTCTAAGGTTTGGAGAAAATAATTAAAATTCAAATCGCCTTCCAATGGCAGAAAATCCTCTCCACAAACGTAGAAAAAAAAAGAAAGCAGTTTTATTACTGAATAAGCTAAATCAGACCTTGATGCACTTCCCAAGCAATCCACTATTGAGATGAAAAGGACAGGAAGAAATCTCATCTTTTTATATAGGCAAGCAGATACAATCCAACACATGTTTTCCAAATAAACAATAACTTATCCTCAAGTAAGATTTGACAGTTCAATTTGCTACACAAAATTTCTTCTAAATTCACCTGTTAATTGGAGTTGCCACTGTGTTAATTGCCTATATCCCAAATAAAAATAACATTTCTCATATCTTTGACAAACCAGTCTTTACAACTTAGAGCCAGGGATGCTTCTTTCTTCCCCTTCAGTTGCCTGGGCAGCTTGAGATGTTCACTCATCTCAGTTCCCAAAAGAACATAGGATATCTATCCTAGCACTTACTTAAATTTCTTACGCTTTCTTACTTTTCTACAGTGCCACAATCTTCAATACAGGAGCCACTAGCCAACTTGGCTACAACATTTAAATTAATTAAAATGTAAAAATAAAATAATTAAATAAAATTTAAAATTTATTTTCTCCATTGCTTAAGCCACAGTTCAAGTACTCAATACTCATACGGGGCTGGTGGCTACCGTACTGACCAGTACACATGCAGAGCACTTCCACCACTGCAGAAAGTTCTCTTAGACAATACTGCACTAGATCATGAAGTCCTGTGTGTCAGTGTACACCACAATCCATGTACAACTTTTCCTACCAGGTACTTCATAAGTGTTTAGAAGATGAACCAATGAATGGTTTTGGCATTAGTTCACTTTAGCCTTTACTTTGTTTTTTCTTTTAAGAGGCAGGTTCTTGCTCTGTCACCAAGCTGGAGTGCAGTGACATAATCATAGCTCACTACAGGCTTACACCAGAGGGCTCAAGAAATCTTCCTACCTCATCAGCCTCCCGAGTAGCTGGGACAACAGGCATGCACCACCACACCAGTTTTTCAATTCTAATTATCTAATTATTCCAGGAAAACAGACTTCACCCAAGATGTACATCTGCTACTTACATCCCCTCCTGTGCAAGCTTCACCTTCCATGCCATGATTCTGCCCCACCAGTTCTTCATTACTCATCTTATTCACTCAACAATTACTTACTAAGCATCCATTTGGTGCCAGGTAAGACTCTGGGTACTGAAGCTATAACAGTCAACAAAGAAGAAAAAGCATTCCCCCCACCAGGAACAGACCATGAGCATGTGCATATACTGAACATACAGTACATCAGCTAGTGAGTGACACGTGCTGTGGAAAACAACAAAGCAGTGATGGAGGAGTGGAAGCGCTAGGCAAGGGAAGGTGACTGCAATTGCAAATAGGCGTTCAGGGAAGCTGTTCTGAGAAAGTAACCACGGAACAAACACAGAAGGAGATAAGGATGCAAGCTTGTGCGTATGTGGGGGAAGAATATTCCATGTGGATGGCACAGCAACTGGTGACAGTGGCGGGAACGCACAGGAATGAGGAGGCAGAGAAGGAAGGTGGGATCAGGGAGGTAATGGCCTAATTGTACAAATAGGTCATTGCAGAAGTGACTCAGAGCCACTGAAAAATTTTAGGTTGAGGAATGACAGGAATTTATATAACAATAGGACCACGGTAACAGCTGTACTGAGAACAGACTGATGAGGGTTAAGGGCAGATGCTGGGAATCCAGCTAGGAGGCTACCGCAATAATCCAGGTGGCTCGGACGGGGGTGGTAGCGGTGGTGGTGGTGATGGGCTAACTAATGGTCAGATGCTGTATACGGTGTATCGTTTAGATCCAACTAGAGGACCTGAATATGAGTTATAAGTCAAAAGGAAGAATCAAGGATGACTCCAAACATCTCTTCACTTGAGACCACATGGTACAGTTTTGACAACCATAAACCAAATAACCTTACATTCCAAAGTTGCATTGTGAATTACAGTTTTAAAATTTTGGCAATCTAGAAAGTCTTCTAGCAGAAAACTGTAGAAAAGAGGAACACTGGGTGAGGAGGACAATACCTTGGAGCTCTCCTGTGGGCTCCATCCTTCCTACAGTGAAAGGAACCATAGATCTAGTCCCTTAAATGTACTTGGTTAGGTGGGAACAGGCAGGAGAAGCAAAGAAAACATACAGAGGCCTAATAAAGTGTTTCAGGAAGATTTGGGGACACACCGACTTACCTGAGACATTATTCTGCAATTTTCAATGGCCAACAGAGTCCCCCTTCCAGGTTCTTATCGTAGAGATGGGCAGTGTCCTGAGGGCACAGAAGGGCAGGAAAAAGCAGTCATGAAAAATCAGGCTTATCTTGCGGCACCTGTGACACACTTTAATGGAAAAACACACTGGTAATCACTCTCCGGAGCGTCAATCTCTCCCTGGGAAGGAACAGGGTGTTTCCCCGCAAGGGCTATTTACCAGGTGCCACCTGCGGGGAAAATCAGTTATTCTGTATACAAAAGACTCATAAAACAACGGTAACAACTTTATCAGCTCGTTCAGTCTTCACCACTTTGCAAGGTGGGCATTCACATTATTCCAGATATTTTTTTCTTTTTTCTTTTTTCTTTTTTTTTTTTTTTTTTTTTTTTTTTTGAGACGGAGTCTCGTTCTGTCTCCAGGCTGGAGTGCAATGGAGCGACCTCGACTCACTGCAACCTCTGCCTCCCGGGTTCAAGCGATTCTCCTGCCTCAGCCTCTTGAATAGCTGGGATTATAGACACGTGCCCCCACGCCCAGCTAATTTTTTTTTTGTATTTTTAGTAGAGACGGCGTTTCGCCATGTTGGTCAGGCTGGTGCGGTGGCTTACGCCTTTAATCCCAGCACTTCAGCAGGCGGAGGCGGGCGGATCGTTTGAGGTCGAGTTCTAAACCAGATTTATTTTTTAAAATGAAGACAAAACTGAAATTCCGAGATACTGAACCCATTTGTTCAAGGCTGCACAACTGAAAGCGCCGGCTTCATGACGACATAACCCAAAAAAAACTGTGGCTGGCGTCTGCTGTCGCGCCCACTTCGCCCTCACAACAGTGCCAAGAGGTCGGCGCCGTCATCACCCCGCGTTTACACGGCTCAACAGGAAGGCCAGGAAATGCCCAAGGCCCCGGCCGTGGTCAAACCGCGCGCGGACCCAGGGCCTGAGCCCCGCCGCCGCCGGGACCCACACTTGCCGGAGTCCTCAGCAGGGCCTCACCGTTCCGCAGGCGCCCCGAGCCCGCGTCTCCGCGGACCTGACGCGCCGCGTAGCTGGTGAGCGGGTAACGGCGGCCGACCTCCGGGAATGACACTGCCCCAAACCGTTCGTTAGCTTGGAAGCCGCCGCCAGACCTGAGGCTATCGCGGGACTGACCCAGTGCACCGCCCACGGCGAACCACATTTCCCAGAATCCTCCGCCTGCGGGACAAATGTCCCGGGAGCCGCGAACCGCCGGCACCGGAAGGCCACACTTCCCAAGGGTCTCTGCGGCTGCGCGAACCTGGTGCCCCGCGGGCAAACCGGTCACGGCTTCGTAAGTAGCTAAACCGCCTGGGGCCGTCGACCTAGAGCCAGCCAGCTAGGACCATGCGCAGTTTGTCCTGGGGCACACAGTCGTCCTCTGGTGAACGATACACCTCGGAACCAAGGGACACCCTCTACTTATAAGGGCCATGGCGCCCGGACCAAGAAATTACATTTCCCAGAAAACTGCAGCCATGCCAAAGTCTTCCGGGTCATTCCTGCGCTCACACAAACGTTTCCCTCCCAGACATGGGCAGCCCTTGCTGATACCAAGCAAGTGCTCGCCGTTGCTAGCAAAGGGGCTCCTCTCATCCCAAACCCTGCAGCTATGCTGTTCACCTTCAGGTCTTTTTGTTTTTTTGGCACTCATTTGCCCAAGACGATAGCCCACAAAACGCCCTGTGGCCCGACTGTCACGACTGTAGTTCGCCAACCAAGGGCATTTCCTGGAAATGCAAGGGGACACGTATCTGTGACACTAATGGCCGTTCTGACGTGCGTTACTCCCCTGGAAGGACTTGGAAATACTGAACTTGAGTGAGCACTGGGAGGATGGAGACCCTCATCCTGGGAGGAGTCACTCCTCCCGCAGCCATCGCAGCCATCACAGCCTGACGCCCCCTTTCCCCAGAAGTGCTTCTTAGGCTTTGACCTTTCCCGGCCCACCCAAAAGGGCAATGGACCTCTCTGTATGCAAGCCAGAGAAGTCTACTGTTTGTGTATATTTGGGTTGTTTACTTTCTTTTTAACACTTAAATGTTAATTGACTTCAATCATTTTTAAAATTATAAATAGTGTCGCTATAGACTTTTTTGTACTTAGTAAGTACTGACCTGCATGATCTTCGTGAGGCAGTGCTTCTGTTACTAGAAAGGGGTCCGGATCCAGACCCCAAGAGAGAGTTCTTAGAGCTCACGCAAGAAAAAATCCGTGGGAGAGCACAGTGCAAAGCCAAAGCAAGTGTATTAAGAAAGTAAAGAAACAATGGGTACTCCATTGTTAGAGCAGCAGCTTGGGCTGCTGGACTAGGGATACTTGTATTTATTGCTTGATGATGTGCTAAACAAGGGTGGATTATTCATGAGTTTTCCAGGAAAGAGGTGGGCAATTTCAATTTCTCGGAGCTGAGGGCTTCCCAGCTTTTTGAACCATACAGGGTAACTTCTGAACCTTACCATGGCATTTGTAAATTGTCATGGCACTGTCTCTTAGCGTGCTAATGCATATAATTAGCATATAACCGAGAGGTGAAGCCAGCTGGGCTTCTGGATCAGGTGGGGCCTTGGAGAACTTTTCTGTATAGCTGAAGGATTGTAAATACACCAATCAGCGCTCTGTGTCTAGCTAAAGGTTTGTAAACACTCCAATCAGCGCTCTGTGTCTAGCTAAAGGTTTGTAAATGCACCAGTCAGCACTCTGTAAAAACAGACCAAACAACACTCTGTAAAATAGACCAATCAGCGCTCTGTAAAATGGACAAATCAGCAGGATGTGGGCGGGGCCAAATAAGGGAATAAAAGCTGGCCGCCCGAACAACCAGCTGCAACCGCTCTAGGGTCCCCTTCCAAGGTGTGGGATGTTTGTTCTTTTGCTCTTTGGGTCTGCACTACCTTTATGAGCTGCAACACTCACCCCGAAGGTCTGCAGCTTCACTCTTGAAGCCAGCGAGACCACAAACCCACTGGGAGGAACGAACAACTCCAGACACGCCGTCTTTAGGAGCTGTAACACTCATTGTGAAGGTCTGCAGCTTCACTCCCGAAGCCAGCGAAATCGTGAACCCACAGGGAGGAACAAACAACTCCAGCACGACTCCAGACGCACCGCCTTTATGAGCTGTAACACTCACCGCGAGGGTCTGCAGCTTCACTCCTGAAGCCAGCCAGACCAGGAACCCACCAGAAGGAACCAATTCCGGACACATAACAAGCAGCAGTGAGGACACCAAAGGTCAGTCTCCTCGCCATCTTGATTTTGGTGGGTTTTGGCCGGCTTCTTTACTGCAATTTGTTTAACCAGCAAGGCCTTTATGACCTGACCTGTAGCTTGTGCCGACTTCCAATGTTATCCTGTGACTTAGAATGCCTTAAGTGTCTGGGAAGTAGGTCTCAGCCTTATTTTACCCAGGCCCTATTCAAGATGGAGTCGCTCTGGTTTAAACACCTCTGACACTTCTACCTTGGTGTATCCTGTGGGTGTGGTGGTGAATTCCTATAGCAGCCACAGTTTTAAAAAACACTGGCATCAGCTGGCTTCCTCTCAAGGCTTAGAGTATGTAATAAGGAAAGACTGGATTGTGCAAAGCATGTTCCCATCTATGATTTTACTATACAATGATGAATTGTTTTCCAAAGTTGTACCAATTTTCACTCCTACCAGAGTTTATGGTTATTTTGCTTGCCAACTCTTACTGCCAACACTCTCTTTGCGAAACTTTAAAAGTTTAATAATCTACTAGGTGTGAAATAGTAACTCACTGTGGCTTAAAGTTGCATTTTTTAATTGTTAATGAGATTGAGAATCTTTTTGAATGTCTATTGGTCTTAGTATTCCCTTCTCTGAGAATTGCAGGTCTTTTGGTCAAGTTCTTTTGGAATGATGACCTTTTTAATATTAAAATGCAAGAGACATAGGAAAAAATGAGGTTTAAGGAGATAGTGAGATAGTGCAGTGACTAGGTTATTAAGATCGTTTCCCACTTAGAATCCTGGGCTTTCAACTGAAATAGTAACCAAATGTGTTTTCTGGAGTTTGGCATGATGTTTCTGGTTATGAAATTCTTAAATTCTTTCCTGCTTGGGATTTGCTGAACAACTTGAATCTGTGATGTGTCATCTCTGGTGCTCAGCAAACTCTTCCTCTCCCATATATTGCCTCTTCACCATTGTTTCTCTGCTTTGAGAACCCCAATTCGTTATGAGGCAGGTTTTACCACTCTATCCTCCAGGTGTCACCACTCTATCCTCCAGGTGTCTTAAATTGTCTGTGATTTTCATCCTTCAATCTCTGTGTTGCATTCTGGATAATTTATTCCGATCTATTGCCCATTCATAATTGTCTCTCCAGGACATTTTAATTTCAATTTTCCAAACTTTTTTAACATGGTAGGTATAGTTGCTTCATAATATGTATCTGATAATAACAATAACTGAAGATTTTATGGGCCCCTTTGGATGTTTATTTCCAAATTCTTCAATCAGTTTGCTTTGCTTCCTTTTTTGTTGGTTATCTTTGTCCTTGAAAAGAGATTTCATGTAGCTTTCCCATATCCTTAGATGAAAGTGCCTTTCTCTTCTAGAGATTATATAATTTCTTTTCAGACAAGACCAGGATCCCTACCACTTTGGAACCACTTTAAACCACACTTAAGACATAAAGTCCCTGCTCAGTCCATCCAGAAAAGCTTACATAGGGATTCTTCATTGTTTCTGCTTTTCCTCATGATCTCACTGGAAGAATTATGGTGGTTTCCCATTATGAGTCCTCAGATATTTGGAATATGAGTTAAGTTCATGAGTGGAGAGAGGGCCAACATTAAAGGACTAGATGTGACTCAGGGCATAGGTGAGAAGAACTTTAAATGGAGGGCTAGTCGTTTTGTTTCAATAGCTATGTCTGGCCATCTCATAAAAAGCATTCCTGTGAAGTTAAACCCCTAACTTGTGAATGCCCCATCGTTAGGGAAGCAGGAGTATAGGAGAGCCAGAAGATGCCATTTTAAGTATAGTTCCATTTTGAGACTAGCAAAGCACATTCCTTGTCGGTCATGGCCCATAGTCATGGGGTGTTTATAGTTGAGGAAACAGCCTAAAGATACCTACAGGGACACTCCTGCAACAGTGCAGAGTCCAGATGTCCCAATACCCGTAACAATATATGCTTTGAAGATAATAGCTATGTTTTGATGTACTTACACACTGGAATGTCCAGGTTAGTTTAAATGAATACTGTAATAAATTTTTTTATTCTGCCTGCTCACCCACACATAGACCCAGCTTAGCTTAGTTTTTTCATAGATAAGACCCCTATATAAGAAAAACTTAAAGCCAGTGCATTCCTCCTCGTTTTCTGAGGGCCTCCTGCTCACTAATGGTGTAGCTTCTAATAAACTTGCTTCTTTCACTGCACTCTGTGACACATCTTAAGTTCCTTCCTGAACAAGATCCAAGAACCGTCTTGGGGTCTGGATCGAGACCCCTTTTCCAGTGACACCCTGACTTGCATTGTTACCAGAAAGGTTAGAGGCACAGGAATAGAGACTGACGAGCAGAAATCAGGGGTGTGAGGTAGAGAGAATCATAGGCATAAGCAAGTCTGATTTAAACAAATATGCCAGACACTTGAGAAAGAAAATGAGGCAGAGAGAGAGAGCAATAAGGAGAAACTAAAACACATTACATGCAATACTCAACCTACTCCCTTCCACTAGCTCTTAGCTGCCTTCTGTCCCTTTCCTATTTAAAATAATGCAATGTTTACAATCAGTAATTTTTGCTGTTGGGATTTATCTGGTCAAGGGCACATTTTAGAATATGAACTTTGGAGAAGAAAAGCCAGTTTACACTGATGCAGAAGCTGTTTAAGATTCAGGGTGTGCTATGATGTGAATGTCTGTCCCCCGCCCCCGCCACGGAATTCATATTCTGAAACCGAATTCCCAGTGTGACAATATTAAGAGGTGAGGCCTTTGAGGAAATGTTAAGTTATGAGGCTGGAGTTCTTATGAATGGATTGGTGTCCTTATAAAAGAGGCCCAAGCTTGTTTGCTCCTTTTGCCATGTGAGGTTATGGAAGAAGGTGTCCTGTATGAAGGGAGACAAAGTTTCAGGTTTGTGTTTTGGTGGAAGTTTAGGTTCAAATGAGTCCCATATTGATGATTAGGTTTCAACATAGGAATTTTGGGGGGATACAAATATTCAGACCACAGCAAAAGCCATTGGTAGACACATCAGCCCTTGGGACTATGAGGGATTTTAGATTTTAATGAGCTCATTATAAATCCCACTAATTTATCTTGACCAAGGGATAAAGATGGATACCCAGGAATCTCCACAGATAAGACTAGAGCTATGCTAGGCCACTATCTTATTACACGACAGCACAACATACAAAATAAATTGTAGATGCTACTAAATTTGTAGATTAAATGCCTGTATCAAGAAAGAACTATCTCAAATCAATGACAGATTCAACCTTAAAAACTTGAAAAAAGACAATTGAAACTCAAAACAAGAAGGAAATAGTAAAGATCAGAGAGAAATTAATGATGTGGAAAACAGAATAGCAATAGAGAAAAACCAGTAAAACCAATACAGATTTTTTGAGATCAATAAAAGGGATACACCTCTGTGGATCTAGCAAAAAAAAAAAAAGAGAGAGAAAAAACAAATTACCAGTTAGGTACAGATGAGATGACATCACTAGATACTACATAGTTTATTTATTAATTTATTCATTTATTCATTTAATTATTTATTTTTACACCCCACCTGGAGTGCATTGGCCCCATCATGGCTCACTGAAGTCTTGAACTCCTGGGCGCAAGCAATTCACTTGCTTCAGCCTCCAAGGTAGTTTGGAATATGGGAGTGCACCACCACAACCAGCTTTTACAGATTCTAAAACAGTAATAAGGAATTTTATGAATAATCTTCCAATACATTTCACAGTTGCCAGTTTGAAAATAAACACATAAAATTGAACAAATAAGTTAGACAACATAAATATTAATGGAGAAAATCCCATGGAATCTGTGAACAAAAATCTGGAATAAATGAATTTATAAAATTTACAGGGTAAATAATAATTTTTTTTAAAAATTATACTTCTGTATACAATGATCAATTTGAAACTGAAGTTTAAAAGCACTTTTTACAAGAGCATACAACATATACTTGAGACACATAAGATGTGCAAGATATATACATTGAAAACTACAAAAGATTGCTGAGGAAAATTAAAGATCTAAATAAAAGGAGAGATACACAATGTTTATGGATTAGAACACTCAATATTGTTAATATGCTAATTCTTCTCAAATTGATAAACACATATTCAATGCAATCCAATCAAAATCCCACGATGCTTTTATTAGAAAATAACAAGTGAATTCTAAAATTCATATGAAAATACAAAGCACTTAGAATAGCAAAAAAAAAAAGATGCATAAACGATTACATTGCCTGATTTAAAGACATATTATAAAGTTAATTAAGACTTTAAAATGTTAGCAAAAATATAGATTAAGAAAGTCCAGAAATAGACCAACACATAGAAGATCAAATGATGTTTTAGAAAGGTGCAAAGGCAATTCACTGAAGATCATGTTTTCAACAAGTGTTGTTGGAACAACTGGACATCCATATTAAAACAAAAACCAGGCTAGGTGCAGTAGCTCACGCCCTTAATCCCAGCACTTTGGGAGGCCAAGGTGTATCATGAGGTCAGGAGTTCAAGACCAGCCTGGCCAAAATGTTAAAACCCCATCTCTACTAAAAATACAAAACTTAGCCGGGGGTGGTGCCTGTAATCCCAACTACTTGGGAGGCTGAGGCAGAGAATTGCTTGAACCCGGGAGGCGGAGGTTGAAGTGAGCCAAGATTGCACCACTGCACTCCAGCCTGGGTGACAGAGAAAGACTCCATCTCAAAACAAACAAACAAACCACAAAGTTCTGATCCCAAACCTACACGGTATATAATATTCAAGAACTAACTCAGCATGGATTATAAACCTGAATATATGAAACCTTCATTAAGTAACATGAGAGAATTTTTAAAATCTTGGCAGATACTTCTGAAATATACACCAAAAACATGTTCAATCAAAGAAAAAAATAACACATTCAACTTTGTCAACAGTAAAGATTTCTGCTATGGGACCGGCTCTTTTAAGACGAAGGAAGAAAAGAGCCATAGGCTAGAAGACTATACTGGCAAACCACGTATCTGAAGAAGGACTTGTATTCATTATTTATTAAGAACTCTCAAAACTCAATAATAAAGAAAAAAGTTTAAATGGGCAAAAGATTTGAATAGACACCTAACCAAAGAAGATAGAGGGATGGCAGTAGTACACATAAAAATTGTAAACATTAGTCATTAGGGAGATACAAAGTAAAATCACAGAGAAATACCACTGCACACCAAACGGGAATAGTGAAAATTAAAGACTGACCATACCAAGTGTTGGTGAGGATATGGAGTACCTGAAATCCTCATAACACTGTGGTAAGAATGTAATGTAGTATAACCACTTTGGGACACAGTTAGTCAGTTTGTGAAAAGGTAAACATCCACTTACTCTGTGACTTGGTGTAATTATGCTTTTTATTTTCTGTATTTTATGATGACATCTTTTAAAGTTTGCTGGCTCTGGAGACTGTCCTCCCAGGATTAGTCTTTTCTTAGAGATGGCAAAACGCTCGACCTGGAGCACCTGTCTCATATACAACCAACTGGCACTGAATCTATAGCCCCAATTACCTCTTTATCCAACTCTCACACCCCACGCCAATATCTCCCCTGCACTGAAGCACCCCACGACCAGGTACCAGGTAACCAGAGACCAACACTATAGGCCAAAGCCTGCCGGGGTTATTCAAACTAGCTAATCATGAGCCATTTACTCTGCCCTGCCTGGCTTTTCCCATGGGAACCCCAATAAAGGCTGTGGCCTATGGTTTCCCCTTGCTCCTGCCTGCTGACCAGCACTGGTGCTCTCCATGTGGCCCTGTGTGGCATGGTGTGCCCCGGGAAATGTAAATAATAATGTTTTCCATCGCATTGGCCTGTGTGGTCACTCAGTCACTGCCATAAATTAGAATCCCACAGGTGGAAATGAGACACACCTCTTCGTGTATGTGTGTGTGTGTGTGTGTGTGTGTGTGTGTAAGTGGGGGCAGGGCAGGTCTGCAGAGAGACCCACGGCCCTGGGCCATGCCTTTGGGGTGACAGTGTATCAGGAACTAAGCTCAGCATGCAGTGGGATGGGTTGGGTGTTGCTGTGACATCCTGTGTCCTCCCTGGAGCACCATGGGATTGGGAGCAGGCTGAGCACTGTGGCGCCAGCCCGCAGGTCCATGTGTGCATGTGCACCCAGGAGGCCCTGAGGCATGACGGTGTGTCTTGGCAAACGTGTCTGCACTTGGCACGCCCTAGCACAGAATTTGCCACCGAGTGCCAGTTCAACAAACATTTGATAAATGAGTTTGTTTGCCTGAATGGGTAGCAGATTAGGTGCAGCTTTCGTGAAAATTAGTAAATTGTAATTTAGAGTCGAGGAACATTACCTGGAATAAAACACAGAACCTAAAGGAAGTGAGATATAGAAAGTGCGTTAGGAACACATGTTACACAGTGAAGAGATGCTACTGTGTCCGGAATTGGTGGGTTCTTGGTCTCACTGACTTCAAGAATGAAGTCGCGGACCCTCGCAGTGAGTGTTACAGTTCTTAAGGCGGCGCGTCTGGAGTTGTTCGTTCCTCCTGGTGGGTCCGTGGTCTCGCTGGCTTCACGAGTGAAGCTGCAGACTTTCATGGTGAGTGTTACAGCTCATAAAGGCAGTGTGGACCCAAAGAGTGAGCAGTAGCAAGATTTATTGCAAAGAGCAAAAGAACAAAGCTTCCACAGTGTGGAAGGGGACCCCAGCTGGTTGCCACTGCTGGCTGGGGCAGCCTGCTTTTATTCTCTTATCTGGCCCCACCCACATCCTGGTGATTGGTCCGTTTTACAGAGAGCCGAGCGGTCTGTTTCCACAGGGTGCTGATTGGTGCGTTTACAATCCCTGAGCTAGACACAAAGGTTCTCCACGTCCCCACTAGATTAGCTAGATAGAGAGTGTGAACACAAAGGTTCTCCAAGTCCCCACCAGAGTAGCTAGATACAGAGTGTCGATTGGTGCATTCACAAACCCTGAGCTAGACACAGGGTGCTGATTGGTGTATTTACAATCCCTTAGCTAGACATAAAGGTTCTCCAAGTCCCCACCAGACTCAGGAGCCCAGGTGGCTTCACCCAGTGGATCCCGCACCGGGGCCACAGATGGAGCTGCCTGCCAGTCCCGCGCCGTGCACCAGCACTCCTCAGCCCTTGGGTGGTCGATGGGACTGGGCGCTATGGAGCAGGGGGTGGCGCTCGTCGCGGAGGCTGCACAGGAGCCCACAGAGGAGGGGGAGAGGCTCAGGCCTGGCAGGCTGCAGGTACCGAGCCCTGCCCCGCCGGAAGGCAGCTAAGGCCCGGCGAGAAATTGAGCACAGCAGTTGCTGGCCCAGGTGCTAAGCCCCTCACTGCCCGGGCAGGCAGGGCCGGCCGGCAGCTCGGAGTGCGGGGCCCGCCAAGCCCACGCCCACCGGGAACTCCAGCTGGCTCGCAAGCGCCACGCTCAGCCCCGGTTCCCGCTCGCGCCTCTCCCTCCAGACCTCCCTGCAAGCTGAGGGAGCCGGCTCCCGCCTTGGCCAGCCCAGAAAGGGGCTCCCACAGTGCAGCGGTGGGGTGAAGAGCCCCTTAAGTGCCGCCAAAGTGGGAGCCCAGGCAGAGGAGGCGCCGAGAGAGCGAGGGCCGCCAGCATGCTGTCACCTCTCACTACATATGTGGGTGTTGAAGCCACTTGCCTGTGACTTCTGTCACCTGACTGGACCCTGATTGGTAAGGGTGACCAGCGGCAAAATCAGCAGAGGGGCGCAGCTGGGGGTCCTTGCTGGCCTGGCGACTCACTGAGCTGTGAGCAGCAGGGGAAGCTCGACCCAGGACCCTAGTGAGTATGGGTGTGGGGGGAGGGGCATGTGGGTGGCCCGGGTCAGTGTCAGGGTGGGCTCCCCCCATCCCACCTTCCTGTTACAGGAGGAAGGTCTCCAGGTTCTTGCTGTTTTGAACAAAGAATTGGGGAAAACGCACAAACAAAGCAAAGAAAGAATTAAGCAACAAAAGCAGAGACTTAACTGAAAGTGAAAGTACACTCCAAACAGGGGGAGCAGGCCCAAGCATAAGGGCTCAAGAGCCCATTTAGAATTTCCTGGGGTCTAAATACCCTCTAGAGGCTTCCCATTGGTTACTTGGTGTACACCCTATGTAAATAAAGTAGTGGCCCGCAATCAGCCCCAATTAGCACAGCAGGAGTGGGAGGAGGGGCAGCAGCAGGGCAGGAGCTGGGGAGGGTGGGGCCCTGGGCCCAGGTTCTCCTGGGCCGGACAGGCTGCCTGGGCAGAGATCCGAGGTGCCTGTGGATGGTGTCACTTCAGTACCGTGTAGGCACCCTGGTTGTTGATTTCTTCCTGTGGGGAGGGGTGGGAGGCTGAAGGGAGGGGTCTTCTGGGAAGGAGGGATAGGATGGGGTTGACAGCAGAGGTTGAGTATCAGAGGGCGGAGGCCCAGCGCCCTGAGGTCTTTTCCCTGGGCAGCTGCCCGTCTGCAGGGACATTGCTTGGTGAGAGGTGGGGAAGTGTTTGGGTGGAGAGAGAGGCTCTCAGGGAACAGAGTCCCTGCTCTCAAAGGAGGTCAAGGGCTGTGAGGAGGCGCTGGTGGCCGGACCTGCTGCATGACGGCCTGTCCCTCCTCAGGGGTCGTGGTGTTGGTCACCATGTCCTTGAGTTTGGAGGCTGTGTTTCTTTCCAGCTCCGTGGGATGATATCTGTTGACAGAATCCATGTAGGTGTCCTTGTCCTCGGTCAGAAACTGGTTCATGACGGTCACGAGCTGCGGGCATAGTTTCTTGGGATCTGCAGGGAGAGTAGGAGCACGTGAGCAGGGAGGGGTGGGTACCCCAGGGCTGCAGCGCAGCCTAGGGTCTCCTGGCAGGGCCTACCCACGAGCAACAGCAGCAGCAGGAAGCCCAGCAATGCCAGGGCTCAGGTGGGCGCCATGCAGTGTGGGGTCGGGGCCGACTAGGGTGTGGGTTACACTTGGGGTGGTGTGGAATCCTCTCCCTCTGGCATTTGGAGAGATGGGGTCTTTAAACTCAGGGTCCTGGGGGCAGGCCCGGTGGGCGTGGCTTGGCTGGGACCTGGAGAGTCGGGGAGAGAGTGGAGTTTCTGGTGGCCCAGTGGGCGCAGCAGGTGGCATCTGCCAGGTACCCGCCCCCTTCCTGTCCAGTGGTGCAGGATCTAGGTGGCTGTGCACTGCAGGCATCCATGCGCCCTGGGACCCGCAGGTGGCCCAGTGGCCTGTCACATTGTATGTGGGGCGAGAGGCTTGGGTGCACATGTGTGAGAATGGGATTGTGTGTGTGTGAGTAGAATGCGCTGTCAGGAGCGTGTGGGGTGTTTGGTACCTGAGGTTGGGGTGTGTGACTGTGTGGGACAAGCGTCTGTGATTATCTGAATATGGGAGTGTGATTGTGGCTGGGACGGGCCTTGTGGCTGCCTCTGCCCTCCTTGTCTGAGAGAGACAGGGAGACATTGAGAAAGCCTGGTGTGGGGACCCTGTGGGACAGGGACAGGGGACCCCTCTGCACTTTGTACAATCTGGGGACCCTCCCCAAGGGGAAAAGCCAGCTACAGTGGAAAAGCACTGGCTGAGTGGGCTTCGTCCTGGGGAGAGAGGCTGGGAGACTGCAGCTGAAAGGTGTGGGCTCCAGGAGGGCCGCAGGGGGCTGAGCAGCAGAGTCAGAGAACAGAGGACCTGGGAGCAGAGGGCCGCTCTCCCTCCATCTTCCTTCCTTCTCTGGACCTCAGAGCACTGTGTCCCCTTCCCACTTGCACAGCTGCAGGTAGAGCCAGCTGGGGGGCTCTCTAGAGGGAGTGGGGTCCTCTGAGGGCCGAGAGGGCCAGGTCCCTGAGGACCTGAGGCCCCTCTGGGCCTCCCAGGGCTGGGCCTGTGGCTCTGATCTGCTTTGTCCTGGGAGGGACATGCTCAGTGGTGGGGTTTGTGTAGCTGTCACTCACTCACCTGCCTGTGCCCAGCCACTCACCTCTCACTCCCATCAGCCCCACCCAATACACACGTGGGCCCTCAACTGCCATGAGGGGTAGTTCCTGCCTGTGTCACACACATCCATCCCACCCACCGCACTGCAGGTTACAGGAATGCCCCACAAGTGCCACCATGCCCGCATGAGGTCGCCTGCATGACATGACCAGATCGTGCACTTTCTATGCCAGGGCCAGGGCAAGCTTGCACTTTCAGCCTTGGGGACACAGGGGGTGGTGGTGGCTGGTGGCCAGGGAGTCACCAGGCTGGAGACATCATCTACCTCCAGGAGAGGGTTGATAGCAGACATCTCCCGTGCACCACTTTGAGCCACCTCAGCCTCACCTGGGACTCTGGCTGGCACTGGGACCAGCAGTTCCATGAAGGTTTAGACCATCTCTAGGCTTAGGAAGGGCCTCCCTTGTCATCACTGTGGTCCAGGCTGCACACCTTGTGACCAAGGGCTCTGGACAACAGTTGCAGCCAGCCAGAGTGTGTGGGTGAGGGGCCTGGGCACAGGAGGGACGCGAGGCCTGCACCCTCATGGCCACCATTTCAGAGGGAGGACAGCAATTGTTTGGGTTTGTCCTGTGAGTGGTGGCAGAGAGCAGGGCCCAGGGCAGGTCCAGGGTCAGAAAGGCATCCCGTGCTGCAGCCTTGGGGCCACCAGGTACATGATGGGGCCGGTGTGGGGGCGTCCCCTGTGCCAAACACCTGGGCAGGAGGTGCCCTGGGGTCAGTGGGTGGGTCAGGGCGTTTGCAGGATTTCTGGTTTCTGTTAGAAATGCATGTCCTGGAGGATGAAGGAAGAGGGGAGGGGGTGGTTGGGAGGGAGATACAGCTCCCGCTGCTTCCTGGCCTCTAAGTGGGGGTAATGGGTGGTGGGTGAGTGGCAGAGGGGTCAGCGGGAGCTGCAAGGCTGAGCCAGGGAAAGGGAGGCAGCAGGGATGCAGGCCTTGCCTGAGGCTGACTCAGGGCTAGGGCTTCTCAGTGGCCAGGGCCCTAGAACTTCCGGACAGGGAGTTTGCAAGAACAGTGACACAGCACACAACACAGCACAACTGGACACAACACAACCTGGCACAGCAGAGCACCATGCAGTGCACTGGGCTGCAGTAGAGCGTGGAGTGGGGTCTGTGAGACCCAGGGAGTCATGGAGCAAACTGACCTGAGCCACCTCCCTCAGCCAAGGCACAGGCACCTGGCCTTGAGCCACCTACTTCCTTGTGACACCCTCATGCCCTGGTGTCCCTGGGCAGGGCTGGGGCTGCTGTCCAAGGTGAGGTCTGACTAATCCCCTGCCTCTAACCCCCAGTTTTGGGAACTTGAGCATCTTCTAAGGGACCCAGTGGTGCTGTTGGGATTTCTGGGCACCTGGCCACACTGGCTCCCACTGTAGTCTGGCCTTGGGGCCTGCATGGTCTCTGCTTATTGAGCCCTGTCGTTCTCTGCCAGGGACCGTTGGCCCTGTGGCCAGGCTGGCTCCTGGGGAATGGCCTGTCCCCAAAGTCTCCCAGCTCACCTGCTTTGCTTTTCTCCTGCACTGGGAGGTGGGAGCCAGGTTGACACTAGGGGAGGAGCTCCCTCAACGGTGGGTTCACCTTAGGGTTCTGGGCAGGGTTTTGGGAGATGAGACTTTCTGGATAGGGGCTGGAGGTCGACAGCATGCTGAGTGGGGAGTAGTCCCTTAGCAGAGGCGTCCCATGGGGGAGGGGCGGGGTGGGCGGGGAGGACGACCCGGCTGTGGAGGAGCTGGGGCAGGCAGGTTACACGGGTGCAGCTCACACTCCCTCCTTCTCCCCATTGTCTCTTCCCCCCGATCCTCTCCTGTCTCTTCCTCCCTGCCCTGTTCTTTCCCTCTTTCCCCTCTGCATCTCCATCTTCTCATCTCTTTTTCTTTATTCATTTGTCCTCCCCTTCACTTTCCCTTTCTCCTTTTCCCTCCTCCCCTCACCTCTCATCTTTCTATTATGACATATGACACAAATACAGACTAGGACACACCATATAAAGTGTATCTTAAGTGATGTCTGTGATGCAAACCTCACAATACCCCTGCAGTTCAAGAAAGGTCATGGTGAGCCCCTCCCAGCACCAGCCTCACTGCCTAGAGTTGACCCCTGTCCTGACTTTGTGGTTTTCTGTTATTTTAGTGGATGGTTTTGCTACCTGAACGTCTGCACATACAGTAAACATTAATTTTGGCTTTTTATAATTTTTATGGCCGTGGTCATCATGTGTGTTCTCCTGTATCTTACTTTTTTGTTCAACATTGCTGGTGCTATCAATCCACATTGCTGTCTTTATGGTTTAAAAAATCTGCCGTTGTGTACTGATTCTATTATGAACAACACTACAGGGAGCTTTTATGTGTGGATGTCCTGGCACACATTTACATTCACATTTGTTAGGGTTTGTGCCCATGTGTGGAATTTTAGGTGATAAGATATTCATATTCTTGACTGTTCTAGGAAACAGGAAACCTTTGAAGCAGTTGTACAATGCACACCCCCAGCCACACTGTAGTATTTCCTACTGCTCTAGATCGCCACAAGGTGGCATTGTCAGTGTCGTGTGAACCATCTGGTAGGCAGGTGTCAGGGGCATCGGCATCTCATTGGGTTTCCATTTGCATTTTGTGGTGTAATGAGGTTGAGGCCTCTTCATATGTTTATCGGTCATTTAGTGAAATGTGAGTAGAAGGCTTTTTCCGCACTTTTATTCTTTTTTTTTTTTTTTTGGAGACAGGGTCTCTCTCAGCCGCCCAGGCTAAAGTACAGTGGCATGATCTCGGTTCACTGCAGCCTCAACCTCCTGAGCTCAAGCGATCCTCCTGTTTCAGCCTCCTGAGTAGCTGGAACTACAGGCACATACCACTGTGCCTGGCTAATTTTTGTATTTTCAGTAGAGACGGATTTCACCATGTTGCCCAGGCTGGTCTTGAACTCCTGTGCCTTGGCCTCCCAGTGTGCTGAAGGAGTTCTTTATATTTTCTTGATAAGAGCCCTTGTTTGGTTGTTTGTGGAAAATGTCTTCCCCAACACTGTGGATCAGCTTTGTATTTTCCTTATGGTTTTTAATGAGCAGAAGTTTAAAGTTTAATATAATTAAATTTATCAATGTTATACTTTATGCTTCATGTTGTGTGTGTGTGTGTGTGTTGTTTAAAAAACATTTTTATCTCTTTATTGTTATTTTTAATACGGTTTTATTCCTTTGGAAAAAAGATTCTCATGTCATGGTCATAAAGATATTCTTCTACATAAAGATTTGTAAAGTCTTTATTGTTTTGGATTGCCCATTGAGGTCTCTAAAGTACATGGAATGGACTTTTACGTGAAGTGTGGGTAAGAACTCCCTTTCTTTTTAATTATATAGATTCCCTGCTGTCCCAGTTTAGGACAGGGTTGTGTAATCTTTTGGCTTCCACGGGCCACACTGAAAGAAGAAGAATTGTTTTGGGCCACACACAAAATACACTAACATGGCCCGGCGCGGTGGCTCACACCTGTAATCCCAGCACTTTGGGAGGCCAAGGCAGGTGGATTACGAGATCAAGAGATTAAGACCATCCTGGCCAACATGGTGAAAGCTCCTCTCCACTAAAAATACAAAAAAATTAGCTTGGAGTGGTGGCACACACCTGTAGTCCTAGCTACTCGGGAGGCTGAGGCAGGAGAATTGCTTGAACCTGGGAGGCGGAGGTTACGGTGAGCCGAGATCAGGCCACTGCACTCCAGCCTGGTGACAGAGCAAGACTCCATCTCAAAAAAATTAAATTAAATTAAAAAAAAATACGCTAACACTAACAATAGCTAATGAGCTAAAAAAAAAAATCACAAAAAAACTCATAATGTTTTTAAAAAGTTTACAAATTTGTGTTGGGCCACATTCAAAGCTGTCCTGGGCTGCATGGGGCCTGCAGGCCGCAGGTTGGACAAGCTTGGTTTAAGAGAAGATGGCCCTTATTCCATTATTCTCAGTGTCCCTTTTGTCAAAAACCAAGTGCCCCATAGAGGGACATAGTTTGCTTCTGGGTTCCCTATTTCATGTCGCTGGTCTCTTTGTCTGTCTCTATGCCAGTGTGGCACTGCGTTGAGTACACACTAAAGCTTTACTTAGTTCTTGACTCTGGCAGAGGGAGTCCTTCTACTTTGGCCTTGTTCGTAGAATGTCTTTGCTGGTTTTGGCCCTCTACAGTGCCAGATGTTTAGAAACAGCTTTTTGAATTCAATTTGGAGAGAACTGAAATTTTGATAATATTGAATATTCCTCTCCATAACACTGGTACATGTTGCCATTTATTTTGGTCTCCCTTATTTTATCGCAATAATATTTTACATATGTATTTTTTTTAATGTCATTGCACATTTATTTATTTATTTATTTATTATACTTTGAGTTCTAGGGTACATGTGCATAACATGCAGGTTTGTTACATAGGTATACATGTGCCATGTTGGTTTACTGCACCCATCAACTCGTCGCCTACGTTAAGTATTTCTCCTAATGGTATCCCTACCCCAGCCCCCCACCCCCGACAGGCCCCGACATGTGATATTCCCTGCCGTGTGTCCATGTGTTCTCATTGTTCAACTCCCACCTATGAGTGAGAACATGTGGTGTTTGGCTTTCTGTCCTTGTGATAATTTGCTGAGAATGATGGTTTCCAGCTTCATCCATGTCCCTGCAAAGGACATGCACTCATCCTTTCTTATGGCTGCATAGTATTCCATAGTGTATATGTGCCACATTTTCTTAATCCATTCTATCATTGATGGACATTTGGGTTGGTTCCAAGTCTTTGCTATTGTGAATAGTGCTGCAATAAACATATGTGTACATGTGTCTTTATAGTAGAGTGATTTATAATTCTTTGGGTATATACCCAGTAAAGGGATCGCTGGGTCAAATGGTATTTCTAGTTCTAGATCCTTGAGGAATCGCCACACTGTCTTCCACAATGGTTGAACTAATTTACTCTTCAACCAACAATGTAAAAGCGTTCCTATTTCTCCACATCCTCTCCAACATCTGTTGTTTCCTGATTTTTAATGATCGCCATTCTAACTGGTATCTCACTGTGGTTTTGATTTGCATTTCTCTGATGACCAGTGATGATGAGCATTTTTTCATATATCTGTTGGCTGCATAAATGTCTTCTTTTGAGAAGTGTCTGGTCATATCCTTTGCCCACTTTTTGATGGGGTTGTTTGCTTTTTTCTTGTAAATTTGTTTAAGTTCTTTGTAGATTCTGGATATTAGCCCTTTGTCAGATGGGTAGATTACGAAAATTTTCTCCAATTCTGTAGGTTGCTTGTTCACTCTGATGATAGTTTCTTTTGCTGTGCAGAAGCTCTTTAGTTCAATTAGATCCCATTTGTCTATTTTGGCTTTTGTTGCCATTGCTTTTGGTGTTTCAGTCATAAAGTCTTTGCCCATGCCTAGGTCCTGAATGGTATTGCCTAGGTTTTCTTCTAGGGTTTTTATGGTGTTAGGTCTTACATTTAAGTCTTTAATCCATCTTGAGTTAATTTTTGTATAAGGTGTAAGGAAGGGATCCAGTTTGAGCTTTCTACATATGGCTAGCCAGTTTTCCCAGCACCATTTATTAAATAGGGAATCCTTTCCCTGTTGCTTGTTTTTCTCAGGTTTGTCAAAGATCAGATGGTTGTAGACATGTGGTGTTATTTCTGAGGGCTCTGTTCTGTTCCATTGGTCTATATATCTGTTTTGCTATCAGTACCATGCTGTTTTGGTTACTGTAGCCTTGTAGTATAAAGTCAGGTAGCATGATGCCTCCATCTTTGTTCTTTTTATTTAGGATTTTCCTGGCTATGCAGGCTCTTTTTTTGTTCCATATGAACTTTAAAGTAGTTTCTTCCAATTCTGTGAAGAAAGTCATTGGTAGTTTGATGGGGATAGCATTGAATCTATAAATTACCTTGGGCAGTATGGCCATTTTCACGATATTGATTCTTCCTACCCATGAGCATGGAATCTTCTTCCATTTGTTTGTGTCCTCTTTTATTTCACTGAGCAGTGCTTTGTAGTTCTCCTTGAAGACATCCTTCACATCCCTTGTAAGTTGGATTCCTAGGTATTTTATTCTCTTTGTAGTAATTGTGAATGGGAGCTCACTCATGATTTGGCTCTCCGTTTGTCTATTATTGGTGTATAGGAATGCTTGTGATTTTTGCACATTGATTTTGTATCCTGAGACTTTGCTGAAGTTGCTTATCAGCTTAAGGAGATTTTGGCTGAAACGATGAGGTTTTCTAAATATAAAATCATGTCATCTGCAAACAGGGACAATTTGACCTCCTCTTTTCCTAATTGAATACCCTTTCTTTCTTTCTCTTGCCTTGTTGCCCTGGCCAGAACTTCCAACACTGTGTTGAATAGGAGTGGTGAGAGAGGGCATCCTTCTCTTGTGCTGGTTTTCAAAGGGAATGCTTCCAGTTTTTGCCCATTCAGTATGATACTGGCTGTGGGTTTATCATAAGTAGCTCTTATCATTTTGAGATATGTCCCATCAATACCTAGTTTATTGAGAGTTTTTAGGATGAAAGGCTGATGAATTTCATCGAAGGCCTTTTCTGCATCCATTGAGATAATCATGTGGTTTTTGTCATTGGTTCTGTTTATGTGATGGATTACGTTTATTGATTTGTGTATGTTGAACCAGCCTTGCATCCCAGGGATGAAGCCAACTTGATCATGGTGGATAAGCTTTTTTGATGTGCTGCTGGATTCGGTTTGCCAGTATTTTATTGAGGATTTTCGCATGGATGTTCATCAGGGATATTGGCCTAAAATTCTCTCTCTTTTTTTTTTTTTTTTTTTTGGTTGTTGTTGTTATTGTTGTGTCTCTGCCAGGCTTTGGTATCAGGATGATGCTGGCCTCATAAACTGAGTTAGGGAGGATTCCCTCTTTTTCTGTTGATTGGAATAGTTTCAGAAGGAATGGTACCAGCTCCTCTTTTTGTACCTCTGGTAGAATTCGGCTGTGAATCCATCTGATCCTGGACTTTTTTTGGTTGGCAGACTGTTAATTATTGCCTCAATTTCAGAACCTGTTATTGGTCTATTCAGAGATTCAACTTCTTCCTGGTTTAGTCTTGGGAGAGCGTATGTGTCCAGGAATTTATCCATTTCTTCTAGATTTACTAGTTTATTTGTGTAGAGGTGTTTATAGTGTTCTCTGATGGTAGTTTATATTTCTGTGGGATCAGTGGTGATATCCCCTTTATCATTTTTTATTGCATCTATTTGATTCTTCTCTCTTTTCTTGTTTATTAGTCTTGCTAGCAGTCTATCTATTTTGTTGATCTTGTCAAAAAACCAGCTCCTGGATTCATTGATTTTTTTTGAAGGGTTTTTTTATATCTCTATCTCCTTCAGTTCTGCTCTGATCTTAGTTATTTCTTGCATTCTGCTAGTCTTTGAATTTGTTTGCTCTTGAATCTCTCATTCTTTTAATTGTGATGTTAGGGTGTCGATTTTAGATCTTTCCTCCTTTCTCTTGTGGGCATTTAGTGCTATAAATTTCCCTCTACACACTGCTTTAAATGTGTCCCAGAGAATTTGGTATGTTGTATCTTTGTTCTCATTGGTTTCAAAGAAGATCTTTATTTTTGCCTTAATTTTGTTATTTACCCAGTAGTCATTCAGTAGCAGGTTGTTCAGTTTCCATGTATTTGTGCAGTTTTGAGTGAGTTTCTTAATCCTGAGTTCTAATTTGATTGCACTTTGGTCTGAGAGACAGTTTGTTGTGATTTCTGTTCTTTTACATTTGCTGAGGAGTGTTTTGCTTCCAATTATGTGGTCAATTTTAGAATAAGTGCGATGTGGTGCTGAGAAGAATGTATATTCTGTTGATTTGGAGTGTAGATTTCTGTAGATGTCTATTAGGTCCGCTTGGTGCAGAGCTGAGTTCAAGTCCTGGATATCCTTGTTAATCTTCTCTCCGTTGATCTAATATTGACAGTGGGGTGTTAAAGTCTCCCATTATTATGGTGTGGGAGTCTAAGTCTCTTTGTAGGTCTCTAAGGACTTGCTTTATGAGTCTGGGTGCTCCTGTATTGGGTGCATATATATTTAGGATAGTTAGCTCTTCTTGTTGAATTGATCCCTTTACCATTATGTAGTGGCCTTCTTTGTCTCTTTTGATCTTTGTTGGTTTAAAGTGTGTTTTATCAGAGACTAGGATTGCAACCCCTGCTTTTTTTTGCTTTCCATTTGCTTGGTAGATCTTCCTCCATCCCTTTATTTTGAGCCTATGTGCATCTTTTCACATGAGATGGGTCTCCTGAATACAGCACACTGATGTGTCTTGACTCTTTATCCAATTTGCCAGTCTATGTTTTAATTGGAGCATTTAGCCCATTTACATTTAAGGTTAATGTTGGTATTACATATGTATTTCTATGGTGCTCTTATACATGTATTAATTGATTTATTCCAAGGTATCTGTTCTTTTTAATGCCATTGTAAATATTGCATTCTCTTAAAGTGTCAGTTTATAAATGTTCGTGCTGCCATATAGAAAAGTATAATTATTCTATATTGTTTCGTATTCAGCATTCAAAAACTCTTTAATATATTCTCTGTAGATGCTCTAAGATTATTTATATAAATATACCTAATGCATATTTGCTTTTTCCTCCTCAATCTTCATATATTTTACTTGTCTTGCTTTATTCCACTTGTAGAATCTCTAGTACAATGTTAGATAGCAATGGTGAAAGTAGGCATTTTTGTTTAGTATCTGAACTCGATGAATTTCTTTTTTGCTTCTTTCTTTCTTTTGCTCTTGATAGCATTTTATCTTACATAAATTGTTAAATTTCACATAATTTTAGGCTTATAAGAAAGTTATACAACATTTTAAAAGTATTTCTGGTTACCCTTCGTTCAGATTCTAAAGGATAGCTTTTGATATTTCACCATTACATAAGAAGTTTAACATCAGATTTTTTTCGTAGGTGGTCTTCATTAGATTAAGATATATTATGCTACTTCTATTTTCTAAGAGAATTTTTAAATTTTCTTTGAGACAAGGTTGTGCTTTGTTACCTGGGCTGAAGTGCAGTGGTGCAGTCATGGCTCACTGCAGCCTCATCCTCCTGGGCTTAAGCGATCCTCCCACCTCAGCCTCCCGAGTAGCTGGGATTTTAGGTGGGTGCCACCACATCTGGCTAATTTTTGTAATTTTTGTAGAGACAACATTTTGCCATATTGCCCAACATGGTCTTGAACTCCTGGCTTAAGTGATCTGCCCACCTTGGCCTCCCAGCATGCTGGAACTATAGGAGTGAGCCACTGCACCCTCTGTAAAGGAATTTTTTAAATCAAGAAAATATGAATTTTATAACATATCTCACTTGCATTTAATGAAATATGCATACAGTTTTTTCCCTTAGTCTCTGAATGTGTTAAATTACATCAAATAAATTTGTAATTTGAAACCTACCTTGCGTTGCTGGTGTAAATCCTCCTTAATCAGCGTATAGTTTTCTTTATATGTAATTTCATTCACTTTGCCAATATCTTGCATAGAACATTTTGTCTATGTCCTTGAGTGGTTGGATTTTGGTGTCAGGATGATACCAGCTCATTATGAATTGGGGGATGTAGAGGTGATGTGTATTTATTCCAACAGGGTTAGTCTTCATTCCATAGCCTGCTTTGTACCCCAGGACCTGATCTTTTCTGGATTGCATTGTTGGGCAATGTTGCCCTTTGGTTTTTTTCAGGGCTACAGTTTGGCAGTGGCTGCATTCCTCCTGTGACCTTGGCCTCTCCTGCAGTTACATGTCTTACTGGATTGTAGAAATGGCTCCTTTTCCTTGCCTCTCGTTAGATATGTTGCTCTTGCTTGCCTTGGGTTTCTCACTTTTCTTATTGGTTTCCCTTAACTTTGCTCACAGCACAGCCATAAGCCTGTGAACCAGAAAGTATCTGAGAGAGGTCTCAATCAACTTAGAAAATATTTTTCGAAGGCTAAGGATCTGCCCATGACATAGATTCAGGAGGTCCTGATGACATGTGCCCAAGGTGGTCAGAGTACAGCTTGCTCTTACACACTTTAGGGAGACATAATACATCAATCAGTGTAAGATTTACATTGGTTCCATCTGGAAGGGCAAGAGGACAACTTGAAGTGGGGTTGGAGGGGCATCCAGGTCTTAGGTAGTTTTAAAAATTTTCTGATTGGCAATTGGTTCAGAGTTATTGTCAATAAAAAGGAATGCCTGGGTTGTGATAAGGGTTTGTGGAGACCAAGGTTTTATCCTGCAGATTAAGCCTCCAGGTAGCAGGCTTCAGAGCGAATAGATCGTAACTGTTCCTTATCAGACTTAAGGTCTGTGTTGATGTTAAACCTTGGTCAGCTTTTCCTGAATTCCAAAAGGGAGATGGATATGAGGCAGGTCTGACTCCTCCTTCCATCTTCGCCTGAACTAGTTTTTCAGGTTAACTTTGGAATGCCGTTGGCCAAGAGGAGGTGTCCATTCAGATGGTTGAGGGCCTTAGAATTTTATTTTTTGTTTACAGCCATTCATTAAACTCTTGTCCTATGTCCTGCGTGAGTGTGCCATTTCTTTCCTGCAGGGACACTGATTGGTACAGAGAATGTACCCTCATTGTTTATTCTTTGGAAGAATTTACATAAGATTGGAGTGGTGTAAGTGCCCGAAGGATTCTTCCTGCCTGCTGCACAAACAAATCAATTCAGGGAGACCATGGCATTGCAGAGGGTTTAATTGATGGGAGGCTGGCCATGCCATGGGGGAAACAGAGTTAACATCAAAGTGATCTCATTGAAGGCCCAGAGGCTAGGGGTTTTTCAAAGACGCTTGGTGGGCATGGGGCTAGGGTATGTGGAGTGCTGATTTGTTGGATTGGAGATGAATTCATAGAGAGTTGAAGCTGTCTTTTTGCATGCAGTTCCTTCTGGGTGGGGCCACAGGAACAGCTGGTGAATCTAGGTGGAGCCATTGGTGTTAGACATACAAAAAAACCGGAAAAGACATCTCAAAAGGCCAATCTCAGTTTCTAAAATAGTGATGGTATCTGCAGAAGTAACTGGAGAAGTTGCATATCTGTGACTGCCAAGAATAATTGCTGGCAATTATTTAATATGTTTGTTAAATTTAATTTTTTGTTTTAATAGCTTTATTAACATATATAATTGACATGTAACAAGTATGTTTATCTAAAGTGTATAATTTGTAACTTTTGTTTGTACTTTGGCCAAATTAAGGCTCCTCTATCCTCCTAGCCTGATGGTCTCTCATTAGCTTTACATAAACAGTTGAGTTTTGGGGAAGTTGAGCTTTAAATAGTATCATTTAAAGTATTAACTAAATGTTTCTTTTTAATGTTTCTCTCTTCATTAACCTATTAAGTTGATTCTAATTTTATTTTAAAATCTTGTATATGTTTATTAAATTAATTTT
Organism: Pan troglodytes; assembly: GCF_028858775.2. Taxonomy (NCBI): domain Eukaryota; kingdom Metazoa; phylum Chordata; class Mammalia; order Primates; family Hominidae; genus Pan; species Pan troglodytes. The sequence continues at coordinate 37,796,361 of NC_072418.2, read as the reverse complement.
TTTGTTTTAATAGCTTTATTGAAATATATTTTACATATAACAAGTATGTTTGTCTAAAGTACATAATTTGTAACTTTTGACACTTGTAAAAATCAGAACAACTACCATAATAATCAAAATAATGAACACATCTCCCAACCAACATCATGTGATCTTCTAAGAGATAAAGTTTTACTTCTTTATTTTCTGATTTAGATGGCTTATTTTTTTCTTGCCTCATTGCTCTGGGTAGGACTTCCAGTACCATGTTAAATACGAGTGGTAAGAGTAGGCATCCTCATCTTGTTCCTGATCTTAGAGGAAATGATTTCAATTTCTCTTTATTGATTATGATGTTAGCAGTGGGTTTTTATATATTACCATATTTGTGTTGAGGTAAGTTCCTTCAATACCTATTTTGGTGATGGTTTCAGTATGAATGGATATTGAATATTATCAAGTGCTTTCTCTGCATCTTTTAAGGTGATCCTGTTGTTTTTATTCTTTATTTTGTTAATGTGGAATGTCATATTGATTCATTTGCATGTGTTGAACTATTCTTTTATTTCAGGGATAAAGTCTACTTGGTCATATTGTATAATTCTGTTAATGTGTGTTTGAACTTGGTTTTCTACTATATTATTGAAGATTTAATTGTGGATATTAGACGGTAGCTTTTTTTCTTTTCTTCTTTTGCTTTTATTATTATTTTAAATGGATGCAGTAATAATTGTATATATTTATGGGTTACAGTGGTATTTCAATACATGCATACAATGTGTAATGACCAAAGCAGGGTGATTAGCATATACACCTCCTCAAACATTGATCATTACTTCGTATTGGGAACATGCAGTATCTGCTCTTCTAGATATTTGAAAATATACAATAAATTGTATATTACACTCACCCTACAATCCTATAGAACACTAGAAGTTAGTCTTCCTATCTAGCTGCACTTTTATATCCATCCATCAACTTTTGGCTATATTCCCACCTCCCCCAACTACTTCCTGCCTCAAGTAACCATTATTCTACACTCTTCTTCTATGAGAGCAGCTTTTTTACTTCCACATGTGAGTGAGAACACATAGGATTCATCTTTCTGTACCTGGCTTCTTTTGCTTAAAACAATGACTCCAAGCTCATCCATGTTGCTGCAAATGACAGCATTTTATTCTTTTTCATAGCTAAATCCTATTTCATTGTGTATGTATACCATATTTTTTTCATCTGTTCACGTGTTCATGGACACTTAAGTCGATTCCATGTTTTGTCCATTGTGAACACTGCTGCAATAAACATGAGAGTGCAGATATCTCTTTGATATACTGATTTCCTTTTGCCTGGATGTGTACCCAGTAATGGGATTCTTGATCATATGGTAAATCTATTTTTAGTTTTTGAGGAACCCTCATACTGTTTTTCATAATAACTGTTCTAATTTACATTCCCACCAACAGCACACCAGAGTTCCCTCTTCTTTGCTTCCTCACCAGCATTTGGTATCTTTTGTCTTTTTCATAGTAGCCATTCTAACTGGGGTGAGGTGATATCTGAATGTGGTTTTGATTGGCGTTTTCCTGATGATGAGTGATGTTGAGCATTTTAAAAATACCTGTTGGTGTCTATGGCCATACCACCCTGAACGTGCCAGATCTCGTCTAAAAATACCTGTTGGCCATATGTGTGTGTCATCTTATGAGAGATGTTTATTCAGCTAATTTATCCATTTTTACATCAGATTACTTGTGGTTTTTCTTCTTGACATTGAATTGTTTGAGTTTCTTGTGTATTCTGGATCTTAATCCCTTGTTGAATGAATAGTTTACAATTTTTTTTGGCCATTCTGCAAGTTGTCTCTTCTCTCTGTTGATTGTTTCATTTGCTGTGCAATAGCTTTTTAGTTTACTATAATCCAGTTATCCTATTTTTGCTTTTGTTGCCTGTGCTTTTGGGTTCTTCACCATACACTCTTTGCCCAGATCAGTATTGTAGTATTTCCCCTATGTTTTCTTCAAGCAGTTTCATAGTTTCAGCTTTTTAAGTCTGTAAACTATTTCGAGTTGATTTTATCAATATAATGAGAGATAGGGGCCTAGTTTCATTTTTTTGGCATACGGATATCCAGTTTTTCAGGCACCATTGACTGAAGAGACTGTCCATTCACCAGTAAATGTTCTTGGTGCCTTTGTTGAAAATCACTTGGTTGTAAACAGCTGGATGTGTTTCTGAGTTATCTATTTAGTTTCACTGGTCTATGTGTCTGTTTTTATGCAAGTACCATGCTGTTTTGTTTACTATAGCTTTGTAGTCTATTTTGAAGTCAAGTCATGCCATGCTTTCAGCTTTGTTTTGTTTGCTCAGGATTGCTTTGGCCACTCAGAGTCTTTTGTAGTTTCATATAAATTTTAGGATTATTTTTTCTATTTCTGTGAAGATATCATTGATATTTTGATAGGAATTTCATTGAATCTGCAGGTCACTTTTGGTAACATGGTCATTTTCACAATAGTGCTCCTTCTAATTATGAACATGGGATATGTTTTCATTTTTTGGTGTCTTCTTCAATTGATTTCCTCAGTATTTTATAGTTGTTTTGGTAGAGGTCTTCTACCTTCTTTGTTAAATTTATTCTGAAGCATTTCTTTTTTTAATAGCTATTTTATATAAGATTGCTTTCTCGATTTCTTTTCTAATTTGTTGTTGATGTCCAGGAATGGTACTGCTTTTAATATGTTGATTTTGTATCCTTCACCTTTAATGAATGCATTGATCAGTTCTAAGAGTTTTTTTGGTGGTGCTTTAGGGGTTTTCTTTCTAAGAGATTTTTGGTGGTGCTTTAGGGGTTTTCTGTACATAAGATCGTGTCCTCTGCAAGCAGAGACAATTTGACATCCTTCTTTCCAGTCTGGATGCCCTTTATTTCTTCTTGCCTAATCACTCTGGCTAGGACTTCCAGTACTATATTGAATAAAAGTGGTGAAAGTGGACATTCTTGCCTTGTTCCAGATCTCAGAGGAAGAGCTTTGTACTTCTCCCTGTTCACTATGATGTTGGCTGTGGGTTTGCCGTACATTGATTTTCTGTGTTGGGCTACATTCCTTCTATACACAGTTTGTTAAGAGTTTTTACCATTAAGGACTATTGAATTTTATCATGCTTTTTCCACAGCTAATGAGATGATCATATGCTTCTTGTACTCATTCTGTTGGTGTCGTGTGTTCCTTTTATTGATTTGTGTATCTGGAAACATTCTTGCATCCCTGGGTTGAATCCCACTTGGTCATGGGGAATGATTACTTTAATGTACTGCTGAATTTGGTTGGCTAGTATTTTGTGGAGAATGTTTGCATCTGTGTTTATCATGGATATTGGCCTATAGTTTTCTGTTGTTGTGTGTGCTTCTCTGGTTTTGGTATCAGGATAATGTTGGTCTTGTAAAATGAATTTGGAAGAATTCCGTACTCTTCAATTTTCAGGAAGAGTTTAGGAAGAATTGCTGTTATTTCTTCCTAAATGTTTGGTTGAGTTCTGCAACGAAGCCATTGGAATCTAGACTTTTCTGTGATAGGAGATATTTTATTACAGATTTAATTTCTGACTTGTAATTGGTCTGTTCAGGAGTTTGATTTCTTTTCGGCTCAATCCCGGTAGGTTATATTTTTCCAGGAATTTATACATTTCTGCTAGGTGTTCTAATTTGTTGTCATATTGTTCGTAACAGCCTCTACTGTTATGAGGAAAAATCTAACCATGGAAAATCAACCCTGGATGAAGCCCAATTCCGCAGTGATGTGGCTGCCACCCACACCACAGGTCCACATACTGGTGTGAGTCAGGCTCAGCCAGGTGAGCAGGAGGTTTGGCCAAGGGGCACCAGGAAATCCTCATCTTTGCCGTTGGCTCGGCTGGAAGATCCCCAATCTCCATAGGTTTCTTGGGATTAAAGCAGAAAGGTAAATGTCAGGCCTGGTGAGTTTCCAGGTCTCTGGTATGCTCAGCCCCAGCAGCTGAACCACCCCACAAGGGTCAGACGCTCCACCTCTTGCTCCAGTCCCTCTCTCGCTAGATTTTCTGTCCTCTGACCTCAACCAGTGTGACTCAGTGTCTAGTGAAGTCATGCAGAGCCCATGCTGGAGACACATAGGGCATTTACGCCCCGGTTATTGCCCTCAGGACACTTAGGGGATGACTTAGGAGTGGAGGAAGAGGAAATGGTGGGGCTGAGGGTTCACCTTTGACTTGAAGAAGAAGAACAGATGGTCAGGCATTGGAATCACCCTAGCAGAGATCAGAGACAAAAAGAAACTTGACAGATTGGGGCACAACAGAGTGGAAAGCTGGGGTGCACAGGAAGAGGGCAGTGGGATCAGGTCCCAAGGGCATCAGGCTGGGTCTACCTGTTCAGCTCCTAGGTTCAAGTGATTCTCCTGCTTCAGCCTCCCGAGTAGCGGAGGTTACAAGCACCTGCCACCACACCCAGCTAAATTTTTTTTGGTATTTTTAGTGCAGACGGGGTTTCACCATGTTGGTCAGGCTGGTCTCGAACTCCTGACCTCAAATGATTCACCCATCTCTGCCTCCCAAAGTGCTGGGATTACAAGCATAAGCAACCACGCCTGGCCGGTTTATTGATTTTTAAACTCCAAATAGTTATTGCAAAAAGTTTTTTTTTCTTTTAAGTAAATTCACACAAAAAAAGAGAAATCGAAAGTGATGGTGGTGACCAGCAAGAGGAATAATAATTACACATTACACTCATCTTTATGTGTGTGTGTCAGTTCTGTTCAGGTTAACACTGAAACTCCAAACCCAGAACCCAGAGCCTCAAATCTGTGAGTGGAATGTCTTGAGATGGGCACGTGGAAGTCAAAGGATTTCTCTCTTTTTTCCTTCCTTTTTTGAAGTTATACATAAAAACTGTTTACCTTCTGTACTGTTCCAGAACTTTTACATACAGTGTCAGTCCTAGTTGTGAAAGATCCAGGCTGGGCACAGTGGCTCACGTCTGTAATCCCAGCACTTTGGGAGGCCGAGGTGGGCGGATCACGAGGTCAGGAGTTCAAGACCAGCCTGGCCAACATGGTGAAACCCTGTCTCTACTAAAGATACAAAAAATCAGCTGGGCATGGTGGCACATGCCTGTAATCCCAGCTACTTGGGAGGCTGAGGCAGGAGAATCGCTTGAACCCGGGAGCCGGAGGTTGCAGTGAGCTGAGATCGCACCACTGCACTCCAGCCTGGGCGACAAAGCAAGACTCCGTCTCAAAATAAATAAATAAATAAATAAAATAAATCATAAAATAAAAAAGAACAATCCAAAGAGAAACTGAATTTGCAGTCCAACACAAAGAGGGGAATTTCTAAAATAAATAATGCAACATGTTCTTTTCGCATTTAAAAAATTCATTTTAATAACCAAAAAAGTATGAAGTTTAAAAATATTAAAGAGTAATATATTAAAACTGTGGAAAAAAGGAAAAAGACACATCACAAAATTTTAACGTTAATACAAAGATCATAATTTAACATAATATATTCTGTGGATTTGCCATCTAGATAAATATGAACAAAATTAATTTAAAAAGCATAGCTTGGCAATAAATATGTTTTGATTAAAGGACATTGTAATTTTAAGAAATTATTCAATTTCATGACAACTTACAGATTATGGGTAGACTCACGGTAACCAGACAAATATTCTCTAACATTTTCCTTATTCTTTCAAACACATGTGAAATGCTTTTGCATCCTCAGAGAACTTACATCAACAGCTTCTTTGTCCAAAATTTCTCAGGACATTTTTAACTGTTTTCATTAACTTATAGTTGAAACTCATGGCCTTTGATCGTTAAAAGCTGAATGTTATGTGTGTCTGAATTAAATAACGTGAGATTTATTCTTGTCTTTATCTCCATGGATTTAAATTCCACCTACATGTTGAAAGCATATATTTTTGTCTCCAGGCCTGAGTCTCCCATGAGCTCCAAACTAGCGTGTCTCACAGTTTCTGTGTCTCATCCTCCTGGATGGCTAATGGATATCTTGATTGGAAACTTATCCAGCCCATTGTGGGATTCCGGATCTTTGCCCTAAACCTGCTTCTCCCCAGGCTTCACCTCTCAGAAGTGGCATCGCATCCACCCAGCTGCTCCAGCCCAACGTGACCCCCTTCCCCACTGCCCCTTGTTCCAGGTACACTGGCCATTTCTCCAACACACTAAACCCTTTCTCATCATGCTGCATTCTCTGCCCCAGACCTTCACCTGGTGGCTGCCTCAGGTTATTCAGGACTCGGGAGATGTCTCCTCACGTGCCTTCTGGGACCACCTGACCCAATGTGGCACCCCAAGCCAGTCCCACCCGATCACATTTCCCTGTTGGGTAGTCCTTGTGGTTCTCATCACTATTACAATTTTCTTCAGCTTTACAACCCCCTCTTCACCTTGGATGTGAACTTCAGGGAAGCAGCGCCCTCATCTGCCTTGTTCTCCATGGGGTGTCCGGCTCTGGGAAAAGGCCTGACCTGTGGCAGGAGACACTCCTTCCCTGGCTGAGTGCATGGGTGATGACTGGGGCAGACAGTGTGTTAAGTGAAGGCAATTCTGGGGACAAAGGCGAGAAGACATGGCCTGAGATGGGGGCCAGAAATGTCTGACCCGGGAGGAAATGACAGCTGAGAGGTAACAAAAAGAATGAGTGGAGGGGAGAAAGGATATTTGGGGCAGTGAGAGTCTGGGAGGGAGACAGAGGAGTTTAGGGCAGTGTGGGCTGATGGGCACAGGTGGCCATTGCCCAGGAGATCCAAGGAGCCTGCAGAAAGGGCCTGAGGTTTGGGGAGGGACCTTCCCCAGAGGGAGTTGGTGGAGCCTTGTCAATGCATTGAAGGCCACTGAGACCTCCAGCGAGGACGAAATCAACTGAAGGGTGAGGTGGGACAGAGGCACCATGCCTGAGAGTGGTGCTCGTTCCCTGTGACCTCAGTGTCCCCTGTCATGGTCACATGGCCACAGAGACCCCCATGGCCTCATGCAGATTGCCTGGTCCCAACAGCCCGAGGAGCAGAGCTGAGCTGCAGGTATTTATGGGGACGCTGAGGCCTGTGACTCAGCCAGGAGGGCAAGGTTTCCCAGCCTCCAGCATCTGGAGTCCTGGGGGATTGGGTCAAGGCGGGGTGGGGTTGTGTTGCGGGTAGAGAGAAGGAGGACTTGGGTAGGAGGAGATGGAGGATTGTGTTAGGGTTGATTTCCTGGGCTCAGAAAACACACATGTATACACATTCCTGTTGAGTTCTTCCTCAGTCACGTAATTTCGCAGGCAGACCCTGGTCACACACTGCATATGTGGTCACAGCCAACCCCACAGAGAAGCCAGAATACAGAGCTGAGCTGCAGGTGTTTATTGGGGATTGTTTGTTGATGGATAGAGTCAGGCCAGGAGTGTGGGGAGCCCTGAGGAAGGGAGGGCCAGGTGGGTTGCAGGGGTCCTCAGATCAGAAGGAAGTATCTACACATCTTTGCGGTCATCGCTGACAACGATCCTAGACTGTTGGGAAAGAAATAAAGTGGGGACCTGGGAGCCTCTGTGAAAGCATCCCCAGACCCATCATTACCACCCAGTCCCAGAGGTCAGAGGAGCTCCTTAAGGTCTGTCCATTTCTTGGGGATCCCAGGCTCTGGACAAACACAGTGAGTGTGGGTTGTGACTCCTGCTTGAGTGTGACTCTGCATGTGTTGGTGTAACACACGTGTATGCATGTGCCTGTGCAGGCATGGAGTGTGTGTGGCTGTTAACAGCATCCTGTGTGAGTGTGTGTTGCTGTGTGCTCATCATCAGTGCATTGATGTAGTGATTGTGGTTCCCTGTGTCCCTGGGCCTCTCCCGGGCACCAGGGGCAGAGGTTCTCCCCTTGCAGGGTTGCAGTGTCTGGGTTCAGGGCTGAAAAAGGTGAGGCAGGAGGCCCTGTTGAGGCCTGTGGGCGCCTTCATCTGATCATGAGCATCCTGGGATGTGGCTTCCTGCTCAGGATATGGCAAGCAGGAAGGGAAGGTAAGCGCAGGGCACAAGGCCTGGGACTTGTGGCTGTGCAGCATGTGCAGGTTCGCCAGGGCACACTCACCATATTCCAACAACAGCAAGCCTTTCTGGGAATGAAACAGAGGCAAAGCATTGCTAGAACTTGAGGAAGGACTCCTCCGTCAGGGGGCTGGGGTTGTATTGAGCAAGCTCCCGCTTCAGGTCCTCTGGGTATGCAAAAGCAACTCTCCCAAACAACTTATAGAAATCCAGGCAGGCATCCCCTGTGGTGGATGAGGCAAGATAAGAAAGCAGCAGAGGTCAGAATTCACTGAAACCTCCCCTGGCAAATGTCTGCAACAGTGACAGCTGAGACCCTGGGATGGCAATGACAGTGAAGGAGCAGGGCCACCTGTTTCCTCTCAGCCCTGCCCGCTTCTTTCTCACCCAGCTGGACGCTGCAGATTAGAGCCAGCAGAAGAGCACAGGCGGTGAGTGTCATCCTCATGACAGTGGAGTCTGGTCCCAGCAGGCAGAGACAGGGAATTGGCCATGGATGAGCTTTATGTATATCTGGACAACTGACACACACCTTCGTGTGTGTGTGTCTGTGTGTCTGTGTGTCTGTGTATGCACATAAGTGGGGTCAGGGCAGGTCTGCAGAGAGACCCAGGGCCCTTGGCTATGCTGTTGGGCTGGCAGCATATCAGGAACTCAGCTCAGCCTGCAGTGGGAGGGGTTGGGTGTTGGCGTGACAGTCTCTGTCCTCCCTGGAGTGTCCTGGGATTGGGAACGGGCTGAGCACTGTGGTGTGAGCGCGCAGGTCTGTGTGTGCATGTGTGCCCAGGAGCCCCTGGGGCATGACCCTGTGTCTTGGCAAATGTATCTGCACCTGGCATCCCCTAGATCAGAATCTGCCACCGAGTCCAGGCTCAACAAACATTTGCTAAGTGAGTTTGTCTGAATGTTTGCCTGTGCGTTTATTGTCCCTTCACGAAGATATTTCTGGGTAGACATCTGGGTTCGTGTGTGTGTTTCTCCCTGTGTCTGTGTTCATGAGCGACACCTGGGCGTGCAGTGGAAGGAGCACAGGCTCTGGACTGCACACTTGGGTGAGGCACTTTCAGCTCTGAAGACACAGAAACTCAGCTTGCTCATCTGTGAAACTGACAGCAATTCCCACCTCCCAAGCTCGTTGTGCTTCAGTTTATATAAAGCCCCTCACACAGGTTCTGCAAAGTGGGCACTCAGTTAATAGTACTTATTACATATGAGCCTTTCATAAAATATTGTGTTAATTATAAATGTTTCTACTTGCATCAAAATTATGTGAGTCCATGGAAATGTCCTAAGTGTCCGTCAGCACATAAATGAATACATGTGATATATTAATATAATTTGGCGAAAAAGATGAACTTTTTCTATATGTGTGACATGGCTGACACTTAAGAAATAAAACGAAGTGAAATAAGCCAGACGCAAAAGGACAAATGTGGTATGGTTTCACTTATATGAGTTACCCAGAATAAGCAACTAACTCTATAAAACAAAAGTAGAAGAGAGGTTACAAGGGGGCAGGGCAGAGCCTGGGGAGTTATTTCTTGATGGGTACAGAATTTTTGTTTGAAATGATGAAAAAGTTTTGGACATCGATAGTGGTAATGGTGGCACAACATTGAGAATTTACTTAATGCCACTGAACTTTACACTTAAAGTTAAAATGATTTAACTTCATGCTATGTATATTTTACCAGAGTAAAAAAAAAAAAAAAAAAAACCAAGGCTGGGGCTGGGCAAGGTGGCACTCACCAGTAATCCCAGTGCTTTGGGAGGCTGAGGCAGGAGGATCTCTTGAGGCCAAAAGTTTGAGACCATCTTGGGCAACATAGTGAGACCCTGCCTCTACAAACAAAATTTTTATTTTAGGCACTATCTGTTGACTTTCCAATATTGCAGATGAAGTGGAAGATTTAGTTATCTGTCTGCTCATATGCCACGTTACCCATCATCCCAATAGAGTTCTGCAAAACTTTGGTTGTTGATATAATCACAAATCATAAATCACAAATCACAAATCTTCTGTTGTTGATATACTCATAAAGGTATAAATGTTATTCACAGATGGGATATATAGTACATTGTAATTACCTTTCCTACCTTCTTGTACAGCCTTTTTTCTTTTTCTGTAGAAAGTAATTGTCTTCTTTTTTTTTTCTGCTTAACTTCCTGACTTCTTGTGGATATTTAGACCTCACATTGTCCATCTTTATCTTCATCAGGTGTTCTACCAATTTTTCTCCTTAAATTAATATTTTTTTGAAACTTTTACTCAAATTTGGACTATCCTCATTGAACAGAAATTGTCTAATGTTCTCCTTTTACCATCATTCTAGGAATAGTTTTTTTTAATTGATACATAATATTTTCCATGTTTATGGAGTACATGAGGTATTTTGTTACAGGCATAGAATGTGTAATGATAAGGTCAGGGTATTTGAAGGGTCCATCGCTTGGAGTATTCATCATTTCTATGCATTGGGAACAATTCAAGTCCTCCCTTCCAGCTACTTTGAAATACACAGCATTTGGTTGTTAGTTATGGTCACTCTATTCTGCTATCGAATGATGGAACTTATGCCTTTTATCTAACTGTAGGCTTTCATGCGTTAACCTCCCTCTCTTCATCTCCCCCCACCCACACCCTTCCCAGCCTGTAGTGTCTATGCTTCTACTCTCTATCTTTATGAAATCGACTTTTCTAGCTCCCACACATGAGTGAGTGCATGTGGTATTTGTCTTTCTATGCCTGGGTTATTTCAAATAACATAATTTTCTCCAGTTCCATTCATGTTGCTGTAAAAGACATGATTTCACTCTTTTTTATAGTAATAATATAGGGATAGTATTCCATTGTGTATATGTACCACATTTTCTTTATCCATTCACCCAGTGATGGACACTTAGGTTGACTGAGTATCTTGGCTATTGTGAACAGTGCTGTGATAAACATACAAGTGCAGGAATCCCTTTGATAGACTGACTTCCTCCTTTTCGGATAGATAACCGGTACTGGGATTGCTGGATTGTATGATAGTTTTAGTTTTAGTTTTCTGAGAAATGTCCATACTGTTTTCCATAGTGACTGTGCTAATTTACATTCCCACCGATAGTATCTAAGAGTTCATTTTTCTCCATATCCTCACTAGCATCTGTTATTTTTTGTCCTTTTAATAACAGCCATTCTAACTTGGGTGAAGTGATATTGCATTGTCTTTTATTTGTATTTCTCTGATAATTTGTGATTCTGAGCATTTTTTCATATACGTGTTGGTCATTTGTATGTCTTCTTTAGAGAGATGTTGGTTCATGTCCTTTGCCCAATTTTTTTTTTTTTTTTTTTTTTTGAGACGGAGTCTCAAAGCCCAGGCTGGAGTGCAGTGGCACGATCTCGACTCACTGCAACCTCCACCTCCTGGGTTCAAGCAATTCCCTGCCTCAGCCTCTCAAGTAGCTGGGATTACAAGGACCCGCCACCATGCCCGGCTAATTTTTTTGTATTTTTAGTAGAGACAGGGTTTCACCATGTTGGCCAGGCTAGTCTTGAACTCCTGACCTCGTGAGCCACCTGCCTTGGCCTCCCAAAGTGCTGGGCTTACAGGTGTGAGCCACCAGGCCCGGCCCCTTTGCCCACATTTAATGGGATTGTTTTTGGTGGTGTTTCAGTTACTGCAACACAATCTGTTTTGAAGAAAACCTCACATATGTGCCATGGTACAATCTTTCAGCAGCTCCCTATGTTAGTTTTAGGGCCCACAAGGGTGGAGGGGCTCTCCTGTGGGTAGCATTGCAGGAGTCCCCAGTGATACTGAGGACACTGAGGATCTCCCACTAGCCCTTTGCCTTTATAGAAAAGAAAAACAAAATCCTTTGAGACAGAACTGATCTTTTATCGTCTGCTCAACTAAATTGCACAGAAAGAGAGGCTGGAAGCCTGACTGGTAAGAAGTTTTTACCCTTTTTGCCAGCTTGTCAGCTTCCTGGGTTCCCTTCACTGCAGCTTCCAAAACAGCAGATGGCATTGGAGACCCTGCTTGTTGCACCAAAACTGTGGGGACAAGGCTCTTAGCCCCTGAAAGGTTTACTGTAAATCACTGACATGAGGAAGATTGATTTTTAGAAGAAATGGCATTCAAATTTATTTAATGTGTATATATGGGAGCCTTCAAAATGAAGACCTTTAGCTAATCTTTCCTAGATCTAGACTAGGAAAGATCTAGCAGCGTCCCTTCAAAATATGTCAAAGAAATATATTTTTGGGGTAAAATGATTTCTCTTAACTGGTCCTTGTTTCTAGTGCTGGAACTTGACTTTCTGCAGCTGCAGGAGTTTTAGTCGATATAAGAGGGGCCAAGAGTTGGTCAAACCTAACAGAAGATCAACCAAAACTAGAAATAGAAAAGGTGATCACCCAATTTACATACTGTCAAGATCTTTGAGCATAAAGAGAAGTTATAGCCATCTGGCAAACGACCTTGACCTTCCGCTACCAAATTCCAAAACGAAACTCCAAACCAGCTCCACGGGGACTCAAGATATGGAGACAGCCTCAAGCCAAATTTAGTTCAATTTGCCAATTCCCCACTTTGGATCAGCCATTGGATTTTGACATAGTGACCAAAACCCTGGGCATTGACACTCTCTGTCACCATTGTATTAGACTTACTTGGCCTCAGCACGGAATTCACAAGTCTTGATGTCAGATCAGTTAAATAATTGTGTTCTTGCTGATCTAGCCAAAGGGAGACCATTCAGTGCACGATGGATGTCTGCATACACACATTTAAGATTTGACAGGATACAGTGCACCAGGGGGACTATTACGATGACTACCAGAAAATAATACCAAGAGACCAAAGTGTACTCCTTCACAGGAGGCCCTATGAACAAAACCAGTCAAAACCAAACAAGTCAAAGTCCAGGCATATAAGCAGCTCAATAGTATTTGAGTCCAATTGGTCATAATCTTTGTTCGGGGTGTGATGGTGATTAAGTATTCACCATCACACCCTGAATATATTCAATAATAAGTCAGGTTGCTGGGCTAGGGCATTAATAGTACCTATAAAGAAGGAAAAATTGAGAAGGGGAGACCTCAAATTAGTTTCCTTAGGAGATATAACCAAGTGGTGATAACTTCACTTTCCCAACCTTTTTAAAGTTGTATGAGCTCTAAGTCCCTGCATTTATAACTTCACATCTGGAGAAAAATAATAAAGAGGTATCCGTTTATGTCATTAGCCTAGTACTGTAAGTCATAGTAACCTGGAGACCCACCAGAAAAAAACATAAAGATTCAAAATCCCTGGAAAAGCTAAGCTTGCCATTCATGAAAAGTTTTGGACATCGATAGTGGTGATGGTGGCACAACATCGTGAATGTACTTAATGCCACTGAACTATACACTTAACATAGTTAAAATGATTAACTTCATGCTATGTATATTTTACCAGAGTTAAAAAAATTTTTTTCTTCATGTATTGAAATTTTCTTCATGTATTTGATAAAAGTATCTAAAGAAATAGCCACCTTTTAAATTAAGCTTTCCGTAGTAGCAAAATCAGGGGAAGTGTAGATACAGCACTCAGTTTGATTCAGCACAAGTCCCCAACATGATCAAAATGATGTAAAGCAGCATGAGGCTGGGTGCAGGGGCTCACACCTGTAATCCCAGTACTTTGGGAGGCCAAGATGAGAGGATCACTTGAGCCCAGGAGTTTGAGACCAGCCTGGGCAACATAGGGAGACCCTGTCTCTATTAAAAAAAAAAAGAGAGAGAGAGAAATTAAACATTAGCCAGGTATGGTGCACACCTGTGATCCCAGATACTCAGGAGGCTGAGGTGGGAGGATCCCTTGAGTCCAGGAGGTCGAGGCTGCAGTGAGCCCCACTGTATTCCCACCTGGGTGACACAGCAAGACCTTATCTCAAATAAATTAAGCTGCATGATATTCTATTAAGTGTTTTGTTAGATGCATAAGTTATCATCTACCTTTTGGAGGGTGGCTTCTACTGAACCACTGGAAGGTGTGGTTGGCCATAAAGTCCAAGATTTTCCCCAATTTATGGATCTGTTGTGAATTCCACACTACCAGCACCCTACTACCACCAAGAGCAAGCCCTCAGGAACCCCACTGGAACCTTTCCTCAGTAGAAACTAGCTTATCTTAGTCTCTTTGAAGGCCGATGATCATTTTGTTTACTGTTTTGGCCTCTGATTATGGAAGGTATTATGGGAACTTTCAGAGGAAGCTATTCAAAAGGCAGGAGTGAGACCCATCAAAGAGCAAGATCTAAACCAGTGAAGAGGAAGAAAGGGTAAGCAAATTCTCTGCGGACCCAAGATAGGTCCTCAAGCATTGGAAAAGAGCGCCTCCTGGTGGTGTTTGAGCAGAAGTAAGTTAAATTTGACCTGTAAGCCTGATGGCTCCTGAACAAAGTTCAGTGGGAAAATTCTTTGTGGTCCCTTTACAGCATGCTGTTAAGGTGTATAACCACATGAAGAAGGACCCTACTGGATTTGTTCTGGTGACATTATATAGCAATTACTTATGATACTATGCACGAATAGCCTGCATACATAGTCCCCAGATCTTGAGTATGTGATGCTTGGAAGCATAATACATCTTTTGCAGGCATCACTCGAATGTGTTTTCTATATTTGGTAGTGATTAGGTTACTAATTGGAAAGGTTAGGATATTGTTTCCAGCAAGTGTAGGAAAACAAGTGATAGTGATGTCTAGAATATCAAGATAGCTTTCTGTTCTTCCTTTGGAGCGTCACGGTGAATTGGGAACACAGGGAGGCACTGGCATTTGTGAAATTGCTTCTTGAGTTTTTGGCATTAGCCCACAAGCCCAAGGATTGCTCAAGTTTTTTGCTACAGAATAAGCCTTAGGTAAAGCTATCCACAGATTATGGTCCCATGGATTTTCCTGTAAGGAAAAGGAAATAATTGGGGCAGAAGAAAATTAGGGGAAAAAAAGTAAAAGGATACGGCTTTCAGGATGGAGGTAAGTCTTGGCCCATGGTCTTAGGAGAGCTGTACATATGTAAGATGCTGTCTGCTTCTGGAGAAAAACTTCAAGAGTCTGCAGAGGTCCCTTTGAATTGTGTGATGTAGATCTAAGGTTTGCAACCCTGAAGTTTTACTGCAATTTGGGTGGGAAGAAGAACTTGATATGGTCCCTTTTAGTGGGGTTTAAGGGCAATCTTCCTCTGATATCATTTCCAGAAGACCCAATCTCCAGATTCCAAATCATGCAGGGCTTGATTGTTCTCATTGGTGGATCATGAAAAGCTTCCTTTACCTGGTGATAATATATTTTGGCATTAAACCTTTGAAGTATTTAGTCATATCAGAGTTTAAGAGAGTGAAATTCTATTATTAGGGGCATAAACTTTCCAGTGACTATTTTATCAGGGGCCAATTTATGCTTTCTGGTGGGGATGAATCTGATTGCTATCAAGGCCAATGGTAATACAGTTGGCCGTGGAAATATAATCAATTCAATGAGCTTTGCCGATTTCAGTTTTGTTTTTGTTTTTGTTGTTGTCATTGTTTGTTTTTTTGGGGGGGATGGGTGTTCCTTTTTTTTGTTTGTTTTGGAGACAGGATCTTCCTCTGTCATCCAGGCTGGAGTGCAGTGACGCAATCTTGGCTCACTGCAACCTTCACCTCCTGGATTCAAGCGATTCTCCTGCTTCAGCCTCCAGAGTAGCTGGGATTACAGGCATGCACCACAGGCTAATTTTTTGTATTTTTAGTAGAGATGGGGTTTTGCCATGTTGGCCAGGCTGGTCTCGAACTCCTGACCTCAAGTGATCTGCCCACCTCAGCTTCCAAAAGTGCTGGGATTGCAGGCGCGAGCCACTGCACCCAGCCCAATTTCAGTTTCAAAATGCCATTTGTCCTTTTGACCTTTCCAGAAGACTGAGGGTGATAAGGACAGTGTTAATGCCACTGTGTCCATGACATCTTATGTTACATAACTACTTTATAACTTGTCCAGTAAAATGGTCTCCCTTTAACACTGGGGATTTCTCCAGGGATGCCCCAGCAAGGAAACACATTTTCTAATAACTTTCTAATGATTTTTTAAACTACTGTCACAGCCTCAGCTTACCTACCTCTACCCAACCAGAAAACATTCAAACTCTTAAGAGAACATACTGATATGCCATTGAAGTTGGCAATTGAGAGAAATCCATCTGTCAGTTTTTAAATAGCCCATCGGGTGGTGTATTCCCACCTGAAATTTTAATTGCCTTTCCAGAATTACGGGTTTGACAAACCAAACATTCATTATTTTCCTCTCTAGAGAGAGTTTTTGCCTTGTAGATCTGATCAGGAAAAAATAAAAACAATATAAATAAATAACACAAAATATTTATTATCAACCATTTTAGCAATTTTAGAAAAATCACCCAGCCATTTTTTTTTTTTTTTTTATGATTTTGCCTGTCTCATGATGAGTTGTGGAGTGTAGCGCTTTTAAGAATTGAAGCTCGAGGGACTCACGATGGACCCGGTGTCTGTCTGCGATGTGATGCTGGAGAACTTTGCACTTGTGGCCTCGCTGGGTAAGTCCCTCATACCTCAGCATCCCAGGCTGGGCCCTTTGCTTCCGCTTTTTTCCAGGAGCTGCTGTTTCCTTCCCACAGCCAGGCTGTGGACATTGCTCCCTTCCTAGCTTTTCTTGCATAGATGCTGTGGGTGCCAGGGCTGGACTGAGTGCATTCTCTGTCCCCTCCCCAGGCAGCCCCACTACCTGGTGCCCTAAGGCCTTGCAGGGAAGGAGATGGGGGCCAGGAGTCTTGCAGTGAACCCAATAGATCCCACCAGGCTTGGCCTCGCCCTGGCAGAGTGACTATGCAGAATCATTGTACCTCTCTGCCCCCAATTCTGCCCCCTTCCCTCCTGGTGGCATTTCCTCATGCCTCACTATGCTGGGAATTGCAGGACCAATGTGGTTACTATTTGCAGGGACCACTGGGCTGTTCCTATAGGATCTTCTCCTGAGGCTCTTTTTGTAATACTAGTTTTCTTTCCTGGGGTCTGTCATGGGGTGGGTTACTCTGTGCTCCTGCTGTCCACTCACCTGTCTTGTCTTTCCCTTAGGCCTTGCATCTTCCCAGACTCAGGTAGTTGTCCACTTGGGGCTGGAGGAAGAGACATGGATGCCTGACAAAGCTATGGGAGGAGGGACTCTGGGGGGGACTGGCTCTGGTAAGTGGGAAGTGAGGGATGGCTTAACATCAGGGCTGGGTTCTCATGATTCCAGCAACCTTGCCAGTGTCCATCATTGTTTTTATACCAAGGGCAGGGGCCATAACTCTTTTCTATGTTTTGCATTCTTGACATTTTGCCCATTTCTCTTTCCTACACTGACATCTGGCCAGGGCCGACTCCCACCTCTCTGATTTCCAGGTCTCACCCCTTCCTTTCCACTGTTCCCTCTGCAGTGTTCTCTAACCCTGAGCTACACATAATGTTTTGTGAGATGTTCACATAGCCTAAGTAGTTCTTGAACAGCTACTCAGTTGCAGTTGGTTTTCCTGAGTCTGGACACACCCTTTTGTTCAGTGCTCCTGTGTCACCAGCAGACAAGCTCCTGCTAAAAGCCATTGCAGAGAAGTGAGAGGGAGATGCAGCCTCTCCTTCCTGGGCTGCATCCCATCACTGTGCCCTTGCTCCTCCCTAGACCTCCCCGTTGTATCATGATGCCAGGCTTAGCGCAGTAGACTCTTTGTCACCTGTAACCCCCGTAGCCCCCCAAGAGTCCTGTGTACTTGTTCCTGCATTTGTAAGACACACACTGTGATAGGGCTGCCTCTCCCACGAAAGTCAGTCCTAGACCAGGAGTCTTGCAATGAACCCAGTAGATCCCACCAGGCTGTATGTATACTTCAATATTTCTTTGCTTTCAGGTTGTTGGTTTCTAATGGAGGATGAGGAGCCATCTTCTCAAGGAGTGTCACAGGTCAGGGCTCCTAAGGCAAGTCCAGCTGCCCAGAAAGCCTCCCCTTGTAGGATTTGTGGTCCAGTCATGAAAGACATTTTGCTCTTGGCTGAGCATCAGGGAATCCACCCCGGGCACAAACTGCACACACGGGGGGCATGTGGGAGACAATTCTGGGTCAGTACAGACACCCCCTAGCACCAGAGGCAGCACAGTGGAGAGAACTGCCTCAGCAGAGATAAGGATAGGGCTTTGTTAAGAACTGCAGAGTCTACATGTCAGTGAATCCCTTCACATGTGGGTACTGTGAGAAGGACCTCCTGCCCAGTTCAGGCCTTCTCCAGTACCAGACCCAGAATTCACCCAGAAATACTGAGTGCAAGGAGGCCTCTCACATTGGAGAAGGGTATCACAGGTGCAGTGAATGTGGGAAAGCCTTTAGCCACAGAAATAGGCTTTGTGAGCACCAGAGAGTCCACAGCAGAGAAAGACCTTACAAATGCAGTGAATGTGGGAAATTCTTCAGTCATAACTCTAGCCTTACTGTACACCGGAGAGTTCACATGGGTTTAATGCCTTATGGGTGCAGCGAATGTGGGAAAGCCTACAGAAAAAGCTCCCATCTTGTTCAACACAAGAAAGTTCACACTGGAGAGAGGTCTTATGAGTGCAGTGAATGTGGAAAAGCCTACAGCAGAAGCACCCACCTTGTTAGGCATAAAAACCTTCACACTGGAGAAAGGGCTTACAGATGCAGTGAATGTGGGAAAGCCTATAGCAGCAAACACACGCTCATTCAGCACCAGAGAGTCCACACTGGAGAAAGTCCACACTGGAGTGCAGCAAATGTGCGAAATTATTTAGCCAGAATTCCAGCATTATTATACACCCGAGAGTTCCCAGTGGAGCCAGGCCTTATGAATGCAGTGAATGTGGGAAATCCTTTAGACAAAGCTATGGCCTTATTGAACACCAGAGAATTCACACTGGGGCAAAGCCTTATAAGTGTAGTGAATGTGGGAAATGCTTCAGCTGCAAAATCACACTTGCTCGGCATTGGAGAATCCACACTGGAGAAAGGCCTTATAAGTGCACTGAATGTGGGAAGGTTTTTAGCCAAATCTCT
Source organism: Pan troglodytes (assembly GCF_028858775.2). Classification (NCBI taxonomy): domain Eukaryota; kingdom Metazoa; phylum Chordata; class Mammalia; order Primates; family Hominidae; genus Pan; species Pan troglodytes. Next base: position 37,777,217 of record NC_072418.2, on the reverse strand, counting down.
GGCCTTATTGCACATCAGAGAGTTCACACTGGTGAAAGGCTATAGGAGTGCACAGAATGTGGGAAATCTTTTAGCCAAAGATCCAGCCTCATTTTACACCGGAGAGTTCACACTGGTGAAAGGCCCTATGCGTGCAGCGAATGTGGGAAAGCCTTCAGCGTTAAATCTATACTTGTTCAACACCTGAGAGTCCATACTAGAAAAAGACCTTATGAGTGTAGTGAATGTAGGAAATTATTTAGCCACAAGTCCAACCTCATTAAATATAAAAAAAAATCACACTGGAGAAAAGGCTTAAACCAACAGCCTATGTGGTGCCAGAAAGTTCACCCTGGAGGAAGGCCTTGGAATGCAGGGAGTATGCTGTCTGCTTGGTCCACATAGTGGGTGACACCAGACAGAAGCTCTGAAAGTAGCCTTTGTGTAGTAGCTATCAGCCAAAAGTTAATCTCACATCTGGACATCCATGCTGGAGAGATTCCGTGTGAGTGCCAGGTAGGTGGGAAGCTTTCAGGAGTTGCATTGCACTTTCTAACCTGCCTAAGGCTCTTACCTGAGTTCTGTCACTGCCGGTACCTGTGGGAGAAGCCATTTCACCTCTACCAGCTGGCAAGTGTACCTTAGGTTACCCAGGGTGCTCAGTGAAGGCAGACCTCTGTACTCCCTCCGCTTCCCTGGAGGAAATCATGAGTGGGCTGAGGCCATTGGAGACCACCATAATTACATTCACATACTGCATGTGATTCATAGAGCTCAGGGCAACAAAATAGAGGGTATGTGCCCCATCTAAACATGCTTCCAGAGTGTGCTATAGCTGTGAGGCATGAGGGTACACAGATTATTCTCAGGACTTCCAGATTTAGTCTCCTGTGCACAAGGTCAATGGCAGAGCAAATAATCTGAATGTGTTCTGGATTGCTGAGGCTGTTGTGGCTGTTCACCTCTAGGCCATTGCTACACAAGCAAGAAACGGGACAGAGAGGAGAGATCAGAGTCTAGGCATGTGACTTCTGTGACTCACAAACAAGCTTTATTGCTCGCTAGTCTTTGCTCCCATTGAAGCAGGGCTGTCCCTTCCAAAGAATGAGAATAGTTATGGAGTCCCTTATATATGTACTAAATTTTCTGGTTTTTCAAGAGAAGCAGGAGACCCAGATTTTTTATGTGGAGCCATTTTTTTAAAGCTCTATTGAGATATTGTCGTGCAGTAAACTGTGCATATTTAAAATGTAAATGTATTAAGTGTTATCTAATGTGTACACCCAGGAAACCATCACCATAATGATGATAATGAGCAGATTCATCACCTTCAAAGTCATCTCAGCCCCCTTTAAAATCCCTCTTTCCCTCCCTCCCTGGCACCCCATTCCCACAAACATTGATTTACTGTCTCTTGCTGTAGACTTATTTTCTTTTTCTAAAACTTTACATAAATGGAATAACAAAATGCTGTTTTTTGCTTTTTTCTCACTCAGCATAATTATTTTGAGATTCCTCCATGTTGCATGTATCAACACTTCATTGTTTTATTACAGACTCGTGTATAGCTTTATATAGATACTCCACAATTTTTCTGCTCATTTGTTAAAGGACATTTGGATTGCTTCTAGTTTGGGGCTATTACAAATAAAGCTGCTATCCACATTCATGTACTAGTCTTTCTTATATGTTAATACCTAGGAGTAACAGGACTGAGTGTTTCATTTCTACCTGTGGGATGTTAATTTATACAGGTGACTAAGTGACAACACAGAGAAGCCAGTGCCATTGAAATAATTTACCATTCACATTTTCCAAGAGAAGGAAAGGCATCATGCCACAGAGGGCCACATGGAAAGCACCAGTGTTGGTCAGGAGGCAGGAGCAAGGGGAAAACATAGGCCACAGCCTTTATTGGGGTTTCCATGGAAAAGACCAGGCAGGGCAGAGTAAGCAGCTTGCGATTAGCTAGTTTGCATAATTTCAGCAGGCTTTGGCCTACAGGGTTGGTCTCTGATTGCCTGGTACTTGGTCCTGGGGTGCTTTAGTGCAGAAGAGATATTGGCGTGGAGTGTGAGAGTTGGATAAAGAGGTAATTGGGGCTGTAGACTCTGGACTGGTTGGTTGTATATGAGAGAGGTGCTCTGGGTCAAGCCTTTTGCCATCTCTAAGAAAGGGCTAGCCCTGGGAGGAGCAGTCTTTCCAGAGCCAGCAAACTTTTAAAGATGTCACCATAAAATACAGAAAATAAGCATAAGCACACCAACTTACAGGGTAAGTGGATGTTTACCTTTTTCAAACTGACAAATTGTGTTCCAAAGTGGTTATACTATTTTACATTCTCTCCACAGTGTTACGAGGATTTCAGGAACTCCATGTCCTCACCAACACTTGGTATGGTCAGTGTTTAATTTTCACCATTCTCATTTGGTGTGTAGTGGTATTTCTCTGTGATTTTACTTTGAATCCCCCTAATGACTAATGTTTACAATTTTTATGTGTACTACTGCCATCCCTCTGTCTTCTTTGGACTTTTAAGTGTTCAAATCTTTTGCCCATTTAAACTTTTTTCTTTATTATTGAGTTTTGAGGGTTCTTAATAAATATTGAATACAAGTCCTCCTTCAGATATGTGATTTGCCAGTATAGTTTTCTAGCCTGTGGATCTTTTTTACCTTCATCTTAACAGTCTGTCCTATAGCAGAAAATTTTACTGTTGACAAAGTTGAATGTGTTATTTTTCCTTTGATTGAACATATTTTTGGTACATATTTCAGAAGTATTTGCCAAGATTTAAGAAATTATTTCATGTTACTTAAAGTTTTATACTTTTAGGTTTATAATCCAGTTTGAGGTAGTTCTTGAATATTGTATACCATGTGAGGTTTGGGGTCACAGCTTTACAGTGTTGTTTTTTGGTTTTTGTTTTAATACGGATGTCCAGTTCATTCAACAACATTTCTTTAAAACACGATCTTCAGTGAGTTGCCTTTGCACCTTTCTTTAAAATTATTTGATCTTATATTTGTTGGTCTATTTCTGCACTTCCTTAATCTGTATTTTTGCTAATATTTTAAAGTCTTATTTAACATAATTTTACACTATGTCTTTAAATCAGGCAATGTAATCCTTTAACTTTGTACTTCTTTTCAAATTTTTTTTGTTTTTATTTTGTTTTGTTTTTGGCTTTTCTAAGTTCTTCGCATTTCCATATGAATTTTAGAATTTAGTTGTCATTTTCTAATAAAAGTATTGTGGATTTTGATTGGGATTGCATTGAATATATGTATATCAATTTGAAGAGAATTTTAACTTTAACAATATTGAGTGTTGTAACCCATAAACGTGGTATATCTCTCCCTTTATTTAGATCTTTAATTTTTCTCAGCAATCTTTTATAGTTTTCAGTGTATATATCTTGCACATCTTATATGTCTCAAGTATATGTTGTATGCTCTTGTAAAAAGTACTCTTAAATTTCAGTTTTAAATTGGTCATTGTTATACATAGAAATACAATTTTTATAGAAATATTATCTACCCTGTAAACCAGAGGTGTCCAATCTTTTGGCTTCCCTGGCCCACAGTGGAAGAAGAATTGTCTCGGGCCACAGATAAAATATACTAAGACTAATGATAGAATGATGAGCTAAAAAAAAAAATTGTAAAAAAAAAACTCACAATGTTCTAAGAAAGTTTACAAATTTCTCTTTTTTTTATTATACTTTAAGTTTTAGGGTACATGTGCACAACGTGCAGGTTTGTTACGTATGTATACACGTGCCATGTTGGTGTGCTGCACCCGTTAACTCGTCATTTAACATTAGGGATATCTACTAATGCCATCCCTCCCGCCTCCCCCCACCCCACAACAGGCCCCGGTGTGTGATGTTCCCCTTCCTGTGTCCATGTGTTCTCATTGTTCAATTCCCACCTATGAGTGAGAACATGTGGTGTTTGGGTTTTTTGTCCTTGTGATAGTTTGCTGAGAATGATGGTTTCCAGCTTCATCCATGTCCCTACAAAGGACATGAACTCATCATTTTTTATGGCTGCATAGTATTCCATGGTGTATATGTGCCACATTTTCTTAATCCAGTCTATCATTATTGGACATTTGGGTTGGTTCCAAGTCTTTGCTATTGTGAATAGTGCCGCAATAAACATAGGTGTGCATGTGTCTTTATAGCAGCATGATTTATAATCCTTTGGGTATATACCCAGTAATGGGAAGGCTGGGTCAAATGGTAATACTAGTTCTAGATCCCTGAGGAATCGCCACACCGACTTCCACAATGGTTGAACTAGTTTACAGTCCCACCAACAGTGTAAAAGTGTTCCTATTTCTCCACATCCTCTCCAGCACCTGTTATTTCCTGACTTTTTAATGATCGCCATTCTAACTGGTGTGAGATGGTATCTCCTAGTGGTTTTGATTTGCATTTCTCTGATGCCCAGTGATGATGAGCATTTTTTCATGTGTCTTTTGGCTGCATAAGTGTCTTTTTTGAGAAGTGTCTGTTCATATCCTTTGCCCACTTGTTGATAGGGTTGTTTGTTTTTTTCTTGTAAATTTGTTTGGGTTCAATGTAAATTCTGGATATTAGCCCTTTGTCAGATAAGTAGATTGCAAAAATGTTCTCCCATTGTGTATGTTGCCTGTTCACTCTGATGGTCGTTTCTTTTGCTGTGCAGAAGCTCTTTAGTTTAAGTAGACCCCATTTGTCAATTTTGGCATTTGTTGCCATTGTTTTTGGTGTTTTAGACATGAAGTCCTTGCCCATGCCTATGTCCTGAATGGTACTGCCTAGGTTTTCTTCTAGGGTTTTTATGGTTTTAGGTCTAACATTTAAGTCTTTAATTCATCTTGAATTAATTTTTGTTTAAGGTGTAAGGAAGGGATCCAGTTTCAGCTTTCTACATATGGCTAGCCAGTTTTCCCAGCACCATTTATTAAATAGAGAATCCTTTCCCCATTTCTTCTTTTTGTCAGGTTTGTCAAAGATCAGATAGTTGTAGATATGCAGCATTATTTCTGAGGGTTCTGTTCTGTTCCATTGGTCTATATCTCTGTTTTGGTACCAGTACCTTGCTGTTTTGGTTATGTAGCCTTGTAGTATAGTTTGAAGTCAGGTAGTGTGATGCCTCCAGCTTTGTTCTTTTGGCTTAGGATTGACTTGGCAATGCAGGCTCTTCTTTGCTTCCATATGAACTTTAAAGTAGTTTTTTCCAATTCTGTGAAGAAAGTCATTGGTAGCTTGATGGGGATGGCATTGAATCTGTAAATTACCTTGGGCAATATGCCCATTTTCACAATATTGATTCTTCCTACCCATGAGCATGGAGTGTTCTTCCATTTGTTTGTATCCTCTTTTATTTCACTGAGCAGTGGTTTATAGTTCTCCTTGAAGAGGTCCTTCACATCCCTTGTAAGTTGGATTCCTAGGTATTTTATTTTCTTTGAAGCAATTGTGAATGGGAGTTCACTCATTATTTGGCTCTCTGTTTATCTGTTATTGGTGTATAGGAATGCAAGATTTTTGCACATTGATTTTGTATCCTGAGACTTTGCTGAAGTTGCTTATCAGCTTAAGGAGATTTTGGGCTGAGATGATGGGGTTTTCTAAATATACAATCATGTCATCTGCAAACAGGGGCAATTTGACTTCCTCTTTTCCTAATTGAATAGCCTTTATTTCTTTCTCCTGCCTAATTGCCCTGGCCAGAACTTCCAACACTATGTTGAATAGGGGTGGTGAGAGAGGGCATCCCTACCTTGTGCCAGTTTTCAAAGGGAATGCTTCCAGTTTTTGCCCATTCAGTATGATATTGGCTGTGGGTTTGTCATAAATAGCTCTTATTATTTTGAGATACATCCCATCAATACCTAGTTTATTGAGAGTTTTTAGCATGAAGAGCTGTTGAATTTTGTCAAAGGCCTTTTCTGCATCTATTGAGATAATCATGTGGTTTTTGTCTTTGGTTCTGTTCATATGATGGATTACGTTTATTGATTTGCATATGTTGAACCAGCCTTGCATCCCAGGGATGAAGCCAACTTGATCGTGGTGGATAAGCTTTTTGATGTGCTGCTGGATTTGGTTTGCCAGTATTTTATTGAGAACTTTTGCATCGATGTTCATCAACGATATTGGTCTAAAATTCTTTTTTTTGTTGTGGTGACTCTGCCAGGCTTTGGTATCAGGATGATGCTGGCCTCATAAAATGAGTTAGAGAGGATTCCCTCTTTTTCTATCGATTGGAATAGTTTCAGAAGGAATGGTACCAGCTCCTCTTTGTACCTCTGGTAGAAATCAGCTGTGAATCTGTCTGGTCCTGGACTTTTTTTGGTTGGTAGGCTATTAGTGATTGCCTCAATTTCAGAGCCTGTTATTGGTCTCCTTCAGGGATTCAACTTCTTCCCGGTTTAGTCTTGGGAGGGTGTATGTGTCCAGGAATTTATCCATTTCTTCTAGATTTGCTAGTTTATTGTGTAGAGGTGTTTATAGTATTCTCTGATGGTAGTTTGTATTTCTGTGGGATCGGTGGTGATGTCTCCTTTATCATTTTTTGTTGCATCTATTTGATTCTTCTCTCTTTTCTTCTTTATTAGTCTTGCTAGTGGTCTATCAATTTTGTTGATCATGTCAAAAAAACAGTTTCTGGATTCATTGATTTTTTGAAGAGTTTTTTTGTGTCTCTATCTTCTTCAGTTCTGCTCTGATCTTAGTTATTCCTTGCCTTCTGCTACTTTTTGAGTGTGTTTGCTCTTGCTTCTCTAGTTCTTTTAATTGTCATGTTAGGGTGTCAATTTTGATCTTTCCTCCTTTCTCTTGTGGGCATTTAGTGCTATAAATTTCCCTCTACACACTGCTTTGAATGTGTCCCAGAGATTCTGGTATGTTGTGTCTTTGTTCTCATTGGTTTCAAAGAACATCTTTATTCCTGCCTTCATTTTGTTATGTACCCAGTAGTCATTCAGGAGCAAGTTGTTCAGTTTCCATGTAGTCAAGCGGTTTTAAGTGAGTATCTTAATCCTGAGTTCTAGTTTGATTGCACTGTGGTCTGAGAGACAGTTTGTTATAATTTCTGTTCTTTTACATTTGCAGAGGAGTGCTTTACTTCCAATTATGTGGTCAATTATGGAAGAAGTGCAATGTGGTGCTGAGAAGAATGTATATTCTGTTGATTTGGGGTGGAGAGTTCTGTAGATGTCTATTAGGTCTGCTTGGTGCAGAGCTGAGTTGAATTCCTGGATATCCTTGTTAACTTTCTGTCTCATTGATCTATCTAATGTTGACAGTGGGATGTTAAAGTCTCCCATTATTATTGTATGGGAGTCCAAGTCTCTTTGTAGGTGTCTAAGGACTTGCTTTATGAATCTGGGTGCTCCTGTATTAGGTGCATATATATTTAGGATAGTTAGCTCTTCTTGTTGAATTGATCCCTTTACCATTATGTAATGGCCTTCTTTGTCTCTTTTGATCTTTGTTGGTTTAAAGTCTGTTTTATCCAAGACTAGGATTGCAACCCCTGCTTTTTTGTTTTGTTTTGTTTTCCACTTGCTTGGCGGATCTTCCTCCATCCCTTTATTTTGAGCCTATGTGTGTCTCTGCACATGAGATGGGTCTCCTGAATACAGCACAATGATGGGTCTTGACTCTTTATGCAATTTGCCAGTCTGTGTCTTTTAATTGGAGCATTTAGCCCATTTACATTTAAGGTTAATATTGTTATGTGTGAATTTGATCCTGTCATTATGATGTTAGCTGGTTATTTTGATCATTAGTTGATGCAGTTTCTTCCTATCATTGATGGTCTTTACAGTTTGGCATGTTTTTGCAGTGGCTGGTACCAGTTGTTCCTTTCCATGTTTAGTGCTTCCTTCAGGAGCTCTTGTAGGGCAGGCCTGGTGGTGACAAAATCTCTCAGCATTTGCTTGTCTGTAAAGGATTTTATTTCTCCTTCACGTATGAAAGTTAGTTTGGCTGGATGTGAAATTCTGGGTTGAAAATTCTTTTCTTTAGGAATGTTGAATATTGGCCCCCACTCTCTTTTGGCATGTAGAGTTTCTGCCGAGAGATTAGCTGTTAGTCTGATGGGCTTCCCCTTGTGGGTAACCCGACCTTTCTCTCTGGCTACCCTTAACATTTTTTCCTTCATTTCAACTTTGGTGAATCTGACAATTATGTGTCTTGGAGTTGCTCTTCTCGAGGAGTATCTTTGTGGTATTCTCTGTGTTTCCTGAATTTGAATGTTGGCCTGCCTTGCTAGATTGGGGAAGTTCTCCTGGATAATATCCTGCAGAGTGTTTTCCAACTTGGTTCCATTCTCCCCATCACTTTCAGGTACACCAATCAGACATAGATTTGGTCTTTTCACATGGTCCCATATTTCTTGGAGGCTTTGTTCATTTCTTTTTACTCTTTTTTCTCTAAACTTCTCTTCTCATTTCATTTCATTTATTTGATCTTCTGTCACTGATACCCTTTCTTCCAGTTGATCGAATCGGCTACTGAGGCTTGTGCTTTCATCACGTAGTTCTCATGCCGTGGTTTTCAGCTCCATCAGGTCCTTTAAGGACTTCTCTGCATTGATTATTCTAGTTAGCCATTCGTCTAATTTTTTTCAAGGTTTTTAACTTCTTTGCCATGGGTTCGAACTTCCTCCTTTAGCTCAGAGTAGTTTGATCGTCTGAAGCCTTCTTCTCTCAACTCGTCAAAGTCATTCTCCGTCCATCTTTGTTCCATTGCTGGTGAGGAGCTTCATTCCTTTGGAGGAGGAGAGGCACTCTGATTTTTAGAGTTTCCAGTTTTTCTGCTCTCTTTTTTCCCCATCTTTGTGGTTTTTATCTACCTTTGGTCTTTGATGATGGTGACGTACAGATGGGGTTTTGGTGTGGATGTCCTTGTTTTCCTTCTAACAGTCAGGACCCTCAGCTGCAGGTCTGTTGGAGTTTGCTGGAGGTCCACTCCAGACCCTGTTTGCCTGGGTATCAGCAGCGGAGGCTGCAGAACAGCGGATATGGGTGAACAGCAAATGTTGCTGCCTGATCGTTCCTCTGAAAGTTTTGTCTCAGAGGAGTACCTGGCCGTGTGAGGTGTCAGACTGCCCCTACTGGTGGGTGCCTCCCATTTAGGCTACTCGGGGGTCAGGGACCCACTTGAGGAGGCAGTCTGTCCGTTCTCAGATCTCAAGCTGCATGCTGGGAGAACCACTACTCTCTTCAAAGCTCTCAGACAGGGACATTTAAGTCTGCAGAGGTTTCTGCTGCCTTTTGTTTGGCTATGCCCTGCCCCCAGAGGTGGAGTCTACATAGGCAAGCAGGCCTCCTTGAGCTGTGTTGGGCTCCACCCAGTTGGAGCTTCCTGGATGCTTTGTTTACCTACTCAAGCCTTGGCAATGGCAGGCGCCCCTCCCCCAGTCTCACTGCTGCCTTGCAGTTTGATCTCAGACTGCTGTGCTAGCAATGAGCGAGGCTCCGTGGTTGTAGGACCCTCCGAGCCATGCATGGGATATAATCTCCTGGTGTGCCGTTTGCTAAGACCGTTGGAAAAGCGCAGTATTAGGGTGGGAGTGACCCGATTTTCCATGTGCCGTCTGTCACCCCTTTCTTTGACTAGGAAAGGGAATTCCCTGACCCCTTGTGCCTCCTGGATGAGATGATGCCTCGCCCTGCTTCGTCTCACACTCGGTGCGCTGCACCCACTGTCCTGCACCCACTATCCGACATTCCCCAGTGAGATGAACCCGGTACCTCAGTTGGAAATGCAGAAATCAGCCGTCTTCTGCATCACTCACGCTGGGAGCTGTAGACTGTAACTGTTCTTATTCGGCCATCTTGGCTCCACCTCACTTCTTTTATAATATTAAGGGTTTTGCTGCAAACTGCAGAAATGTTACTCAGTAGAATAAGCAGATAATACTCTGAGTAATACCTCAGATAACAAGAATGCGACACTGGTGCATTGGCCAGGAAAGGAAACATCAGAAAGATGAGTAGGAGAGGACCTCCAACACTTTACTTTCATTTCCAAGGCTCCTTATCCTCTGTTTTTTTCTTGTAAGATCAAACAAAACACTGGGCCCCTGTCAGCCTATTAAAAGCTTCTAGAGTGGCTGCCAGCCTTACAAGATTCAGGGAACAGGCTTGATGGAGAGGACTTTATCAATCCCCCATCACTCTTGGGTGTTGGGAATGTTGGCTCTGTTCCAACCTAGCTCCCTTTCACAGAAGATCTAGCCATCGTGTGGGGCCGGAAGAAGGTCCTGGGGCAACTGAAGGCATCTGGCCGAGGCTGCACCTTGGTGTTACCTGAAGACTCCTGGACTAACTCCAGTCCCCAACAGCCCACCAGGACTTCCAGACTTTCCTATCACATTTTCTTCCTTTCTTTTTTGCAGCTCTCATGTCTCCTATCCCTTCTTTGTATGCTATGTTGAGGGAGTTTTTACAGCCTGGGGAGATAACCTTGTTGGGTAAAGTTAGCAAGTGCCTTAGTAACCAGGAATGTAACTCAAAGAATTGCTGCTTCTGTGATTTCCTTGAGATGGGGGGATTTCAAGATTTCAACTAAACTTTCAACTAAACTAAACTAAACTGAACTAAACTTTCACCTAGTAAGGGCTTTTTTGTTCCCCAATGATAGTCATTCATGGCACTCTATAGGACGATATTTTACCCTGAGTGAATACCCTCCTCTCCATTTGGGTTGTTTTATTCCTCCACATAAAAGCTCAGCACTGCCCAGTGAATTTAAACAGTTCCTCCATGAGACAAATTGTATTTTTGCTGGGAGGTATATTGTGGGGACAGCCCACCAAGCCCCACACCTCTCTGCCTAGAAAGAATTTGGAGTCACAGTTTTTACCTAACATTTCAGTTATTGCCGCACCACCTAGCAAAATAGGATTTTTCTGTGTTGGGGGGCCCTATTGACCCTTTTCCCAAAACCTCTAGTTCCCCAACTCTTTTTCCTCCTGCATCCCTCTATAAGTGATCAGACCTCATGCCCTATTTGTAGGCAGGAAAACTCCACTTTCAATAGTCAGGAGGAAGCTGCCCTTGAGAGACAAATTCTAGGCTCAGTACTGTCCTCATCGAAGGTAGGACAGCCGTTTAATCCTTATTTTTTGAGGCACCTGTCCTAAACACAACTACATTGGCATTTAAACAAAAGAGGATTTTATGCTTAGAAGTCAATCGGTCCCATTCTCTGGGAAATCAGGGCTTTGCTAGGGCCACAGTAACAGAAGCCAGGGACAGAGTCAGGACACTCCTTCCATTAAATGGTCTTACTCAAATCCAATTACTGCACAATCCCTCCTGGGCCCCTGGGGTACCATGGGAGCCTTTTAGTTTGAGTAGGTCTGGGATACCCAGAGATAGGTAGAGAGCTAGGGAATCTCACAGGTAAACATGACTACTCCTGCTGACTAGCTCCTCTGGATCCATGGGTGGTAATGCTTGCATCCATGGGCAGCACAATTGATGGCCACCAGGACCCAGAGGAGATGGGAGGAAAGAGGAGAAGGAGGATGACCTTTCTACCTTTCTCTGTACCCTGGGTCACTCCAAAAGGAGGAAGTGGACTAAGGTATGCCTTTTCTCCCCTCTCTTTCCAGATGCTTAACAACCCATCTTCATTCAAGCCTGCACTTTCCTCAAGTGCAGCCTGGATCTCTTTTAATCCTCAGACCCTGAAGTTTGCTTTAGGAAAGTCCCAACTTCACTCACATATAGAGTATTTAAACTCTGCTGGAAGGATGTTAGGTTACTCTTAAACCCTAACTGCTGCTGAGAAACAGGTGGCCCTGCAGGCAGCAAAGAAATTTGGAGATGAACTTTGTGTCTCATACAGTGCCAGGGAAGGGGAAGAGCCTTATCCAATTGGGAGAGTAATAGTGCCCTTAAAGGACCCTAAATGTGACCATAATAATAGCATTGGTGAGTGGAGAAGAAAACTCTTTCAAATGCATATATTGGAGAAGCCGCAAAGGACTATAGCCAAACCTATTAACTACTACAAGCTTTCCATAATAGATAATAAAAAAAAAAAACTAGATGAAAACCCCTCAGCCTTTTTGGAAAGGCTGAGAGAAGCTTTAGTGAAACACACCTTTCTATCTCTCATTTCAATTGAAGGACAGCTAATCTTAAAGGACAAGTTTATTACTCAGGCAGCCCCTAATATCTGAAGGAAGTTGCAAAAACAGGCCGTGTCCAAAGATCTCTCTGATTTTTCTCACCCTCAAGTTGAAGCTTTGCAGTATGTAGATGACATTCTCCTCTGTGCCCCAACTGAGAAAGTCTCAGGAAGACATTGAGGCTCTCCTCAATTTTTTAGCTGAAAGGGGATATAGGGTTTCAAAATTTAAGGCTCAGCTCTTTCAAACTTCAGTAAAGTACCTATATCTAGTCCTGTCAGAAGGAACAAGAGCACTAGGTAAGGAAATGATTAAGCCCATTTCCTCTTTGCCCTTCCCAAAATGCTTAAACATCTGAAGGGATTCTTAGGCATTACTGAATTTTGCAAACTAGGAATACCCAGGTACAGTGAGATAACTCGCCCTTTATACCACCTCATAAAAGAAATGCAAGCAGCTAAAACTCAGTCCCTGACTTGGGAACCTGGGGCTCAAAAAGGCTTTAACCAGTTAAAACAAGCCCTGCTTAAAGCACCAGCCCTTAGTCTTCCCATAGGAAAGACATTCAGTCTCTATGTATCAAAAAGGAAGGGAATGGCCCTGGGAGTTTTAACTCAGGCTCAAGGTCCAGCTCAACAGCCAGTAGGTTACCTAAGCAAGGAGCTTGAGTTGATGGCTAAAGTATGGCCAGCTTGCCTCTGAGCAGTTACAGCAGTGGCTTTACTGGTGTCAGTGGCCACCAAGTTAACCATGAGGAATGACTTAACTGTATATAACCCACATAATGTGGCAGAACTGCTGTCTTCTAAGAGAAGTCCCTGGCCAACAGATAATCACCTCCTCAAAGATCAGGCTCTGCTGTTAGAGGAATCTACAGTCCAGTTAAAAAACCTGTCCTTGCCTGAACCCAGACACTTTCCTCCCAGAGGAAACTGAAGAACCTGAATATGGCTTTGAACAGTCATGCAAACCTATGCAGCCAAGGAGGACCTCAAAGAAACTCCCCTAGAAAGCCCAGAAGCCAGACATGCTGGTAAAAGGGTAAAATTTTTTTTACAGTCAGACTTTTGGCCTCTCTGTCCCTGTGCAAACCAGTGAAAGGAATGATAAGAATCATTGTTTATATTCCCTGTGAAGTTTTAATTAATGAAAAAGGATATTCTTAAAGAATGCTCAGCTTAATTAAAAGTGGATATCCAAGTTATAGGTATATTTAAAAGATTTTTATGTTTTTCTCTCCTTGGATCTTTTTTTTCTGAAAAGGTTTTTTTTTTTCTCAGTTGACTAAATTACTTTTCTCCACTTTGTCTTGCCAGTCAATGCATGTATGAAAGGCCCTAGATAGCTTCTGATGGCCTGGGACTCCTTGGGAAAAAAAAATGCCAAGGATTCCATTTTGTGAGACATCTCTCTTTTCCTCATGAAACCCCAAGAATTAGAGGTGAATATAACCCACTCAAAATCTCTTTTTGCCTTTCAGGTATGCCTGTTTATTAGGCCCTAGAAACTGTATGCTTTCCTAGCCCTGTTCTTAAAGAGCTCCACCCTGAGGCCAATAATCCAATTAGAAAATTGACAAACAAAAAACCTTACAACTGCTGGGTTTTCTTCTGTCTGTGTAGTCATATATATGTTATGTGTGTAATGGTTATACAAAAAAAGTTATAATTAACTGGCTTTTAAAATAAGCACTTAGATAAAATATTTTTTGAAGGAAAAATAAAAGCTATAATGCCTTTTACTTCATGTGACTTTAATCTTTCAGGAATAGGAACACTATTTAAGGATTATAAATAAGGAATAGGAACATTCTCTTTTTTTTGCATATAGCTTGAATTTATTTTGAAAGTTTTCCCAGTATACATTCTCATAAACATAATTACTGATTTCAAGTATTTTTGTAACTTTTGACATTATTGCCAAATGGTTTGATGTTAATACTATAAGATTTGCCCCATCTCCATCGCTGCTGGAACATCTCATGGCCCCAATTTCACTGCCAACTCATTGGAACTATGAATTATAATTTAAATGCTTTTTCCTAGGCAGAAAATTCATCTGACTTTTTTTTATATATACTTTAAGTTCTAGGGTACATGTGCACAATGTGCAGGTTTGTTACATATGTATACATGTGCCATGTTGGTGTGCTGCACCCATTAACTTGTCATTTACATTAGGTATATCTCCTAATGCAATCCCTCCCCTCTCCCCCCTCCCCCAACCCCTGGTGTGTGATGTACCCCACCCTATGTCCAAGTGTTCTCATTGTTCAATTCTCACCTATGAGTGAGAACATGCCGTGTTTGGTTTTCTGTCCTTGCAATAGTTTGCTCAGAATGATGGTTTCCAGCTTCATCCATGTCCCTACAAAGGACATGAACTCATCCTTTTTTATGGCTGCATAATATTCCATGGTGTATATGTGCCACATTTTCTTAATCTAGTCTATCATTGGTGGACATTTGGGTTGGTTCCAAGTCTTTGCTATTGTGAATAGTGCCGCAATAAACATATGTGTACATGTGTCTTTATAGTAGAGTGATTTATAATTCTTTGGGTATATACCTGGGTCATTTCCAATTAAGAAAAGATTATTATATTGAGAACACGTTCCAAAATTGTAGAATGGTGCTCATCTATAAAATGCTAGTATCTGATAGGCAATTTAGGATTTCTTGCTTCCTGGGTTTACATAAAATGTGCCAAGGAAAATGTGTTCTATTTTAAAAAAAAAAAAAAAAGAATAATTTTATCTAATTCAAAAGTTATCTAAAAGTTAATTCCAGTTGTGCACTTGAAAAGGTTATTCATCCAAGCAACTTTCTATATTGCCTTTAAAGCCCTGTGCAGTTGAGTTACAAAGTTTTGATTCTTGGGTCTAAAAAAGGGACATTATTATGTTATTTCTCACCTTAATTCTCTTGAGTAGTTAAAATCCTTTGCAACTTCAAAAATAACTGCTCAAGATTCCTTTCAGGAAAAGCAATTTCAGTCACCTTGTGCTCAGTAGTTAAAGTTTTTGTCTTTTCATGCTGGTGGCCTGGGTTCAATTCCTGGCTTAGGGAATCAGTCTTTTCTGATTTTATGTGTGTTTGACTTTTTGCCATTTATTGCTTCCTTTCCTCTTTGTGGACAGCTTCTGATTTCGTGTCTTGAAATTTTCTTTTTCCTGAACTACCTTTGGGGAGATTCTACATCTCATAAAAATTGCTTGCCATCTCTTTGCCAATCGCTTACCATCTCTTTGGAGACACTTCATGCATCCAAGGTTACCATCCTCTTAGTTAAGACTTACTGATTTCATGTAGAAGGTTACCTTTAGTAAAAAAAAATTCAAAAGCCAGAAATATTGGCCCTTTGTCTTGGCTAAAAGCTGGTAATAAAAGAGTTTTAAAGAATCTTTTTTTAAGATCTCTATACTTAAAAGTTGACTTAATTAAAGCTGATATTTGGCCTATATGTGCACGAATATTGTTTTTAAAGCCCCCACTCTCCCTCTAAAGATTTCTTTATTGATGAAATTCTGTCTTGGATCTCCGTTTTTGTCTGTGTATTATGTGTGTTATGTGTGTGGTGCTTCTGTAAAAGAGCTGTAATTAATTGTCCTAAATATAAGCACTTAAACATATTGTCAGAAAAAAATAGAAACTTGAATGGATTTAGGTCATGGGACTCTAATTTCTTTAAAAAAGACAATGTGTAAAAGATTATTGGTAAAATAAAATATATTCAAAATATAGACATTTGGTCTAAAGTAGGCAGGTTGAACCTGTTTGCCATGTGTTTTAAGGCCATAAACTGTTTCTATGACTTTAAATAATTGTTTGACTTGTCTGTTTTATAGCCATTAGATTTTAGGTAAGGCTTGGGCCAGGTCCCCTGGCTAAGTTTGGAAGAGTTGGACACTATCTGCAGCTCTATCCTCATCCTGAGATATGCAATCTGATACATGGTTAAAATTGCTTGTTTACCATCTTTTCCACCAAAAAATAAGAGTTGCTAAAAGTTAATATTATAACATGTGCTTGAAACTACTGGAGAAAGAGTTTCACATGCAGGGTGCGTAAGGTAAAGTGTGATTTTGGTAAAAGGTGATAAAAGGTATGGGAGTGTGACTTTTGTTAAAAAGATGTAATTTTGTCTACTTCAGCGGTTTTTTTGTTTTGTTTTTTTATTATACTTTAAGTTTTAGGGTACATGTGCACATTGTGCAGGTTAGTTACATATGTATACATGTGCCATGCTGGTGCACTGCACCCACTAACTCGTCATCTAGCATTAGGTATATCTCCCAATGCTATCCCTCCCCCCTCCCCCCACCCCACGACGGTCCCCAGAGTGTGATATTCCCCTTCCTGTGTCCATGTGATCTCATTGTTCAGTTCCCACCTATGAGTGAGAATATGTGGTGTTTGGTTTTTTGTTCTTGCAATAGTTTACTGAGAATGATGATTTCCAATTTCATCCATGTCCCTACAAAGGACATGAACTCATCATTTTTTATGGCTGCATAGTATTCCATGGTGTATATGTGCCACATTTTCTTAATCCAGACTATCATTGTTGGACATTTGGGTTGGTTCCAAGTCTTTGCTATTGTGAATAATGCCGCAATAAACGTACGTGTGCATGTGTCTTTATAGCAGCAAGATTTATAGTCCTTTGGGTATATACCCAGTAATGGGATGGCTGGGTCAAATGGTATTTCTAGTTCTAGATCCCTGAGGAATCGCCACACTGACTTCCACAATGGTTGAACTAGTTTACAGTCCCACCAACAGTGTAAAAGTGTTCCTATTTCTCCACATCCTCTCCAGCACCTGTTGTTTCCTGACTTTTTAATGATTGCCATTCTAACTGGTGTGAGATGGTATCTCATTGTGGTTTTGATTTGCATTTCTCTGATGGCCAGTGATGGTGAGCATTTTTTCATGTGTTTTTTGGCTGCATAAATGTCTTCTTTTGAGAAGTGTCTGTTCATGTCCTTCGCCCACTTTTTGATGGGGTTGTTTTTTTCTTGTAAATTTGTTTGAGTTCATTGTAGATTCTGGATATTAGCCCTTTGTCAGATGAGTAGGTTGCGAAAATTTTCTCCCATTCTGTAGGTTGCCTGTTCACTCTGATGGTAGTTTCTTTTGCTGTGCAGAAGCTCTTTAGTTTAATTAGATCCCATTTGTCAATTTTGGCTTTTGTTGCCATTGCTTTTGGTGTTTTAGACATGAAGTCCTTGCCCATGCCTATGTCCTGAATGGTGATGCCTAGGTTTTCTTCTAGGGTTTTTATGGTTTTAGGTCTAAGGTTTAAGTCTTTAATCCATCTTGAATTGATTTTTGTATAAGGTGTAAGGAAGGGATCCAGTTTCAGCTTTCTACATATGGCTAGCCAGTTTTCCCAGCACCATTTATTAAATAGGGAATCCTTTCCCCATTGCTTGTTTTTCTCAGAGTTGTCAAAGATCAGATAGTTGTAGATATGCGGCATTGTTTCTGAGGGCTCTGTTCTGTTCCACTGATCTATATCTCTGTTTAGGTATGAGTACCATGCTGTTTTGGTTACTGTAGCCTTGTAGTATAGTTTGAAGTCAGGTAGTGTGATGCCTCCAGCTTTGTTCTTTTGGCTTAGGATTGCCTTGGCGATGCAGGCTCTTTTTTGGTTCCATATGAACTTTAAAGTAGTTTTTTCCAATTCTGTGAAGAAAGTCATTGGTAGCTTGATGGGGATGGCATTGAATCTGTAAATTACCTTGGGTAGTATGGCCATTTTCACGATATTGATTCTTCCTACCCATGAGCATGGAATGTTCTTCCATTTGTTTGTATCCTCTTTTATTTCATTGAGCAGTGGTTTGTAGTTCTCCTTGAAGAGGTCCTTCACATCCCTTGTAAGTTGGATTCCTAGGTATTTTATTCTCTTTGAAGCAATTGTGAATGGGAGTTCACTCATGATTTGGCTCTCTGTTTGTCTGTTGTTGGTGTATAAGAATGCTTGTGATTTTTGTACATTGATTTTGTATCCTGAGACTTTGCTGAAGTTGCTTATCAGCTTAAGGAGATTTTGGGCTGAGACAATGGGGTTTTCAAGATATACAATCATGTCATCTGCAAACAGGGACAATTTGACTTCCTCTTTTCTTAATTGAATACCCTTTATTTCCTTCTTCTGCCTCATTGCCCTGGCCAAAACTTCCAACACTATGTCGAATAGGAGTGGTGAGAGAGGACATCCCTGTCTTGTGCCAGTTTTCAAAGGGAACGCTTCCAGTTTTTGCCCATTCAGTATGATATTGGCTGTGGGTTTGTCATCGATAGCTCTTATTATTTTGAAATCGTTGGAAAAGCGCAGTATTCGGGTGGGAGTGACCCGATTTTCCAGGTGCCGTCTGTCACCCCTTTCTTTGACTAGCAAAGGGAACTCCCTGACCCCTTGCGCTTCCCGAGTGAGGCAATGCCTTGCCCTGCTTTGGCTCACGCACGGTGCACGCACCCACTGTCTGGCACTCCCTAGTGAGATGAACCCGGTACCTCAGATGGAAATGCAGAAATCACTCGTCTTCTGCATCACTCACGCTGGGAGCTGTAGACCGGAGCTGTTCCAACTCGGCCATCTTGGCTCCTCCCCCACATGTGTCTTTATGATAGAATGATTTATAGCCCTTTGGATTTATACCCAGTAATGGGATTGCTGGGTTTGAATGGTTAAATCCAATTCTTAATAAAACCTTACAAAGAAATCTATCCAATCTTAACTAGTTTGACCATAATGCAAACTCTTTATAAGCCTTTTACAACCCTTTACAATTTTCTGTTAAACAGCAGATTAATTCTATAAGAAAAACCTATTACTCAAATACATGGGCCCAGATTCTGGCCCTGTATCAGTGTGCTTTTATTTTATTGCTTAACCTACAGAGAAATTAAATAATGCCCTTCAAATCTTAGCCAACTTTCTCATACCCACAGACTTTCCTTCACAAGATTAATGCTTCACAAATTCTTCACAACTTGCTTGAACCTTTAGTTTTTTTCCCCCATTACTCTTATAGGTTAGGACAATCCTTAAAAACCGCTGAACTGGGGGGGAGGAGCCAAGATGGCCAAATAGGAACAGCTCCGGTCTACAGCTCCCAGCGTGAGCGACCCAGAAGACGGGTGATTTCCCCATTTCCATCTGAGGTACCGGGTTCATCTCACTAGGGAGTGCCAGACAGTGTGCGCAGGTCAGTGGGTGCGTGCACCGTGCGCGAGCCGAAGCAGGGCGAGGCATTGCCTCACTTGGGAAGCCCAAGGGGTCAGGGAGTTCCCTTTCCAAGTCAAAGAAAGCGGTGACGGACACACCTGGAAAATCGGGTCACTCCCACCTGAATATTGTGATTTTCCGGCCGGCTTAAAAAACGGCACACCACAAGATTATATCCTGCACCTGGCTCGGAGGGTCCTACGCCCACGGAGTGTCACTGATTGCTAGCACAGCAGTCTGAGATCAAACTGCAAGGCGGCAACGAGGCTGGGGGAGGGGCGCCTGCCATTGCCCAGGCTTGCTAAGGTAAACAAAGCAGCCTGGAAGCTCAAACTGGGTGGAGCCCACCACAGCTCAAGGAGGCCTGCCTGCCTCTGTAGGCTCCACTTCTGGGAGCAGGGCACAGACAAACAAAAAGACAGTAGTAACCTCTGCAGACTTAAATGTCCCTGTCTGACAGCTTTGAAGAGAGCAGTGGTTCTCCCAGCATGCAGCTGGAGACCTGAGAACGGGCAGACTGCCTCCTCAAGTGGGTCCCTGACCCCTGACCCCCGAGCAGCCTAACTGGGAGGCACCCCCCAGCAGGGGCACACTGACACCTCACACAGCAGGGTATTCCAACAGACCTGCAGCTGAGGGTCCTGTCTGTTAGAAGGAAAACTAACAAACAGGACATCCACACCAAAAACCCATCTGTACATCACCATCATCAAAGACCAAAAGTAGATAAAACCACAAAGATGGGGAAAAAACAGAACAGAAAAACTGGAAACTCTAAAAAGCAGAGCGCCTCTCCTCCTCCAAAGGAACGCAGTTCCTCACCAGCAACAGAACAAAGCTGGATGGAGAATGACTTTGACAAGCTGAGAGAAGAAGGCTTCAGATGATCAAATTACTCTGAGCTACGGGAGGACATTCAAACCAAAGGCAAAGAAGTTGAAAACTTTGAAAAAAAATTTAGAAGAATGTATAACTAGAATAACCAATACAGAGAAGTGCTTAAAGGAGCTGATGGAGCTGAAAACCAAGGCTCGAGAACTACGTGAAGAATGCAGAAGCCTCAGGAGCCGATGCGATCAACTGGAAGAAAGGGTATCAGTGATGGAAGATGAAATGAATGAAATGAAGCTTTGAGAAGGGAAGTTTAGAGAAAAAAGAATAAAAAGAAATGAGCAAAGCCTCCAAGAAATATGGGACTATGTGAAAAGACCAAATCTACGTCTGATTGGTGTACCTGAAAGTGATGGGGAGAATGGAACCAAGTTGGAAAACACTCTGCAGGATATTATCCAGGAGAACTTCCCCAATCTAGCAAGGCAGGCCAACGTTCAGATTCCGGAAATACAGAGAATGCCACAAAGATACTCCTCGAGAAGAGCAACTCCAAGACACTTAATTATCAGATTCACCAAAGTTGAAATGAAGGAAAAAATGTTAAGGGCAGCCAGAGAGAAAGGTCGGGTTACCCTCAAAGGGAAGCCCATCAGACTAACAGAGGATCTCTCGGCAGAAACCCTACAAGCCAGAAGAGAGTGGGGGCCAATATTCAACATTCTTAAAGAAAAGAATTTTCAACCCAGAATTTCATATCCAGCCAAACTAAGCTTCATAAGTGAAGGAGAAATAAAATACGTTACAGACAAGCAAATGCTGAGAGATTTTGTCACCACCAGGCCTGCCCTACAAGAGCTCCTGAAGGAAGCACTAAACATGGAAAGGAACAACCAGTACCAGCCGCTGCAAAATCATGCCAAAATGTAAAGACCATCGAGACTAGGAAGAAACTGCATCAACTAATGATCAAAATAACCAGCTAACATCATAATGACAGGATCAAATTCACACATAACAATATTAACTTTAAATGTAAATGGACTAAATGCTCCAATTAAAAGACACAGACTGGCAAATTGGATAAAGAGTCAAGACCCATCAGTGTGCTGTATTCAGGAAACCCATCTCATGTGCAGAGACACACATAGGCTCAAAATAAAAGGATGGAGGAAGATCTACCAAGCAAATGGAAAACAAAAAAAGGCAGGGGTTGCAATCCTAGTCTCTGATAAAACAGACTTTAAACCAACAAAGATCAAAAGAGACAAAGAAGGCCATTACATAATTGTAAAGGGATCAATTCAACAAGAAGAACTAACTATCCTAAATATATATGCACCCAATAGAGGAGCACCCAGATTCGTAAAGCAAGTCCTGAGTGACCTACAAAGAGACTTAGACTCCCACACATTAATAATGGGAGACTTTAACACCCCACTGTCAACATTAGACAGATCAATGAGACAGAAAGTCAACAAGGATACCCAGGAATTGAACTCAGCTCTGCACCAAGCGGACCTAATAGACATCTACAGAACTCTTCACCCCAAATCAACAGAATATACATTTTTTTCAGCACCACACCACACCTATTCCAAAATTGACCACATACTTGGAAGTAAAGCTCTCCTCAGCAAATGTAAAAGAACAGAAATTATAACAAACTATCTCTCAGACCACAGTGCCATCAAACTAGAACTCAGGATTAAGAATCTCACTCAAAACCGCTCAACTACATGGAAACTGAACAACCTGCTCCTGAATGACTACTGGATACATAATGAAATGAAGGCAGAAATAAAGATGTTCTTTGAAACCAACCAGAACAAAGACACAACATACCAGAATCTCTGGGATGCATTCAAAGCAGTGTGTAGAGGGAAATTTATAGCACTAAATGCCCACAAGAGAAAGCAGGAAAGATCCAAAATTGACACCCTAACATCACAATTAAAAGAACTAGAAAAGCAAGAGCCAACACATTCAAAAGCTAGCAGAAGGCAAGAAATAACTAAAATCAGAGCAGAACTGAAGGAAATAGAGACACAAAAAACCCTTCAAAAAATTAATGAATCCAGGAGCTGGTTTTTTGAAAGGATCAACAAAATTGATAGACCACTAGCAAGACTAATAAAGAAAAAAAGAGAGAAGAATCAAATAGACACAATAAAAAATGATAAAGGGGATATCACCACCAATCCCATAGAAATACAAACTACCATCAGAGAATACTACAAACACCTCTACGCAAATAAACTAGAAAATCTAGAAGAAATGGATAAATTCCTCGACACATACACTCTCCCAAGACTAAACCAGGAAGAAGTTGAATCTCTGAATAGACCAATAACAGGAGCTGAAATTGTGACAATAATCAATAGTTTACCAACCAAAAAGAGTCCAGGACCAGATGGATTAACAGCCGAATTCTATCAGAGGTACAAGGAGGAACTGGTACCATTCCTTCTGAAACTATTCCAATCAATAGAAAAAGAGGGAATCCTCCCTAACTCATTTTATGAGGCCAGCATCATTCTGATACCAAAGCCAGGCAGAGACACAACAAAAAAAGAGAATTTTAGACCAATATCCTTGATGAACATTGATGCAAAAATCCTCAATAAAATACTGGCAAAACGAATCCAGCAGCACATCAAAAAGCTTATCCACCATGATCAAGTGGGCTTCATCCCTGGGATGCAAGGCTGGTTCAATATACGCAAATCAATAAATGTAATTCAGCATATAAACAGAGCCAAAGACAAAAACCACATGATTATCTCAATAGATGCAGAAAAAGCCTTTGACAAAATTCAACAACCCTTCATGCTAAAAACTCTCAATAAATTAGGTATTGATGGGACGTATTTCAAAATAATAAGAGCTATCTATGACAAACCCACAGCCAATATCATACTGAATGGGCAAAAACTGGAAGCATTCCCTTTGAAAACTGGCACAAGACAGGGATGCCCTCTCTCACCACTCCTATTCAACATAGTGTTGGAAGTTCTGGCCAGGGCAATTAGGCAGGAGAAGGAAATAAAGGGTATTCAATTAGGAAAAGAGGAAGTCAAATTGTCCCTGTTTGCAGACAACATGATTGTATATCTAGAAAACCCCATTGTCGAGATAGAGCTCCCTCTCCCCTCTCCCCTCCCCCCCTCCCCTCTTTCCACGGTCTCCCTCTGATGCCGAGCAGAAGCTGGAGGGTACTGCTGCCATCTCAGCTCACTGCAACCTCCCTGCCCGATTCTCCTGCCTCAGCCTGCCGAGTGCCTGCGATTGCAGGCGTGCGCCGCCACGCCTGACTGGTTTTCATATTTTTTTGGTGGAGACGGGGTTTCGATGTGTCGGCTGGGCTGGTCTCCAGCTCCTAACCGCGAGTGATCCGCCAGCCTCGGCCTCCCGAGGTGCCGGGATTGCAGACGGAGTCTCGTTCACTCAGTGCTCAATGGCGCCCAGGCTGGAGTGCAGTGGCGTGATCTCGGCTCGCTACAACCACCTCCCAGCCGCCTGCCTTGGCCTCCCTAAGTGCCGAGATTGCAGCCTCTGCCTGGCAGCCACCCCGTCTGGGAAGTGAGGAGCGTCTCCGCCTGACTGCCCATCGTCTGGGATGTGAGGAGCCCCTCTGCCTGGCTGCCCAGTCTGGAAAGTGAGGAGCGCCTCTTCCCGGCCGCCATCACATCTGGGAAGTGAGGAGCGTCTCTGCCCGGCCGCCCATCGTCTGAGATGTGGGGAGCACCTCTGCCCTGCCGCCCCGTCCGGGATGTGAGGAGTGTCTCTGCCCGGCCGCCCTGTCTGAGAAGTGAGGAGACCCTCTGCCTGGCAACCGCCCCGTCTGAGAAGTGAGGAGCCCCTCCGCCCGGCAGCCACCCCGTCTGAGAAGTGAGGAGCGTCCTCCCTCCTCGTCTGGGAGGGAGGTGGGGGGGTCAGCCCCCCACCCGGCCAGCCGCCCCGTCCGGGAGGTGAGGGGCACCTCTGCCCGGCCGCCCCTACCGGGAAGTGAGGAGCCCCTCTGCCCGGCCAGCCGCCCTGTCTGGGAGGGAGGTGGGGGGGTCAGCCCTCCTCCCGGCCAGCCGCCCCATCCGGGAGGGAGGTGGGGGGGTCAGCCCCCCGCCCGGCCAGCCGCCCCGTCCGGGAGGGAGGTGGGGGGATCAGCCCCCTGCCCGGCCAGCTGCCCTGTCCAGGAGGTGGGGGGGGGGGCGCCTCTGCCCGGCTGCCCCTACTGGGAAGTGAGGAGCCCCTCTGCCCGGCCAGCCGCTCTGTCTGGGAGGGAGGTGGGGGGGTCAGCCCCCGGCCCGGCCAGCCGCCCCGTCCGGGAGGGAGGTGGGGGGGTTAGCCCCCCGCCTGGCCAGCTGCCCCATCCGGGAGGTGAGGGGCGCCTCTGCCCGGCCGCCCCTTCTGGGAAGTGAGGAGCCCCTCTGCCCAGCCAGCCGCCCTGTCCGGGAGGGAGGTGGGGGGTCAGCCCCCCGCCCGGCCAGCCGCCCCGTCCGGGAGGGAGGTGGGGGGGGTCAGCCCCCCGCCTGGCCAGCCGCCCCGTCCGGGAGGTGAGGGGCGCTTCTGCCCGGCCGCCCCTACTGGGAAGTGAGGAGCTCCTCTGCCCGGCCACCACCCCATCTGGGAGGTGTACTCAACAGCTCATTGAGAACGGGCCATGAAGACAATGGCGGTTTTGTGGAATAGAAAGGGGGGAAAGGTGGGGAAAAGATTGAGAAATCGGATGGTTGCTGTGTCTGTGTAGAAAGAGGTAGACATGGGAGACTTTTCATTTTGTTCTGTACAAAGAAAAATTCTTCTGCCTTGGGATCCTGTTGATCTGTGACCTTACCCCCAACCCTGTGCTCTCTGAAACATGTGCTGTATCCACTCAGGGTTGAATGGATTAAGGGCGGTGCAAGATGTGCTTTGTTAAACAGATGCTTGAAGGCAGCATGTTCGTTAAGAGTCATCACCACTCCTTAATCTCAAGTACCCAGGGACACAAACACTGCGGAAGGCCGCAGGGTCCTCTGCCTAGGAAAACCAGAGAACTTTGTTCACTTGTTTATCTGCTGACCTTCCCTCCACTATTGTCCTGTGACCCTGCCAAATCCCCCTCTGCGAGAAACACCCAAGAATGATCAATAAAAAAGAAAAGCCCAAAATCTCCTTAAGCTGATAAGCAACTTCAGCAAAGTCTCAGGATACAAAATCACTGTACAAAAATCACAAGCATTCTTATACACCAATAACAGACAAACAGAGAGCCAAATCATGAGTGACCTCCCATTCAAAGAGAATAAAATACCTAGGAATCCAACTTACAAGGGATGTGAAGGACCTCTTCAAGGAGAACTGCAAACCACTGCTCAATGAAATAAAAGAGGATACAAACAAATGGAAGAACATTCCATGCTCATGGGTAGGAAGAATCAATATCGTGAAAATGGCCATACTACCCAAGGTAATTTACAGATTCAATGCCATCCCCATCAAGCTACCAATGACTTTCTTCACAGAATTGGAAAAAACTACTTTAAAGTTCATATGGAACCAAAAAAGAGCCCGCATCGCCAAGGCAATCCTAAGCCAAAAGAACAAAGCTGGAGGCATCACACTACCTGACTTCAAACTATACTACAAGGCTACATAACCAAAACAGCATGGTACTGGTACCAAAACAGAGATATAGATCAATGGAACAGAACAGAGCCCTCAGAAATAATGCCGCATATCTACAACTATCTGATCTTTGACAAACCTGAGAAAAACAAACAATGAGGAAAGGATTCCCTGTTTATTAAATGGTGCTGGGAAAACTGGCTAGCCATATGTAGAAAGCTGAAACTGGATCCCTTCCTTACACCTTATACAAAAATCAATTCAAGATGGATTAAAGACTTAAACCTTAGACCTAAAACCATAAAAACCCTAGAAGAAAACCTAGGCAATACCATTCAGGACATAGGCATGGGCAAGGACTTCATGTCTAAAACACCAAAAGCAATGGCAACAAAAGCCAAAATTGACAAATGGGATCTAATTAAACTAAAGAGCTTCTACACAGCAAAAGAAACTACCATCAGAGTGAACAGGCAACCTACAAAATGGGAGAAAATTTTCGCAACCTACTCATCTGACAAAGGGCTAATATCCAGAATCTACAATGAACTCAAACAAATTTACAAGAAAAAAACAACCCCATCAAAAAGTGGGCGAAGGACATGAACAGACACTTCTCAAAAGAAGACATTTATGCAGCCAAAAAACACATGAAAAAATGCTCACCATCACTGGCCATCAGAGAAATGCAAATCAAAACCACAATGAGATACCATCTCACACCAGTTAGAATGGCAATCATTAAAAAGTCAGGAAACAACAGGTGCTGGAGAGGATGTGGAGAAATAGGAACACTTTTACACTGTTGGTGGGACTGTAAACTAGTTCAACCATTGTGGAAGTCATTGTGGCGATTCCTCAAGGATCTAGAACTAGAAATATGATTTGACCCAGCGATCCCTTTACTGGGTATATACCCAAAGGATTATAAATCATGCTGCTATAAAGACACATGCACACGTATGTTTATTGCAGCACTATTCACAATAGCAAAGACTTGGAACCAACCCAAATGTCCAACAATGATAGACTGGATTAAGAAAATGTGGCACATATACACCATGGAATACTATGCAGCCATAAAAAATGATGAGTTCGTGTCCTTTATAGGGACATGGTTGAAATTGGAAATCATCATTCTCAGTAAACTATCGCAAGAACAAAAAACCAAACACCACATATTCCCACTCATAGGTGGGAATGGAAAAATGAGAACACATGGACACAGGAAGGGGAACAGCACACTCTGGGGACTATTGTGGGGTGGGGGGAGGGATAGCATTGGGAGATATATCTAATGCTAGATGACGAGTTAGTGGGTGCAGCCTACCAGCATGGCACATGTATACATATGTAACCAATCTATTTTAAACTCTTCCAAAAATAGAAGTAGAGAGTATACTTTCAAACACATTTTATGAAGCCACCATTACCATGATTGATACCAAATCCACACAAAAGACACTACAAGAAAATAAAGTTACAGGAGTAACATCAGCAACATGGCAGCCTAGAAGCTCTTATTGCTTCTAACCCCCAAAGACAGTATGAATATGAATAAACAACTACATACTTGAGGGAGAGTACAGGAATGCATCAGAAAAGTAACAGAAACTCTAATGAGCACAGAAACTCAGGATGCCTACATTGAGAATGAAAAAAAAAAAATGCTGGACCTCCACTGTCCCATCCCCTACACATGATCAGCTGAGAATTAGAAGGAACTTCTCCTAATTCAGTGAGAAGGTAAACCAGAGGATCCCAATAACCCCCATCAACATATTGGACACCCACAGACCTCACCACTGGAGTATTTTAGACACTAAGCCTGACTGATGAAGCTGCCTAGAGTCCATATATATATATATATATATATATATATAGCTGTGCTCCTTCCAGAGAAGAAGCCCACCCTGTGTCCTGCTCCCTGTGGCCCATACAGCTATTGCACTGTGCCATCTCACATTTAGAACTATGACTGGAGTGCATCTTGCTCTGGGGACTAATAGCCACAGATCCCCTTCATGCCAGAGGTTAAGCCACTGTTGAAGCACTCCAGCCCAGTGGCCTAACATCCCCAAGCTGATCTTTGAGCAGCTGTTACACCCTTCCCCTGTGGTGCTGAGCAGAAAAATAAGAATTGGAAGGCCCCCAAAGCCTTGACCAATGATATTAACAAACAACCTAAGCAACCACTGTCACAAACATCTGCAGTCTAGGCCATGGGGTCACTCATAGTTATTGGTAACATTCAACACAGATAAGGAAACTACATGTAGACCATACCACTATACTAATTTGGAAACAGTCACCAATTTCTTGCCAACTGGCACAAGAATATCCAACTGGAGGGGAAAGTCTTACTTTATGAAAGCAACTCTAAAAAGTTTGAAAGAAGCAATTGTTCCACCAGATGTACAGATAACACTGAAGTGCCAAAAGAAACATTTAAAAGCAAGGAAATATGACATTACCAAAAGAATATAATAACTTGCTGGTAAAAGACATCAATGAAAAGGAAATAAATGACCTATGGAAAAGGAATTCAAACTACTAATCTTAAGGAATCTCAACAAGATAAAAGAAAATACAGACACAATTCAATAAAATCAGATAAACTATTTATGATATGAATCAGAAATTCAATAGAGATAGGAATAATAATTAAAAAACAAACAGAAATCCTGCAACTGAAGAATTCAATGAATGAAATTTAAAAAATAAAATGGACAGTATCAATAGCAGACTTGATCGAGCAGAAGAAAGAATCTCTGAACTTAAATATAGGTCACTTAAAATTACCCTATTACAGAAAAATTAAGATATAAGAGTGAAAAAAAGTTATAAAACTTATGCAACACCACTAGGTGAATAAATGTTGGAACTCAGAAGTCCCAGAAGGAAAAGAGAAGAGAAAAGGCATAGAAAACTCACTTAATGAAATAATTGCAAAAAAATCTCAAGTCTGGAGAGAGAATGGACATCTAGATCCAAGGCCCCAAAAAAGATTCAGCTGAAAGTTCCTCCCAGTGGCACATTACAGTCAAATTATCAAAAGTCAAAGGAGGAGGGAGAATTCTAAAAACAGCAAAAGTGTCAAGTCACATATAAAGAAATTCCCAGTAGACCAATAGCAATTTTCTTCACAGAAACTTTACAGGCCAGGAGAGTATGGGATAATATATTCAAAGTGCTGACAGAAAAAATTTGGCCAGCAAGAATACTATACAGAGCAAAGCTATGCTTCAGAAATGAGGGAGTAATAACATTTTTTCCACAAAAGAAACTCTAAGGACATTAAACACCATCAGACAGGCTTAAAAAGAAATACTCAAAGAAGTCTTACATCTGGAGGCAAAAAGATAATAATCACTATCATGAAAACACACAAAAGTGTAAAACTTATGGGTGGGGCAGATACATAAAGGAGAAAAAGAAAGGAATCAACGGTTATCACTACAGAAATCC
Source organism: Pan troglodytes (assembly GCF_028858775.2). Lineage (NCBI taxonomy): Eukaryota > Metazoa > Chordata > Mammalia > Primates > Hominidae > Pan > Pan troglodytes. Next base: position 37,747,947 of record NC_072418.2, on the reverse strand, counting down.
ACCAAAGTGCAATGACAATGACAGAGGAAGAAAACAACAAAGGATATACACAACACTCAGAAAACAGTTAACAAAATCACAAGAATATGTCCTCACCTATCAATAATAACTCTGAGTGAAAACAGACTAAATTCCCCACTTAAAAGATAGAAACTGTCTGAATTGATATTTTTTAAATGACTCAAAAATATGCTGTTTACAAGAAACTCACTTCACCTATAAAGATATATACCAATTGAAAATGAAGAGATGATGGCCAGGCCCAATGGCTCACACCTATAATCCCAGCACTTTGGGAGGCCAAGGCGGACAGATCACTTGAGGTCAGGAGTTTTAAGACCAGCTGGGCCAACATGGTGAAACCTATCTCTACTGAATATACAAAAATTCTGAATATACAAAAATTAGCTGGGCATGGTGGCATGTGCCTGTTGTCCCAGCTGCTCAGGAGGCTAAGGCAGGATAATCACTTGAACCCAGGAGGTGGAGGTTGCAGTGAGCCAAGATTGCACCACTGCACTCCACCCTGGGCAACAAAGTGAAACTCTGTCTCAAAAAAAAAAAAAAAAGAAAATGAAGAGATGGAAAAAACATTCCACACAAATGAAAATCAAAAGCAATCAGGAGTCAGTATGCTTATATCTGATAATGTAGATTTTAATGTACAACTATAAGAGACAAAGAAGGTCATTCATAATGATAAAAGGATAAATGACTCCATGACAAAGGATCATTAATAAGGGCTCAAGTGATACGGGATCAAATGGTAAAAGATCAATCAATATACCAAGAGGGTATGACAATTCTAAATACATATGCACCCAACACTGGAACACAAAGAAATATAAAACCAATATTATTAGATTTAAGGAGAGAGATAGACTCCAATACAATTACAGTTGGGGAGCTTCAACACCCCACTCTCAGCAGTGAACAGGTCATCTACACAGAAAATTGACAAACATTGGATTTATGCTGCACGTTAGATCAAACAAATCTAACAGACATTTACAGACTATTTCATCCAACAACTGTAAAATATAAATTCCTTTCATAAGACCATTTAAACAAGAATGAATAAGGTTTCGTATTTGATAGCACAACAGAGTGACAGTAGTGAATAATAATTTAATTGTGCATTTTTAAATGATGAAAAGAATATGATTGGGTTATTTGTAACACAAAGGATAAATGCTTCAGGTGATAGATATTCCATTTACCCTAATGTGATTATTACATATTGAATGCATGCATCCAATATCATATCAAGTATCTATTCTGTGTACAATAAAATAACACTACAAATCAATAACAAGATAAATTTTCAGCCAGGCACAGTGGCTCATGCCTGTAATCCCAGCACTTTGAGAGGCCAAGGTGGGCGGATCACAAGGTCAGGAGATCAAGACCATCCTGGCCAACATGGTGAAACCCGGTCTCTACTGAAATACAAAAAATTAGCTAGGTTGTAGTGGTGCATGCCTGTAGGCCCAGCTACTTGGGAGGCTGAGGCAGGGGAAATCACTTGAATCCAGGAGGCAGAGATTGCAGTGAGCTAAGATCATGCTACTGCACTCCAGCCTGGCAACAGAGTGAGACTATCCAAAAAAAAAAAATGAATTTTCTAAAACACAAATATATGAAAATTCAACAATGAGTTAATAAAGAAATTAAGAAGTAAATTTTGGGCCAGGCACATTGGCTCATGCCTGTAATCCCAGCACTTTGGGAGCCCAAGGCAGGTGGATCACGAGGTCAGGAGTTCAAGACCAGCCTAGCCAATATAGTGAAACCCAGTCTCTACTAAAAATACAAAAAAAAATTAGCCAGGTGTGGTAGCAGGCACCTGTAATCCCAGCTACTTGGGAAGCTGAGGCAGGAGAATCCTTTGAACCCAGGAGGCGGAGGTTGCAGTGAGCCAAGATCGTGCCACTGCACTCCAGCCTGGGCAACACTGCGAGACTTCATCCCCCCCCAAAAAAAATAGTAAATTTTAAAATTTATTGAAACAAATTAAAATAGAAATGCAACATACAAAAGCCTGGGGGATGCAGCAGAAGCTATATAAACAAGAAATTTTGATGATAAATACCTACATTTAAAAAGTAGAAAGAGTTCAGATGAAACCAACACAACATATCAAAATCTATAGGACACAGCAAAATCAATAACTGGGAAGTTTAACAGTAAGTACTCACATCAAAAAAAGATTTCAAGTAAAACTTAACAATGAATTTCAAGGAACTAGAAGAACAAATTCAAGGAACTAGAAGAACAAATACAAATCAAACCCAAAATTAGTAGGAAGAAAACTATAATAAGGATCACAGCAGAAGTAAATAAAATTGAGACTAAAAAACAGTACAGGAGATCAAAAAATGAAAAGCTGGTTATGTTTAAAAGATAAAAATAATCAACAGACCATTAACCAGACTAACTATGAAACAAGAAAAAAGACACAGGTAAATAAAACCAAAAATGAAATAGTAGACATCACAACTGATATCACACAAACACAAAATATCATTAGAGACTGCTACAAATAACTATAAGCTAACAAATTATAAAACCAACCAGAAAATATGTAAATTATTGGACACATAAAATGTACCAAGATTGAACCCAAAAGAAACAGAACTCCTGAATTGAGCAATTGCAAGTAATGAGATTGAATCTCTAATAAAATATCTCCCATCAAAGAAAAAACCCAGACTCCACTGACTTCCTTCCAGAATTCTACAAAATATTTAAGTAGAACTGATATCAGTTCTTCTCAAAGTCTTCCAAGAAATTGAAAAGAACGGAATTATTTCAAACTCTACAAAACCAGTATATCCTGATAGAAAAACCACACAAAAGGACACACGCATACAGAAAAAAAAAAAACTATAGGCCAATATCCATAATAAACATAGATACAAACATCCTCAACAAAATACTAGCAAACCAACCTCAACAGCATAGCAAAATGCTAATTCACCATGATCAAGTGGGATTTCTCCCAGGAATACAAGGATTGTGAATGAAAATATACAAATCAATACTTGTGACACATCACATCAACAGAAGAACAAGAACTGTAAGATCATATAAATAGACACAGAAAATGCATTTGATAAAAGTCAACAATGCTTCATTATAGAAACTCTCAACAAACTGGGTATAGAAAGAATGTACCCCAACATAATAAAATAAATGTATGGCAAACCCATCGCCAAAATCATACTGAATAAAGAAAAGTTGAAATGTCATCCTCTAAAATCTGGAGCAAGACAAGAATGGCCACTTTCATCACTTTTATTCAAAATAGTACTGGAAGTCCTAGCCAGAGCAATTAGGCAAGAGAATGAAATAAAGAGCATACAGCCTGGATAGGAGGATGCCAAATGGTCTCTGCTTGCAGATGACATGATCTTGTATATAGAAAACCCTAAAAGGACCAAGAAAAACCTCTTATAACTGATAAAGGAATTCAGTAAAGGCACATGATACAAAATCGACATACAAAAATCCGTAGCATTCCTACACATCAGCAACAAATTAGTAAAGGAAGAAATCGAGAAGTCAATCTCATGTAAAATAGCCACCAAAAAAAAGAATAAATTTAACCAAAGAGGTGAAAGATCTCTACCAAAAAAGCTATAAAACATTGATGACAGAAAGTGAAGAAGACATCAAAAGTGAAAAGATGTCTCATGTTCATGATTGGAAGAATTAATGTTGTAAAAATGAGCGTATTACCAAAAGCAATCTGCAGAGTCAATGCAATCACTATAAAAATACCAATGACATCTTCACAGAGGTAGAAAAAGCAATCCTAAAATTGGTATGAAACCACAAAAGACTCCAAATAACCAAAGCAACCCTGAGAAAAATGAAAAAAGTTGGAGGCATAACACTTTTTGAAGTCAGAATAGACTATAAAGCTATAGTTTTAAAAAAAAATAGTATTGTACTGGCATAAAAACAGACACATAGACCAATGGAACTAAATAGACAACACAGAAATAAATCCACATATTTACCATCAACATAATTTCAACAAAGGTGCCAAGAACATTTACTGGGGATTGGACAGTCTCTTCAATAAATGGTGCTGGGAAAATTGGATATTAATATGCCAAAAATGTGAAACCAGACATCCATCTCTAATCATATTTTTCCTTAAATCAACTTAAAATAGCTTAAAGACTTGTATGTAAGAGCAGAAACTATGAAACTACTAGAAGAAAATATGAAGAAAAATTTTCAGGACATTGGTCTTGGCAAAGATTTTATAGAGAAAACCTCAAAAGCACAAACAAAAAAAAGAAAAAATAAACGGGACTATAACAAACTAAAAAGCTTCGGCACAGCAAAGGAAATGATCGATAGAGAGAAGAGATGACTTGCAGAATGGGAAAGAATATTAGCAAACTATTCATCTGACAAAGGATTCATATCCAGAATATACAAGGAACTCAAACAACTCAACATGGAAAAACACAAATAATCTGATGTATAAATGGGCAAATTAGCTGAATAAAAATCTCTCAAAAGATGACATACAAATGGTCAACAGGTATTTTTCAAACAGTCAACATTGCCAATCATCAGGGAAATGCAAATCAAAACCACAATGAGCTATCATCTCACCTCAGTAGGGATGGGTATTATCAAAATTACAGAAGATAACAGATGCTAGTGAGGAAGCAAGGAAATGGGAACTCTTGCATACTGTTGATAGGAATGTCCATCATCAATTCCGTTCTTTTCAATTATGGAGGTTTCTCAAAAAAACAAAAATAGAATTACCATATGATCGAGCAATATCATTACTGGGTATACATCCAAGAAAAAAAGAAAATTAGTATATCGAAGACATATCTGCACACTCATTTATTGCAGTACTCTCATTTATTGCAGCACTCTCATTTATTGCAGCACTATTTACAGCCAAGATTTGAATCAACCTCAGTGTCCATCAACAAGTGAAAAGATGAAGAAAATACGGTATATATTTATATATATATGTATATATGTGTATATACATGTATATACGTATATACGTGTATATATATACGTATATATATACACGTATATACGTATATATATATGCAGTGAGACACTAGCCATAAAAAATTATAAAATTCTGTCATTTGCATCAACATGGATTAATTTGGAGCCATTGTGTTACGTGAAATAAGCCAGGCACAGAAGATAAATGCTGCATGTTCTCACTCATCTGCAGAAGCTAAAAAATTGATCTCATAGAAGGAGAGTGTACAATAATGGTCACTAGAGGCAAGGAAAAGTTTGGGAGAGGGGATTATAGCCAAAGGTTGATTAATGGTACAAAGTGCAACTAGATAGGAGGAATAAGTTCTAGTTTTCTATAGCACTGTAGGGTGAGCATAATTAACAATTTATTGTTAAATTACTGATAAGTCTAGTGATGTTGCAGGGTACAAAATATACATACAAAAGTCAGAGACGTTTATATGCATTGATAATGAACTATCCGAAAAAGAAAATAAGAAGGCAATTACATTTCCAGTAACAACAAAAAGAATAAAATGCTTGAAAATAAACTTAGCCAAAGAGGTGTAATACCTGCACACTGAAAACTATAAAACACGATGAGGAAAATTAAAGAAGACACAACTGAATAAAATGACTTCATACTTTCATGGATTTAAAGAATAAATATTGAAATATTCATAATACCCAAAGTGATCTACAGATTCAAGCCAATCCTCATCAGATTCCATGAATCCCAATGGCATTTTTTATAGAAAAAGGAAAAAAAATCCCAAAATATTTATGGAATCACAAAAAAGCTCAAAAAGCCAAAAGAATTCTGAGTGAGAAGATGAAGCTGGAGGTATTAACCTAAAAAATGAGAGAAAATATTTGTAAACCATATATTTGATAAGGGGTTAATATCCAAAATATGTAATTAATTCATAGAACTCATTGCAAAAAACAATCCAATTAAAAATGGGCAAAGGCCCTGCATAGGCATTTTTCCTAAAAAGATATACAAATGACCAACAGATGCATGAAAAGATGTTCACCATCACGAATCATCAGGGAAATGGCAATCAAAACCACAAGATACCATCTCACACACATTAGCATGGTTTCTATCCAAAAGACAAGAAATTGTAAGTGTTTGCAAAGATGTGAAGAAATTGGAACCTTGTGCACTATTGGTAAAAATATAAAATGGTACAGCCTTTATGAAAAACAAAATGGAGGTTTCTCAAAAAATTAAAAATAGAGCTACCATATGATCCAGAAATCCCACTTCTGGGTATATATCTAAAGGAAATAAGATCAATAGATAGGCACCCCTAGGTTCATTGAAGCATTATTCATGGTCACCAAGATAGGGAAACAACCTAAATGCCTGTCGATGGATGAATGGATAAAGAAAATGTGATATATATACACACACACAAAAGCTATCTATCTGTCCATCCATCTATCTTTCTATGTTTTATAAAATATACGATGGAATACTATTCAGCCTTTTAAAAAAGAGAGAAATCCTACTCCTTTCAACAATACGGATGAACCTGGAGGACATTATGCCTAGTGAAATAGGCTAGACACAGAAACACAAATCCTGCACGACCTCACTTCTATGTGGAATCTAAAATGACTGAACTCACAGAATTAGAGAGTAGAATGGTGGTTGCCTGGGGCAAAGTGTAGCCGGGGGATGAATGAGTGAGAAGTTGTTGGTCAAAGGGTACAGAGTTTCAGCTATGCAAGGTAAGTGAGCTCTGAAGATCTAATGGACAGCATGATGACCACGATTAATAATACTCTATTGTAGAGAGGAGTCCGCCTTTATCTGCAGGGGATACATTCCACAATCCCCCGTGAAAGCCTGAACCCATGCATAGTACTGAACCTTGTATACAATATACTATGCTTTTTTTTTTTACAATGCATCCATACCTATCATAAAGTTTAATTTATAAATTAATTGAGAGATTAACAGGTACTAATTATAAAATAGGACAATTATACCAATATACTGTAATAAAAGTTATATAAATCTGGTCATTGTCTGTCTCTGAAAATTCTTATTGTACTGCCGCACCAATTTTTGGACCCTAGTTGACCACGAGTAACTGAAACTGCAGAAAGCAAAACTGAAAAAGGTAGAAGCTGTTGTACTTGAAATTTGCTAAAAATTTATATCTTAAGTGTCCTCACCAGCAAAAAAAAAAAAAAAGAAAAAAGAAAAACCTGTTTCCTACCCCTCAAAAAGTTTCTTGTGCTCTCCCTTTTTACTCAAATAATCTCCCCGCCCTTAATCATTAGTAGGCACTGGTGTGCTCTTCATCCCTATAGCTTTGCCTTTTCCAGAATTGCTAATAAATGAAATCATGCAATATGTAGCCTTTGAGTCTGGCTGACTTCAATACCTTTTTATTTTAAAATTCTAAATATGATCTTAAATCTATGATGGATATGTCAATTACCTTGAGTATGGTGGTCACTTCACACTGTAAATATATATATTAAAGCTGTACATTTTAAATATACACAGTTCCTATTTGTCAATTATGCCAATAAAGCTGGCATAATTAAAAATAAATTTTTAGTAACTACGTAAAATTTTTTTAAAAGTAGGTAAAATTAAAAAAAACTACGTAAGATTTTTTTTTTAATTTTTTTAAATGTACATACAATTAAAAAAAAATTTTTTTAGTAACTACGTAAAAATATATTAAATATATTGACACAGAAGAACCAGATTTCTAAAAAAACAAATTGGGTAATCTTATTTCCAGTAATTAAAACATCTGAAAAAATGAATATGAACAAAGATACATTGATACCTTTAAAATTTTAAGATTAGCCGGGTGCAGTGGCTCACGCCTGTAATCCCAGCACTTTAGGAGGCTGATGTGGGTGGATCACCTGAGGACAGGAGTTCGAGACCAGCCTGACAAACATGGAGGAACCCCGTGTCTACTAAAAAAAAAATACAAAAAAAAATTAGCCAGACATGGTGGCACATGCCTGTATTCCCAGCTACTCGGGACGCTGAGGCAGGAGAATTGCTTGAACCTGGGAGGCGGAGGTTGCGGTGAGCCAAGATCGCACCATTGCACTCCAGCCTGGCAGCCTGGGCAACAAGAGCAAAACTCCGTCTCAAAAAATAAATAAATAAAATTTTAAGATTATAGGTAGAATTTGTCAATGAGAAAATTATTGAAAGAAGCCAGACTCAAAAAGTTACATCTTACATGATTTCATTGATAAGCAGTTCTGGAAAAGGCAAAGCCACCGGAATGAAGAACAAGCTGGTGGCCACTCAGGATTAAGGGCAAGGAGACCATCTGACTACAAAAGCACAGCACAAGGAGTATCTGAAGTTAGGAAGCAACATCTCTACTGTAGTGGAAGTGCCTACGACTCCAGCCATCCATACAAAACCTACATAAGACGGAGTTCTTAAAACTCATGGAAGTGCACATCAAAAAGAGTGAGTTTGCTGCATGTAAATTTTTTAACATTTAAGACTCAAAAAGCTATGAAGAAGTATTGATACACACAAGACCAATGAAGCCGAAAGATTATAAAATCTGTGAAGGAACTCAGACCAAAAACAGTGCATGTTGTATGATTCCCTGTACATGAAGTGCTAGAAAATGCAAACTAATCTATACTGACAGAAAGCACGTCAGTGGTTGCCTAGAAAGAAGGAAGGGGACAAAGAGGCAGGAGACAGGCACTTAAAGAGGTAAAAGGAAACTTTCATAAGAGATGAATCTGTTCATATTTTGATTGTGGTGGTAATTTTCTGGTTTTCACAACTGTCAAAAGTTACAAGTTGTACATTTTAGATATACATGCTTCTTATATGTCATTTATACTTCATTAAAGCTGTTATAATAAAAATAAAAATATACAAGATATAAAAATACAATTAGGAACAACTTAATAGAATAAGGCATGTAATAATGGAGGAATATGCACTTTTTAACTGCATGGAGATCATTAAAAAAATTGACCATGTATTAGAGTATAAAGTAGATCTCAACAAATTTCAAAAGATTTTAAAATCTCTAGAGGATATAATTTGATCTCAATGCGATTTTCATAGAAATCAATTAAAAAATGATTACAAACTCTTCATATCTATAGAAAGTAAGGATTCAATTGGCCCACTTTTACTGTGTCACAAACAACCTGAAAATTCAATAGATTAAAATGACAATCATTGATGATCACTCATGTGCTGTAGTTTGGCTGGTGTTTCAGCTGATATAAGCTGGGCTTGGCTAGATGGTGAGCACTCAAGCTGTGGGCCTGGTAGGACTTGGCCACTCCTGTAGGTTGGGCTCAAATCTGATCAACATCTATTCATTCAGGGGCTCACCCTAAAGAACCATCACTTACTAAGGAAAAGGTAATCTCATAGTGACCACAGGGATGTGGGAAGGAAAGACTAACTGCATGGTCCTATTGAAGCAATTAACTCCCTATTGTCTGCTAACACCCATTGTCCAAATCTAGGGACATGGCTGAGCCTGATATCAATGGAGTGAGGGGAAATGGGGAACTGCACCTGAACTGGGAGGGCAGTGAGTGGTGTATGGACACTGAATGACGACATGATTAGGATCATGTAAAAGACTCTCTAGCAATACAGCAGCACAAAGTAAATATTCTTGAACATTAAATTAATCTGCTAACAACTGACAAACTTACCAAAAGGGAGACATTAAAAAGAAAAATGGGAAAGACACAAATAATGAATAAATTATTTAAAAGGAGATCTCCCTAAGACCCTTCAGCCATTAAAATTAGAGTATATTCAGTAGATTGAGGTGGGAGCATTGCTTGAGCCCAGGAGTTTGAGGCTACAGTGAGCTATCATCTCACCTGTGAATAGTCCCTGCACTCCAGCCTGGGCAATATAGTGAGACGTTATCTGTTAAAAAAAAAAAAGTAACAAAACATTAAAAAATAAGATAGATATTATGGAAACTTTGTATTTTAAATTAGGTGAAGTGTTTAAATTCCAAGAAAAATATTCAAATACTGACATGAGAAGAAAGAGAAATCCTGCATAGTCCTTATGGGCAAACTGTGAACAGCAGGCCTAGGCTCTTTCCCTATAATTAATCCTGGAATAATAACATTGCTCTCATTTTCCTCCAGCACTGCCTCCTTAGAATGGACTTAGATCAATGAGAAATGCTGCATTTCAGGCATTGTTTATTGTGAAAGCTTTGCTTGGGGGATTGCACCTGAATTGGGAGGGCAGTGAGTGGTGTATGGACATTGAATGAAGACATGATTAGGACCATGTAAAAGACTGTCAGGAAAGCAAGGCAATGACCTTCCTGAACTAACATGGACATGGAGCTGCCCTCCAGTGTTGTAAGATATTCTGGATCAGACAGTGATACATGAACATGCCAAGGTGAGCCTCGTGCACATTAATTTCAATTCCCAAATAACTATCCTCCTGAATGGTGGTGTGAAATGTTAGACTGCTGCTGCTGGACATCTCTCACCCCACCAATAACACTGAAAATGCTGAACATGCTTTTGCTTTGTCCTTTCATAAATCTAAGTTAATTTAGAGTCAGGTGAACATCTATTGTGCCTGTAAGTTTTATTGCCCAGAAGAATCTGCAACTGTTGCTGGTGGCCATGCAGTCCTCTAATTATCTGTAAAATTAAATTAAAATTTTTAAAGATTTTTGCAAAGAAAATCCCATGCAGATAGTTTTTCTGGAAAGTTCTGGCAAATACTTAATGAGGAAACCACTCTAACCTTACACAAATTCTTCCAAACAATAAAAAATGATGGTTCATTCTCTGTATCCATCAGTGTCCCTGCAGGAAAGAAATGGCAAACTCACATGGGACACCTGAGGAGAGTTTAATGAATGGCTCTTGGCTGTGGGGTGAGCAAAGTTAAAAGAAGCCAATAAGAAAACACCCAAGGCTAGCAAAAGCAAAATATCTAAAGGGAGATAAGGAAAAGGAGCTATTACTACAATGAACTGAGACCAGTAACTGCAGGAAAGGTCAAGCACACGGGACCTTTGACCATCAGTAGAGGGGTGCAGCTACTGTCAACCTGTAGCCCTAAGGGAAGTCAGCTGGGAGTGAATTACTTCATCTCACCCTCCTCTTCCTTTTCATTTCCCGCCTTATCTCCAATGTATCAACCCATAAAAAGACAAAGGGCAACGTAGCCAAATGACGCAGTCCAGAAAAGGCCATGTTCTGGGGTATGGAGCAGGTTGGGGAAAGGGTAGACTAGATCTCTTAGAATAAATGGAAACCGCCAGTGCATCCCCTGATTCATTTAATGAGGCTGGTATAATCCTGACACCAAAATCCAACCACTCAAGACATAGACAAAATGTTCCACACAATATATTAGCAAAGTCAATGAGATTATATATGAAAAGAATAATGATACCGATTAAGGCAGATTTATCCCAGAAATGCAAGCCAAGTTTCACATTGAAAAATCATCTGATATACTTGAACACATTAACAGAACTAAGAAAAAGCTATATGCACATTTTATTAAATGTAAATAAGATGTGTTCTAAAATTCATCATCTTTCCTTTTTTAAAAAAATGCTCTTAGAAGACAGAAATAAAATAATATATCCTTAATCTAACAAAGAGTGTCTACCAAAAGTATCCTACATTAAACTTCCTATGTAATGGTGAAATATCAAAAGCTATCCTTTTGAATCTGGATGAAGGGTATCCAGAGATACTTTTTAAAATTTTTGTAGCTTTTCATAAGCCTGAAACTGTGCCAAAATTTAAAAATTATTATAAAATAAAAAGCTGTCAAGAACAAAACACAAACAAGAAACCCTTCCCCTTGGGTTCAGATACTAAACAAAAAAGCCTACTTTCACCATTGTTACCCAACACTGTATTAGAGATTCTACAATGCAATAAAGCAAGACAAGTAAAAATCTGAGGATTGAAGAGGAATAAACAAATAGGCATTAGATAGAGTTATATATAGTCTTAGAGCATCTACAGATAAAATGTTAAAAGTTTTTTTAAATGCTGAATACAAAACAATATAGAATAATTAAAATTTCCTATACAACAGCACATACATGTATAAATGTACACTTTAAGAGAAGATACCACCTACAATGGCATTAAAATAGCAGGCGCCCTGGAATAAATAAATTAATACATTCATATGAGTGGTACAGAGATACATAGGTAAAAATTATTGAGAAAATAGGGAAGACCAAAATAAATGGCAACATGTACCAGCTTTATGGAGAGGAATACTCAATATTATCAAAATTTCAGTTCTCTCCAAATTGAATTCAACAAGCTGTTTCTAAACTTATATGGGAATGCAGAGGGCCAAAACCAGCAAAGACACTCTAGGAACAAGGCCAAAGTGGAAGGACTCCCTCTACCAGAGTCAAGAACTAAAGCTTTAGTGCGTAGTCAACACAGTGCCACATTGGCATAGAGACAGACAGACTAGTGAGACAAAATAGAGAACTCAGAAGCAAACTACGGCCCTCTATGGTGCACTTGATTTTTGACAAAGAGGACACAGAGCAGTAGAATAAAGATTATCTTCTCCTAAATGGTACTGGGACAACAGGATATCTAAATAATTAAAAAGTTATTGGACTCTTACCCACACCTTACACAAAAGTCCATTCCATGTGGATTATAGACCTCAATGGACAAGGCAAAATAATAAAGACCTTACAACTCTTTAAGTAAAAGAATATCTTTATGACCATGAGATAGGAATGTTTTTTACATAAACAAAATGCACACACACACACACACCACACCCCGAGCAGAAATATAGCATTGATAAATTTAATTATAGTAAACTTTAAACTTCTTTTTATTAAAATCATTAAAACATACAAAGCTAATCCACAGTGGTGTTGGGGAAGACATTTTCAACAACTAACCAAACAAGGGCTCTTACCAAGAATATAGAAAGAACGCCTACAAATCAGTCAGAGGTGGAAAAAATAGAAAAGAACATGCAATATATAAATGGGAAGAAAGATTCCATTCACATTTCACTAAATGACGAATAAACACATGAAGAGGCCTCAACCTCATTACACCAGAAAATGCAAATGGAAACCACAGTGAGATGCCCCTGACACCTATCTACCAGATGGTTCACACAACACTGACGATACCAGATTGTGGCAATCTAGAGCAGCAGGAAATACTACAGTGTGGCTGGGGAAGTGCATTGTACAACTGCTTTCAAGGTTTCCTGTTTCCTAGGATAGTCAAGAATATGAAGGCCTTATCACCTAAAATTCCACACATCGGCACAAACCCCAACAAATGTGAATATAAACGTGTACAAGACATCAACATATGAAAGCTCCCTACAGTGTTGTTCATGATAATAGAATCAGTGTACCAGGGTAGACTTAAACAATGGAGATAACAACATGGATGAATATCAACAACAATGGGGAACAAAAAAGTAAGATACGGGAGAACAGACACATTACGATCCCAGCCATATAAATTGTAAAAGAGCAAAATTAACGTTTACTGTATATGAAGATGTTTAGGTAGAAAAACCATCCACTGAAACAACAAGTTAATGGGTGCAGCACACCAACATGGCACATGTATACATATGTAACAAACCTGCACGTTGTGTACATGTACCCTAAAACTTAAAGTATAATAAAAAAAAAAACCATAAAATCAGGACAGTGGTCTACTCTAGGAGGTGAGGCTGGTGCCTTGAGGGGCTCACAATGATCTTTCTTGAACTGGAGGGCGTATTGTGAGGTTTGCATTACAGTAATCACTTAAGATACACTTTACATGGTGTGTACGTCTCCATACTTGTGTTCTATGTCACAATAGAAAGATGATTAGAGGTCAGGGGAGGAGGGAAAGGGAGAAATGGGAAGTGAAGAAGGGGAGAAATGGAGAAGGAAGAGGAGAGGCAGGAAGACTGAGGAACAGGGGGAAGAGGGAGAGAACAGGGCAGGGAGGAAAAGACAGGAGAGGACAGGGAGGGAAGAGAGGATGGTGATATGGTTTGGCTCCGTGTCCCCACCCAAATCTCATCTTGAATTGTATGCCTATAATTCCCACATGTGTGGGAGGCACCTAGTGAGAGATCATTGATTCATGAGGGATTTTCCCCACACTGTTCTCATGGTAGTGAATAAGTCTCACGAGATCTGATGGTTTGATAAGGGGAAACCTGTCTTGCTTGGCTCTCATTCTGTCTCTTGCTGCCGCCATGTGAGATATGCCTTTCACCTTCCACCATGATTGTGAGGCCTCCCCAGCCACGTGGAACTTTAAGTCCAATAAACCTCTTTCTTTTGTAAATTGCACAGTCTCAAGTATGTCTTTATTGGCAGCATGAAAAGAGACTAATACAGATGGGGAGAAGGAGAAAGGGCGAGCTGCACCCATGTGACCTGCCTGCCCCAACTCCTCCACAGCTGGGTCGTCCTCCCCACCCATCCCACTCTTCCACCATAGATCCCTCTGCTGTGGGACCACTCCCTGCTCAGCAGGCTCACCAGCTCCAGGCCCTTCTAGAAAGCCTCATCTCACAAAAACCTGTCCCAGAACTCTAAGGTGAACCTACAGTTGAGGGAGCTCCTCTCCCAGTATAAACCTGGCTCCCAATTCCCAGTGCAGGAGAAAAGCAAAGCAGGTGAGCTGGGAGGAGTGCAGGATTTGGGGGCAGGCCATTCTCCACGTGCCAGCCTGGCCGCAGGGCCAATGGTGCCTGGCAGAGAACCACAGGACTTGGTAAGCAGAGGCCAAACAGGCCCCAAGGCCAGATTTGAGTGGGAGCCAATGTGGCCACGTGGGCAAGAGGCCTGACTAAACAGCCCAGGAATCCCATCTACACCACTGGGTCCCTGGAAGATGCTCAAGTTCCCCAAACAACTGGGGATCAGAAGCAGGGGATTAGAGTCACACTTTATCTTAGACACCAGCCCCAGCCCTGTCTCACCCACAGAGAGACCAGGGCACGGACCTGTCACAAGGAAGTGATTCCTGCATCACAGCACAGGCTGGAAGCAAGGCAGGAAATGGGGACTGGCAGATGCCACATGCTGTGCCTACAGGGCCACACCCAGCTGCACTCTTGCCCCTACCCTCCCCATCCCAGCAAAGCCATGCCCCATGGTTTTCCCTCTGGGTCCAGACCCCACCACCCCAGAAGCCTGGCTGAGGTGTCCAAAAATCCTCTGCAGGATGCCCAAGTTCCTCAAACAACTGGGGATTAGAGTCCCCTCTAGTGACCTCACCTTGGACAGCAGCCCCAGCCCTATCCTCAGCCCCAAGGACGCCAGGGCATGAGGCTGTCACAAGGAAGTGGGTGGCTCAAGGCCAGTGCCTGTGCCTTGGCTGAGGGACAGGGCTCAGGTCAGTTTGCTCCATAATTCCCTAAACCCTACAGACCCCATTCCACGCTCTGCTGCAGCCCAGTGTGCCGCACGCTGCTCTGCTGTGCCATGTTGTGTTGTGTCGAGTTGTGCCGTGGTGTGTGCTGCGTCACTGTTCCTGCAAACTCCCTGTCCGGGAGCTCTAGGGCCCTGGCCTCTGAGAATTCCTAGCCCCGAGTCAGCCTCAGGCAAGGCCTGCATTCTTGCTGCCTCCACTTCCCTGGCTCAGTCTTGCAGCCCCCGCTGACCCCTCTGCCACTCACCTACCACCCATCACCGCCACTTAGAAGCCAGAAAGCAGTGGGAGCAGTCTCCCCGACCCCTCCATTCTCTGCCCCCTCTGCCCCCTCACTCCATTCTCCAGGACTCTCTATCCTAACATGGCTCTTGAAAATGCCCTGACCCACCCACCAGCCCCAGGGCACTTCCTGCCCAGGTGTTTGGCACAAGAGATGCCCCCACACCGGCCCCATCATGTGCCCTGGAGCCCTCGAGGCTGCAGCATGGGATGCCTGTCTGGCCCTGGACCTGCCCTGGGCCCCGCTGTCTGCTGCTGCTCACAGGGCAAAACCAAACAATTGCTGTCCTCCCTCTGAAACGGTGGCCATGAGGGTGCAGGGAAGGCCTCGCGTCCCTCCTGTGCCCAGGCCCCTCGCCCACACACTCTGGCTGGCTGCATCTGCTGCCCAGAGCCCTTGGTCACAAGGCGAATAGCCCGGACCACAGTGATGACAAGGGAGGCCCTTCCTAAGCCTAGAGATGGTCTAAACCTTCATGGAACTGCTGGTCCCAGTGCCAGCCAGAGTCCCAGGTGAGGCTGAGATGGCTCAAAGTGGTGCACGGGAGATGTCTGATATCAAACCCTCTAGGGAGGTAGATGATGTCTCCAGCCTGGTGACTTCCCTGGCCTCCAGCCACCACCACCCCTAGTGTCCCCAGGGCTAAAGGTGCAAGCTTGCCCTGGCCCTGGCATAGAAAGTGCACGATCTGGTCATGTCATGCAGGTGAGGATACCTGTGTGCCAGGTAACCTCAGGTGGGCATGGTGGCTCTTGTGGGGCAGTCCTGTAACCTGCAGTGTGGTGGGTGGGATGGATGCATGTGACACAGGCAGGAACTTCCTCTCATAGCACTTGAGGACCCACATGTGTATTGGGTGGGGCTGATGGGAGTCACAGGTGAGTGGCTGGGCACAGGCAGGTGATTGAGTGACAGCTACACAAACCCCATCACTGAGCATGTCCCTCCCAGGGCAATGCAGATCAGCCACTGGAGGGACATGCTCCTAGCCCTGGGAGGCCCAGAGGGGCCTCAGGTCCTCAGGAAGCCTCCTGGCCCTCTCTACCCTCAGAGGACCCCCCTCCCTCTAGAGACCCCTCCAGCTGGCTCCACCTGCAGCTGTGGGGGTTGAGAGGGGACACAGTGCTCTGGGGTCCAGAGAAGGAAGGAAGATGGAGGGAGGGCGGCCCTCTGCTCCCAGGCCCTCTATTCCCTGACTCTGCTGTTCAGCCCCACAGCGGCCCTCTTGGAGCCCACACCTTTCAGCTGCAGTCTCCCAGCCTCTGTCCCCAGGACGAAGCCCACTCAGACAGTGCTTCTCCACTGTACCTGGCTTTTCCCCCTGGGGAGGGTCCCCAAATGGTGTAAAGTGAGGAAACATCCCCTGTCCCTGCCCTGCTGGGTCCCCACACCAGGCCTCCCCCATCTCTCCCTTTCTTTCTCAGACACAGACCCAGATGCAGAGGCAGAGGCGGCCACACAGCCCCTCCCAGCCACAATCACAACCTCATATTCATATAATCACAGACCCTCCACCCCACACAGTGGGTGGAATCCTGCCAGCGCATTCCACTCACACACACACAATCCCATTCTCACGCACATGCACCCAAGCCTCATCCCGCACACACAACATGACAGGCCACAGAGCCGGCTGAGAGTCTCAGCACGCATGGACGCCTGCACTGCGCAGGTTGCAGCCCAGGCTGCAGGAACCACAGGTGGCAGGGACGACACAGCAGGTGGCCGGCCAGGGAGTGGCAGTGGTCTCCATCCTCCCTGCTCAGCCACAGCCCCTGCTTCAGCGTCTGCCAGTCCAACTGTCAACTCATCCACTCAACTTTACAACTGGAATGTGGGGGTGTTCAGGGCCCTGCCACTGGTGACGGCCACTCTAAGTCCTACCCAATGCTGGGTAGGTCCTTGAAGAGGCCCAAGTCCTGGGCGCTACTATGAGGTTCTGTACGTGCACAGTGACGGCTCATGCCTGGCCGAGGTGAGCCCACTCAGTCTGGGTGGCACAGCCTAATCTAGGAACTGCTCTGCGGTTCTACATGGCTCTCAGCAGCCCAGTTAGTGTCCTCTGCACCGGGCGTGTCCCTCAGGTGCTCCTAGCCAGACCCTCCCTTGACAAAGTAGGGCACAAACCGCTATTGGAGCGGCACTGGCACCCGAGTGTACAAGCGTCAGCATCCCTGCTGCCTTCCCCACCCCCAGCTGTCCCCACCTGCTGATTCTGCCCCTGGGGTCACACTTACAATTTAGGGTCCTGTCAGGAGACAAAAATCACGTGAGTGACATCAGCTCCCTCATATGTAGGTGCTGGGAAAAGGGCTTGTGGGGTGCCTGTATAAACTGGCCATAAAAATATGGGAATAAGTTGTGGAAAGCCACAAAAGGCCTCTGAGGAGGAAAGCCTCCTAATTGCCATCATGTTCCCATGCTCAGAGCAAGACCCGCTGTCTTCTCGGTAAACACTGTGCTCAGGGAGAAAGACACTTCTTTGAAACACTGGAATGTGGACAGACGTGCAGGCTCCCAGTTAAGGCCGCTCCTACTAGCTACTCTCCGACAAGTTAAAGTTATGCTGTTTGAGCACAAAGGAGACTCATTTAAACTGCTATTGCTATAGATTATGCCTGTGACGCACTGCCACCCTTTCACTGTTTCTCCCTGAACATCTGCTTCTTAGATCTAAGGGACTGTACTCAATAAATAGTGTGGAGACCAGAGCTCAGCGCCTTTTGCAGCCTCCACATTTTGCACCGGCCCCCTGGCTGCCCCCCTTTCACTCTTAACTTGTCTCTTCTCAATCCTTTGTCACACCAGACTTCAGGTACCCTACAGGTGGTGTTGAGGCTGGTCCCCAACATGTAGGGTCCCTTCACTGTGTCACATGTGTCCCTAACACACTTGCTACATCTCATGTCCTTTAGGTTCTGTGTTTTACTCCAGATAATGTTCTTTGAATCCAAATTACAGTTTACTGATTTCTCAAAAGTTGCACCTAATGTGCTATCCATTCAGACAAACATACTCACTTAGCAAATGTTTGTTGAGCCAGCACTCAGTGGCAGATTCTGTGCTAGGGCGTGCCAAGTGCAGACACACGTTTGCCAAGACACAGGGTCACATGTGCATGCACACTCAGACCTGCAGGCCTACACCAGTGTTCAGCCTGCTCCCAATCCCAGGGAGCTCCAGGGAGGACAGAGAGAATGTCACAACACCCAACCCCTCCCACTGCATGCTGAGTCCAGTTCCTGATACGCTGCCACCCCAACAGCATGGCCCAGGGCCGAGGGTCTCTCTGCAGACCTGCCCTGACCACATTCACATACACACACACACACACACACACACACACACACGAAGAGGCGTGTCCCTTGTTCAGATATACATAAAGCTCACCCATCGCCAAATTCCCTGCCTGTGCCTGCTGGGACCAGACTCCGCTGTCATGAGGGTGACATCCGCTGCCTGTGCTCTTCTGCTGGCTCTGATCTGCAGCGTCCAGCTGGGTAAGAAAGAGGTGAGCAGGGCTGGGAGGAAGCGGTGGTCCTGCTCCTTCACTCTCATCACCATCCCAAGGTCTCATTGGCCATGGGAGGTTTCGCTGAATTCTGACCTCCTCTGCTTTCTTATCTCACCTCATCCTCCACAGGGGATGCCTGCCTGGATATCGATAAACTGCTTGCGAATGCTGTGTTTGATGTGTCCCAAGACCTCCTGAAGGAGGAGCTTGCTCGTTACAACCCCAGTCCCCTGACAGAGGAGTCCTTCCTCAAGGTCCAGCAATGCTTTGCCAATGTCTCCGTGACAGAAAGATTTGCTCATTCAGTTGTTATTGTGAGTGTGCCCGGGGGGACCTGCACACACTACATGGCCACACGTCCCAGGCTTGCACTTCCCTGCACTTGCCTTCCATCCTGCTTTCCACGTTTTAAGCAGGAAGCCACATCCCAGGATGCCCAAAATCAGATGAAGTTCCCCACCTGCCCCAACAGGGCCCTCCTGCCTCACCTCTCCAAGTCCTCGACCCAGACGCTGCAACTCTGCAAGGGGAGAACCTCTGCCCCTGGTGCCCGGGAGAGGCCTAGGCATGCAGGGAACCACAATCACTGCACCAAAGCACTGATGATGAGTACACAGCAACACACACTCACACAGGACGCTGTTAACAGCAACACACACACCCCATGCCTGCCCACACACATGCATACACGTGTTACACCAACACATGCAGAGTCACACTCAAGCAGGAGGCACAACCCACATCCACCATCTTTGTCCAGAGCCTGGGATCCCCAACAAGCAGACACACTCAAGGAGCTCCTCTGAGCTCAGGGACCGGGCAATAACGATGAGTCTGGGGAGCCTTTCACAGAGGCCACCGGCTCCTCTCTTTCTTTTTCCAACAGAAGAAGATCCTTCAGAGCAACGATTGCATAGAAGCAGCCTTCTGATCTGAGGACCCCTGCAGATCAGATATTGGCCCTCCTGCCTTCCTTGGGGCTCCCTGCGTTCCTGGCCTGGCTCTGTTCATCACTACAGAGACCCCAATGAACACCTGCAGCTCAGTTCTGTGTTTTGGCATCTGTGTGGGGTTGGCTGTGACCGCATATGCAGAGTGTGACCAGGGTCCCAGTGTGAAAATATGCGACTGAGGAAAAACTCTACAGGTGTAGCATAGACATGCCTGTTTTCTTTTTGGCGGGGAGGAGGGTGGCTGGATTGCATTGGCGCGATCTTGGCTCACTGCAGCCTCCACCTTCTGGGTTCAAGCGATTCTCCTGCCTCTGACTCCTGAGTAGCAGAATACAGCCACACACCACCACGCTTGGCTAATTTTTGTATTTTTAGTACAGACAGGGTTTTGCCATGTTGGCCAGGCTGGTCTCAAACTCCTGACCTCAAATGATCCACCTACCTCAACCTCCAACGTGCTAGGGTTAGAGGCATGAGCCACTGTGTCCAGTCGATATGCCTGTTTTTGGAACCCAGGAAATCAACCTTAACACACTTCTCCATCTCTACCTACCCAAGCCATCCTTTTTTCTCCCCCTACCTCTACCCCACAAC
The DNA here is from genome assembly GCF_028858775.2 of Pan troglodytes. Taxonomy (NCBI): domain Eukaryota; kingdom Metazoa; phylum Chordata; class Mammalia; order Primates; family Hominidae; genus Pan; species Pan troglodytes. The sequence continues at coordinate 37,727,147 of NC_072418.2, read as the reverse complement.
CCCTCAATGCAGAACCTCCAGGGCTCCCCAGGACTCGGGATGCTGGAGGCTGGGAAATCACACCCTCCTGGCTAAGTCACAAGCCTCAGCGTCCCCATAAATACCTGCAGCTCAGCTCTGCTCCTGGGGCTGGTGGAACCAGGCAATCTGCATGAGGCCATGGGTCTGTGTGGCCATGTCACCATGACAGGGGACATTGACATTGAGGTCACAGGGAACGAGTGCCACCCTCAGACACGGCCCCTCTCTCCCACCTCACCCCTCAGTTGATTTCATCCTCGATGGAGGTCTCAGTGGCCTTCAATACACTGATGAGGCTCCATCAACTCCTTCTGGGGGAGGTCCTTCCCCAAACCTCAAGCCCTTTCCGCAGGCTCCTTGGACCTCCCAGGCGGTGGTCGCCTACCCCTATCAGCTCACACCGCCCTAGACTCCTCCCTCTCCCTCCCACCCAGGTGTCTCTCAGATGACACCCTCCAAACCCTGTCCCTCCCTCCTGCTCAGGTCAGCGAGACCTCCATCCCTCTGAGTCTCCCTGCCTCCAGCCTCACTCCCCTTCCATGGGAATACCAGCCTGGATCTTCTTTCTCCCTGGATCTTTGAGAGCTCATTTCCCTACAAGTGCAGACCCACCCTTCAGCAGGGCACACACGGCTGGCCAGGACAAGGCTCCACTGCTGACCACCCTATCTTTGGACTCCCGGATTTCCTTTCAACATTCTTCTCCTCCCTCACTCCCACTGCCCAAAATGCCCTTTCTCCCTTCCACCCATTCTCCTTGTCATCCCTCAGCCGTCATCTCCTCCCAGGTCACACGTTTCAGTCCCCCATCTCAGGACACATCATCTCCCCTCTGTCCCCAGAATTGGCCTCATTTAATGCACTTTCCATCCCAGTCATCACCCATCCACTCAGCCAGGGAAGAAGTGTCCCCTGCCACACATCAGGCCCTTTCCCAGAGCCAGGCACCCAGTGGAAAACAAGGCAGGTGACGGCCCTGCTTCCCTGAAGTTCACATCCAAGGTGAAGAGGGGGTTGCAAAGCTCAAGAAAATTGTAATAGTGATGAGAACCACAAGGACCACCCAACAGGGAAATGTGATCGGGTGGGACTGGCTTGAGGTGCCACATTGGCCAGGTGGTCCCAGAAGGCATCTGAGGAGACAACATCTCCCCTGAGTCCTGAAGAACCTGAGGCAGCCACCAGGTGAAGGTCTGGGGCAGGGAATGCGGCATGATGAGAAAGGATTTGTTGTGTTGGAGAAATGGCCAGTGCAGCTAGAACAAGGGGCAGCAGGGAAGGAGGTCACGTCAGAAAACGAGGTAAGTGCCAGGTCACGCAGGACCTTGCAGAAAGGTGGATCCTTTCCATGTGCAGTGAAAAATCCTGGGAGGGGATGAGCAGGACTTACGAGGTCACACTTTCCCTGTTGGAATAGAGTAACAGGGGCGGCAGTAGAGGCAGGAAGACCAACTGGGAGTCCCTATGGCCGTCCAGGTAGACACCGTGGCCTTGTCACAGTGCAGCCCTGGAGAGACACGAGGGAGACAGAGGCTGGGGCAGCACTGAAAGCACCTGCTGTTGAATTGAATATGGGGAGAGGATGTGGAGAGAAGGGGAATCAAAATGATCTCATCACATTTGGGCTGGAGCAGCTGGCTGGATGTGATGCCACTGCTGAGAAGGTGAAGCCTGGGGAGGAGCAGGTTTAGGGCAAAGATCCAGAGTCCCATGCTGGCCTGGATAAGTTTCCCACATCCAAGACATCCATTAGCTATCCAGGAGGACGGGACACAGCGGGTGTGAGATGCTCTAGTTTGGAGCTCATGGAATAGTTGGGCCTGGAGACAAAAACATGTAAATTTCAGCATTTCAATGGAATTTAAATCTGTGGAGCTAAAGAAAATAATAAAGATCATGCTACTTATTCAGTCTCAATTAAAACTCAGCTTTTAGCAATCAAAGATGGAGAGTTTCAACCAGAAGTAAATGAAAAGAATTAGAAATGCCCTGAGAAATTTGGACAAACATGTTATTGATATAAACACTTTGAGATGCAAAAGCATTTCACATGTATTTGAAAGAATAAGGAAAATGTTAGAAAATAATTGTCACTGAAGATGAGTCTACCCATGATCTGTCAGTTGTCCTGAAATTGAGTAATTTCTTAAAATGACAATGTCCTGTGAGAGTTTACTTTAACTAAAATGCTTACGACTCTGTTATTCTTAATGATATGTGATGATCTCTGTATTGTTGGTATAAGGAATTATATTCCCTACTTGTATGTTTTATAGAATATTGAATTTCAGCCATAACTTAGTAATATTAACCTAGCACTATATGGAGCTCCTCCGGCACCCACAGAAATGCCTCATCCACATCCTCTTCAACAAGAGTCTTGCTGCCCAGATGTAGGAAGTGCTGTCTCTGAAACAGGTGAAAGAATGGAAGGATAGATGGATAGCTGGACAGATGGATTGTTGGATGGATAGGTGGATAGATGCATCTATGGATAGATGATGGATGGATGGATGGATGGATGGATGGATGGATGGATGGATGAATGGATGGATGGATGAACGGATGAATGGATGGATAGATGGATGGATGAATGGATGGATGGATGGATGGATGGATGGATGGATGGATGAATGGATGGATAGATGGATGGATGAATGGATGGATGGATAGATGGATGGATGGATGGATGGATGGATGGATGGATGGATGGATGGATGAATGGATAGATGGATGGATGAATGGATGGATGGATGGATGGATGGATGGATGGATGGATGATGAGTGCATGGATAGATGGAAAATAGAATCATAGCTGAGATCCATGTTCCATTTGAGAGAGGTCAGGTCACGACATGAGGACACCTGGGACCTCCTCCAGGCCCTGTGTCCTTGGGCTGTGCAGGACCTTGGAGGTGGAAACTATACCCCTTCTGACTTCAGTCCTCTCCTGTGTAATGTGAGAAAAGTGGGCCAGGTAACATCCTCAGATGTGGTCTAGGGACAATAGGCTTCAAAGCCATTCTCAAGGTTGAAATGGGGTCATACCCACATTCCTGGTTTCCCAGGCCTTGGATCCAAGGACATACTCAGAGAACTTGTGATGAAGAAATGAGTAAACAATGAGCAGGTGGTTTTATGTCCTTGTTGACTCTGACCTGGATTATGGCAGCTGCCTCCTTCCTCCAGGACCAACTCCCTGGGCTCCAGGCCATCCCCACAGCTGCCAGAGTGACCTTCCCTGCACTCCATGGCAGCACCTGCGGCTCCAGGAAAAGCCCTCGGGGGCTCCTGATCCTCCTTCCTCAGGATAAAATGCAGGCCCTGTGCAGGTCATTGGAGGCCCACATCTTCTGTCCCCACACCTGCCTTGAACTCACCCTCCTCCTCCATCATCCAGACTGCCCTGGGATCTGGTCCATGACTGTAGGTCTCACCCCCTAGGCTGCAGCACAAAGGGTCACCATGATGACAAGCCCTTCTCCACTGAGCCTGTGTGGGGAACCCTGGCCCATCCTGCCAGCTCCCCCTCCACTCCTCCCTGCAGCCTCCAACTCTGCTCATCTCCCCTCACCCATGACAGCCAGAGCCCCCTGGAGGCCTAAGTCCACCTTGCTGCTGGGTTCCTTGACCTACTAATAGGATACAAAAGGCACAGGGACATTTTAATGCCTTAAGTGCAAGTGAGACCCCTCAGACCTGTCACTCAGGTCCAGGGGCCTCCCAGGACTCCTGAGCAAAACCTCTGCCAGGCTCCCACCAACTCAGAGCTGGCCTCCTGCCCTGGCTCTGAGCCACTCCCTGGTAGAAGACAGGCCATTGAGCCATCCTCTCTGCCCTGACCAGTGCTCCCCACACCTCCCTTTAGCTCAGTCCCATTTACCTCTCCTGCCTGAAGTCAGCCTCCCACACCCTTCAGAGCCACCTCACAAGGTCACTCCAGTCTTAGGTGGGCAGTACGTCTAAGTGTTGACCTTCCCATAGCCTCCCTCCAACCCCTAAGTCATTGCCCAGAATGCAGAGGTGACCTCTTAGAGTCCAGGTCTCATCACGTCACCACACACCCCAGACACCTACCCATATCTCTCAGCACAGAGTCCATACCCAGTGCCAGAACACACAATAGGCAGGACCCAGCCTGCTGACCTTGAGACCTGATCCTCCACCCTCCCTCTGTACACCCCAGCTTTCCACTTTGCTGGGCCCCATCTCTCAGGTTTCTTTTTGTCTCTGACCTCTGCCAGGGTGGTTCCAACACCTGACCTTCTCCAAGTCTCCTTCTCCAAGTTCTCCTTCTCCAAGTCAAGAGTGAACTCTTAGCACCCCCATTTCCTTCTCCTCCATCCATCGGTCACCCCATATGTGCCCTGAGGAGTGTGACCAGGTCACCAATGCCCTGTGTGTCTCCTGCATGGGCTCTGCATGACTTCACTAGACACTGGGTCATGTTGGTTGAGTGCACAGGACATCAGCAGAAAGTCTAGTGAGAGAGGGACTGGAGCGGGAGATGGAGCATCTGACCCCTGTGGGGTGGCAAGCCCTGGGGCTGAGCATGCCAGAGGTCTGGAAACTCACCAGGCCTGACATTTACCTTTCTGTTTTAATTCCAAAAACCTATGCAGGTTAGGGATCTTCAAGCCGAGTCAATAGCAATAAGAAGCATTTCCTGGTGCCACTCGGCCAAGCCTCCCGCCCACCTGGCCCGGCCTGACTCACACTGGTATGCGGACCTGTGGCCTGGGTGACGGCCACATCACTGAGGAAGGAAGTGGGCCTCAGCTAGGGGCGAATTTTCATGATTAGATTTTCTCTCATTAGAGGCTGTCATGAACAACAATACAACCACCAATTTGAAAACCTAGCAGAAATGTATAAATTCCTGGAAAAATACAACCTACCAAGATTGAACTGAAAAGAAATCAAACTTTTGAACAGACCAATTACAAGCGACAAATTGAATCTGTAATAAAATGTCTCCTATCAAAGAAAATTCCAGACTCCAATGGCTTCACTGCAGAATTCCACCAAATATTTAGGAGGAATTAATAGCAATTCTTCTCAAACTCTTCTAGAAAATTGAAGAGTATAGAATTCTTCCAAATTCAGTTTACAAGGCCACCATTATCCGGATATCAAACTCAGGGAAGGACACAACAACAAAGAAAACTATAGGCCAATATCACTGATAAACGTGGATGCAAACATCCTCCCCAAAATACTGGCCAACCAAATGAAGCAGCACATCAAAGTGATCATTCCTATGCCAAGTGGAATTCAACCCAGGGATGCAAGGATGGTTCCTGACACACAAATCCACAAATAAGACATATCACATCAACAGAATGAGTACAAGAACCATATGAACATCTCGAAAGGTGCAGAAAAAGCATGATAAAATTCAACAGTCCTTCATGGTAAAAACTCTTAACAAACTGAGTATAGAAGGAATGTAGCCCAACACAATAAATCAATGTATGGCAAGCCCACAGCCTATTCACATCATAGTGAATAGGGAAAAGTACAAAGCTGTTCCTCCAAGATCTGGAACAAGGCAAGAATGTCCATTTTTGCCACTTTTATTCAATGTAGTAATGAAAGTCCTAGCCAGAGCAATTAGGCAAGAAAAAGAAATAAAGGGCATCCAGACTGGAAAGGAGGATGTCAAATTGTCTCTGTTTGCAGAGGACATGATCTTATGTACAGAAAACCCCAAAAGCACCACCAAAAAACTCTCAGAACTGATCAATAAATTCATTAAAGGTGCAGGATATAAAATCAACATACTAAAATCAGTACCATTCCTGAACATCAACAATAAATTAGAAAAGAAAGAAATCAAGAAAGTGTAATGACACTTGATACCTTTAAAAATGTAAGATCATAATTAGAATTTGTAAATGATCAAAAAAAGATGCGAGACTCAAAAAAACTACATATTGCCGGGTGTGGTGGCTCACACCTGTAATCCCAACACTTTGGGAGGCCGAGGCAGGTGGATCATCTGAGGTCACGAGTTCGAGACCAGCCTGACCAACATGGAGAACCCCCGTCTCAACTAAAAATACAAAAAATTAGCCAGACATGGTAGCACATGCCTGTAATCCCAGCTACTCGGGAGGCTGAGACAGGAGAATCGCTTGAACCTGGGAGGCGGAGATTGCAGTGAGCCGAGATCACGTCATTGCACTCCAGCCTGGGCAACAAGAGTGAAACTCTGTCTCAAAAAACAACAACAACAAAGCTACATATTGCATGACTTCATGATAAGCAGTTCTAGAAAACGCAATGGTATCAGAATAAAGAATGAACCAGTGGCCACTCAGAACTGGGGACAAGGAGAATATTTCACTACAAAAGCACAGCACAAGGAATATTTGAAAATAAGAAAATGGCATCTCTATTGTGGTGGTAGTGCTTGAGATTCCAGACACCAATACAAAACCTGCAGAAGACACAGCTGTCAAAACTCATGGAAATAAACGTACATCAAAAATAGTGAGTATCACCATATGTAGTTTTTTTTAATTTAACATTCAAAAAAGGTACAAACTATTCATACACATGACACAGATGAACCAGAAGGACAATGCTGTCTGAAGAAATAATAACATTCCATACTGTATGATTGAATTTACATGAAGCAAACTAATCTATACTGACATAAAGCTGATCAGCGGTTGCCTAGAGAGGAGGAAGGGGTTAAGGAGATGCAGGAGAAGGTGTTACACAGAGGCACAAGGAGGCATTTGGAAGTGAGGGATGTGTTCATTATTTTGATCATTATGGTGGTTGTTCTGATTTTTGCAACTGTCAAAAGTCACAAATTATGTACTTCAGATATACATATTTGTTATACGTCAATTATACTTTATTAAAAGATATTAAAACAAAATAATTTAATAAACATACAAGATTTTAAAGTACAATTAGAATCAACTTAATAGACTAATGAAGAGAAGAACATTAAAAAGAGACATTTACTTTATAATTAAAATGATAATAGCCCTTCCCCAAAACTCAACTGTGTTTATAAAGCTAATGAGAGACCATCAAGCTAGGAGGATAGTGCCTGATGGTCCCTCTTAATTTGGCCAAGGTATAGACATAAACAAAAGTTATAAACTATACACTTTAGGTATATGTAATTGTTATATGTCAACTATACTTCAATAAAGCTATTAAAACAAAATAACTTTAATAAACATATGAAATCATTGCCACCAATTATTCTGGATTTCACAGATATGCAACTTCCCCAGTTACTTCTGCAGATACCATCACTATGGTAGAACCTGAGATTGGCTTTTGGAGATGTCTTTTCAGATTTTCTTTGTGTGTCTAACACTGATGGCTCCACCTGGATCCATTAGCCACTCCTGTGGCCCCATCCAGAAGTGACTCCATGCAAAAAGACAGCTTTGACTCCCTATTCTTTCATCTTCAACCCAAGCCCTCACCACTCCATATAACCAAGTCCCCTGCCCACCAAGCATCTTTGAAAATCCCATAGCTTCTGAGCCTTCAGTGAGATCATTTTGATGATAACTCTGTCCCCTACATGGCATGGCCAGCCTCCCATCAATTAAACTCTTTCTTTACTGCAATGTTATGGTCTCTGTGAATTGATTTTGTTTGTGGAGCAGGCAGGAAGAACCCGTCAGGCACTTACACCACTCCAATCTTATACAAATTCTTCCAAAGCATAAATAATGAGGGCGCATTCCCTGTACCAGTCAGTGTCCCTGCAGGAAGGAAATGGCACACTCACACAGGATACGTGACAAGAGTTTAATGAATGACTATAAACAAAAAATAAAATTCTAAGGCCTGCAACCATCTGAATGGAACCCTTCTCTTGACCAAGAGCATTCAAAGTTAATCTAAAAAACTAGTTCAGGTCATAGTGGAAGGAGGGGTCAGATATGCCTCATTATACCCATCTCTCTTTTGGAATTCAGGAAAAGCAGACCAGGATTTAACATCAACACAGACCTTAAGTCTGATAAGAAATATTTACAATCTATTCTCTCTGAAGCCTGCTACCTGGAGGCTTCATCTGCTTGATAAAAACCTTGGTCTCCACAATCCCTTATCACAACCCAGACATTCTTTTCTATTGATTCACTCTTTGAACCAACTGCCAATCAGAAAATTTTTAAATCTACCTACTACCTGGAAGCCCCCCCCATCCCCACTTCAAGTTGTTCTGCTCTTCCAGATCGAAGCAATGTAAATCTTACACGCATTGATTGATGTATTATGTCTCCCTAAAATGTATGAAAGCAAGCTGTATCCTGACCACCTTGGGCACATGTCCTCAGGACGTCCTGAAGCTGTGTCATAGACACATCCCTAGCCTTGGCAAAATAAACTTTCAAATTGATTGAGATCTCTCTCAGACACCCTTGGGTTCACAGGCTTATGGCTCTGCTGTGAGCAAAGTAAAGGGAAACCAATAACAAAATGCCCAAGGCAAGCAAGAGCAAAATATCTAATGGGAGGCAAGGAAAAGAAGCTTTGCTACAATCCAGTGAGACCTGTAACTGTAGGAGAGAGCGGGCTCCCAGGACCTTCGGACACTAGGATAGGAACGCAGCCATGGCCAACCTGTAGTCCTGAAGGAGGGCACCTGGGAGTGAGTCCCCTCATCTCGCTCTCCTCTTTCCTTCAGTGCCCTGCTATATCTCCAATGTCCTGACCCACAAAAACCAAAGGGCAATGTAGCCCGATGATGCAATCCACAAAAGGCCATGTTCTGGGGTACAAAGCAGACTGGGGAAAGAAGAAGACTAGATCTGTTGGAATAAATAGAAATTACCACTACATCCCCAATTCATAATGAGCTGGTATCATCCTGACACCAAAATTTAACCACTCAAGGACATAGACAAAATGTACCATGCAAGGTATTGGCAAAGTGGATTAAATTACATTTAAAAATAGTATATGCTGATAAAGGAGGATTTACACCAGAAATGCAAGGTAGCTTTCAAATTAGAAAATTATTTGATGTAATGTAACACAATCACAGAACTAAGGGGAAAAAAACTGTACACACAGTTCATTCAATGCAAGTGAGATGTGCTATAACATTCATCTTTTCTCGATTTAAAAAATTGTCTGACGCAGGATACAGTGGCTCATACCTGTCATTGCAGCATGTTGGGAGGCCAAGGTGGGCAGATCACTTGAGCCAGTAGTTTGAGACCACGTTGGGCAACAGGGCAAAACTCTGTCTCTAAAAAAATTACAAAAATTAGCCAGGTGTGGTGGCACCCACCTGTAGTCCCAGCTACTTGGGAGGCTGAGGTGGGAGGATCACTTAAGCCCAGGAGTTTGAGGCTGCAGTGAGCCAAGACCGCACCACTGCACTCCAACCCAGGTGACAAAGCAAGACCCTGTCTCAAAAAAGATTGAAAAATCCCCTTAGAAAATAGAAATAGAATAATATATCTTTAGTCTAGCAAAGAACATCTACCAAAAATATCTTACGTTAAACTTCCTATTTAATGATAAAATATCAAAAGCTATCCTCTTGAATCTGGATGAAGGGTATCCAGAAGTACTTATATATAATGTTGTGTAACTTTCTTAAAAGCCTAAAATTATGTGAAATTTAACAATTTATATAAAATACAATGCTGTCAAGAGCAAAACAAACAAACAAAAAAGTTCCTCTTGAGTTTAGATACTAAACAAAAAGCCTATTTTCACCATTGCTGTCCAACATTGCACTAGAGATTCTATAAATGCAATAAAGCAAGACAAGTAAAATATATGAATATTGAAGAGGAAGAAACAAATACACATTAGATATATTTATATAAATAATCTTAAAGAATCTACAGAGAAAATACTAAAGAGTCTTTGAATCCTAAATACAAAATAATATAGAATAATTAAAATTTTCTATATAGCAACACAAACATTTATAAACCTACACTTTAAAAGAATGTAACATTTACAATGGCATTAAAAAGAACAGATGCCTTGGAATCAATCAATTAATACATGTATAAGAGCACCATAGAAATATATATGTAAAAAATTGTTGAGAGAAAATAGGGAGAATCAAAATAAATGGCAACTTATCCCAGCATTATGGAGAGGAATACTCGATGTCATCAAAACTTCAGTTCTCTCCCACATTGAATTCAAATAGCTGTTTCTAAATGTCTGGCACCGCAGAGGGTCAAAAACAGCAAAGACACTCCAGGAACAAGGCCAAAGCGGAAGGACCCCCTCTGCCAGAGTCAAGAACTAAAGCTTTAGTGTGTACTCAACATAGTGCCACATTGGCATACAGACAAACAGACCGGCGACATGAAATAGAGAACTCAGAAGCAAACTATGTCCCTCTATGGGGCACTTGCTTTCTGACAAAGGGACATTGAGAATAATGGAATAAGGGCCATCTTCTCCAAAACCAAATTTGTCCAATCTGCAGCCCGCAGGATGCTTGCGGCCCAGGGTGGCTTTCAATGCGGCCCAACACAAGTTTGTAAACTTTCTTAAAACATTATGAGATTTTTGCGATTTTAAGTTTTTTTAGCTCATTAGGTATTGTTAGTGTTAGTGTATTTTATGTGTGACCCAAAACAATCCTTCTTCTTCCAGTGTGGCCCAGGGAAGCCAAAACATTACACACCCCTGTCCTAAACAGTACTGGGACAGCAGGGAATCTATATAATTTAAAAGTAAGAGGACTGTTACCCACATTTCACACAAAAGTCAATTCCATGTACCTTAAAGACCTCAATGGACAAGGCAAAAGAATAAAGACTTCACAAGTATTTATGTAGAAGAATATCTTTATGACCATGAGATGAGAATCTTTTTTCCAAAGGAATAAAACCACATTAAGAAATAAAAATAAAAAGATAAGACTATTTATTAAGCAAAACACACACACACAACATCAAGCAGAAAGGAAGCATTGATAAATTTCATTACAGTAAGCCTTATACTTCTGTTCAATAAAAACCGTCAAGAGAATACAAAGCTAATAATCCCCAGTGTTGCAGAAGGCATTTTAAATAAATAACCAAACAAGGGCTCTTATCAAGAAAATACTGGCCGGGAGTGGTGGCTCACGCCTGTAATCCCAGCACTTTGGAAGGCTGAGGCGCGTGGATCACCTGAGGTTAGGAGTTCAAGACCACCCTGGCCAACATGGTGAAACCCTACCTCTACTAAAAATACAAAAATTAGCCGGGCCTGGTGGTGGGTGCTTGTAATCCCAGCGACTCGGGAAGCTGAGGCAGGAGAATAGCTTGAACCCAGGAGGCAGAAGTTGCAGTGAGCCGAGATCACGCCATTCCACTCCGGCCTGGGCAACAAGAGTGAAACTCCATCTCAAAAACAAAAAAAGAAGATAGCAAGAACTCCTCACATTGGGAGGTCGAGGCGGGTGAATCACCTGAGCTCAGGAGTTCGAGACCAGCCAGGACAACATGGCGAAACCCCATTTCTACTAAAAATGCAAAAATAAGCCACGTGTGGTGGCATGCGCCTGTAGTACCAGATACTCAGGAGGCTGAGGCAGAAAGATCACTTGAGCTCAGGAGGTTGAGGCTGCAGTGAACTGAGATCATACCAGTGCTCTCCAGCCTGGGCAGCAGAGAGAAACCCTGTCTCCAAAAAAAAAAAAAAATATATATATATATATATATATACAAAAAACTCCTACAAATGACCAGAGATGGAAAAAAGAAATGAACATGCAACATATAAACGGGAAAAAAGCCTTCTACTCACACTTCACTAAATGACCAATAAACACATAAAGAGGCCTCAACCTCCTTACACCAGAAAATGCAAATGGGAACCCAATGAGATGCCCCTGACACCTGCCTACCAGATGGTTCACTCGACACTGACGATACCAGCGTGTGGCGATCTAGAGTGGCAGGAAATACTACAGTGTGGCTGAGGGTGTGCATTGTACAACTGCTTTCAAGGTTTCCTGTTACCTAAGACAGTCAAGAATATGAATGCCTTATCATCTAAAATTCCACACATGGGCACAAACCCATACAAATGTGAATTTAAATGTGTGCCAGGACATCCACACATAAAAGCTCCCTGTAGTGTTGTTCACGATAATAGAATCAGTACACAATGGTCGACGCTTTTAAACCATAAAGAGAGCAATGTGGATTGATACCAACAAAAATCTTGAACAAAAAAGTAAGATATGGGAGAACACACACATGGTGACCACGGTTATAAAAACTGTAAAAGAGTAAAATTAACACTTATTATATGTGAAGATGTTTAGGTAGCAAAACCGTCCACTAAAACAACAAGAAACCACAAACTCAGGACACGGGTCAACTCTAGGCAGTGAGGCTGGTGCCGGGAGGGGCTCACCATGACTTTTCTTGAACTGCAGGGGTATTGTGAGGTTTGCATCACAGACATCACTTAAGATACAGTTTATATGGTGTGTCCTAGTCTGTATTTGTGTCATATGTCATAATAGAAAGATGAGAGGTGAGGGGAGGAGGGAAAGGGAGAAATGGAAAGTGAAGGGGAGGACAAATGAATAAGGAAAAAGGGACAGGAAGATGGAGACGCAGAGGGGAAAGAGGGACAGAACAGGGCAGGGAGGAAGAGACAGGAGAGGACGCGGGGGGCGTGGGAGAGGATGGGGAGAAGGAGGGAGTGTGAACTGCACCCGTGTAACCTGCCTGCCCCAGCTCCTCCACAGCCGGGTCGTCCTCCCTGCCCACCCCACCCCTCCACCGTGGGTCTCTCTGCTATGAGACCACTCCCCACTCGGAAGGCTGTTGACCTCCAGCCCCTATCCAGAAAGTCTCACTGCCCAAAACCCTGCCCAGAACCCTAAGGTGAAGCCACAGTTGAGGGAGCTCCTGCTCCAGTGTCAACCTGGCTCCCACCTCCCAGTGCGGGAGAAAAGCAAAGTGGGTGAGCTGGGAAGAGTGCAGGATTTGGGGACAGGCCATTCTCCAGGTGCCAGCCTGGCCGGAGGGCCAACGGTGCCTGGCAGGGAACCACAGGGCTCAGTAAGCAGAGGCCACACAGGCCCCAAAGCCAGATTGCAGTGGGAACCAGTGTGGCGAGGTGGGCAGGGGACCTGGCTGAGGTGCCCAGAAATCCCATCAGCACCACTGGGTCCCCTGGAAGACGCTCAAGTTCCCCGAATGACTGGGGATTAGAGACAGGGGATTAGAGTCAGACCTCACCTTGGACAGCAGCCCCAACCCCGTCCTCAGCCCCAGGGACACTAGGGCATCCGGCTGTCCCAAGGAAGTGGGTGGCTCAAGGCTGGGGGCCTGTGCCTTGGCTGAGGGATGCGGCTCAGGTCAGTTTGCTCCATGATTCCCTGGAGCCTACATGACTCCCTGGACCCTGGGCCACGCTCTGCTGCAGCCCAGTGCACCGCACGCTGCTCTGCTGTGGCAGATTGTGTTGTGTCGAGTTGTGCTGTGTTGTATGCTGCATCACTGTTCCTGCGAACTCCCTGTCCAGGAGCTCTAGGGCCCTGGCCTCTAAGAAGCCCCAGTCCCGAGTCAGCCTCACGCAAGGTCTGCATCTCTGCTGCCTCCACTTCCCTGGCTCAGCCTTGCAGCTCCCACTGTACTCACCTACCACCCATCACCCCCACTTAGAGGCCAGGAAGCAGCAGGAGCCGTCTCCCCCATCCATCCATTCTCTGCCCCCTCTGCCCCCTCCCTCCATCCTTCAGGACTGTCTATCTTAACATGGCTCTTGCAAATGCCCAGACCCACCCACTGACCCCAGAGCACCCCCTACCTATGTGTTTGGCCAGGGGACACCCCCACACCGGCCCCATCACGTGCCTGGTGGCCCCGAGGCTGCAGCACAGGGTGCCTGTCTGGCCCTAGACCTGCCCTGGGGCCTTCTCTCACCACCGATCACAGGACAAACCCAAATAATTGCTGTCCTCCCTCTGAAATGGTGGCCATGGGGGTGCAGGGAAGGCCTCCCATCCCTCCTGTGCCCAGGCCCCTCACCCCCACACTCTGGCTGGCTGCATCTGCTGTCCAGAGCCCTTGGTCACAAGGCGTGCAGCCCGGACCACAGTGATCACAAGGGAGGCCCTTCCTAAGCCTAGAAATGCTCTAAACCTTCATGGAACTGCTGGTCCCAGTGCCAGCCAGAGTCCCAGGTGAGGCTGAGGTGGCTCAAAGTGGTGCACGGGAGATGTCTGATATCAACCCTCTCCAGCCTGGTGACTTCCCTGGCCTCCAGCCACCACCCGCCCCACAGTGTCCCCAAAGCTGAAGATACAAGCTTGCCCTGGCACTGGCCCTGGCATAGAAAGTGCATGATCTGATCATGTCATGCAGGTGAGGATACCTGTGTGCCAGGTAATGTCAGGCTGGCATGGTGGCGCTTGTGGGGCAGTCCTGTAACCTGCAGTGTGGTGGGTGGGATGGATGCGTGTGACACAGGCAGGAACTTCCCCTCACGGCACTTGAAGACCCACATGTGTATTGGGTGGGGCCCATGGGAGTCACAGGTGTGTGGCTGGGCACAGGCAGGTGAGTTAGTGACAGCTACACAAACCCCACCACTGAGCACGTCTCTCCCAGGGCAAAGCAGATCAGACCACAGGCCCAGCCCTGGGAGACCCAGAGGGGCCTCAGGTCCTCAGGGAGCCTCCTGGCCCTCTCTACCCTCAGAGGACCCCCTTCCCTCTAGAGACCCCTCCAGCTGGCTCCACCTGCAGCTGTAGGGGTGGGAGGGGGACACAGTGCTCTGGGGTCCAGAGAAGGAAGGAAGATGGAGGGAGGGTGGCCCTCTGCTCCCTGACCCTGCTGCTCAGCCCCCTGCAGCCCTCCTGGAGCCCACACCTTTCAGCTGCAGTCTCCCAGCCTCTGTCCCCAGGATGAAGCCCGCTACTTAGCTGGCTTTTCACCTCCAGATGGCATAAAGTGAAGAAGGGTCCCCTGTCCCTGCCCCGCAGGGCCCCCACACAAGACTCTCCCATCACTTCCTGTCTCTCTCAGATGCAGAGGCAGAGGCAGCCACATGCCCTGTCCCAGCCGCAATCACACCCTCATATTCATATAATCACAGACCCCCACCCCACACAGTCAACACCCCAACCTCAGGTGCCACACACACCCCACACGTTCCCGCCAGCGCATTCCACTCACACACACATATCCCATTCTCAAACGCGTGCACCCAAGCCTCGTGACGCACACACGACGGGGCAGGCCGCAGAGCCAGCGGAGAGTCTCAGCGCGCATGGACGCCTGGACCGCGCAGGGACGCGCCCAGGACCGCGCCCAGCCAGGGGTCCCCGTCTGCACCTCAGCTGCCTGGATCCAGCACCATGGGACGGGCTGGGGGCGGGGTAGGGGCGGGGACCCGCAGATGCAACCTGCTACGCTGGAGTGCCACAAACCCCACTACCGCCCCTACCCTCCCTGTCCAGCCAAGCCACGCCACCCGGGCCCACCCCCAGGACACGGAGTTTAAGGACCGCGTCTCCCGAGATGCCAGAGGGACCTGCGTCCGCACTGCCCCAGTGTGACCCGCATACCTACCGGCCCCGACCCCGAACCGCATGGCGTCCGCCCGAGCCCTGGCGCTGCTGGGTCTCCTGCTGCTGCCGCTGCTCGCAGGTAGGCCCCGCCAGGGAAGCCCGGGCCGCGCTGCAGCCCCGGGGCACCCACCCCTCCCTGATCACACGCTCCTACTCTCCCCGCAGAGCCCAGGAACCTCTGCCCGCAGCTTATGACGGTCATTAACCAGTTTCTGACCAAAGACAAGGACACCTACATGGACTCTGTCAACAGATACCACCTCACGGAGCCGGAAAGAAACACATCCTCTAAACTCAAGGACTGCGTGACCGACACAATGACCCCCGAGGAGACACAGGCCGTCGTGCAGCAACTGGTGAGTGCAGCAGGGCCCGGCCACCAGCGCCACCCCACAGCCCTTGACCTCCTTTGAGAGCAGGGACTCTGTTCCCTGAGAGCGTCTCTCTCCACCCAAATACCTCCCCACCTCTCACCAAGCAACCTCCTCGCACACGGGCAGCTGCCCAGGCACAAGACCTCAGGGCGCTGGACCTCCGCACTCTGATGCTCAGCCTCCGCGATCAACCCCATCCTATCCCTCCTTCCCCAGAAGACCCCTCCCTTCAGCCTCCCACCCCTCCCCACAGGAAGAAATCAACAACCAGTGTGCCGACACGATACTGAAGTAACACCATCCACGGGCACCTCGGGTTCCTGTCCAGGCTGCCTGTCCCACCCATGAGAATCTGGGCCCAGGGCCCCGCCCTCCCTAGCTCCCGCCCTGCTGCTGCCTCTACTCCCTCTCCTGCTGTGCTGACTGGGGCAAGCCTGGGAGCCGCTGCCCCCCACCTCCCCACCCAGGCCTGTCCCCTGCGGGACAATGCTGCCTAATAAACTCACCTGCATCCATCCAGCTTCTGTGTGTGTTTTTCAGCCAAGGGGGAAGTGAGAGGGACTGACCCCAGAAGGGCAGGTGGAAGGGCAGGCATCTCTCAGAGAGGCATGGGACAACCTGATGGGGTATCCTCACCCCACTGCCCCTTCCCTGCCTCAACCATCACCCTCCACCTTCAACACTGCCCCTGCCATCTGCAGCTCCACCCCCGACTCCACCCCCACCCCAACTCCAATGTCAACTGCCACACCCACCTGGCCAGGGGGTTCCCTGCTCAAGTCCTCTGGGTTCCCTGCAATCTGCGACGACACCTCCTTCTCCTCAACCTGGAATTCAGCTTCCCCAGCTCTGACCTCAACCTCCCCGTGCTTCCCCCACCAGAATCTCCCTTGCTCCCCATCCCCAGTCATCTGTTCACACCCATTCAGCATTGACCATGCCCCCTCCTCAATCCCATATCAGGGCATCAAAAGCCCCAAGCATCCCTGATCTAGATCCCACATCCAGCTCTACCCCCCAACTCTCCCATCCAGGGCCTACACCACCCAGGAGCCTTTCAAGGGGGGGTCCTCATCCATTTGTACACAGCCCCCAGTGGGATGCAGAGACGTGAGGACCCATCCTGGGGCTTCCTTCCCCATCCATCCCCAAACTAGGTAGCTGCAGGAACAAGAGAAATCAGGGAAGACTGGGAAGGGTCAGGTTCTCACCACAGCCCAGTCATCCCTGGCCTTGGCCCCAGACATCCACACACATCCACACACATCCACACACACACACACACACACACACACACACACACACACAGCAGGCCTAGAGCTGAAGGACACTTGTGAGTTTGCTGGAATCTGTTTAAGAAATAAGCTTGGTCCACGGTCCAAGAAAACTACATCCTTTTAAAGAAAATGAAAATATCATCAAGGGAAAAACATAATTTAAGTCAAATCATGTCCTTTTGTCGTGGAGCCCCGTGCCCCGCTCAGACAAGGGCTTTCCGGCAGCGCGACCTGGGTGTCCCCTCGCGGCCGCTCCTGAGCGAGCCCCGCGGCTGGAGCTGCGCGGGGTTTTTCGCGAGGCTAGCAAGGGGGCTCCAGAAGAGGAAAAGAGGCAGGAACTGGCTGTCAACATCCATCAGATTCCCCAAGGCCAAATCCCACAGTAACCACGTGGCCACAGACAGTGCCCTTTGCAGGCCCCCTCTCCAAGGGTGTCATTCGTCACCCCCTCCTTGGACCCCACCCAAGCCAGTCACCGTCCCACCCACAGTGGGCACAGCGTTAGGAGATGCAGAACACGCGTGTCCCCGCCAGTCCAGCCTTCCAGTCTGCACCCTGCCCTGAAGGCATGCTTGGGGGACATGTCGGGGGACGGGGACACGGTCCCGGGCCCCTGAACAAGGGACAGCCGCTCCCACCAGGACCTGCCAGGAAGACAGCTGGGTCACCTTGCACCGCTGAGTGGGGCCGCGGCTCTCTCCAGCCTGGTGGCCCAAGGCCTGCCTGGAGACTACAGGCTGCAGGGGTTCCCTGAGCGGAAAGCCATTGAGAAGGCCAGTGGGAGGCAGGGCTGCACAGGGCAGTGGCTTGAGCAGCCCCAGACAGTGAATACATAGAATCTTCCCTGAGGGCATCAGGCCCCTGCAGGGAGCAGCTTGGTAGGAATGAGGCAGGAGAACAGGGTCTGGAGGCACAGAACCTAAGGCCGATTCACTCTGACTTCCTAGAACTAAATCAAACAGAAAACAATTTTTCACACCTAAGTAAGAAAAGGACCAGAGACTACTCCCTTTGCAAGCCTACTTCCCCTTTTTCTGTGTGGCAGATGGAAAATTGAAAGTATCTGATTGGTTGCAGAAAACAACCAATTGCTTGCCACAACCAATCAGATGCTTGCATAGGGTGTAACTTTTGTAATTTCACCTCAGCCTCTGTTTGCTTTCTGCAACCAATCAGACTGATTGTGGGCCACTACATCATTTACATAGGATGGACACCAAGTAACCAATGGGAAACCTCTAGAGGGTATTCAAACCCCAGAAAATTCTGTAACCTGGGGGCCCCTATACTCGGGCCTGCTCCCAGCAGCCTGCTTCCATCATGTGGAGTGTTTTGTTTTGTTTTGTTTTTGAGACAGAGTCCTCACTCTATTGCCCAGGCTGGAGGGCAGGCTGGGTTCAAGCGATTCTCGTGCCTCAGTCTCCCAAGTAGCTGGGATTACAGGCGTGTGCCACCACGCCCGGCTAGTTTTTGTACTTTTAGTAGACATGGGGTTTCACCATGCTGGCCAGGCTGGTCTCTAACTCCTGATCTCAAGTGATCTGCCCTCCTCAACCTCCCAATGTACTGGGATTACAGGCGTGAGCCACCATGCCCGACCATGTAGTGTGTATTTTTGTTTTCAATAAATCTTTGCTTTTGTTGCTTCATTCTTTCTCTCATCACGTGGAGTATACTTTCATTTTCAGTAAATCTCTGCTTTTGTTGCTTCATTCTTTCCTTGCTCTGTTTGTGCGGTTTGTTTGTTTGTTTTTTTTCCAATTCTTGCTTCAAAACGGCAAGAAACTGGACACCCTCCACAGGTAACAGGAAGGTGGGATGGGGGGAGCTCACCCTGACACTGATCAGGGCCACCCACGTGCCCCTCCCCCCACACCCATACTCACTAGGGCCCTGGGTGGAGCTTCCCCCTGCTGCTCACTGCTCAGTGAGTCGCCAGGCCAGCAAGCACCCCCAGCTGTGCCCCTCTGCTGATTTTGTCCCTGGTCACCCTTACCAATCAGGATCCAGTCAGGTGACAGAAGTCACAGGCAAGTGGCTTCAACACCCACATATGTAGGACCTTTTCACTGTGTAATATGTGATCCTAACGCACTTTCTATACCTCACATCCTTTAGGTTCTGTGTTTTATTCCAGGTAATGTTCCTTGAATCTAAATTACAATTTACTAATTTTCTCGAAAGCTGCACCTAATCTGCTACCCATTCAGACAAACAAACTCACTTATCAAATGTTTGTTGAACCGGCACTCAGTGGCAGATTCTGTGCTAGGGCGAGCCAAGTGCAGACACATGTTTGCCAAGACACACGGTCATGCCTCAGGGCCTCCTGGGTGCACATGCACACATGGACCTGCGGGCTGGCGCCACAGTGCTCAGCCTGCTCCCAATCCCAGGGTGCTCCAGGGAGGACAGAGGATGTCACAGCAACACCCAACCCATCCCACTGCATGCTGAGCTTAGTTTCTGATACACTGTCACCCAAAGGCATGGCCCAGGGCCGTGGGTCTCTCTGCAGACGTGCCCTGCCCCCACTTACACACACACACACACACACACACACACACGGACACACGAAGAAATGTGTCTCATTTCTACCTGTGGGATTTTAACTTAAGGTGGTGACTGAGTGACCACACAGAGAGGCCAATGCAATGAAAAGCAATTATTACTTACATTTCCTAGGGGCACACCATGCCACACAGGGCCACATGGAGAGCACCAGTGTTGATCAGGAGGCAGGAGCAAGGGGAAGGCATAGGCAACAGCCTTTATTGGAGTTTTCATGGGACAGGCCAGGCAGGGCAGAGTAAACAGCTTATGATTAGCTAATTTGAATAACTCCGGCAGGCTTTGGCCTATAGTGTTGGTCTCTGGTTACCTGGTACCTGGTCGTGGGGTGCTTCAGTGCTGGGGAGATATTGGCATGGGGGTGTGAAAGTTGGATAAAGAGGTAATTGGGGCTGTAGACTCAGGATCAGTTGGTTGTATATGAGAGAGGTGCTCTGGGTCAAGCGCTTTGCCATCTCTAAGAAAAGACTAATCCTGGGAGGGCAGTCTCTCCAGAGCCAGTAAACTTTAAAAGATGTCATCATAAAACACAGAAAATAAAAAGTATAAGCACACCAAGTCACAGGGTAAGTGGATGTTTACCTTTTTACAAACTGACAAATTGTGTTTCAAAGTGGTTATACTACATTACATGCCCTCCACAGTGTTATGAGGATTTCAGGTACTCCATATCTTCACCAACACTTGGTATAGAGAGTCTTCAATTTTCACCGTTCCCACTTGGTGTGTAGTGGTATTTCTCTGTGATTTTACTTTGTATCTCCCTAATGACTAATGTTTACAATTTTTATTTGTACTAATGCCATCCCTCTATCTTCTTTGGTTAACTGTTCAAATCTTTTGCCCATTTAAACTTTTTTGTTTTATTATTGAGTTTTGAGAGTTTTTAGTAAATATTGGATGCAAGTCCTTCTGTAAATATGTGATTTGCCAGTATAGTCTTCTAGCCTAAGGTTCATTTTCTCCTTCATCTTAACAGAGTCTGTTCTAGAGCAGAAATTTTTACTGATGACAAAGTTGAACGTGTCATTTTTCCTTAGATTGAACATGTTTTTGGTGCATATTTCAGAAGTATTTGCCAAGATTTAAAAAATTCTCTCATGTTACTTAATGAAGGTTTCACACTTTCAGGTTTATCATCCATTTTGAGTTAGTTCTTGAATATTATATACCATGTGAGGTTTGGGGTCACAGCTTGTGGTTTTGTTTCTTGGGTTTTGTTTTAATATGGATGTCCAGTTGTTCCAACAACACTTGTTGAAAACACAATCTTCATTGAATTGCCTTTGCACCTTTCTAAAATATCATTTGATCTTAGATGTGTTAGTCTATTCCTGGACTGTCTTAATCTATATTTTTGCTAATATTTTAAAGTCTACTTAACATAATTATATAATACGTCTTCAAATCAGGCAATATAATTCTTTAACTTTATGCATCTTTTTCAATTTTTTTGCTATTCTAAGTCCTTACTTTATGCATTACCATATAAATTTTAGAATTCACTTGTTATTTTCTAATATAAGCATCATGGGATTTTGATTGAGATTGCATTGAATATATATATTTTTTCTTTTCTTTTTATTGAGACACAGTCTCGCTCTTTCACCCAGGCTGGAGTGCAGTGGCATGATCTCGGCTCACTGCAAGCTCCACCTCCTGGGTTCATGCCACTCTCCTGCCTCAGCCTCCGGAGTAGCTGGAACTACCGACGCCCGCCACCACACCCGGCTAATTTTTTGTATTTTTTAATAGAGATGGGGTTTCACCATGTTAGCCAGGATGGTCTCGATCTCCTGACCTTGTGATCCACCCGCCTCTGCCTCCCAAAGTGCTGGGATTACAGGCATGAGCCACCATGCCCAGCTGCATTGAATATATATATATATATATTATATACATACCAATTTGAAAAGAATTAAAACATTAATGGGTTTAAAACATTGTCAGTTTACCCACAAAGGGAAGCCTTTGTGCTCTAATCCATAAATGTGGTATATCTCTCCCTTTATTTAGATCTTTAATTTTCTTCCACAATATTTTGTAGTTTATAGTGTACATCTTATATGTATTTCAGTTGCACATCTTATATGTCTCAAGTATATATTGTATGCTCTCGTAAAAAGCCAGCACTTTGGGAAGCTGAGGTGGGCGGATCACCAAGGTCAGGAGTTCGAGACCAGGCTGGCTAACATGGATAAACCCCATTTCTACTAAAAATACAAAAAATTACCCAAGCATGATGGCGTGAGCCTGTAATCCCAGCTACTCGGGAGGCTGAGGCAGGAGAATCACTTGAACCAGGAGGTGGAGGTTGCAATGAGCCGAGATCATGCCATTGCACTCCAGCTTAGGCAACAAGAGTGAAATTCCTTCTCAAAAAAAAGTACTTTTTTAAATTTCAGTTTCAAACTGTACATAGAAGTATAATTTTTATAAAAATCATTGTCTACCCTGGAAACTATAATTTCATTTATTCTACATTTTCGTTAGCAGATTCCATGAGATTTTCTCCATTAATATTTATGTTGTATCGGGGGAACCTGCCCCCAATATTTCAACATACGTTCTTTCTATTTTCCCTAAGTGTCAGCCGGTCTGAGACATAAAGAGAGAGAGTACAAAGAGAGGAATTTTACAGCTGGGCCTCCAGGAGTGACATCACATAATGGTAGGACCGTGATCACCACCTGAGCCACAAAACCAGCAGGTTTTTATTAAGGACTTCGAAAGGGGAAGGGGTGTAGGAACAGGGAGTAGGTCACAAGGATCACATGCTTCTGAGGTCAATAAAGATCACAAGGCAAAGGGCAAAGCAAAGATCACAAGGCAAAGGGCAAAATTAGAATTACTGATGAAGGTTTATGTTCAGCTGTGCACATATTGTTTTAATAAACATCTTAAACAACAGAAAACAGGGTTCAAGGGCAGAGAGCCTGTCTGATCTCAAATTCACCAGGGTGGGGTTTTTCCCCGCCTAGTGAGCCTGAGCATACTGCAGGAGACAGGGCGTATTTCAGTCCTTATCTGAACCGCATAAGACAGACACTCCCAGTGCGGCCATTTATAGACCACCCCCCAGGAATGCAATTCTTTTCCCAGGGTCTTAATTATTAATATTCCTTGCTAGGAAAAGAATTCAGTGATATCTTCCCTACTTGCATGTCCGTTTGTAGGCTCTCTGCAAGAAGAAAAATATGGCTGTTTTTGCCAGACCCCGCAGGCACTCATACCTTATGGTTGTCCTCCCTTGTTCCCTAAAATCACTGTTATTCTGTTCTTTTTCAAGATGCACTGATTTCATATTGTTCAAACACACATGTTTTACAATCAATTTGTACAATAGTGGTCCTGAGGTGACATACATTCTCAGCTTACAAAGATAACAGGATTAAGAGATTAAAGTAAAGACAGGCATAAGAAATTATAAGAGTGTTATTTGGGAACTGATAAATGTCCATGAAATCTTCACAATTTATGTTCCGAGACTGCAGTAAAGACAGGCATAAGAAATTATAAAAGTATTATTTGGGATCTGATTTATGTCCATATTAAAATGAAATCTTCACAATTTATGGTCCTCTACCATGGCTCCAGCCAGTCCCTCTGTTCAGGATCCCTGACTTCCTGCAACAATGTTGTCAAAAATAAGTTCAATTTTATTTGTGTGTTTTCAAACTGGCCACTGTGAAATTTATTGGAATAAGATTATTCATATTATTCCTTATTACCCTTTTAGAATCTATAAAAACTGGGTGTGGTGGCCCACTCCTGTAGGTCCAACTACTCTGGAGGCTGAAGCCAGTGGATTGATTTAGCCCAGGAGTTCCAGGATGCAGTGAACCATGGTCGTGCCACTGCACTCCAGGTGGGGTGTAAAAATAAATGAATAAATAAAATCTATAGTATCTAGTGATGTCACCTCACCTGTACCTAACATTGATAATTTGTGTTTCCTCACATTATTTCATGCTAGATCCACAAAGGTGGATCTCTTTTATTGATCTTTTCAAAAAATCAGTTATTGATTTCACTGGTTTTTCTCCATTGTTATTTTGTTTTCCATATCATTAATTTCTTGCTGATCTTTATTATTTCCTTCTTATTTTGAGTTTCAGTTGTCCTTTTTGAAGTTTTTTAGGTTGAGTCTGTCATTGATTTGACACATTTCTTTCCTGAGATAGGAATTTTAATCTATAAATTTAGCAGCATCCACAATTCTTCTTTGGTTTAGATGGAGTCTCGCTCTGGCACCCAGGCTGGAATGCAATGGTAGGATCTTGGCTCACTTCAACCTCCACCTCCTGGGTCCAAGCAATTCTGATGTCTCAGCCTCCCAAGTAGCTGGGATTAGAGGCATATGCCTCCACCCCCAGCTAATTTTTGTATTTTTAGTAGAGACAGGGTTTCTCCATGTTGGCCAGGCTGTTCTCAAACTCCTGACCTCAGGTGATCTGCCTGCCTCAGCCTCCCAAAGTGCTGGGATTACAGGCATGAGCCACTGCACCTGGCCCCACAATTCTTTTTGTATGCTGTGCTGTTGTGTAATATGATACTGGCCCAGCACTGCTCTAGTCTTATCTCTGGAGATTCCTGGGTATCCATCTTTAATGTTTGGTAAAATAAACTAGTGAGATTCATGAAGAGCTCTTTAAAATCTAAAATCCTGAAGGGTGGCTGGCAAAATGATGGAATAGGAAGAGCTCCAGTCTGCAGCTCCCAGTGAGATCAACACAGAAGGCAGGTGATTTCTGTATTTCCAACTGAGGTACCTGGCTCATTTCATTGGGACTGGTTAGACAGTGGCTGCAGCCCATGGAGGGTGAGCAGAAGCAGGGTGGGGTGTCGCCTCAACAGGGAAGCACAAGGGATTGAGGAACTCTCTCCCCTAGCCAAGAGAATCCATGAGGGACTGTGCTATGAGGAATGGTGCATTCCAGCCCAGATACTATGCTTTTCCCACAGTCATCACAACCCACAGACCAGGAGATTCCCTCTGGTGCCTACACCACCAGGGCCCTGGGTTTCAAGCACAAAACTGGGCAGCCACTTGGGCAGACACCGAGCTAGCTGCAGGAGTTTCTTTTCATACCCCAGTGGCACCTGGAATGCCAGCAAGACAGAACTGTTCACTCCCCTGGAAAGGGGGCTGAAGCCAGGGAGCCAAGTGGTCTAGTTCAGTGGATCCCATCTGCATGGAGCCCAGTGAGCTAAGATTCACTGGCTTGAAATTCTCGCTGCCAGCACAGCAGTCTGAAGTCGACCTGGGACACTCAAGCTTGGTGCAGGGAGGGGTGTCCACCATTACTGAGGCTTGAGTAGGCAGTTTTCCCCTCACAACATAAACAAAGCCACTGGGAAGTTCAAACTGGGAAGATCCCACCGCAGCTCCAGAAACCCGCTGTAGCCAGACTGCCTCTCTAGATGTCTCCTCTCTGGGCAGGGCATCTCTGAAAGAAAGGCAGCAGCCCCAGTCAGGGGCTTATAGATAAAACTCCCATCTCCCTGGGACAGAGCATCTGGGGGAAGGGGCAGCTTTGGGCACAGCTTCAGCAGACTTAAACATTCCTGCCTGCCAGATTTGAAGAGAGTAGCAGATCTCCCAGCACAGCACTCGAACTCTGCTAAGGGAGAGACTGCCTTCTCAAGTGGGTCCCTGACCCCCATGCCTTCTGACTGGGAGACAACTCCCAGAAGGGGCCAACAGACACCTCATACAGGACAGCTCCAGCTGGCATCTGGTGGGTACCCATCTGGGATGACGCTTCATGAGGAATGAACAGGCAGCAATCTGTGCTGTTCTGTAGCCTCTGCTGGTGATACCCAGGCAAACAGGGTCTGAAGTGGACCTCCAGCAAACTCCAGCAGACCTGCAGCAGAGGTGCCCATTAGAAGGAAAACTAACAAACAGAAAGGAATTGTATCAACATGAACAAAAAGGAAGTCCACACCAAAACCCCATCCAAATGTCAGCAACATCAAAGGCCAAAGGTAGATAAATCCACGAAGATGGGGAGAAACCAGCACAAAAAGGCTGAAAATTCCAAACACCAGAACACCTCTTCTCCTCCAAAGGATCACAACTCCTCACCAGCAAAGAAACAAAACTGGACAGAGAATTAGTTTGATGAATTGACAGAAGTAGGCTTCAGAAAGTGGTTAATAACAAACTCCTCTGAGCTAAAGGAGCATGTTCTCACCCAATGCAAGGAAGATAAGAACCTTGAAAAAAGCTTAGATGAATTGCTAACTAGAATAACCAGTTTAGAGAAGAACATAAATAACCTGATGGAGCTGCAAAACACAGCACAAGTATTTCATGAAGTATACACAAGTATCAATAGCCAAACTGATCAAGCAGAAGAAAGGATATCAGAGACTGAAGATCAACTTAATGAAATAAAGCATGAAGACAAGATTAGAGAAAAAAGAATGAAAAGGAATGAACAAAGCCTCCAAGAAATATGGGACTACGTAAAAAGACCAAACCTACGTTTGTTTGGTGTACCTGAAAGTGACAAGGAGAATGGAACCAACTTGGAAAACACTCTTCAGGATATTATCCAGGAGAACTTCCCCAATCTAGCAAGACAGACCAACATTCAAATTCAGGAAATACATAGAACACCACAAAGATACTCCTTGAGAAGAGCAACCCCAAGACACATAATCATCAGATTCACCAAGGTTGAAATGAAGGAAAAAAATGTTAGGGGCAGCCAGAGAGAAAAGTCAGGTTACCCACAAAGGGAAACCCATCAGACTAACAGTGGATCTCTCTGCAGAAACCCTACAAGCCAGAAGAGAGTGGGGGTCAATATTCAACATTCTTAAAGAAAAGAATTTTCAACCCAGAATTTCATATCCAGCCAAACTAAGCTTCATAGCAAAGGAGAAATAAAATCCTTTACAGAAAAGAAAATGCTGAGAGATTTTTCACCACCAGATCTGCCTTACAAGATCTCCTGAAGGAAGCACTAAATGGGGAAAGGAACAACTGGTACCAACAATTGCAAAAACATGCCAAATTGTAAAGACCATTGTTACTATGATGAAACTGCATCAACTAATGTGCAAAATAACCAGCTAGCATCATAATGACAGGATCAAATTCCCACATAACAATATTAACCTTAAATGTAAATGGGTTAAATGCCCCAATTAAAAGACACAGACTGGCAAATTGGATAAAGAGTCAAAACCCATTGGTGTGCTGTACTCAGGAGACTCAACTCACATGTAAAGACACATATAGGCTCAAAATAAAGGGATGGAGGAATACTTACCAAGAAAATGGAAAGCAAAATAATAATAATAATAATAATAATAAAGCAGGTGCTGCAATCCTAGTCTCTGACAAAATAGACTTTAAGCCAACAAAGATCAAAAGAGACAAAGAAGGGCATTACATAATGGTAAAGGGATCAATTCAACAAGAAGAGACAACTATCCTAAATATATATGCACCCAATACAGGAGCACCCAGATTCATAAAGCAAGTTTTTAGAGACCTACAAAGAGACTTAGACTCCCACACAATAATAGTGGGACACTTTAACACCCCACTGTCAATATTAGACAAATCAACAAGACAAAAAATTAAAAAGAATATTCAGGACTTGAACTCAGCTCTGGATCAAGCAGACCTAATAGACATCTACAGAACTCTCCACCCCAAATCAACAGAATATACATTCTTCTTAGCACCACATTGCACTTATTCTAAAACTGACCACATAATTGGAAGTAAAACACTCCTCAGCAAATGCAAAGGAATGGAAATCATAACAAACCGTCTCTCAGACCACAGTGCAATCAAATTAGAACTTAGGATTAAGAAACTCACTCAAAACTGCACCACTACATGGAAACTGAACAACCTGCTCCTGAATGACTGACTACTGGGTAAATAATGAAATGAAGGCAGAAATAAATAAGTCATTTGAAACCAATGAGAACAAAGACACAATGTACCAGAATCTCTGGGACACATTTAAAGCAGTGTTTAGTGGGAAATTTATGGCACTAAATGCCCACAAGAGAAAGCAGGAAAGATCTAAAATCATCACTCTAACATCACAATTAAAAGAACTAGAGAAACAAGAGCAAACAAGTTCAAAAGCTAGCAGAAGACAAGAAATAACTAAGATCAGAGCAGAACTGAAGGAGATAGAGACATGAACAACCCTTCAAAAAAAATCAATGAATCCAGCAGCTGGTTTTTTGAAAAGATCAACAAAATAGATAGACCACTAGCTAGAACAATAAAGAAGAGAAGAGAAAAGAATCAAATAGACACAATAAAAAATAATAAAGGGGATATCACCACTGATCCCACAGAAATACAAACTACCATCAGAGAATACTACAAACACCTCTATGCAAATAAACTAGAAAATCTAGAAGAAATGGATAAATTCCTGGACACATACGCCCTCCCAAGTCTGAACCAGGAAGAAGTTGAATCCCTGAATAGATCAATAACAAGTTCTGAAATTGAGGCAGTAATAGCCTACCAACAGAAAAAAGTCCAGGACCAGATGGATTCACAGCCCAATTCTACCAGAGGTACAAAGAGGAGCTGGTACAATTCCTTCTGAAACTATTCCAAACAATAGAAAAAGAGAGAATCCTCTCTAACTCATTTTACGAGACCAGCATCATCCTGACACCAAAACCTGGCAGACAGAAAACAAAAAAAGAAAATTTCAGGCCGATAGCCCTGATGAACATCAAAGTGAAAATCCTCAATAAAATACTGGCAAACCGAATCCAGCAGCACATCAAAAAGCTTATCCACCACGATCAAGTCAGCTTCATCCCTGGGATGCAAGGCTGATTCAACATACATAAATCAATAAATGGAATCCATCACATAAACAGAATCAATGACAAAAACCACATGATTATCTCAATAGATGCAGAAAAGGCCTTTGACAAAATTCAACACCTCTTCATGCTAAAAACTCTCAATAAACTAGGTATTGATGGAAAGTATCTCAAAATAATAAGAGCTATTTATGACAAACCCACAGCCAATATCATACTGAATGGGCAAAAACTGGAAGCATTTCCTTTGAAAACTGGCACCAGACAAGGATGCCCCCTCTCACCACTCCTATTCAACATAGTATTGGAAGTTCTGGCCAGGGCAATCAGGCAAGAGAAAGAAATAAATGGTATTCAATTAGGAAAAGAGGAAGTCAAATTGTCTCTATTTGCAGATGACGGGATTGTATGTTTAGAAAACCCATCGTCTCAGCCCCAAATCTCCTTAAGCTGATAAGCAACTTCAGCAAAGTCTCAGGATACAAAATCAATGTGCAAAAATCACAAGCATTTTATATACCAATAATAGACAGCCAAATCAGGAGTGAACTCCCATTCACAATTGCTACAAAGAGATTAAAATACCTAGGAATACAACTTACAAGGGATGTGAAGGACCCCTTCGAGGAGAACTACAAACCACTGCTCAAGGAAATAAGACTGGATACAAACAAATGGAAAAACATTCCATGCTCATGGATAGGAAGCATCAATATCATGAAAATGGCCATACTGCCCAAAGTTATTTATAGATTCAATGCTATCCCCATCAAGCTACCATTGAATTTCATCACAGAATTAGAAAAAACTACTTTAAATTTCATATGGAACCAAAACAGACCCCGCATAGCCAAGACAATCCTAAGCAAAAAGAACAAAGCTGGAGGCATCATGCTACCTGACTTCAAACTATACTACAAGTCTACAGTAACCAAAACAGCATGGTACTGGTACCAAAACAGATATGTAGACCAATGAAACAGAATAGAGGCCTCAGAAATAATGCCACACATCTACAACCATCTGATCTTTGACAAACCTGACAAAAACAAGCAGCAGAGAAAGGATTCCCTATTTAATAAATGGTGTTGAGAAAACTGACTAGCCATATGCAGAAAACTGAAACTGGACCCCTTCCTTATACCTTATACAAAAATTAACTCAAGATGGATTAAAGACTTAAATGTAAGACCTAAAACCATGAAAACCCTAGAAGAAACCCTAGGCAATACCATTCAAGACATAGGCATGTGCAAAGACTTCATGACTAAAACACCCATATCAATGGCAACAAAAGCCACAATAGACAAATGGGTTCTAATTAAACTAAAGAGCTCCTGCACAGCAAAATAAACTATCATCAGAGTGAACAGGAAACCTACAGAATGGTAGGAAATTTTTGCAATCTATCCATCTGACAAAGGGCTAATATCCAGAATCTACAAAGAACTTAAACAAATTTACAAGAAAAAAACAAAAACCCCATCAAAGTGGGTGAAGGATATGAACAGACACTTCTCAAAAGAAGATATTTATGCAGCCAACAAACATATGAAAAAAAGCTCATCATCACTGGTCATTAGAGAAATGCAAATCAAAACCACAATGAGATACCGCTTCATGCCAATTAGAATGATGATCATTAAAAAGTCAGGAAACAATAGATGCTGGAGAGGATGTGGAGAAACAGGAACACTTTTACACTGTTGGTGGGAGTGTAAATTAGTTCAACCATTGTGGAAGACAGTGTGACAATTCCTCAAGGATCTAGAACCAGAAATACCATTTGACCCAGCAATCCCATTACTGGGTATATACCCAATGGATTATATATCATGCTACTATAAAGACACATGCACACATATGTTTATTGTGGCACTGTTCACAATAGCAAAGACTTGGAACCAACCCAAATGCCCATCAATGATAGACTGGACAAAGAAAATGTGGCACATAATACAGCATGGAATACTATGCAGCCATAAAAAAGGATGAGTTCCTGTCCTTTGTTGGGACGTGGATGAAGCTGGAAACCATCATTCTCAGCAAACTAACACAAGAACAGAAAACCAAACACCGCATGTTCTCACTCATAAGTGGGAGTTGAAGTTGAACAATGAGAACACATGGACACAGGAAGGGGAACATCACACACTGGGGCCTGTTGGGGGGTGGGGGGCTATGGGAGGGATAGCATTAGGTGAAATACCTAATGTGTAGATGGTGGGTTGATGAGTGCAGCAAACCCCCATGGCACATGTATAGCTATGTAACAAACCTGCACGTTCTGCACATGTATCCCAGAACTTAAAGTATAATAAAAAAAAAATTTTTAATCTAAAATCCCTCATGGCCCCAAGGGCCATTGTGTCTACCAATGGCTTTTGCTGTGGTCTAAATATTTGTATCCCCCCAAAATTCCTGTGTTGAAATCTAATCATCAATATGATGGTTTTGAAAGGTGTGGGGCCTTTGAGAGATGATTAAGTCACCAAGTTGGAAGTCCCATGAATGCGATGAGTGCCCTTATAAAAGAGGCCCCAGACAGCTGTCTTGACCCTTCAGCCACATGAGGACACAGCTAGAAGATACCCTCTAGGAACCAGAAAGCAGCCCTCACCAGACTCTGAATGTTCTGGCATCTGGATCTTAGACTTCCCAGCCTTCCGAACTACGAGGAATAAAACTCTGTTGTTCATAAGCAACTCAGTTTATGGTTTTTGTTACAACAGCCTGAACAGACTAAGACACCTTTACCTGGCATGAGTGTCTAGACAACTGGTTCTGGTCATTTAGCCAGAGAAACATAAAAGACCTTGCTTGGAACTTTTGCTCTGAGCTCTTCCAAAGCCAAGATTGATTGAACAGATCTTGTTGGCTCAATCAAGAAATGAAGCATGTCGTGTGTAAATATGAATTTTTGGGGTATCCTTCCTGGAGAACTTGAGAATATAAGTAAATATTAATAGAATTGATTATAAGCCATTTAATAAATTAAGAATGAGCCTGATTTCTACCTCAGACCATGATCTAATGAAATGACCAGAATTTTTTCTTGCTTTCAACAAGAAGAAAACCAGATGCAATATATGAAAACAGTAACACAATTTTCAAGCATTGGACAAGAGGCAATGAAGGACTGGGATCTCAATGAAGAAGATACAAAGTATATGTGTGATAGCTAACCTTGTTTTAACCTGAATTGACTCTCCCTTAGCTGAGAGAGCCAGACAGACCCCATCTTGGCTCCTACACTTACAGCCCCTTACCCACCCCTTCCTCAAGGACTTAACTTATGCAAGCTGACTCCCAGCACGTCCAAGGATGCAATTAGCTGATAAGATACTGTGGCAAGCTATATCCACAGTTGCTAGGAATTCATCTGGTTGATAACACCCAAAGCCCCGCGTCTATCACCTTGTGAAAGACTTAAAGCCCTGCACCTGAAACTGTTTGCTTTCCTATAACCATTTATTCTTTTAACTTTTTTGCCTGCTTTACTTCTGTAAGGTTGTTTTCACTAGACTGCCTCCCTCCCCTTTCTAAACCAAAGTATAAAAGAAAATCTGGCCCCTTCTTCGGGGCTGAGAGAATTTTGAGCACTAGCCGTCTCTCGGTCACCAGCTAATAAAGGACTCCTGAATTCGTCTCAGAGTGTGGCATTTCTCTGTACCTAGCTCAGTTACAACATTTGGAGGCCCCAGCAAGATTTTTTGCCACCGGGTGAGAGCCAGACTCATTCCAGGCTCCCCTGGACAGACAGCGGACTTATAGGGGAGGCACCACCCGAAGACGTTCCAGGGCCCCATAAGACCCTGTCTTCCAGACGGGAATGGATCGACCACTGGTGTGTGCCCACAAAAATTCAACTCCTGAGTCCTCAGTTTCTGGTCCTGGGAAAGTAAGTCAGATCTGACTCTGTTTCTCTGGGAGGGAAACGGCTCTGACAAGGCCCTCCCTTTTTGACTCTGCCCACATTCCAGGACGCTGGAGGACAGAGTCCTAGTTTTCTGTTAGGCCTCTCTCTTAAGACTAGTCTCTATCTCTCTCTCTCTCTCTCTCTCCCTCCCTCTTTCTCTGTCTCTTCTCCTTCTCTCGTTCAGGTCTCCCGGAGACCTCTGTTTTGGAAAGGGAATAAGAAAACTGTTATAAACTCTGTGTGAATGAGTGTGTGAATGTGGAGTTCAAGGGCTTGCACTTGAATTTCCAGTATGTAGCTCCACGGTGAAAGCTACGGAGTTTGAATGGGCCCTCACCTGCAGTTCCGTGGTGACCTCATAAGGCTTAAGGCAGCATCAGGCATAGCTCGATCCAAGCCAGGGGTTTATACCAGCCTGCCAATGCTAAGAGGAGCCTAAGTCCCCTCAGGGAGAGTGGCCAGATGGGCATCTGACTGATCCCATCACGGGCCCCCCTTCCTTTGTCTGTCTATTAAAATATTGTCATAATTGTTTGTATGCCCCAGGGTCTATTGTCTTGTTTGGTAAAATTTCATATGTCAGGTCATCAATACTGCCCTAGACAACTGGGTAAGAACTTCTTCAAGGTCCTCAGTACTGATTTTCTATCACAGGAGGTCAAATTTCTCATCAATCATTTGGGTTGGCCATCCCAGTCCTGCCTTTTCTGTCAGAAACAAATCAGGTGTTGTTATGGGAAAGAGTGTGGGAAACATTCACCCATTTGGGATTTCTGGCACCTTAAAGGTTGCTGGCATTTAGATTGCCATACCCCATGCCCAAGTGACTGGACCACCTCCACATTAGACCAGTGGTGGATTCAAAATAGTCACCCCACAGACCTCCTTGCTCATCTTTTCTGTCACCCCATAACTTTTCCCGTGCCCATGGATAAGGCACTGTGCAGAGAAACCTACGCCCATACTGCTGTACTCTGTCCAGAGGTCTCAGGCGTGTCTCTTTGGGCTGTCAGGCCCAGGGGCGAGGCATGCCTCCACCAGTTTACAAAAGAAACAGCCTCCTTCCCCCATGGCAGGGGCTCCCTGACCTGTGGGCAAGGACTGGAGGGTGATGACGCCGGATCCCCTCCCCCGGGACCCCCTCAGGTGCCCGGCTCCTTTGCCTTCAGTTGTCAAAGCCCCTGACTTCCCAGAGCACCAGCGCATCCGCACCCAGCTCAGAATGCAAGGGCCCAGCCTGCTGCAGTGAACTTGGTCCCAGGCCAGGCTTCTGAGCTGGGCTTGCAGCGTCTGACGGGGACTGGAGGCAGGGCGGAGGACCGCAGAGTGGCCCTGATGACCCAGAGCTGCCCGGCATGGCTCCTCCTAGCCTGGAAAGATCCAAGTGGCCCCTTTTCCTCCTCATTCCCATCCTTTACCCTGCACATCTCATTTTCCTGTGTTGCAGCAAATCCAGTGTCTCCAAGACTTGGTTCTGTCCTCCCTTTTTCAACCCTTAAAAGAAAAGGCCAAGTTTGAACTTTTTGCCTTCAAGTCATGGAGCCACCAAAGATATTTAGGCTATAGGACAAAAAGCAGGGGGGATCACGTAGGTCCCACTGGCCTCGGACCTGCCTCTTTTCCTCCCCCTAGATCTCAAAGCTTAAACAGACAGTCCTTATGTGGCAAGAAGTGTTGACTATGGTTGTTTTCCTTCTTCTTCTGGTTATAATACTTCTGTTCTTCTGCTACTGCAGCCCCCCAGGTCATGAATTTCTCTGTCTGTGCTGGGTTTAATATTTCTGCTGAAACCTTTTTAAATTGCCTCCAGAATGGGAAATTCTTCTTCCCAGCCTCATAAAGATTGGAGCCCTCTCCAATGTATGTTACAAAATTTCTCCCTGGGCTTCTCAGAGGATTACGGGGTCCACCTTAAAAAAGGCAAACTCCAGACACTCTGTGAAGTAGAATGGCCACAGTTTGGAACCGGGTGGCCCCCAGAAGGGTCACTGAATCTCACAGCTGTTCAGGCTGTGTGGCGGGTCATTGCTGGAACTCCCGGTCACCCCGATCAGTTTCCCTACATTGATCAATGGCTGAGATTGGTCCGGAGCCCTCCCCCTTGGCTCCGCTCATGCGCCATTCATAATCCTACCTCCAAGGTCATTTTAAGCCAGACCACACACTTTTGTCCGGATCCTCAGCTCCCTCGGCTCCTCCTGTATTGCCTCCCTCTGAAGAAGAGGAAAGTTTTCCTCACACAGTTCTGCCGCCTTATAACCCTCCTGCTCCCCCAGAATCTTCCCTTGCCTCCTCAACTACATCTCCTGTGGCGTCCCCATCTATTGCCTCCTGATTGTGGCCATGGCAGGAGGAGGTAGCCCCCCTCCTCCCACTGACAGAGGCACAAATCCCTCCGGGTGATGAGCGCTCAGCTCCGTTCTTAGTTTACGTCCCTTTCTCTACTTCTGACCTGTACAACTGGAAGGCTCATAATCCCCCCTTCTTTGAAAAACCCCAGGTTCTGACCTCACTGATGGAGTCCATGCTCCAGACTCACCGGCCCACCTGGGATGATTGTCAGCAACTCCTTTTAACCCTCTTCATCTCTGAAGAGAGGAATTGTATCCGAAGAGAAGCCAGAAAGTATTTCCTTACATCAGCTGGTAGACCAGAGGGGGAAGCCCAAAACCTCGTTAAGGAGGTTTTTCCCTCTACCCGGCCTAATTGGGATCCTAACTCCTCGGGTGGGAGGAGGGCTTTAGATGATTTTCACCGGTATCTCCTTTTGGGCCTCAAGGGAGCTGCTCAAAAGCCCATGAATCTGTCTGAGACAACTGAAGTTGTCCAGGGGCCTGATGAACCTGGAGCATTTTTAGAACACCACTGGGTGGCCGATCGAGCTTACACCCCTTTTGACCTGGCAGCTCCCGAGAATAGCCGTGCTATTAATTTGGTGTTTGTGGCTCAGGCAGCTACTGATAGTAAAAGAAAATTACAAAAGCTGGAGAGATTTGCTGGAATGAACATTAGCCAGCTTTTAGAAGTAGCCCAGAAAGTTTTTGACAATCGAGAGTTTGAAAAACAAAAACAGGCAGCTGAGGCAGCTGAAAAAGCTGCTGATAAAGCATCCAAAAGACAAGCGAAAATCTTAGTGGTGGCCATCCAGGAAGCCAAAAAGTAAGGGCCCACATCACAGAGGAATAGCCAGGGAACCCCGGGTCCCAGCCAAAAGGGCAAGAAGGGCGAGCGGGCTCCCCTGGAGAAAAACCAATGTGCTTATTGCAAGCAGATAGGACACTGGAAGAAGGAATGCCCATTAAAGCCAGAGCAAAAACCAGAAAAGAAAAAGGTCCTCACCCTCCCCGCAGCGGAGGAGTCTGATGACTGATGGGACTGGGGCTCCCTTTCACTTGGCCCCCAGGAGCCCATGGTGACCGCTACAGTGGGGGGCCAGCATGTATACTTCCTAATAGATACTGGGGTGGAACATTCAGTACTGCAGACACCCTTAGGCAGTGTCTCTAATAAGAGTGGCTGTACAAGGGGCAACAGGAGCTATTCAGGAATATCCTGTCACCCACTCATGATAAGTGAGTTTAGGAAAGAAAAGAGTAACTCACTCATTTCTTGTAGTCCCAGAGTGCCCCCTTCCCCTTCTCAGATGAGACCTGCTCCATAAGTTACAGGCTTCTATCTCTTTCTCAGCACAGCAGGCTCACCTCACGTTAGGGGACACAACGCCCCCCTACTGCCCAACTCCTGCTAACTACCCCTCTGTCGGAGGAATATCTTTTGGTTTCACCATCACAACCATTGGAGAATAAAACTAATTCTCTCCTCCTATTAGACCTACAGACTGTTTCCTCGAGTCTGGGCTGAGTCAAACCCCCTGGGATAAGCAAAGCATCATCTGCCAGTAGTTTTAGAACTTCTGGCCACTGCCCTGCCAGTCCAGATAAAACAGTATCCTATGAGTCAGCAGGCTAGAGAGGGGATCAATCTCCATATTCAGTGACTGTTACAAGCTGGCATACTCACACCATGTCAATCCACCTGGAATACTCCATTTTTGCCGGTCCAGAAACCTGGAACAAATGATTACCAGCCTGTGCAGGACTTGAGGGAGGTTAACAAGTGGACAGTTAGCGTCCATCCAACTGTCCACAACGCTTATACTTTACTCAGCCTGCTCCCACCAGAACATACAGTATACACTGTCCTTGACTTAAAGGATGCCTTCTTTGCTATTCCTCTGGCCCCCAAAAGCCAATCTATCTTTGCTTTTGAATGGACAGATCCTGGCTCAGGAGATACCACCCAATTAACTTGGACTCAGTTACCTCAAGGCTTTAAAAATTCCCCCATCCTTTTTGGGGAAGCCCTCCAACAGGGTCTGATACCATTCTGAGCCAGTCACCCCAATTGTACTATTCTTCAGTACGTAGATGACCTTTTATTGGCTACTGAAACTACTGACAGCTGCCTGCAACATACTAGGTACCTACTTTACCTCCTTCAGGTGCTCAGGTATTGGATCTCGGCCAAAAAGGCCCAGCTTTGTCTTCCTAGAGTGTCCTACCTAAGGTACAAGATAAAGAAAGGAAAAAGGGCACTCACCAGTGTGAAGCCATCCTGTGAATCCCCACTCCCACCACCAAGAGACAGACCTTACTACACCTGTCCATGACTGCCAAGAACTGTTGGAGACTACGGAAACTGGCCGACCTGATCTCCAAGAGGTGTCTTTAAAGGAGGCAGAAGCCACTGTGTATACAGATGGTAGCAGCTTCCTTGAGCAGGGAGTTCAAAAGGCTGGTGCTGCCATCACTACAGAGATGGATATACTGTAGGCCCAAGCACTGCCAGCAGGTGGCTGTAATTCACTGCAAAGGACATCAAAAAGAAGACATGGCCATTGCCCATGGTAACCAAAAAGCAGACTCTACAGACTAGGAGGCAGCTCGTCTCCCTGTTGCACCTCTGACCCTGCTGCCTGCAGTGTCCTTTCTGCAACCTGACTTGCCAGATCACCCAAAATATTCCCCAGAGGAGGAAAAACAGGCTTCAGATCTTCAGGCCAGTAAAAATCAGGAAGTCTCTCCAACAGGTACATCATCCAGCCGCTTGTCCGGGGAGCTCACCCCAATCCAGTTCCTGACTAGACGGGGCCCTGCCACTCTTTCCAGCCAGGTGACCTCATGTACATTAAAAAGTTCCAGAAAGAACTCATTCCTGCCTGAAAAGGACCTCATACTGTCATCCTCACCACACCTACGGCTCTGAAAGTAGATGGCATTCCAGCTTGGATTCATCAGTCTCACATCAAAAAGGACAACAGAGCCCAACAAGAAACATGGGTCCCCAAGCCTGGGCCAGGCCCCTTAAAACTGCCCCTAAGTCAAGTGAAGCCATCAGATTAATTCTTTTTATTTACCTCTATTGTTTGTTTCCACCTATTATGCCTTCTGCCCCATCCTGCTCTTTCCTCCTCACTTCTTTTACAGCAGGATGTGTGTTTGCAAACACTACTTGGAAGGCAGGAATCTCCAAGGAAGTCTCTTTTGCAGTTGATTTATGTACTTTGTTCCCAGAGCCTGCCCATACCCATGAAGAACAATGCAATCTGCCAGTCATAGGAGCAGGTATCATCGACTTTGCTGTGGAATTTGGACACTCCAGAAGCCAGACTGGATGTGGAAATTCCAAAGGTGGAGAAAAAGGACTTCAGAATGTTGACTTTTACCTCTGTCCTGGAAATCACCCTAACTCTAGTTGTCAAGATTCTTACCAGTTTTTCTGCCCTGACTGGACATGTGTAACTTTGGCCACCTACTCTGGGGCATCAACCCGATCTTCAACCCTTTCCATAGCTCGTGCTTCCCGTCCTAAACTGTGTACTAGGAGAAATTGCAATCCTCTCACTATAAACATCCATAATCCTAATTTAGCTCAATGGTATTATGTCATGTCGTAGGGATTAAGGCTTTATATCCTGGGATTTGATGTTGGAACTATGTTCACCATCCAAAAAAAATCCTCGTCTCATGGAGCCCTCCTAAGCCAATCAGGCCTTTAACTGATTTAGGTGACCTTATGTTCCCAAAACATCCAGACAAGGTTGATTTAACTGTCCCACTGCCATTCCTGGTCCCCAAACCTCACCTGCAATGACAGCACCTCCAACCCAGCCTGATGTCCATTCTAGGTGGGGTACATCACCTCCTCAATCTCACCCAGCCTAAACTAGCCCAAGATTGTTGGTTGTGCCTAAAGGACAAACCCCCATATTATATTGGATTAGGAGTAGAAGCCGCACTTAAAATTGGCTCTCTTTCTTGTTGTACATGCCCCCATGCCCTCCCATTAGGAGATATGTCTGGAAACGCTTCTTGTCTAATTAGCACCAGATATAACTTATCTGCTTCTCCCTTTCAGGCTACATGTAATCAGTCTATGCTTACCTCCTTAAGCACCTCAGTCTCCTACCAGGCACCTAACAATACCTGGTTAGCCTGCACTTCAGGTCTCACTTGCCACATCAATGGAACTGAACCAGGACCTCTCCTGTGTGTGTTGGTTCATGTACTCCCCCAGGTCTACGTGTATAGTGGGCCAGAAGGACAACTTCTTATTGCTCCCCCTGAATTACATCCCAGGTTTTGCCGAGCCACCCCACTCCTTGTACCCCTCCTGGCTGGCCTTAGCATAGCTGGATCAGCCGCCATCAGCATGGCTGCCCTGGTTCAGGGAGAAACTGGACTAATGTCCCTATCTCAACAAGTAGATGCTGATTTAAGCAATCTCCAATCAGCCATAGATATACTCCATACCCCAGTAAAATCTCTAGCTGAAGTAGTTCTTCAAAACCGCCGAGGCTTAGATCTGCTATTTCTCTCCCAAGGAGGGTTATGTGCCACTCTAGGAGAGAGTTGTTGCTTCTATGCCAATCAGTCTGCAGTCATAAAAGATACTCTCCAAAAAGTTCGAGAAAACCTAGACAGACACCAGCAAGAATGAGAAAAT
The DNA here is from genome assembly GCF_028858775.2 of Pan troglodytes. Taxonomy (NCBI): domain Eukaryota; kingdom Metazoa; phylum Chordata; class Mammalia; order Primates; family Hominidae; genus Pan; species Pan troglodytes. The sequence goes on along the minus strand of NC_072418.2, from coordinate 37,687,607 downwards.
AACACCCCCTGGTACCAAAGCATGTTTAACTGGAATCCATTGCTAACTACTCTAATCACTGGGTTAGCTGGACACTTTCTCCCCTATTGTTAGGCTTAGTCTTTGAGCCTTGTATGTTAAATTGCTTTCTTAACTTTGTAAAACAACACATAGCTTCTGTCAAGCTTATGTACCTTAAAACCCAATATAACCCCCTGGTTATAACCGAGGAATCAATGATTTGATTCCCCAAAAACACAAGTGGGGAATGTGATACCCAACCTTGTTTTAACCTGAATTGACTCTCCCTTAGCTGAGAGAGCCAGACAGACTCCATCTTGGCTCCTTCACTTACAGCCCCTTACCCACCCCCTTCCTCAAGGACTTGACTTGACTTGTGCAAGCAGACTCCCAAGACATCCAAGGATGCAATTAACTGATAAGATACTGTGGAAAGCTATATCTGCAGTTCCTAGGAATTCATCCGGTTGATAACACCCAAAACCCCGCATCTATCACCTTGTGATAGATTTAAAGCCCCTGCACCTGGAACTGTTTGCTTTCCTGTAACCATTTATCCTTATAACTTTTTGCCTGCTTTACTTCTGTAAGATTGTTTTAACTAGACTCCCCCCTTCTCCTTTCTAAACCAAAGTAAAAAAGAAAATCTAGCCCCTTCTTTGGGGCCTAGAGAATTTTGAGCACTAGCCATCTCTCAGTCGCCGGCTAATAAAGGACACCTGAATTCATCTCAGAGTGTGGTGTTTCTCTGTAACTCACTAGGTTACAACATGTGAGCCCTACAATTATTCCTGCTTACAGTGTAGAAGAAAAATAAGTATATATGGCGACCACCATGGGTATAATTTAGGTGGGATAATAGGAGAGAGGAGAGAGGCAAAGATTTGCAGAAGTATCCATGTAAATCTTTGGCTAAGTCCCGATCTGCACAAGCATGACCAGACACTACCTGAGGTTTAGAAAGGAACCCCTACAAAGCAATATCCCAAACAATTATTTGAGCTCATCCAGGGCTGGGAATTGTGTGTTCACCTGCCAGTGTGGAACACCTATTAGTATAGAAAACACCAGATAGAAAGGTATCACCTAAAGAACGGGGCTGACAGACTCAAGGCTGCTCTGGTCTTATACTAAAAGAGTTTAAAACAGAAAGACCTAGTGCCAAGCAGGCAAAAGGAAAACATGCTGCTAAGTAATTTTATTGAACGGCATACCAAGGTCCAACATTGTTTAAAGCGATACAAACAAATACAACATTCAATAATGTAAAATTCAGTATCTGGCATCCAATAAAGAATAACCATGCACAAAGAGAAGTAGTGACATAAAAATCATTAACCAGAAGAGTGAATTGAGAAGCACAAAAATGATGAAAATGATGAAATTAGTGGACAAATATGCTGTAAAGCTTTTATAACTATCCAACATTTGTTTTGACAAAAGAATGGGGGAAATAAAACTTGATAATGAGAAATAGTACATATATATATATTTGTGGTTTCCACTCCAACATCTAAAGAGCTTGTTACTCCCGTCCTCACAACAACAAAAAGTTGAACAAACTGAAAATCAGTAACTCTTCTTAGATCCATCAGAGTATCGAGGCCATAGGGCAAAGCAATGCCCCCCCAAACTGGAGACACAGCAAATATAGGGGATCAGATTTTGAGGACAGAAGCCTCTGGACCCAGCAACTGACAGGTGAACAGTGATTAACAAATTGCTGGAGGCTAATGGTGGACAAGCCTTAGTCTTAAAAACTCCTGGGAGCCCAGTCTTATCATGGGAGCAGCACCTGTATTTTCATGAGATTTGCCTCCAAGAGACCCACCAGATTCTCCTGATGAAGACTGGAGAACAATTATCTCATGCTTCAAGCAGGAGGAAGGGGAAATAATCATTCTAAGACACAACCAAGGAAACATAAGCATTTTGAAATAAGCCCAGAGTATTCTGTGCTACATAACAAAAGCCTGCCCCCAGGAAACTACTTTACCAAATCGTGTGCGACCTGTGAGAAGAACTAGTCAGTCGGTTCCATCTAGCCTTCCTATCTCAAATAAAGGAAGAAAAGAAAGCTAAGAAATTTTTCTGAAGGTCAGCCCAGGGACTCAGTCTCACTAATAAAACTGAGATGTAATCATGAGATGTAACCATGAGACTAAAAACTGCTGCCTCTCCACAATACCTGATCACCACATCCACAGGTCTGCAGTATAATAACAGCAGATGGGCCAGGTGCAATGGCCCATACCTGTAATCCCAGCACTTTGGGAGGCTGAGGTGGGTGGATCACTCGAGGTCAGGAGTTCGAGACCAGCCTGGCCAACATGCCAAAACCAGGTCTCTACTAAAAATACAAAAATTAGCTGGGCGTGGTGGCATGCATCTGTAATTCCAGCTACTTGGAAAACTGAGGCAAAAGAATCACTTGATCCTGGGAGGCAGAGGTTGCAGTGAGCCGAGATTGCACCACTGTACTCCAGCCTGGGTGATGGAGGGATACTTTGTTTCAAAAAATAATAAAATAAATAAAAATCATAATAAACAAAAAACAGTAGATGGTAACTGATAGAGCTGCAAGAGACAGACAGGAATTTCTAGGGAAACCCACAGACAACAGCAGAGACACCAACAAGGATATTAGAGGAAATTTAATCCCCTGAAATCTACTGCTACAGCAAATAATAAACAGCCAAAATTCTAGCCAGATAAACATAAAACCTCACAGTAAAGTCCTATTAACCTTAGTTCATCTTACCCGATACATCATGTCTGGCTATCAACAAAAATAGCACAACATGATAAAAGGTAAATGCTCTAGACTGAGTTGTGCCCATCCCTCCCCAGCAAATTCATGTTAAAACCCTAACCCCCAGTGTGATTGTATTGGAGACAGAGACCTTAAAGAGGTCATTAAGGTTAAATGAGGTGTAAGGATAGATCCCTAAACAAATAAGACTACAGTCCTTATAGGAAAAGGAAGAGACACCCAGGGTGTGTGCTCATAGACTGAAGGCCATGTCAGGACACAGCAAGAAGGCAGCTGTCTGCATGCCTGCAAGAGAGTCCTCACCAAAACCCAACTCTGCTGACACCTTGATCTAGGCATTCCATCCTCCAGGATTGTGAGCGAATACATTTCTCTTGTTTATGTCATTCAGTCTGTGGCATTCTGTTAAGAAGAACAACCCAAGAAGATTCATGCAGCAGGAAGAAACACATTATGAAGAGACAAAGCAGCTATCACAACTAGACACGGGCAGAGAGGTTGGAATTATCACACCAGGATTTTAAACTATGATTAATATGCTAAGGATTCTAATGGAGAAAGTGGCCAACACGCAAGAACACATGTGTAATGTAAGCAGAGAGAGGCAAATGCACAAAAAAAAAATTAAAAGGAAATGCTAGAAATAAAAAACACTGTAACAGAAATGAAGAATGTCTTCGATGGGCTTATCAACAGAATACAGAAGATCAAGGAAAGAATCTGTGAGTGTGAAACATGTTGATGGAAACTTCTCAAACTGGAAAGCAAAGAGAGAGAGAAAAGGAGAGAGAGAGGGAGGGAACTGAAACAGAATATCCAAGAACTATGGACAGTTATAAAAGATGTAACATGGGCATAATGAGAATGAATCCTAGAGGAGGAGAGAAAGGAGCAGAAAACCTATTTGAAGTGATAATGACTGAAAGTTTTCCAAACTTACTGACAGACATCAAAAAGCACAGATCAAGGAAGTTAAGAGAAGATCAAGCAAGATTCTGGTAGGACATATATTTGGTCTTTGTCATCAGTTCCTCTCAGAGTGCTGAAACCCCTGGAATGTCCTGAGTGATAGGAGTGTCTTTTGTTATTAACAGTGAGCCCCACTGATGACCCCTGAGTTTATGCTAATGAGGTCCTTAAGGTAGAGCATCTGGATAGCCTCAGGATGGGCTATAAGATATTGATGCTTCATGTAGTTGAATTTCTATTTATAATGGTCAATTGCATTATTCATCACACAATTTAACAATAAAAGTACATGTTCACTTTTCCTTGTTCATGGTCTCTGCATTAATTCAACTCTCCCTCTTCCAACACTCAAACTTTGGGCATTAATTAATATAATACATTTTGCCCAGCTATATATTTTAGTTTATTTTTTCATTTAGTTTATTTCCTATCTTTTAAGTTTTTATTCTTCTCTAAACAGCATAAAATTCCTGATGGATTACTACACCTTAATGCTGTGGTCCCATCCATTGAGGCCTCCATAGCCAATATCCAATATTATTAACATTGCTGATTCTATTCAGTCAAAAACTGGTATATATTTTGCTCTTATAGATTTGGCTAACATGATCTGTTTGGTGCCAATTTCAACAGCCTCTCTACTGCAATTTATCTCCACCTCTGAAGGCATGCAACACACCTTTCTCAGGCCACCCAGAGGGTACCTTGTTAGCTTTGGCATCATGTACAATATCTGCAGACAAGATCTGAACTGCATCCATCTTTCTTTCTCTAAGAGCACAGGTATGACATGATATTAATAACATGCTCCTCCCAGGAGACTCATTTGACACATTCATTAAGGACACATAAGTCCAATCTTTTAGTACATTTTGGGTTCTGGTGGTTACTTTCTCAGAAAAGCTTCCCTGAACACCTAGCACTTCCACTCCTCCGTCACTGCTTTCTTGTTTTCCATGGCGTGTGTCACTCACTAGCTGATGTACTGTATGTTCAGTATATGCACGTGCTCATTGTCTGTTCCTGGTGGGAGGAATGTTTTTTCCTTTTTGTTGTCCATTATAGCTTCAGTACCCAGAGTGGTACCTGGCACCAAATAGATGCTTAGTAAGTAACTGTGGAGTGAATAAGATGAGTAATGAAGAACTGGTGGGGCAGAATCATGGCATGGAAGGTGAAGCTTGCATAGGAGGGGATGTGAGTAGCAGATGTACATGTTGGGTGAAGTCTATTTTCTTGGAAAAAATAGATAATTAGAATTGAAAAACTGGCATGGTGGTACATGTCTGTTGTCCCAGCTACTCGGGAGGCTGATGAGGTGGGAAGATTGCTTGAGCCCAGGGGTGTGAGGCTGCAGTGGGCTATGATTATGTCACTGTACTCCAGCTTAGCAACAGAGCAAGACCCTGTCTCTTAAAAAAAAAAAAAAGTAAAGGCTAAAGTGAACTAATGCCAAAAACATTCATTGGTTCATCTTCTAAACACTTATGAAGTACCTGGTAGGAAAAGTTGTACATGGATTTTGGTGTACACTGACACACAGGACTTCATGATCTAGTGCAGTATTGTCTAAGAGAACTTTCTGCAGTGGTGGAAGTGCTGTGCATGTGTACTGGTCAGTACGGTAGTCACCAGCCCTGTATGACTATTGAGTACTTGAACTGTGGCTTAAGCAACTGAAGAACTGAATTTTAAATTTTATTTTATTTTTACATTTTAATTAATTTAAATACATGTAGCCAAATTGGCTAGTGGCTCCTGTATTGAGGATTGCAGCACTGTAGAAAAGTAAGAAAGCATAAGAAATTAAAATAAGTGCTAGGACAAATATCCTATGTTCTTTTGGGGACAGAGATGAGCGAACATTTCAAGCTGCCCGGGCAACTGCAGGGGAAGAAAGACGCATTCCTGGCTCTAAGTTGTAATGACTTGTTTGTCATAGATATGAGAAATGTTATTTTTATTTAGGATAAAGGCAATTAACTAACAGTGTCAACTCCAATTAATCGGTGAATTTAGGATAAATTATGTGTAGCAAATTGAACTGTCAGATCTTACTTGGATAAGTTATTGTTTATTTGGAAAATGTATGTATTGGATTGTATCTGCTTGGTGATATAAAAGGATGAGTGATATTTCTTCCTGTCCTTTTAATCTCGTTAGTGGATTGCCTGTGACATGCATCAAGGTCTTATTTAATGCTTATTCAGTAATAAAACTGTTTTCTTTCTTTTCTACAATTGTGGAAAGGATTTTCTAACATTGGCAAGAGATTTGAATTTTAATTATTTTCCCAACACCTGACAAAAGTAAATTCTGCCTTTAAAACCAGAGACCAGTGTCACTGGTGAACATGCACGCAAAATATCCAAATAATGTAATACAATGCTGAATTAACTCTCAGAGCTAAAAAATTACCACAGTAGAGCAGTATTTCACAAATCAAAGACAGTAATAATGCTATATTAAATGGATGTATTTTTGCACATATAATTTGACAAGTCAATAAGCTATTATTGAATATTTAAGCTTCTAAAGTTTTACTATCTTAAATAATACTTTGAAATGAGTACTATTGAGAGGAATTTCTAAGCACATCTGTGAGCATTTCCTTAGAATATTTTCTTTGAAATGTACCCTTTTCTCCCCCCCTTAGTTTCAGGTCCTAATTAAGGACTGTCTGTGGCAGGGGTGCCCAACCTTTTTGGCACCAGGAATCAGTTTCATGGAAGACAATTTTTCCACAGAAGTGGGAGGTGTTTATTTGGGGATGAAACTGTTCCACCTCAGATCATCAGACATTAGATAGATTCTCATAGGGGGTGTGCAGCCTCGATCCCTTGCATGCACAGTTCACAGTAGGGATTGCGCTCCTATGAGAATGCAATGCCATGGCTGATCTGACAGGAGGTGGAGCTCAGGTGGTAATGCTCACTTGCCCACTACACACCTCCTGCTGTGTGGCCCAGTTCCTAACAGGCCACAGACCAGTACCAGTCCATGGTCTGGGGGTTAGGGACCCCTGATCTATGACATGAAACCAGCCTTCAGTCTTTTCACCCAGGGGTCTCATATTTTAGTTATTAAATGTCTATCAGTACAAAGTTTAAGTATATGCCATAAATATATTTTTCTTTTTTATGAATCAGTTATGTGTATGTTTTAGTCCATTTGTGCTGCTGTAACAGAATACCACAGACTGAGTAATTTACAAACAATAGAAATTGACTTCTTGGCCAGGCACGGTGGCTCACACCTGTAATCCCAGCACTTTGGGAGGCTGAGGTGGGTGGATCACTTGAGATCAGGAGTTCAAGACCAGCATGGCCAACATGGTGAAACCCCGTCTCTACTAAAAATACAAAAATTAGCCAGGCATGGTGGCGGGCACCTGTAATCCCAGCTGCTTGGGAGGCCGAGACAGGAGAATCACTTGAACCCAGGAGACAGAGGTTGCAGTGAGCCGAGATCGTGCCATTGCACTCTAGCCTGGGCAACAGAGTGAGACTCCATCTCAAAAAAAAAAGAAAAAAGAAAGAAAAAAAAGAAATTGACTTCTCATGGTTTTGGAGCCTGAGAAGTCCAAGATCAAGGGGGAGGGGTCTGACAAGGGCCATGTTGCTGTGTGCTTTTATGGTGGATGGGTGGATGGGCAAAAAGAGGAGAGAGGAAAAAGGGGCCTCAGACTCATTTTTTAAATAAGGAACACACTCCCACGATAATGACATTAATCCATTCATGACGGCAGAGCCCTCAAGGCCTAATCATCTCCTAAAGATCTCACCTCTCAATACTGTTAGAACGGTGATTCAGTTCAATACATGCTTTTTGGGAGACACAATCAAACCGTAACAGTGTATGTCTATCAGTCTTTAATATAAAGATGTCTTTTTTCCAAACCCATTTTTTATGAGGGTTAGTGGATCATCCTGGGTAGCCCATTCAAGAGAGAATCGCTTTAGCCTCATTTTTTAATTACTTACCTAGTACTTAAGCTATAAAAGATATAACCAAATACTTGACTCTGTGCTGTCAAATGTTAAATGCTGATTTTTTAAAATTCGTACAATTCTATAACTTTTAACAAAAAGTTAACTCTACTGAAGCAAAGCTCTCATATTTGTCTCTCATCCTTACTGTATAATAATTCTAAGCACATAACTCTCCCCTTTATTATTTAATAATTCCATCTACGTAACTGTCCTATTATTACTTAACTGAGATCACATTCCCAATCTTTGTCACGACTCCTGAATCTTGTTCCATTTCTTCCACAACCAGGCTAATTTTACCCTTTCTTCAGTGACAGAAGAGGCCTGGGCTATGGCTGAGCCTAAATATGTTTGCTATTTCAGGTGACATTTAATGATGTGGCTATAGACTTCACTCATGAAGAGTGGGGATGGCTCAATTCTGCTCAGAGGGGCTTATACAAGGATGTGATGGTCCAGAATTATGAGAACCTGGTCTCTGTAGGTAAGGATATCACCTCTTCCACTCCAGTAGGGGACACCTTTCTTTTGCCACCCTGAATTGCGGGAGACCCTCCTAAGTAAATGGCTGAATTTCTGTAGCATGTTCCCAAGGAAATGTGCAGCTCTCTTGAGCCCTGCCTGAAGCTTATCTTTCCATTTCAATGAACACCCTTCATCCATTCCTGTGGCCCCTCTTTTGATGGCCTCTCATAATAGAGGACCACGGCTTAAACAATTCTATATTCTTCCTGTAAGCAGGTCTTTCCATAACTAAGCCATATGTGATCACATTGTTGGAGGATGGGAAAGAGCCCTGGACGGTGGAGAAAAAACTGTCAAAAGGTATGATTCCACGTGAGTCATGGTGAACGAGACAAAGGAAGATTTGGTTAAAGATGTTTATAGTGAGTGTGGAAGCATTTTAGGAACACTATCTTCAAATATCTCAAATATTAATGAAAAATTGAGGGATATTTAGCTTAGATTTTCAAAATAATTGTTCCTCTATCCTACATTATTATCTGTATCACTCATGTCATCTAATCAAGGTTAGAGGTTTTTGTCATTACAATAATTCAAATTGTTACTCTATTCATGACAAAGTAAGGCAAATTATTCTTTCTTAAATCTACATAAGAAAAAACATACTGATACTTTTAGGCTAAGAAAAGCTGACAATTAGATGGAAAGTCACTTTTCTAAAGCTGAGCTTTGTAGATGAAATATGAACATATTAGAGGAAGTAAGAACATATAAAATATGTTCCTAGGAATAATATTTTCTAATGTCCAATAAGTGATATGATTCATAGTTTCTTCATAACCTCAGAAGCCTAAATCTTTGTCAGCTATAAAGAGCACTTAGATTATTGTGTTTTTCCTGCAACTGTTTAATGTAGTAGTATCAATTCTGTATTTTAAGCATGTTAATCTGGCAGCAAATTGAGATTAATGGAAGGTTCGAGAAAAAGGCTATGAGACAAAATGCAATCTTTCATACATGAATATAGGCACAAAGAGATGGCTTGGAATCCAGAATGCCTTCCACATTTTATTTCTGATAGTTTCCTTTTTTTCATATACTGTTTTATCTATTATGTATATTTTACCCATTTCTGTTATCACTCCTGCTTCTTCTGTGAACTCTGTATTCTCTGCTCCATTTGAGCATTGTTCAGAAATCACTGAAATATTTGAATTGTCAGAACTCTGTGTTTTCTGGGGGCTTCAATTCTTATCCATTTCTCCTAATTCCACCATAGAAGTTTCTTTTCAAGGAGTAAAAAAAAGAAAAAAAACAGTACTTTGCTTTCTTGATATATTTCAGGTTAGGAATCAAGATGGGAAAACAAGGAATTATCAACAAAGAAGGATATTTATAAGGAAGATTCACTCCAAACAGTAACAATAGAAAATGTTTTAAAACAAAGTTATGAATTTTCAAATTCTACCAAGAATTTGGAACACATAGAAAAGTTGGAAGGGAAGCCTGGAATTCATGTAGAACATTTCAGACCAGCAACTCTCACCTCCAGAGAAAGCCCCACTGGGGACAGTTACAAATATGACACATTTAGAATCACCTTTCATTCAAAGTCTACTCTTTCTGAACCATAAAAAAATTCTGCTAAAGGGAATTCACACAAATACAATATATTAAAGAAGAATTTACCAAAAATTCAGTTGTAAAAAATGAGAGACTCAATGGTGGAAAGAAACTCTTGAATTCTAATAAAAGTGGAGCAGCCGTTAACCAGAGCACCTCTCCTCACCACACTTGTAATAGAGGAAGTCTATACATCTAGGGAATGTGGGAAAGCCTTTGGCAAACAGTCAATCCGCAATCGCCATTGGAGAATTCATACAGGAGAGAAGCCCTGTGAATGTCGTGAATGTGGGAAGACTTTTAGCCATGGCTCATCCCTTACACGACATCAGATAAGCCATAGTGGAGAGAAACCTTACAAATGTATTGAATGTGGGAAGGCCTTTAGCCATGGCTCATCACTTACTAACCATCAGAGCACTCACACTGGAGAGAAACCATATGAATGTATGAACTGTGGAAAGTCTTTTAGTCGTGTGTCCCTTCTCATTCAACATCTAAGAATTCATACTCAAGAAAAACACTATGAGTGTCATATATGTGGAAAGGCCTTCATTCATAGGTCATCTCTCATTCACCATCAGAAAATCCATACTGGAGAGAAGCCTTATGAATGTAGAGAACGTGGGAAAGCTTTCTGCTGTAGCTCACACCTTACTCCACATCAAAGAATTCACACTATGGAGAAACAATATGAATGCAACAAATGTCTGAAAGTCTTTAGTAGCCTCTCATTTCTTGTTCAGCATCAGAGTATTCATACTAAAGAAAAACTCTTTGAATGTCAGAAATGCAGGAAATCCTTCAACCAGCTTGAATCACTGAATATGCATTTGAGAAATCACATTAGATTGAAATGTGATTTCTATCTAATGAATGCCATATATGTGGGAAAGCTTTCGGTCACAGGTCATCCCTGCTTCAACATCACAGAATTCATACTGGAGAGAAACCTTACGAATGTATTAAATGTGGGAAGACCTTCAGCTGTAGTTCAAACCTTACTGTACATCAGATAATTCATACTGGAGAAAAGCCATATAAATGTAATGAGTGTGGGAAAGCTTTTAGCAAAGGCTCAAATCTTACTGCCCATCAAAGAGTACATAATGGAGAGAAACCCAATAGTGTGGTAAGTGTGGAAAAGCCTCTAGACCATATGAATCACTATACATGTGAGAAATCTTACAGAAGAGAATGTATATGAAGCAGTGGTTATCATGGTAAAGTTCATTCATAGATCCTCATTTAACATCAGAAAAATTTATACTGGGGAAAAATTTTATGAATGTAGTCAATATGGGAAGACTTTCAGCAATGATTCAGATGTTTTTATTTTTCAGAGTTTATACTGTAGAGAAATCATATGAAGACCATAAATGTGGGAAAGCCTTTGTCAGTATTAACCCCTTAATTGACATAAGTATACTCACACTAGGATAAACCCCTGTACATATAGCAAATGTGGGAAAGACTATAGACAATAGGAATCTTTTACAAACTCCTACAGGAGAGAAGCTGTATGAATGTAGAAAATTTAGAAATTGAGGGAAGTCTTCAGTTTCAAGTGCATCCCTTATTTTACAAAGAACTCAAACTGGAGAGAACTCTCATTTAAGAGATGTAGCAAAGTGTTCACTAAGAGTGTTTATCTTGCTACACATCAGAAGATTAATGGAAGAACAACCTGAAAGATTTAGGAATTACGTGTAAATCTTTGCAGTGATGCTATTTGTAAACACGGTTCTACAGGAGAGCAAATAAATGTCATTATGCATTTCTTAGAGCAGTAGCTTGCAGTTTCAGTTGAGTTCTACTTAGAAATTCTTTGTAGCTAGTGGGCATGTGAAGATATTTAGTCACCCAGAGGAGCCAGTAAATGTTATAATGTTAAAAATTAAAGCTGCAAAAGAAATAAAATGGTGTGAATAAAGGTTTTGGTATCTAATAAAATCATTTTGTATCTCATGAACTCTTTCTCTGTGACTATTTCTGGCAAAAAAAATTTCACTAAGATTAGCCTCAGTATAGCCTTTAGTGGGAGACAAGCAAACCCAAAGAAAAACACCTGCTCTTTGTACTAAGAATAGCGGTATTTTGGTGAGGATTATTCAGAGTCCATTTCCAGTGGGCTTACTACATTTCAAGAAAATTTACTGAGCATCACTCGTGTGTATTACACAGCAATGGGATATAGGAATCCAGTAGTTCTGAGCTTTAGTGGTGTGTCAGAATCACTAGGAGGGCTTGTTAAAGCACAGATTGCTTTAGCCTCAAGCTAGCCTCAGTTCTAGTTTCTGTATGAGTTGATTTGAATTTGCATTTTTCACACATTCTTAGGTGACAGTAACACTGTTTTGTCCAGAAAGCACATTTTGATAACCATTGTAATAATTAACAAATGTGGTCTTTTTCTCACAGAGACATTATCTGACAAGAGAAATGGATAGCAAATAAATTTGAAATAATCCTTTACAAGTGCTATGAGAAAATAACTAAGAAACAACATACTACAAGAGATCAGAGCAGGCTTAGCTGGATGTGACTTTTGAAATGAATCTTAAATGATGAACACTAATTATGTAATGAGTACTACTCATGTAGCCGTGTGCATCCCTGTGTGTGCCTGTGTGTGTGTGTATGTGGTGCACTGGGTGTTATTCTAGGTAAAGTGGATAGTCAAGTTCTGTCATACTTGCTGCAGCTGGATTCCGTGTTCCCATGTCTAGTTTCAGATTCTGTGGCTTTGAGGTAGTGCCGCTGGCAGCATCATTGGTTTCAGCAACTGTCATTTCTCCATCTCTGGGTCATAGTTATAGGAGTTTACCTTGAAATCACTAGTCCAGAAGTGTTCCCATTACTTTTACAGCCCACCTACCAATTTTGAAATCACTGATTTACTGCAATATATGTCTTGAAATAGTTAAGAGAGTTTTTGTTCTCTGCACTGAAACTTGACAGATAGTTATGGTTTGTAAGGAGGGAGGATGGCTTCAAATATTCTAAGTTCTAGATAAGAAATGGGGCCAGGCGCGGTGGCTCATGCCTGTAATCCCAGCACTTTGGGAGGCCGAGGCGGGTGGATCACCTGAGGTCAGGAGTTCGAGACCAGCCTGGCCAACATGGAGAAACCCCGCCTCTACTAAAAATACAAAATTAGCCGAGGATGGTGGCACATGCCTGTAATCCCAGCTACTCAGGAGGCTGAGGCAGGAGAATGGCATGAACCCGGGAGGTGGAGCTTGCAGTAAGCCGAGATCGCGCCACTGCGCTCCAGCCTGGGCAACAGAGTGAGACTCCGTCTCGAAAAAAAAAAAAAAAAAAAAAGGAAATGGAATGGTCTCACTGGCCCTGTGATTAGAATCCTATCTTGTGATTAGAAAGGTAATGCAGATCAATTTGATTTGGAGTGTATGGACACTGATGTAAGTGAAGGGCTGTGATATAGATTATGCTTCAGATTTTGTTCACTATGGCAGGTGAGAATCATAAGTTATGTTGTTATTTTTAAAAGGAACATTATGTTATACATACAATAATTCTGGTGTGGAATGAGTGATAAGGTTTCTGACTTTCAACAAAACGTATCTCCTCTGATACATGTACTACCTTAACTGAAAGCTAAAAGCATAGAGGCATATTCCAATAGCACTTTGGAATAGAGACAGTAGGTTTGGAATGGGGTGGTAAATTTTTACTATTCTGCAGGGATTTTATCTTTCATTTGATTTAATTTTAATCATGAAATTTATATTGAAATTCTATGAAACACTGAGGGATCTTAGACTTATAAGTAAGGAAGGGCCAGGTGCAATGGAACATATCTGTAATCCCAGAAATTTGGGAGGCTGGGGCAGGAGGACTGTTTGAAGCCAGGAGTTCAAGACCAGCCTGGGCAACATAGCAAGACTCGATCTCTAAAAATATATATTTTTTAATTACCCAGGTGTAGACATATGCCTGCCATCCTAGCTATTCAGGAGGCTGAGTGGAGAGGGGTTGCTTATGCCTGCAGTCCTAGCTATTCAGGAGGCTGAGTGGGGAGGGATTGCTTGAGTACAGGAGTTTAAGGTCACAGTGAGTCATCATCACACCACTGCTTTCCAGCCTGGCAGCAGAACACCACTCTGACTCCAAAGTAAATATAATTAAGGAAGCATGACGTGGTATCAAACAGCTGTAATTATGGATAGACTGGCTACCACATATATACTTATGGGATAATGACAGTAGCTTTCTTTTCTCCCATTCTGTGTCCTTCTTCAGCTCTCCCAAGGAACTGGTACCACAAAGATGAAGTAGTCCTATAATGAGATTTTTTTTGTTTCCACTACACATAGTTTTATGCCACCATGTCACTTTGTTATGAGGGGATTCATCCAAATACCTGTGCTTTGTCATTTAAAAAGCATGGGCATACACATAATAATGCTTTACATTTCTGGAATTAAAGTGCCTTCACAATAACGGAATTAGGAAAAAGAAGGCCATCTTTTTTTCTTTTTTTTTTTTTTTGAGATGGAGTTTCACTCTTGTTGCCCAAGCTGGAGTGAAATGGTGCAATCTCAGCTCACTGCAACCTCCACCTCTCGGGTTCAAGCAATTCTCCTGCCTCAGCCTCCCAAGTAACTGGGATTACAGGCCTGTGCCACCACACCCAGCTAATTTTTTGTATTTTTAGTAGAGACAGGGTTTCACCATGTTGGCCAGGCTAGCCTTGATCTCCTGACCTCAAGTGATCTGCCCGCCTCGGCCTCCCAAAGTGCTGGGATTACAGGCATGAGCCACCACACCCAGCCAGAAGGCCATATTTTTAAATTAAGATATGAAGCTTTTAAGAGCAATAAGAGACCATTACTTTGTTATGATAGAAGGTTGGGCTGATGTCATAATGATGTTACGATGTCACTGACATCATATTGTTTCCTCAGTCATACCTATTAACCATTTCTTAAGCATCCACTGTGGACCTAATAGATAAACATTGCATACCCTTTAATAGCTCCAAGGTGTGTATGTGAAGAGCATTAAGCTTTGGAGTCATGTTACCTGGGTTTAAATCCAAGTTGCATGTATACTGGCTTTGTGTGACCTTGGACAAACTACTTCACTATGTCATGCCTCAGTTTCTCCATCTATAAAATGGTAATAAAGCTATCTCACAGCATTATTATGAAAATTAGATGAGTTAATTGATGCAAAGTGTTTACAACAATGCCTGGCCTCTTAATAGCATTCAATAAGTATTAGCTATTGATTTCATCATCATTGTCTTCTCATGGTTGCTTCATCATTCTAGTCTCAGATGTCACATCTAATCACTTGTCGCTCTTATGTATTTACTGTTTCACATTTTTGAGGGAGAGCTCTTACAAAATGCACCCATTTCCTTACAACAAATCCTTTAGTATCTGAGCCATTTTGAGGGAATGTTTCTTGCCCAAAATAACCTGAGGAGAAACAAAGAGACCAGATAGGAGATGAGATGAGAATTCAGCAGATCTGTGAGAAGGAAGGAGGATGCCCTACAGAGCTGGAAAAAAGGCCGAGTGAAGGAGGCTGTCAGGCTTCACATAGAGGAAAGGGGAGGCTTTACCCACTGAGACCAGAGGACTACAGGTCTTCAGCATCATCTCTGAGTACAGAGTCCCATGGGCTGGGTGCCACTGCCCTCACTCTTCCTGAGTGGAGGTTACAGCCTGTCATTGAAGATCACTGATGCCTGGAAAGTCAAAGTTTCCTTGTTAGCCTTGGGTTAGTCAAATGTGATTAGAGCTCAGTTGTTGGTAAACATCTAGAAAGAATCAAGGCACATATCACTGAGCACCTCCTGGACGCTTAATTCTTTGCTGTTGAGGGGGAGTCAGTCTTTAAACAAATTGCAATTGTGTTAGAGGAAAAAAGCTGTATATGCAGAAGTAATTGATGCAAGATACAAGACAATGACAAGGCCATATGGCCCAAGAGGTGCAGAGTGTAAGCACTCTGGCATTAAAGATAAATAGGGAAAAATTATAATGATCATAATACAATATTGTTAATAGCAGCAGCAACTGAGGCTTGTGTTTGCACTGTGAGCTGCATTCAATTAAGTGTTCTCAGCTCTGGACCCAAATTCCTAGGTGTGAATTCAGCCTATGGGGACTGTCACGTGCTTACTATATAACCTTGGAGAAGTCACTTCATTTCCCGATTTCTCCATCAAAACAAAAACAATTCCCATCTTAACAGGTGGTTATGAGAATTAAAAGGTTTATAAAGCAAGCTACAAAGTACCTGCACATGGAAGTTTGTTGCTGTGTTTTTCCTGCTTTTAATCTTCCCACATACTGTGAGATACATGCCATAATCATCTTCATGCTAGTGACCTGAGACTCAGGCAGTTCTAGCACGTCTGTCAGAGTCACACATCTTAGGAATATAGGCTAGATTTGAACATTCAGTAAAAGACCACACAATATTGCCCTCCTAGGACAAACCTCAAAAGACTGAGGTTTATCTTGGCAACCATACAGGCTCTCTTGCCTCCTTGAACAAAAAAACATTTCCTTTGGCCATGCCGTTTCTTCTGCCTAGAATTTGCCCCATACCCCATTTATTACTATGCTTACCTAATGCCAAGGAAGGCCTGCCTACCTTGCAAAGCTCACTAGGTGTGTCAAAAATGAACAAAGCTGGACATTAATGACAGTGGTGAGAACAGACTTTAATTGGTAATAACTATTGCAATGGGGAAAGGAACTTGGCATGAACTGAACTCAGCTTCGATTTGAACAGAAGTGAATGAGTATGTTAAAGGGAGGGTGAGGAAATAGGGAGGGGGTGGAGAGCAGGGGCTCAGTAGAGTCAGAAAAATGAAAAATTACAAAACACAGGAAGGGAGGGGGCTGGTCTATGTGCAGTCTATCTGGGTTTGCTACTGGCACTTGAGTTAGCCTCCTATCCTCCCACAGAGGCTGGGAGGTAGGGACCTTATCTTCAGGTGTTGGCTGGAAGAAATTCCTTGGGCAGCCTTGGGTTTTTCAGGCCAGCACTTTAAGAGCCATTAGAAACTTTACTGTTGTTCAAGTCTTAATAGGCAAAAGTTGACAGGCCTATTCAAGAAGGCTCAGAGGGGCCTGGCTACAGTTTGGTCAAAGAAAGAGAAAATCTTTGTCAGGTGTCACCCCAGGCTTCCCCAGCACACTGAGGAGGAATGGTGGTGAAGAAGAAAGAACATAGGCTCAAGGGATCAACATACAGGGTGTGAGTTTCTGCCAAGAGTTGTGTGACCCTGAGAAGGTAATTTAAGTTTTCCAAACCGCAGATCCTTTTTTTGTAAAGCAGGAATAATAGAACCTAACTGAGGAAACTGGAATTAAATGAAGTGCTACATAATAACTTACCCTCAGAGCTCAATAAAGGCAGCTATTATTTTATTGTTATTGTTATTGTATTTTTCCTCTTTGCTTCCACACTATCCTGGAAAACCCAACAAAGTCCTGAGCTCAGCTTTTATAAGGGTGCCACATTCCCTGCACAAAGATTCCAGAAGATGAGAAATACTTAATCTAGAACTAGCAAGGCCAAAGGAAAAAAAAATGCCTCTCCTCTCTCTTCTAGTAGGTGACATTGGTGCAGAACAAGGAAGGATGCAAGGGAGAGGCACTGCAGAGATCTGGACTCAGTGTCCCAGGCAGAGGGAAAGACTGGGAAGTGGGAAAGAGCTTGGAATGATCAGGACAGGTTGACAGGAAAGCAGTGAGCAAAGGAAGATGGAGTAGAAGACAGATTTATAGGCCTAGAAATGTATCTCTCTAGAAATAACATCCAGAGGGATGGTCCCTGCATGGTGCTGGGCACTGGGAACACATATCACACATTAGCTGTCTCTGATGCTCTCCCCTTTAAGGCTTCCTTGAAAATGGAGGTGAAAGGTAGCAAGGTAGCTTGCACAAGGCCACAGCCCTGAGATAGGGCACAGCATGATCCAAACATGTCTCTGGATTCTGCAGGCCATGCTCTCCCGAGGATCTGCACATGCCACTGTACATGAATGGAGGGTACTAAGAAGTTATGGTTCATACTTCCCTACCACATACCACTGATTTCCAGAAAGAGGAATTTTCTCTTGTCTAGGACTCTGGACTGAGAGTGACCCTATCAACAGGAAGAGAAGGCCTGAAGAAACCCAGGATGACACTATCCTCCATATCAGTGTGCCACAGCCACGTGGTTGAGAGTCCAAGAATGTGAGACTGGGGGATAGTTAACACACCTGTGCTAGGAGGGAAGTGACTGTATCAGTACTTCAGACTCAGCTGAACTCTCTCCCAGGCCCTACAAAGGTGTCCAGATGGGTCATATCCTCCTTACTGGCCTTCCTAGCTTGGTCCCAAAGAGTCACCTTCTTCCCCTGGGTGGTGTGAGCAGACAGGTCATGTGACAAATGAAAGTCCACCCTAGCAGTACCAAAAGTCCAGCCCATGGCAATGCAGGCTGCAGGAAACACTCCTGTCATAGGCTGTCATTTGGGCCTATGAAGCACATCCTTCTGGGTAATGTAGCTCTTCACATTCTCTGAGGCAATGGCTAAGTAGCACCCAGAGAGGTGCTAGGAAGGAGCATCAAAAGACTCTTATGATCACATCTTAAAGGTGAGTACCCAGTTTTCCATATTTTACTGTCTGCAACAGATCACATAAATATTTAGAGATATACTATTTCAGATGCTATGAAAGTCTACAAAACCAAATATGTGGAATGTGATGGCAGGGAAAATGACCAAGTAGGAAGTGACATGAATCTGCCACTGTACCTGAACAACCATTCTGGCAGCTCTCTGAAGTGACTATTTTGGAACTCCAGAGTTTATTTGAATGCTTGGAATTTCCAGCTTGCCTAATAAATTACAATTGTGTTGATTGCAACCATCAGAGTGGTATTGGCTACCCATTCCTCACTCCCAGTTCCATGAAGCAGCTTTGGGGATAGGAATGTGATTCTGGTGCAGATTTCTGGAGCCAGGGTGGGCGATAAGTACCTTATCCCACAGATACTGAGGTTCTGTGTTCTGACTGTGGATTGGTGCTTCTGATCTTGTGGGCTTGTAGGCTAGTCATCATTGTTTCAATCCCCACTGGATGAAGTGACTTTCAGGAGATTTTAAAGACTTGCACCTATTTTTTTTTAATTCAAAAACAACTGCATATACAGAAGAATTCAGAAAGCCACCTCACATGCTCATGGAAAGATACAAGCACTGAAAAAACCTTCTTCAGCTTTTACTTTAGGCTGATCTCTGGTGCACAGTTATCTCATACTAATACAAACAAAGGCAAAAGTGCAGTAAATCCAGGGGAAGGGGGGAAATATGATTTCCAGAGATATCATATTGTAAGATTCAAATGTCCAGTATTCAAGAACAACAAAAACCTGAAGGCATGCCAAAAAACAGAACAGTATGGCCCAATTAAAGGAACAAAATGAATTGACAGAAAACATACTTGAGGCAGCCCAGATGTCAGACTCACTATAAAAAGACAACTGTCTTAAAGATGCTTTAAAAGCTAAAGAAATATATGAACAAAGGAAAAAGATGTATGAGCAAACTGAGGATAGAAATAATGAGATGAAATGATTTTTTAAAAGAATCAAAAAATCTGGATAAAAAAATTACAGTAACAGAAACAAAAAATATGAATACAATAGAGGGATTCAAAAGATAAGCAATTAGAGGAGAGATTCAGCAAACTTAAAAATAGGACAAATATAAACTATCAACATGAAAAATAAGAGTAAACAGAGCTTAGTGGAACTGTAGCACAACATCAATTTGGGAATCCTTGAAGGGGAAAAGAGAGAAAGGGGTAGAGAAACTATTTTAAGACATAATGGCTGAAAAATCTCCAAATTTGATGAAAGACATGAATTTGCAATCCAGCAAGCAGAATGAACTCTTAAGTAGGAGAACTGCAAAGAGACCCATACTGAGACACATAATCAAATGTCAAAAGCCAAAGACATATAATCTTGAAAATAGCAAAAGAGAAGCAACTCCTGTCATACAAGGGATCCTCAAGACTATCAACCAGGGTCTCATCAGAAACCCTAGAAGCCAGAAGGAAGCTGATCAATAAACATCAAGTGTTGAAGAAAAAAAGCTGTCAATAGAGAGTTTATATTCAGCAAAATGCTCTTGAAAAATTAAGGAGAAATTCACATATTCCCAGACAAACAAAAGCTGAGGGAGTTGATTATCACTAGACATGCCCTGAAAAAAAAATGCTGAAGGAAGTCTATCAGGTTGAAATTAAAAGAAGCCAGACTGTCACTCAAAGCCATATGGAAAAGTAAAGTTCTCTAGTAAAGGTAAATACATGAGGAATTATAAAATGTAATACTATTATAGTTTTGGTTTGTAACTCCACTTTTTTTTTTATCTTCTACAGGATTGAAAAGACAAATGCATAAAAATAGTTAGCCTGTTATTGGGAACACAATGTATAAAGATCTAATCTGTAGCATCAATAATGGGAAGTGGTAGGGGTAGACTTGCAGAGTCAGAAGGACTGGTCTCTACTTCACCTAATTCAGATCTCAGACAGCAAGAAGCATCAAATACTACTTGGGAAAGCTGCAAGGACACTAAGACCTATAG
This sequence comes from Pan troglodytes, assembly GCF_028858775.2. Classification (NCBI taxonomy): domain Eukaryota; kingdom Metazoa; phylum Chordata; class Mammalia; order Primates; family Hominidae; genus Pan; species Pan troglodytes. The sequence goes on along the minus strand of NC_072418.2, from coordinate 37,667,146 downwards.
ACACATAGAGTAAAAGAATACAGGTGGAGATATGTATACACCATCTAAGTCTCCAAGACAACCCAGGGGGAGACTCTTTGGAAAAATAAGACATTTAAAAGCAGCTGTGTATACAGAGAGATTGAAAAAAACACACACAGACCCAACCAAGAGATATGCTCAGAAAATACTCAAGAACCTTAAGCTTTTTCCTCATACTGATCCCAAGGCACAGAACATTCCTAGCTAATTATTAAAGCACTTTCCTGAAACAGACCCAGTATGCAAAGACTGAGAGATGTGGCTGTTGTTTTCAAATGCCCAATTTTCACTTAAACAATCACAAGGCAATCAAAGAAATAGAAAAAACATGGTCCATTCAAAGAATGAATACAAAGTGGCACAAATCATCTCTGAAGACAGGCATTGGGTTTACTGGACAAAGACAACTGTGTTAAATATGCTCAGATATTAAAGTAACTGTATTAACGGTATTAAATGGGCTCAGATACATAAAGGAAACACAAAGAACTAAATGATATCAGGGAAATGATTTAAAACAAAATGAGAATATCAACAAAAAGATATAGATGCTATAGAAAGGAACCAAACAGATATTGTGAAGCTGAAAAATATATTAATCTATTAGTCAAGATGAAAAAATTAGGAGTTCAACAGCAGACTTCAGCAGCCAACTTGAAGATAAGACATTTTAAATGATCAGATCTCAGCAATAGAAAGTAAAAAGAATGAAGAATAGTGAATAAAACCTAAGGAACTTATGGGAAACCATCACTGGACCAATATATGTATTATGGGATTCCCAGGAAAATAGAGAGAGAAGGTAGTAGAATTACTTTAAGAAATGTTGACTGAAAACTTCTCAAATTTGAGGAAACACATGAATGTGTAGATTCGATACATTAGTGAACTCCAAGTGAGATAAACCCACTGAGATACATAATAGTGAAATGCCAAATGACAGAATCTTGAAAGCAGTAAAAGAAAAGTAACACATCACCTGCAAAGGATCCTCAATAAGATCATCAAGTCATTTCTCAGCAGAAACCCTGCACTCCAGAAGGAAATGGTATGATATATTTAAAGTGATATAAGGAAAAACCTGTTGATTAAAAATACTATGTCTAGCACAATGGTCCTGCAAAAGTGGGGAAAAATGAAGACATTATCAGATAAGCAAAAGCCATGAATGTTCATCACCAGTAGACTTACCCTATGAGAAATACTAAGGGTCATTCAGATTGAAATGAAAAGACACTAGACAGTAATTCAAACCTATGTGAAGAAATAAAGTTCTCTGGTAAGTACATGGACAGATATAAAAACCAATATTATTGGCCGGGTGCAGTGGTTCACACCTGTAAATATATATATATATATATATATATATATATATAAATATATAAATGAATATATATTTATTTATATATAAATATAAATAAATATATATTCATTTACATATAAATATAAATATAAATGAATATATATTCATTTATATATAAATATAAATGAATATATATTCATTTACATATAAATATAAATATAAATGAATATATATTCATTTATATATAAATATAAATATAAATGAATATATATTCATTTATATATTTACATATATATAAATATATATATAATTTAATTTTGCTTTGTAACTCCAGTTTTTATTTTTGACACAACTTAAAAAGACAAATGCATAAAAATAATTATAAACCACAGAAAGACAAATACCATATAATCTCACTTATATGTGGAATCTAAAAAAGTCAAACTCATGAAAGTGAGAGTAAAATGATGGTTAATAGGGACTAAGGGGTCCCAAGTTGGTCAAAGGATACACAACCTCAGTTAGATGGGAGAAATAAAAGAGCTATTGCACAACATGATGACTACAGTTAATGCATTATATTCTTGAACATTTCTGAGAGTAAATTTTAGGTGTTCTTACCACAAAAAAGGATAAGTATATGAGGTAGTGTAATATCCCTCAAGATATTTCCTAATTTACCTTGTGATTTCTTCATTGACCTATCTATGATTTGAATGTGCCATTTATTTGCCATATATTTGTGAATTTTACTGTTTTCTGTCTGCTATTTGTTTCTAGTGTTTCATTACATTGTGATCAGAAGATACACCGTATGATTTCAATCTTTAAAGTTATTAAGACTACCTCTCTCTGGTCATTGTGCCTCAAAGATGACAAAGAAAAGAAAGAACAACAATCATGCCAAAAAGGGCCGCGGCCACACGCAGCCTATTTGCTGCATGAACTGTGCCCGATGCATGCCCAAGTACAAAGCCATTAAGAAACTCGTCATTGGGGCCAGGTGCAGTGGCTCATGCCTGTAATCCCAGCACTTTGGGAGGCCAAGGTGGGCAGATCACGAGGTCAGGGGTTCGAGACCAGCCTGCCCAACATGGTAAAACCCCATCTTTACTAAAAATACAAAAAATTAGCCTGGCGTGGTGGCAGGTATCTGTAATCTCAGCTACTTGGGAGGCTGAGGCAGGAGAATCGCTTGAACCCAGGAGACGGGAGGTTGCAGTGAACCAAGATTGTGCTACTGCACTCTAGCCTGGGTGACAAGAGCGAAACTCCGTCTCAAAAAAAAAGAGAAAAACTCATCATTTGAAACATAGTGGAGGCCGCGGCAGTCAGGGACATTTCTGAAGCAAGCACCTTCAATGCCTATGTGCTTCCCAAGCTGTATGTGAAACTACATTACTGTGTGAGTTGTGCAATTCACAGCAAAGTAGTCAGGAATCGATCTCATGAAGCCCGCAAGGACCCAACACCCCCTCCCCGATTTAGACCTGCGGGTGCTTCCCCATGACCCCCACCAAAGCCCATGTAAGGAGCTTAGTCCTTAAAGACTGAAGACAGACTATTCTCTGGGGAAAAATAAAATGGAAATTGTACTGAAAAAATAAAATTATTAAGACTTGTTTTGTGGCCTAATATGGTCTATCCTAGAATAGGCAAATTCATAGAGACAAAAATTAGAGGTTACCAGGGGCTAGAGACAGAGAGGAAGGGAGAATTTTTGTTTATTGGATACAGAGGTTTGGTTGGGGATGATGAAAAGTTCTGGAAATAGTGCTAGTGGATCCACAAGCTTGTGAACGTACGTAATGCTCCTGAATTGTACACTTGAAAATAAAATGGTAACATTTATGTTACGCATATTTTATTACAATAAAAAATGAAATGAAAAAACCCTATACACTGCCTTTCTTTTTATTGGGAAATTAGATGCCTCATCTTTTATTCTAATAGCAGTTTGGCAAGAGGGAGGGCCCCAACCATGTAAGTTTGTAAGTTAATGTATTTCTCAGGGTAATTTTCAGAGTGCCTCAAACCATACCTGCTAAGCTTAATCGCCCTTGAAGCTGAGATAACCTATTTCTATTAGAACCCACTAGTATAGAAAGTCAATGGAAATTATATGGCAAGATTGGAACATGTCAAGAAAAAGGTAGACAGGACAAAGTTTGTAAGTGCTCACCACTTACACTGAGAAGAATGTGACTTTCTGGAAGGTGGTGGATCCCAATGTATAAACAAATTGCTTAATTATTGGCAGCTTTACTTCTCCCTTAAAAATTTATTTTAGTAAAAATAATAGTACTATACAAAATTACTCATTGACAATTAGTCATTATTTATGTGAGAAAATAACCAAATCTGTAATTATCTGTCACTGACCTTGGTTTGCTAATTTTGTAGTTATTTAAATCAGTTTAATATGAAATATACCAACCCATTTCCTGGTTGTAAAGCTTGGGAGAATTGAAGCAATGAAATAAAGTCCAAGACATAAACACAGGAAATGTTCAGAGAATATGTAAATTTTTATAGTAAGTGAATAAATCACTTATTACATTAAAATGTGTGGTCTCTATACCAGCAACACCAGCAGTACCTGGAAACCTGGAAGAAATGCAAATTCCTTGGAGGTTGCTCCTGGCAGAGAAGATATCTGAACAAAGGCCTGGCAGCTCAATGGACTAGGCTTTAGGGAGATCTGTTGGGTGGAGGTAGTTTGGGGTATAGTTGGAGAAGCATTCATCATGGCAGACAGGGGAAGGGTTGGACCTAAGGAATCATTCCAGACACACTAGGAGTTTGGATTTCGTACTAAGAGTAAAAGGGAACTTGGAAACAAAGGGGCATCCTCTTCATGCCCTAGGGACAGGTTGGGTCATAAATAAGGAAACCAGTATTGGTCATAGTTATGGCATACTGAAGGGTGGGTCTCCCCTACAGGGCACACTGTTGCAGGCATCCAGCCACTACTGCATAGTCTTCCAGTCTCTGTAGGAACCATGCCTGGAGCTATTATAAAATTGCCCAGATTCATCATGGTGGAAACTGATTCATACTTTTAGGTACAAACCCTTAGGGGAGCCTTAACCTACACCTCTAGGCTGGAGGTAGATGCCCAGGAAGTACCTGGTTAGAAACAGAACTCGAGGGGCTTGGAAGGGTAAAATCCTGAAGTCAAAGGACAGCCTGTTTTACAAGATGTAAAGGTTCTTTTTATGGTGGGATATAACATGCTGACACTCAGACGCATGAAAAGCAGAACGCTTGGTTACTTACAGCTCCAAAGGGGAGAAGGCTGTCAGGCAAGGGTATGCAGGGGGTTGCACCCAGGGACAGGGTAACAGTAAGGAATAACTGTAGAGGGCTGCTTATGTATGGCAAGCAGGGTTAGTGGAGCTAGTTAGGTTTCAGGCTCCCTGTGGATTGATGAGTTTGAACAATTTCACAGGTTTCAGGGAATAGGGGTCATCCCTAGCTGTCTGGTACCTGGCCCTGGGGTGATTAGAGCTTGTGCATAGTGACCCAGAGTGTGACAGCCCATTACAGGGAACTCACCAGCCTCTTGCCAGGGCTTCAAAACTAGATCAAGATAGCATTAAAAAAAAAAAAAAAGGTCACACATGGTGGCTTATGCCTATAATCTCAGCACTTTGGGAGGCCAGGGCAGATTACCTTAGGACTGGAGTTCAAGACCAGCCTCGGCAAAAAAGGGAGATACTGTCTCTACAAAAAAAAAAATAAATAAACAAACTAAACTCTATTATGTAGCCCTGGCATAGAAGCTCCAGCTTGGCTTGTGAAGGCTTCTGATAATTTCCACATGAAAAGGAGATATTGACAAAACTATAAGGGAAAGAGAACTTGATAACGAGAAATAGAAAATATAGATCTAGACTTCCGGTTTCCATTCCAGCATGTAAAGAGCTTGTTACTCCCATCCTCACAACAACAAAAGGTTGAACAAACTGAAAATCAATAGCCCTTCTTAAATTCTTCAGAGAATTGAGTTCATAGGGCAAAGCAATGCCCCCCAAACTGGAGAGACAGCAAATATAGAGGATCAGATTTTGATGAGTGGAAGCCTTGGGAACCAGCAACTGATAGGGACAGGTGAACAGTAATTAAATTGCCGGAGGCTAAGGGTGGACAAGCTTGAGACTTAAAACCTGGGAACCCAGTCTCATAATGGGGGCAGCACCCATACTTTCATGAGATTTTCCTCCAGGAGACACACAAGATTCTCTTGATGAAGACTGGAGAAAAATTATCTCACGCTTCAGACAGGAGGAGGGGTGAAAATAATCATTCTGAAACACACCCAAGGAAACAAGCATTTTGAAGTAAGCCCAAAGTATCCTGTGCTATATAACAAAAGCCTGCCCTCAAGGGAAACTACTTTACCAAATCATGTGTGATCTGTGAGGAGAACTAGTCAGTCAGTCCCATCTAGCCCTCCTATCTCAAACAAATTGAATCTGTAATAAAATGTGTCCTATCAAAGAAAAGCCTAGATGCCAATGGCTTTACTGCAGAATTCCACCTAACATTTAGGAGAAAAATAATAGTAATTCTTCTCAAACTCTTCCAGAAAATTGAAGAGTATGGAATACTTCCAAATTCATTTTGCAAGACCAGCATTATCCTGATACCAAAACCAGAGGAGCACATAGCAAAAAAAAAAAAAAGAGAGAAAACTATAGGCCGATATCCCTGATATATGTAGATGTAAACATCCTCCACAAAATACTAGCCAACCAAATTCAGCAGCACATGAAAGTGATCATTCCCATGACCAAGTGGGATTTAACCCAGGATGCAAGGATGGTTCCAGATACACAGATCAATAAGTGGGACGCACCACATCAACAGAGTGAGTACAAGAACCATATGATCATCTCGATAGGTGCAGAAAAAGCATGATAAAATTCAACAGCCCTTCACAGTAAATGCTCTTAACAAACTGGGTATAGAAGGAATGTAGCCCAACACAAGAAGTCAGTGTATGGCAAACCCACAGCTAACATCATAGTGAATAATGAAAAGTACAAAGCTCTTCCTCCAAGATCTGGTACAAGCCAAGAATGTCCATTTCTACCACTTTTATTCAATGTAGTGCTGGAAGTCCTAGCCAGAGCAATTAGGCAAGAGAAAGAAATAAAGGGCATCCAGACTGGAAAGTAAGATGTCAAATTGTCTCTGCTTGCAGAGGACATCATCTTATGTACAGAAAACCCCAAAAGCACCACCAAAATACTCTTAGAACTGACCAATGAATTTATTAAAGGTGCAGGATACAAAATCATCATACTAAAACCAGTACCATTCCTGAACATCAACAACAAATTAGAAAAGAAAGAAATTAAAGAGCAATCTCGTATAAAATAGCTACCAAAAAAAAAAGCTTCAGAATAACTACAACAAAGGAGGTGGAAGACCTCTACCAAAAAAAAAACTATAAAATACTGAGGAAACCAATTGAAGAGGGCACTAAAACATGAAAAGATATTCCATGCTCATAATTGGAAGGATCACTATTGTGAAAATGACCATGTTGCCAAAAATGATCTGCAGATTCAATGCAATCCCTATCAAAATATCAATGATATTGTCACAGAAATATAAAAAATAATCCTGGAATTTATATGAAACCACAAACGACTCTGAGCATCCAAAGCAATCCTGAGCAAAAAGAACAAAGCTGGAGGCATAGCATGACTTGACTTAAAAATAGGCTACAAAGTTATAGTAAACAAAACAGCATAGTACTGGCATAAAAACAGACACACAGACCAGTGAAACTAAATAGACAACTCAGAAGTACATCCAAGCATTTACAACCAACTGATTTTCAACAAAGGCAGCAAGAACATTTACTGGTTCTTTACATTTCCTGGAAGAGCTTTGTACTTTTCCCTATTCACTATGATGTTGGCTATGGGTTTGCTGTACACTGATTTATTGTACTGGGCTACATTCCTTCTATACCCAGCTTCTTAAGAGTTTTTACTATAAAGGGCTGTTGAATTTTATCACACTTTTTCTGCACCTACTGAGATAATCATATGGTTCTTTTACTCATTCTTTTACTCATGTGATGTGTTACATGTATTGATTTGAAACAAGGTAAGAACGTCCATTATCACCACTTTATTTATTTATTTATTTATTTATTTTTGAGATAGAGTCTCGCTCTGTCACCCAGGCTGGAGTGTAGTGGCATGATCTCGGCGCACTGCAACCTCCGCCTCCCGGGTTCAAGCAATTCTCCTGCCTCAGCCTCCAGAGTAGCTGGGATTACAGGCATGTGCCACCACACCTAGCTAATTTTTTGTATTTTTAGTAGAGACGGGGTTTTACCATGTTAGCCAGGATGATCTCGATCACCTGACATCATGATCTGCCTGCCTTGGCCTCCCAAAGTGCTGGGATTACAGGCATGAGCCACGTGCCTGGCCTGTCACCACTTTTATTTGACATAGTACTGGAAGTCCTAGCCAGAGCAATTAGGCAAGAGAAAAAAAAAACTTCAATGAATGATGCCTGGAACATTAAATGTCTGTATGCCGAAAAATGAAACTAGACCCCTATATCTCACCATATTAATAAAATCAACTCAAAATAGCTTACAGACTTAAATTAAGAGCTGAAACTATGGAACTACTCAAAGAAAGCAGGGGAAATCCTTCAAGACATTGATCTGGGCAAAGATTTTGTGGTGAAGAACTTGAAAGCACAGGCAACAAAAGCAAAAATAGGCTAATTGGATTACATTAAACTAAAAACCTCCTGCACAGCAAAGAAAACAATCAACAGAGACAAGAGACAACTTGCAGAATGGGAAGAAAACTGCAAACTATTCATTCAACAAGGGATTAATATCCACAATATATGAGAAACTCAAACAATTCAATGTCAAAAAAATACAAATAATCTGATGTAAAAATGGACAACTTGGCCAGGTGCGGTGGCTCATGCCTGTAATCCCAGCACTTTGGGAGGCTGAGGTGGATGGATCACCTGAGGTCAGGAGTTCAAGACCAGCCTGGCCAACATGGTGAAACCATGCCTCTACTAAAAATATAAAATTAGCTGGGCGTGGTGGCCCATGCCTGTAATCCCAGCTACTCGGGAGGCTGAGGCAGGAGAATCACTTGAACCCGGGAGGCAGAGGTTGCAGTGAGCCAAGATTGCACCATTGCACTCCAGCCTGGGCAACAAGAGTGAAACTCCATCTCAAAAAAAAAAAAAAAAGAAAAAGAAATGGACAAATTACCTGAATAAACATCTCTCAAAATATGACATACATATGGCCAACTAGTATTTTTAAAATGCTCAACAACACTTATCATCCAGGATATGCACATCAAAATCACATTCAGATATCATCTCGTCCCAGTTAAAATGGCTACTATGACAAAGACAAAAGATACCAAATGCTAGTGAGAAAGCAAAGAAAAGAGAACTCTTGTATGCTGTTTGTGGGAACGTAAATTATTACAGCCATTAGGAAAAACACTATGGGGGGTTCCTCAAAAAACTAAAAATAGATTGACCATATGGTCAAGCAATCCCATTACTGGGTACACATCCAGACAAAAGGAAGTCAGTATATCAAAGAGGTATCTGCACTCTCATGTTTATTGCAGCACTTTCACAATGGACAAAACATGGAATCAACCTAAGTGTCCATGAACACGTGAACAGATGAAAAACATATGGTATAAATACACAATGGAATATGATTTTGCTATGAAAAAGAATAAAATGCTGTCATTTGCAGCAACATTAAAGAGCTTGGAGTCATTGTGTTAAGCAAAAGAAGCCAAGACACAGAAAGATAAATACTGTATGTTCTCACTCACATGTGGAAGGTTAAAAAGTTGCTCTCATAGAAGGAGAGTGTAGACTGATGGTTACTTGAGGTAAGAAAGAGTTGGGGGAGGTGGGAGTATAGCCAAAGATTGATGGATGGATACAAAAGTGCAGCTAGATAGGAGGAATAAGTTCTAGTGTTCTACAGGATTGTAGGGTGACTGTATTACACAATTTACTGTATTTTTTTTTTTGAGATGAAGTCTCACTCTGTCGCCCAGGCTGGAGTGCAGTGGCACAATCTCAGCTCACTGCAAGCTCTGCCTCCCAGGTTCATGCCATTCTCCTGCCTCAGCTTCCTGAGTAGCTGGGATTACAGGTGCCCGCCACCACACCCTGCTAATTTTTTGTATTTTTAGTAGAGACAGGGTTTCACCGTATTAGCCAGGATGGTCTCGATCTCCTGACCTCGTGATCCTCCCACCTCAGCCTCCCAAAGTGCTGTAATCCACAGGCCTGTAATCCACAGGCGTGAGCCACTGCACCTGGCTTACTGTATATTTTCAAATACCTAGAAGAGCAGATACTGCATGTTCCCAACACAAAGTAATGATCAATGTTTCAGGTGTATATGCTAATCAGCCTGCTTTGATCATTACACATTGTATACATGTATTGAAATATCATACTGTACCCCATAAATATATACAATTATTATTGTGTCCATCTAAAATGATAAAAGCAAAAGAAGAAAAGAAAAAAAGCTACAATCTAATATTCACAATGAACATAGATTTTTTAAATCTTCAATAACATAGTAGAAAACCAAGTTCAAACACATGAACAGAATTACACATGACCAAGTAGAATTTATCCCTGAAATGAAAGATGTTTCAAAATATGCAAATCCATCAACATGGCACACCATATTAACAGAATGAAGAATAAAAACCACAGGATCATTTTAAAAGATGCAGAAAAGCACCTGACATTACCCAACGTCCATTCATATTAAAACCACCACCAAAATAGGTATTGAAGGAACTTACCTCAACACAAATATGGTCATATATAAAAAGCCCACTGCTACCATCATAATCAATAAAGAGAAACTAAAATTCTTTCTTCTAAGATCAGGAACAAGATAAGGATGCCCACTCTTACCACTTGTATTTAACATGGAACTGTAAGTCCTACCAAGAGTAATGTGGCAAGAAAAGAAAAGGCATCTAAATCAGAAAAAAATGAAGTAAAACAGTATCTCTTACAAGATCACATGATGTTGACCAGGCATGGTGACTCACGCCTGTTAATGCCAGCACTTTGGAGGCCAAGGCAGGTGAATCACTGGAGGTCAGGAGTTTGAGACCAGCCTGGCCAACATGGTTAGACCTGTCTCCACTAAAAATACAAAAATTATCCAGGTGAGATTGTGCACACCTGTAATTCCAGCTACTTGGGAAGCTGACCAAGATCACGCCACTGCACTGTACCCTGAGCGACAGAGCAAGATCCTGTCTCAAAAAAAAAAAAAAAAAAGACGATTACGTGATATTATACGTAGAAAACCCTAAAGACTTAATATGCACACATAAAATTATAAACTAATAAACTAATAATTATAATTACTAATAATAAACTAATAAATAATAACTAATTACTATTAACTAATAACTAATAACTATAACTATTACTATTATATAATATTAGTATATAATATATAATATATAATAAATATTATATTATATATTATATATTATATATTATATAATGTATATTATATACTATTAAATAATAACTATTAGTTATATAATAACTAATAACTATTATTATCAGTTATTATTTATTTATAATAGTTATATATTATTATAGTTATATATAATAGTTATATATAGTATATATACTATATTAGTATATTATATATACTATATAATTATATAGTATATATACTATATAGTATATATATACACTATATAATTATATATACTATATATACACTATATAATAGTATATATAATATATACTATTATATAAATAATATATAATAGTATATAATATATATACTATATGATTATATATAGTATATAATATATATACTATATGATTATATATAGTATGTATGCTATATAATAGTATATATATACTATTATATATGTAATAGTATATATATTATATATAGTTATATATTATATTATATATAGTTATAATATTATAATAGTTATATTATATATTATATATAATAGTTATATATAATAGTTATATATTATTAGTAATAACAATTACTAATAATAAACTAATAAATAATAACGAATAAATAATAACTAATAATAAACTAATAAATAATAACTAAAATAATAAACTAATAAATAATAATTATAAACTAATAAATTCAGTAATGTTGCAAAATACAAAATAAACCTACAAAAATCGGAGATATTTCTGTATACTAACAAAGAACTATCCAATAAGGAAAATATGGCAACAATTACATTTGCAATAACAACAAAAAGAATAAAATTATTAGGATAAACTAAGCCAAAGAAGTAAAAGACTTGTACACTGAAAACTATAAAACATTGATGAAGAAAATTAAAGAAGACACAGAGAAATGGAAAGAACTCTTACGTTCACAGATTTGAATAATTAATAATGTTAAAGTATCCACACTACCAAAGTACAGATTCAAGCCAATCCCTAGGAAAATCCCAATGGCATTTTCTACAGAAATAGGAAAAAACAATTCTAAAGTGTTTATGGAAGCACAAAAAAAGCCAAAATAGACAAACCAATCCTGACCAAGAAGACAAAGCTGGAGACATCAACCTACAGACCAGAGAAAGTGTTTGAGAACCATGTATTTAATAAGAAGTTAATATCCAAAATATGTAATTAATTCATACACTCAATAGCAAAAAAATAAATAAATAAACAATCCAATTGAAAATGGAAAAAGGACATGCATAGATATTTTTCCTAAAAGGACATACGAATGGCCAATAGATGCTTGAAAAGGTGTTCAACATCACTGATCATCAGAAAAAATGCAAACCAAAACCATGAGCTATCTATCATCTCACACCCATTATCATAGCTACTATCAAAAAGACAAAAAATAACAAGCGTTCATGATGATGTGAAGAAATTGAGAACCTTGTGCACTGTTGTTGGAAACGTAAAATTGTGCAGCCTCTATGAAAAGCAGCATAGAGTTGGAATTACCATATGACCCAGCAATCCCACATTTGAATATACAATCAATGGAAATAAAATCAGTATCTCAAACAGGCATCTGCACTCCCCTGTTCATTGTAGCATTATTCACAATCACCAAGATATGGAAACAATCAAACTTTCTGTTAATGGATGAATGGATGAAGAAAATGTGATATATACATTTTTCCATTCTACAAAAGATATAATGGACTACTGTTCAGTTTTTAAAAAAAGAAGGAAACCCTACCATTTACAATAAAATGGATGAATCTGGAGGACACTATGCTAAGAAAAATAAGGTAGACACAGAAAGACAAATCAATGGGGCACTAATTAGAGAAAATGAGTGAGGCTGGTGGGAGCAGGGGAAAGCAAAAAGAGAAAGCAGATAAATTATCAGTCTGCCCTTCCTTACGGTCCGGAACATATAGCCCTCCTGCACAAATAATTCAAAATCCTCCTGCACCTGAATTATCATCAGACCCTCGGCTGATTGATAGGAAAATGCACGTTAGATCACTGCAACCTTGGCAATAGAGTACTGCACATAGCCCTCTCCAGCACACAGTACAAGCACCATCCTATAAAATCCCCAGCAAGCCTCTATCTCCTGGCAGTCAGCACCTCTCTTGCTGACTTGCCCATTGCTTTCTTGCAACATAGTTTTATACATTTTCTAATAAATCTGCCTTTCTTTACCTACAACTGTCTTAGTAAATTCTTTTTACCACCTGTGCACCAGACCCACATACTCATGACTCATGACAAAAATCCTATATGATCTGACTTCTATGTGGTATGTAAAATACTCAAACTCATAGAATCAGAGAGCAGAATGGTGGTTTCCAGGGAGCCCAGAAGAAGCAGGAGAGAGGATTGAGAAGTTGCTGGTCAAGGGTACAAAGTTTCAGCTATGCAAGATGAATGAACTCTGGAGATTTAATGGACAGTATGATGACCATGATTCATAATACTCTATAGTGTAGAGTAGCCCCCCATTATCTGCAAGGGATACATTCCAAGACCCCCAATGAGTACCTTAAACCATTCATAGTACCAAACCTTATACACAACGTGCTGTTTTTTTGATACATCCATACATATGATAAAGTTTAATTTCTAAATTAAACACAAGAAGAGATTAGCAACAAAGGCTAATAATAAAATAAAAATTTATACCAATATGCTGTAATAAAAGTTGTGTGAATGTGGTTTATCTCTCTTTCTTTCTCTCTCTCTCTCTCATATATCTTATATATCTTGTTGTACTGCCTCATCTGTTTTCAGACCCCAGTTGACCATGAGTAAATGAAACTTTAAAAATCTTTTAAAAGCTTTGCCTTTTCTGGAACTGCCTATAAATGAAATCATGCAATATGTAGCCTTCCGAGTCTGGCTTCCTTCAATACTTCTTTAATTTTAAGATACTAAATATGATATTAAATCTATGATGCATATGTTCATTAGCTTGAGTATGACGATTATTTCACAATGTAAATGTATATCAAAGTATCTACTTGTGCATTTTATATATACACAATTCCTATTTGTCAATTATACCAATAAAGCTGGAGGGGAAAAACAAATCTCATCTAGTAACTAAACAGAAATGTATATTAACTATATTGGCACATAAGACCCAGATTTTTAAGAAATAAGATGAGTAATCTTATTTCCAGTAATTAAAACATCTGAAAAAATGAATATTCATAAGGATACATGATACCTTTAAAAATGTAAGATCCTAGTTAGAATGTGTAATGATAAAATTATTGAAAGAAGCCAGACACAAAAAGCTACTTATTGTATTATTGCATTGATAAGCAGTTCTAGACAAGGCAAAGTTATTGGAATAAAGAACAAACCAGTGGCCACTCAGAATTAGATTAAGGGCGAAGAGAATATTTCACTACAAAAGCACAACATAAGAAATGTTTGAAAGTAAGAAAATAGCATCTCTATTGTGATGGTAGTGTTTGAGATTCTAGACACCAATACAAAACCTACATAAGACATAGCTGTCAAAACTCATGGAAATGTACATCATAAATACTGAGTTTTGCCACATGTATTTTTTTTAATTTAACACTCAAAAAAGATATAAAGTATTCATGCATATGACACAGATTAACCTAAAAGACCTCTCTTTGAGGAAACAATAACATTTCATACTGTATGATTGAATTTACATAAAGCAAACTAATCTATACTGACATAAAACTGATCAGCAGTTGCCTAGAGAGGAAGAAGGAGTTGGCTGGGCACGGTGGCTCATGCCTGTAATCCTAGCACTTTGGGAGGCCAAGGCAGGTGGATCATCTGTGGTCAGGAGTTTGAGACCAGCCTGGCCAACATGGTGAAACCCCATCTCTACTAAAAATACAAAAATTAGTCTGGCATGGTGGCACACGCCTATAATCCCAGCTACTTGGAAGGCTGAGGCAGGAAAATTTCATAACCCAGGAGGTAGAAGTTGCAGTGAGCCAAGATTGTGCCATGGCACTCCAGCCTAGGTGACAGAGCAAGACTCTGTCTCAAAAAAAAAAAAGAGAAAGAGAGAGGAGGAAGGGGTTAAGGAGATACAAGAGAGGGTGTTACACACAGGCACAACAAAACATTTGGAAGTGAGGGATGTGTTCATTATTTTGATCATTATGGTGGTTGTTCTGATTTTTACCACTGTCAAAAGTTACAAATTATATACTTTAGATATACATACTTGTTATATGTCACTTATAATTCAGTGAAGGTATTATGACAAAAAAATTTAATTTAATGAACATATACAAGATTTTAAAATATAATTAGAATTGACTTAATAGATTAGTGAAAAGAGGAACATTGAAAAGAAACATTTAGTTCATACTTTAAATCATAATAGCCCTTCCCCAAAACTCAACTGTCTTTGTAAAGCTAATGAGTGACCATCAGGCTAGGAGGATAGAGGAGCCTTAATTTGGCCAAAGTACAGACATAAAAAAAAGTTACAAATTATATACTTTAGATATACATACTTGTTATATGTCAATTATACTTTAACAAAGCTGTTAAAATAAAAAAATTAAATGTAATAAACATATTAAATAATTGCCAGCAATTATTCTGGAATTCACAGATATGCAACTTCCCCAATTACTCCTGCAGATACCATCACTATGGTAGAACCTGTGATTGGCATTTTGAGATGCCTTTTTAGGTGTTTTTTTTTTTTTAATGTCTAACACCAATGGCTTCTCCTGGACCCACCAGTTGTTCCTGTGGCCTCCAGAAGTAACTCCATGCAAAAAGACAACTTCACTTCCTATGATTTCATCTCCAACCCAACCACTCAGCACTCCTCATACCCGAGCTCCCTGCCCACCAAGCATATTTGAAAAACACCTAGCCTCTGAGCCTTCGATGAGATTGCCTTGATGATAACTCTGTCACTGGTGTGGTTTGACCAGCCTCGCATCAATTAAACTCTTTCTTCACTGCAATGCCATGGTCTCCATGAATTGATTTGCTTGTGCAGCAGGCAGGAAGAACCTGTCAGGCACTTACACCACTCCAATCTTATACAAATTCTTCCAAATCATAAACTATCAGGGTGCATTCCCTATATCAGTCAGTGTCCCTGCAGGAAGGAAATGGCACACTCACACAGGATACGTGACAAGAGTTTAATAAATGGCTATAAACAAAAAATAAAATTCTAAGGCCCCTAACCATCTGAATGGACCCCTCCTCTTGGCCAAGGGCATTCCAAAGCTAACCTAAAAAACTAGTTCAGGTCATAATGGAAGGAGGGGTCAGACCTGCCTCATTATACCCATCTCCCTTTTGGAATTCAGGAAAAACCAACCAGGATTTAACATCAACACAGACCTTAAGTCTGATAAGAAACATTTACAATCTATTATTTCTGAAGCCTGCTACCTGGACGCTTCATCTGCATGATAAAACCTTGGTCTCCACCATCCCTTATCACAACCCAAACATTCTTTTCTATTGACAATCACTCTTTGAACCCACTGCCAATCAGAAAAATTTTAAACCCACCTAAGAACTGGAAGCCCCCCCAACCCCACTTCAAGTCATTCTGCTCTTCCAGATCAAAGCAATGTAAATCTTACAGGCATTGATTGATGTATTATATCTCCCTAAAATGTATAAAAGCAAGCTGTACCCTGACCACCTTGGGCACGTGTCCTCAGGACCTCCTGAAGCTGTGTCATAGACACATCCCTAGCCTTGGCAAAATAAACTTTCTAAATTGATTGAGACCTGTCTCAGATACTTTTGGGTTCACAGGCTTATGGCTCTGCTGTGAGTAAAGTTAAGGGAAACCAATAACAAAATGCCCAAGGCAAGCGAGAGCGAAATATCTAATGGGAGGCAAGGAAAGGAGTTGTTGCTATGATCCAGTGAGACTTGTACTTGTGGGAGGGTGAGCTCACAGGACCTTTGGCCACAGGAGAGGAACACAGCCATGGCCAACTTGTAGCCCTAAAGAAGGGCAGCTGGGAGTGAATCCCCCCATCTCACTCTTGTCTTCCCTCCCGTGTCCTGCCCTATCTCCAATGTGTCAACCCACAGAAAACCAAAGGTCAACATAGCCCAATGATGTCATCCAGAAAATGCCAGGTCGTAGGGTACAAAGCAGGCTATGAAAAGAAGAAGACTAGCTCTGTTGGAATAAATAGAAATCACCTCTACCTCCCCCAATTCATAATAAGCTAGTATCCTGACACCAAAATCCAACCACTCGAAGACACAGACAAAATGTTCCATGCAAGATATTGGCAAAGTGAATGAAATTACATATAAAGAATACTATATGCTGATTAAGGAGAATTTATACCAGAAACGCAAGGTAGGTTTCAAATTACAAAATTATTTGATGTAATTTAACACATTCACAGAACTAAGGGAAAACAATTGCATGCACATTTCACTAAACGCAAGTGAGATGTGTTATAAAATTCATCTTTTCTGGATTTAAAAAATTATTTTACACGGGGGTCAGTGGCTCACACCTACAGTCCCAGCACTTTGGGAGGCTGGGTGGGCAGATAGCTTGAGCCAGAAGTTTGAGACTACATTGGACAACATGGAGAAACCCTGCCTCTACAAAAATTACTAAAATTAGCTAGGTGTGGTGGTGCCCACCTGTAGTCCCAGCTACTCAGGAGGCTAAGGTGGGAGGATCACTTAAGTGCTGGAGGTTGAGGCTGCAGTGAGCCAAGACCGCACCACTGCACTCCAGCCCAGGTGACAAAGCCAGACCCTGTCTCAAAAAAAAAAAAAAAAAAAAAAAAATTAATTCTCTTAAAAATAGAAATAGAATAATATATCTTCTTTTCTTTTCTTTTTTTTTTTTTTTTGAGACTGAGTCTTGCTCTGTCACCCAGGCTGGAGAGCAGTGGCACAATCTCGGCTCACTGCAAGCTCCACCTCCTGAGTTCACACCATTCTCCTGCCTCAGCCTCCCGAGTAGCTGGGACTTCAGGCACCCGCCACCATGCCCGGCTAATTTTTTGTATTTTTAGTAGAGACGGGGTTTCACCATGTTAGCCAAGATGGTCTCGATCTCCTGACCTTGTGATCTGCCCGCCTCGGCCTCCCCAAGTGCTGGGATTACAGGCGTGAGTCACCATGCCTGGCCTAGAATAATATATCTTTAATCTAATAAAGAGCATCTAACAAAAAAATCTTATATTAAACTTTCTATTTAATGGTGAAATATCAAAAGCTATCCTTTTGAATCTGGATGAAGGGTATCCAGAAATACTTATAAAATGTTGCACAGCTTTCTTATAAGCCTAAAATTATGTGAAATTTAAAAATTGATATAAAACACAATGCTATCAAGAGCAAAAACAAAAAAAGTTCCTCTTGAGTTTAGAATAAAAATGCCTTCCTTCACCATTGCTATCCAACATTGTGCTAGAGATTCTACAAATGCAATAAAGCAAGACCAGTAAAATATATGAAGATTGAAGAGGAAGAAACAAATATGCATTAGATATATTTATATAAATAGTCTTAGAGAATCTACAGAGACTAAAGAGTTTTTGAATGTTAAATACAAAACAATATAAAGTAATTAAAACGTTCTATATGGCAGCACAAACATTTATAAACTTACACTTTAAAGAATGTAACATTTACAATGGCATTAAAAATAAAAGATGCCTTGGAATAAATCAATTACTACATGTATAAGAGCACCATAGAAATATATATGTAAAAAGTTATAGAGAGAAAATAGGGAAGACCAAAATAAATGGCACCATGTACCAGCGTTATGGAGAGGAATACTCAATATTATCAAAACTTCAATTCTCTCCAAGTTGAAATCAAAAAGTTGTTTCTAAACTTATATGGGAATGCAGAGGACCAAAACCAGCAAAGACACTCTAGGAACAATGCCGAGACCAGCTCAGTCGGGGAGACCCTAACCCAGTGGCGCTAGAGGAGTTAAAGACACACACACAGAAATACAGAGGTGTGAAGTGGGAAATCAGGGGTCTCACAGCCTTCAGAGCTGAGAGCCCCAAACAGAGATTTACCCACGTATTGATTAACAGAAAATGAGTCATTAGCATTGTTTCTACAGATATTAAATTAACTAAAAGTATCCTTTATGGGAAACAAAGGGATGGGCTGAATTAAAGGAATAGGTTGGGCTAGTTAACTGCAGCAGGAGTATGGTGGTGCAGGATACGGAAGGCATATTGACAGTCAGTATAAATACTGATGCAAAGTCTCTTTGCAAGAGTGAGGGCCTGAGTTAAGGCAATGAGTCTGGCTTGCTGAGAGGTGTTAGGATCTGTGGGGTCAGCTAGGTTTGCTTTTGTGAGGATGGCAAAACTAGGTATCCAAAGGCGGAAGTACCTAACCATGCCTAGGAAGGAAAGGAGTTGTTGTTTTGTAGAAGGGATTGGGGTTTGGGAGATTAGCCAGACATGATCAGCAGGGAGAGCATGTGTGTTTTTATGAGAATTATGCTGAGATAGGTAACAGATGAGGATGAAATTTGGGCTTGACTGAAGTAATGGGGGCTGTCTGTGAAGCCTTGCAATAGTACAGCCCAGGTAATTTGCTGAGGCTGATGGTTGTCAGGGTCAGTCCAAGTGAAAGCAAAGAGAGGCTGGGATGAAGTGTGCAAAGGAATAGTAAAGAAAGCGTGTTTGAGATCCAGAACAGAATAATGGGTTATGGAGGGGTTGGGGAGGGAGGTATTGAGAATAGAAGAGTATATGGCTTTGGCACCATGGGGTGGATAGCCAAGACAATTTGGTTAATAAGGTGCAGATCCTGAACTAACCTGTAAGGCTTTTCCAGTTTTTGGACAGGTAAAATGGGGGAATTGTAAGGAGAGTTTATAAGCTTTAAAAGGCTATGCTGTAGCAGGTGAGTGATAACAGGCTTTAATCCTTGCAAAGCATGCTGCAGGATGGGATATTGGCATTGAGTGGGGTAAGGGTGATTAGGTTTTAATGGGATGGTAAGGGGTGCATGATCAGTCACCAAGGAGGCAGTAGAGGTGTCCTATACTTGTGGATTAAGGTGAGGAGATACAAGGGGAAGATGTGAAGGAGGCTTTGAACTGGGGAAAAGGGCAGCAATGAGGTGTGGCTGTAGCCTAGGAATAGTCAGGGAAGCAGATAATTTAGTTAAAATGCCTAGACCTAATAAGGGAACTAGGCAGGTGGGGATAACTAAAAAGAAGTGCACAAAAGAGTATTGTCCGAGTTGGCAACAGAGTGGGGGAGATTTAACGGGTCTAGAAGCCTGGCCGTCAATACCCACAACAGTTATGGAGGCAAAGGAAACAGGCCCTTGAAAAGAAGGTAATGTGGAGGGGGTGGCCTCTGTATTGATTAAGAAGGGGATGGACTTACCCTCCACTGTGAGAGTCACCAGAAGCTCAGCGTCCAGGATGGTCCAGGGGGCTTCCAAGGCGATCAGGCTGCATCAGTCTTCAGCCACTAAGCCGAGAAGATCTGGGAAGGAGTCAGTCAGAGAGCCTTGGGCCAGAGTTCCAGGGGCTCTGAGAGTGGCTGCTGGGTTGGACAGTCCGATTTCCAGTGGGGTCCCACACAGATGGGACATGGCTTAGGAGGAATCCCAGGCTGCAGGCATTCCTTGGCCTAGTGGCCAGATTTCCAGCACTTGAAGCAAGCTCCTGGGGCAGGCAGTCCTGAAGGAACGCCTGGCCACTGCGGTTCAGGTGTTTGGAGTTCTTGTGTGCTGGAGATGTGGCTGGGGTTTCTCTCACAGTGGAGGCAAGGAATTGCAACTCAGAAATATGTTGCTACTTGGCTGCCTCTAGTCTATTACTGTACATCTTGAAGGTGGGGTTAATTCAGTCCTGTTGTGGGGTTTGAGGGTTGGAGTTTAATTTTTGGAGTTTTATTTAATGTTGGGAGCAGATTAGGTAAGAAAATGTATATTGAGAATAAGACAGCTTTTTGACCTTTTAGGATCTAGGGCTGTAAAGTGTCTCAGGGTTGCTGCCAAACAAGCCATGAACTGGGCTGGGTTTTTATATTTGAGGAAAAAGAGCCTAAACGCTAACTGATTTGGGAGCGGTCGGATAAAGAAAAAGGAGCGTTAACCTTGACTATGCCTTTAGCTCCAGCTACCTCTTTAAGAGGAAATTGCTGGGCAGGTGGGGGAGGGCTAGTCGTGGAATGAAACTGTAAGCCGGACCAGGTGTGAAGAGGGGAGGTGATGAAAGGATTATAGGGTGGGGGAGCAGAGGCTGAGGAAGAATTGGGACCTGGCTTGGCCTGGCGAGGAGCAGCCTGGGGAGGAGGGGAGATGTCAGACGGGTCTGTAAAGAAGAACGATTGGAAAGACGCAGCAACACTTGGGGTTGGGACTGGGGGGACAGGTGGGGGGGGGAAAGAAGGAAGATTTGGGATGAGTTGCATTGGGAACAGAGACTAGGGAGGGACCAGTGTGTAAAAGAATGCCTGGACGTCAAGCACCTCAGACCATTTGCCCATATTGTGACAAGAATTATCTAAATCTTGTAGGATGGAGAACTCGAAAGTGCCATTTTCTGGCTATTTGGAACCATTGTCAAGTTTGTATTGAGGTTAAGTGGCATTGCAGAAGAAAATAAGGCATTTAGGCTTTAGGTCAGGTGTGAGTTGAAGAGGTTTTAAGTTCTTGAGAACACAGGCTAAGGAAGAAGAAGGAGGAATAGAGGGTGGAAGTTTGCCTATAGGGAAGGAGGCAAGTCCAGAGAAAAGAGAGGGTAGAGACACGGAGAGAAGGGGAGGGGGGTGCTTGTCCCCCTGGAAAGTAGAGAGAAAAGAGAGGGTAGAGACAGGGAGAGAAGGGGTGGGGGATGCTTGCCACCCAGAGGAAAGTGGAGAAGGAGTGGGGAGTGCTTGCCCCCCAAGAAAGTGGAGAGAAAAGAGAGGGTAGAGACACGGAGAGAAGGGGTGTGGGGTTGCTTGCCCCCCAAAAAGTGGTGCTTGCCACTAAGGGTGAAGGATCAAGGCAGGCGTCCCCGCAGTGATCAGAAACCTCTGAAACGTGGGTGAATAATCAAGCAGGCGTCCTCACAGTGATTAAACACCAAGGGAAGGCTGTTTTCCCGAGTCCTTGACTGGCACCAGAGTTTTGGGCTCACGGATAATATGCGTCTTCTCTGTCTCTATCAGAAAAGGAACTGAAATTAAGAGAAGGGAGAGATTGAAGTGTGGCGCCAAGACTGAAAGGAGAAAGAGGTGGAGGGATAGTGAGAGAGGTTGGAGAAGAGAGTAAAGAGAGGCCACCTACCCAATTTAAAATTGGTGAGATGTTCCTTAGGCTGGTTGGTCTGACGACCAGAGGTTGTACGTGGATCTTTTTCTCATGGAGCAAAGAGCAGGAGGACAGGGGATTGATCTCCCAAGGGAGGTCCCCCGATCCAAGTCACGGCACCAAATTTCATGCGCGTCCGTGTGAAGAGACCACCAAACAGGCTTTGTGTGAGCAACAAGGCTGTTTATTTCACCTGGGTGCAGGCGGGCTGAGTCCGAAAACAGAGTTAGCGAAGGGAGATAGGGGTGGGGCTGTTTTATAGGACTTGGGTAGGTAGTGGAAAATTACAGTCAAAGGAGGTTGTCCTCTGGCTGGCAGGGGTGGGGGTCACAAGGTGCTCAGTGGGGGAGCTTTTGAGCCAGGATGAGCCAGGAGAAGGAATTTCACAAGGTAATGCCATCAGTTAAGGCAGGAACAAGGCATTTTCACTTCTTTTGTGATTCTTCAGTTACTTCAGGCCATCTGGATGTATACGTGCAGGTCACAGGGGATATGATGGCTTAGCTTGGGCTCAGAGGCCTAACAGCTCTGACATACCCACCGACCCCAGGGCACCTCCTGCCAAAGTGTTTGGCACAGGGAACACCGCCACACTGGCCCCATGGTGTGCCCTGGTGGCCCCGAGGCTGCAGCACAGAATTCCTGTCTGGCCCTGGACCTGCCAGGGGCCCTGCTCTCTGCCGCCACTCACAGGACAAACCCAAACAATTGCTGTCCTCCCTCTGAAATGGTGGCCATGGGGGTGCAGGGAAGGCCTCCCATCCCTCCTGTGCCCAGGCCCCTCACCCCCACACTCTGGCTGGCTGCATCTGCTGTCCAGAGCCCTTGGTCACAAGGTGTGCAGCCTGGATGATGATGACAAGGGAGGCCCTTCCTAAGCCTAGAGATGGTCTAAAGCTTCAGGGAACTGCTCGTACCAGTGCCAGCCAGAGTCCCAGGTGAGGCTGAAGTGGCTCAAAGTGGTGCATGGGAGATGTCTGCTATCAACCCTCTCCTGGAGGTAGATGTCTCCAGCCTGGTGACTTCCCTGGCCTCCAGCCACCACCACCCCCAGTGTCCCCAAGGCTGAAGGTGCAAGCTTGCCCTGGCCCTGGCATAGAAAGTGCACGATCTGGTCATGTCATGCAGATGAGGATACCTGTGTGCCAGGTAACCTCAGGCGGGCATGACGGTGTTTGTGGGGCAGTCCTGTAACCTGCAGTGTGGTGGGTGGGATGGATGCGTGTGACACAGGCAGGAACTTCCCCTCATGGTAGTTGAGGAACCATGTGTGTATCGGTGGGGGGTGATGGGAGAGACAGGTGAGTGGCTGGGCACAGGCAGGTGAGTTAGTGACAGCTACACAAACCCCACCACTGAGCACGTCCCTCCCAGGGCAAAGCAGATCAGACCACAGGCCCAGCCCTGGGAGGCCCAGAGGGGCCTCAGGTCCTCAGGAAGCCTCCTGGCCCTCTCTGCCCTCAGAGGACCCCACTCCCTCTAGAGAGCCCCCCAGCTGGCTCCACCTGCAGCTGTGCGGGTGGGAGGGGGACACATTGCTACAGGGTCCAGAGAAGGAAGGAAGATGGAGGAAGGGTGGCCCTCTGCTCCCAGGCCCTCTATTCCCTGACCCTGATGCTCAGCCCCCTGCGGCCCTCCTGGAGCCCACACCTTTCAGCTGCAGTCTCCCAGCCTCTCTCCCCAGGATGAAGCCCACTCCACCAGTGCTTTTCCACTGTAGCTGGCTTTTCCCCTTGGGGAGGGTCCTCAGATGGTGTAAAGTGAGGAAGGGTCCCCTGGCCCTAACCGCAGGGCCCCCACACCAGGCCTCCCCCATCTCTTCCCGTCTCTATCACAGAGGCAGAGACAGAGGCAGCCACGTGCCCAGTCCCAGCAACAATCACACCCTCATATTCATATAATCACAGATCCCCACCCTACACAGTCACACACCCCAACCGCAGGTGCCACACACACACACCCCACACGCTCCCAACAGCGCATTCCACTCACACACACACAGTCCCATTCTCACATATGTGCACCCAAGCGTCTTGCCCCACACACAACGTGACAGGCCACAGAGCAGGCTGAGAGTCTCAGAGTGCATGGACGCCTGCACCGCACAGGGACCCGCACAGGACCGCACCCAGCCAGGGGTCCTTGCCTGCACTGCAGCTGCCTGGATCCTGCGCCACGGGATGGGCTGGGGGTGATCCTGAAATCACCTGCGTGCCAGGGCTCTCTCTCACACGTGAAGTTGTTTCCACAGGAAGGTGCATGCTACACACAACACATAAGGCATTCTTGAGGTAAAGGAGAATTCCATTTATTCACTTTATCAAAGTACAATACGTGGGGTCCTCATGATGCCAACAGCCAATGCCAGACTCAAGGTGGAGTCTGACCCTGACCTGCCTCTTGGCCTTCCCATTAGAGCCAGGAGAAAGGCAGCACACCCAGCACCTCCACCACTGTCTCTTTAGCACAGTGGTTGAATTTCTGGACAAGAAAACAGAGCCAGAAAAACAAGTAAGGCTTCTGAAGACCCTAATCCATAAAGCTTTACTGAGAGATGTAAAATAAAACTTCAGTGAATGGAGGAAACGCACCAGACCCTCAAAGCCAGGACTCAATATTAAGGGGTGTCAGCTCCAAATTAACATAGAATTTGAAAGCACTTCAAATCAGAATTCTAGCAAGTATTTTTTTCTTTCATAATTTGAAATAAAAGTTCTTCACCAAATAAATGTGTAAGAATATTCAATCCCAAACTAGTAAACTGGGAAAAGGACATTCACAGGCAACTCACAAAAGGGAAGCCCATGGCCAATGCGTGCAAAAGATGCTAATTCTCACAGCTCATCAAATGCACACATTCAAATTATTTTCATCAAATTGATACAGACTTTGTTTTCTTATTGGCAACACCTAGGGTTGGTAAGGATGCGGGAAACGGTATTTTCCTATGATTGATGGGAACACTGCTTGGCACAGATGTTCTAGTGGGCAAGGTGGCCATGTGCATCCAAAGGCAGGAACCCTTGGCCTGCCATTTTCACGTTCAGGTCTTGATCCTTGGTAAATAATGAAAGCCAGGCCCAAACACGTAGCTACTTTTTTTTGTTTTGTTTTTGTTTTTGTAGAGACAGGGTCTGATACGGTTTGGCTCTGTGTCCCCACCAAAATCTCATCTTGAATTGTACTCCCATAATTCCCACGTGTTGTGGGAGGGACCCAATGGGAAATATTTTGAATCATGGGGGCAGTTTCCCCCATATTGTTCTCATGGTAGTGAATATGTCTCATGAGATCTCATGGTTTTATCGAGGGTTTCCGCTTTTGCACCTTTCATTTTCTCTTGCCGCTACCACATAACTTTTGCCTCAGGCCATGATTCTGAGGCCTCCCAGCCATGTGGAGCTACAAGTCCCATTAAACCTCTTTTTCTTCCCAGTCACAGGTATGTCTTTATCAGCAGCATGAAAACAAACTAATACAGTAAATTGGTACTGGGAGTGGGGTGTTGCTGAAAACATACCCGAAAATGTGGAAGCGACTTTGGAACTGGGTAACAGGCAGAGGTTGGAACAGTTTGGAGGGCTCAGAAGAATATAGGAAAATGTGGGAAAGTTTGGAACCTCCTAGAAATTTGTTTAATATTTGATAAAAATGCTGATAGTGATATGAATACTAAGGTCCAGGCTGATGTGGTCTCAGATGGAGATGAGGAACTTGTTGGGAACTGGAGCAAAGGTGATTCTTGTTATGTTTAAGCAAAGAGATTGGCGGCATTTTGCCCCTGCCCTTGAGATTTGTGGAACTTTGAACTTGAGAGAGATAATTTAGGGTATCTGGCGGAAGAAATTTCTAAGCAGAAAAGCATTCAAGAGGTGACTTGGGTTTAAAAACATTCCATTTTAAAAGGGAAACAGAGCATAAAAAATTGGAAAATTTGCAGCCTGACGATGCAGTAAAGAAACACCCATTTTTTGAGAAGAAATTCAGGCTGGCTGCAGAAATTTGCATAAGTAACAAGGAGGGGAATGTTTAACCCCAAGACAATGGGGAAAATGTCTCCAGGGCATGTCATTGGTCTTCCCATCACAGACCCAGAAGCCTAGGAGGAAAAAATGGTTTTGTGGGCAGGACCCAAAGTCCCCATGCTGTGTGCAGCCTAGGACTTGCTGCCTTGTGTCCCAGCCACTCCAGCCATTGCTAAAAGGGGCCAAGGTACAGCTCAGCCCATGGTTTCAGAGAGTGCAAACCCCAAACCTTGGCAGCTACCATGTGGTGTTGAGCCTGCGGGTGTACAGAAGTCAAGAATTGAGGTTTGGGAACCTCCATCTAGATTTCAGAAGATGTATGAAAATGCCTGGATGCCCAGGCAAAAGTTTGCTGCAGGGGAGGGGCCCTCTTGGAGAACCTCTGCTAGGGCAGTGCAGAAGGGAAATGTGGGGTCGGAGCCCAAACACAGTATCCCTACTGGGGTACTGCCTAGTAGAGCTGTAAGAAGAAGGCCACCACCCTCCAAACACCAGAATGGTAGATACACTGACAGCTTGCACAAGGTGCCTGGAAAAGCCGCAGACACTCAATGCCAGCCCATGAAAGAAGCCAGCAGGGGAGCTATACCCTGCAAAGCCACAGGGGTGGAGCTGCCTAAGACTATGGGAACACACCTCTTGCATCACTGTGACTTGGACATGAGACATGGAGTCAAAGGAAATCACTTTGGAGCTTCAAAATTTGACTGCCCCGCTGGATTTTGGACTTGCATGGGTCCTGTAACCCCTTTGTTTTGGCCAATTTCTCCCATTTGGAATGGCCGTATTCACCCAATACCTGTACCCCCATTGTATCTAGGAAGTAACTAACTTGCTTTTGATTTTACAGGCTCATAGGTGGAAGGGCCTTGCCTTGTCTCAGATTAGACTTTGGATTGTGAACTTTTGGGTTAATGCTGAAATGAGTTAAGAATTTGGGGGACTGTTGGGAAGTCATGATTGGTTTTGAAACGTGAGGACATGAGATTTGAAGGGGCCAGGCGCAGAATGATATCGTTTGGCTCTGTGTCTCCACCCAAATCTCATCTTGAACTGTACTCCCTTAATTCCCACATTTTGTGGGAGGGACCCAGTGGGAGAGAATCTGAATCATGGGGGCAGTTTCCCCCACACTGTTCTCATGGTAGTGAATAAGTCTCAAAAGATCTGATGGTTTTATCGGGGGGTTCTGCTTTTGCATCTCTGTCATTTTTCTCTTGCCGCCACCATGAAAGTGCCTTTTGGTGGGAGGCCTCCCCAGCCATGTGGAACTGTAAATCCAATTAAACCTCTTTTTCTTCCCAGTCTTGGGGATGTCTTTATCAGCAGCGTGAAAACAGGCTAACACAGGGTCTCGCTGTGTTACCCTGGCTGGAGTGCACTGGCAGTCATAGCTCCTTGCAGCCTGGAATCCTGGCCTCAAGCGATCCTCCTGCCTCTGCCTCCCAGGCAGCTGGGACCACAGGCAGGAGCCAAGCGCACCCAGCTCTAACTGCCATATTATTTATCACCACATGATTTATAAAAGCCAGGTCCAGTAGAAAAACAGATGATGTTTTATAACAAATAAATCACTTAAATTTCCTAAATGTACCACAATGAACGTATGTCGTGTTGTAGAAGAAAATTTTCATGTGGGAGTCATACTTACTTTTTTGAAAAGGAGGGCAAGGTCCTTGCACAGAAAATGTTTATACACCACCGTCACAGAGCGGATTTTACTAGAGGCGTCTCTCTAGAAAACATCTCAATACAGATGGGGTGATGGGTGTGTCCTGGGGCCATGAGAAGCCTCCTGCAGCTCAGCGCTTCAGGACTCCTAGGAACTTCCAGTCCCAGAAGGCAGGGGGAGAGGCCTGGCGGGAGCGGAGGGACACAGCTGCTCCTGCATCCCAGGCTGAGCTGCTCCATACAGGGCAAGGAAGCAGCTAAGGGGTTGGAGTCGGCCATCCTGGCCTCATCTCCAGGGTCCTGGCCACACAAAGTCAACACAAAGGTAACCCCAAATAAGAACATGTCCATGCAAAGGTACACGGGTCAACGCACCTTTAAAAATAAAACCAAAGAGGCTTCTGCTTGCATAGGGTGGACTGGGACCTTCACTCATGTCCCCTCCTTCTGGTGACCAAACCAAGGCTAAGGGAGTATTGAAACTTCCCACCTCACAGGCCAGGTGCAGTGGCTCACACCTATAATCCTAGCACTTTAGGAGGCTGAGGCGGGCAGATCACTTAAGGTCAGGAGTTAGAGACCAGCCTGGCCAACATAATGAAACCCTGTATTCACTAAAAAATATAAAAAATTAGCTGGGAGTGATGGCAGGTGCCTGTGATCCCAGCTACTTGGGAGGCTGAGGCCGGAGAGTCACTTGAACCCGGGAGGCCGAGGCTGTACTGAGCTGAAATCCTGCCACTGAACTCCAGCCTGGGCGACAGAGCAAGACTCCATCTCAAAAAAAAAAAAAAAAAAAAAAAAAAAAGTCCCACCTCACACTAACAAAGAGAATGAGGAGGGATCCTTAGAGGACCTGAGATTTCAACCACATGGAGCAGGAGGAAGATGCTGTGACTGAAAGAGAGCTTGGTGGGTCTCAAGGGAAGGTGCTCCAAGGTGGAGTCAGGACAGGGAAACCTATTTGCTCCTCAACCAGCTACAGAGGCTGGGAATCAGGCTCTGCTCCAGGAGATGTGTGGGACCAGGACTGGAGGCTGAAGCCGTAGGATGGATTGAAATCTGTGCATCATTTATCATCTTCAGCAGGGAGCTCGGGCTTCCTCTGTGAAATAACCCAACAGCTTCTCCCATCACCACCACCATGAAAAATAGCATCCACCTAGTCCAAGTCTATAATGCAATGACTCACTCCCTACCCCATCCCCCTACGCAAAAGCCCATCCACTGACAAGCACTGTCCCAGACATCAGGGCTCCCCTCCAGGTCTCCAGCTCCCTGGTGACAAGACTGACAGACAAAACTAATGGAACCTGGTACCTAGAAGAGGATGAGAAGGATCCCCGTGAACCCTAGAGAAGACAAGGGGATGTGACCGGGCAGACCCTCGGGGGCACAAGACACAGATTCAACTGGCATCCAAAGGGGACAGTCAGGAATTTTTTTTTTTTTTTTTTTTTTGGTTTATGTTTGTTCTTTTGGACATCAAATACTGCACCCAAATATGAACCATTCATCTTAAGACAACTGCTTTTGTCATAAGAATCCTGTTCTGATGTTCACAATTAACTCTGGACAACTTAAAACTCATTAGTGACACTGCTATCTAATAATCAAATATTTCATCATAGGCTGAACACAATTTTTTTTTTTTTTTTTTTGAGACAGAGTTCACTCTTGTTGCTCAGGCTGGAGTGCAATGGCACGATCTCGGCTGACTGCAACCTCCGCCTCCCAGGTTCAAGCGCTTCTTCTGCCTCAGCCTCCCGAGTAGCTGGGATTACAGGCATGCGCCACCATGCCTGGCTAAAAATTTTGTATTTTTAGTACAGACAGGGTTTCTCCATATTGGTCAGGTTGGTCTCAAACTCCCGACCTCAGGTGATCTGCCCACCTCGGCCTCCCAAAGTGCTGGGATTACAGGCGTGAGCCACCGCGCCCGGCTAGGCTGAACACAATTATTAAATGAAAAGAGCAAAGTTTCTCCCGCTCTTTCTTACCTTCAAACCAAACCAAAAAAGTAGTTTTCACGTGGAAAGAGCACCTACTTCAGGGAGACTCAATTTTTAACCAGTTTTATTTATATTTATTTATTTATTTATTTATTTATTTATTTATTTATTTTTGAGATAGCGTCTAGCTCTGTCACCCAGGCTGGAGTGCAGTGGCGTGATCTCGGCTCACTGCAACCTCAGTCTCCCCAGTTCAAGCGATTCTCGTGCCTCAGCCTCCTCCCCAGTAGCTGGGACTACAGGTGCCCACCACCACACCTGGCTAGTTTTTGTAATTTTAGTAGAGACGGGGTTTCGCCATGTTGGCCAGGATTGTCTCGAACTGCTGACCTCAAGTGACCTATCCGCCACGGCCTCCCAAAGTGCTGGGATTATAGGCGTGAACCACCGTGCCTGGCTGTTAACTAGTTTTATTAAACCCTACAAGCTCTAAAACACGAGACAAGGCTTTCCAGAGTAAATAGGATGATAAAAAGTTAAAATTCCCTGGAAGAGTCTGTTTTCACCAACTTGCAAGAAGTGAAAGAGCCGATTTCTTTCTGTTTATTCTTTAAAAGGTTTGGCCTGCACCCTCAGTGCACACTGTGGAAGGACAGCCCGATAGTCACAAGGGCCGTTCAGGGACAGAGCTTCCCATCCATCCAATCCACAGCCAGGAATCTTGACGGCAGCAAGAGAAAAGTCACTCATCGCCTCTGAGAGAGGCTCCGTGAGAGACACAGCCAACTTCTCATCAGAAACCACGAGCGTCTGAACACGCGGAGTGCACATTCAGAGTGCAGAAGAGAAAGGGAACTAGGCTGGGCAAGCTGATGGCAGGGCTGGTCCAGGGACGGGCTGGGACTCCCAGACCCAATCTATTCTCAGGGACAAGAAGTCCTGGCTGAGATCCACGCAGCTCAGGAAGGTGGTGACCCCAGGCCATGGGTCCCGCTGAGGATGCCTGGAAATCCGCATCAGCCCAGCTGGCTCAGGTGGAGATGGAGGCTCCGGGACAGTGTGGGATGGGAGGAGGGTGAGTAAATGCCAGGCCCGGTCCAGCGCCTCTCCCTGGCCTCCGGCCTGCAGCCCACCCTAACCCTTCCTCAGCAGGGCTGATCACTATCAGGGATGGCCCAGGTGCTGTCAGAGAAGAGGGTGAGCCAGCTGTGTCCTGTGTGCCTGTGACAGGTCCCAATGGCAGGAACTTCAGGCAGGGAGGCAGAGATCCCACACAGTCCTGTCACCATGGCAGGGCAGGTGTGTGACCCGGGCAGGTTCACGTGCGCAGCGTGGAGAGGAGTGTGCGCTGGGTGTAGGACAATGGGCGTGGCAGGTGGGGGGAGGCACAGGTGGGTGGGTGTGACAGGCACACAACCATCACTGCTGAGCACCACCCTACAAAGCGCCAGGGGGCCCAGGGCTACCAGTCCTGAGGGCCCACAGGGGGGCTAGCATCCCTGGGGAATCCTTGGGCCCTGTGCCCTCCTGGCAGCCCTGTGACACACGCCCCAGGTCTGGGATGGTGGCCCAGCAATGCCCTCAGGGCCAGGGAAGTGGGTGGAAGGAGAGGAGCCGCATCCACACTCCTCCTGAGTTTCCTGAGCACTCTCCAGGATCCCAGGCCACCCTGGGGTATCCGGCCAGGGACTAGGAACCTGGCAAGGGCCTGGGCCTGAGATAGGTGAGCTCCTTCCACCACCTCAGGCCTCAGGGCCCCTCCCACCTCTGAGCCCCCACCCAGGCTGGCTCCCAGAATCCCCCATCATCCCCATGAAATGTGTGCACATGCCCCTCTCCCAGGTCCCCACCAGCCTCTAGGGAACACGCCTACCATGGGGGCGGGGTGGGGGCAAAGCCTCCAGAGCTGGGCGGGGTGGAGGCTGCAGGTGGCCCTGGTGCTCCCCCCTCTCCCAGACCTGTTCTTGATCCCCACCCCAAGGCTCTCCTGGGCCCCACAGGCTGCGCCTACTCCTAACCCTGCAGCCAGCAAAGCCCTCACCCCTCCCGAGTGTGGCACCGGAAGTCCTTGCTGGCCTCCTGGCCAGATGAGGGCTGCCAGACACGGAGGAGACAGGACCCCGTGATGGGGAAGGGCCTTCTCTCGGCCTCTGCTCACGAGCTGGAGACCAGCCTCAGGGTGGGGCTGGGTGGGAGGGATGAGCACAGCCGCACCCTACCCGACTCACCCCAACCCCCAGTCACCCTCTGGCCCACACTGCTCCCCACACCTCTGCCCAGGTCTCATAAATCCTGCCCAGTGGCCCCTCCCCACACAGCCCCCCAAGAGCAGTTCCACTTGGGATTGTCATGGTACCTGCAGCTCAGCAAGCTGACATCTGTGCTTCCCACCCCAACAGGGGCAGGGAGCCCGGATGAAGAAAGAATGAGGGCAGAGGGCACCCCATGCCCAAGACCCACCCGCCCCAGGACCCTCCAAGAGGCCATCAGGGCGACGCCAACACACACACACACACACACACACACACACACACACACACACACACACAATTACACCCCACAGTGTGGTCACTTACAGGAGGTGAGCCTTTTCCACTGGTGGGTCAGGCCTCAGTGGGGTCACTGAGAACCCACCAAATCCTCCCAAATCCCAGCATCAGGGCTCTGTTGGTCTCGCTCCAGTTCAATCCCTCTCTCTCTCTGCAGCTTATCCTGTCTCCGTATCTTTCCCCCTCATTCTCGGAGTCACTCAGTCTCCCTCTTAAACAACAGGTCTCTCTCCCACTCCACCTCCCACCATCTCTCCCAATCTCTCTCATTCATTTTCTGAAATATTCAATCCCTTTCACACACGACTTTCTCCATCTCTCTCATTGATACACACACTCTCCCCCCATCCCTGTCTCTCTCTCTCACACACACACACACACACACACACACACACACACGCACACAGGCAGACTCAGCCCTCCAGGGTCTATGCCTCTGAGCTGAGCCCCGCTGAGAGGCAGGCTTGTCTGGGGATTGTAGGGAGCACTCACGCCCACATAGGATGTGTCCATGTGGACAGCGCTTGGCCCTTTATGTACCCACTGTGGATCCTTCACTAGGCAACCAGGCTGGACTTGGACCAGTGCAGGTGGAACTAAGCCAAGACCCTGAAGCCCAGGGCAGGGTCAACTCCAGCCTCAGCACTCGCCCTAAACCAGGCACGGTGGAGAGGAGCGTGAGCCACCAGGCAGGCCCAAGCTGGAGAGCTCACCGCATAGCGGGGACAGGGATGGCAGGAGACTTGCCACTCAGACCAGGGAAGGATGACAGGGACCCCAGGCACAGGCGCAGGTGTCAGCAGAGACCATATCAGTGGGGGTCCCCTTGGGCAGGTGGGGGGTGGCACCCAGGGCTGGAGGGTCACAGGCCACTGGCATGGCTCAGCCCAGTTCTCACACAGCATCCTCCATCTCTATAATCATGGGGTGTCACCCCTGGGCATGAAATGGAGATACTGCTGTTGGCAAATGAGCTTGGAGAGCACGGGCCAAGACTTGTGGGTGTCAAGTGAGGTGTCACAACTGGGGCCTGACTTCATAGAGGCCGAGATGAGAAGGTTCTGAGGAGGAAGAAACCCCAGGAGAGTGGCTCCCACGGAGGGAACTGCCATGCACAGCTCCACGGGAGGAGGTGGAGCAGTGGCCACCAGCCCTGACAGAAGGCAATGCGGGGCCCAGGGGCCCAGAAAGAAAGGGCAGAGTGTGGCCTGGTGAGGCCACTGCCCCAAGGGCCATGCAGTCCCTTGACTGTGACCTTTGACAAAGTGTGTTCCTTGGGTGGGGTTGGGGGGACTCCAAGCTGTGATGACTCAGGCCAGCTGGCAGGAGCGTGCATGGTGACCGGGACGGAGCAGGGTTCAGTGAAGCAACCCCATGGATGTAAGCACAGGGCCCACCATGGCACACGCAAAGGAAGGGGAGGAGAAGGGCTGGGTTGGCAACAAGGAGAAACCCAGCTCAAAGCAGGTTTGAGGGAGGAAGCAGAGAGGACAGTTCAGAGGACAGCTTTGCAACTGACCAGTTAGAAGGCAAAGCAGCCCAGGCCAGGCGCGGTGGCTCAAGCCTGTAATCCCAACACTCTGGGAGGCCAAGGTGGGCTCGCTTGAGGTCAGGAGTTTGACACCAACCTGGCCAACATGCTGAAACCCCGTCTCAACTAAACATACAAAAAGTAAGGCCAGGTACAGTGGCTCACGCCTGTAATCCCAGAACTTTGGAAGGTCGAGGCGGATGGATCGCTTGAGGCCAGGAGTTCCAGACCAGTCTGGCCAACATGGTGAAATCCCGACTCTACTAAAAATACAAAAATTAGCCAGGCCTGGTGGCGCACACTTGTAACCCCAGCACTTGGGAGGCTGAGGCAGGAGAACACTTGAACGTGGGAGGCAGAGGTTGCAGTCAGCCCAGATCACGCCACTGCAGTCCAGCCTGGGCGACAGAGCTAGACTCTGTCTTTAAAAAAAAAAAAAAAAAAAATAGCTGGGCGTCATGGGGCACACTTGTAATCCCAGCACTTGGGAGGCTGAGGCAGGAGAACGCTTGAACGTGGGAGGCAGAGGTTGCAGTCAGCGCAGATCACGCCACTGCAGTCCAGCCTGAGCGACAGAGCTAGACTCTGTCTTTAAAAAAAAAAAAAAAAAAAATAGGTGGGCATCATGGGGCACACCTGTAGTCTCAGCTACTGGGGAGGCTGAGGCATGAGAATTACTTGAACCCTGGAGGCAGAGGTTGCAGTAGGCCCAGATTGTGCCAATGCACTCCAGCCTGGGCGACAGAACGAGACCCTGTCTCAAAAAAAAAAAAAAAAAAAAAGCCGGGCGCAGTGGTACACACCTGTAATCCCAGCACTTTGGGAGGCTGAGGTGGGTGGATCGCCTGAGGTCAGCAGTTAGAGACCAGCCTGACCAACATGGTGAAACCCCGTCTCTACTAAAAATACAAAATTAGCCGGGCGTGGTGGCGTGCACCTGTAGTCCCAGCTACTCGGAAGACTGAGGCAGGAGAATTGCTTGAACCCGGGAGACGGAGGCTGCAGTGAGCCAAGATTGCGCCACTGCACTCCAGCCTGGGTGACAGGATGACACTCCGTCTCAAAAAAAAAAAAAAGAAAAAGCAGCTCAGCTAGCAGGAGAGAGCCAGCACCGCAGCCTCCACGCCTGGACTTTACTCTCTGGCCCCAGTGGGATCACCTCCTCCAAGAAGTGGCCCCTGGTCCTGCTGAAGGCCCCACTCTAAGATGCAGCGCTCTCCACGCTGTGGAAGTCCCTGGTTAAGGCTCCCTGACCATCCCTATACTTGCCGGCTCAGCCCACCAGGTGGCGCCCGCGCCATGCCTCGGCCCTGCTGGACTCCGAAGCCGCCACTTCCCTGCGGGCGCCTCCTGGTGTTCCCTTGGGCTTGGCCTGGACAGCCCTGCTGGTTCCCGGAGCCTAGCCCAGCCCCGCGAGTGATTCACAGAACTCACACCTGACCGTGGGGGAGGAAGGGGAGAGCAGCAGCCAAGAGGCGGGTCCAGGCTCTCCC
This sequence comes from Pan troglodytes, assembly GCF_028858775.2. Lineage (NCBI taxonomy): Eukaryota > Metazoa > Chordata > Mammalia > Primates > Hominidae > Pan > Pan troglodytes. Next base: position 37,631,766 of record NC_072418.2, on the reverse strand, counting down.
AGGGGCGAGTGACTTCAGTCCAGATGTCCCCTGAACCCGTGGGGATTCCGCATCAGGACCAGGGCCTCCCACGTCCAGACCCCACATTCCCGTCAGTGTGTCCCGGGGAGCATGGAGGGACCGCCACACTGCATTTCATGGGGCGACCGCCCTTAACACCCGGACACACACGGAACCCCACACTACCCTAAAGTCTGAAAGGTGGACACGCGTGGCGAAGTTTTAGAGGAATTTATACAAAAGTCCTGAAACCACAAGGTTCTTACCACCTGAAAACCAGCTCCGTAACAGACAAACTAGACACTTGTGAGTTTGCCGGAATTTGCTTTAAAAATAACAAGGCTGGTCCAAGATCTTAGAAGAAAATTATATTCTTTTAAAGAAAATGAAAATATCCTCAAGGGAAAAACTTAATTTAAGTCAAATCTTGTCCTTTTGTCGTGGAGCCCCTTGCCCCGCGCGCAGACACAGGCTTTCCTGAAGCGTGGCCAGGGCGCCCCTCTCATCGCTCCTGAGCGAGACCCGGGACTGGAGCCGCACGGGGATTTTCCCGAGCTGAGCAGGGGGGTGGGGGGGGGGCCCAAGCCAGGAGCCCTGGAAGAGGGAGCAGGGCGGCAACTGGGGCCGCAAACACCCATCAAAGTCCCCAGGACCAATTCCCACAGACACCACGTGGCCACAGGCAGTGCCCTTTGCAGGCCCCCTCCCCAAGGGTGTCATTCCTCACCCCCTCCTGGGACCCCGTCTAAGCCAGGCACCCTTCCACCCACCAGCAGGAACAGCGCTAGGAGATGCAGGAACACCCATGTCCCCGCCAGCCCCGCCTTCCAGACCACACCCTGCCTGGGAGTGCGCTTTGCGAGGTCGGGGTCGGGGGGAGGGCGGGGGCCAGGCCCCTGAACAACAGACAGCAGCTCCCACCCAGGAATGCAGCCGGGTCACCTCGCACCCCTGGCCAAGGCAGGGGCCCTCTCCAGCCTGGTGACCCACGGCCTACCCTGAGGCTGCAGGGCACAGGGGGCCTCCCAAGTGGAAAGCTGGTGATGGGGTGGGTGGGAGGCAGGGCCCGCAGGGAAGTGACTTGAGCAGGCACAGACGGTGAATAAATAGAAGCTTCCACGCGGGGGTCCGGCCCCTGCAGACAGCAGCTCGGTGGGAAACTGTGATTGGAGGGAGCTCCCCTGACGCTGACCAGGGCCACCCATGCGGGCCCTCCCTCCACACCCACACCCACCCCGGCCCAGGGACGGGTTTTCCCCTGCTCAGAGCTCAGTGACGTGCACAGTGGGTGAGGGAAGAGGCCCGGGTTGGAGGCGCCGCAGGTGGCAACGACGACACAGCAGGTGGCCCGCCAGGGGATAGCAACGGCGTCCCTCCTCCCCGCTCAGCTGCAGCCCGCAGTCCTAGGGAAGAACACAGCCCCCAGCCCCAGAGTCAGCAGACAAGCGCACATCAGAGGTCACGGGACGGGGGAGGGACGGAGGGGAGGGGCAGATCTGCAGGGTGCCGCAAAACAACATAAAGACTCTTCCGCCGGGCGCAGGGGCTCACACCTGTAATCCCAGCACTTTGGGAGGCTGAGGCGGCTGGATCATCGCTTCGGTCAGGAGTTCGAGACCAGCCCAGCCAATATGGTGAAACCCTGTCTCTACTAAAAATACAAAATTAGCCGGGCATAGTGGCACATGCCTGTAATCCCAGCTCCTTGGGAGGCTGAGGCTGGAGAATCACTTAAACCCGGGAGGCAGAGGTTGCAGAGAGCAGAGAGCCTGCCATTGCATTCCAGCCTGGGTGACAACAGCGAAACTCCATCTCAAAAAAAAAAAAAAAAAGACTCTTCCTCTGCCAGAGGGGGTATGGGAAGCCCGGCGTGGAGCACTGGAGACTGGAGCTGCCTCTCAGGTATCCAAGAGGAAGTCACTGGATATAAGTCAGACTGCGGGGAGAGGGCTGGGCAGTCAACATGGGTGTCAGCATAAAAACCTGATGGTTTGGGTGTTTTTTGTTTATTCGTTTGTTGTTGTTTGTTTGAGACAGGGTCTCTCACTGTCACCCAGGCTGGAATGCAGTGTCTGGATCCCAGTTCACTGCAGCCTCGACCTCCAGGGCTCAAGTGATCCTCCCACCTCAGCCTCCTGAGTAGCTGGGACCACTGGCGCACCCTGCCACGCCCTGTGAATTTTGTTTATTTTTTGTAGTGATGGGGTTTCATGTTGCTCAGGCTGGTCTAGAACTCCTGACCTCAAGTGATCCTTCACCTCGGCCTCCCAAAATGCTGGGATTACAGGCATGAGCCACCGTGCCTGGCCTGTTTTTTGTTTATCAGACAGGGTCTCACTCTGTCGCCCAGGCTGGAATGCAGTGGTGCGATCTCAGCTCACTGCAGCCTCAAACTCCTGGGCTCAAGCAGTCCTCCCACCTCAGCCTCCCAAGCAGCTGGGACTACAGACATGTGCCACCATGCCCGGCTAATTTTTTTTCCCTTGTATTTTGTAGACATGGCGTCTTGCTATGCTGATCAGGCTGATCTTGAACCCCTGGCTTCATAACCATCCTCCCACCTCGGCCTCCCAAAGTGCTGGGATTACAGGCGTGAGCCACCGCACCCAGCCAAATGTGATGGGGTTTTTTGTTTTTGTTTTTTTTGAGACAGTCTCGCCCAGACTGGAGTGCAGTGGCATGATCTCAGCTCACTGCAAGCTCCGCCTCCCAGGTTCACGCCATTCTCCTGCCTCAGCCTCCCGAGTAGCTGGGACTACAGGCACCCGCTACCACGCCCAGCTAATTTTTTGTATCTTTAGCAGAGACGGGGTTTCACCGTGTTAGCCAGGATAGTCTCGATCTCCTGACCTCGTGATCCACCCGCCTTGGCCTCCCAAAGTGCTGGGATTACAGGCGTGAGCCACCGCGCCCGGTCACGTGATGGTTTTTAAAGACAAAACAGGAGACTACCTCTTCCAGGGGGTGCAGATCACTAGAAAAGAGAAGAGGGCAAACAGCAGAACCTTCCATGAGGAGGTGGGAAGAGAACAGGCCTGGGCAGAAGAGATTCAAGGAGAAACGAAAGTGAAGACAACCACAACCTGGCAGCCCCGAGGGCAAAGTGAAGCAAGTGGGTGGAGGAGGGAGCAGCCCTGTGCTCCAAGCTGCTGGGGGGCCCGGAAGGAAGTGTCCACCAGTTCCCACCACACAGGGGTCCCTGCAGCAGGGTGAAGGGATGAATGCCACCCCCGGGTGGTCTGAAGAGGCAATGGTGAGAGGACCTGGGAAGCAGGGGGCTGGCTTCAAGTACCTTATGTCGCAGTTTTTACCTTTGCGGGCTCGGGGCTGGAATGCTGGCGGCTTTGACCCGTTACCCAGAGCCCCTGACACCAACACCTGGCCCGCCCTGCGCAGGGAAGGGAGCTGGGCTGCTGCAGTGACACCACATCACTCCTTTCCCTGGTCTCCTGTCTGTCCCACCACAGGCCACTGGCTGGGCCCTGCTACCGACCGCTGCACACCAGGCCAGGGAGGAGTGCGGGGTCCCGGAGGTATCAGTCCCCATCCAACAGCCTCGCGGCAGCACAGCACCACCACCAGCCGCCTGCCCCGCTCTCACTCTCAGCGTCAACCTTTTGCTGCCCTCGGTACTGGACAATCTGCAGGGGACCGCACAGTCCACAGGACGGCCCAGCAAGTGGAGGGACGCGGAGGTCCTGTTAGGGCTGGAGGGGAGCCCTGGCCCCTCTGCAGACCATCCCTGCTCCTTGTCCTCCCTCCTGGGTACCCTGACACAATCGGTGCTCCCATGGGGCCACTCGCCTGCACCCAGGAGACCTTGTCACCCAAGGGATCCCTGATTGCTACTGCAGATTCCCCACCGCCACTTGCTCTGCTCTTGCTGGGGTGCGGTCGCCGGCAGCCTCCTGGTTCTCCTGCCCAGGCCTCCTCAGTCTCCCTTTGTGGCCACTTCGCCTGTGTGTGTCCTTAAATGAGAGTGCTCCCTGAGCTATCCTGACCCCCACTCCTTCTTTTCCAACTCATCCTGGAAGACCTCACTTGCTCCCTGGCTTCAGCTGCCATCCCTGTGTCCATCATGGGACCCTTGCTTCCCGCCAGAACGGAGGAACAGAAATTGGATTTCCCCTCCCACCTTCAACAACAAGAGCAACAGGCTAAACAGATGACAGTGACTCTCAGACCCCGGACAACAGACCAGGGAGGCCCATCATCTCTCGGAGAGGGGAAATCTGACAAGTGTACCCCACAACACCCGACTGACTGCCTGGAGACTGCTCCAGCTGCCCAGGGGAGCCCCGTGGTCTCCTTGAGTTGAGAATCTGGGGAGGCCAAGGCAACTGGAATTCCCAGGGCCAAGATTCAGAGAAGAAGGCCTGGTGTGGTGGCTCAAGCCTGTAATCCCAGCACTTTGGGAGGCCAAGGCGGGTGGATCACTTGAAGTCAGGAGTTTGAGACCAGCCCAGCCAACATGGTGAAACCCTGTCTCTACTAAAAACACAAAAACTAGCCAGGTGTGGTGGTGGGTGCCTGTAGTCCCAGCTACTCAGGAGGCTGAGGCAGGAGAATTGCTTGAACCCAGGAGGCGGAGCTTGCAGTGAGCTGAGATAGTGCCACTGCACTGCAGCCTGGGCAACGGAGTGAGACTCATCTCAACAACAACAAAAAAAGATTCAGAGAAGAGAGCGCCACACGCCAGTGACCCCAAATTCCCACAGCTGTCGGCAGGGTCGCTGAACCCCCGCCCACTTACAGGTCTACTGGACATCTCCAGCTACCAAAAATGAGAGCATCTCATCCCCTCTTCCCCCCGCCCTCACTCTTTGCTGGGGTTCTCATGAACACCTCCCAACCCCCAACCCCCAACCCCCCACATCCAGACACTTGCCAAATCCAGTCCTTTCTATGGCCTAACCATCACTCAACTCAGCCCACTTCTGTGAACCCAGGCCCCCAACCCTGACTCCTCCAGCTGCTCAGGGAGCACCTGCCTTCACTCCCTCCCCCAGTTCACTCTCTGCAGGGCAGGAAAAGGACAGGTAGAATGGGGTAGACGCCATAAAATAGGTGAGGCCGGCGCAGTGACTCACGTTGCAGTCCCAGCACTTTGGGAGGCCAAGGCAGGTGGATCGCTTGAGCCCAGGAGTTCAAGATCAGCCTGGGTAACATGATGAAACCCCATCTCTACTAAAATTAACAAAATTAGCTGAATGTGGTGGTGCGAGCCTGTGGTGATAGCTACTCAGGAGGTTGAAGTAAGAAGATAGCTTGAGCCAGGAGGTTGAGGCTCCAGTGAGCTATAATCGTGCCATTGCACTCCAGTCTGAGCAACAGGGTGAGATCTTGTCTCTCATAAATAAAAATTTTTTAAAAAAATTTTTTTGAGACAGAGTCTCACTCTTGTTGCCCAGGCTGGAGTGCAGCGGCACAATCTCGGCTCACTGCAACCTCTGCCTCCCAGGTTCAAGCGATTCTCCTACCTCAGCCTCCTGAGTAGCTGGGACTACAGGTGCCCGCCACCACGCCTGGCTAATTTTTGTATTTTTAGTAGAGACGGGGTTTCACCATGTTGGCCAGGCTGGTCTCGAACTCCTGACCTCAGGTGATCCACCCTCCTCAGCCTCCCAAAGTGCTGGGATTACAGGTGTGAACCACCAAGCCCGGCAAAACTAAAATTTTGATAAGGTGAGCCCACAGAACACCCAGAGAGGAGAGCCCTGTGGGAGAAGGCCTGCCCCAGCTGCCAGCCTCCTGGGGGCCCAGGCTCACCTCACAGTGGTAACATGCCACGTGGTAGTCTCTGTCCATGGACACCACACGGATGGTTGTCTCGCAGCCCTGGAGGAAGAGAAGGAGTTCACACACGATGAGCATGTGGGGACTGGAGGCAAACTGCGTGAGTGTACACTCCCACACACCACGCTCCTGTCCCGGTGGAGGTGCACGCCCGCCCCGGGGAGCACTGCCACGCTGCTTCCGTGGGGCGGGACAGGCTCCAGCAGGTGCACACACACAGACACATGCAGGCCTTAGGCGTCCTCCATGATCACAGCCCACAGCACGCACAAAGGCCCACAAGAGTGTCACGTGTTTGTCAATGGATGTGGACATTATTTTCACCTCACCGATCCTTTTTTTTTTTAGAGACAGGGTCTCTCTCTGTTGCCCATGCTGGAGTGCAGTGGTGCAATCACAGCTCACTGCGGCCTCAAACTCCTGGGCTCAAGCAATCCTCCTGCCTTAGCCTGCTAAGTAGCTGGGACTACAGGCATGCACAACCACACCCAGCTAATTTTTTATTTTTTTTGTAGAAATGGGGTCTCACTAGGCGGCCCAGGCTGGTCTCAAACTCCTGGCTTCAAGCAATCATCCCACCTTGGCCTCCCAAAGTGCTGGGATTACAGGCGTGGGCCCCTGTGCCCGGACTGTTTTCACTTCCTTGGAGTCTCAAAAGGGCACTGCCAGTTCTGCTTCGCCAGGCACACCAGCCTGGGACAGAGCCAGCACTGTGGGAAGACCCCAGGCCAGGAGAGCTGCAGCACCCATGGGTGGCTCCCGCACAGACCACGTCCATCTCTCATCTGCTCCCCCAGCACCCCCACCTCAGCCTGCAGAGCTGAGAAGACCCAGGGAACAGCCCTTCCATCAATGGAGAATGGAGCAGAGGCTGGCAGTGGGGCAGCTGAGCGGCAGGGGCCACCACTTCCCTCGACCTTGTGCCAGGGGACAGCTGTACCCCACGTACACAAGCACAACACACATCCCTCAGCCCTGAAGGATCTGCGGAGAAGCACCTGCTCATCCCTCCCACTGTCGCCCAAGACCTGGGCTAGACCCAGGCTAGACAGGACAGCAGCCGGCTGGGCCAGGCACCTGATCATCTCTGGGTGAGTGGCTCCTACCTGTGCAGGGAGGATAGGACGGGCACAGGAGGCGCATTTTGGTGCAAAAACCCTAGAGAAATAAAGGAAACCAGAAGTGATCAGCTGAGTGACCAGAGGCCAAGGGCACAAGCACAGGTGCACCCACAGGAACCCCCTGACGTAGCCAAGCATCAGGACCTCTCTCCCTGTGTGCACACCTCGGGGCAGACAGGGAAGAGCTTCTGCCATGCCTTCCTGTACTGGCCTCTTCTTTTTTTTTTTTTTTTAATAGAAATGGGGTCTCACTATGTTGCCCAGGCTGGTCTCAAATTCCTGGGTTCAAGCAATCCACCCACCTAGACCTCCCAAAGTGCTGGGATTACAGGCATGAGCCACCATGCCCGGCCCTGGCCTCTTATCTGACTGCTCATTTCATCTCCACCCAATCACCTCCTCCAGGATGCCTTCAGGTTCTGCTCTGCCATCTGCCCCCATGTTTCCTGTGAGTTCTTAATGTCCAGGTCTGGGACACCACTAGCTAGGACCACTGTGAGACCTGGCTTCACCCTGAGTACCAGGGACCTCTGCCCAGGACTCCAATCCCACGGAAGGCCCTGCTCAGAACCAGAGCTCCCAGGAATAAACCTGGAGTCACGGTAGGAGGAAACAGATCAGGGATCAGACAGGCAGGAGAAGGGGGCTGCAGAGATCCCAAGCCCCAGCCCCAGCTGAAAGAGGCCTGGCCTGGCAGGGAATGGAGGGGAGGAGGGAGAGAGATGGTGGGTACTACAGCCAGGAGGGTTCCCTGTGCCAGGAGTAGAGAAGCATGCAGGCCACGATAGGGAGAGAAGAGGCAAAAGACAGCTGGTGGCCGGACCACCGGGAGAGGGGATGCAGGCAGAGACACATGCCTGCCCCAAGCCCAGGTGTACAAGTGGAGGCGGAAGGCAAAAGGCCAAGAACAAAGGGCAGTCAGTCCGGCGGGAAAAAAATGCTTCCAGAGGAGCCAGGGAGGACGGCCCGAGTCCCGCCTGCTCCACGGCCCCAGCAACTCACGTGTGATAGTCTCGCACGCAGTAGATGTTGTTCTCCACGTCCACGGTGAAGGGAACCCCGTCCAGGCACTCATTGCACACGGAGCACCGGAAGCAGCCTGGGTGGTAGGACTTGCCCAGGGCCTGCAGGATCTGCGGGCGGAGCACACTGAGGGGTCAGCGTGGGCAGGAGGCTCAGCACCGCCCTGGGAGAGGCTCTGGCTGTGAACCCCTGGCAGGTCTGGAGCAGGGGAGACGGTAGAGTCCTCAGACTCCACCCACATCAGAGGGGCTCCAGGAGGCTGGGGCAGGGGCTCACCATTTCCATGATGAGATGTCCACACACGCTGCATTTGTCGGCCGTCTGCTGGAACCCGGAGTACTGGGAGGGGACACAGGATCCAGGACATTGTGTGACAAAGGGGCACTCGCGGCCCAGCTAGCACCTGCCTCCTGGCCTCAGGTCTCCACTCGAGTCAGAATGAGGGTCCCTGCCCCACCTCCCACCCCTGGCACTGCCAGGGCACAGCTTGGACTCACCAGGAAGTCCTCCTGGCAGTACACTTTCTCACCCACGTTGTAGAACGCCTTCCCACGGAGTCGTCTCCCTGCAAGGGTGAGGGTTGAGAGGGGTCCCTGGAACACTGGGGACCGGGGATGGAGCCGTGCTTCCGGCTCTCAGCACCCTCCTCCAACAGATGAGACACTGGGTTATGGCTGGTTTTCTATATTTCCCTTTAATATTATGTTGTTATTGTTATAATAACAAAATTTCAGAAAAAAATTAAACGAACACATTGTCGACAGAATTACTTAAAAAGGTTGCCAAAACAAATATATGAAAAAATATTTTGCTCATGTAAATACATGTGTTGGTTAATAAACACATTCACTTTAAGATCAGTTGAATTCACAGCAAATTTTCGAGAATGAATCTTTTTTTTTTTTTTTTTGATACAGAGTCTCACTGTGTCGCCCAGGCTGGAGTGCAGTGGCGTGATCTCGGCTCACTGCAACCTCCGACTCCCGGGTTCAAGCGATTCTCCTGCCTCACCCTCCCAAGTAGCTGGGACTACAGGTGCCTGGCTAATTTTTGTATTTTTAGTAGAGATGGGGCTTCACTATGTTGGCCAGGCTGGTATTTTTTTTTTTAAGACAGGGTCTCGCTCTGTCACCTAGGCTGGAGTGCAATGGCACAATCATGGCTCACTGCAGCCTCAACCTCCCAAGCTCAAGTGATCCTCCTGCCTCAGCCTCCCAGCCTCCTGGGAGGCTGAGGCAGGAGCATCGCTTGAGCCCAGGAGTTCAAGACCAGCCTGGGCAACATAGCAAGACCCTGTCTCTAGGAAAAAAAAAAAAAAATTAGCCAGTCGTGGTGGTACGTGTCTGTAGTCCCACTACTCATTGTGGGGCTGAGGCAGGAAGATCGCTTGGGCCCAGGAAGTCAAGGCTGCAGTGAGCCGTGATTGGGCCACTGCACTTCAGCCTGGATGAAGACATAAGACCCTGCTTCTTAAAAAAAAAAAAAAAAAAGACACTGAACACAAGATCAGCCATTAAAGAGTATGCACTATAGGAATGCATTTATATGAAGTTCTAGAATGGACAAAACTTTTCTACAGTGGTAGAAATCAGAATACCAGTTGGGCAAATGTGATGGGGGACATACAGGGATCAACTGAAAAAGGGCAAGATAGGGCCAGGCGCGGTGGCTCACGCCTGTAATCCCAGCACTTTGGGAGGCCGAGGCGGATGGATCACGAGGTCAGGAGATCGAGACCATCCTGGCTAACACTATGAAACCACATCTCTACTAAAAATACAAAAAATTAGCCAGGCGTGGTGTTGCGCGCCTATAGTCCCAGCTACTTGGGAGGCTGAGGCAGGAGAATCACTTGAAACTGGGACACGGAGGTGGCAGTGAGCCGAGATCTCGCCACTGCACTCCAGCCTGGGGGAGAGCGAGACTGTGTCTCAAAAAAAAAGCGGGGGTACAAGATAGAAGTTTCTAGGGTATTTTACCGGGCAAGGTGACTCACACCTATAATCCCAGCACTGTGGGAGGCCAAGGCAGGCGGATCACAAAGTCAGGAGATCGAGACCATCCTGGCCACATGGTGAAATCCCATCTCACTAAAAAAATACAAAAATTAGCTGGGAGTGGTGGCGTGTGCCTGTAATCCCAGCTACTCGGGAGGCTGAGGCAGAAGAATCGCTTGAACCAGGGAGACGGAGGTTGCAGTGAGCTGAGATCACACCACTACACTCCAGTCTGGCAATAGAGCGAGACTGTCTCAAAAAAAAAAAAAATTTAAAATTAAAATTAAAAAATGTGCAAATACATAAAAGATGTCTGATTAAGGCAAGGTCTGGAAGAACAGTGGGCAAACCAAGAGTGGATATTTATTAGGGTGGTTGGATTATAGTTCCTTTTTTCTTTTTATAACTTTGTCTAGGTTAAACTATAACACTTATAGTTTATGTTGGGTGTAAAATTATGATCAAAAATAAATTGTAGGCCAGGAGCGGTGGCTCACACCTGTACTCCCAGCACTTTGAGAGGCCGAGGCAGGCGGATCACTTGAGCTCAAGAGTTTGAGACCAGCCTGGCCAACATGGTAAAACCCCATCTCTACCTAAAAAAAAAAAAAAAAAAAAAAAAAAAAAATTAGCCGAGCGTGATGGCACGTGTGCCTATAATCCCAGCTACTTGGGAGACTGAGGCAGGAGAATCTCTTGAAACCGGGAGGCAGAGGCTGCAGTGAGCCGAGATCATTCCACTGCACTCCAGCGTGGGCAACAGATTAAGACTCTGTCTCAACAACAACAACAAAAATAGATAGCAGGAAAAAGAAATATTAGTCGTATGTCCAGACAGGCAGAAGGTCCTTCATGGGCTTCTGACGCTGCTCCCAGGCAGCTGGGTGACATGAGCGCATTAGTGCCCTGCGTGGCACAGAGGATCCACAGCTGACGACCAGGGGGCAGCCCTGTCCTACAGCCAGCAAAAGGCTCCTCAGAGGCCCCATGCCTCCTCCCCAGACAGAGTCCTCCACAGCCCAGCCTGGGCCAGAGCCAGGTGGTCCATCTGCCTGGACTCAGGGGCAAGGCAGTTTGAGGGGAATGGGGATGATGTGGCAGGTCCCCTTCACAGAGCTACCCAGGGCACGAGGTTACCTACCACACGAGTCGCAGGTGAAGCAGTCAGTGTGATAAAGACTCCCCATTGCCTGGCACGCCTGCTGGGCTCCGTAGATGCCAAGCCCACACTTGATGCAAATGCCTAGGAGAGGAGAGGCAGGAGAGAGCAGGGGTTAGCGCCACAGCCTATGCCACCCAATGGACACCAGGGGTTAGCACCACAGCCTATGCCACACCGACGGACTCCCCGTCTTGACACCGCCCACCCGCTTGACCTGGGGGATGCTAACTTTCCTAGGCCAACATCACTCGATTACTGATGACCAACATGGGCACCAACAGGGTGGCCACGACCCAGGGATTGCCGCTGCTGCTGTCTGAGGATTCAAGGGCTTGGCCGAGCACCCAGTGCAGAGTCGGAGCTAATCAAAGCTGTCCATCACAACTGTTCTGATAGATTCTTTTGGTTTTTGATTTATAAATAGGGACAGAGTCTCACTATGTTGCCCAGGCTGGTTTCAAACTCCTGGGTTAAAGCGATCCTCCTGCCTTGGCCTCCCAAAGTGCTGGCATTACAGGCATGAGCCACTGCACCCAACCACTTTTAGGTTTTTTTTGGGAGAGAGACAGGATCTCGCTCTGTCCCACAGGCTGGAGTGCAGTGGTGCAATCACAGCTCACTGCAGCCTCGACCTCCTAGGCTCAAGCGATCCTCCAGCCTCAGCCTCCCAAGTAGCTAGGACTTCTGGCACATGCCATCACGCACGGCTAATTTTTTCTTTTGTAGAGACAGGGTATTGCTATGTCGCCCAGTTGCCCAGGGTGTGCTCAAGCAATTCCTGGGCTCAAACAATCCTCCTGCCTGGGCTTCCCAAAGTGCTGCAATTACAGGCGTTGAGTCACCACACCCAGCCTATCATGGTATCTTTATACCGAGACAGTTGTTTTAAGCCCTTTCATCCATGGCCTGCTCTTGGACTGAGGGAAAATCCTTCATGCTGTTTGTGAACCAAATCCTGTTCTTCAACATGTTTTGTGACCCAGACACAAAGAATGAAGACCACATGGGCACTCAGGGGCAGTCACCACCCCTCTGCAGCCACTCTGTCCTCCTCTGTACCCACTCTGTCCTCCTCTGTACGCCAGGGTCCACTTATTCTCTTGGTCATCAGCACACAGATGAGTCACATGCCCCTAAGGTCAGGCACCACTCAGTCTGCAATGCACCCAGGTCCCCACCCTCAAGAAGCTTGCATCGAGTGGAAGGGGGCAGAGAACAGCAGTCAAATAACATCAGGCAGAGACGAGTGCTACGGCGTTAGATGCAGGATTTTTTTTTTTTTTTTTAGATAGAGTCTCGCTCTGTCGCCCAGGTTGGAGTGCAGTGGCGTGATCTCGACTCACTGCAACCTCCACCTCCCAGGTTCAAGAGATTCTCCTGCCTCAGCCTCCCGAGTAGCTGGGATTACAGGCATGTGCCACCACACCTGGCTAATTTTTTGTATTTTTAGTAGAGATAGGGTTTCACCATGTTGGCCAGGCTGGTCATGGACTCCTGACCTCAGGTGATTCACCCACTTTGGCCTCCCAAAGTGCTGGGATTACAGGCGTGAGCCACTGCTCCCGGCCTTTTTTTTTTTTTTAGGAGAGTCTCGCTCTGTTGCCCAGGCTGGAGTCCAGTGGTGTAAACATAGCTCACTGCAGCCTTGACATCCTGGGCTCAAGCAATCCTCCCACCTCGGCCTCCCAAGAAGCTGGGACCACAGGCAAGTACTGCTATGCCCGGCCAAGGATGTGTGATTTTTAAACCGGGTATTCACAGAAGCCTCACTCACAAGGTGATACTTGAGCAAAGGCCTGAAGGAAATAAGGAAGCGGGCTGGGTGCAGTGGCTCATGCCTGTAATCCCAGCACTTTGGGAGGCCAAAGTGGGAGGATCACTTGAGCCCAAGAGTTCCAGACTAGCCTGGGAAACACGGCGAGACCCTCATCTCTACAAAAATTTTTTAAAATATCCAGGCATGGTGGCGTGCACCTGTGGTCCCAGTTACTCAGGAGTCTGAGGCAGGAGGATCGCTTAAGCCTGGGAGTTTGAGGCTGCAATGAGCTATGATCATGTCACTGCACTCCGGCCTGGGTAACAGAGTGAGATGTCTCCAAAAAAAGAAGAAGCCAGGCACAATGGCTCACGCCTGTAATCTCAGCACTTTGGGAGGCCGAGGTGGGTGGATCAGGAGGTCAGGAGTTCAAGACCAGCCTGGCCATGATAGTGAAACATCGTCTCTACTAAAGGTACAAAAATTAGCCAGGCAAGGTGGCAGGCACCTGTAATTCCAGCTACTTGGGAGGCTGAGGCAGCAGAATCACTTGAACCTGGGGGGCGGAGGTTGCAGTGAGCCGAGATCCCGCCACTGCACTCCAGCCTGGCCGACAGAGTAAGACTCCGTCTCAAGGAAAAAAAAAAAAAGGAAGAAGACAGACATGAGGGTCGCTGCTGTGCAGGTGCCTACGATCAGTGGATGGAATCAGGGACCACACCTGTGTACTCAGCATGCAGCGGGTAAGGTGGAAAGGAGAGGGGTGACCAGCAACGCCAGGGCCAAGCCTGGCTCTAGCCTCAGGGCACTCCCTGGCCAGCCCTCCTGGAAACCCAGACAGTAGGCAAGTAGCCCACACATCTCGTGTCCCCTTTACAGGGTCACCCAGGGCCTCCCATGCCACACAGGGCATGAAGATGGCCTCCACCTGCCCTCTGGACCGTAAATCTTCTGCCAGCTCCAGGCCATGCTGCTCTCCCCCGACCTTCTTGCTTTCTCCTTTCATCTCTCTCCTTAAATAACCTCCTCTCCCTCCTCCACCAGCCGCCCCATTCCCCGCCTTTCCTCAGTCAACAAAGAGAACATGGCCCACACTTGGTCATCTCCTAGCTGTCCCCATCTATGGACTTTCCATTCTGATCTTGCTAGCGGGTGGCCCACCTCCTCCTCTCTGGTTTCTAGGATGCAGCCTGCACCCAGCTTTCTGGGTCTTCATCTCCCTTCCTGCTTTCCTGGGTACCCCCTGCTCTGCCCAGGGCCTCCCATGCCTCACTTCACCACTGGGCAGAGAAAGCCAGTTCAGATGCCTTCAGAACCAGGCAGGGGCCAGGCGCAGTGGCTCACGCCTGTAATCCCAACACTTTCGGAGGCCGAGGAGGGTTGATCACTTGAGGCCAGGAGTTTGAGACCAGCCTGGCCAACATGGTGAAACCTCATCTCTACTAAAAATATAAAAATTAGCCGGGCGTGGTGGTGGACACTGTAATCCCAGTTGCTTGGGAGGCTGAGGCGGGAGAATCGCTTGAATCTGGGAGGCGGAGGTTGCAGTGAGCCGAGATCACACCACTGCACTCCAGCCTGGGTGACAGAGCAAGACTCCGTCTCAAAAAAAAAAAAAAAAAAAAAGCAGGCAGGGACCGGGCTTGGTGGCTCATGCCTGTAATCTCAGCACTTTGGGAGTCTGAGACAGGAGGATCACTTGAGGCCAGGAGTTCAGGCTGCAGTGAGCTGTGATCGCACCACTGCACTCCAGCCTGGCAACAGAGCTAGATCCTGTCTCTAAAAAAAAAAAAATTAAAAAGAAACAAAGGGAAGGGGCCAATGAAAAGAGGTGGAGGTACAGGAGGTGGAGGTTGGTGATGGAAGGACCCTTGTCCTCTCAGACGGCAGGAGAGTCAGACCCACATGGACTGGAGCACCTACAGGGAAGGGGCAGGACGGTGGTGAAGACAGACTACAACTGCTGACCTCAAGATTCCAAGGGAAGTCAGAAGCAAAGGTAGGGGTCCCAGGAGGGAGGAAGGTTGTTGAGAGAATAAGAGAGGAAACACAAAGGCGGCCGGGCGCGGTGGCTCACGCCTGTAATCCCAGCACTTTGGGAGGCCAAGGTGGGCGGATCACGAGGTCAGGAGATGAGACCATCCTGGTTAACACAGCGAAACCCTGTCTCTACCAAAAATACAAAATATTAGCCAGGTGTGGTAGTGGGCACCTCTAATCCCAGCTACTTGGAAGGCTGAGCCAGGAGAATCACTTGAACCTGGGAGGCGGAGGTTGTGGTGAGCTGAGATCTCACCATTGAACTCTACCCTGGGCAACAAGAGCAAAACTCTGTCTCAAAAAAAAAAAAAAAAAAAAAAAACTGACAAAGGCTTAGGGTGTCAGTGGTGCCAGGAAGACCTGCGTGGTGAGGATGACAAACCTCCCACGGTCCCGAGGGCTTCCTCAGAGCCCTTCCCAGCCTGGTATAGTGGCTGCAGAGGGGGTCAAAGCATGGGCTCAGAGTCGGGGTTCTGCTGGGCAGACGGCAATTACAGGAATGAGAGGAACTGCTGAGAAGCAGACTGGGGTTACCACTAAGGACTGCTAGAGTGAAGGGAAAACAGGGCGTGGCCCTGGGAGTGGGTGGCTGAAGAGAAGGCAAGGAGGTCACCAAAGTTGAAAAGGTTCCGGAAGCCCGAGGCTGTTGGCTGGCTAATGGCAGCGGAACTTGGGGAGGGGAGAGGGGAAAGTTCCAAAGACATCAGTGAATGGCAGAGAGCAACCAAGAGGTCAGCTGGTACCAGGGCCAAGGACAGGAAGAGACGAGGGGTTGGACAGAGAAAAAAAAGCTCTGGCCAGGCGTAGTGGCTCCCGCCTGTAATCCCAACACTGGGAAGCCAAAGAGGGAGGATCGCCTGAATCCAGAAGTTCAAGACCAGCCTGGACAACAAAGCAAGATCTCAGGTCTACAAAACATAAAAAAATTCAGCCGAGCATGGTGATGCACACCTGTGGTCTCAGCTACTCAGGAGGCTGAAGCAGGAGGATTGCTTAAGCCCATGAGTTCAAGGCTGCAATGAGCGCTGATCTCACCACTGCACTCCAGCCTAGGTGACAGGGTGAGACCCTGTCTCTAAAAAAAAATAATTTAATTTAAAACAAAAAAGCCACACTCTGAGGACGAGGTTTATCAGAGATCACTCGAGCTTATGCTACCTGCAGACTTTCTTTTGTAAAATGCTGTATTATTCTGGTTGAACTCTATGAAACTGCCACTTTTGTAGCTCAACAAAGTCAAATATCATCAGAAACATATAGTTCAAACAAATAGTTGCCCATATTTTTTAAAATCAGGAAAGTGGGCCGGGCATGGTGGCTCATGCCTGTAATCCCAGCACTTTGAGAGGCCGAGGCAGGTGGATCACCTGAGGTCAGAAACTCGAGACAAGCCTGGCCAACATGGTGAAACCTCATCTCTACTAAAAATACAAAAATTAGCCGGGCATGGAGGCACGCACCTGTAATCCCAGCTACTGGGGAGGCTGAGCCAGGAGAATCACTTGAACCCGGAGGTGGAGGCTGCAGTGAGCTGAGATCGCACCATTGCACTCCAGCCTGGGCGACAGAGCGAGACTCTGTCTCAAAAAAGTTTAAAAAAATAAAGTAAACAAAATCAGGAAAGTATTACTGAATCTCAATTTCTAGTTTTTCTTGAAAACAAAATAAAAAAGGTCTATCATCACTCCTCTAACACTCTCAGGGCGCTACAACAGCCCGATCTGAGCAGCTTTTTTTTTTTTTTTTTTTTTTTTTTTTTTTAAAGAAAAGACAGGATCTCACTCTGTCATCCAGGCCAGAGTGCAGTGGCACGATCATAGCTCATTGCAGCCTGGAACTCCTGGGTTCAAGTGCTCCTCCCACCTCAGCCTCCCAAGTAGCTGAGAACACAGGTGAGTGCCACCATGCCCAGCTGAATTTTAAAATTTTTTGTAGAGACAAGGTCGCATTATGTGGCCCACACTGGTCTCAAACTACTGGGCTCAAGTAATCCTCCCACCTCAGCCTCCCAAAGTGCTGGGATTACAGGTGTGAGCCACCGCACCCGGCCTAGCAGCTCCTCAGAAAAAAAATGTGCCACCACACCCTACCTTCTTGTACCATCTCCACATTACCTGCCCGGGACCTCAGCCACCCCTATATCATATAAAGATTCAGGGGTGTCTACAGAACACCCCCCTCCCCCGGGCTCTGCAGTACCCAGGGGCCGGGAAATGGGCACTCTCCCCTGCAGAGGGCACTGGAAAGCATGCCCTTCAAAACTCAGCCCCAGCCTCTCTTCCTGGCACCTGCCTGACACGGGAGATGACAGCTCCTGGCACATCTCCCTGCTCCCAGGCCATCCAACAGGCGCCACGAGACCTGCCCAGCCACAGAGTCTCACCATGACCTCACAGATGGGAGGCGCTCTCCATCCCAAAGCAGGCGCACCTCCTCTTAGCCCACATATGCCCTCGACCACCTGAGCCCTCTGGGCTGCAACCCCTGGGGGAAGAGCGGGGCAATCTCTCATCCCGCCTGGCCTCCTCTGCTCATTCTTCCCTCTCTCTGGAATGCCCCCACCTGGCCCCTCACTGACAGACTCCTCACCCCTCAAGATCCAGTTCAGGGCCGGGCACGGTGGCTCACGCCTGTAATCCCAACATTTTGGGAGGCTGAGGCAGGCGGATCATGAGGTCAGGAGATCAAGACCATCCTGGCCAACATGGTGAAACCCCGCCTCTACTAAAAATACAAAAATTAGCTGGGCGTGGTGGCGCATGCCTGTAATCCCAGCTACTGGGGAGGCTGAGGCAGGAGAATCGCTTGAACCAGGGAGTCGGAGGTTGCAGTGAGCCAAGATCACGCCACTGCACTCCAGCCTGGCGACAGAGCGAGATTCCGTCTCAAAAAAAAAAAAAAAAAAAAAAATCCAGTTCAGGGCAGCCGTGAGCTGCTGACACCATTGAACGCTCAAAGACACAAACCCCAGGACAGCCACGGTCCCAGGCATGGTGACCATCCATCCACCAAAGCCAGGTGCTTAATACAGAAGGCGGGTTGGGAAGTTCTTGCCCCAGGCCCCACAGTATACCTCTGCCCCGCTCACAATCTCACCCCAAGAGCTGTCCCAAGAACTAGAGATCAGGGGGCCTGGGCCACACTGGGAAGTGGAGGCTGTGAGGCTGCTGGGCTTTGCAGATGCACCTGCAGCAGGATTCCTTTAGGAAACATCCTATGTCCACAGCACAGTCCGGGCGAGGGCAGCCCCCTGTGACTGGCACGGTTCCCCTCTCCCGCAAAGTGGGCTTTTCTTCCCTCACACAGTCTCCCTCTCCAGCCGCTACCATCACCAAAGCCTGGGTCAGGCGGTATCCGGTGGTACCTGGGCCACTCCATCTCCCGGTTGCTGTCCACACCCATACCGTGGCGGGGCAGACGGGGAAGCACCCCTTTCTGCTCATCACGAAGCATGAAAGGATCAGATAGAATGAGAGCACCAAATGTAAAGAAGAAAAGATCAGGCCGGGCGCACTGGCTCAAGCCTGTAATCCCAGCACCTTGGGAGGCCGAGGAGGGCGGATCGCTTGAGCCCAGGAGTTGAAGACCAGCCTGGGCAACATAGGGAGACTCTGTCTCTACAAAAAAAAAAAAAAAAAAGTAAGAAGAAGAAAAGCTGGGCATGGTGGTGTGCACCTGTAGTCCCAGCTTCTCGGGAGGCTGAGGCGAGAGGATCGCTTCAGCCTGAGAGGCGACGGCTACAGTAAGCCGAGAACGCGCCGCTGCACTCCAGTCTGGGCGACAGAGGAAGACCCTGTCTCAAAAAAAAAAAAAAAAAAAAAAAAAAAAAAAAAGAACAAAGAAAAAAAAAGAAGAAGAAAGAAGAAAAAATTATCAGAAAATGGCTCAGTGTGCCCATGAACCTGACTTGCCTGTTAAGTTAGGAACCGCACATCAACTCACTCGGCCAGAACCCCTCGTGTGTCGGGGAACCCAGAGGCAGGGGTGAAGCCGCTGCTGGGGATCCAGGCGCACTCACTCACCCTTTGCGCTCCCCAGTCCCCAGGGGATGCACCTTCCTCGTCCCAACCCCGTGCACTGCTGCACCCCCAGCCAGCCCCGTGCTCTCCTCCGCTGATCCGGCCGCCTACCCGAGGCAGTCTCGGAACCCCGGACCCCAGCCGTGCGCGCAGGGAACTGCCGGGCCGAGCTCGCTCACCGAAGTAGTCCCGCGCCGTGCGCGCCTCGAGCGCCCGCTCCAGCTCCCGGGTGAGCGCCTCCAGCCGCCGCTCGGCCGCGCTTGGGCCGCCCTCCCGGCCCGGGGGCAGCGGGAGTGCAGGCAGCGGGAAGGGGGCCGGCCCCGCAGGCTCCGGGGAGCGAGCGGGCGCGGGGCAGGCGCCGGGCGGGAGGAAGTCAGCGTAGGCGCCGGCCGAGCCCCGGGAGCCGAGGCTGGACACGCTGGAGCGGGCGCTGCCCACCGACGGCGGCCCGGGACCGGGACGCGGGTCCGAGCGACCGGAGCGCGGGCTGCCGTGGCGCTGGTCGTAGCCCAGGCTGATGCCGCTGGATCGGGCGCTGCCGCCGCCGCCGTCGGACCCCGCCAGGCTGGCCCGTGGGCTGCCCGCAGGCTGCGCGCTGAGCTCCGGAACCGCCGCGCGCCGGGGACCCCGCTCCCCGCGGCTCAGTCCGTCCGCCCCGGCCTCGGGGCCGCCGCTGCCCTTCCCTCTGCGGCCCAGCGCGGGCGCCGCCTCGTCTCCAGGCCCAGGCCGCGGCCCCCGCCGCCCCCGACCCGGAGAGCCGCACCCGGGCTCCAGCTCCCGCAGGGCCAGCCCGGCCAGGAGTAGGGCCGCCTCGTCCGCGCCCGCCCGGGAGCGCTGCATGGCCCGGCCCGCCGGCCCTGGCGCGTCACCTCCGCCTCCGCTTCCCGCCGCCGCTCCGGCCGGGCCGCCGCATCGTCCGCCCGAAGCCCGGAGCCCGCCCCGGGACCCCTGGGCGCGGGGCGGGGCGGGGCCGGCGCCGGGCCGGGGTCGTTCCGGCGGCCACGCGCGGGCCGGGGGACGCGGCGCCCTGCTCGGCGGCGCGCGCGGCGGAGGAATGTAAGCTCCCAGGCGCCGGGCCGCGCCCCCTCCTCGCCGCGGCCTCGCGCGGGGCGGAGGGACTCCTTTGCGGGGGCAGGAATGCGAGGAAGGAGACGGCGCTGCGGCCTCTGGAATGTTGGGGGAGTGGCGGCAGTGGCGGCGGCCGCGCTGCGCCGGGACCTCGGAGGGGCATGGAGGCCGGGCCAGGACGCAGGGGCGGGCGGCGGAGGCACCGCGGGGAGAGCCCGGGGTCTGCGGGGCGCCCAGGCCGTCGGGCCGCTGGGAAGAGCTCGGATTTCCGCAGGCTGAGCTGGAGGCAGCTGGCGCCATCCGGGCCGGAGAGATCCAAGCAGTCGACAGCGTTCCCCACATCCCGCCCCATCTCCCTTCCCTGCGCCGCCTTGCTCTCCGGCGCTGCAGGGCCGACCCAGCTCAGCTTGGAACCCACGGCGCTTCGCCCGTCCCGCGCCCAGAAATACTGTGCGCCTAGCGTAGATGCGTCCCCACGACCCCCTGCCTGGCCCGGGGCCATGTGGCCGCGCACGGGCCTCTGGAGCCCCCATCTGACTGCTGGGGAAGGCGCCCAGAACTAGGAGCGGGTTGGTTGGGGACTGGTCCTCGCGCTGGGTCGCTTCGCCCAGGCCCCCAAGGCCAGGCTAGAAGCAGGCCTCAGGCTCAGAGCCGGTGGGCGGCGAGCCTCCCCTGTGGCCATCACAGGCAGTCCCCGTGAAATATGGGGACTCCTCCCTTTTCCAGCACCTGCATCCAGGGTGGTGGGTGAGGCTTCGAGGGGAGGTCCTGGAACCAGCGGGGCCATAGGGGCCACATAGGTGGGGAATCGAGAAGTAACTAGGGCTTCGTGCCCAAGGACACAACTAAAATCCCTTGTACAAGTCACACGGCTATAGGGAAGAAAACCAAACTGTTATCTGTCAGGGCCTGATGGATCCAGGAAAAGTGTTGCGTGAGAGTACTGTTTTGCAGGCCCTCTCTGCTCAGAGATTTTCGGGAAGGCGCCTACAGTGGCTCAGCGCGCAGGGAGCCCGCACGGGGAACTGTCCCGGCCAGACCGCCCAGGGCAGTGTGGCCTCAACACCACTGAGCACCCGCTGGGGCCGCTAACCCCAGCACCTTCCCATAGCCTGCGGAGTTCCAGCCCCTGCCCCACCAGGGTAGGGGAAGTGGAAGCAAGCATTTCGTGTGCGCGGAGGGTGGGGGAGTTGCTCTGTTTTGTTTTTTTGAGACAAGGTGTCGCTCTGTCCCCCAGGCTGGAGTACAGTGGTGTGATCACAGCTCACAGTGATCACACACACCCCAGAGTCTCAACCTCCTGGGCTCAAGCAATCCTCCCACCTCGGACTCCTGAGTACGTAGGAGTACAGGCGCACAGCACCACACAAAATGCTGAGATTACAGGCATGAGACTCCGTGCGGGGTCTAGAAGCCAGCATTTGGGAGAGCAAATACCCAGGGAAGCCAGGACATGAAAAATGGTCTACCTTTCAAATGAGAAAGGAAAAACTAGTTCAGTCATATCACATTTCATGGATTGCATTATCTACTATTTAAAAATTACAATATTGGCAGGACTGTGGTGAAACAGTTGCACACATGCTACTGGTATGAGTGCAAATTGGGATATCCTTTTGGGAAGAGCAGTTTGGCGGTGTCAACATCCGCACAAACGAACACGAAACTTAGAAGCAGTAATACTGCTGCTAAACATCTATTCAAGGGAAGTTATCAAAAATGCAGACAATAATCCAATCACAACCGTGTCGTATAATCCCAACATCATTTAGGTAATCTACATCGGTCCCCAACCTTTTTGGCACCAGGGACTGGTTTTGTGGAAGACAATTTTTCCACAGACAGGGATGGGGAGGGTGGGAATGGCTTCAGGATGATTCAAGGGCATTATATTTATTGTGCACTTTATTTCTATTATTATTACATTGTAATATATAATGAAATAATTATACAACTCACTATACCATAGAAACAGTGGGAGCCCTGTGCTTGTTTTCCTGCAACTAGACGGTCCCATCTGGGGGTGATGGGAGACAGTGACAGATCATCAGGCATTAGATTCTCATAAGGAGCACACAGCCTAGGTCCTTCGCATGCGCAGTTCACAATAGGCTTCGTGCTTCTGTGAGAATCGAGGTGGGACTCAGGTGGTAATGCTCCCTCGCCTCTGCTCACCTCCTGCTGTGTGGCCCAGTTCCTAACAGGCGGTGGTATACTGGTCTGTGGCCCAGGGGTTGGGGACCCCTGATCTATTCTGTCCTAGGATCTCCAGCCTTCTGAAAAGACGCTCAAAGGGAGCTCTCTGCATTTAAAGGCAGCTGTTGGGCTGAGTGTGATGTAATCCCAGTGCTTTGAGAGTATGGGAGGATCGCTTAAGGCCAAGAGTTCAAGGCCAGTCTGGGAAACATAGTGAGATTCCATCCCTACAAAACATTAAAAATTAGCTGCCAATGGTGGCACATGCCTGTAGTCCCAGGTATTTTGGGAATCTAAGGCGGGAGGATGCTTGAGCCCAGGAGATCAAGGCTACAGTGAGCAGTGATGGCACCACTGCCCTTCAGCCTAGACGACAGAACGAGATTCATCTCTACAATAAAAAACAAAAAATTAAACTGGCGCGGTGACAGGCACTTGTAGTTCAGCTGTTCGGGAGACAGAGGCAGGAGGATTACTTGAGCCCAGGAGTCTGAGGTTACAGTGAGCTATAACTGTGCCACCACACTCCAGCCTGGGTGACAGAGCAAGACCCTGTCTCTACAAAAACAATAAAGTCAAGTATTTAATAACTGTTCTGGCTGGGCACGGTGGCTCACTCCTGTAATCCCAGAACATTGGGAGGCTGAGATGGGCGGATCACTTGAGCTCAGGAGTTTGAGACCAGCCTGGCCAACATAGCGAAACCCTGTCTCTATTAAAATACAAATACAAAAATTAGCCGGGTGTAGTGGTGCACGCCTGTAATCCCAGCTACTTGGGAGGCTAAGGCACAAGAATCGCGTGAACCCAGGAGGCAGAGGTTGCAGTGAGCCAAGATGACACCACTGCATTCCAGCCTGGGTGACACAGCAATACCCTGCCTCCAGAATAATAATAATAATAATAATAATAATAATAATAATAATAACAACTGTTCTTTCCCCACCTGCCCACTTAGAGCTTTCAAGATTTAAACTATATTCACATCCAGGGTCAGCTAAAATCTATTACTTGCTCTTGTAGTAATAAATGACAACTACAAAACCCAGTAACAACCTAAAATGTTTGATATTTACCATTAGAATAGTTTAAGTACATCCTTGAAGTGGGAAATACATTAAGCAGTTATATTCAAAAGATTTAATGAATGGCTTGGGAATCAGACTATTGTGATGTTAGGTGGATTTGAAGTAGTCTGCAGAATTGTGGGGTCTCATCTCTACATTACCCAAATGTCCCCCTGACCCCATCTTCTGTCTCCTCACTCCAGGGGTATTGAGTGATCTCAACAGACTGGCTCCTTCTGTCTGAGATGCACAGTCCAGGAGAAGGATGGGGATGGGGCTCTCTCGAGGGATTTAAAGCACTGTCCATGGACTCAATGTCCAGCCCCCACTGATTCCCCCTCTGTCCTCCCCTGTTGCAGGAATGTTCTTTGTGTTCACCTCTCTCTGGGCATCTTCCTCCTGAGTCCAGTGGTGTGCTGGTAAATGTCTAACAACCAGCTCTCTGGGGAGGAATTTGTATAAATCAGGAGCCCTGATGTGTAGCATTTGCCAATTACCATGGTATAAATACTCCCAGCATGGCCAATTTCAAGCTGTAAATATGGGGCCACTGAACTGAGCTGGAAAGAAATGGGTATAACCAGTTCTTGCAAGCTGGGATAAGCTGGCTCCACACACCGCTGCCTGAGTCCCACTGTTCCAAAGGAGGGGTTTCACTACACTGTGGCTTCCAGTTTATCATCCTCTCAAGTTAACTGGTCTTCCCTTTGTTAAGCAAAGACACACTTGGAGGCCAGAACAGGACATGTTCAATCTAGTCTTGCACCATGTCCTGAACCACCATCATCATCATCTTCCCAGAACCCAGGAGCTGACCCTACCGAGACTCTGTCCACACCATGGTGATTTTTTGTTTGTTTGTTTTTTGTTTTGAGACGAAGTTTCATTCTTGTTGCCTAGGCTGGAGTGCAATGGCGTGATATCGGCTCACCACAACCACTGCAACCTCTGCCTCCCAGGTTCAAGCCATTCTCCTGCCTCAGCCTCCCAAGTAGCTGGAATTACAGGCATCCACCACCATGCCTGGCTAACTTTTGTGTGTGCGCGTGTGTGTGTATGTGTGTGTGTGTATATATGTATGTGTGTATATATGTATATATATGTGTATATATATGTATGTGTGTATATATGTATATATGTATGTATGTATATGTGTGTGTGTGTATATATATATATATATATATTTTTTTTTTTTTTTTTTTTTTTTTGTAGAGACGGGGTTTCACCATGTTGGCCAGGCTGGTCTCAAACTCCTGACCTCAGGTGATCCACCCGCCTCGGCCTCCCAGATTGCTGGGATTACAGGCGTGAACCACCAAGCCCAGCCTACAATGGTGATTTTTTAATCATGCCCCTCCTTGTAATCTAGCTTCCATTAGACCTCCTTAATTGTCTGTACTGTATGGACCCCAGGTATTGACAGAATTCAGGGGTTTTCTCATGGAGTCCTAGGCCACTTGTCAATCAGCTGTGACTGGATAACGGGTTATGAGGGAAGGGGAATGGCAGCCAAACTCCACATGAAGTTTCTGGGACCCACACTTCTTTCTCCTTAGCCTATGACAGTTTTTACCCTTGCCGAATTTCCAGCACCAGTCTCTCACCTGAAGCACACACACCTTCCAGCTCAGCTCCTGGGGGCCACTCCTCCCACACACAGCACCAGGCTCAAGATGCACGTTCTGTCCTATCCACTGGGAGGGCTTTTTCCATCCCCTCTTCTCTGAGCACCCACCCTGTGTGCTGCCACGCTGAGAGGCAGCTTCCAGGAGCTCTAAGAGTCATAGAAACCAACCTCATACTCAAAAATGTAATACCAGGCTGGGCACCCAAGGGAATTTTTTCATCCCCTCTTCTCTGAGGCCCCACTCTTTCTGCCAGATTGAGTCTAACTTCAATCTCTCCTGGTCCTGTTATCCCCTTTAGGCCTGAGGATGCAAGAAGATTCAAAGCATTGATCATTGAAGCCATGGATAGATTGGGGAACCAATCTAAGAATTAAGGCTAAGACATGATACTTGCAGCTTGCTTCCTTCCTGTTTCCATGGGGGTTTTTGTTTTTTGTTGTTACTGTTTGTTTGGTGTGTGTGTGTGTCTGTAACATGATCCCACCCTGTCATCCAGGCTGGAGTGCAGTGATGCGATCATGGCTCAGCTCCCTGCAGCTTCGAGCTCCTGGTCTCCAGTGATCCTCCCACCTCAGCCTCCAGGTTAGCTAGGACTACAGGCGCATGCCACCATGCCAAACTAATTTTTTTTTTTTTCGTAGAGTGAGGTTTCACCATGTTGCCCAGACAAATTCCTGGACTCAAGCAATCCTCCTGCCTTGACCTCCCCAAGTGCTGGGATTACAGGTACAAACCACTGCATCTGGCAAAGGCCCTCTTTTCTTGTCTTGAAGCCTTACCATGCACGCAGGAATGGGAATTTCTGCCCTAACTTTGTACCATGGTAAAAACCCCCAGCCAATCTACAGCTCAATGGGGAGGACCTATTTAGGGATGCCCAGATTAATGGAGCTTTTGGTATTATTTTTTGAGACAGGGTCTCACTGTCTTGGCCAGGCTGCAGTGCTGTGATCATACCTCAGCCTCAACTTCCTGGCTTAAGTGATCCTCCCACCTGAGCCTCTCAAGTAGCTGGGACCACAGACACATGCCACCATGCCTGGCTAATTTTTTATTTTTTGTAGTGATAGGTTCTCACTATGTTGCCCAGGCTGGTCTTGAACTCCTGGGCTCAGATGATCCTCCTGCCTCAGCCTCCCAAGGTGCTAGGATTACAGGCATGAGCCACCATGCCCAATCTGGCATTAGGCTTTTCAGTATGAGGTTGGTGTTTATGACTTCCAAACCTCCCGGAAGCTGCTGCTATAACCAACTGGGACATCTGCCTCTCAGTATGGCAGCACACAGGGTGTGGGTGCTCAGATCTCCAACTCACCACCTACTGCTGTCAAAATGACATGAGGAGTTGGGTTTTCATTCACACCAGTCTTTAGTTCATTGTGCTTTCAAAGGTTTCCACCCAGGCTGGCAACAGTGGTAACGTTTTCCACCGAGTGCAGCACTGCACAGGGCAGGGATGCAATTTGTGTTGACAGAATGGCTGAATGACATCGTCTGCACAGTGCCTAAATTTCCTGAGACTGGTTGATCTGAGAATCAAAGTAAACCATTGAAAGACTCTAAAGTGCAAAGCCTGAGGACCTTCTCAGACGCTGCACGTTCTGGTAAAGCTTTTGCTCAGAATCTTCCCCGATCTGTGAGTCATCACTTGTTGCTAGACTTAAAATTTTTAAAACTGGCATGAGTCAGAGACATTCAGCAAAACTTCCCAAAATGTTACTTTACCAGGAGATAACTGTCTTCAAAACATAGCCAAACTATACACAGTGGCGTTGTAGCCCTGTAGTTCAACTGTTGATTTTTAATTTTTTTAGTTTGAGTTCTAAAATTTTTCAAATAAGCTTTTGGATGCAATGTGTTTGAATTGGATGCAGGAAAAAGAAAATGTTCCCTCTGTGAGCAGAATGCAAATCATGTGCTCCCAGTGTGAAATAAAAATACTCCTCTAAATATATCCCCCCTCAAAATGGTCAAACGGACCTCAGGAATATTGTTTAAAATGCAAAGAAACAGGAGGTCCTCCCTACCTCTACATGTCACAATGACTAGAAACATCTGCTGACATTTTTTCTTCTCTGATCTTTTTGGGTTTTCTTTACTTTTCACATGTTTATTTTATTTATTCATGTATTTATTTTTTTGAGACAGTCTCACTCTGTCACCCAGGCTGGAGCACAATGACACCATCTCAGCTGACTGCAACCTCTGCCTCCCGGGTTCAAGCAACTCACATGCCTCAGCCTCCCAAGTAGCTGGGATTACAGGTGTGCACCACCACACCCAGCTAATTTTTCTATTTTTTTAGTAGAGATGGGGTTTCACCATGTTGGCCAGACTGGTCTCAAACTCCTGGCCTCAAGCGATCTATCTGCCTCGGCCTCCCAAAGTGCTGGGATTACAGGCATGGGCCACCTCACCTGGCCCACATTTTTGGTTTTTGTATATTACAAAACGCTGGTGAGTGGCTTACATTTGGCCATGTTCCTTGGGTGTAGGCCAAGTCCACGTCAGACATGTATGCTACTGATGGACAATTTTCAGGAACATCTATTATCAACTAAATGCTGTCTGGCAGCCTCTGAGTGGGCCATTCATCTAGTGGGAACCACCTGGCTTAGTTCTCTGGAGGCTCAAATGAAAGAGAATCCTTCCTAAGTCACAGCCTAGCAACAAGAAGGATGGGTAAAGCTGACTTCAACAGTGTTGAGCCCGGAATCCCACTAACACTTTCTCTTTCCACCTTATATGTTTAATAACCTTTATTGCCTTTCTGACTTTAATCATAGGACATACTCAATATAAAACTTGGAAAAGTCAAATAGGCACAAAAGGAAAATAGACTGCCTGTGTATGTATATATGCATTTGTGCGTGTGTGCATATATATATATATATATTCACTTCTATTATGAAAGTTTTCAAAGCTGAATGGTACAATGAAACACACGCAGTACCTAGGTTCAATAAATGTTAATTTTGCTGTTTTCCTCCCCATATAGCCTGAGAAAGGTGCAGTGGCTCACAACTGTAATCCCAGCACTTTGGGGGAGGCCAAGGAGGGAAGATCGCTTTAGCCCAGGACTTTCAGACCAGCCTGGGCAACAGAGCAAAACCCCTTCTACAAAAAATTGAAAAAATTAGCCAGGCGTGGTGGCATAACACCTGCAGTCCCAGCTACGTGGGAGGCTGAGGGAGGAGGATCGCTCGAGCCCAGGAGTTTGAGGCTGCACTGAGCTATGATTATACCACTCTACTCCAGCCTGGGCACCAGAGCAAGTCCGTCTCAAAAAAAAAAAAAGTTGCTGGTATTGAAGATTTGCCCATAATACACTAAAAAGAAGAACATAATTACAATCACATTATCGTACTGAAGAAAACAATTCTATATTACCTATATTCGTTCCATTTTCAAATTTCCAATTGTTACAAGAATTGTTATAGTCATTTTTGTTGAACTAGGATGCAAAAAAAATTATTCATACATTGTATTGGGTTGTCTCTTAAATGTCTTTTAACCCAGAATGCCTACTCCTTCCTTTTTTGAAATGACACTTACCGAAGAGCCCTGGCAGTTACGGAATATCACAGATATTCTGCTCACCTGATTGTTTCTGAATGTTAACTTGTGCTTCTACCCCCTCTCCATTTCCTGTCAGCTGGAGGTCTAGATGCTTGGTTAGATTCCAGTCAACAATTTCTTGGTGAGATACTGCTGTGTTCTTGGTATCATCTTAGGAAGCACAGAAACATCAGGCCGTCCCATAAGTGACACTAGGTTTGATCACTTGATTATGGTGGCGGCAGTCAGATCTGTCCATTGTGAAGATTGGTGTTTTCCAAATTAGTTAGGCGTGGTGGCTCACACCTGCAGTCCCAGCTACTCGGGGGAGCAGAGGTGGGAAGATCACTTGAGCCTGAGAAGTCGAGGCTGCAGTGAGCTGTGATCACATCACTGCACTCCGGCCTGGGGGACAGAGCGAGACCCCCTCTCTAAAGTAAGTAAAGGTTGATGTTTTCCTTTTGCAAGTGACCTGTGCAGCAACATTTGAGTGTTGTGCTAAAATTCTGTTCCTCAGCAGCCTTTTACCTGAAAGGTTTTGGCATCCAGTGATCTTTGCCTGGTCAGTTATCTCATTAATGGGTTAAAATGTTGGAACCTCTCATGGCACATGCTGAGCAGCCAGTAGTCTTCAGAACAATGGATTCTCTAGGTAAACTTGTCACCACACTGTTCCAAGTGAGGCTGGAAGACAGTTTGTCAACACCATATTTCAGGCTGGAGGTGAAAAGCTGTTGAGGAAACTCCCTTTGCAAGCCCTACTCCCAGCTCCCAGCTGGTGAGACAATTTACATGGACAAACCACGAATACAACACAAGATCTGAAGTGTCTCCACCCTCTAGGCACCTAGGGAAAGCTTGGATTTGCTTTGGTTCACTGTCTAGTTGTACAGGATCCCTGCAACTAGTAGTCAGACCTGCCTTCCTAACAAACCTGCTGAAAAAGGTAGTAATAGTTAATGCAAAGATGAAAAACACTGGTCTGCCAAATTAGAAACAACTCCGCAGACCTAACTGGCACTTATCATCATGCACTATACATTCAAATAGGAAAGAACAAAAGAACATACACAAAATATCAGAAACACATTGTTAA
This sequence comes from Pan troglodytes, assembly GCF_028858775.2. NCBI lineage: Eukaryota > Metazoa > Chordata > Mammalia > Primates > Hominidae > Pan > Pan troglodytes. The sequence goes on along the minus strand of NC_072418.2, from coordinate 37,602,239 downwards.
CTGTGTCTACAAAGCAGGGTGAGGACAGGGCACGCGGCTCAGGGCCTGTAATCCCAGTACTTGGCAAGGCCAAGGTGGGAGGATCGCTTGAGGCCAGAAGTTGGAGACAAGCCTGGGCAACGTGAGACCGTCTCCACAAAAGAAGTTTTAAAAATTAGCTGGGCATGGTGGTGAGCTCCTGTAGTTCCAGGGACTTAGGAGGCGGGAGGGAGAACTGCTTGAAGCCAGGAGGTCAAGGCTGCAGTGACCTACAACAGCACCACTGCAAAAATAAAAGGCAGGCAGGATGATGTGTAAGAATGGACAGAATTTCAAAATCAAATTTCTAGAGAGCTTTTCAGAATAAAAAGTTTGAAGAGTGAGACGGCATCCTAAGATATTTCATTTTATATTACATAGTTAAGTTTCAAATTATTTTCTGGAGGAAAATTAAACACCTTCTAAAAACCTAAAGGCAGATGAAGCTCACAGGTGAAAGTCACTCCACTCTGGGGCTCCAGAAGGCTGAGTCTTAGTCAACATGACTTTTCTTTTCAGAGACAGGGTCTCATTCTGTCACCCAGTCTGAAGTACAGTGGTACAATCTTGGCTCACTGCAAACCCCGCCTCCAGGCTCAAGCGATCCTCCTCCATCAGCCTCCCAAATAGCTGGGGCTACAGGCAAGTGCCACCAGGCTCAGCTACTTTTTGTATTTTTTGTAGAGATGGGGTTTTGCCATGTTGCTCAGGCTGGTCTCAAACTCCTGGGCTCAAACGATCCTCCTGCCTCAGCCTCTCAAAGTGCAAGGCTTATGGGTGTAAGCCACCACACCCAGTCTTCAACATGGTTTTTCTGAAAGCTCTGATTACATGCTGAATTTACAAATGGTGGAAAACAAGGAGTAATGGTTAATAAGCTGAATGGTACAGTACAAATTACACAAAGAACAATACATGAATTAGAAATTTAAAATTTAGTTGAAATATAAAATAAATTATTGCCAGAAACACAAAGGGCACATGAATACAATAGGGGAAACAGCTTAATGGGTTTCTGTTCTCTGAAAACTCAAGGCCCATCTCTGAGTGATGAGAGTACCCTAACAGGCAAAGCACTCTGAGGTCCGGGACCAGGAAGACAGTGCTACTCCACCTACTGGCGGTCTGACACTATCTGTAGGCTGGAGTTGGGCTGGGGATGGTACATTCAAAATGGACTTTGGTAAACTAGGGGACAACCCAAACACTGCAGAAAGGAGGAAGGACTCCCTTTCCAGCATCTCAAATTCAAGGCTCCAAGTTACTGGGTTTGGGCAAAGTCACACATTTCTCAACAAAGGCCAACTGCTGACAATCCAAATTTTAAAAACACTGCCATTAGGCCAGGTGCAGTGGCTCACGCCTGTAATCCCAGCACTTTGGGAGGCTGAGGCAGGTGGATCACGAGGTCAGGAGTTCCAGACCAGCCTGGCCAACATAGTGAAACCCCATCTCTACTAAAAATACAAAAAATTAGCTGAGCGTGGTGGAGGGCGCCTGTAATCCCAGCTACAGGGGAGGCTGAGACAGGAGAATTGCTTGCACCCGGAAGGCGGAGGCTGCAGTGAGCCAGGATCGCGCCACTGCACTCCAGGCCAGATGACAGTGTGAGGCTTCATCTCAAAAACGAACAAAAAACCCACTGCCATTAAAAGCTTTATTTACTTATTTTTTAGAGACAGGGTCTTGCTATGTTACCCAGGCTGGCCTTGAACTTCTGGGCTCCAGCCATCCTCCTGCCTCAGCCTCCTGAGTAGCTGGAACACAGATGTGCACCACCACCACACACAGGAAGAGCTTTATTTTAGAAAGTACTCTTCCTACATGTGAAGTCTCCAAGAATAAAGAAAAGAAAGTACTCGTCTTTGGCAAACAGTGGAGATCTTCTGAACCTTTTTTGAGATGGAGTTTCACTCATTGCCCTGGCTGGAGTAGCAATAGCACAATCTTGGCTCACTGCAACCTCTGCCTCCCGGGTTCAAGCAATTCTCCTGCCTTAGCCTCCTGAGTAGCTGGAATTACAGGTGCCTGCCACCAGGCCCGGCTAATTTTTTTTTTTTTTTTTTTTAGTAGAGATGGGGTTTCACCATGTTGACCAGGTTGGTCTTGAACTACTGACCTCAGGTGATCCACCTGCCTCAGCCTTCCAAAGTGCTGGGATTACAGGCATGAGCCACTGTGCCCGACCGAGTTCTTTTTTTAATGGAAAGAATTTGACATTCCTGCAGCAGATATAAGGCAGCAGAAACAGAAACTGTGCAGGCATGTGTAACAAGAATGCAGATGCCATTTATTTGGTCCATAAGTATAGTCGTTATTTGAGTTTTACAAAACATCGAATATAAATAACCTGAAACTGTAACAATACACAAAAATTGGCTTCTTACACAGACATACCAGGCAGTACAAACTGAAAACTTGAGTAAATTAACATTGTTTTACATTAATATACATAGTGCCATCTAACATTTAAAAACAAGTTTCAATGCATAGCACTCGATACTTCTTTGAATCTGTTTCAATCAGTTAAGAGTATGAAAATGGTTAGATCTAGGCTAAAAATAATTCTTCTTCTAGCCAAAAATAAAGGGATAATATTTATAACCAGGTATCAACTTTACTAAACCACAATATTTTGAAACTATTAATGATACCTAAGGGTATTTACATTAAAAAGGCAACATGCATTGTGTTGTTTTATCTCATGACTGGTTATGCACACACTTTGTTCAAAGGGTTTTTAAAACTATATTCCTACTTTCAATACAGCATACTGCAATGTGTCTAACAGTTCTAGCAAAATGAATGCTTTCAAAGGGAGCAGAATCATTTTCAAGTCACTGGTGTCAATTTTTTCCCTTTGGAACAAAGGACATAACAATCTGGTTCTGCCCAGATAAACTAAATAGTAAGAGGGTTCTGTTTAGAGGCATTTCTGTTCAATCTAATGCTATGACATCATCAAGCTCTTCCTTCTGTTCTATACGTGACCTCTTTGCACTGAGATTCTCTTTCTCATCTAATTTCCTCTTGCGGCTTCTCTCTTCTTCACTGACGTCGGCATTATTTGAAGAATCTTCTTCATCCGAATCAACTATGAGAACGTCATCTTGCTCTTGAGCTTATTTCAGAAAAAAGGAAAAAAGAAAATGGGTAAAAGCGTAGGAGTTACCTGTGCTCACCAGTATTTTCTATAATTGAAAGCTGACTCTTCTAATACACACCAGACTTAAGAATGGCTGCATTTTCACTTTACACATTACGTATTTCCATACTGTTTTAAATGTTTTATATGATAAGAACCTATTTATTTTCTAATCAAAACAAAAAATTGTGACAAGCATTATGTAACTCAAAGTACTCATTACACATCCTTGATTCTACCTCTACATTCTCCAATAGAAAAGCAGAGGGTACATATTCTAATAATGGTAGTAGTGGTAACAACAGCAACAACAATACAGCACTTACAATGTGCCAGGAACTGTTCTGAGCACTGTGCATATGACAACTCATTTAATCATCACAACCCTATAAAGAAGATCACATGATTATCTGCTTTCCAGGAAAGGAAACTCAGTGAATGACTTCCCAAGCTTACATAGTAGCAGAGGATGAAGCCAGGAACCATCCCCAATGCAGAACTGATACTAAAGGTGGTTTTATCTCCTCGTCCAACAAAATCAAAGGCAGAATACCTATCTTACTCATGGCTGTAACCTTGGAAACCTACCCACAGTAGAGAATCAATAAATGTACATTTCAAATTATGATTTTGGAAAATCTACCAGATAGTCTCTTCCTCAAAGGAGGATGATGGACCTTTCTAATTTCAGTGAGGGGAAAAAAACAGGTTATGAACCAATGACCCAGGCCATAATCTGAATGTTCATCTCCAAAATTCTCAAGAGAACATTAGAGCCAAGAGTAAACATATTCCAAAGAATGCCACAGACATAGGGTCAAAGAAATGAAAACAAAGAAGTAAAAATCTGGTAACCTTTAGTTTCCTAACTAAAGGAAGAAAGGGAGAGGAGTAAATATTCAAATCAGAATACAGTAAACAATCAGTTATTTGGAAAAATACCAAACACCAGCACTGAAAATCCAGGGGAAAGGACTATACCCAAGTCATATTGGTGACAAGGAAACTCTAACATGCCTAAATTCCATACTTAACAAGCACCTGTTCACTCAAAATAGTCAGATGCATGGATTTATTGCTCCTTAAAACAAGCATACAAAACCCCAACCTGCTACTACATAGGCTGACTTTGCGCACTAGTAAACTATCATTTCAAACTGTTAAAAACCAATTAACAAAAAATAACAAAGTGTTCCTATTTTCTGTAAGAAATTTCCATAAGAATTTCCCCCAGTCTTAAATGACTTGTTTGTTTGGAGCCGGAAGTCTCGCTCTGTCACCCAGGCTGGATGGAGTGCAGTGGCGCCATCCCAGCTCAATGCAACCTCCGCCTCCTGCCTCAGCCTCCCGAGTAGCTGGGACTACAGACGCATGCTGCCACGCCCGGCTAATATTTTGTATTTTTAGTACAGATGGGGTTTCACTGTGTTGCCCAGGTTAGTGTCAAACTCCTGAGCTCAGGCGATCTGCCCGCCTCGGCCTCCCAAAGCGTTGGGATTACAGGCGTGAGCCACCATGCCAGGCCTTAAATGACTTTTTTTTTTTTTGAGACATGGTCTTGCTGTTGCCCAGGCTGCAGTGCAGTGGTGCGATCGTGGCTCACTGCAGTGTCGAACTCCTGGGTTCAAGTGAACCACTTCAGCCTCCTGAGTAGCGGAGACTACAGGTACACGCTACCATGCGTGGTTAATTTTTTTTTTTTTTTTTGTAGAGATGGGGGTCTCTCATTGTGTTGCCCAGGCTGTTCTCCAACTCCTGGCCTCAAGTAATACTCCCATCTTGGCCTCTCAAAGTGCTGGGATTACAGGTGTAAGCCACCACACCCAGCCTTAAATGTCTTCATGGTTCATAAATTCAAAGCTCCATTACAACAATCAATACCAAACCAATACACACCTCTAGTAGTTTTATGGATTTATGGTCAATGTTCCTAATAATCCGTTTGTTTTTACTTCTGCTTGGTGGGTATTTAACAACCTGCTGGCTGGGGCCATACTCACCTGTGGAGGTGGAGGGCTGAGCTCCATCATCACTGCCATTGGTTATGCTTTTGGCAGCATCTTCAGCTTGTTTGGGCCCCACTTTTTCCGGGGCATCACCAACAACTTCAAATTCAACGTCCTTTCCTAGGTCTTCACTGTAGGAGAATCACACAGGTCACTGCTATGACTATTTAGAAAGCAAAGGAGCACCAGAGAAATCCTGTTGTTCCTCAAAGCATACACTATGTATACACCAAATATGTGGATTCTAATTTTTTTTAATTTTTATTAAAAAAAAAATTAGAGATAGGGTCTCGTAATGTTGCCCAGGCTGGTCTTGAAATCCTGGGCTCAAGCCATCCTCCCACCTTGGTCTCCTAAAGTGCTGGGATTACAGGCGTGAGCCAACCATACCCACCTTGGATTCTAATTTTCAAAGCACTGAACTTATAATAAAAAAGACGGTACACAACAAATTTCTGTGATAATCAAAAACTCTACATGCACTTTCAAATCAGGGCAAGGTTTTGGTTTTTTGTTTCTTTAAAACAGTAAATAACTTTTATTGCTAAAGCATAAAACTGGGTCCAAAGCTTGGTGGCCTAAAGCAACTCTTGGACATTATTTCTTTAGCTACGATGCCAAAAAAAGATTTCTACATCCTCTACTTACAATGTGATCTTTTTCTTTTTTTCTATTTTTTTTTTTTTTTTTGAGACGGAGTCTCACTCTGTCACCCAGGCTAGAGTGCAGTAGCGTGATCTCGGTTCACTGCAACCTCTGCCTCCCAGGTTCAAGCGATTCTTCTGCCTCAGCCTCCCAAGCAGCTGGGACTATAGGCGCGCCACCACACCCGGCTAATTTTTTTGTATTTTTAGTAGAGACAGGGTTTCACCATATTGGCTAGGCTGGTTTTGAACCCCTGAGCCTGTGATCCGCCCGCCTCAGCCTCCCAAAGTGCTGGGATTACAGGTGTGAGCCGTCACGCCTGGCCTACAATGTGATCTTAACTATAGTAATGTGGTGTCTTATGGGCAGAACTACATGATTTCTGGGTCCCCCCATCTTTACAAGCTACACCATGCTTCTGTACATGAACTCCCAAAAACATCAGAAACATTTAAGTCAAACAAAACACACACATGTTTTAAGGGGTGGGGTTCTGTTCCCAGAAAGCTAAAAAATATGATTAAAAACCCTAATTATGCCTCCTCTTTTAGATACCATGTGGTATTTCCACTTTATTGTACATGTCCTTCCACTGTCTTTTCTTTCACAAGTGAAAACAAGCATGCCACTTATATCTAGTGTCCAACTGAAGCAGCACCACTTTGACTCCATTATCTAACTGAGAAATACACTACTTACTAATAACTCACATTCGGTCCTTCCTGTCATTTTTTTTTTTTTTTTTTTTTTTTTTCTGACATGGAGTCCCCCTCTGTCGCCCAGGCTGGAGTGCAATGGCGCAATCTTGGCTCACTGCAAACTCGGCTCCCCGGTTCAAACAATTCTCCCGCCTCAGCCTCCTGAGTAGCTGGGACTGCAGGCACATGCCACCACACCCAGCTAATTTTTGTATTTTTAGTAGAGACGGGGTTTCACCATGTTGGTCAGGCTGGTCTTGAACTCCTGACCTCGTGATCCACCCGCCTCAGCCTCCCAAAGTGCTGGGATCACAGACATGAGCCATCGCACCTGGCCTCCTTCCTGTCATTTTATGCTTTTTATAAACAAAGTATGAAATGTAGTTCTCTCCAAATAACCACACCAACACTATGCATGTTTGTATACTCATGAAAATATTGACAAAATAACTGGACGCAGGTGGCAGCACCACTAAACCCTTTATGTTTGTTAGATGCCACCCATAAATCTCAAGTCAGGCACAGTTCCACCATGTCAATGAGCATGAACAAAAATGCACCCTGGTCAACACATGAATATATCAGAATAGGGGGCCATGTCTATCTTAACTGTGCTATAGACTCAGGAATCTGTACAGACAATTCTTTTTTTTTTGAGATGGAGTTTTGCTCTTGTCACCCAGCCTGGAGTGCAATGACGCAATCTTGGCTCACTGCAACCTCTGCCTCCTAAGTTTCTGGGATTACAGGCATGCGCCACCACCAGCCTTTGGCCAGGCTGGTCTCAAACTCCTGATCTCAGGTGATCCACCCACCTCGACCTCCCAAAATGCTGGGATTCCAGGTGTGAGCCACCATGCCCAGCCAGTACAGACAATTCCCAATATTCTTTTGTTATTGCCACAAAATCACCAACGAAATGATTTGTTTTATGGAAGAAATATTTCTTTTTTCTAGAGAACCTTGAAAAATAATTAATAATTTTATTCCAGTTTAATTACTACAATGAATTTGCCTCTGTTTAAACTATTCAAACACCTGGACTCTAGGTCTTTCTGATAAGCCACCACTGATGACAGTTACTCTTAAAACATTTTTTGCTTATTTCTTTTATTTCTGGTTTTCTTTTTTTTTTTTTTAAGTTGGAGTCTCACTCTGTCACCCAGGTTGGAGTGCAATGGCGCGATCCCGGCTGACTGCAACCTCCACCTCTCGGGTTCAAGGGATTCTCCTACCTTAGCCTCCCAAGTAGCTGGGACTACAGGCGCCTGCCACTATGCCCGGCTAATTTTTGCATTTTTAGCAGAGACGGGGTTTCACCGTGTTGGCCAGGTTGGTCTCGAACTCCTGACCTCAGGTGATCCGCCACACCCCGCCAATTTCTGAATCCTCAAATTTTTCTGTAGGTCAAACATCACGGAACTCAGTGACCAACTCAACCAAATATACTATACAGTTTCAAATGAACAGCAGGGTTTAAGGATAAGAAAACACTTTTCCTCCATTTTGTCTAAAGTTTATATATTCAAATAATTTCTTACAATTAAAATATTAATAGCTCTTACCTATGAAGGATGTTGATCAATAAAGTATAGTCCTGGAGGAAGTCATCTGCTTGAAGCCGGCTGCCATTTCTAATTCCAAATTCTGACAACTTCTTGTGATTATTAGCTAGGAAACGTGAATAATTTAGATACTTCAGTTACATCTTCATAGAGCAGTCAGGTTCATTTTTTAAAAAGCTAAACCTCTGTTATGGGCTGATTTGTGTCCCGTTCACCAAAATCCAAAGGTTGAAACCCTAATCCCCAGTATCTCAGAATCTGATTGTATTTGGAGATAAGACTTTTTAAAGGAATGATTAAATTTAAATGGGGCAAGTAGGGTGGGCTCTAATCTGATCTGACTGATGTCCTTATAGGAGGAGGAAGGCAGGCACAGTAGCTCACATCTATAATCTCAGCACTTTGGGAGGCCAGGGAAGGATTGATTCCTGAAGCCCAGGAGTTACACAGTGAGGCGTGTGACTGTACCACTGCACTCCAGCCTGCTAGGCAACAGAGCAGCAAAAAAAATTTTTAGGACTCTGTCTCCAGTCAATCAATCAATCAATCAATCCCAAAATCTGCACAGAGACATCAGGGATGTGCATCCCTAGAGGAAAGGCTATGAGACACAACAGAAAGGCAGCTATCTGCAAGCAAAGGAGAGAGGTTTTAAAATAAAACAAACCTGCCAGCACCTTCATCTTGGTGTTCCAGCCTCCAGAACTGTGAGAATATAAATTTCTGTTGTTTAAGCCACCTGGGTTGTGGTATTTGTTATGGAGGCCCTAGCACCCTAAAACATTAAAACACTGGGAATTCAGTCTTAAAACACTTAACTACCGAAACTACTTCAGGGGGACCAAACTGATAAATTCTGAAAACTTTTCCCCATTCAAATCAATTTTTTTTTAAGACAGAGTCTCACCGTGTCGCACAGGCCAGAGTGCATCCCAGACTTGAGCAGTCTTCCTACCTCAGCCTCCAGAATAGCTGGGACTACAGGTGTGCACCACCATGCCTAACTAATTTTCTTTTTCTTTTTTTTTTTTTTGAGACAGAGTCTCACTCTGTTGTCCAGGCTGGAGTGCAGTGGCACCATCTTGGCTCACTGCAACCTCCACCTCCCAGGTTTAGGCGATTCTCCTGCCTTAGCCTCCCGAATAGCTGGGATTAAATGCACCCCCCCCCACCATGCCTGGCTAATTTTTGTATTTTTAGTAGAGACAGGGTTTTGCCATATTGGCCAAGCTGGTCTCCAACTCCTGACCTCAGGTGATCCACCCACCTCGGCCTCCCAAAGTGCTGGCATTACAGCTACAACGCCCGGCCTAATTTTTGTATTTTTACAAGAGATGAGGTTTTGCCATGTTGGCCAGGCTGGTCTCAAACTCCTGGCCTCAAGTGATCTGCCCGCCTTGGCCCCTCAAAGTGCTAGGATTAGAGGTGTGAGCCAGCGCACCAAGCCCAATTTTCTATATAATCTCAATTTTCAGTCTCCCCCCACTTTTTTTTTGGCTTTTTAACATTTTTTCATTGTTTATAAGGAAAACGCTTAGAAAGCCTTTCCCTACATTGACACCCAGAAAATACTAACAGTTTCTCCTAGTTCTTTTCCAGATCTGTTGCTTGCTTTACCATTTTAATCTACCAGGAATGCCCTTGGCATTCTTACCCAGATTTTCACCTCCAAGCCCTTTCACACATCTCCACTGACTGCAAACCTCTTGGAACCATCACATTCAAAAGGAAAACCAGTTAATGTGGGTTCACATTTTGGTGAATTAGCATCACCTGTGAAGTCTTGTGCTCGCCTAACAACGCTGCTAACATTGTAATGCTATTCCTCAACTGGACTCCAAGTTCTGACTTTGCAAATCTCAAATCTATCACCTGCCTCTGCCTTAGTAAAAATCCCTCAATCCCCTCCTCCCTAATAGCTCCCTGCTACTCCCCTGTTTAAACCCTGGTGGCAGGTGGCAGTGAAATACTGCCCCTTCCTCTGGAGGGTAGGGGTCAAGGGAGAGGAGGAAGACACACACTGCACATGTGACAAGAAAGACTTCAACCTCACCACTGCTGCCAACCCCTCAGCACCCCAACTTCCAGCGAAACCAAATAATGGGCCACTCCCAAGGCAGTTTAGGTTGTTTCACAAGTTCACACCTTTGTAGACAGATGTTCATTCTGTCTAAATGCTCTCTTCTTTGTCCAGGGAGTCCTCACTACTACTTCAAAAACTGACCCAAGAGTACTCCCTCTCCTATTACTCCCCCTCCGTTTCACAAAGCTGAATGTACTTTCCTTAGATTCATACTGTGTACACACTCTTTCTAGTTTTCCTTGGACGATGCTCAATCCAGCTGTTGACAATCTCCCTTCTTCCAGGCTGCAAGGCACTTCAAGCCAAGGTCTGTTGTCTTATTCATCCTTGACTTATGAATACCCAAAACTATGCCTGTCATACAGGACTCCACACATATTCTGGTAAGTGCTGTCTGACCCTCCATACCACATGTATTCCGTACAGAAGGGTCACGCTGAAGCCATTGAGATTCCCGACCAGTTTCCATTTTTAAGCTAGCATTTGAAAGAGCTGGCTACAACTAAGGGACAGCATATAATCACAAACAAACATTTTTTTAAAAGTCAGCTGGCTAGAATGAGGCTTGAATACTCAAGTAGACTCCTAAAATAGAGCACCACACAGCCAAAACATGGCCTCCAATTACATATGACCTAATAGCCCAAAAAATTTCTCAACAAGCAACTACAACCAAGAAGAACCTTGACACTAAACCTGAATTTAAAGAAGGCTGAACATCTGAATCGCCATCAGGACCTCACAAAGTATGAATAAATGACCAATGGACAAATAGGTATGAATTAAGTCAATATACAGGGAAAACACAGGGCCTAGAAACCTTTGAAAATAACAGTACACTGGCAAAAACTGGGACATGGAAAAAACGAGAACAGCAACTCAAGAAATGAGCTGCAGAAGTGACCAAGGAGGTATAGGATCAACGAGTACAGTCTGAAGGAGGAATAACTACGATGCAATCCTTACTATGAAAGCTTCAACAGAATCAAATGTATTGTACCTTGTATAGCAAATGTGTTAGCAAAAGGGATAAACTGCTTGAACTTTTGAAAGGAAAGATCAGAAAGCCAAAACCGGGCACTGAATTTCAATAATCTTTCTGCTATATAGTAGGAACAGGCTACCAAGGCTTCCCCACTCTTGGAGAAAAATCTCCAAATGCCTTAGAACCCTACCCACTGTGATCTGACAGACAGAATAGTCTTCTCATCACAAGGTTAGCTCCCAGGATCCATGATATCGGCAAGGAGGTTCCTTGGAAGTGGACAAGAGCACTGCAGTCACTGAAAATGTCTGACATGGAGTTCCCAAACATGGAAGTGTGATGACCCCCAGCAATGTCACCTTGAAAGAGCACCTCCATGACCAAACACTGCCACTCTCTGCAATACTGAGTATCACATACAGTAAATGAATCAACTAATGTGCACTCTTCAAGCAGTCTCCTCAATGAGAGGAATGAATAAATACAATGTATGATACCTTCCGTCTCTCCCTCTTCGGAAGATATTAGGATTGTTCCTTTCCCATCTTCAATTTGGACATCTGGTGCTACCATAGCAAATTTTTCTTTCACTATCTACAAAAAAAAAAAAAAAAAAAAAAAAAGGATTCAAAATATTAACGTAGGTAATTAAAGATCATAAGAAATCCTAGACTTCTATAAAGGCTCTTACTTTCCCCTTCTATTTATTGGAAACCGGCGAAGTCACTCTTCAAGATCCCTCAGAGCAAGCAGGAAAGCCGTGGGGATTCACCTGAGTTCCATCCCCACATGTGACCACTGATGCAGATCAGATCCAACTTCATCTCAACAGGGGACTAGGAGCTCCCTGGCTGGCTCTTGCTACTTTGTCTTTCCCTGCAGGTTAGGTAGTGAGCTACACACTTGACATATTTCATTTCAGTCTCTGTGCCAACCCTGTAATGGCAGGGGTTTCATAGATGGAATCAGTTCTCATTAACCTGACTCTCAGATAAGTCTCCCCGTTCCATGCATTTAGAGAAGTGATAATATTCTGTTAAATCCTACCAGCTCCTAAAAAAGAAAGAAGGAAAAAAGGAGGAACTCTCTATAGGTCTAAGAATCCTACAAATAGAGGAATAACCCTGAAGCTCAAGAATCAGGAGATACCAAAGATAATTATTTCCTAGAAAAGAAACTGGGGCAACCACCCACTGCTGTACCTGCCACTTCCTTGACCAAAACATAAGCTCAAATCAATCCATCCTGCCTAACCAGTTTCTGGAAGAAAGGCCATTCCCTATCAGGCAGCACTGCTATTTGAGAAGGGCCACTTCCTCCTCTCTCAAGAGGCATGTAAATATGTAGCATTATGATGGTCACAACCAGAGAACAATAGAAGTGATCCCAAAGTGGAAAGTGACACTTTTGGGTCATAAAAAAAGAAAATCTCCCCTAATACACAAATCTAGCCAATTTAACAGGAACTTAAGGACCAGACCATGTCCTAAACCCCCATTTCTTCCCTCGCTTCAGCTCCAGAGGTGAATCCAGGTGTGCAAATGCCCTATGTCCTCAGGGACTAACTTACCATATCAGAATCAGGTCATATTAGATAAGTGTGTACCACCACTTAGCCTCAACTCAGACCTCAGAAATAACAAAAGCCCCCTAATTTGCTGGGAGTGGGCACTGTCCAACATGCAGAGAAACCAAAACTCTGCAAGTTACTTATACCCTTTAATACAAAGCTGGTAACTGGGGCTTTGCTCTACTGGAAATGCAAACTTTGCACTGCATGCAAATACTTATCTGCTCACTGCCACAGTGAGGACCATTCAAGGATACCTGTTATTTGTCAAAAAATACAGAATTTACCCACTGCCTGGGAAGCAAAGAGCAAAGAAGTCCTCTGCTTGCTGTGATACTGTGCCACCACTGTGCTGCAGATTCCAGTCAAATACTCCTACTCCATTCTGGGAATGTGAGGCACTTATTCTGGAACCACAGACAGAAAAGCCTGCAGGAATCCAGAAGGCAAAATAACCCAGGAAATCACAGCAACACATCTCTGCAGTTGGACCTTTTCAGAATCAGTAGCTAGTGTTTGTTTATCACAGTAATATTGTAAAAGCAAAAGGAAAAGAGACCCAGGCCTTGCACTGACCTTGTCTTGTAAGGTGAGAACAGTCACTTTATGGACATTCAGCCGCACAGTCACCTCTGGCTTGCTGGCACATACATAACAATTGGGGTTGGGAGGATCCAGTGCACAAGGCACAAGAAGCTTCTTTCTTGGGTTTGGTTGTTTATTCAAAAAAATCTTTGGAGGAGAAATAACAGGCAGAAATCAGAAACATGTGCTGTAATTTTATACACCATACAATCTAAAATCTCGTTTACCAGATATCCAATAAAAAATGACTTAAAAATTCCCGTCCAGATGGCAAAATGGATCAGGAAAATCATGACCTTTTTAGGAACCTGGTTTTTCAACCTTCTTTTCTAATCAGCTAAAGGCTAGGCTAGCTAGGCTTGCTGAAAAGACATCTCCTTGTATTATATAAGACTCCGCGTTCTTCTGCAACCTGATTTGGCAAGAGTAAGGGCACAGGCATGTTCATCTGTGGTGCCATCATTGTATCAGCAGCTGGTGTCCCTCCCTGAGGCTATTCTTAACAAGCAAGCAATCTCCTGACAAGACCAACACATTAATTTCTCCAGTTAACGATAGTGCCTTTCACAGATGTCTAGAATCAACATCACTGCCTTCCCAAATTTTCTGATTAGAATAACTTTTATATAATGAGGGAAAAAAATGTATTTCTGGCAGTATATGTACCTATTTACCATTTCTCCAATACTAAACAAAAAAATAATTAAGAACCAAGGCAAATATACAAATTACACTGAAATTAAGAAAAGCTCCAAGCTCCTGCTTCTAAAGTTTAGAAAACACTAGCAAGATCCAACAGAAACAACAAATGTCAGAAGACAAGAAGCTGAGACACAAACCTTTATCTTGTGACTACAATGTAGTGTTGAGTCTGCTAAGAGGAATGAATTCTAAAGGAGTACTCTACGGATTCCTCTGAGAATACAGAACTAAATCCCTCAAGAGACACTAAAGCCCTCCTCTGTAAAATAGCTTCTCCGTACAATGAATACTGGTAGGTGGAAGGGCTAGAAGCAAACTGCCCAGGCCAAGCAGGCTACAGAGGGAGAAAGATTTGTTTGATTTTGGGCTTCACCGGGAAGGTAAGTGTGCTAAGGGAAACTGACAATAATAAAAGCAATTGCTACCACTATTAATACCTGGGCTAACATTAATCCAGGCTGGAATTCATTTGCAAATGTAAAAAAATGAAATCCAGATATATTACTATTTTTTTTCTTGAGGCAGAGTTTCGCTCTTGTTGCCAGGCTGGAGTGCAATGGCGCGATCTCGGCTTAATGCAACTTCCGCCTCCCAGGTTCAAGTGATTCTCCTGCCTCAGCCTCCTGAGTAGCTGGGATTACAAACATGCACCACCATGCCCAGCTAATTATATATATATATATATATATTTTTTTTTTTTTTAGTAGAGACCAGGTTTCTCCACGTTAGGCTAGTCTCGAACTTCCAATCTCAGGTGATCTGCCTGCCTCGGCCTCCCAAAGAGCTGGGATTACACGTGTGAGCCATCGTGCCCGGCCAGATATATTACTATTAATAGTCCAAGAGTGGCATGGAGCTAAGCAGGCAAAGAAACCGGAAGGATGTGATGGGAAATAACAGACATTTTAATAAGTTCAGTAATTAGTACTGTTGGTGAGCTCAAAGGGATACTACAGCTTCAGGCTGCTATAAAAAATTTTTTTTAAATAATTTAAAAACTGGGTATCGGCCAGGAACGGTGGCCTGTAATTCTAGCACTTTGGGAGGCCAAGGCAGGCAGATCACCTGAGGTCAGGAGTTCATGACCAGCCTGGCTAACATGGTAAAACCCTGTCTCTCCTAAAACTACAAAAATTAGCCAGGCGTGGTGGCACCCGCCTGTAATCCCAGCTACTGGGGAGGCTGAGGCAGGAGAATCGCTTCTACTTGGGAGGTGGAGGTTGCAGTGAGCTGAGATCGCGCCACTGCACTCTAGCCTGGGTGACAGAGCAAGACTCCATCTCAAAAAAAAAAGATACCAAAAAATAAAGTTCTTAGAAATTAAAAATATATACAATAAAAGTTTAAATAGAAAACTAAATCAAGATGGCAGACTGGGCAATTTGATTCTGTTCCTTCAAACTGAAATTTCATGAAAATAAAATATTTTAAGAGTGCATCGAGGCTGGGCGCAATAGCTCACGCCTGAAATCCCAGTACTCTGGGAGGCTGAGGAGGGCGGATCACTTCAGGCCAGGAGTTTGAGACCAATCTGGGCAACAGGTGAAACACTGTCTCTACTAATAATACAAAAATTAGCCAGGTGTGGTGGCATGTGCCAGTAATCCCAGCTACTTGAGAGGCTGAGGCAG
The DNA here is from genome assembly GCF_028858775.2 of Pan troglodytes. NCBI lineage: Eukaryota > Metazoa > Chordata > Mammalia > Primates > Hominidae > Pan > Pan troglodytes. The sequence continues at coordinate 37,586,606 of NC_072418.2, read as the reverse complement.
GAGAATCGCTAGAACCCAGCAGGTGGAGGTTGCAGTGAGCCGAGATCACATCACTGTACTCCAGCCTGGGTGAGAGCAAGATTCCACCTCAAAAAAAAAAAAGGAAAAGGAAAAAAAGAGCGCATCAGGCCAAGTGCAGTGGCTCACATCTGTAATCCCAGCACTTTGGGGGGCCAAGGTGGGAGGACTGCTTGAGCCCAGGAGTTCAGGACCAACCTGGACAACATAGCAAGACCCCGTCAGTTTAAAAAAAAAAGGCCGGGCGCAGTGGCTCATGCCTGTATGCCTGTAATCCCAGCACTTTGGGAGGCCGAGGTGGGCGGATCATGAGGTCAGGAGTTCGAGACCAGCCTAACCAACATAGTGAAACCCGTCTCTACTAAAAATACAAAAATTAGCCGGCGTGGTGGCATGCACCTGTAATCCCAGCTACTCAGGAGGCTGAGACAGGATAATTGCTTGATCCTGGGAGGTGGAGGTTGCAGTGAGCCAAGATTGTGCCACTGCACTCCAGCCTGGGCAACAGAGCTAGACTCCGTCTCAAAAGATAAAAAAAAGTAAGTGTGCATCAATGACACTGCAAAATAACAGTACCATTGCAAACTAGATATTTTTTGAAATTTCTGAAGGTAAACAGGTCTTTTTATTTCAACGATAAAAAGGAGAACCTAAACAACAGTCAAAGTATTGGCTAGTATTTCCTAGGAAGCCTTCTTGAGCTGGTAAGAAAGCGAAGTGTCTGCAGACACAACATCGAAGGAAGGAATCCAAAGAGAACATCCAAGTAGCGTTAGCCTTAAGAGATACACCTACCCCACCCACCACTAAGGTAGGAACTCTTAAAACAGGAGACCCTTACACAAAGCAAGGACCTGAAAAGAGAGGAGAAAAATACTTTCTCCATAAAAATGATCTTAAACTTGGTGCTTAGTGGAGGGGGAGGAGTATCTTCCCATATAATTCATGACAATAACATAGGGCACGTGCAGGTTTGTGGTCTGAATACATAGGTATTGAAAATCCTAATTTAAAAGTGGTCCTGTATTGGCAGTGCCCCAAGCACCCAAATATAATAACCACAAATGCTCTTTGAAGAAATACATCTACAATGGGTCCCTAAAGAATTACCAGACACAATTCTAATACACATTCAGTTTTAAAAAAATCATAAACCATACAAGCAAATCACTACGAGAAATAGCAGAAATGACAGTAGACTCACCCATAAAGATCTCAGACATTAACATTATCAAAAACTATACAATAAAATTGAAAAGAATGACTCAATAGGAGAATGACTGAACAGGGGACTATAAAATGACCAAGCAAATTTTAAAACCCATATAGCACTCTCAGAATTGAAAAACAGTTGAAACATCTTCTTAGTATAAGGACTGCACAATGAATTCTTCCAAGAATTCAGTAAAATTGGAAATGTTAGAAGCAAAAGCAACTTCTTAATTTTTCCTTTTTGTTGCAATTTCCAGGAAGCTTAAACACACACTCACTTGGTAACCAGAAAAATTACTTTTCCATTGCTTTAAACCAATTTTATTGTTTCCATTTTAAAAATTATCTGTTTAATGTACTTTTAATTAATGATTTTTTTAAGGGGGGTTGCATAAAAATGCAAACAGAAATACTCACTGTTCTGCACTGGTCTATTTTTCCTGATAAAATCTTCAATCCTTCCAATACTATCAACCCAGCAATCACTGCATTAGTAGTAGCAATAGCAGGAATAATGTTCCCTGCCATTGCTGGGAAAAAAAAAAAAGGATGAGTATGTTTCACTGTTTAAAAAACAACTTCAAGGTTTTAGTGATACAACTTTAGTACAAATAACTTACATTTGATATCAAATCTACTCTTCATATTCATACTGAAAATATGCATCCTGAGGTTTGCAGCAGAGGTGACAAAATCCATTGCAGATGGGTCATCCTGCCAATAATTTAAACAATTTAACAAGTTTCTCCACAAATTTACTATTTTGAAGCATTACTTTCAGAACAATACTTTCACGCGTTTATAATACTATAGACTTTCGACTAGAACAAGAGGTTGCTGAGGGAAAGACCAGTCAGCTAGGACCTCACAGTAGCATGGAGGTGGGTTAAGTAGGGGGTGGGGGTCTCATCATCAGCTCCTCTGGTCCAGTAATGAGTCTGACAAGAACACCAAGAATCACCAGCTTCTAGGAACTCACTCCAGCCTAAACAAAGGCACCGGAGACTCAGTGTATACACCGGAATCTCAATTCCACTCACTGACAATGGCAACCCTTTCCTGGTTCCATTCATCAGTAAAGAGAAGGTTGCTGGACAAACACAGAATCCAGGCCAAAAGACGAGCAATTTAAGAAAACTGTTTTAGGCTGGGCATGGTGGCTCATGCCTGTAGTCTCAAGCAATTTAGTAGGTTGAGGCAAGCAGATTGCCTGAGCTCAGGAGTTTGTGACCAGCCCAGGCAACATGGCAAAACCCCATCTCCACCAAAAACACAAAAAATTAGCCAGGGATGGTGGCACACACCTAAAGTCGTCCCAGGTACTCGGGAGCCTGAGGTGGCGGGATCACTTGAACCCGGGACGCAGAGGCTGCAGTAAGCCAAGATCATGCCACTGCACTCCAGCCTAGGTGACAGAGTGAGACCCTGTCTCAATTTAAAAAAAAAAAAAAAAAAAAGCTGTCTCATTAACACTTCAGAAAAACCTGGATGACTCTTTTTCACTCCCCTTTGCCAAACTCTCTTCATATGCACCACTCTCTCATATATGCTGTTTCTTCAAATAAGGCAATACAATCCAAGTTTTTCCTGTTACGACTTGCATTTTTCCTGAGACTATATCCTAGTCTCTAGATTTCAGCAAGGCTTCCTGCTTTGAACTGAGAAGATATCACCCTGGTCTAAAATTCAGAGGCATCACAGAACAGAAGAAAAAATACTGAGAGCATAGTTCTTTATGTACTTATTGGTTGGCTGTGAATCCTCAGGCAAGTCAAATTCCCTGAGTCAAAATCTCTTAATCTATTAAATAGGGGAAATTATATCCCCATCTCATAAGGTGTGGTGAGGACTAAGAATACTGAATACTCAACACAGTGTCTTCCCTAAGCAGCTGTCTTATCACACCCATTACATGTGGACTTTACTCAAGAGGATAACAATTCCCATTCCAAGGGCTCTTTATTTAGCCTCTGTGCACTAATGAAACTTCCCAAATCACTAGCATAACAATAACAATGAAAATATGAAAAGTTACCCTTTAAATATCACAAAACCCAAGAGACTAATGTTTATAAGAATCCCAAGAATCTAAATATACTAGCTTCATTTTAGTGTATTTAGATGTCTGATTCAACCAAAGTTTCAAAATCTGTACACACAAATTTTTCTTAGGTTTCTAAAATTGGCCTTTATGCCTTAAGACCCATGACTAATCTTCACCACCACAGGAACATACAAGCTTTATGAGATAAAACACTTTTAGCCATAGAAAATACTGATTACAATTAAAATTAAGTAAAATTAGTTCATAATATCAAATCTCAAAAGATGACATAACTGCAGAGTACTATTAAATATGATTTTAACTTCTAAGAATAATTACATCTCATTTTTGTATCAAGAGCTCTGTCTTTCAGACCTCTGAAATAGTAATAACTATTTCAATTCAAAGACAATCTTACTATTTTCAAGGGCAAATCAGGCCAATGAGATGTTTTCTCCAAATGATTTTATGACTTCTATGAATACATCTACTCTACACAAGAAACATTTCACTTTAATATATTCACGTTATTTTTCTAGTCAACATAATTATAAACCCTGAACACATCACTAGAATCCCAAATGAAGTTTTATGATATTGCTTGAATTCATGTACAGAAAATTCAGCTCCATACAGCAATTAGAGCTGAAAATATCCAAGCCACATCAATATATTTCCTCAAAATCTAGTAAATATTCAAAAAATGACTAGCTTCTATTACATCTCAAGAACTAAAACACACTTTTGACATGTAAGTACTTGCCACACATTGTCAAAACGAACCTTATCCCATATGAGCTCAGCTCCATCCCCCTTTTCTGCTAAATGAACTCTCAAAGTCTCGATGCTCTTTGAAAAAAGACGTGCATAGCTCTTTACGTCTAGAACCTGCTGGTCTTTCAGGCCTAACTGGGGTTCATTCTGTTGATCTGATGCATTCGTTTCTTCTCCTAAAGAAAAAAAATACGTATTAGAAATTTCACTAATTAACATCATTCCTCTACTGTGCTCTGTTTAACAAGTTCAATCCCCGACCATTAAGAAATCAAATATGAAATAAATTCCATTAAAATAATTATCATGGGGCCAGGCACGGTGGCTCACGCCTGTAATCCCAGCACTTTGGGAGGCCGAGGCAGACGGATCATGAGGTCAGGAGATCGAGACCATCCTGGCTAACACGGTGAAACCCCGTCTCTACTAAAAATACAAAAAATACGCAGGCATGGTGGCGGGCGCCTGTAGTCCCAGCTACTCAGGAGGCTGAGGCAGGAGAATGGCGTGAACCCGGGAGGCGGAGCTTGCAGTGAGCCAAGATCGCGCCACTGCACTCCAGCCTGGGCGACAGAGCAAGACTCTGTCTCAAAAAAAAAACAAAAAAACAAAAAAAACAACTGTTAAACCTGAGATAGGAAAGGTACAAGACCACCTCAGTACCTCATAGGATTACTGGGAGATTTGAAGATATAATGTAGATAAGATGATAAATAAGCATTAGGCCCAGCACCTAGTGAGAATGAGAACTCAGTAAGCGGACACTACTAGAGTCATAATTAAATCTGTTTGATAACTATCCCTGATTGTTGAGAACTGCTCCAAAATGATATCCCAAGTCTCCCGGGATCTTTTAAGTTTCAATGGGTGCTATACTGCTGTGCATAAATTAATCCTAATACAGTTCAGATAAAGGAGAGACAAGAAGTGTTAAAGGGGAGTGGGATGAGAAAGGAGCCACTACAATAGTTTTCCTACATTTAAAATTTTAAAATATGCTGGGCACAGTTGCATACAGTCCCAGCTACTCAGGAGACTGAGGGAGGAGGATGGCTTGAGCCCAGGAGTCCAGGGATGCCTTGTGCTATGACAGCCTGTGAACAGCCACTGCACTCTAATCTGGGCAACACAGCAAGACTATGCCTCAAAAAACTTTTCATTTCTAAACATTAAAAAAATTTTAAATTAAAAATGTGTTTCTGGATTAAATCTTAAAGAGATAATCACAAGGGTACAAAGGTGTACATAAATAGGCTAGGCGCAGTGGCTCACGCCCGTTATCCCAGCTACTCGGGAGGCTGAGGCAGGAGAATCGCTTGAACCCAGGTTGCGGTGAGCTGAGATCGTGCCACTGCGCTCCAGCCTTGGCAATAGAGCGAGACACGGTCTCAAAAAAAAAAAAAAAAGATACACATAAATATATAGCAATTTCAAAACTTTATTTCAGGGAAAATACAAAAACACTACATGTTAATAAGAGACCAGTTAACTATACTGACTGACAAAAGCAAGCGAGAGTTTATCAATAGTATGATTCCATTTACGCAGTGTATAACGAATGCCTGCATCTGTGTGCATAGGGCGGACCACCAGAACACTCCTGAAAATGTTATTAGTGGCTATTTCTGAAGTGTGGGACTTCAGTGACTTTTGTTCTTCATATTTTTTTGCACTGTTTGAATATATGAAGACATATCATTTTCAAGCAACAACAGGGCTATACAAAGACTTTACGTGAGGATATATCCAGCTTAGGTGTTCCAAGACTAAAATGTATTCTTTACCTTGGCTTTGTACTTCAGCCCAGTCCAACGGAACTGGAGGTTTCCTTTTCCGCCATAGTTTGTCCATTGTCAACAGATACCTGATGTCATCTTTAAAAAGCTTACAAAAGAAAGACAGATCCCATGAACCCCATAATCCCTAATTGATAAGATACAAGAAAATGTCATTGCTGATCTATTATATTACACTATGAAATCTGATTTAAAGATACATGTCTTATACCAGCAGCATAACAATTTTCAAAAGAAAAAAACATTTGTAAAAGGAAGTTCTAACAGAATCTCTACATTGAAAACAGCGAAATGCAGAAGTGCTCTGAGGAATGCAGAGTAAAGGAGCCCTGAACTGCCGACTGCCCCTGCCTTCCTAAGTCACCTCTCCAAAAGCTCCCCTAAATTTAGCTCCAAAGATCAGTCTGAAGCACAATCATACAAATAAATGTACACATACATATAAATGTACATTATGTAGTTGTAAATAAATGTACAACTACAGACAATCACTGAGCCTAGGGATGCCAGTCAGCAATGCCTCCAAGCTCATGGGGACATGCACACAAAGTATACAGATTTTTAAACTAAAGTGCTTCACAACAGAACTTCTGAACTGCGATATCTTTAAAATGTGCCCTCCCCTCCAAAAATAACCCACAGAAACATGAACAAAAATAAAATGTAAAAACCCCCAAACGCACAATTATTACAAAAACAAAAACATTACAAGTAGATTGAGAAACTATCATATGAAAAGATGTGTTAGAACTTCAAGTGATTTTAATATTTTTTTCTTTTTCCTTATCTGCATTTTCTATTGTTGATTAATTTATTCAACACATTTATTGCTGGTACCAGGTAAGAACAGAAATTTGGCTATATTTAAAAATCACAGCCATTTCTATCAAAATATACTTAATCCATCAATACTAACTGAGCATCCTTAATCTTTAGAGAATAAGCCAAACATACAAATAATCAGAATACAATTTAGTGTGAATATCATAAAGCCTTGAGTAAGGATTTCTGGCCAGGCGTGGTGGCTCACACCTGTAATCCCAGCACTTTGGGAGACCAAGGTAGGTGGATCACGAAGTCAAGAGATCGAGACCATCCTGGCCAATATGGTGAAACCCCATCTCTACTAAAAATACAAAAATCAGCTGGGCGTCGTGGCGCGTGCCTGTAATCCCAGCTACTCGGGAGGCTGAGGCAGGAGAATCACTTGAACCTGGGAGGCGGAGAGTGCAGTCAGCTGAGATCGCACCACTGCACTCCAGCCTGGCAACAGAGTGAGACTCAGTCTCAAAAAAAAAAAAAAAAAAGATTTATATTTTATCTAAGAAATAAGGAAAGAGTCTCCTTATGACAGCAACATGTGAAATGGGTACAAAGGCAAGGAGATGAATCCACTATGACTTGGGTAACAAATGTGGATGGAAACATTTTGTAGAGGATCTTGAAGGCTTGAACCAACAGTTTTCTAAGCCTAAGCTCCATCTCTTCTATTCAACTATTACTAAATATCAGGAGCCCCTCAGATTTCTGTACTGAACCATCTTTTCATTCTGTCCTCTGTGGTGTATCATGTCCATTTCCAGTAGTTAACCACATCTATAAACCTAGGAATCCCAAGCATATCCCTAGTTGAAACCTCTCTACTTATCTACAAAACCACTTCTCTAATGTTCCAAAAGAATCTCAAATGAGTTCAAAATTGATTATTATCACCTTCTCCTACCCTCCCCCAACCCCTCTACACACATCTGCTTCCCAGCTCACTTACATCGGAGAACAGCACCTCTGTTCTTTGACCTGCCCAGGCTGAAGTGCAGTGGTGTGACCATAGCTCACTGAAGTCTCAACCTCTTGGGCTCAAGTGATATTCCTGTCCCAGCCTCCTGAGTAGCTGGTGACCGCAGGCTCAGGCCACCATGGCTATTTTTTTTTTTTCATTTTTAGAGATGGGGTCTTGCTATATTGCCCAGGCTGGTCTTGTGCTCCTGGCCTCAAGTGATCCTCCCGCCTCAGCCTTCCAAAGTGCTAGGATTACAAGTGTAAGCCACAGTGCCCAGCCAGGTACCATTTTTTATTCCACTGATCTTCACCATATACATGCAAAGTCCTGTTTAGTCTACTCCTCCATGCTCCAGTGGGAGTACAGATGGCTGTACTCCAGATTATTCTGGCACTGCACAACTCCAGGGGCACTGTCCCAGATTGGTTATAATATGAATATCAGATCCTAGGGTAGTATGTGCATCCCCTCTATCCCCTTATAGTGATCCTGTAAGACCACCTTTCAATGGATTCCCACTGTCTTGCTATAACATCCTTAAGAAGGCCTAGAAAGTCTGCCTGATCTGATCTCAACTTCTCTCTCCAGTCATCTTTTTCCACTCTCCCCCTTAATGGGATTTATGTCAGTTTTCCAACTGAGAGTTTCCTTGTACATACTGTACCCTATTCAGAGAGTTTCCTTGTACATACTGTACCCTATTCCGACTCTTATTCTTTCAAGCCTTGGGCTTAAATGTCACCTGCTCTAGAAAGCCTCTTCTGAAGCCTCTCCCTAACAACATCTGAAATGGGTATGCAGGCCAGGAGATGAGTCCTTTAGATGAAACTTATTATTAAAGGGCTGCAAAGCATCTGAACTTAATGTCATTAAGACTCTGAAGCTGAAATTTATTGTTCAAAGTTTGACTTCTCATCTAGACTGTGAACTCCTTCTAAAGAGCAAGGACTCTGTCTTCTGTCTTGTTCACAACTAAATCCCCTGTACTTAAAGAGGTGTCTGGCACACAGCAGATGTTTAAAATTATCTGCTAAATAACAGATTGGAGATGCACTTCAGATTTTTCTGGCTTTCAAGTCTTGCTCAGATTGGAATGGAAATAAGGATACTGGTTTGGAAGATACTGCTGTTGACCATATCAAAGTTTACTGCATCTTAAGTATAATCAAAATAAAAACCATTATGATGCTTAATATTGAGTGTCAACTTGATTGGATTGAAAGATGCAAAGTACTGGTCTTGGGTGTGTGTGTGAGGGTGTTGCCAAAAGACATTAATATTTGAGTCAGTGGACTGGGAAAAGCAAACCCACTCTTAATCTGGGTGGGCACCATTTAATCAGCTGCCATTGAGGCCAGAATATACAGCAGCCAGAAAAACATGAAAAGACTAGACTGGCCTAGCCTCCCAGCCTACATCTTTCTCCCATGTTGGATGCTTCCTGCCCTCAAACATCAGACTCCAAATTCTTCAGTTTTGAGACTCAGACTGGCTCTCCTTGCTCCTCAGCTTGCAGATGGGCCTATTGTTGGGCCTTGTGATCGTGTGAATTAATACTCTATCAACTCCCCTTTGTATATATCTATCCTATTAGCTCTGTCCCTCTAGAGAACCCTAATACAACCATGTTTTAGAAAAGGGCTGTAGTGAGGAAATAAATGCAATAGGGATAAGAAAGTCAACCTGTGGGCTGGGCACGACGGCTCATGCCTGTAATCCCAGCACTTTGGGAGGCCGAGGCAGGCAGATCACCTGAGGTAGGAGTTCGAGACCAGCCTGGCCAATATGGTGAAACCCCCTATCTACTAAAAATACAAAAATTAGCCAGGCATAGTGGCGGACCTGTAATCCCAGCTACTCAGGAGGCTGAGGCAGGGGAATAGCCTGAACCAGGAGGCAGAGGTTGCAGCAAGCTGAGATCATGCCACTGCACTCTAGCCTGGGCGACAGAGCAGGATTCTCTCTCAAAAAAAAAAAAAAAAAAAAAAGAAAAAAAAAAGTCAACATGTGACATCTGTTACCACTGAGGAAATAAGACGAAATACAAGCTGGGGAGAGCAGTATGTCATTTGATTAAGACAGCAGAACCTGTGCGTGTTGGAAAGCAGACAAAAGAAACCAAGAAAAAAAAGATCCGAGACACAGGACAGAGACGAAAATCCTGTCTGAAGAATGGTACAAAAGGAAAGCAAAACACCACATGCAAAAGTTAGCCTTTACCGAAAGTGGCTTCTCTCCAGCAGAAAGAAAAAGAGTTTTCGGTTATGTGGAACAGTCTCTCAACAGGTAAATTATGTCCAATGGTTTCAAACCTGTTATTATATCCTTAAGGTCATCTGCTTAGTGAGAGTTGCAAGAATACTGAGGCAGTTTGATAAGAGCTGAGAAAGTTTTAAGCTCTGTGATAAACTTGCTAGGGGCTAGGCTCAGTGGTTCATGCCTGTAATCCCAGCACTTAGGGAGGCAGAGGCTGGAGGATCGCTTGAACCCAGGAGTTTGAGACTTGAAACCAGGAGTTTGAGATCTGCCTGGGCAACATGGTGAGACCCCATTCTCCACAAAAAGGAAAAAAAGAGTCAAAAAAACCCACACACGTACAACTTGCTAGGGAGTCAAGACAGAACAAAAAAACTTTTAAAACACGGACCTAAAGGTCTAGGTGAACAATAATTAGGTAGACCCAATAAAAACAATTTCACAGATTTCTCTAGAAATATTTAACAGGCAAATAGTATATACTACTGATGAAGAGGGATTTCACCAAGAAAAAGGGGCTTATGGGGTTCAAGGGCAATTTAGGACACATGTCAGTCAAACTGCTAATAGCAGATATGAGCAAGAAATAAAAGTGAACATGAAGCCAGGAGCGGTGGCTCACGCCTATAATCCCATCACTTTGGGAAGCCAAGGTGGGCAGATCACTTGCGGTCAGGAGTTCATGACCTACCTGGCCAACATGGTGAGACCCCGCTTCTACTAAAAATACAAAATTAGCCAGGCCTGATGGTACACACCTGTAATCCCAGCTACTCGGAAGGCTGAGGCAGGAGAATCACTTGAACCCAGGAGGCGGAGGCTGCAGTGAGCCGAGATCGTGCCACTGCACTCCAGCCTGGGCGACAAGAGTGAGACTCCATCTCAAAAAAAAAAAAAAGTGAAGATGAGAAGCAGCAGGAAAACGAAGAAGTTCTGTAAAAAGTGAGAGAAGGAAAGACAACCAAGAAGGTATACAAGCCACCTCCCATTTTACCTCCTATTTAGATGTTATACTGATAGATTTAGTGTAGATGGTAACATTTTAAAACTTGCATATCCTGACTGCATCAATCATTTTATTAGGACATCACAAGGCATATACATAGAAGCTTAATTCAATTTTATGGACTATTTTAAAACAAGCAGAACTAGAACAATACATCTATGCACAACAATACATCTATCCATGATTATAAAGAAAGTAAATCTAACCTTGGTAAAAAGTTTAACTGGATCATATCCAGTTGATTTAGCCCATTCCTTAGTAGAAATACGTTTAATGTCACCATCTTCATTAGATGCTCTAGCTCTGGCTTCGGCTTCCGTTGGTTCCCCTATAAAACAAGCATTATTTTATTTTCAACTGTAATAAATGTAGAACTGAACTCTTTTCACTCACCTTTGGGAATAAAAAGAAAGTCACTCATGGAAATCCCCAAATGCAACACATTCTGAGTTCAAGGAAAAAGAAAATAACACATTCATCAGCATCTTTTTGTATCCCAGTTTCTTTCTTTCTTGTTTTTGGAGACAAAGTCTCACTCTGTTGCCCAGGCTGGAGTGCAGTGTTAAGATCTCGGCTCACTGTAGCTTCTACCTCTTGGGCTCAAGCCATCTTCCCGTCTCAACCTCACAAGTAGTTGGGACTACAGGTGTGCACCACCATGCCTGGCTAATTTTTATATTTTTTGTAGAGACAGGGTTTTGCCATGTTGGCCAGGCTGGTCTCAAACTCCTGACCTCATGCAATCCAGCTGCTTCAGCCTCCCAAAATGCTGGGACTACAAGCGTGAGCCACCTTGCCTGGCCTGTTGTAACTTAGTTTCTGAAAGCTACACATATAACAGTTCAAAGCACAGACCAGTCATGAGATCTAGGAACAACTCGCAGCTCTATTTACTAGACTTGTGAAATTTCTCTTAACCTTGATTTCCTCATCAGTAAAACGGAATCATATTTTTTTTTGTAAAACATTGTTTTGGATAGGCACAGTTGCTTACGCCTGTCCCAGCACTTTGGGAGGCCAAGGCGGGTGGATCACCTCAGGTCAAGAGTTCGAGACCAGCCTGGCTAACATGGTGAAACCCTGTCTCTACTAAATATACAAAAATTAGCTGGGCGCGGTGGCAGGTGCCTGTAATCCCAGCTACTCAGGAGCCTGAGGCAGGAGAATCATTTGAACCCAGGAGGCGGAGGTTGCAGTGAGCCGAGATCATACCATTGTACTCCAGCCTGGGCAATAAGAGAGAAACTCCACCTCTGAGACCAAAAAAAAAAAAAAAATAACACATGTTAAACACACATTACCTAGCACATATAGCAATTTTTTTTCCCTTAAGCTACCAAAATTAAATCAACAAAATAAAGATAATAGTATCTGATAAAACATATGCCAAATAATTTACTCACAGGCAGCTTCAGGGTCAGCTCTGTCAGGAGATACTTCTTGATCAGCATCTTCTTCCCCAAACAACTGGCTATAATTTAAGAATAGTAAATACTTGTGTATAACAAAGCATTCTAAACAAACATGTAATTTAGAATATTCCAAATATTTAGCAGAGATAAAGACTGAACAACTGGCTGGGCGCAGTGGCTCACACCTTTAATCCCAACATTTTGGGAGGCCGAGGCAGGCAGATCACAAAGTCAGGAGTTCGAGACCAGCCTGACCAACATGGTGAAACCTCGTCTCTACCAAAAATATAAAAATTAGCCAGGCGTGGTAGCGCACGCCTGTAATCCCAGCTACTCGGGAAGCTGAGGCAGGAGAATCGCTTGAACCCAGGAGACGGAGGTTGCAGTGAGCCGAGACTGCACAACTGCACTCCGGCCTGGGAAACAGAGCAAGACTCCGTCTCAAAAAAAAAAAAAAAAAAAAAGTGAATAACTGATAAATGACTATAAACTTAAAAGTTTAACACAATGTGCTTGGACAGCTTGCATCCCAATTTCAACAGCAATGTAAGCAAGGTTAAATTTTAGCAGACCTACATCCATTCCTATCAGCGAGGCTCTGCACATTTCAATGTTAAAACCTCTGCTCAAGAAACAGGTGAGTGGTTTTCACTTACAACGTGGATAACATTCTAACACCAGAATAATGTTTGTGTTTACACCTGCAGCTACCTGTTCAACAAACATTATTATATAACTCAGGTGCAGAGTCCCCATCTAGGGGATAGAAATTCAGCAATGAACAAGATTAACTTTTTTTCATGGTAGAATGGCTCTTTACTGCTGAACAGAGTGTTAACAAACAATTTGAAAGTATTAAGCTGAGATTCTCTTTTATTAATAAAGTTATCCTAAAAACTGTTTAATAACTCATGGATATAAAAGTTTCCAGTATTTCAAGTATATGATTAATGAAAGTTATCTTACAGAAATCCTTTGTACAACCCCCCATCCAACTATAATTTCAAAGCTCTGATAGTCACTCCCAACAACGGCATGTTAACACTTCCTAAAATTAATGCTTTGCCAACTAGTGAGTGCAAAATAGTAGACAGCCGCTAATTTAAAATGGTCCACCAATGATTTTTCACCTTTACAACAGGTTTATTGAGGTTATATTAAAATGCATTTTTGGCTGGGCGTGGTGGCTCACACGTGTAATCCCAACACTTTGGGAGGCCGAGGCGGGTGGATCAACCGAAGTCAGGAGTTCGAGACCAGCCTGGCCAACAAGGTGAAACCCTGTATCTACTAAAATACAAATATTAGCTGGGTGTGGTGGCAGACGCCTGTAATCCCAGCCACTCGAGAGGCTGAGCAGGAGAATCGCTTGAACCCAGGAGGCAGAGATTGCAGTTGCACTGCACTCCAGCCTGGGCAACAAGAGCGAAACTCCATCTCAAAAAAACAACAACAAAAAAGCATCATTTTTTACTTAATGGTATTTTTTATTTATGATGAGTTTATCGGGAAGTATCTGAGGAGCATCTGTAGCTTACTATGGTCTTATACTTAATTTTCCAAGTAAGTCTTATGATTAAAACATAACTTGCTTATTGCCTATTTAGGTTTCCCTTCGAGTGAAAAATGCTGCTCATATTAATTTTGCCAGATTATCTTTTTTTTGTGTGTGACAGGGTCTCACTGTCCCCAAGGCTAGTGTGCAGTGGTGTGATCACAGCTCACTGCAGCCTCGACCTCCTAGGCTCAAGTGATCCTCTCACCTCAGCCTCCCAAGTAGCTGGGACCACAGGCATGTGCCACCATGCCTTGCTAATTTTTAAATTTTTTGTAGTGATGGGGTTTCACTATGTTGCCCACACTGCTCTCAAACTGCTGGGCTCAAGCAATCCTCCCGCCTTGGCCTCCTAAAGAGCCGGGATTACAGGTGTGTGTCACTGCACCTGGCCACATTATCTTTTGTGTGTGTGTGTGTGTGTGTGTTTTTCTGAGACACAGTCTCGCTCTGTCCCCCAGGCTGGAGTGCAGTAGCATGATCTCCATTCACTTCAACCTCCGCCTCCCAGGTTCAAGCGGCTGTCATGGCTCAGCCTCCCGAGTAGGTGGGACTACAGGCGTGTGCCACCACACCCCACTAATTTTTGTATTTTTAGTAGAGACAGGGTTTTGCCATGTTGCCCAGGCAGTTCTCAAACTCCTGGCCTCAAGTGATTCACCCACCTCAGCCTCCCAAAGAAAAAAAATGTTTGCCAAATAAATAAAGCTTCCAAGTGTAGTTTTTGTGAACATTTATCAAGTTGACACTGTTATGTATACTTTTCTGAGTGCAAAAATTAAAGACAATGTTTGCTGAAGGTTTCTACAAAATACCCTTTATCGGGTTGAGAACATTCTCATTTTAGTAAGAAGTTTTTTTATTTTTAATTTTATCTATTTATTTATTTTTTATTTTTTTGAGACGGAGTATCACTCTGTCGCCCAGGCTGGAGTGCAGTGGTGCAATCTCAGCTCACTGCAACCTCTGCCTCCCGGGTTCACGCCATTCTCCTGCCTCAGCCTCCCGAGCAGCTGGGACTACAGGCACCCACCACCACATCCGGCTAATTTTTTTTATTTGTAGTAGAGATGGGGTTTCACTGTGTTAGCCAGGATGGTCTCGATCTCCTGACCTCGTGATCCGCTCGCCTCAGCCTCCCAAAGTGCTGGGATTACAGGCGTGAGCCACCTCGCCCGGCCTAGTAAGTTTTTATTTCTGTTTTAGTAGAAACTTTCATCATGAAAGGCCATTTGCTAAATTTTACCAAATGCTTTCTCTGTATCTATGAAAACTATATAGTTTATCTTTAATTTCCTAATGAGTGAATGACATTTACAGATTTTCTAGTTTAAACCATGCTTGTATTCCTGAATAAACACATGTGGTCAAGACATACTTTTTATTTTATATGATTCTAGATCCATATGGTAATTTTCTTTTTTTTTTTTTTGAGACAGAGTCTTGCTCTGTTGCCCAGGCTGGAGCGCAGCAGAGCGATCTCGGCTCACTGCAGCCTCCACCTCCCGGGTTCAAGCAATTCTCCTGCCTCAGCCTCCCAAGTAGCTGGGATTATAGGTGCCCGCCACCATGTCCGGCTAATTTTGTATTTTTAATAGAGACAGGATTTCGCCATATTGGCCAAGTTGGTCTTGAACTCCTGACCTCAGGTGATCCACCCGCTTCAGCTTCCAAGTGCTGAGATTACAGGCATGATACACTGCGCCCATCCCCAGGATATGCTAATATTTTACAAGGATTTTTGCATCTATTATTTAGGTGTGAGACTGACTAGCAATTGTTTCTTATGCCATAATGGCCTTGACAGGTTTTGCTATCAAAGTCATTGCTAGCCTAATAACACAAGCTAAGTAGTATTCCCTTTTAAAAATTTCTCAGGGAGAGTTTAGCTAATATTACAATATATTCCTTGCAAGTTTTGTGAAATGAATCTGTAAAAATAACATAGGTTTGGTGCATTATTTAGAAGAATTTAAACTACTTACATTGCTCTAAGGTATAGTGCTAAATTCAGGCATTCTATTTTCCTTTCATTTTTTTTTTTTTTTTTGAAACATCATCTCATGCTGTCCCCCAGGCTGGAGTGCAGTGGCCCAATCTCCACCCACTGGGTTCAAGTGATTTTCATGGCTCAGTCTCCCAAGCAGCTGGGACTACAGGTGCCCACCACCACGCCCGGTTAATTTTTGTATTTATAGTAGAGACGGGGTTTCGCCATGTTGGCCAGGCTGTTCTCGAACTCCTGGCCTCAAGTGACCCACCCACCTCAGCCTCCCAAAGTGCTGGGATTGCAGGCCTGAGCCACTGCACTGGGCACTTAGTAAGTTTTTAAAAATGTATTTACCCAGATCATTTAAATTTTTTATGTACTACCATGGTCTTATTATCATCCCTTTTTTTTCTTATAGCCTATTTAATCTCTGCTATCTGTATTCCCCGTTTAGTTCTCATTTACTCCTCTTCTATTTTGTAATCAAATGTGCTCTTACTTCAATTAATATCCTTCCTTCTCATTCTTTTTTTCTTTCTTTCTTCATTTTAAGACAGGATCTCACTATCACCCAGGCTGGAGTGCAGTGGCACAATCTCGGTTCACTGCAGCCTCAACCTCCCAGGCTCAACTGATTCTCCTACCTCGGCCTCCCAAGCAGCTGGGAGTACAGGTACGCCTGGCTCATTTTTCTATTTTTTGTAGAGACACGGTTTTGCCATGTTTCCCAGGCTGGTCTCAAACTCCTGGGCTCAAGGGATCCTCCCATCTCAGCCTCCCACAGTGCTGGGATTAGAGGCATGAGCCACCATGCCCACAGCATTCTCATTTCTTAAAGTGTATTCTGTGGTTCATTTTCTAACTTAAATTGGATTCTTAGTAAAGATTTAGTAATTAATGTTCAGCCTTTCTTCATGTATGTAAATCTGTAACTTTTTGCCAACCACCACATTCAATACATTCTGTTACAGCATTTTCATCATTATCAGTACAGAGTATTTTTAACTTCCATTGTGATTTCTTTTATAACCAATGGGTTATTTGTAAGTATATGTTCACATTTCCAAATATAAAGATTTTTATCGCTTAGTTACATGGCTGTCTCCAATATAAGACTAAGTTTCCTGAACAGTCATGGCCACATTTTTTTTTTTTTTTTTTGAGACAAATTCTCACTCTGTTGCCAAGCTGGAGTGCAGTGGCGCGATCTCGGCTCACTCCAACCTCCACCTCCTGGGTTCAAGCAATTCTCTTGCCTCAGCCTCCCGAGTAGCTGGGATTACAGGCACTCGCCATCACGGCCAACTAATTTTTGTATTTTTAGTAGAGATGTGTTTCACCATGCTGGCCACGCTGGTCTCAAACTCCTGCGCTCAGGTGATCCGACCACCTCAGTTTCCCAAAGTGCCGGGATTACAGGTGTGAGCCACCGCACCCGGCCAGCTACATTTAACCTAAGAAATACTGCAAGAAAGCTACTAAAGCATCCCTTCACCATATTTAAACATCCTGAGTTCAATCTCTTCAAGGTAATTAAATAAAAATGACTCCATTTTCCATCATCAGTACCCAAAAGCATGCCAAGAAATATACACACTCTTACTTGAACAAGTACTTTGCCCAAACGATGCAATGTATAGGTTCTGAAGGTGTGTTACGAATTGTACAGCCAGGAAAGGTTCTCTGGGTCGGCTTAGGATGACACTCATAACACTCGGTCACACCCTATGAAATAGTCAGGATATGAGAAAAATTTACTCCATGATGGCAGTTTCTCAACATTATAAGGTAATATAAACACTTCATTCATCTATATTCCAACTACGTTTTACGTTGTCAAGGAAATTTTAAAATATTAGTGACTCCAAAATGCTTACTTTATGATAAACTAACACAAAAGCTAACTGAATCTACCAGTCATAGCTAAGGCTGTGCCAGGACGCCGACTCCTGGCTCAGTGAACATGACTTACAAGCCCAAATAAAAATTACTACACCTGAGTGTCAAATATGAGTTTACCTTGATCACACTAAACAGAAAAACTACTGGAAAGACAAACAGCAGCTTTCCAAGAAATTATTTCTCAAAGTTGTAAATGTTATCTAAATATTATTCGCAGCCATTTTCTTATATGTGTTGTTTTTTTTTTTTTTTTTGAGCAAAACTAAGTGGGTCTGGGGAATACAGCCATATCCTTATAATCTCCTGAAATTAAGTAAACTACAAGATTAATTTCAAGATATATCTCCCTACACAGAAAAATCTTAGGTGTTACTAAACCAAATACTCTTCATTTTATTGATATACGTTTCTTTTTGGCGGTGGGGAGACGGAGTCTCGCTCTGTCACCCTGGCTGGAGTACAGTGGCATAATCTTGGCTGCAATCTCCGCCTCCCAGGTTCAAGCAATTCTCCTGCCTCAGGCTCCCAAAGAGCTGGGATTACAGGCATCTCCCACCACTCCCAGCTAATTTTCATATTTTTAGTAGAGACGGGGTTTTTCCATGTTGGCCAGGTTGGTCTTGAACTCCTGACTTCATGTGATTCGCCCGCCTTGGCTTCCCAAAAGTGCTGGGATTACAGGCGTGAGCCACTGCGCCCAGCCCATTTTATTGATACACATTCAAGTTTAAAATTACAATTTAAGGAATTTATGCCTTGGAAGAAGTACATGACACCTGAGACAACTTTTCAAAACTATCAAATGAATCATCTTTCATTATCTCAGATATTCCTAACCTCAGTCTCTTCTTTTTTTCTTTTTGTCTGAGACGGAATTTCGCTCGTTGCCCAGGCTGGAGTGCAATGGCGTGATCTGGGCTCACCACAACCTCTGCCTCCCGGGTTCAAGTGATTCTTTTGCCTCAGCCTCCTGAGTAGCTGGGATTACAGGCGCACGCCACCACACCCAGCTAAATTTTGTATTTTTAGTAGAGATGGGGTTTCACCATGTTGGCCAGGCTGGTCTCGAACTCCTTACCTCAGGTGATCCGCCCGCCTTGGCCTCCCAAAGTGCTGGGATTACAGGCGTAAGCCACCATGCCCAGCCACCTTCAGTCTTAATACACAGTGGTGTGTCAGAATCACAGTAACAAGGATATAAAAAGCAATGTCTGGCCGGGCGTGGTGGCTCATACCTGTAATCCCAGCACTTTGGGAGGCCAAGGCAGGCGGATCATCTGAGGTCAGGAGTTTGAGACCAGCCTGGCTAACATGGCAAAACCTCATCTCTACCAAAAATGCAAAAATTAGCCAGGCTAATTGTTCAAGAATCAAAACTCTCAAATACTGTTTTAATATAAATTGCAGATTTAGTTTTCTCCGAAACACCATTTCTGATGCCCTCAGCCTTCCAATATGCTTTCTTGAGGGTAGCCACATGGCAAGCAGTCATGAGACTCATATTGCAATGCAGACAGAGAACTTCCGTCTTGATCTGTCAACAGATACTGAAGGCCTCCACTTATTCAACAACTTAATACGCACTGACATACACAACAGTCTTTTGTAGAATGGTATTCAATAAGGTTCCAAGAATAACATTTAACAGTTAAAAGAAACAAAGACACAATTTCTAACATGAATAAGCTGCCAAAAAAATATTAGACGCAACCAGCAAATGTTAAGTACATTATAATTCTCTTTCTATAGTTTCAAAACATGGAAAACAACTCTTCAAATATATCTACAATATTTAACTTCTTAAAAGAACTGAAAGAAAAAATATCTGAATAGCAAATGAAGCTGTGTTGAGGTTTTAAAAACTGAGATACGTGCTAGGCACGGCGGCTCACGCCTACAATCCCAGCACTTTGGGAGGCCGAGGCAGGTGGATCACCTGAGGTCAGGAGTTCAAGACCAGCCTGACCAACATAGAGAAACCCCGTCTCTACTAAAAATACAAAATTAGCCAGGCGTGGTGGCGCATGCCTGTAATCCCAGCTACTCGGGAGACTGAGGCAGGAGAATCGCTTGAACCAGGGAGACAGAGGTTGCGGCGAGCTGAGATCGCGCCACTGCACTGCAGCCTGGGCAACAAGAGCGAAATTCTGTCTCAAAAAAATAAATAAATAAACAAACCAAAACAAAACTGAGGTATGAGCACACAGGTATTTTGTTCTATTATTCTCTAGTTGTATTTAAATGTTTGAAGTACTTCACAAATACACCCCTAAAAAGTTTTCAAAGTTCCCTTCCACATTATAAGCCCAGACTCTTAAACAACAGAATTTTTTGGTTTTTTTTTTTTTGAGACAGAGTTTCGCTCTTGTTGCCCAGGCTGGAGTGCAATGGCGTGATCTCGGCTCACCGCAACCTCCGCTTCCCCAGTTCAAGGGATTCTCCTGCCTCAGTCTCCCAAGTAGCTGGGATTACAGGTGCACACCACCACGCCCAGCTGATTTTTGTACTTTTAGTAGAGACAGGGTTTCACCATGTTGGACAGGCTGGTCTCAAAATCCTGACCTCAGGTGATCTGCTCGCCTCGGGTTCCCAAAGTGCTGGGATTACAGGCATGAGCCATCACGCCTGGCTTTTTTTTTTTGAGATGGAGTCTCACTCTGTTGCCCAGGCTGGAGTGTGGTGCCATCTTGGCTCACTGTAACCTCCACCTCCGAGGTTCAAGCAATTCTCATGCTTCAGCCTCCCAACTAGCTGGGATTACAGGTACACGCCTCCACACCCAGCTAATTTTTGTATTTTTTGTAGAGACGTGGTTTCACTACATTGGAGAGGCTGGTCTCGAACTCCCGACCTCAAGTCATCTGCCCACCTCAGCCTCCCAAAGTGCTGGGATTACAGGCATAAGCCACTGCACGCAGCCGACAAAAAGAAATTTTTGATGCCTGGTATATCATGCTTACCACTCTAAGGATTGTAATACAAAAGTCAAATGAAACAAAATGGCAGAGCTCAAAGATTTCCTTGCCCATAGTCTTTTGAGCACGTTTATAGCATTTTAAGTTTGTTTTTTGAGACAGAGGCTTGATCTGTAGCCCAGGCTGGAGGGCAGTGGTGCAATCTCAGCTTACTGCAACCTCTGCCTCTCAGGTTCAAGTGATTCGCCTGGCTCAGCCTCCCAAGTAGCTGGGATTACAGGCGCCGGCCACCATGTCCAGCTAATTTTTGTATTTTTAGTAGAGATGGGGTTTCACCATGCTTGCCAGGCTGGTCTCAAACTCCTGACCTCAGGTGATCCGCCCACCTCGGCCTCCCGAAGTGCTGGGATTACAGGTATGAGCCACTGCACCTGGCCGCATTTTAAGTTTTATATAAGCATAAAAGTCCTTACATTTTGGATGTTCACCTGTTCATTTTATATAAATACAAAGTTTATTTCCTCCTGCTCCAAGGTCTCAAATAAATATTTGGGAAGTTAAAAAAATAAAACTTTTCTTTACCTTTTTGATAGTAGTTACTTGTCCAAGATACCCAGCTGTTCCACTTTCAATAAGAGGAACATCAGCTGCCAGGCACATTCTATTAACATGGTTTCGGGCAGCTGGAAGTAAAAAAAACAGTATGAGTTTTTGGGAAAAAAAAAAAAAATTAGTTATCTTTAATTAGGATGACACAGACCCAAAACTATCTTACTGGCTTCATTTTTTGTACAGTTTTCTTATAGCTATGGCCAGAATAATACAACTGTTAATTACAGACATTTAAGAGACATTCACTTAGCAAAATATCAAATAGAATTTATATCACAAATTTACTCCAGGAGAAGTACCCACAGAAACACATAATCTTAAAAATCCAACGTGCCATATTTCTCTTCTATTGCTGTGCCTTACACAAAACACTGTTTCAAGGTGTTCCTTAACTCACCACTATTCTAATATAACTAGCAGATAATACATGATAGAAATGAAGGCAGAATGTGGAATATCAACTTGTAACTATTAAAGTAGTTTAAGGCTAGGGAAAAAAGATGAGTCAGGTTAAGAGAGTAATTTCACGCCAGGAGCAGTGGCTCATGCCCATAATCTCAGCATTCTGGGAGGCTGAGGTGGGAGGACTGCTTGAAGCCAGGAGTTCGAGGCCAGCCTGGGCAACAAAGCAAGACTTCATCCCTACAAAAATAAACATAAAAAAATTAGCCGGGTATGGTGGTACCTGTCTGCAGAGTAGCTACTGCAGAGGCTGAGGTAAGAGTATCACCTGAGCCCATTTGAAGGCTTCAGTGAGTTATGATCACACCAGTGCACTCTAGTCTGGGCACCAGTGCACTCTAGTCTGGGCAACAGTGAGACCCCCCCAAGCCTTAAAAAATAAATAAACGTAATTTTGACTTTTCCTTGTGTTTTTTATTTAGATATTTCTGGCCCAACTTGTTGCAAACTCACTTAGTAGATATACTTTTACATGTGGAAGTAATTACAGACAAAGAATATCACTCAAGCATTCCCCACCCCACCCTCCAGTCACACTTTTTCTTTTTTTGAGACAGGGTCGCACTCTGTCACCAAGGCTGGAGTGTAGTGGTGTGATCTAGGCTCACTGCAACCTCTGCCTCCTGGCTTCAAGCGATTCTCCCACCTCAGCCTCCGGAGAAGCTGGGACTACAGGCACATGCCACCACACCGGCTAATTTTTGTGTTTTTTGGTAGAGACGGTTTCACCATGTTGACTAGGTTGGTCTCGAACTCCTGACCTCAAGTGATCCTCCTGCCTTGGTCTCTCAAAGTGCTGGGATTACAGGCGTGAGCCACTGTGCCGAGCCACAGTCACACTTTTTGAGAGCTTTTCACTTCACTTCTATTTATACCTTTTGGTAGAAATGCAGAGAATATGATAGCTAAATTCCCGCCTGGAATAAGTCATTTCTATATAAAACTGCAATCAATGGGTATGCTTTAAACTCGATCATTTCTCTTAAGTCTTTTAAGTTCTAAATCACAAGTCTAATAAATATTAAATTTGTAAACAAATTTGATATGGGAGAGAGGAAATACTGAGAAATTAAAAGTATTAAAATAACCTCACCTCTGTTATCTAAAGCATTCATAACCAGTATAAACTGTCGGAAAAATTCCACATTATAGTCAGGGCTACAAAACAAAATAAAAAAAGGTCACCAAAATAACTAGCCTTCCACATGATCTTTGCAGTATAATAAACAGTTCTGAAAAAGACATAGTAACTGTAAACAAAACTGATATCAGGATTATATGCCATATAGATAGTAAGGTTTGACTCTTTCCAAACATAACCAGATTTTAAAGAAATTATTTCCTTCAAATTCCTATCCTTTTTGGCCAGCTAGGGCACAAGAGAAAGATCTCAAACTGGCAGAAAGATGGCATGACTTCACTAGTCCCACTAGGCCTTCTTTGGGCAGCAAGTGCCTGGGAACGCATAAAGATCACATTCCCAGGATCTGCCTGGCCTCTGACTTCACCTCACATGATCAGGATCAGGCAGGGTTCAGGCCCCTAGGGTCTCTGCTTTTAGCAGCACTGGGAAAGCAACACAGGGTAAGGAGGTTATAGGGCTATAGGCAGGTTCACAGAGAAACTAAAAAACAAGCCGGAGATAGAGGCCAGGTGCAGTGGCTCACGCCTGTAATCCCTGCACTTTGGGAGGCCAAGGCGGGTGGATCACCTGAGGTCGGGAGTTTGAGACCAGCCTGGCCAACGTGATGAAACCCCGCCTACTAAAATACAAAAATTAGCTGAGTGTGGTGGCGTGCGCCTGTAATCCCAACTACTCGGGAGGCTGAGACAGGAGAATCGCTTGAACCCAGGAGGCGGAGGTTGCAGTGAGCCAAGATCATGCCACTGTACTCCACCCTGGGCAATAAGCGCAAAACCCTATCTCACACACAAAAAAAACACAATCCGGAGACACAAATGCCCTGAGAAAGTGTTAAGTACCTCAATTCCAGTACCTCAAACAAGGACTATTTTTAACACTATTTACTTGCAAGCTAAACCACCATAGATAAAGGACAATTTCGGCCCACAGTTCCTTTGCTCCAACACCTCCAAAATTATATATTTACTCTATCTTTACTGAGATAAATATATTTATGTACTGTCAATACTACTGCCCTACCACAATTCCAAGTGTTATATTACAGAAGTCAGAGTCATACTACAGATTATTTTGGGAGGGAAACTTTTAAACAAAAAAAGGCAAACACTTTAGAAAACTCTGAATCATCATAAATAAGGATATTTCATAGTTTAAAATATCTTCTTACTTAAGGCAAGCATATAAGGTCTTTATAAATTTCCAAGTAACTTATTTATTAAAAGTATTAAACTATCTCACCATTTATCTAAATCATTCAAACCATGTATTTATGAACTGGTAAAAAGAATGCCACTCTGTAAGCAGAAACCACCACTGTTTAATAATTCTAGAAAAATCATTTTTTTAAAAAAAGCTGAACGACTTTGAGCTTATATATTTGGCTTACGAAACCCTTATACTTTATACAACTTTGCAATGTAATCACTATAGCATACTTCATGATGCTGTCATGGTAGGCAACGATATTAGCTTTCGGGTAAAACTGCAGTACACTTTCCTTGGCAACCTGGAAAAATAAACAACACTGAATTACTACAATATTTCTGTTCCTATCTGAAATCTGCTTCTGGAAGCCACAATGCTGTTATCTACTTACATAGTACCTTATTTATATTAAACACCAAAGAAGTCCAAAAATGTGAGAAAATTGCATTAGGGTTAAGCTACACTTATAAAATTATACTTTTATACTTATAAAATAACCGGAGAGCCCCCCCGACCCACGTACCACCAAACACACTTCTACATGAATGGCAAGCTTCAGCAAAAATACAACATGAAGTAACCAAGTGTCATTCATTCATTCACTTAACAAGTATTTACTGAGCATCTTGCATGTACCAGGAACTATACAACGTACATGTCAGGCAAGAGAGACATTAATCAAACAGCAATCCAGATTAAGTTCAACTACAAACTCTGATAAATGCCATGAGAATGACAGGAAAAGGCCAGGCATGGTGGCTCATGCCTGTAATCCCAGCACTTGGGAGGCCAATGTAGGAGGATCCCTTGAGGCCAGGAGTTCTAGGCTGCAGTAAGCCATGACCGCATCACTCTACTCCAGCCTGGGGCGACAGAGTGAGACCCTATCTCAAAAAAAAAGAAAATGATAGGAAAAGTAAAGTAAAGGTTGTTATGAGAGAAAAACCAACCTGACTTAGTCTAAAAGGTTTAGGAAAGTACTCCTGGAGGAGGAAGCCAAAATATGAAAGAAGAAAAAGAGAAACAAGTGGGGGTTTGCCAAACAGGTTGGGAGACAGGCAAAGGGAAAAGATGTTTTAAGACTCTGAATCACCAAGGAACACTAAAAAAACTAAACAAAGATCAGGGGGAACTGTCTTGTTTCAACTAGGACAGCAGCATAACGCTCCTCTAGCCCCCAAACATAGCAGTAGTCAACCTCTAGGGGGTGTAGGAACACAAGGTGCATCCTAAGCAAACCATCAGAAACTTAAATATAAAGAGGCCATGAAAGTTACACCATCACGGGATTATTTCCTTTTTAGAACAAAAAAGGAGGGCTTAATCTTTAGTCCTTTACTTGATATATCTTTATCCTTCACAATCTCTCAGCTGAAATGAGAGCTTCACCCATTTTTTCCCTCCTATATGACAGGCAGGATTAATCTGGTATCACAAATAGAAGCTCCATCAAGTTATAGAAATGGTATGAGAAATATAGTTACCTGTGCCTTTGATCTTCCAACATGTTTCTTTTGAAACAAAAACTGTCTGTTGAGGTTGCTTACATCAATAGTATCCAGATCAATCTACAAATGCATAAACCCCAGATAAATGACAAACGTTTACGTATGTTTGAGCTGTATCACTACTCTCAGCACCTATAATCCAGAACTTTTGATATCTGCTACATTAGTGGAGAAAACGTTTTTCGAATCCGCCATACCAAAATTGTTAAACTGATAAAGAATAATTTAATGCATGTAAGAATCTAGATTTAATGTCAGAGATAAACTTCTCAAAAATACTTTGAAAGAATGGCATATTTTGTTTGTTTAATCATCCTGGAAAATATTTCAGGAAATTCCCTGGATGCCATAAAAATATGTGAATTCATTAAAACTATATGTGCTGTCGAGGTAAACACTAACTGAAAATATATTAATATATTTCTCTACAGCGGGAGTGGTGGCTCATACCTGTAATCCCAACACTTTGGGAGGACAAAGTGAGAGAATCGCTTGAGCCCAGACCTTCAAGACCAGCCTAAGCAAAATAGTGAGACCCTGGTGGCTACAAGAAATAGAAAAAATAAAATTAGGTGGCACATGCCTGTAGTCACAGCTACTCGGGAGGCTGAGGTGGAGGATCACTGGAGCCTGGGAGGCGGAGGTTGCAGTGAGCCGAGATCGGGCCACTGCACTCCAGCCAGGGTGACAGGGCCAGACCCTGTCTCAAAAAATACTAAAGTATTTCTCTTTCAATCGAATTACTCTTTCAAATACAAAATATTAAATTTAACTATGCCCTGTTCTTTTTCTTTGTTTTTTGAGACAGGGTCTCCCTCTGTTGCCCAGGCTGGAGTGCAGTGGTGCAAACACAGCTCACTGCAGCCTCGACCTCCCAGGCTCAAGCGATCCTCCTGACACAGCCTCCTGGGTAGCTGGGACCACAGGCGCACACCACCACGCCCCGCTAATTTTCTTTTTTTGTAGAGACGGGGTTTCTCTATGTTGCCCAGGTTCTGTTCTTTTTCTTAAATGATACATGGCAAACGTTTATTGAATTTTTGCTGCCTCCCTTAATTCAAGCCTTCATCCATACACAATTTCCTTTACTATTAACCTGAGAACTGTGAAAGGAAACTTTTACACATGGTTAAAAAAGTATCATGTTTTAAGTTTTATCTAATTTTTGCTTAAATACATAATACATAAAGGAAAGAAACAATGACTCAGTCGGCCACCCGTACTTTTTTGTTCATTCCATGTTTCCACTAGCCCTTAAGACACTTTAAACTCACACCCAAGGGCCAGTAACATCTCCAATCTCTAAAAAGTTTGCATTAGTAGAAATAACGATTCAAAATAGCACTGGCTTGTCAACGTACA
This sequence comes from Pan troglodytes, assembly GCF_028858775.2. NCBI lineage: Eukaryota > Metazoa > Chordata > Mammalia > Primates > Hominidae > Pan > Pan troglodytes. The sequence goes on along the minus strand of NC_072418.2, from coordinate 37,559,652 downwards.
CCAATGCAAAAGGCACAGTCCTAACGTCTTTAATGAAACAAGCGAGTGTACCGTCTACTGTGAGAGCAATGACAGTCACGCAGCCTGCGGGAGCCCTGCCACTCGCTCCGTGACCCAGGGTAAGTTACTCAACCCCATTGCGTCTCCCTTTCCTCATCTGTTAAAAATAAAGCAGGGTGGAAATAGCGTTTGCACTCCTCGGGTGGTATGAAGATGGTGCGCGTTCCGTGTGTAAACCCGCTCGTGACCAGCGCTCGGGACGCGTTGGTCGCTATCATTGCCATCCTCCGCCCCGGGTCGTTACTTCGGAGTTACGACGGGGACCTCCAAATTAAAGTCACAACATCCGCGAGGGACTCAATCCTCTCCCGCATCTCCTAACAGCCGGGAATTTGTTTTGAAGGGAGGATAAGAGGCGGCTTCACGCCCTCGAAGCGCCACACATTGGCGCTGCCGGGGAGGCGGGGGCCCGCGGCCTCCTCGGCGTCCGGAGCCGGCCCAGCGAGCGGAGGCCCGCCCCGTGCCCAAAGAACAGTCTCCTCCCGCGGGGGGGCACAACCCGAGCCTCTCAGCCTGCCCCCGCTCCGCAACTCCGGTCCCGGGCTCCGGGCCCTGAGCCTCAGAGCCCCTGGAGCCCCGGAACCCCCGAATCCCAGCCCCCGCACCACAGCCCGCCATTCACGCGCGCGCGCCCGGCCCTCACCAGGTCGATGTGGGAGAAACCGGTGAGCACGAGATTCTTGAGGAGCTCGCAGCCGATGCCGCCCGCCCCCACCACCAGCACCCGGCCCCCGGCCACCGCCTCAGCCAGCTCCCGGGGCAGCCCCCGCGACAGTGCCATGGCGGGACAACCACGAGCCGCGGCGGAGGCGGAGGCGGGAGAACCGAGCCGCGGCCGGAAGCGGGTGGGGGAAGGGCGGCCTGGTTTCCGCTCCTGCGCACTACAGCCTCCGGCAGACACAGGCAGGGCACAGCGCGCCGGGGTGTGCTGCAGCCCGCGGGGACCGGCAGGCTCTTGCAAAGGGCTGGCGACCTCCAGCTGAGACCGGCGGTGTTATTCCCACACCAGCATAGGCCCGCCATCAGACCTAAAAAGTCCAAGGGTCGCCTTCTAGCCTGGGGTTTCAACTCCCAGCCAAGACTTCTTACAGGTTAGAAAACTGATGTCCCTATACGTAAAGAGCTCTTACAAATTAACAAGTGTCACCCCTAAAAAAATATAGGCAAAGGATGTGAACAGGAAACTCACAAAAAATTGGACAATATGATCAATAAGCGTATTAAAATGTAAACCATAAAAGAATCGCTTGAACCCTGGAGGTGGAGGTTGCAGTGAACCAAGATCGCACCACTTCACTCCAGGCTGGGTAACAGAGCAAGACTCCGTCTCAAAAAAAAAAAAAAAATGTAAACCATGCAAAATGGTAAGATTTTCACCTGCCGGGCGCGGTGGCTTACGCCTGTAATCCCAGCACTTTGGGAGGCTGAGGCGGGTGGATCACGAGGTCAGGAGTTCTGAAACCAGCCTGACTAACATGGTGAAACCCCCATCTCTACTAAAAATACAAAAATTCGCCGGCCGGTGGCGTGCGCCTGTAATCCCAGCTACTCGGGAGGCTGAGGCAGGAGAATCGTTTGAACCCAGGAGGCAGAGGTTGCAGTGAGCCGAGATCGCGCCACTGCACTCCAGCCTGGGCAACAGACTCCGTCTCAAAAAAACAAACAAACAAAAAAACACCTAAACAGCTGGGGGTGGTGGCACAAGCCTGTAGCCCCAGCTACTCAGGAGGCTGAGGCAGGAGAATTGCTTGAACCCAGGAGGCGGAGGTTGCACCACTGCACTCCAACCTGAGCGATACAGCGAGACTCTGTCTCAAAAAAAAAAAAAAAAAGTTTTTCACCTACTAAACTGGTAGAAAGAAAAAATAAGTAACACTTATCAAGGGATTGGGAAACAAGCACTCCAACACACTCCAGGTAAAGATTCCAAAGCAAAGCTTCTCTAGAGGGCGTGGTGGCTTGCACCTGTAGTCCCAGCTACTCAGGAGGCTGAGGCAGGAGGATCACTTAAGCCTGAGAGGTCGAGGCTGCAGTGAGCTATGCCCTTACCACTGCACTCCAGCCTGAGACAGAGCAAGACCCTGTCTCGAAAAAAAAGAAAAAAAAAACCCTAAAATTGTGCACAACTTTTGACTCATTCATTCCAATTCTAGGAAACTGTCCTGTAGCACTTATCATTGATTTAAAATATATATTAATTTAGTTACAGGGATGGCCATCATGGGAATAAAAATTGGAAAATACAAGTGGCTAAAAATTGTATAAAGCTTTTGATGTATATTTAAAAAATACAGCAATTATAAATTATGTTGTGGGAAAAATATTAATGGGAAAATGCTCCAAATATAATGTTAAATGCAAGAAACAAACCCACCCCATGATCACCTAGGCCTCATTATCCTCATCTACGTAGGCAGAGCATGTCTGAACATGGCTGGGAGTGTTTTTATACTGCTGTTATGGGGCTGAAGAAGGGAAGGGGTTGGTCATGTTAAAAATAAAGAAAGGGGAAGACTGGAAGGCAGCTGGATAAAGGGACAGTCTCCTGAACGGAGTAAAGACCCCTTCCTGGGATACTGCAGGAGCAGAAGATGGGAGTGGGTGAGGGCGGGGACCTGGGCTGATGAACATGGGCAGGTCTAAACAGCCAGGGTCACAGAGCAAAAACCTCCAGCAGCTACAGCAGGTTCAGTGGCTTGATCAGGTGCCACAAACAGCATAGGAAGCACTGGAGTGCAGGTGTCAGAGGTGTACACAAGAGGCTGACCACTGCTCTCGGCTCTTTCGCTGCTCTCCTCCCCCCCTAGAATGCCCACCAGAATGGCTGTGCAGACAACACCAGCCCTCTGGACTAGAGAGGAGCTACCTTCCTAGCTGCCACTGTGACAGCTGGCCCTGGACCCTGGAAGGGCAGACCAACCCACAGTCAGGAGGTCCTGGCCCAGCCCCGGCCCCGGCACCAGCACCCAAAGGCAAAAAGGCAACTCAGAAAAACAGAGGTTAATAAGTTGTGAGTTAAAATAAGGTACATACACACATATTTGGACATAAACATTTGTTTTAATTTATATTAATAAAAGGAAATGCTCTACTTAAACAATAATTCATCTGGGTCTTCTTGTATAATACAAAATTCTTCCATGGGGGTCTGATGATTTGGGGGCCAGCAACTCTTCTCACATGTGTAAACTAGAATTGTTCCAAATTCCACAGAAAGACCTGAAAAATACAACATATTCAGGCTTCCAGCAAAAAGAGTTATGAGACTGATGTTACTAAAAGGAATGATTTTACCTTATAAGCTGAAAAAGTAATTAGGTAAAGCAAAAACAGTGCTTACTGCTTTCAGCTATAACAGAATCACAGTCTATCCTATAATAAGTGAATATTGATAACAAAAAAGCAAAATTAATTTAAAGTGGCAGGAAAATATACTTTAAAAATAAACAAAAATTTCAGCAAGTGTTCATTGTAACTGTCTAGCTATCTGATGTTGAAAATCTATATTAATCTACATGGTTCATGTGATATACACAGCTTTTGGCTAGGTGCGGTGGCTCACAACTGTGATCCCTGCACTTTGGGAGGCCGACGGGGAAGGACAGCTTGAGCCCAGCCTAGGCAACACAGTGAGACACCTGTCTCTACAAAAAACAAAACAAACAAACAAACAAACAAAAATATATATATATATTTCATATAGCCTGGGCAACACAGTGAGACTTTACTAAAAAAAAAAAAAAATTCACTGGGTGTAATGGTGCACACCTGTAGTCCCAGCTACTCAGAGGAGACTAAGGCAGGAGGATCACTTGAGCCCAGGAGATAAAGGCTGCAATAAGCTATGATTGCACCACCGTACTCTGGCCTGGGTGATAGAGCGAGACCCTGTCTTTAAAAAAAAAAAAAAAAAAAAAAAAAAGGAGAGAGAAATATATATCATAGGACACACTACTGCCGAGAAAGGATAAGGATTCAGGCAAAAAATATAAAATAAACCCTAAGAGTTTACAGAAAATTATCAATGAATAAAGCCATAAAAAAAAATACCAAGAAAACATAAGCAATAAGAACTCCTGATATTAGAACAGAAAAGCAGGAGTCAAGAGGATGACGTAGGCAATGATTTGCAGCAGCAAAGGAGAAATACATTGTTTAAAAATGTATGCATTGGCTGGGCACAGCACATTGGCTCATGCTTGTAATCCCAGCACATTGGGAGGCTGTGGTATATGGATCACCTGAGGTCAGGAGTTCAAGACCAGCCTGGCCAACATGGTGAAACCCCGTCTCTACTAACAATACAAAAAATTAGCTGGGCGTGGTGGTAGGCACCTGTAATCCCAGCTACTTGGGAGGCTGAGGCAGGAGAATCGCTTGAACCTGGGAGGCACAGGTTGCAGTGAGAAGAGATTGTGCCACTGCACTCCAGCCTGGGCAACAGAGTGAGATTCTGTCTCAAAAAAAAAAAAATGAAAAAATGGCAGAGTTTAACTGGTATATGACCTTCCTCTAGGAGCATCTGACTGGTAAGGGAAAAGCACCTTAAGTGAGCAAGTCTACAACTCCAGTAAACACACTGCACATGCGGCCTCTCCCAAGTGCTGGAGGGCCACTATGCATGTGGACAGCCCACCCCAAGGGAAGAAACAAGAGAAGTAACCCAAGACCCGGGAAGTATAAAACCCCAAGTCAAAGGTCAAATGGACACTTGAATCTCTCAGGTTGCCTGCTTGGCCCTCTTCCAACTATATTTACTTCCTTTCGTTCTTGCTCTAAAACTTTTTAGTAAGTTTTCACTCCTGCTCTAAAATTTGCTTCGGTCTCTCCTCTGTCTTATGTGCCTCGGTCAAATTCTTTCTTCGGAGGAGGCAAGAACTGAGGTTGCTACAGACCCCTACAGATTCACCGCTGCTAACAGTATTGTGGCAAACATGTTAGTCACAAAGGGGGAAAAAATCAGACCACCCTCATACCTCTACAAAGCTACATTCCATGCAAAAGACATTTCTATATGAGTGGAAAATCTCAGAGACTAGAATGCCCATAAGCCCTTCCAGAAAAATATATTTCCCGGTGAGACTGAACCACCAGGAAATGACAGGAGGCACCAGGGCAAAGGGCTGGCAGGGCTTTCACTGTCAGAAGACAACACAGGGGTCTATACAAGTTTCTGAAAAGAGAAAGTGGGATTTAAAAATTTTATACATGGGTTGCCCCTCAAATATGAAGCCACATTACCATGCACAATCTGAAGCAAGATACCTCTGAGCCCTCCTTAAAGCTATTACTTGAGAATATCCAGCTACTGCAAAAAGAATCAAAATAAAACAGGAATAAAAAAGCTCACTCTAAGAGTGGTGATAAACACTGAATCCATTTACACATAGAACTAAGGCTATCCAAATAGCTGTGATAATTATGATACTGGCCAGGCGCAGTGGCTCATGCCTGTAAATCCCAGCACTTTGGGAGGTCGAGGTGGACGGATCACTTGAGGTCAGGAGTTCAAGACCAGCCAACATGGTGAAACCCCGTCTCTATTAAAAATACAACATTAGCAGGGCGTGGTGGTGGGCGCCTGTAATCCCAGCTACTCAAGAGGCTGAGGCAGGAGAATCGCTTGAACCTGGGAGGCAGAGGTTGCAATGAACCGAGAGAGTGCCACTGTACTCCAGGCTGGGCGACAGAGTGAGGCTCCATCTCAAAAAAAAAAAAAAAAAAAAGATACTGGGTCCAGGCACGGTGGCTCATGCCTATAATCCAAGCACTTTGGGATGCCGAGGCAGGTCGGGAGCTTGAGGTCAGGAGTTTGAGACCAGCCTGGCCAACAACAGTGAAACCTGTTTCTACCAAAAATATAAAAAATTAGCTGGGTGTGGTGGTGGGCACCTGTAATCCCAGCTACTCAGGAGGCTGAGGCAGGAGAATCACTTGAACCTGGGAGGCAGAGGTTGCAGTGAGCCGAGATAGCACCATTGCACTCCAACCTGGGTGAAACTCCGTCTCAAAAAACAAAAAAGATACTGAAATATTTCAAGGTAGGAATAGGGTATAAATTTCCTTATCTACTATGGTAAGGAGCCAGATGCATACTATCTAAAACTGAAACACAGAAAGAATGTTATTTTCTGTTAATAGCAGAAGCACCTTTCAGAAACTTGGGCCTCTTAGGTAAAGAACCTATTACCAAAAGTCCAGGCCAGGCGCGGCAGCTCACGCCTGTAATCCCAGCACTTTGGGAGGCCGAGGTGGGCGGATCACAAGGTCAGGAGATCGACACCATCCTGGCTAACACAGTGAAACCCCGTCTCTACTAAAAATACAAAAAAAAATTAGCTGGGCTTGGTTGTGGGCACCTGTAGTCCCAGCTCCTTGGGAGGCTGAGGCAGGAAAATGGCGTGAACCCGGGAGGCGGAGCTTGCAGTGAGCTGAGATTACGCCACTGCACTCCAGCCTGGGCGACAGAGCAAGACTCCGTCTCAAGAAAAAAGAAGAAAAAAAAAAAAAGTCCAGTAACTGCTTCACTTATACTTAACATTCCTTCTGTTAATTTGTACAAAAATTTGTTCTAAGACTTTTAATTACCATATTAGTGAATTTTCCTATTTTAGGAAAATTATTTTCGTCTAGCCATCCATACATTCATCTGACTTGCTATTTGTCTTTATGTCAAAAATGATTGTTGGAATAATGGTTATTAACATTGATAATAGTTTTAATTTCTGGCCAGGCATGGTTCATGCTTGTAATCACTTTGGGAGGCCAAGGCGGGAGGATCGCTTGAGTCTAGGAGTTCGAGACCAGCCTGGGCAACATGACGCAACCTTGTCTCTACAAAAAATACAAAAATTCCATCCTGGCCAACACGGTGAAACCCTATCACTACTAAAAATACAAAAACTAGCCGGGCGTGGTGGCGGGCACCTGTAATCCCAGCTACTGGGGAGGCTGAGGGAGGGGAATTGCTAGACCCCGGGAGCTGGAGGTTGCAGTGAGCCAAGAACGTGCCACTGCACTCCAGCCTGGGCGACAGAGAGAGACTCCATCTCAATAAATCAATCAATCAATAAATATTAAAAAAAAAAAAAAGACTGGCTGGATTATAAATTTCTTTTTTTTTTTTGAGACAGAGTCTCCTCACTCTGTCGCCAGGCTGGAGTAGAGTGGTGCGATCTTGGCTCACTGCAACCTCTACCTCCTGGGTTCAAGCGATTCCCCGCCTCAACCTCCCAAGGAGCTGGGACTACAGGCACGTGCCACCACGCCCAGCTAATTTTTTATATTATAGTAGAGACAGGGTTTCACCACATTGGCCAGGATGGCCTCGATCTCCTGACCTTGTGATCCACCCGCCTTGGCCTCCCAAAGTGCTGGGATTACAGGCGTGAGCCACCACACCTGGCCTAAATTTCTTAAAATAATTTTTTAATTCCCAAATTTTCTGTAATTTGCTTATGATATTTTATAAGTAAACAAAAGGTTTTTCATTTACTTAAAAATAATGCCAGAAATCCACAAACTCAAATTAATAAAGGGCTTCTCACCTAAATTAGCACTCTTGAGCATGCTGACCAGTGCTGGCATAAGCTGAAACTCAAATATCCTTTGGCCTCCACACTGGCTGCAGGCTGGGAGCTCGGTGACTTCTGATGTAGGGCAGGTCAAAAAGAGTGGCTCTCCACTCCAGGAATACCTAGGACAAGGAAACAAAGAACCCCGAATCAGAGCCACACAAGTCGCATTCTAGCATCTAAGGCCATGCTTTGCAACCTTTCTTTGTTTCTTGCAGAAATCTCCCAGAGGCCCAAAAACCTAGCACCATGGCTGTAAAGCATAGCAAGATATCTGGAAATCTTGTCAGTGTTCGATTCAAAGTCTCAAAGGCACTAAAGCCAATGTTCAACTGAATCTAGGTAAAGCTGCAATGAAGTCCAGACTCAGCTCCACTGCAGATTAAATGGAATCAGCCCTCCACATCACTGGCCTTACAGAGGAAAGGGCATGCCTTAGAGAAGAAGTCCCCAACCCCCAGGCCATGGACCCCCAGGCCATGGACCAGTACTGGTTGGTAGCCTATTAGGAATAGGGCCATGCAGCAGGAGGTGAGCAACAGGCAAGCGAGCATTACCACCTGATCTCCACCTCCTGTCGTATCAGCAGCATTAGATTCTCATAGGAGCGCAAATCCTATTGTGAACTGCACATGCAAGGGATCTAGGTTGTGTGCTCCTTATGAGAATCTAAAGCCTTATGATCTGAAGTGAACAGTTTCATCCCAAAACCATGCCCCACGTCCCCCACCTCAGTCTGTGAAAAAATTGCCTTCCACGAACCAGTCCCTGATGCCAAAAAGGTTGGGGACCTCTGCCTTAGAGGGAGGAAACATTCACTTCAGTTTTTGGGTTTGTTTTTTTTTTTAGATAAAGCCTTTTTCTGTTGCCCAGGCTGGAGTGCAGTGGCACAATCACAGCTCACTGCAGCCTTGACCCCCTGGGCTCAAGCAATCCTCTTACCTCAGCCTCCTGAGTAGCTGGGAACACAGAGGCGCATCACCATACCCAGCTAGTTTTAAAAAAAAAAAATTATAGCAACAGGGTCTTGCTATAATGCCCAGACTGGTCTCAAACTCCTGGCCTCAAGTGATCCTCCCACCTCAGCCTCCCAAAGTGCTGTGATTACAGGTGTGAGCCACCACATCCAGCTCACTTCAATATTACTGTTCTTCGATATATAATTTCTGGTAAATCATTTTAAAAGTTACTAAACATGCAAAGAAGCAGGAAATTTTACCCCATAAAGAAAGTTAATGCAAGGAGACCCATGGGCAAGATGATAAATTTATCAGACAAAAACTTTAAAATACCAGTAATGAATATGTAAAACAAAACAAAACAAAAAAAAACCTAGTGGAAAAGGTAGGCCGGGTACAGTGGCTCAGGCCTGTAATCTCAGCACTTTGGGAGGCTGAGGTGGGTGAATCACTTGAGGACAGGAGTTCGAGATCAGCTTGGCCAACATGGTGAAACCCCATCTCTACTAAAACTACAAAAATTAGCCGGGCGTAGTGGCAGGTGCCTGTAATCCCAGCTGGGGGGGAGGCTGAGGCTGTGGCTGCAGAATCGTTTAAACCTGGGAGGCAGAGGTTGCAGTGAACTGAGATTGCTCCACTGCACTCCAGCCTGGATGATAGAGCAAGACTCCGTCTCGAATAATAATAATAATACAAAAATTAGCCAGACATAGTGTAATAATACAAAAATTAGCCAGACATAGTGGTGCACGCCTGTGGTCCCAGCTACTTTGGAGAGTGTGGCAGGAGGATCACTTGAGCTCAGGAGTCTGAGGCTGCAGTGAGCCATGACTGCACCACTGCATTCCAGCCTACGCAAGCAACAGAACAAGACCCAATCTCTTAAAAAAAAAAAAAAAAAAAAAAAAGCAACATAAAGAGTTAAAAATAAAAGACAAAAAAGGAACAAAATAGTAAACTAAAAATACTCAAAGTCACTGACAAGCAGGTTAAATAAAAGGAATACAGAGACAAAAACAAAAAAACCCCACCAAATGGAAAGTCAGGTGTGGTGACAGATGCCTATAACCCTAGCACTTTGAGAAGCTGAGAGGCTGAGGTGAGGGAACTGCTTGAGTCCAGGAGTTCAAGACCAGCCTAGGCAACATAGTGAGACACCCATCTCTTTAAAAAAAAAAAAAAAAAGAAATGGAGGAAAAAACAATAACAGAATAAAATTAACCCAACATGGTGGGGTGCGGTGGCTCATGCCTGTAATCCCAGCATTTTGGGAGGCCAAGGCAGGCGGGTCACCTGAGGTCAAAAGTTTGATACCAGCCTGGCCAACATAGCGAAACCTGTCTCTACTACAAAAAATTAGCCAGGCATGGTGGTGCGCACCAGTAATCCCAGCTACTCAGGAGGCTGAGGCAGGAGAATCGTTGAACCTGGGAGGCAGAGGTTGCAGTGAGCCGAGATCGTGCCACTGCACTCCAGCCTGGGCAACAGAGCAAGACTCCGTCTCAAGGAAAAAAAAAAAAAAAAAAAAACAATTAACCCAACAATACCAATGATTACATTAAAGGGACTGCATATTCCGTGTTAAAAAAACCATAACTGTTAAGTTGAACTTGATCAAAATTTAAAGCCATCTGTCAGAATCTGTTTGAGTGCTAAAAAAAATTAAATTGAAAAAGGACTTGTACTCTTGACCATATGAAGAATTCCTACAACTCAGTAACACAAACAATATGGTGAGAGATTTGAATGACACATTATCCAAGATGATATACAGAGATGGAAAACAAGCACTTGAAATGATGCTCAACATTATTTGCCATTTGAGGAAATGCAAATTAAAGCCACAATAAAATGCCACTACACACCTTCTTAAATGGCTAAAATTAAAAACTGAACATCCCAAGCATTAGCAAAGATATACAGGAAGTAGAATTCTTAAAAACTGCTAGTGGGAATAGAAATGGCATAAGCACTTTGGAAAACTGGCCTGTTTCTTAACAAGTTAAACATGCATATCCCATATAATACAACCGTTCTATTCCTAGGTATCTACCCCCCAAAATCAGAACATGTCTTACAAAGAGATGTAAACAAATGTTCACAGCAGCTTTATTTATAATAGCCAAACACTGGAAATAACCCAAATATCCATCAACTGGTAAATGTATAGTGGCACATCCATACAATGGAATACGACACAGCGGTCAAAAGGAATGAACTATTGATACATGCAATAAGAATGAATCTTGAAGTATTCTAAGTGAATAAAACCAGACCAAAAAAAAAAAGTATATCCCATATGACCTTATATACTTTCACAGGAAATGCACTAAGGTGCAACAGAAAGATGATTGGCGGTTGCCTGGGGACTGGGGGAACAGCACAGGACAGGGTAGGCAAGAACTTGCGAAGAAGTATGAGGAAACTCCTGGCAGGGAGGAATATGTTTACTGTCTTGACTGTTGTGATTTCAGGGGTGTATATGGATGTCAACTATCAAAGTGCACACTGTAAAAATATAGGCAGTCTGTTGTATGTCAATTGTATCTCAATAAAGCTGCTGAAAAATAAATGTAAACAGACACACTTCACTACAGAAGATACACTGATGTCAAATGAGTATATGGAAAGATGCTCAACATCATTTGTTATTAGGAAAATGCAAATTCAAACCACAAGGAAATACCACCACCACCACCTACTAGAATGGCTACATTTAAAAGACTGACGATATTTTTAAAACCACCACCAGGCTAGGTTTCTCAATGCCAACTATTCTTATACTCCCTGTATTTTAGTATTTGCATATTTAGTTCTTATTTCATTAAGGAAAAATTCCCAATTTTATCTTTGAATATTGTTTCTGATCCATCTATTGCATTCTCTATTTTGGACACCAATTCTCCTCATAGTAAATATATTTATCAACCCTTCAAAGATACCATCTTCTCTCTGAATGCTTTCTCTTTTTCTTCTGCATTCACTGGATTAGCTCAAGTCTTTCCTCTATACCAGTACTTTGATCTTTAGCCAAGTCTATTATGTTCCTTAACTTTCTTTTTTCTTTTTTTTTTTGAGACAAAGCCTTGCTCTCTCGCCCAGGCTGGAGTGCAATAGCGCAGTCTCGGTCGACTGCAACCTCCGCCTGCCAGGTTCGAGCAATTCTTCTGCCTCAGCCTCCCGAATAGCTGGGACTACAGGCACCCGCCACCACACCCAGCTAATTTTTGTATTTTTAGTAGAGACAGGGTTTCACCATATTGGCCAGGCTGATCTGGAACTCCTGACTTTGTGATCTGCCTGCCTTGGCCTCCCAAAGTGCTGGGATTACAGGCTTAAGCCACCACACCTGGCCAATGTTCCTTATATTCTATATGTATTAGATATGTAATGTCATGGGGCTTGGTTTCTTTAGCAATTCAATTTCCGATTCATACATAGTTACTTTATTTTCTCACCTTTGAGCTCTTGTTTTATGGAATCCATTCTTATGAAGTTCTTATACATTTTGAAGCATCTGCTGGGACTGATGTGCTCCTTGGATTATATTTTATTTTATTTTATTTTTTGAGACAGAGTCTCACTCTGTCACCCAGGCTGGAGTGCAGTGGCACGATCTCGGCTCACTGCAACCTCCACCTCCCAGGTTCAAGCGGTTCTCCTGCCTTAGTCTCCTGAACAGCTGGGACTATAGGCACCCACCACCACGCCCGGCTAATTTTTGTATTTTTAGTAGAGACAGGGTTTCACCATGTTGGCTGGAATGGTCTCGATCTACTGACCTCGTGATCCACCCACCTCGGCCTCCCAAAGTGTTGGGATTACTGGCGTGAGCCACCGAGTCCAGCTGGATTATATTTTCTGGCAGACTTGGTTCTTGAGCCTTTTCTATGTTCTCTTCATTTCCTTAACTGTTCTTGCCACAGTATGATTACCTGGGTGGCATGCTATTTTTCATCTAGCTCACACCTAAAGGGGGGCAACTCAGTTAAGACCATCTATTTGCTCTGAAATGTCTGCAGAGGTTCTCATTGATTTCCTGTCCATCTCATATGAGGCCTGTTTTCCTCTCTCTAAGAGTACTGTCCATTTCCTCTACATTTCTGTAGGTGGTAAAAGAGGGAACTGGGGTGAGGAGATAGTTCTTCTGGGACTGGATGCAATCTTTATTAGAATACCTGGGCTTTGCTTTTTCCTCTGAGACAGTGTAAAATGCTGTATGTTGAGAAAGATCCCACTCGAATAGAGGCGAAATTGCCCTTAACTTTCCAATCATTGCTCTGACTCATCATGGAACAAAGGAATGTTGCTTCTGAGAGGCAATCCCCGTCCTTTCCTACACCACCTCCCCACCACACCCAGTTCTTCAGCCAACAGCTGGGTCCACCATCCTCCACATTAGGAGATGCAAACTCTCCTCCTGTGTGCTTCCTTCCAGACATAATATTATTAACTGAAAATTCTTAGGCCGGGCATGGTGGCTCACACCTGCCATCCCAGCACTTTCAGAGGCTGAGGTGGGTGGATCACCAGAAGTCGGGAGTTCGAGACCATCCTGGCCAACATGGTGAAACCTCATCTCTAATAAAAATACAAAAATTAGCCGGGTATGTTGGCACATGCCTGTAGTCCCAGCTACTCAGGAGGCTGAGACAGGAGAATTGCTTGAACCCAGAAGATGGAGGTTGCAGTGAGCTGAGATCGTACCATTGCTCTCCAGCCTGGGGGACAGAGACAGATTCCGTTTCCGAAAAAAGAAAATTCTTTGTGGACTCATCAGTATGTTTTAGGCAGGTGAGAGAAAAGGCCTGTGGAATTAGAACTTGCACTTAACCATGCCGGAAATTTCTGTACCTTTCTATGCAAAGATAACTTAGTTACATAAGTGAATAAATATATATGTTAAACACTCAAGAACTCTACTAGACATTTATGGATATTATATCCTGGGCTGTCACTTTGAGTTTTATGGTACTAAGCCCTTTTCCTTTGTTCAGTGCTGATAAAAGGGAATTTCTTTTTTAATATTTATTTTATTTGGCCTGATTTTTAGCTTTTAGATTCATTGTGGTAGGTATCGGGGAAAAAGACCATTTGAGCTAATTCTGCCCACTTTGTCTGGACCTGTTTTTACTATGTGGCTATTTTTATAAATTATACCTGCTGGGTATGTCATTTCCTCTGAGGCCTTTCTGATAGCCTACCTAAATAGCTCTATTTTTTCCTCATTTATCACTTATGGAAATCATACAGGTTTGTTTTTAATCTCCCCCACTAGACACAGTGGCTCAAGCCTGTAATTCCAGCACTTTGGGAGGCTGAAGCGGGCAGATCATTTGAAGTCAGGAGTTCGATACCAGCCTGACCAACATGGTAAAACTCCGTATCTACTAAAAATACAAAAAGTAGTCAGGCGTGGTGGCGCTGTAATCCTAGATACTCGGGAGGCTGAGGCAGGAGACTCTTAAACTTGGGAGGTGGAGATTGCAGTGAGCCAGGATCACGTCACTGCACTCCAGCCTGGGTGGCAGGGTGAGACTCCATCCCAGAAAAATAAAAATAAATTAAAAAATAAAAATAAATATATGGGCCAAGGGTCGTGGCTGATGCCGGTAATCCCATCACTTTGGAAGGCCGTGCCGGGAGGATCACTTGAGGCCAGGAGTTTGAGAGCAGACTGGGCAACATGATCAGATCCCATCTCTACAAAATACATTTTTTAAAAATTAGCCAAACATGGTGGCACACACCTGTAGTTCTAGCTACTTGGGAGGATCGATTGAGCCCAAGAGGTAGTTGTTACAGTGAGCAATGATCACGCCACTGCACTCCAGGGTGGACAACAGACTGAGACCCTCTCTCTAAAAAAAATTTTTTTAATAATAATAATAGTCCAGGCACAGTGGCTCATGCCTGTAATCCTAAAACAAACTCTGGGAAGCCAAGGCAGGTGGATGGCTTGAGCCCAGAAGTTTGGAACCAGCCTGGCCAACATGGTGAAATACCATTTCTAAAAAAATATACAAAAATTAGTTGGGCATGGTGGCACATGCCTGTAGTCCCAGGTACTTGGGAGGCTGAAGTGGGAGGATCACTTGAGCCCAGGAGGTCAAGGTGCACTGAGCTATGATTGATCACACCACTGCACTCCAGCCTGAGCAACAGAGCAAGACCCTGCCCCCCACCAAAAAAAAAAAAAAAAAAAGCCAGGCATGGTGGCTCACACTTGTATCTCAGAACTTTGGGAGGCTGAGGCGGGCAGATTACGTGAGGCCAGCAGTTCGAGACCAGTCTGGCCAACATGGTGAAACCCCATCTCTACTAAAATACAAAAAAATCAGCTGGGCAGGGTGGCAGGCACCTGTAATCCCAGCTACTTGGGAGGCTGAGGCAGGAGAATGGCTTAAACCCAAGAGGTGGAGGTTGCATTGAGCCAAGATCACGCCACTACACTCCAGCCTGGGCAACAGAGCGTGACTCCCTCTCAAAGAAAAAAAAAATTAAATAATAATAATAATAAAGGCTATGAGAACATGGACTTTGTCTGTGCCGTTTCTTGCTATATCTGCAGCACCTACAAATACCAGCAACCGGCATGCAGAATAGACTTCGTAAGTATTTGTTAGACAAATGAGTGCACTTTACCTTACTGAATCCTCCTACACATCCTATAAAGTGGGTATTAGGTCCTATAAAGCAGGTATTAGGTTCTCTCTTGGTTTGGGGAATACTGTAGGTTTTGCTTTTCTCATATTTTCCTGTGTTTTCCAAACTAATATGTATTACCTTTATAATCAAGGAAAACAATAAAAGGAACTGTGCCTTTTTTTACCTCAAAATCTGCTCCTGACAAGCAGCAATTCGCTTCATGAATTTGTAAAACGTCTGATCTCCACTTTTAATTATGGTCTTCTCGTATTTTTCATCACCATCATTACGAAGGCTAAAAACAGAAGCAGAAAACACTTTTGAATGTCTATATCCAGAAAATTACAGCATTTGCAAGAGAAAACAAGATAATTTTCTTTTAAAAAAATTTATCAGGCCAGGCGCAGTGGCTCACGCCTGTAATCTCAGCACTTTGGGAGGCCGAGGCAGGCAGATCACAAGGTCAGGAGATCGAGACCATCCTGGCCAACATGGTGAAACCCCATCTCTACTAAAAAATGCAAAAAATTGGCTGGGCATGGTGGCTTGCGCCTGTAGTCCCAGCTACTCAGCAGGCTGAGGCAGAGGAAATCGCTTGAACCCGGGAAGCGGAGGTTGCAGTGAGCCGAGATCGTGCCACGCTACTGCACTCCAGCCTGGTGACAGAGTGAGACTCCATCTCAAAAAAAAAAAAAAAAAAATCAATCACGCCTTTAATCCCAGCACTTTGGGAGGCCGAGGTGAGCAGATCACCTGAGGTCAGGAGCTTGAAACCAGCCTGGCCAACATCTTGAAACTCCATCTCTAATAAAAATACAAAAAATTAGCCAGGCGTGGTGGCGGGCGCCTGTAATCCCAGCTCCTTGGGAGTCTGAGGCAGGAGAATCACTTGAACCCAGGAGATGGAGGTTGCAGTGAGCCAAGATTGCGCTATTGCACTCCAGCCTGGGCAAGAAGAGTGAAACTCCGTCTCAAAAAAAAATTTCTCAGGCCAGTGCAGTGGGCTCACGCCTGTAATCCCAGCACTTTGGGAGGCCGAGGCAGGCGGATCACTTGAGCTCAGGAGTTCAAAACCATCCTGGGCAATCTGGCAGAACCTTGTCTCTACAAAAAAATACAAAAATTAGCTGGGCATGGTGGCATGCACCTGTGGTCCCAGCTATTCCAGAGGCAAGGCTGTGGTAAGCCGTGAGCACACCATTGCACTACAGCCTGGATAACAGCGTGAGACCCTGTCTCAAAAAGAAAAAAAAAAAAAACTGTCAAAGTTAAAAAACTGTAAAACTGTCAAGTAAATTTTTTTTTTTTTTTTTTGAGAGGGAGTCTCCCTCTGTCACCCAGGCTGGAGTGCAATGGTGCAATCTTGGCTCACTGCAACCTCCACCTCCTGGGTTCAAGCAATTCTCCTGCCTCAGCCTCCTGAGTAGCTGGGATTGCAAGTGTGCGCCAACACGTCCAGCTAATTTTTGTATTTTTAGTAAAGACAAGGTTTCACCACGTCGGCCAGGCTGGTCTCCAACTCCTGACTTCAAGTGATCCATCTCGGCCTCCCAAAGTGCTGGGATTATAGGAGTGAGCCACCGCACTCAGCCAAAAACTGTCAAGTAAATATTTTTGATATTTAAATTGTGTACATGTAGCTCTGCAGTTCCCTGCCCAACCCTTCTCCCAAGCCATTTTCAACTCTTGGGTAATTATTTACAATTTAAAAAGTCGCAGGGCACAGTGGCTCACACCTGTAATCTCAACACTTTGGAAGGCCGAGGCAGGTGGATCACGAGGTCAAAAGATCGAGACCATCCCGGCCAACATGGTGAAACCCTGTCTCTACTAAAAATACAAAAATTAGCTGGGCATGGTGGTATGCACTTGTAATCCTAGCTATTCAGGAGGCTAAGGGAGGAGAATTGCTTAAACCTGGGAGGTGGAGGTTGCAATGAGCCGAGATTGAGCCACTGTACTCCAGCCTGGCAACAGAGCGAGATTCTGTCTCAAATATATATTTTTTCATATATATTTTTTAATATATATATTTTATTATTTATTTTTTTATATATATATATATATATATATATATTTTTTTTTTTTCATCTGGGTGCGGTGGCTCACGCCTGCAATCCCAGCACTTTGGGAGGCCAAGGAGAGTGGGTCACTTGAGGTTAGGAGTTTGAGACCAGCCTGGCCAACATGGTGAAGCCCCATCTCTACTAAAAATACAAAAATTAGCCGGGTGTGGTGGCGGGTACCTGTAATCCCAGCTACTTGGGAGGCTGAGGCAGGAGGATCACTTGAACCTGGGAGCTGGAGGTTGCAGTGAGCCATTATCACACCGCTGTACTCCAGCCTGGGTGACAAAGTGAGACTCTGTCTCAAAAAAACCAAAAATTTTTTTAATTAGCTGAGTTTGGTGGCACACACCTGTAGTCCCAGCTATGGGGAAAGCTGAGGCCAGAGGATCCCTTGAGGCCAGGAGTTTGAGGCTGCAGTAAACCATGAGCAGGCTGGGCGTGGTGGCTAACACCTGTAATCCCAGCACTTTGGGAGGTCGAGGTGGGCGGATCACGTGGGGCCAGAACTCCAAGAAGAGCCCGGCCAGTATGGCAAAAGCCCATCTCTACTAAAAAGAAAATACAAAAATTAGCTGGGTGAAGTGGCGCACGCCTATGGTCCCAGCTACTCGGGAGGCTGAGACATGAGAGCTGCTTAAGCCTGCGAGGGAGAGGTTGCAGTGAGCCGAGAACGTGCCACTGCACTCCAACCTGGGCAACAGAGCAAGACTGTCTCAAAAAAAAAAAAAAGGCCATAACCACACCACACCACTGCAGTTCAGCCTGGGAAACAAAGCAAGATCCCATCTCTTAAAAAAAAAAAAAAAAAAAAAAAAGAATAATACTCTAGTCTGAAGAAACCCACCAAAAATAAGCAAATACATAAAAACTTAAGAAATTAAAAAATAAAAAAGCCTGCCGGGCACGGTGGCTCACACCTGTAATCCCGGCACTTTGGGAGGCCAAGGCAGGTGGATCACGAGGTCAAGAGATTGAGACTATCCTGGTCAACATGGTGAAACCCTGTCTCTACTAATAATACAAAAATTAGCTGGGTGTGGTGGCGTGCACCTGTAGTCCCAGCTACTTGGGAGGCTGAGGCAAGAAAATTGCTTGAACCCAGGAGGGGGAGGTTGCAGTGAGCCGAGATCGCACCACTGCACTCCAGCCTGGCAAGAGAGCCCATATCACACACACAAAAAAATAAAAAAATAAATAAATAAATATAAAATAAAAAGTCCTTATAACCATCAATTCTATTAAGGATTATTTTCAAACACCAACATGTCTTCATGCATTCCCCTTCATCATTATTCTGAAAAAGCCTACAAATGAAACAGTTCTGGTAAAGAACCAGGCCATTTCTCCAAATATTCTATTGTAATTTTTTTATTCTAATAGTAAAAAATGCTGGGTGCAGTGGCTACAACAAATTTTTAGGCCAGGCACAATGGCTCACGCCTGTAATCCCAGCACTTTGGGAGGCTGAGGTGGGTGGATCACCTGAGGTCAGGAGTTCGAGACCAGCCTGACCAACATAGTGAAACCCCATCTCTACTAAAAATACAAAAATTAGCTGGGCATGGTGGCACATGGCTATAATCCCAGCTACTTGGGAGGCTGAGGTAGGAGAACTGCTTAAACCCGAGAGGTGGAGGTTGCAGTGAGCCGAGATCGTGCCATTGCACTCCAGCCTGGGTAACAACAGCAAAACTCAAAAAATTTTAATTGGTCAGACATGGTGGTGTGCACCTGTACTCCCAGCTACTTGGGAAACTAAGATAGATTGCCTGAGCCCAGGAGTTCAAGGCTGCATGAGCTTTGATCACACCAATTCACTCCAGCGTGGGTGACAGAGTGAGACCCTGTCTCTCTCAGTCAATCAATAAGCAAAAATGATCATTCTTACTTCTTTAGAGAGCTTTGGTTTATAAAGCCTTTCAAGATCTACCCTCTCGCTTAACTCTCAAAAAATCATGGGATGAAACAGAGAACAGAGATATCACCATCACTCTCATTTTACAGAATTGAGGATCTGAAAGCATCTCTGAGGTCCTGGGCCAGTTCTGGAGCCACAGCCAAGAGTCAATAAACAAATGGCGTTTTTCTTTTCCTTTTTCCATTTTTTCACCCCAATCTTATTATCCCAGATCAAATGGTAGTTTTCTAACTTGCCTGTCTCTGCTATAAAGACATATTAGAAATATAAAAGAAAATTTAAGAGTCAGTGAACGCGTCTTCTATAAATACTTGCCATCTCTAACTTCTGTTTGTTCATCTTCACTTTCTTAACGGCAATTATAAATAGAGCAGGGTTTTCAAGCTAACTCAAGTTGGCTGATAAGGAAGTGAAGCGAAAAGGTCCTACATACAAGTTCTGCCTGAAAGTTTCCCCAGGTCCTGTGGTGAAACTGGAGGGTAACTCTTGTGGCTGCTTCCCAATCCAGTCACCTCTCAACCTCAGCAGCACACATCCTCACCTTTGGGAAAGCAACTGATCCATGGCAATGCCTTCTCTCTGCTGATAGTCCCTCAGAAGGCTGTGGGCATGATCCAGGTTGACAAAGTCCCTGTAATCATCCTCATCTGCAACACAGATGTAGTAGGGCAGGAAGAGCGGCAGCCCAGGAGGCACAGGATGGGCAGCACCCAGGACAGCATCCTGCAGGCGGAGGTCTTGGAGCCGAGCAGTCCAGTCTACGTCTTTGGCACTGCTGGCATCATTCCCAAAATCCAAGGTAAACTGTGGTGAAGGCGCTTCCTCAGTATCACTTCCCCAGTCATCAGCACCTTCACACCAGTCCTCAGCTGCAAGGCTGTTTTCCTGTTTCTGGAAAAATATTCAGTGAATGAGGTCCGAGCACATTTGGGAGGTTTATTCTAATCCTTCGGCTCCAGCCACCCACCCCCGCGCCTTCCAGAGGGAGCCTTCACACCATCCCCTTCCCCTCTGGTACACTCCAATCAAACTTTCTAGACCCTATGTACTCAAAAGCATGTTGGAGGTGACTTAAAATACTTGTCTTTCCTTTTTGGGGTGAGTGTGACAGATATAGTACAGGGGTTATTCAACCATCCGTTCCAATATCTTTCTGTTGTGCTTCATGTATTGCAGGAACTGAAAAGAAAGAACTACCTTTCCCAGACCCCTTAGCAGCTAGGGTTTCAGATATGATTAGGGGTCTGCTAATCAGGTCTACTAGAGAGAAACATGAACTTGAGACAGAGTGAAGTAGAAAGAAAGACCACATAGCAAAAGGTAGCCATTGTGTAGACACAGACAGAACAAGGCTTTGGAGCCAACGGTTCGGTGGCAAAGACAGCCTCTAGTTCACCAGATCACACCTAAGCTTCCTGACAGCAGGAGAGGTGGCATAGCAGCTCCTTCACGGCCAGTTCTGAGGTGTGATTCTGGAGGGCATTCCTGGAGCCTCCTCCTTCAGCCTATCCACTTACTAAAAACCTCACTCCTGTGTTAAGTCTGTCTCAGCTTAAAAGCCAGGCATGGTGGCACGTGCCTGTAATCCAGCTACTCAGGAGGCTGAGGCAGGAGAATCGCTTGAACCCGGGAGGCGGAGGTTGCAGTGAGCCAAGATCACACCACTGCACTCCAGCCTGGGTGACAGAGTGACACTCGGTCTCAGAAAAAAAAAAAAAGCAACAGCACTTTTCTAATTATCTGCACCTGAACCCTGACAAATATAGGCAAACACCACTGTCTTCAACTTTTTATTTAAGTACTGCTAATACTATGCCTAGCAAACATCAAGAACTGGGTGCAGGCCGGGCCCAGTGTCTCATGCCTGTAATCCCAGCATTTTGGGAGGTTGAGGTGGGCGGACTGTTTGAGTCCAGGAGTTCAAGAACAGCCTGGGCAACATGACAAAATCCCATCTCTACAAAAAATATGAAAATTAGCTGGGCATGGTGGCACGTGCCTGTAATCCCATCTACTCAGGAGGCTGACGTGGGAGAATGGCTTGAGCCCAAGAGGCAGAGATCATGCCACTGCACTCCAGCCTGGGTGACCAGAATGCAACCCCATCTCAAAAAAAACAAAAAAAAACAAAAAAAACCAAAACTCAGTGTAGGCAGTGAGCCGAGATCGCACCACTGCACTCCAGCCTGGGTGACAGAGCGAGACTCTGTTTCAAAAAAAAAAAAAAAAAAAAAAATACAAAAATACAAAAATTGGCTCTCCCTCTCCCTCTCCCTCTCCTCTCTCCCTCTCCCCTCTCCCCTCTCCCCTCTTTCCACGGTCTCCCTCTGATGCCAAGCCGAAGCTGGACGGTACTGCTGCCATCTCGGCTCACTGCAACCTCCCTGCCTGATTCTCCTGCCTCAGCCTGCCGAGTGCCTGCGATTGCAGGCGCGCGCCGCCACGCCTGACTGGTTTTCGTATTTTTTTGGTGGAGACGGGGTTTCGATGTGTCGGCCGGGCTGGTCTCCAGCTCCTAACCGCGAGTGATCTGCCAGCCTCGGCCTCCCGAGGTGCCGGGATTGCAGACGGAATCTCGTTAACTCAGTGCTCAATGGCGCCCAGGCTGGAGTGCAGTGGCATGAACTCAGCTCACTACAACCACCTCCCAGCCGCCTGCCTTGGCCTCCCTAAGTGCCGAGATTGCAGCCTCTGCCTGGCAGCCACCCCGTCTGGGAAGTGAGGAGCGTCTCCTTCTGACCGCCCATCGTCTGGGATGTGAGGAGCCCCTCTGCCTGGCTGCCCAGTCTGGAAAGTGAGGAGCGTCTCTGCCCGGTCGCCATCCCATCTAGGAAGTGAGGAGCGCCTCTTCCCGGCCGCCATCACATCTGGGAAGTGAGGAGCGTCTCTGCCCGGCTGCCCCGTCTGAGAAGTGAGGAGACCCTCTGCCTGGCAACCGCCCCGTCTGAGAAGTGAGGAGCCCCTCCGCCCGGCAGCCACCCCTTCTGAGAAGTGAGGAGCGTCCTCCCTCCTCGTCCGGGAGGGAGGTGGGGGGGTCAGCCCCCCGCCTGGCCAGCCGCCCTGTCCGGGAGGTGAGGGGCACCTCTGCCCGGCCGCCCCTACTGGGAAGTGAGGAGCCCGTCTGCCTGGCCAGCCGCTCCGTCCGGGAGGGAGGTGGGGGGGTCAGCCCCCCGCCCGGCCAGCCACCCCGTCCGGGAGGTGAGGGGCGCCTCTGCCCGGCCACCCCTACCGGGAAGTGAGGAGCCCCTCTGCCCGGCCAGCCGCCCCATCCGGGAGGGAGGTGGGGGGGTCAGCCCCCCGCCTGGCCAGCCGCCCCGTCCGGGAGGTGAGGGGTGACTCTGCCCGGCCGCCCCTACTGGGAAGTGAGGAGCCCCTCTGCCCGGCCAGCCGCCCCGTCCGGGAGGGAGGTGGGGGGGTCAGCCCCCCGCCCGGCCAGCCGCCCCGTCCGGGAGGGAGGTGAGGGGGTCAGCCCCCCGCCCGGCCAGCCGCCCCGTCCGGGAGGGAGGTGGGGGGGTCATCCCCCCGCCCGGCCAGCCGCCCCGTCCGGGAGGGAGGTGGGGGGGTCAGCCCCCCGCCCGGCCAGCCGCCCCGTCCGGGAGGGAGGTGGGGGGGTCAGCCCCCCGCCCGGCCAGCCGCCCCGTCCGGGAGGGAGGTGGGGGGCTCAGCCCCCCGCCCGGCCAGCCGCCCCGTCCGGGAGGGAGGTGGGGGGCTCAGCCCCCGCCTGGCCAGCCGCCCCGTCCGGGAGGGAGGTGGGGGGGATCAGCCCCCCACCCGGCCAGCCGCCCTGTCTGAGAGGTGAGGGGCGCCTCTGCCTGGCCGCCCCTACCGGGAAGTGAGGAGCCCCTCTGCCCGGCCAGCCGCCCCGTCCGGGAGGGAGGTGGGGGGGTCAGCCCCCCGCCGGGCCAGCCGCCCCGTCCGGGAGGGAGGTGGGGGGATCAGCCCCCCACCCGGCCAGCCACCCTGTCTGGGAGGTGAGGGGCGCCTCTGCCTGGCCGCCCCTACCGGGAAGTGAGGAGCCCCTCTGCCCGGCCAGCCGCCCCGTCCGGGAGGGAGGTGGGGGGGTCAGCCCCCCGCCGGGCCAGCCGCCCCGTCGGGGAAGTGAGGGGCGCCTCTGCCCGGCCGCCCCTACTGGGAAGTGAGGAGCCCCTCTGCCCGGCCAGCAGCCCTGTCCGGGAGGGAGGTGGGGGGGGTCAGCCCCCCGCCCGGCCAGCCACCCCGTCCGGGAGGGAGGTGGGGGGGGTCAGCCCCCCGCCCGGCCAGCTGCCCCGTCCGGGAGGTGAGGGGCGCTTCTGCCCGGCCGCCCCTATTGGGAAGTGAGGAGCTCCTCTGCCCGGCTACCACCCCATCTGGGAGGTGTACTCAACAGCTCATTGAGAATGGGCCATGAAGACAATGGCGGTTTTGTGGAATAGAAAGGGGGGAAAGGTGGGGAAAAGATTGAGAAATCAGATGGTTGCCGTGTCTGTGTAGAAAGAGGTAGACATGGGAGACTTTTCATTTTGTTCTGTACTAAGAAAAATTCTTCTGCCTTGGGATCCTGTTGATCTGTGACCTTACCCCCAACCCTGTGCTCTCTGAAACATGTGCTGTATCCACTCAGGGTTGAATGGATTAAGGGCGGTGCAAGATGTGCTTTGTTAAACAGATGCTTGAAGGCAGCATGTTTGTTAAGAGTCATCACCACTCCCTAATCTCAAGTACCCAGGGACACAAACACTGCGGAAGGCCGCAGGGTCCTCTGCCTAGGAAAACCAGAGAACTTTGTTCACTTGTTTATCTGCTGACCTTCCCTCCACTATTGTCCTGTGACCCTGCCAAATCCCCCTCTGGGAGAAACACCCAAGAATGATCAATTAAAAAAAAAAAAAAAAAAAAAAACTCAGTGTATATATAAAGACACATTTACAGTCAAAGGGAGGCTAAATTGTGTTCTGCAGCTACCAACTTGCCTGCCTTTTCAATAAATTCAGATTTCATCTTATGAAATGTGTTAATACAGATATAGCTCTCATAAACTAAGTATATTTACTATAAAGACACGTATACATTATCACATACAACCACATATATGTACACACCCATATATATTCCCAAACAGGAAAATCAGTAAACTGTGTGTCTCAAGACCTTCAGTGTAAGTTTAAAAAAACTACTATATATACAATGGGATATTTTTCACCCTTAAAAAAAAAAAGGAAATTCTGTCATTTGTGACAACATGGATGGAACTGGAGAACTTTTTGCTAAGTGAAATAAGCCAGACACAAAGACAAATGCTGCATGTATTCACTTATATGTGGAATCTAAAACAACCTCAAAGAAGTAGAGAGTAGAGTGGTGGTTAAAGAAATCTGGAGTGGCCGGGTGTGGTGGCTCACGCCTGTAATCCCAGCACCTCAGGAAGCCAAGGCGGGTGGATCACGAGGTAAAGAGATCGAGACCATCCTGGCTACACGGTGAAACTCCATCTCTACTAAAAATACAAAAATTAGCTGGGCATGGTGGTGTGTGCCTGTAGTCCCAGGTACTCAGGAGGCTGAGGCAGGAGAATTGCTCGAACCTGGGAGGCGGAGGCTGCAGTGAGCCAAGATTGTGCTACTGCACTCCGGCCTGGCAACAAAGTGAAACTCCATCTCAAAGAAAAAAAAAAAAATCTGGAGTGAGCCAGGCATGGTGGCTCACGCCTGTAATCCCAGCACTTTGGGAGGCCGAGGCAGGTGGGTTGCCTGAGGTCAGGAGTTCGAGACCAGCCTGGCCAACATGGTGAAACCCTTTCTCTACTAAAAATATAAAAATTAGCTGGGCGTGGTGGCGAGTGCCTGTAATCCCAGCTACTAGGGAGGCTGAGGCAGGATAAGCACTTGCATCCGGGAGGTGGAGGTTGCAGTGAGCTGAGATTGTGCCATTGCACTCCAGCATGGGCAACAAGAGCGAAACTCGGTCTCAAAAAAAAAAAAAAAGAAAGGAAGAAAGAAACCTGGAGTGGGAAGAATAAGGAGATGACGGTCAAAGAATACAAAACCTCAGTTATTCAGGAGGAATGTGGGGTTTTTTAAAGTTCTACTGCACAGCATGAATATAGTTAATAATAGAGTATTGTGGCTGGGCACAGGGGCTCAAGCCTGTAATCCCAGCACTTTGGGAGGCCGAGGTGGGTGGATGACAAGGTCACGAGATCGAGACCATCCTGGCTAACATGGTGAAACCCTGTCTCTACTAAAAATTTAAAAAAATAAAAAAATTAGCTGGCCGTGGTGGCGGGCGCCTGTGGTCCCAGCTACTCTGGAGGCTGAGGCAGAATGGTGTGAACCCAGGAGGTGGAGCTTGCAGTGAGCAGAGATGGCGCCACTGCACTCCAGCCTGGGCAACAGAGCGAGACTCCGTCTCAAAAAAAAAAAAAAATAGAGTATTGTGTATCTCCAAATTGCTAGAGGAAATTTCAAATGTTCTCACAAGATGTTAAGTATTTGAGGTGATGAATGCATTAACTAGCTTCATTTAATTATTCCACATGATATTCATGAATCATAGCCATCACTTTATACCTCATAAATTTATACATTATTATAAACTGTCAATTTACAGTTAAAAAAAATGTTGAAGAAATCCAGGAGGAAGTCTCCATCTCCCTTTTTTTTTTTTTTGGCAGGGGACAGGGTCTGGCTTTGTCGCCCAGGCCGGAGTGCAGTGGCACAAGTATAGGTCACTGCAGCCTCAACCTCCTAGACTCAAGCAATCCTCCTACCTCAGCCTCCTGAGTAGCTGGCACTACAGTTGCATGGCCATCATGCCTGGCTAATTTGTTTACTTTTTATAGAGACGGTGTTTTGCTATGTTGCCCAGACTGCTCTCCCAACGTTTTTTTTTTCTTTTGTTTTGTTTTGTTTTGTTTTTACGGAGTCTGTCACCCAGGCTGGAGTGCAGTGGCATGATCTCAGCTCACTGCAATCTCTGTCTCCCGGGTTCAAGCAATTCTCCTGCCTCAACCTCCCTTGTAGCTGGGATTACAGGTGTCTGCCACCATGCCCGGCTAATTTTTTGTTTTTGTTTTTAATAGAGACGGGGTTTCGCCATGTTGGCCAGGCTGGTCTCGAACTTCTGACCTCAGGAGATCCGCCCGCCTCGGCCTGGTCTCCAACTTCTGAGCTCAAGCAATCCTCCCACTTCAGCCTCTCAAAAAATGGTGGGATCACAGGTGTGAGCCACCATGCTGGGCCTCCATCTCCTTTTAACAAAGGAGTTAGAAAATAAAAATAAAGTAAAATAGAAGAAAAAAAAAAACTCTCACAAAACCTTAAGAAAGGCCGGGCGCGGTGGCTCATGCCTGTAATCCCAGCACTTTGGGAGGCCGAGGCAAGTGGATCACCTGAGGTCGGCAGTTCAAGACCAGCCTGACCACCATGGCGAAACCCCGTCTCTATTAAAAATACAAAATTAGCCGGGCGTGGTGGCATATGCCTGTAATCCCAGCTACTAGGGAGGCTGAGGCAGGAGAATCGCTTGAACCTGGGAGGCGGAGGTTGCGGTGAGCCGAGATCGCGCCATTGCACTCCAGCCTGCGCGACAGAGCGAAACTCCGTCTCAAAAAAAAAAAAAAAAAAAAAAAACTTTACCAAAATAGCATTTTATGGTTCTTCAGAAAAGCAAAAAACACTCCAGTGTACTTCAAAGAACACGGCTTTAAAGTCTGCCCCAAACTATTCTCTGGAAAATATCCTCAAATGACAGAAAAACAATAACATGCCAATCACAACCTTTACCTGAGCGTCCTGCGCCTCTCTCTCTGGCACCTGCAGGCACTGGGAGCGGAACACCTTCCAGCTTCGGGGTGAAGACAAAGGGCCGTGAGGGCTGCACCCCGACTCCAGCCCGCCGGCCCGCCCCAGCCCGCTGGAAAGGACACCCCTGGAGCAGCTCTGGGACTTCCCCGCCTACCTGCGCGCACCGCCGGTGCTACAGCCGGGGCAGGCGCACGCGAACACGTGCAGCAGACGGTGAAACGGCGAGCCTTCCAGCGGGCAATACACCTGCACGACCAGGGCGAGCGGCTGCCCGCAGCGCTGACACACGGGCCTGGGCGCAGCCACGGTGGGCAGAGCATCCTGAGGGAACAGAGGAGGCGCTCAGACCCCGACTCCCCCCAGGACCTCGCCCACTCCCTCCGCACCCTTCAGCAGCACCCATCGACCCCAGCTCCGACACCCGCCCTCACCGGAATGCCGCCCAGCTTGCTAGCAGGCCAGGCACCCGGCCCTGTGGGGCTGCCGTGCACCGGCGCATCTCGAAAGCCCAGCAGCACCGGCTTCAGAATGGCCGCCATGGCCGCCGGGCGACCAGGTGAAAACGCGAACTACGGCGGCCGAGCGGGCGCGCCTCTCTGCGCACGCGCAACGCTACGCTAAAATGATAATCCCGATCCCTTACTAGGATCCGATGCGGAGGCGTGGCTTTAAAGCGCGTGCGCTCAGGTCCCAGAGCCACAGAGGCGCCGCTGGCGTCAGGGGCTCGAAATCCCGGAGTCCCAGGCATTATGTGCCCCTTAATGCGCTGTGATAGGAAGTACACACTATCTACTAGGAAGTAGTTTTGCCAAAAAGCTAACTTTCTTTTTTCCTTTTTTTCCTGAGACGAGGACTTGCTATATTGCCCACACTGGTCTTGAACTCCTGGGTTCAAGCGATCCTCCCGCCTCCGCCTCCCAAAGTGTTGCGATTACAGGTGTGAGCCACCAGAAAAAAGCCTTCCCGGAAAATAAAAATTTTAGGTGGGATAATGGTATTATCAGTCATTAACAAGAACAATAAAGTTTTTTAAAAAGTTAAAGTTTTTAATTTTTAGAGAAACACACCAAAATGCTTATAGATGAAATACCTCGGATTTGCTACTACATAATTAAGGTGGTGGGGTGTAAATACAGTAAGATTGACCATGAGTTGATAATTGTTGAAATTTGGTGCCAGGCACATGGAGATTTATTCTATTTGGGTTTTATATGTTTGAGATTTTTCAGTTTTTATTTTTGTTTTGTTTTGTTTTGTTTTTGAGACAGAGTCTTGCTGGGTCGCCCAGGCTGAAGTGCAGTGGCGCCATCTCACTGCATCTCAGCCTCCCAGGTTCAAGTGATTCTCCTGCCTCAGCCCCACCCAGTAGCTGGGGTTACAGACGCCCACCACCACACCCGGCGCCCGGCTTTTTTTTTTTTTTTTTAGACGGAGTTTCGCTCTTGTCGCCCAGGCTGGAGTGCACTGGCGTGATCCCAGCTCACTGCAACCTCTGCCTCCCAGGTTCAAGCGATTCTTCTGTCTTAGCCTCCCGAGTAGCTGAGATTACAGGCATGTGCCACCATGCCTGGCTAATTTTGTATTTTTAATAGAGATGGGGTTTCTCCATGTTGGTCAGGCTGGTCTCGAACTCCCAACCTCAGGTGATCCGCCCACCTTGGCCTCCCACAGTGCTGGGATTACAGGCGTGAGCCACCATGCCCGGCCTTTTTTGTATTTTTAGTAGAGACGGGGTTTCACCATGTTGGCCAGGCTAGTTTCGAGCTCCTGAAATCAAGTGATCTGCCCACCTCGGCCTCCCAAAGTATTAGTATTACAGGTGTGAGCCACCGCGCCCAGCCACACAATACAGTTTTTTCAATTCCTGCAGCACAACAGGGGTGAATTTCAAAAGCATCATGGGAAGAAGCCAGACACAAAAGGCGCCATTCTGGTAAACGCAGAACTTCGGGGGGAAAAAAATCAGTTCAATGGTAGTCAGGAGTTGGGATGAGGGAGTAGGACTGGACCACAAGTGTCAGGAACTTTTGAGGGTGAGGAAAATGCTGTATATCTCATCTGTAATGGTTCTAAGACTGTATATACACTTGTGAAAACTCAGAACTGTATACCAAAGAAAGGTGAATCTTACTATATGTAAATCACACCCCAATAAACCTGACTTTTTAAAAATGCAGGCTGCAAAAACATTATTTTAGGATTCATAACGTGGTATGCAAAAGAAATGAATGTTTTCAAGGATTTACACCTCAAAGGAGGAAGCACCAGCCTTTGCGAGGTTTGGCTCTGGCCCAGCAAGGATCTGGAGATGAAACTCATTTACTCCTTTTTTACCACACTTCATCCTGATAGCTTTAAAAGGCCCTGTGATGCTGGGCACAGTGGCTTGCGCCTGTAATCCCAACACTTTCGGAGGCCAAGGCAGGAGGATCTCTTAAGCCCAGGAGTTGAAGATAAGCCTGGGCAACACAGTAGTATTACCAGGGGAGGATCTTGACTACAAGTCGTCCAGGTTCTTGGAATATTGAACAAAGAGGTGGACAAAACACACAAACAAAGCAACAAAAGAAGGAACAAAAGCACAGATTTATTGAAGCGAAAGTACATTCCACAAAGCGGGATGGGGCTCAAGCAAGTGCCCCGTTTAGAAAATCTGGGGTTTAAGTACCCTTTAGAAGTTTCCTATTTGGTTACACCCTATGTAAATAAAGACTTGGCCTGCCACCAATCAGAGGCTGAAGTGAATGCTCCTTTGTCTCCAGACCCTATTCTCTGGCCTCAGTGGGATCCTATCACTACAAAAATTTATTTTTTATTTTTCTTATTTTTTTTTTTACAACAGTACACTGATCTACAAAAATTTTAAAATGAGCCGGGCGCGGTGACTCACGCCTGTAATCACAGCACTTTGGGAGGCCAAGGCAGGCGGATCACGAGGTCAGGAGATCAAGACCATCCTGGCTAACACGGTGAAACCCCGTCTCTACTAAAAATACAAAAAATTAGCTGGGTGTGGTGGCGGGCACCTGTAGTCCCAGCTACTCGGGAGGCTGAGGCAGGAGAATGGCATGAAGCCGGGAGGCGGAGCTTGCAGTGAGCCGAGATCACTCCACTGCACTCCAGCCTGGGCAACAGAGCAAGACTCTGTCTCAAAAAAAAAAAAAAAAAAAATTTTTTTTTAAATGAGCTGGGTGTACTGGCATGCATCTGTGGACCCAGCTACTTGGAAGGCTGAGGTGAGAAGATCACCTTAGCCTGGGAATTTGAGGCTTCAGTCAGCTATGAATGCATCACTGCAGTCCAGCCTGGGCAACAAAGACCCTGTCTCTAAGAAAAAAATTTTTGAATAGGCTGGGTGTGGCGGCTCACGCCTGTAATCCCAGCACTGTGGGAGGCTGAGGTGCGAGATCTCTTGAGCCCTGGAATTCAAGACCAGTCTAGTCTGGGAAACATAGCAAGACCCGCCTTGCTGGGCGCGGTGGCTCACGCCTGTAATCCCAGCACTTTGGGAGGCCGAGGCGGGCGGATCACGAGGTCAGGAGATCGAGACCATCCTGACTAACACAGTGAGACACTGTCTCTGCTAAAAAAATATAAAAAATTAGCCGGGCCTGGTGGCAGGTGCCTGTACTCCCAGCTACATGGGAGTCTGAGGCAGGAGAATGGCATGAACCTGGGAGGCAGAGCTTGCAGTGAGCCGAGACGGTGCTACTGCACTCCAGCTTGGGCGACAGAGCGAGACTCCGTCTCAAAAAAAAAAAAAAAAGACCTGTCTCTCTACAAAAAATGAAAAAACTAGCAGGGCATAGTGGTACAACCTGTAGTCTCAACTACTTGGGAGGCTGAGACAAGAGGATTACTGGCTGCAGTGAGCTGTGATCATGCCACTGCACTCCAGTCTGGGCAATGGAGCAAGACCCTGTCTCAAAAAAAAAAAAAAAAAAAAAAAAGCTGTCAAAAAAAAAAAAAAAAAGGGCCAGGCGTGGTGGCTCATACCTGTAATCCCAGCACTTTGGGAGGCTGAGGCGGGCAGATCACCTGAGGTCAGGAGTTCAAGACCAGCCTGCCCAACATGGTAAAACCCCTTCACTACTAAAAATACAAAAATTAGCTGGGCGTGGTGGTGTGCGCCGTGTAATCCCAGCTACTCGGGAGGCTGAGGCAGGAGAATAGCTTGAACCCGGGAGGCGGAGGTTGCAGTGAGCCGAGATTGCACCACTGCACTCCAGTCTGGGTGACAGAGCGAGACTCAAAAAAAAAAAAATTCCAGTTTTCAATATCTGCCTTTTAAAGCAAAAGAACTACCTGAGCATCTTGCCAGGAGATGGCAGTCATCCTCGGTCTTGTCCAGGAATTCACCCCAAACAAACATCATCTCAATGCAGTTTTTAGAACCATCGAGTGAACAGAGTATCCAATTTCTCCAGTCACAGAGGTGAGGAGTGGAAAACAGTCTTGGGATTTGGTGACACAGGCCAAGTTGCCCTCCTGACTGATTGTGCCCCCACCCCACTATTGTCTTCTCAGGGCACCTTGCTCCACTCTAGACCCACTCACCACTTAGTGTTAAGTGTCCGCAGAGGCACAGCCTGCGTCCTGCTGAGCGCTCCTGCCTTCAGCTACATAAAGCACCATCACAGGAAAAAAAAATCAGAGGCTGAGCCTACAACCTCCTCTGTGGCATCTTTATTTTTCTACATGGGATGTGAACAACGTGAACATGGGTCAGAAAAGTCAGCTGCACAAAAACACTTCAGCCAATTGTAACACAGAGGGAGCATAGACATGGAGGGGCTGGGGGTTAGGCTGGGGGAGACCAGCCTTCCCTGCTAAGGGCTCGTGGTCCAAGCCCACAACCAGAGGGTGCTCTGGGTGGTATCCAGGACCATGCAGTGCCGGCTCCGGGGAGGAGGGACAAGAAGAGAAAGGGGAGTCACAGAGGAGGCTGCAGATGAGCACGAATTTATTGGACTCTGGCCTCGCGCTGCTGCTTGATGAAGTTGATGAGCCCATTGGTAGAAGCGTCGTGAGAGGTCACTTGAGCACTGCCATCAAGCTCAGGCTCTATTTTCTTAGCCAGCTGCTTTCCCAGCTCCACTCTGCCAAGAAGGGAAGGGAAGGGAAGAGTGGTATGAGGAAGGCTCTAACGTTGCTACTGAAATCCCTGAGCCGACCCAAAGGTATTCCCAGCCCTCCCCTAAGTGAGCAACTCACCCCCACTGGTCAAAGCTGTTGATGTCCCAGATGATGCCCTGAACGAAGATCTTGTGCTCATACATGGCTGCAGAAGTGACAGACAGGGCACGTCAGGGCTCCACAAGCCCATTCCAACCTACCCCAAGCCAGGACCTTTCCCCTACTCACTCACCGACCAAGGCTCCAAGCATGAATGGTGTGAGCTTGGTGAACACAATAGAGTTGGTTGGGCGATTTCCTTCAAAGACCTGCAGAAAACACCAAGGAATGTCTCCAAGTAAGTCCTGATCCCTAAACCCCTTGAAGGGAAGCACACCCTGCCCCAGAGGCTGAGACGTGCAGGTCTGTGAGGACAGGCCCTCCCATTCTGTAGGACAAGCCAGGCACGCCCCAAGCCCCTGCCTGGTGCCATAGCTTCACACCTCCAACTCCAGCATGCACCCCAAAGCCAAACGCAGAAGTGCTGACCTTATGTGGCAGCAGCCTCTCAAGGTCCTCTGGACTCTTGCCCGCAGCCTGGAGCTCCTTTCGGGCCTCCTCCGTCGATTTTCCCCTCATCAGGGCCTCTGTCTGGGCCAAGAAGTTGGCCAGGAGGATCTGATGAGCGAGACATCAGTTATGCTTGAGAGCACTGTCTGGGCTTCAGGCAGAGGGACAAGACCGCCTGGTACTTCTCAGCAGGGGTCAGTCCCAGCCTGGGTCACTCACTGTATAGCTCAGTTGGAGCGAGGGGGACACATCCGATGACACCACAAGGCAGGGAACAGTGATAACTGCTCTTTAAGAACTACACACCAGTGGCCAGGCGCGGTGGCTCATGCCTGTAATCCCGACACTTTGGGAGGCCGAGGCGGATGGACCACGAGGTGAGGAGCTCGAGACCAGCCTGACCAACATGGTGAAACCCCGTCTCTACTAAAAATACCAAAAAAAAATTTAGCTGGGCGTGGTGGCGCATGCCTGTCATCAGGCAGGAGGCTGAGGCAGGAGAATCACCTGAACCTGGGAGGCAGAGGGTGCAGTGAGCCAAGATCACGCCACTGCACTCCAGCCTGGGCGACAGACCTAGACTCCATCTCAAAAAAAAAAAAAAAAAGAAAAAAAAAAGAACTACACACCACTGCCAGGGGTCCTGCTCACAATTTTACCAACATCTATCTTTTAAGATCCTAAGAAGGTAGCTGGGCGTGGTGGTGTGCAACTGTAATTCCAGCTACTCTGGAGGCTTAAGCACGAGAATCACTTGAACCCAGGAGGCTGAGGTTGCAGTGAGCCAAGGTCGCACTACTGCACTCCAGCCGGGGCAACAAAGTGAAACGGTGTCTCGAAAAAAAAATAATACTAAGATCCTAAGGAGGAAAGGCATCATCGCCCTGTTCTAGTAGAGCCTTGGGTTCCACAAGTCCACAGTGCTGGATCACAGAACTATAGACAGGAACAATCAGAATTCAATCCAGCTCACTGACTCCCAAGATTGTGCTACCGTAACCCTGTGCTGCTCTGCACACCTAAGACAAAGCACAATAAATTCTCTGAAGGAGTTCGAGGGCAGCTTGGGCAACATACTGAGACTCCATCTCTACAAAATATAAAAATATATCAGCTGGGTGTGGTGGCGTGTGCCTGTTCCCAGCTACTCAGGAGGCTGAGGTAGGAGGATTGCTTGAGCCCAGGAGGGTGAGGCTGCAGAGAGCCTGATTGTGCCACTGCACCCCAGCCTGGGCAACAGAACAAGACTCTGTCTCTTTAAAAAAAAAAAAAAAAAAAAAAATTAGCCAGGCATGGTGTACATCTGTGGTCCCAGCTACTCAGGAGGCTGAGATAAAAGGATTGCTTGAGCCCAGGAGTTCAAGGCTGTAGTGAGCTATGATTGGGCCAGTGCACTCCAGCCTCAGCAACAGAGTGACATGCTATCTCTAAAATAAAAAAAATAAAATAAAATAAACAAAAGGGGAGATTTTCCTGGATTATCTAGTAGCCCCAATCTAATCACACTGGCCCTTAAAAGTAAAAGAGGGCCGGGCACGGTGGCTCATGCCTGTAATCCCAAAACTTTGGGAGGCCGAGGCAGGAGAATCACTTGAGCCCAGGAGTTGGAGACCAGCCTAGGCAACATAGTGAAATCCGGTCTCTACAAAAAGTTTAACAGTTAGCCAGGCATGGTGGTGTGTGCCTGTAAGTCTCAGCTATTTGAGGGGCCGAGGCAGGAAGACTGCTTGAGCCTGGGACGTTGAGAATACAGTGAACTGTGATCATGCCACTGTAAGTCCAGCCTAGACAACACAGCATGACACTGTCACTTAGGGAACAAAAGAAAAATGTAGAAGAGGAAGGTAAACAAGTCAGAGAGATGCAACAGAAGTGGCAAGAGAGAATCAAAGCTTCAGAGAAGGATTTAACCTGCCATTGCTGGTTCTGCAGTGAAGAGGCCCACAAGCTAGAGGATGCAGGTGACCTCTGAGAATCTGAGAACGACCTTCAGCCCACAGCAAGGAAGCTGGACTTCAGTTCCACAACCATAGAGAAATGAATTCTGCCAACCACCTGACAAGCACGGAAAAGGCTTTTCCCCTAAGGTCTCCAGAAAGAAACACAGTCCTGATGACACCTTGATTTCAGCCTGCAAGACTCTAAGCAGAGACACATCAGGGCCTGCTGGATATTTGAGCTTCAGAAACTCTTCAGATAGCCCAGGAAGGTGGCTCATGCCTATAATCCCAGCACTTAGGGAGGCCGAGGCAGGTGGATTACTTGAGGTCATGAGTTCAAGACCAGCCTGGCCAACATAGTGAAACCCCCCCTTTACCAAAACTACAAAAATTAGCGGCCATGGTGGTGAGTGCCAGTAGTCCCAGCTACTTGGGAGGCTGAGGCATAAGAATCACTTGAGGCCGGGAGGGGAAGGTTGCAGTGAGCCAAGATCGTGCCACTGCACTCCAGCCTGGGTGACAGAGCAAGACTCTATCCCCCCTCCCCACCCCACAAAAGAAGAGTGTTGTTTTAAGCCTCCATGTTTGTTATCATTTGTTACGGCAGGAATAGAAAACTAACGTGATTGCCAACCAATGCACTAGGTTTTCAGAGGTCTGGGTGCAATGTGAGCCAGACCTCCCAGATGGGGCCAGATGGGGGCCCTTACCTTGTGATGCAGACCCTTCCGTATGGGGTGCTGGGTCTGGACCGGGATGAGGAAGTCACAGGGTATCATCTTGGTGCCTGTGAAGGGCACTGTGGTCACCCACATGACCCCAGCCCATGGGAGCTAGCCATATGGCCTAGAGGAGGGCACTGACCTAAGTGAGATATCTCTTCTGGAAGATCCTTTCCCTCCCCAACATCACCCTTCCCAGGCCACAGGGGCCTACCTTGGTGGATGAGCTGGTAAAAAGCATGCTGGCCATTGGTCCCTGGCTCCCCCCACACAATGGGGCCTGTCTGGTGGTCCACACGGGTGCCAGATTTGGTGATGTATTTCCCATTGGACTCCATGTCGCCCTGGAAAAGGAACAGAAACCCAGTTCTTGGCAAAATGAAAGAACATTTAAAAAGAAAGAAAGAGGCTGAGCGCAGTGGCTCAAGCCTGTAATTCCACCACTTTGGGAGGCCAAGGCAGGCAGATCACCTGAGGTTGGAAGTTTGAGACCAGCCTGATTAACATGGAGAAGCCCTGTCTCTACTAAAAATACAAAATTAGCCAGGTGTGATGGCGCATGCCTGTAATCCCAGCTGCTTGGGAGGCTGAGGCAGGAGAATCGCTTGAACCCAGGAGGCGGAGGTTGTGGTGAGCCGAGATCATGCCACTGCACTTCAGACTGGGCAACAAGAGCAAAACTCCAACTCAAAAAAAAAAAAAAAAAAAAAAAGGGAAAGAAAAGAAAAGAAAGAAAAAAAACCCAACCCTCTTCCTGCAAGTCTTGATCCTTCACACACTGTACCCAAATCCTGCTCCTTCCTGCACCATGCCAAAGTCCTGCCCAGATGCTCCAGGCAGACCCACCCTGCCCTGACCCCGTGAGGTGGACCTGCACACGTGTCCACAGGCACGATCCCCTTCCTCCCCACACCGGTGAGGACACAGCCTCCCAACCTTTCCAGCTTAAGCCACTGTGCAGGAAGGACTCATGCCCAGGAAAAGGTGGGTCTGGAGGTCAGGCAAGGACCTCCCTAAAGACAAAATCGGTCACAAAATCAGCTCATTTCTTAAGGGAGAGCAGGCTGGGGTCCAGAGTGCACAGCTTCTTTTTTTCCCAAAGAGACAGAGTCTCCCTCTGTCACCCAGGCTGGAGTACAGTGGTAGAATCATAGCTCACTGAAGCCTCGACCTCTTGGGCTCAAGCAAGCCTCTTGCCTCAGCCTCCCAAGTAGCTGGGACTATAGGTGCCGCACCACCATGCCTGGCTACTGTTAGTTTTTGTGGGTTTTTTTGTAGAGACCGGGCCTCACTACGTTGCCCAGGCTGGTCTTGAACTCCTGGGCTCAAGCAATCCCCCCCAGCCTCTGCCTCCCAAGGTGCTGGGATTGCAGGCATCAGCCACTATGCCTGGCTAAGAGTACAGCCTTTGAGGGCTGTCACCACAACTAAACACTAGGCTTTGGGTACCCACCTGGGCCCTGGTCATGGCAACCCTCACCAAGGCAGCTGGGATTTGGGGAACCTTGGCCTCTCCTTCAGTCACAGGATTTGCTTCCAGGTGTTGGTGAAGCCTTCTGTACCTGCCCAAAGCAACTCAAGAGCTGCTGGACAGGGACTGGCTTTGTACTAAACAAAAGCAAGGATAGGGCTGGGCATGGTGGCTCATGCCTGTAATCCCAGCACTTTGGGAGGCCAAGGCAGGTAGATCGCTTGAGGCCAGGAGTTCGAAACCAGCCTGGGCAACATAGTGAAACCCCGTCTCCACTAAAAATACAAAAATTAGCCAGGCAAGGTGGTGCATGCCTGCAGTCCCAGCTACTCGGGAGGCTGAGGCACAGGAATTGCTTGAACTTAGGAAGCGGAGGTTGCAATGAGCCGAGATCGCGCCACTGCACTCCTGCCTGGGAAACAGAGTGAGAATCTGTTCAAAAAAAATAAAAGCAGGGACAGGTGTGGAAAAGCTTTCTGGGACATAATGTGACTAGGAGAGGGCCTGCTAAGCCTCTCGGGGGCTCTGGAGATCCCAAGGGAGAAGAGGGCCATGTAGTCCAAAGAGGCCACCACAGACTAGATACACACTTGCTTTTCTGGAGGGATAAAGGCAGTACAGGCTACAAGGGATTCCAGCTTGCAGCCCCACCCTATGTCCAAATCCCACCTCCTCAGACATGGACAGACCCAGATCCTCATACCTGTACCAGATCCTTCCTCCCCAGATACTAACAGACCTAGGGCCTCATACCAGGGCTAGATCCTACGTCCTCAGACACTATGGTAGGCATGCATAGTGATATGCAAGAAAGAAGTGACCCCAGCTGAGAAACATCCCCTGAGTCAAGCCAGGACCTCCCTAGCCAGGGCACCATGATCACCGGTCATGCCCGTCCCATGGTGATCAAACTCAGATGACACTCAAATGGAACCAACCTCAGTTACAAAGATTCATCCTGAGACAAGGAGCACAGATGGATCTTGGCCAGGCCCAAGGGCAATGGGGCAAAGAGCTCCTGGAGGAGCTGAAACCCAGGTTCCTAGACCTCCCAGACCCCCCACAAATCCTGCTGACTCCAAGGCCTGGCTTGGCAGCTGGTACCTGCTGGAAGTACGCAGCAAAGCGGTGCAGGTACTGGTCATAGGGCAGCATGGCGTGTGTCTCACACCCAAAGCAGTTGATGTACCAGATACCCAGCAGGGCCAGCAAGATGGGGGCGTTCTTCTCCAGGGGCGTCGTGCGGAAGTGCTGGTCCTGAAACAGGAGCAGGATGAGTGGGAGCTGAGCAGCTGCACGGGGAGGGGAGGGACAGTACAGTGGGGGAGAAAGCGGGGGACCAGGACCAACACACGCGCCTCTGGCCAGCACTTGGCAGAGAACCAGCCTCAGCACTCACCATCCAGTGAGCCCCCGAGAGCAGCTGCTCGAAGTTGTCAAAACCTGTGACACAAAAGCAGAGTCAACAGAAGTGGCCACACCCTGCATCCTGTGGGCAGTGGGCACAGCTCCTTCTGCAACAAAGGAAGGCTGCATGGAGAGCCAGAAGATACGACATGGGAGGACTCGAGCCTAGACAAAGCCCCTCCAGTGAGAGGTGGCCCTGAGTGCAGGGATCTGACTCTGCCTAGGATAGGAGAGAAACAGGACTGCAGTTGTGAGGGGCAAAGACGGGGGCCAACTTGCACACGCAAAAAAACCCAGACCTTCCTTCTGGACATGAAATAAATATCCCAGCCAGCTGCAGAGAGGCCAGCAGCCTGTGAGGACAGCATGATGTTCAGGGACACGAGCCCCCTACCCCGACCTTAGACTGCAACACTGTCTCCCACAGGGGCTGCAAGACACAGAAACACACTCACCCACGTGCAGGGCAATGGAGAGTCCGATGGCCGACCACAGCGAGTAGCGTCCTCCCACCCACTAGGAGAGACAGGACAAGGTGCTGAGGGAGGGCCGGCACACCCCGCCCCCCACCTCCTGCCGGAAACCCTGTCCCTGGTCTTGCACAGGGGCGTCTCGGAGGGCCCTGGCCCAACCCACCTCCAGGAAGCAAGGCAGCAGGCAGGTGCTGGCAACACATGGGAAGACCAACAGGGCAGACTACAGATGACTGACCACAGCCACAAGACAAACTGAAGAGCTTACCGTGGTCTTCCCTGAGATGTCGGGCCCTGTCTCTGCAGACACCAGCAGACCCAGGACCTCATACCTGTGCCACGGCCCACCTCCTCAGACACGGACACACCCAGGGCCTCATACCTGTGCCAGGGCCCACCTCCTCAGACACGGACAGACCCCAGGCCTCATACCTGTGCCAGGGCCCACCTCCTCAGACACGGACACACCCAGATCCTCATACTCATACCAGATCCTACCTCCTCAGATATGGACAGACCCAGGGTCTCACACCCATGCCCAGCCTCACCTCCCCAGACACTGACAGACCCAAGGCCTCATACCTGCACACAGCTTCAACTCTTTAGACATGGTCAGACCCAGATGCTCACGCCTGTGCCAGATCCTACCTCCTCAGACATTGAAAAACCCAGATCCTCATACCTGTATGAGATCCTACCTCCTCAGATACTGACAGACCCAGATCCTCATACCAGGGCCAGATCCTACTTCTTCAGACACTAGAAGACACAGACCCTCCTACCAGGGCCAGATCCTACCTCCTCAAATACTGACAAACCCAGATCCTCATACCAGGGCCAGATCCAACAACTTCAGACACTGACAGACTCAGGTCTTCATACCTGTATCAGATGCTACCTCCTCAGACATAGACCCAGATCCTAATACCTGTATCAGATCCTACTTCTTCAGTTACAGAGACATGAAGATCCTCACACCTGTACCAGATTCCTAATTCCTCAGACACTGACACACACACACATCCTCATACCTGTACCAGATTCCTACCTCTTCAGATATTGACAGACTCAGATGCTCATAAGGGGGCCAGATCCAACCTCCTCAGACATGAACAGATGCAGATCCTCACACCTGTACCAGATCCTACCTCTTCAGCCACGGGGGCAGGGAGTAAACCCAGATCCTCACACCTACACCAGATCCTACCTCCTCAGACACTGCAATACCAAATACTCATGCCTGTACGAGGTCATACCTCCTGGATACAGACAGACCCAAATCCTCAAACCTGTACCAGATTCCTACGTCCTCAGATATTGACAGAACCAGCTCCTCATACTGGTACGAGATCCTACCTCCTCAGACATGAACAGACCCAGATCCTCCAGGGCCAGACCCTACCTCCTCAGATACTGACAGATCCAGATCCTCATACCAGGGCCAGATCCTACCTTCTCTGACACTGACAGACCCAGATCCTTATAAGTGCACCAGATCCTCCCTCCTAAGACATGAACAGACCAAGATCCTCATACTCATGCCAGATCCTCCCTCCTGAGATATGGACAGACCCAGAACCTACCTCCTCAGACATGGAGAGACCCAGATCCTCATAACAGGGCCAGGTCCTACCTTCTCAGACACTGACAACCCAGATCCTCATGCTTGTACCAGATTCCTACCTGCTCAGATATTGAAAGACCCAGATCCTCAAACCAGGGCCAGATCCTACCTTCTCAGACATTGAAAAACCTAGATCCTTGTATCTATGCCAGATCCTACCTCCTCAGACATGGACAGACCCAGAGCCTCTCACCTGTACCAGAGCCTACCTCCTAAGACATTGACAGACTCAGATCCTCATACCAGGGCCAGATCCTACTTCCTCAGATATTGACAGATCCAGATCCTTATACCCATGCTCAGATACTACCTCTTCAGCTACTGACAGACCCAGATCCTCATAATCCTAATGGGCCAGATCCTGCCTTCTCAGACATGAACAGACCCAGATCCTTATACCTGCTCCAGATCCTACCTCCGCACACATGAACAGACCCAGATCCTCATACTCATGCCAGATCCTACCTCCTCAGACACGGACAGACTCAGATCCTACCTCCTCAGATATGGAGAGATCCACATCCTCATACCAGAGCCAGGTCCTACCTCCTCAGACATTGAAAGATGCAGATATATCATATGTGTACCAGATTCCTACCGCCTCCAACCCTAACAGACCCAGATCCTCATGCCTGTAACAGATTCCTACCTCCACAGACATAGAGAGACCCTGATCCTCGTACCTCTACTAGATTCCTACCTCCTCAGATATTGAAAGACCCAGATCATCATACCAGGGCCAGATACTACCTTCTCAGACATTGACAGATCCAGATCCTTCTATTTGTGCCAGATCCTACCTCCTCAGACATGGACAGACCCAGATCCTAATACCTGCATCAAATCCTACCTCCTCAGACATGATCCTACATGAACAGACCCAGATCCTTGTATCTGTACCAGATTTCTACCTTCTCACACATGGAGAGACCCAGATCCTCATACCTGTACCAGATCCTACCTCCTCAGAGATGGACAGACCCAGATCCTCACATCGGTATCAGATCCTACCTCCAGACATGGAGAGACCCAAATCCTAACACCTGTACCACATCCTACCTCCTCAGACATTGACAGACACAGATCCTCATGCAAGGGCCAGATCCTACCTCCTCAGATACTGGCAGTCCCAGATCCTTCTACCGGCACCCAGATCCTACCTCCTCAGACACTGACAGACCAAGTTCTTCATGATCCTCACACCAGGGCCAGATCCTACCTGCTCAGACACTGACAGACCCAGATCCTCATAAGCCTCATACCAGAGCCAGATCCCACCTCCTCAGACACTGACAGACCCAGATCCTCATACCTGTACCAGATTCCTACCTCCTCAGACAGACAGACCCAGATCTTCACACATGTACTAGATTGGTACCTCCTCAGATATTGACAGACCCAGATCCTCATACCAAGGCCAGATCCTACCTTCTCAAACAATTGAAAGACCCAGATCCTTATATCTGTGCCAGATCCTACCTCTGCAGACATGAACAGAGCCAAATCCTCATAGTCCTGCCAGATCCTACCTCCGCAGACATGGACAGAAACAGACCCTACCTCCTCAGACATGGAGAGATGCAGATCCGCATACCAGGGCCAGGTCTTATCTCTTCATACATTGACAGACCCAGATCCTCATGCCTGTAACAGATTCCTACCTCCTCAGACATGAAGAGACTCAGATCCACATACCTGTACTAGATTTGTACCTCCTCAGATATTGAAAGACCCATATCCTCAAATCAGGGCCAGATTCTATCTTCTCAGACATTGAAAGACCTAGATCCTTATATCTGAGCCAGATCCTACCTCCTCAGACATGGACAGACCCAGATCCTCACACCTCTACCAGTTCCTACTTACTCATACATGGAGAGACCCAGATCCTAACACCTGTACCACAGCCTACCTTCTAAGACACTGACAGACTCAGATCCTCATACCAGAGGCAGATCCTACCTCCTCAGATACTGACAGACCCAGATCCTCATACAAGGGCCAGATCCTGTACCAGATCCAACCTCCTCAGACATGGAGAGACACAGATCCTCATACCAGAGGCAGATCCTACCTCCTCAGATACTGACAGACCCAGATCCTCATACAAGGGCCAGATCCTGTACCAGATCCAACCTCCTCAGACATGGAGAGACCCAGATCCTCATACCAGCACCAGATTCCTACCTCCTCAGATACTGAAAGACCCAGATCCTCATACAAGGGCCAGATCCTACCTTTTCAGACATTGAAAGATCCAGATCCTTATACCTGCTCCAGATCCTACCGCTGCAGACATGGACAGACCCAGATCCTCATACTCATGCCAGATCCGACCTCCTCAGACACGGGCACACCCAGATCCTACCTCCTCAGACATGGAGAGACCCAGATCCTCAAATCAGGGCCAGGTCCTATCTCCTCAGACATTGACAGATGCAGATCCACATACGTGTACCAGATTCCTACCTCCTCAAACACTGACAGGCCCAGATCGTCATACCAGGGAGAGATCTTACCTCCTCACACATTGACAGGCCCAGATCCTCATGCCTGTAACAGACTCCTACCTCCTCAGTCATGAAGAGACCCAGATCTTCATACCTGTACCAAATTCCTACCTCCTCAGATACTGAAAGACCCAGATCCTCATACAAGGGCCAGATCCTACATTCTCAGACACTGATAGACCCAGATCCCTATAATTGCGCCGTCCTACCTCCTGAGACATGGACAGACCCAGATCCTTATATCTGTGCCAGATACTACCTCCTCAGACATGGACAGACCAAGATCCTCATACCTGTACCAGATCCTACCTCCTCAGAAATTGACAGACTCAGATCCTCATACCACGGCCAGATCCTACCTCCTCAGATACTGACAGATACAGATCCTTATACCCGCACCCAGATACTACCTCTTCAGATACTGACAGACCCAGATCCTCAAAATCCTAATGGGTCAGATCCTACCTCCTCAGATACTGACAGATACAGATCCTTATACCCGCACCCAGATACTACCTCTTCAGATACTGACAGACCCAGATCCTCAAAATCCTAATGGGCCAGATCCTACCATTTCAGACATGGATAGACCCAGATCCTCAAAACAGGACCAAATCCTACCTCCTCAGACACTGACAGACCCAGATCCTCATACCTGTACCACAGCCAACCTTCTCAGACATGGAGAGACCCAGATCCTCATACCTGTACTAGATTCATTCCTCCTCAGATATTGACAGACCCAGATCCTCATACCAAGGCCAGAGCCTACCTTCGCAGACATTAAGAGACCCAGATGCTTATATCTGCGCCAAATCCTACTTCCCCAGACATGGACAGAGCCAGATCCTCATACTCATGCCAGATCCTACCTCCTCAGACATGGACAGACCCAGATCCTACCTCCACAGACATGAAGAGACCCAGATCCTCATACCAGGGCCAGGTCCCACCTCCTCAGATGTGGGCAGACCAAGAAACTAATATGTGTACCAAATCCTACCTCCTCAGACATGAACGGACCCAGATCCTCACACCTGTACCAGATCCCACCTCCTCAGACGTTTACAGACTCAGATCCTCATACCAGGGCCAGATCCTACCTCCCCAGATACTGACTGCCAGATCCTTGTACTGGCACCCAGATACTACCTCATCAGATACTGAGAGACCCATATGTTCGTAATCCTCATATCACAGTCAGATCCTACCTTCTCAGACATGGACAGACCCCGATCCTCATACTGGGGCCAGATCCTACCTCCTTAGACAATGACAGACCCAGATCCTCATGCCTGTAACAGTTTCCTACCTCCTCAGACATGAAGAGACCCAGATCCATATACCACAGCCAGGTCCTACCTCCTCAGACATTGACAGACCCAGATCCTCATACCTGTACCAGATTCCTACCTCCTCAGATATTGAAAGACCGAGATCCTCAAACAAGGGCCAGATCCTACCTTCTCAGACATTAAAAGATCTAGATCCTGATATCCATGCCAGATCCGACCTCCTCAGACATGGACAGACCCAGATCCTAATACATGCACCAAATCCTACCTCCTCAGACACGAACACACCCAGATCCTTATATCTGTACCAGATTCATAACTCCTTAGACATGGACAGACCC
This sequence comes from Pan troglodytes, assembly GCF_028858775.2. NCBI lineage: Eukaryota > Metazoa > Chordata > Mammalia > Primates > Hominidae > Pan > Pan troglodytes. Next base: position 37,515,175 of record NC_072418.2, on the reverse strand, counting down.
AGATCCCAATATCTGTACCAGATCCTACTTCGTGAGACATGGAGAGACCCAGATCTTCACACCAGTACCACATCCTACCTCCTCAGACATGGACAGACTCAGATCCTCATACCTGGGCCAGATCTTACCTCCTCAGACACTGACAGATCCAAATCCTTATACCTGCACCCAGATCCTACCTCCTCAGATACTGACAGTACCAGATCCTTATACCTGCACCCAGATCCTACTTCCTCAGATACTAACAGACCCAGATCCTCATAATCCTAATGGGTCAGATCCTACCTTCTCAGACAAGGACAGACCCAGATACCCATACCAGGGCAAGATCCTATCTCCTCAGACACTGACTGACCCAGATCCTCACACCTGTACCAGATTCAACCCCCTCAGAGATGGAGAGATCCACGTCCTCATATGAGCGCCAGATTCCTACCTCCTCAGATATTGACAGACCCAGATCCTCATACCAGGGCCAGATCCTACCCTCTCAGACATTGAAATACCCAGATCCTTATACCTGCTCCAGATCCTACCTCCGCATATGTGGACAGACCCAGATCCTCATACTCATGCCAGATCCTACCTCCTCATACACGGACAGATCCAGATCCTACCTTCTCAGACATGGGGAGACACAGATCATCATACCAGGCCAGATCGTACCTCTTCACACACTGACAGACCCAGATCCTCATGCCTGTAACAGATTCCTCCCTCCTCAGACATGGAGAGACCCAGATCCTCATACCTGTACTAGATTCCTACCTCTTCAGATATTGAAAGACTCAGATCCTCATACCAAGGCCAGATCCTACCTTCTCAGACATGAAAAGACCCAGACCCTTATGCCTGCTCCAGATCCTAACTCCTCAGACATGGACAGACCCAGATCTTCACACTTGTACCAGATCCCACCTGCTCAGACACTGACAGACCCAGATCCTCATACCTGTACCAGATCCTACCTCCTCAGATATAAACAGACCCAGATCCTCACACTTGTACCAGATCCTACCTCCAGATATGGAGAGACCCAGATCTTCATACCTGTATCAGATTCGTACCTCCTCAGATATTGAACGACCCAGATCCTCAAACCAAGGCCAGATCCTACCTCCTCAGATACTGACAGATCCAGATCCTTATACCCACACCCAGATCCTACCTCCTCAGATACTGACAGATCCAGATCCTTATACCCACACCCAGATCCTACCTCCTCAGATACTGACAGTCTCAGATCCTCATAATCCTCCTATCAGGGCCAGATCCTACCTTCTCAGACATGGACAACCCAGAGCCTCATACAGGGGCCAGATCCTACTTCCTCAGACCCTGATAGACCCAGACCCTCATACCTGTACCCGCAGCTAGATCCCACCTCCTCAGATACTGACAGACTCAAATCCTCATAAGCCTCATACCAGGGCCAGATCCTACCTCCTCAGACACTGACAGAACCAGATCCTCCAACCTGTACCAGATTCCTACCTCCTCAGACATAGACAGACCTAGATCCTCACACTTGTACCATATCCTACCCCCTCGGACCCAGATCCTCATACCTGTACTAGATTCGTACATCCTCAGATACTGACAAACTCAGATCCTCATACCAAGGCCAGATCCTACCTTGTCAGACATTGAAAGACCCAGATCCTTATATCTGTGCCAGATATAGTTATGCCAGATCCTACCTCTGCAGACATGGAAAGACCCAGATCCTACCTCCACAGACATGAAGAGACCCAGTTCTGCATACCAGGGCCAGGTCCTACCTCCTCAGACATTCACAGACCCAGATCCTCAGGCCTGTAACAGATTCTTACCTCCTCAGAAATGAAGAGACCCAGATCCGTATACCAGGGCAATGTCCTACCTCCTCAGACTTGACAGACCCAGATCATCATACCTGTACCAGATTCCTACCTCCTCAGATATTGAAAGACCTAGATCCTCAAACGAGGGACAGATCCTACCTTCTCAGACATTAAAAGACCTAGATCCTTATATCTGTGCCAGATCCTACCTCCTCAGACATGGACAGACCCAGATCCTCATACCTGTACCAGATCCTACTTCCTGAGACATGGAGAGACCCAGATCTTCACACCTGTACCAGACCCTACCTCCTCAGACATGGACAGACTCAGATCCTCATACCAGGGCCACATCTTACCTCCTAAGACACTGACAGATCCAGATCCTTATACCTGCACCCGGATCCTACCTCCTAAGATACTGACAGACCCAGAGCCTCATAATCCTAATGGGCCAGATCCTACCTTCTCAGACATGGACAGACCCAGATACCCACACCAGGGTCAGATCCTACTTCCTCAGACAGTGACAGACTCAGATCCTCATACCTGTACCAGATTCAACCCCCTCAGAGATGGAGAGACCCACATCCTCATACGAGAGCCAGATTCCTACCTCCCCAGATATTGACAGACCCAGATCCTCATACCAGGGCCAGATCTTACCTCTTCACACATTGACAGAACCAGATCTTCATGCCTATAACAGATTCCTACCTTCTCAGACGTGGAGAGACCCAGATACTCATACCTGTACTAGATTCCTGGTATATAACTCCTTAGATATTGAAAGACTCAGATCCTCATGCCAGGGCCAGACCCTACCTTCTCAGACATGGTCAGACTCAGATCCTCATACTCATCCCAGATCCTACCTCTGCAGACATGGACAGACCCAGATCCTCATACTCATGCCAGATCCTACCTCCTCAGACATGGGGAGACACAGATCCTCATACCAGGGCCAGATCTTATCTCTTCACGCATTGACAGACCCAGATCTTCATGCCTATAACAGATTTCTACCTTCTCAGACATGGAGAGACCCAGATCTTCATACCTGTACTAGATTCCTACCTTCTCAGATATTGACAGACTCTGATCCTCATACCAGGGCCAGATCCTACCTTCTCAGATATTGAAAGATCCAGATCCTTATATCTGTGCCAGATCCTACCTCCTCAGATATGGACAGGCCCAGATCCTCACACTTGTACCAGATCCTACCTGCTCAGACATAGAGAGATCCAGATCTTCACACTTGTACCACATCCTACCTCCTGAGACATTGACAGACTCAGATACCCATACCAGCACCAGATCCTACCTCCTCAGATACTGACAGATCCAGATCCTTAAACCAGCACCCAGATCCTACCTCCTCAGACACTGATAGACTCGATCCTCATACCAGCACCTGATCCTACCTCCTCAGACACTGACAGACTCAATCCTCATACCAGGGCCAGATCCTACCTTCTCAGACATGGTCAGACCCAGATCCTCATACCAGGGCCAGATCCTACCTCCTCAGACACTGACAGACCCAGATCCTCACACCTGTACCAGATTCCTACCTCCTCAGATACAGACAGATCCAGATCTTCACACCTGTACCAGATCCTACCTCCTCAGACATAAACAGACCCAGATCCTCATACCTGTTCCAGATTCGTATTTCCTCAGATATTGACAGACCCAGATCCTCATACCTGCGCCAGATCCTACCTCTGCAGACATGGACAGACCGAGACCCTCATACTCATGCCAGATCCTACCTCCTCAGACACAGGCAGATCCAGATCCTACCTTCTCAGACATGGGGAGACAGAGATCTTCATACCAGGGCCAGGTCTTACCTCTTCACACATTGACAGACGCAGATCTTCATGTCTGTAAGAGATTCCTACCTCTTCCAACATGGAGAGACCCAGATCCTCACACCTGTACTAGATTCCTATCTCCTCAGATATTGAAAGACTCAGATCCTCATACCATGGCCAGATCCTACCTTCTCAGACATTGAAAGACCCAGATCCTTATACCTGCTCCAGATCCTACCTCCTCAGACATGGACAGACCCAGATCCTTACACTTGTACCAGATCCTACCTGCTCAGAAATAGAGAGACCCAGATCCTCACACCTGTACAGATCCTACCTCCTCAGATATAAATAGACCCAGATCCTCACACTTGTACCAGATCCTACCTCCAGACATGGAGAGAACCAGATCTTCATACCTGTATCAGATTCGTACCTCCTCAGATATTGAACGACCCAGTTCCTCAAACCAAGGCCAGATCCTACCTCCTCAGATACTGACAGATCCAGATCCACCTCCTCAGACACTGACAGACTTGATTCTCATACCAGCACCAGATCCTACCTCCTCAGACACTGACAGACTCGATCCTCATACCAGCACCAGATCCTACCTCCTCAGACACTGACAGACTCGATCCTCATACCAGCGCCAGATCCTACCTCCTCAGATACTGACAGACCCAGATCCTCATAATCCTATCAAGGCCAGATCCTACCTTCTCAGACATGAGCAACCCAGAGCCTCATACGGGGGCCAGATCCTACCTCCTCAGACACTGACACACCCAGATCCTCATACCTTTAATCACACCCAGATCCTACCTCCTCAGATACTGACAGACTTAAATCCTCATAAGCCTCATACCAGGGCCAGATCCTACCTTATCAGACATGGACAGACCCAGATCCTCATACCACGGCCAGATCCTACCTCCTCAAATATTGACAGACCCAGATCCTCATACCTGTACCAGATCCTACTTCCTTAGACATGCAGAGACCCAGATCCTTATACCAGGGCCCGAGCTTACCTTCTAAGACACTGACAGATCCAGATCCTTATACCTGCACCCGGATCCTACCTCCTCAGATACTGACAGATCCAGATCCTCACACCTGTACCAGATCCTACTTCCGCAGACATGGAGAGACCTAGATCCTTATACCAAGGCAAGATGTTACCTCCTAAGACACTGACAGATCCAGATCCTTATACCTGCACCCGGATCCTACCTCCCCAGAAACTGACAGACCCAGATCCCCATAATCCTAATGGGCCAGATCCTACCTTCTCAGACAAGGACAGACCCAGATACCCATACCAGGATCAGATTCTACCTCCTCAGACACTGACAGACCCAGATCTCATACCTGTACAAGATTCAACCCCCTCAGAGATGGAGAGACCCACATCCTCATACAAGGGCCGGATTCCGACCTCTTCAGATATTGACAGACCCAGATCCTCATACCAGGGCCAGATCCTACCTTCTCAAACATTGAAAGACCCAGATCCTTATACCTGCTCCATATCCTACCACTGCAGACATGGACAAACCCAGATCCTCATACTCATGCCAGATCCTACCTCCTAAGACATGGGCAGACCCAGAGGCTACCTCCTCAGACATGGGGAGACACAGATCCTCATACCAGGGCCAGATCTTACCTCTTCACACATTGACAGACCCAGATCTTCATGCCTATAACAGATTTCTACCTTCTCAGACATGGAGAGACCCAGATACTCATACCTGTACTAGATTCCTACCTTCTCAGATATTGAAAGCCTCAGATCCTCATACCAGGGCCAGATCCTACCTTCTCAGACATTGAAAGATCCAGATCCTTATATCTGCGCCAGATCCTACCTCCCCAGACATGGACAGACCCAGATCCTCACACTTTTACCAGATCCTACCTGATCAAACATACAGAGACCCAGATCTTCACACTTGTACCAGATCCTACCTCCTCAGACATTGACAGACTCAGATCCTCATACCAGCGCCAGATCCCACCTCCTCAGATACTGACAGATCCAGATCCTAATACCGGCACCCAGATCCTACCTCCTTAGATACTGACAGTCCCAGATCCTCCTAATCCTCCTAGGGCCAGATCTTACTGTCTCAGCCATGAGCAACCCAGAGCCTCATACCAGGGCCACATCCCACCTCCTCAGATACTGACAAAACAGATCCTCAAACCTGTACCTGCACCAAGATCCTACCTCCTCAGACACTGACAGACCCAAATCCTCATAAGCCTCATATCAGGGCCAGATCCTACCTTCTCAGACATGGTCAGACCCAGATCCTCATACCAGGGCCAGATCCTACCTCCTCAGACACTGAAAGACCCAGATCCTCATACCTGTACCAGATTCCTACCTCCTCAGATATAGACAGACCCGCATCTTCACACCTATACAAGATCCTACCGCCTCGGACATAGACAGACCCAGATCCTCATACCTGTACCAGATTCGTACCTCCTCAGATATTGACAGACCCAGATCCTCATACCTGTACCTGATCCTACTTCCTCAGACATGGAGAGACCCAGATCCTCATACCTGTGCCAGATTCAACCCCTCAGAGATGGAGAGACCCGCATCCGCATACGGGGACCGGATTCCTACCTCCTCAGATATTGACGGACCCAGATTCTCATACCAGGGCCAGATCCTACCTTCTCAGACATTGAAAGAGCCAGATCCTTATATCTGCACCAGATCCTACCTCATCAGACATGGACAGACCCAGATCCTCATACTCATGCCAGATCTTACCTCCTAAGACATGGGTAGACCCAGACGCTACCTCCTCAGACATGGGGAGACACAATGCTCATACCAGGGCCAGATCTTACCTCTTCACACATTGACAGACCCAGATCTTCATGCCTATAACAGATTTCTACCTTCTCAGACATGGGGAGATCCAGATACTCATACCTGTACTAGATTCCTACCTCCTCAGATATTGAAAGACTCAGATCCTCATACCAGGGCCAGATCCTACCTTCTCAGACATGGACAGACCCAGATACCCATACCAGGGCCAGATCCTACTTCCTGACACTGACAGACCCAGATCCTCATACCTGTACCAGATTCAACCCCTCAGAGATGGAGAGACCCACATCCTCATACGAGGGCCGGATTCCTACCTCCTCAGATATTGACGGACCCAGATCCTCATACCAGGGCCAGATCCTACCTTCTCAGACATTGAAAGAGCCAGATCCTTATATCTGCACCAGATCCTACCTCCTCAGACATGGACAGACCCAGATCCTCATACCAGGGCCAGAGCTTACCTCTTCACACATTGACAGACACAGATCTTCATGCCAGTAACAGATTCCTACCTTCTCAGACATGGGGAGATCCAGATACTCATACCTGTACTAGACTCCTACCTCCTCAGATATTGAAAGACTCAGATCCTCATACCAGGGCCAGATCCTACCTTCTCACACATTGAAAGACCCAGATCCTTATACCTGCCCCAGATCCTACCTCCTCAGACATGGACAGACCCAAATCCTCATACTCATGCCAGATCCTACCTCCTCAGACATGGGGAGACACAGATCCTCATACCTATACTAGATTCCTACCTCTTCAGATATTGAAAGACTCAGATCCTCATACCAGGGCCAGATCCTACCTTCTCAGATATTGAAAGAACCAGATCCTCATACCTGCGCCAGATCCTACCTCCTCAGATATGGACAGACCCAGATCCTCATACTCATGCCAGATCCTACCTCCTCAGACATGGACAGGCCCAGATCCTCACACTTTTACCAGATCCTACCTGCTCAGACATAGAGAGACCCAGATCTTCACACGTCTACCAAATCCTACCTCCTCAGACACTGACAGACTCAGATCCTCAAACCAGCGCCAGATCCTACCTCCTCAGATACTGACAGATCCAGATCCTTATACCGGCACCCAGATCCTACCTCCTCAGATGCTGACAGTCCCAGATCCTCATAAGCCTCATACCAGGGCCAGATCCTACCTTCTCAGACATGGTCAGACCCAGATCCTCATACCAGGGCCAGATCCTACCTTCTCAGACAGACCCAGATCCTCATACCACGGACAGATCCTACCTCCTCACATATTGACAGACCCAGATCCTCATACCTGTACCAGATCCTACTTCCTCAGACATGGAAAGACCTAGATCCTTATACCAGGGCCAGATCTTACCCCCTAAGACACCGACAGATCCAGATCCTTATACCCACACCCAGATCCTACCTCCTCAGATACTGACAGACTCAGATCCTCACAATCCTAATGGGCCAGATCCTACCTTCTCAGACATGGACAGACCCAGATACCCATACTAGGGCCAGATCCTACCTCCTGACACTGACAGACCCAGATCCTCATACCTGTACCAGATTCAACCCCTCAGAGATGGAGAGACCCGCATCTGCATACGAGGGCCGGATTCCTACCTCCTCAGATATTGACGGACCCAGATCCTCATACCAGGGCCAGATCCTACCTTCTCACACACTGAAAGATCCAGATCCTTATATCTGTGCCAGATCCTACCTCCTCAGACATGGACAGACCCAGATCCTCATACTCATGCCAGATCCTACCTCCTAAGACAGGGGTAGACCCAGATGCTACCTCCTCTGACATGGGGAGACACGATCCTCATACCAGGGCCAGATCTTACCTCTTCACAAATTGACAGACCCAGATCTTCATGCCTGTAACAGATTCCTACCTTCTCAGACAGGGAGAGACCCAGATACTCATACCTGTACTAGATTCCTCCCTCCTCAGATATTGAAAGACTCAGATCCTCATACCAGGGACAGATTCTACGTCCTCAGACATGGACAGACCCAAATCCTCATACTCATGCCAGATCCTACCTTCTCAGACATGGAGAGACCCAGAAACTCATACCTGTACTAGATTCCTACCTCCTCAGATATTGAAAGACTCAGATCCTCATACCAGGGCCAGATCCTACCTTCTCAGATATTGAAAGACCCAGATCCTCCCTCCTCAGATATGGACAGACCCAGATCCTCATAGTCATGCCAGATCCTACCTCCTCAGACATGGACAGGCCTGGATCCTCACACTTTTACGAGATCCTACCTGCTCAGACATAGAGAGACCCAGATCTTCACACTTGTACCAAATCCTACCTCCTCAGAATTGACAGACTCACATCCTCATACCAGCGCCAGATCCTACCTCCTCAGACACTGACAGAGCCAGATCCTTATACCGGCATCCAGATCCTACCTCCTCAGATACTGACAGTCCCAGATCCTCATAATCCTCCTATCAGGGCCAGATCCTACTGTCTGAGACATGAACAACCCAGAGCCTCATAAGGGGGCCAGATCCTACCTCCTCAGACACTGACAAAACAGATCCTCAGACCTGTACCCGCACCCAGATCTTACCTCCTCAGATACTGACAGACCCAAATCCTCGTAAGCCTCATACCAGGGCCAGATCCTACCTTCTCAGACATGGTCAGACCCAGATCCTCATACCAGGGCCAGATCCTACCTCCTCAGACACTGGCAGACCCAGATCTTCATACCTGTACCAGATTCCTACCTCCTCAGATACAGACAGACCCAGATCTTCACACTTGTACCAGATCCTACCTCCTTGGACATAGACAGACCCAGATCCTCATACCTGTACCAGATTCATACCTCCTCAGATACTGACAGACCCAGATCCTCATACCTGTACCTGATCCTACTTCCTCAGACATGGAGAGACCCAGATCCTCATACCTGCACCAGATCCTACCTCTGCAGACATGGACAGACCCAGATGCTCATACTCATGCCAGATCCTACCTCCTCAGACACAGGCAGATCCAGATCCTACCTCCTCAGACATGGGGAGACACAGATCCTCATACCAGGGCCAGATCTTATCTCTTCACACATTGACAGACCCAGATCTTCATGCCTGTAACAGATTCCTACCTTCTCAGACATGGAGAGACCCAGATACTCATACCTGTACCAGATCCCTACCACCTCAGATATTGAAAGCCTCAGATCCTCATACCAGGGCCAGATCCTACCTTCTCAGACATTGAAAGACCCAGATCCTTATACCTGCACCAGATCCTACCTCCTCAGACATGGACAGACCCAAATCCTCATACTCATGCCAGATCCTACCTGCTCAGACATAGAGAGACCCAGATCCTCACACCTGTACCAGATCCTACCTCCTCAGACACTGACAGACTCAGATCCTCATACCAGCACCAAATCCTACCTCCTCAGACACTGACAGACTCGATCCTCATACCAGCACCAGATCCTACCTCCTCAGATACTGACAGATCCAGATCCTCATAATTCTCCTATCAGGGCCAGATCCTACCTTCTCAGACATGGGCAACCCAGAGCCTCATATGGGGGCCAGATCCTACCTCCTCAGACACTGACAGACCCAGATCCTCATACCTGTACCTGCACCCAGATCCTAACTCCTCAGATACTGACAGACCTAAATCCTCATAAGCCTCATACCAGGGCTACATCCTACCTTCTCAGACATGGACAGACCCAGATCCTCAAACCAGGGCTAGATCCTACCTCCTCGCATATTGACAGACCCAGATCCTCATACCTGTACCAGATCCTATTTCCTCAGACATGGAAAGACCCAGATCCTTATACCTGCACCAGATCCTACCTCTGCAGACATGGACAGACCCAGGTCCTCATATTCATGCAAGAGCCTACCTCCTCAGACACGGACAGACCCAGATCCTACCTCCTCAGACATGGGGAGACCTCGATCCTACCTCCTCAGACATGGACAGACCCAGACCTTACCTCCTCAGGCATGGAGAGACCCAGATCCTCATACTTGTACGATTCCAACCTCCTCAGACATTGACAGACCCAGATCCTCATACCAGGGCCAGGTCCTACCTCCTCAGACATTGATAGATGCAGATCTTCATACCTGTACCAGATTCCTACCTCTTCAGATATTGACAGACCCAAATCGTCATATTCATGCCAGATCCTACCTCCTCAGACATGGACAGACCCAGATCCTACCTCCTCAGATATGGAGACATCCAGATCCTGCCTCCTCAGATATGGAAAGACCCAGATCCTCATACTTGTACGATTCCTAACTCCTCAGACGTTGACAGACCCAGATCCTCATACCAGGGCCAGGTCCTACCTCCTCAGACATTGACAGATGCAGATCCCATACCTGTACCGGATTCCTACCTCTTCAGATATTGACAGACCCAGATCCTCACACCAGGGCCAGATCCCACCTCCTAGGACACTGGAAGACACAGATCATCATACCAGGGCCAGATCACACCTCCTCAGATATTGACCGACCCAGATCCTTATACCTGCATCAGATCCTACCTCCTCAGGCATTGACAGATCCAGATCCTTAGACACTGACCGACCCAGATCCTTATATGTGCATCAGATCCTACCTCCTCAGACATGGACAGTCCCAAATCCTCAATACTGTACCAGATCTTACCTCCTCATACCCTGACAGACCCAGATCCTTATATCTGCACCAGATCCTACGTCCTCAGATATTGACAGACCCAGATCCTCATACTTGTGCCAGTTCCCACCTCCTCAGAAATTGACAGACCGAGATCTTCCTACTAGGGCCAGATCCTACCTCCTCAGAAACTGACAGATGCAGATCCTCTTACCAGTGCCAGATCCTACCTCCTCAGACATTAACAGACCCAGATCCTCACACCTGTACCAGATCCTACCTTCTCAGACATTGAAAGACCCAGATCCTTATACCTGCACCAGATCCTACCTCCTCAGACATGAACAGAACCAAATCCTCATACTCATGCCAGATCTTACCTCCAGACATGACAGACCCAGATCCTCATACCTGTACCAGATCCTGCCTCCTCAGACATTGACAGACCCAGATCCTCATGCTTATGCCAGATCCTACCTCCTCAGTCACTGACAGAACCAGATTCTCATAATTAATACCAGATCCCACCTCCTCAGACACTAGAAGATCCAGATTCTCATACTTGTGCCAAATGCCACCTCCTCAGACACCTGAAGACCCAGATCCTCACAACTGTACCAGATCCTACCTCCTCAGATACTGACAGACCCAGATCCTCATACATGTACCAAATTCCCACCTCTTCAGAAATTGACAGACCCGGATCCTCATACCAGGGACACGTCCTACCTGCTTAGACATGGACAGACCCGGATTCTCATACCAGGGCCAGATCCTACCTCCTCAGACATTGACAGACCCAGATCCTCATACCTATAAGAGATCGTACCTCCTAAGTCACTGGAAGACACATCTCCTCATTCCTGTACCAGATGGTAACTCCTCACACTTTGACAGATGCAGATCCTCATACCTGTACCAGATTCCTACCTCCTCCGATATTGACAGACCCAGATCCTCATTCCTGTACCAGATGGTAACTCCTCAGACATGGACAGTCCTAGATCCTCATACCAGGGCCAGATCTTACCTCCTTAGACATGGACAGACCCAGATCCTCATACCAGGACCCGATCCCACCTCCTCAGATACTGATGGACACAGATCCTCATACTTGTAACCAGCCTCACTTCCCCAGACACTAGAAGACTCAGGGCTTCATACCTGTGCCAGATGCTATCTCCTCAGGCACTGGAAGCCCAAGGGCCTCAAACCTGAGTCCAAACTCACCTCCTCAAACACTGGAAGACCCATATCCTCATACCTGTGCCAGGTGCTACCTCCTCAGACACGGGAAGACCCAGATCCTCATACCTGTGCCAGGTGCTACCTCCTCAGACACAGGAAGACCCAGATCCTCATACCTGTGCCAGGTGCTACCTCCTCAGACACGGGAAGACCCAGATTCTCATACCTGTGCCAGGTGCTACCTCCTCAGACACGGGAAGACCCAGATCCTCATACCTGTGCCAGGTGCTACCTCCTCAAACATTGGGAAGACCCAGATCCTCATACCTGTGCCAGGTGCTACCTTCTCAGACACAGGAAGACCCAGATCTCATACCTGTACTAGATGTTACCTCCTCAGACACCAGCAGACCCAGGGCCTCATACCTGTAACCTGCTGTTATCTCCTCAGACACCAGCAGACCCAGGGCCTCATACTTGTACCAGATCCTACCTCCTCACACACTGGAAGACCCAGATGTCATACCTGTACTTAGCCCACCTCCTTGGATACCTCTTCCAGCACCACATACCTGTACCAGGCCCTACTTCCATAGACACTTGCAGACCCAGAGACCCGTACCGGTGCCAGGACCCACCTTCTCAGTCTCATACTTGTGCCCAGGTATGCTTCCTTGGACAATGAAAGACCCAGCAGCTCTCTGCTACACTTGGCTGGGTCTCCTCAGATATTAAAAACCCACAGCTACATTTCTGTTCCCCAGCCCACCTGCTTGAACAGTGGCCCAGTGCCTCATACTTGTGCCAGGCCCCACATCCTCAGATACTGACAAACCCAGATCCTCATACCTGTGCCATTCTTTGTTGAACAATGAAGACTCATCACTTTGTACCTGTGCCCATTCCCAACTCCTCAGGTGGTACTGACAGATCCAGAACCTTAGACCTGTGCCTCACCCCACCTCCTGGACACTGACAGGCCCAGTGGGTCATATCTGGGCTTGACCGATCTTCTCGGCCTATCACCTAGGCCTACCATTCACACTGCACCTTCTCAAGCCACACCTGCAAGCTCCACGTGGTGCCATCAGAGTCCTCAGAACTTCACGGATGTCTTCCTAACAGCTGTTTATGGAGCACCTCCCACATTTCTAGCACAGGCAACGGACACAGTGTGGGAGAGAGACATACATCAAATAATCATGCCAATAAATGTGAAACTGAGAAACAAGTGCTGAGGAGAAATTGGAACGTGGTGCTGAGGCCACTTATAAAAGGAACCTGAGGGGTACTTGACCCTTGATCTCAAGAACGAAGAGGCATGACCCAGAGAAGCACTGAGGGAGCATTCCAGCAGCCATAACAGCACATGCAAAGGTCCCGTGGCCAAAGCAGCCTTTCTCAAGTGTGACAGAATTAAGGCCCACAGAAAATGATCTGAGTGACTTCTCAGTTCTCCCAAGGATAGTCCAAGACTAGTAACCTTCTAGACACGAAGGAGAGGTGCCCACTTATTACATCCAGTAGATGCCTTGGGCTGTGAGGGCTTAATTCTCTCCTGGAAGCCCACTGAGGCAGGGGGAAGCATAGCACCTTCCAGAGGATAAAGGAAGGGGTGGGGACCACAGGGTGGAAGCTGAGAGGCACGGTGGGAGGACTGAGAACAGTCTGCGGCTAAGGCAAGGACAGAAGCAAACAAGCCACTTTGAAGCCCGGGAGATGGACTGGCGAGTGCAGAGGACTCATTCTGGGAGCTCTCCAGTGTGGCCGAGAGGTTTCTGGCTTGGGCAATGAGATGACCGGTGGGGCCACACACTTGGAAAGGCTCTGGGTTTCCGGGAACCTTACCTGACAGACGCAGTCCTACAGACTACATCATGCTTGACATAGGCTCTCACATCTCATCTAACAGATGCAGTTCTATTTTTTTCTTTTTTTTTTAAGAGACAGGGTCTTGCTCTGTTGCCCAGGTGGAGTACAGTGGCATGATCACAGCTCACCGCAGCCTCAAACTCCTGGGCTCAAGTGATCCTCCCATCTCAGCCTCCCCAGTAGCTGGGACTACAGGCACACACCACCATGCTTGACTATTTTTTAAATTTTTTGTAGAGATGGGGTCTTGCTCTGTTGTCCAGGCAGGTTTTGAACACCTGGCCTCAGCCTCCCATCTCAGCCTCCCGAAGCTCAGGGATTACAGCCATGAGCCACCACACCCAGCCCAGACTCAGCTCTAGAAACTAAACTTCAGCACACAGCCAGCCCTCTGGCTGACAGAGTCCAGGCTACTCACCTTGGCTGAGAACAGGTCCTCAGATCCCAGTTTTGTGACAGCCCAGCAATGCCAAGCAGTGTCTGACCTGAGCCTCCGAACCCTCAATCTGCAGACATGGGTCTCTAGACCTCACCTTTAAGTGCAGTGGCCTCTGAGACCATACATTATAGATGCAGCTCCTCAGTCAGTTCAATGTTCTGGGCCTAACCTGCCCCAGTGCCCCAGATCTCACCTTATCTAACCATCATCTACCTTTTTCCTCACTTTACTCACTTTCTTTTTTTTTGAGACAGGGTCTCTCACTCTGTCGCCCAGGCCTGAGTGTGGTGGCATGATCTCAGCTCACTGCAACCTCTGCCTGCCAGGTTCAAGCAATTCTCCTGCCTCAGCCTCCTGAGTAACTGGGATTACAGACATGTGCCACCATGCATGGCTAATTTTTGTATTTTTAGGAGATGGGGTTTCACTGTGTTGACCAGACTGGTCTCAAACTCCTGACCTCAAGTGATCCACCCACCTCGGCCTCCCAAAGTGCTGGGATGACAGGCGTGAGCCACAGCGCCTGGCAACTTTCCTCACTTTTAACTCAGACCCTATGTCAACTGGAGCACAATGCCATCTTGGATGCAGACCAACACCATGGACTGGTTACAGATCCTCAGCCCTCTGTATTACCCTAAGCTCTGTCTATCATACCTGACCAGGGTGCTGAGAACAGATACCTGTCCCACCTGATCTTTAGGGTTCCCCAGACATCACCAGGCAGACCCAGGTACAAACACCTACAATGACTACAGCTTTCCCTTGATATAAGAGCCCACACTACTCACCTAATTGTGTCTGACCCTACCACCGAAGGTCCCACCTGTGTCTGACCCACCTTCCCCAGGCCTGGCCAGCCTCACCATTATGCATTCCTGTGCTAGACCCCACCCACTTCACCTAACAAGCCCAGCAGTACTTTTGTGCTTGAACCCAGGTGTCAAGAACCCACCTAAGACCATGTTTATACAACCTCTGTGGAACTGAGCCTGGATCCACAGACTCACTGCTAATGTCAGGTCAACATACCAGCACTGAGCCTGAATCCACAGACTCACTGCCAATGCTAGGTCAACATACCAGCACTGAGCCTGGATCCACAGACTCACTGACAACACCAGGTCAACATACCAGCACTGAGCCTGGATCCATGGACTCACTGCCAATGTCAGCTAAACATACCAGCACTGACCCTGGATCCACAGACTCACTGACAACACCAGGTCAACATGCCAGCACTGAGCCTGGATCCACAGACTCACTGACAACACCAGGTAAACATACCACCATTGAGCCTGGATCTGTAGACTCACTGACACAACCAAGTAAATATACCAGCACTGAGCCTGGATCCACAGACTCACTGACATAATCAGGTAAACATACCAGCACTGAGCCTGCATCGGCAGACTCACTGACAACACCAGATAAACATACCAGCACTGAGCATCGATGCAATAGTTTCACCTGGGAGACCTAGTTCTGCCTATTTGTGTCCAACTCCAGTGCCTCAGGCTACAGAGTTATACACCTGTCAAAGATGGGTTCCAGACATCTCAGCTGATAGACCAGGCTTCACATAACCTGACCCCTCACACCTTGACTGACAGACCCGGTTCCCTTGCCTAAGCCCAACTCAGATTCCTTACAGCCTCCCAGGGTCCAGCTTTATTTATGTGAGCCTGGCCTCGGCAGTCCACATCCTGTGTCTGGCTTGGCTTTTCATGTCTCACAGACAGATCCAATGCTGCCAATCTCTGCTTAACGTCAGCACCAATGAGCTCACTGAGGAGCCTCAGATCTCATCAAATGGAACATCTCTGCCTATCTGTGCTCCCCAGCTGAGATGTGTAGTTCTACCAACTTGTGACTAACCCACTGTCCCCAGGCCTAAGACTGAGTCAGCACAACTGAGCCAGAACCACGCACCAATGACTTCACCTGCAAGACCCCAGCTGTATGTCCCTCTAGCTACAAAGTCCTTGCTTGAGAGAGATACATCTACCTACCCACGTCTAACTTAGAGGCCACAGACCTCCTAGGAAACCCACAATGTTCTGCCTGCCTGTAGAGAGAGACCCCCATGCTATGGGGTTGACCTGGGAGGCCGCTCTATACACCTAGGCTCAACTCTGCTTCTTCAGGCTTCACCTCAAACACCCAGGGGCACATTCCTGTGCCTGAATCCAACTCCTGAAAGAGCCAACTCTATCTACCTGCATTCAACCTAACTCCTCAGCTCTCCTTCAAGAGACTACTCCTGGCAGACCAGTTTTGTCTACCTGCCTGACCCTGGCTCCTCAGACCACACATGGTGGGCCAGCTCTGCCTACCTGTGCTTGACCCTGGGTTCTCAGACCACACCTGAAAGGCTATCTCTACCTCCCTGTGCTTGACCCTGAGTTCTCAGACCACACGTGAAAGGCTATCTCTACCTCCCTGTGCTTGACCCTGGGTTCTCAGACCACACCTGAAAGGCTATCTCTACCTACCTGTGCTTGACCCTGGGTTCTCAGACCACACCTGAAAGGCTATCTCTACCTCCCTGTGCTTGACCCTGAGTTCTCAGACCACACGTGAAAGGCTATCTCTACCTCCCTGTGCTTGACCCTGGGTTCTCAGACCACACGTGAAAGGCTATCTCTACCTACCTGTGCTTGACCCTGGGTTCTCAGACCACACCTGAAAGGCTATCTCTACCTCCCTGTGCTTGACCCTGAGTTCTCAGACCACACGTGAAAGGCTATCTCTACCTCCCTGTGCTTGACCCTGGGTTCTCAGACCACACCTGAAAGGCTATCTCTACCTACCTGTGCTTGACCCTGGGTTCTCAGACCACACCTGAAAGGCTATCTCTACCTACCTGTGCTTGAACCTGGGTTCTCAGACCACACCTGAAAGGCTATCTCTACCTACCTGTGCTTGAACCTGGGTTCTCAGACCACACGTGAAAGGCTATCTCTACCTACCTGTGCTTGAACCTGGGTTCTCAGACCACACGTGAAAGGCTATCTCTACCTACCTGTGCTTGAACCTGGGTTCTCAGACCACACCTGAAAGGCTATCTCTACATACCTGTGCTTGACCCTGGGTTCTCAGACCACACCTGAAAGGCTATCTCTACCTACCTGAGCTTTTCACTGGGTTCTCAGACTACACCTAGTGACCCAGACTACCTACCTGTACTTGATCCTGGCTCTTCAGACCATACCTGGCAGGCAGCTCTACCTACCTGAGTCTGACCCTGGCTCCTCAGACCATACCTGGTGGGCTGGCTTTGCCTACCTGTGCTTACCCTGGCTCCTCAAACCACACCCAGTGGGCCAGCTCTACCTACCTGTACTTGACCTTGGCTCCTTAAACCACACCTGAAAGACTATCTCTACCTACCTGTGTTTGACTCTGGCTCTTTGGAGTACACCTGGCCAGATCTACCTACCTGAGCCTGATGTTGGCTCTTCAGATCATACTTGGTGGGCCAAGTCTGCCTACCTGTGCTCAATGCTGGCTCCTGGGCTTGTACCTGGTGGACCAGCACCCCCTACCTGCATGTGATGAGGGTTCCTGAGCTTGTACCTTGTGGGCCAGCTCTGCCTACCTCTACTTCACACCTCAGCTGCTTACACCTCATCCAACACACTTGGTTCTTCTTACCTGGGCTTGACTATGACTTTTTAGGTCTCATGAACACACTCAGCTTTGTGAAGCTGCCCTGATCCTGGCTCCAAAGACCTTACCTGCCAAACCCTGTTCTACACACCTGTGTTTAACTCCCGTTCTTCAGACCTGATAGACCCGAAGATGTACCTGGGCCAGGCTCCAAAGACCTCACCCAAGAAACTCAATTCCACATACCTACATACCTGTACCTGGCCACAGCTCCTCAACCTCACCCAGGAGAAGAACTTCTACCCACCCATCTTTTTTCTTTTTTTTTTTTTTGTTTTTTGTTTGAGACAAAGTTTCACTCTTGTTGCCCAAGTTGGAGTGCAGTGGCATGATCTCGGCTCACTGCAAACCCCACCTCCCGGGTTCAAGCAATTCTCCTGCCTCAGCCTCCTGAGTAGCTGGGATTACAGGCGTGTGCCACCACACCCAGCTAATTTTTGTATTTTTTAGTAGAAATGGGGTTTCACCCCGTCACCATGTTGGCCAGGCTGGTCTTGAACTCCTGACCTCAGATGATCCACCCACCTTGGCCTCCCAAAGTGCTGGGATTACAGGCATGAGCCACCACACCCAACCCCCGCTTTTTTTTTTTTTTTTTTTGGAGATAGTCTCACTGTCACCCAGGCTGGAGTGCAGTAGCACGATCTTGGCTCACTGTGCCTCCCCAGTTCAAGCAATTCTGGTGCCTCAGCCTCCCAAGTAGCTAGGACTGTAGGCATGCACCACCATGCCTGGCTAATTTTTGTAGTTTTAGTAGAGACGGGGTTTCGCTATGCTGGCCAGGCTGGTCTCGAGCTCTTGACTTCAACTGATCTGCCTGCCTTGGCCTTCCAAAGTGCTGGGATTATAGGTGTGAGCCACTGTGCCTGGCCTACCCACCTGTCTTGACACCACCTGGGAAATCCAGACCTGCTCACTGTGCCAGATCCCAGCTCCTCAGACCTCCTGAGAGACCTGGCTCTATCCACCTGCCTTCAACTTCATATCCTCAGAGGTCATCTACCACATCCAGGTCTTTCTAGATGAGCCTAACCCGGACTCCTTGGGCCTCACCTGATAGATCCGTTCTCTCTACCTGTGCCTGACCTCAACTGCAGGACAGTTTAATTGGTTTGACCATGGCTGTTCCGGTCAACCTATCTTTGCATGCCCCTGGTTTCATAGATGTCACCCGACAAACTCTACCCACCATGCTTAACACAGCTTCTCGGTCTTGGGATACAAACCAGGGCCTGACCTCAGTGGCTCGGACCTTAACCTGTGAGACCCAAAAATACATACCTGTGTCTCACCTTAACCCCTGAAACCTCGCCTGCTAGATCTGCTCTACGTACCTCGACCAGACCCAGGCTTCATCCACCTTTCTGACGGATGCGGTTCGTCATCCCTTTGTCTGACCCCATCCCTTTGTCTGGTCTCTTCCCAGGGGACCCAGGCTCACCCACCAGAGCTGCTCAGACATCGCCCAAGGACACAGCTCCAACCTGGACCCAATCACAGATTTTCAGCCCTCACTTGTCAGACCCAGCTCGACCTGTCTGCCTATCTTTAGCTCCAACGTCCTTACCAGACTGGTCCAGTTCTGCCTACCTGAGTACAGTCTTGGCTCCTCAGGCCTCCCCTAGAAACCCAGCCATACAAACCTGTCTGATTCCAGCTCCTAGGACCTCAGACAGACGCGGCTCTGAAAGGCTGCATTATACACACCTAACCTGAACAGACACTTGCCTCACACATGACAAATCCCTGGCTGCTGACCTCGGCCTGAGGGAGCCTGGTGAGAGCCCAGTGTTGACAAACACTGTCTGACTGGCTCAGCCTTGATGTCTGCCCTGTAGACCCAGGTCTCTGGCCCTTTACCCAACCTGAGCCACTCAGACCGCACCCACCCAGCACAGCTCCTCATGCCACCTGCCTGCCTCACCTGCCCCAGCTCCCCTGTCCTTGCCTCATATCACCAGGTACATTCCTACCTCTCCCGCATCTGGGCTCTGCAGACCCTGATGCCACAGACTTGGACTTCAGTCACGAATTCTCAGAGGCCTCTGACGCCCTGAGCTCTGCCCATCACACCCAGTCAGGATGCTGAGAAGCAGGTGCTGACCTGTGTGTCCCTAATCCTGGGTTCTAAACACCCCACTTGTGCAATCAGCCACCCACTACCTGATCCTCACTTTTCGGAACCGGCCAGAGATCCCAGCGTGCACACCTGTCCCATGCCATAGGTCTACACCACCTCCCACAGAGCCCGGCTGACATATGCACATACATAGCTTTGGCTCCTCAGACTTCACCTGACAGAACCACCTCTAAATACCTGCCTCTCCTCTGGAATTCACAGACCTATGGGTCCCTCTCCTGCCCTGGCTCCTCTTTAGAACTCACCTGGACCTGCTCTGGCTCGGCTTCAGGCCTCTCCAGCCAAAACTGGCCCTGTGGCGTGCGCTGACCCTGGCCGAGCCCTGAGAGACCCCATGGTTTCCCACCACACCCCTGCCTGATCCCAACACCCATGGCTGCCACAAAACTGGCCCTGGCGGACCAAGAATTACCTCTTCTACATACCCCTACCAGACGGGACTCTTCTGATCTCACCTGAGGGCCAGCACTGCATCCCTAGGCCTGAGCTGATGGCTGTAGTTCACCCGAGACCCCACCTGCAGGAACTTCGCCTGCTCCTATCCCTGGGTTCTTCAGATATCACCTTCTTGATTCAGCAGGATACACTCTAGTAACTCAGGCAGGTCCCTCCTCCAGCCGCTGTGGGCTGTCTAGCCTGGCCCAGGAGGCCTCCACTTAGGTCTCACCAGCCAGCCCTGGCCCCATGTTCCTGTGTCCAGCTATCATTCCTAGGCCTTACCTGGGAGGCCAGACCCATCCTCTCCTTAAGCCACACCCTAACTCATCTCTACATGCTGGGTGGTGACGAGCAAGGACACCCCGATCTGCTTGGCTCCTTGGCTGGCAGCAGCACCCACACATCCCTGCCCACCACCTGCTCAGGCTCCAGATCCCAAGGAGGAGGTGGAAGGTGCCTGCCCTCCATTATCAGGCATGCAACATTTATTAGAAGCCGCACAGTCTCTCTTGACCAGGGTTCCGCATCTGAGCCACAGGATGCAGAAAATGACTTGAGTGACTCTCGTCAATTCTTCCAAGGATGGTATGTAACTAGTCTCATTCTAGAAAGAAGTTAACTCATTATACACAGTGGATGGCTTAAGGGATTAGGGCTTCATTCTCTCCCAGACCCTGGTAGTAAAAGGCCTTTAGAGCTTTCAAAGGAATGAGGTTATGTCTGTGGATGCCATCACCAAGCAAAGGGCCTCTGGTCCAAATGCCTGGAGACAGCCCCAGGTGGGAAAACCACCAAATGGGCAATGCCCTCTCTGCTGCGCCTGCCACAGTGTTAGAGCCCTGCACGTAAGCCCGGCCGTGCCCACAGCATTCACAGTGCCCGCATCACACCCTGCACTGCACCCCTGCACCCTGGGCTTCACAGCCAGAGCCCTCCTCACACCACTGCTGAGCTCAGGCAAGTGCACAAGGAAAGCTGTGGCTCACTGCTCGGCTCCAGCAGAGGTGGTCCCACGGACCACCTGTTGCTACAGAGGGGTCGGCAGCCCTGTCACTCAAGGCAGGGTTTGCTCTGCAAGCTGCCCCAGCCTGGCGCCTCCTCTACGCCACCCCCCAGCTCCTCCTGCAGCTCCTGTTGCTCCTTTCCAGGCCTACCCGGTCATACCTCATGCCTCACCCTGCCCTTGGCCTTTACAGATGGTGGCTGCAGTTCAGAGAAAGGTCATCACTGAGAATAACTCACAACCTCAACTCTGTGAGCGGGGCAAGGGGGACTCGGGTTACCCCACAGTGGGTGTTGCAGGCAGGCACCCAAGGGAGTGTCATGTGGCCCTGCAAGCTCAGCCTGCCCTCAGGTGGAAGTGGAGCCCTCATCCTGCCTGGGTTGCTCTTGCCCTCCAAGCCTCTCTGAGGGCCTCTCTACCTTTCCCCAAGCTAGGTATGCAGCAGGTACTCAATAAACACTGACCTGACCTCATGGGCCTCTCAACAGCCATGACTTGGCAAAGGACACTTAATTCACCCAGTGCAGAAGTGCTTGTACTTACATCCCAGAACTCGAACATGTTTTGAGGGTCAATTCCAAACTCCTTCACTTTGGTCTACAAAAAAAAAACAAAGGGAGAGAAATGAAAAGAAGCATTTGCTAGCGGGATGGGAACAGGAGCTCCGGGAGGCAGGGAGCTGTGCTCTGTGAGCTGAGCCTCACCTTCCCCAGAGCCAGGGATGGGGCAGGGCTGGAGCAGCCTGTGAGTCGAGGGCAGGGCCCAGGATCTGCCCACCCCAAGCTGGACACCAGATCAGTCCATGACCAGCACGCCAGTGACGTTGTGCCTGCAAAGCCCCCTGCTGAGGGCAGCTGTAACCCCGTGTGAGGACCTGGCCCACACACTGCTCTGCAACAGCTCTCACCCAGGCCTGCCTGGGACACCAGAGCATGATACCCCTGGACATCTGGGAACCGAACCTAGGACTGGGACCCAAGTGTGGGCAGGGGCCACCTACCAGGCCAGGCAAACAAACACAGGCTGAACAGCCACCCAGCCCTTCCCATGTGTGGGAGGGTGACTGCACCAGGAAGCTCTGAGGAGCCATCAGGTATTCTGGTCCCCAGGGCAGACAGGGCCAGCAACTCCTTACCTATTCCACATAGGAGGAGAAGCCCTACTGACCAGTCAGTTGCAGGCAGGCAACAGTGCTATGGTTAGCCAGCCTTACGGCGTCCTGCTGCAGCTGGGTAGGCACTGGAGGCAGAGATGTGGGGATGATGGTGGAGGGGGTGGGAGGGAGATGTGGGTGTAGTCCCCAGCTCTGACACAGCACAGTGCCCACTGGCTGACTGCTGCTGTCACTCCTGGAGCATCCCTCACTCTGTCATGCTCTGCTGAGCCTGCACAACCTCGAGGCCAGGCAGACTGTGAGAACTTGGAGACAGGAGACCCAGGTTCTAATCCTGGCATCACCTACTCATACAGTCACTAAGTGGGCCGGGTACAGTGGCTCATGCCTATAATCCCAACACTTTGGTAGGCCGAGGTGGGCAGATCACTTGAGGTCAAGAATTCGAGACCAGCCTGGCCACCATGGAGAAAACCTGTCTCTACCAAAAATACAAAAATTACCTGGACGTGGTAGTGGGCGCCTGTAATCCCAGAATCAGCAGGCTGAGGCATAAAAATTACTTGAACCCAGAAGGCAGAGGTTGCAGTGAGCCAAGATCGCACCACTGCACTCTAGCCTGGGTGACAGAGCGAGACCTTGTCTCAAAAAATAAGCTGGACATGGTGGCACACACCTGTAATCCCAGCACTTTGGGAGGCTGAGGTGGGCAGATCACTTAAGGTCAGGAGTCAGAGACCAGCCTGGCCAACGTGGTGAAACCCTGTCTCTACTAAAAATACGAAAATAGCTGGGCATGGTGGCGTGCACCTGTAATCCCAGCTACTCGGGAGGCTAAGGCAGGAGAATCGCTTGAACCTGGAAGGCAGAGGTTGCAGTGAGCCAAGATCACGCCACTGCACTCCAGCCTGGGCAACAGAGTGAGACTGTCTTAAAAAAAAAAAAAGAAAAAAAAAACCACACACACTAAGTAGGGGGCAAAATGTCACCTCCCTTCATTGGGGCTTTATGTCCTTAAGTGAAAAATGGAATGCATCCTCTACCCCTACCTAGCATGTCACATTTGGGGAGATGCTGGGCACAAAGGCCTAGGAAGGTCATGTGTATGAAGGGTTCTGTGCATCAGTCAGGCCTGGGAGATGGAAGAAGGGGTTATCGTGATCCCACTGACTCCAAGCCTCCCTCCTCAAAGCTGCAGAGGTTGAATGGGTAAATGCGGAAAAGGCAAGGAAGGCTTGCAGCCCACAGGCAACCAAACCTTCCATACCATCAGCCAAGCCAAGATCCACCAGACCTATGAACCGCGTCTCTGAGAGGCCATGACCTGGACATGCTGGGCACTCCCAGGAAGGCAGTACAGGGGACCACGGGGGCACTTACTGTGTTAGTAGACAGGGCAACAAAGTGCTTCGCCACTGCAGAAGGCTACAAGAGACAGAGCCAGGTTACCACAGCCAGCCCAGGGAGACAAAGGGTAGTCACTTCCCATCACTAGAGGAACCAAGGCCCTGCATGGGACTGAGATTCCCAGTCCTTGGTCCTGAGACTGTTGGAGAAGACCCACATCGATGTCAAGGTCAAGAAAGCAGATGGGTCACAGGCCGCCTGCTCATCCCATCTTACAAGCATACGGGGCTCAGGGACGTCCCTCCCCTATAAAATAGGTGTGGCCAAGAGTTCCTGCAGCGCCAAGGGCCTGCAGACAAAGGGCCATGCGAGGGCTGTCAGCCAGCGAGAGCAGGTTCTGTCACATCTGCAAGGCTGGGTCTGACAAAGCCAAGATGAACAATCATCTCATCTAGAAAAGGCAGGCACCGGCAAGGCCGCCTTCCACTTCCAACTTCAGGAGAAACACGGCCAGACTTGGTCACTCAGGGGCCCACCCTGCTCTTCCCAGCCCAGAGGCTAACCACGAGGAAGGCCCTATAGCCCACTCACATCCTTGGCCACCTGGAGAAACCACTCCTTCGCCGTCTCTGCATTCGTGATGGTCTCCTGGGTAGTAAAGGTCTGCAACCAAAGAGAACAGCAGTGAGCACCCGAGCTTAGGGGTGGGTGCAGGCCTTGAGCCAGGGTTCAGCAGTAGAGGCCAAGGCAATGCCCAGCTGTCCCATGGAGCAGTATTTGCAGGTCAGTGACAGTGACGCCACATAACCTCCTGAGATTCCAGCTCTTTAAAACCAGAGGAGGGGGGATGGTAAACACACCCCCCAACCCTAAGCCTGCAGGTCAAAGGCCGCAGCTTCTCCCCTGAGGGGCTGCAGTCAACCTGAGGCTCTCTTCAGCCCAGGCTGGAAGGTATCTCAGAATTCAGATGGAATTCTTCATATTTTATGTACATTCATGTGAGTAAATAGAACATAAATAAAAACAAACAAAACCCCTCTATTATCAGGGCATGGCTCTGGGATCAGAAAGGAGCAAGCATGGCTGGGCATGGCGGCTCAAGACTGTAATCCCAGCACTTTGGGAGGCCAAGGGGGGTGCATCACCTGAGGTCAGGAGTTCAAGACCAGCATGGCCAACATGGCGAAAGCCCATCTCTACTAAAAAATAATAATAATAAATAAATAAATAATAAAATTAGCCAGGCGTGGTGGTGTGTGCCTAGTCCCAGCTACTTGGGAGGCTGAGGCAGGAGAATCGCTTGAAACCTGGGAGACGGAGATTGCAGTGAGCCAAGATCACGCCACTACACTCCAGCCTGGGTGACAGAGCCAGACTCTGTCTCAAAAACAACAACAAGAAAAGGAGCAGGCATAAAGGACAGGTTTGTAAGAAAGTGGCGAGCAGTCCCAGGCTGAGCAGAGATGCCGCAAGGCGAGCCGGTGTGGTCAGGACACAAAGGTTCAAACTGATGTGTTCAGGCTTTCATCAGTCAATCTTATTTGCTGCTAGGCATGGAAACAGTCTAGGGCAGCTGTACTGACCTGATCCACAAACCATGGTTCACTCGGAACCCACCAAAAGGGACCAATGGCCAGGGGGATGGCAAGACAGCTGTCCCTCCCCGCCCCAACACACACAGGGCCAGGGGCCGGGCAGTTTTCGGCGCTCATACCTTGGAGGCAATGATGAACAGGGAGGACTCGGGGTTCAGCTGGGCCAGGGTTTTGGCAATGTGAGTTCCATCAATGTTGGAGACATACCAGACGCGGGGACCTCCTGAAGAGTATGGCTTAAGGGCTTCAGTCACCATGAGGGGTCCCTGCGGGGAGACATAGCATCAGAGAATAAGAATTCAGGGCCCACGAAAAGTGGAGACAGCCAGGTCCCATCCCTGGAGAAAGTAAAGACCTGAGTGGGACCAACAGTGCCCAGACTCCCACCCTACCCCAAGGCAGTTTCCTCCTCACCAGGTCGGAGCCGCCAATGCCAATGTTGATGACGTCTGTGATGGTCTTGCCTGTGTACCCCTTCCAGTCACCGCTCCGGACACGCTGGCACAGGGGGGAAGATGCCGTCAGCCCAAACCCCCAGGCATAATCCGCTGCTCAAAAACATCATTACTGCCGTGTCCTGGTGCCTCAGTCCCAGCTTTCAGGCCCTCGCAGGTGCCTCTATTTCCTCTATTTTTTTGTTTTTAATTTACTATATATATATATTTTTTAATTTTATTTATTTATTTATTTATTTTTTTGAGATGAAGCCTTGCTCTGTTGCCCAGGCTGGAGTGCAGTGGCATGATCTCGGCTCCCTGCAATCTCTGCCTCCCAGGTTCACGTCATTCTCCTGCCTCAGCCTCCTGAGTAGCTGGGACTACAGGCGCCCGCCACCACACCCAGCTAGTTTTTTGTATTTTTAGTAGAGACAGGGTTTCACCGTATTAGCCAGGATGGTCTCAATCTCCTGACCCTGTGATCTGCCCGCCTCAGCCTCCCAAAGTGCTGGGATTACTGGCTTGAGCCACCGCACCCAGCTATTTATTTTTAATTTTTTTTTTGAGACAGAGTCTCCACTTTCTGGGTTCTAACAATTCTCATGCCTCAGTCTCCTGAGTAGCTGGGACTACAAGCCTGCGCCACCAGCATGCCTAGCTAATTTTTTTGTATTTTTAGTAGGGACGAGGTTTCGCCATGTTGGCCAGGCTGGTCTCGAATTACTGGCCTCAAGTGATCTGCCCAGCTCGGCCTCCCAAAGTGCTGGAATTACAGGTGTGAGCCACCGCGCCTCGCTATTTACTTATTTTTAAAACTGTGCCTTAGGGGCCAGGCAGGGTGGCTCAAGGCTGAGACAGGAGGATTGCTTGAGTCCAGGAAGTTGAGGCTGCAGCAAGCCAAGATCGCAACACTGCACCTCCAGCCTAGGTGACAGAGGAAGACCCTGACTCCAAAAACAGAACAAAATGCTCTGCTTTAGCCTTTTTTTTTTTTTTTTTTTTTTGAGACAGAGTCTCACTCCGTCACCCAGGCTGGAGTACAACGGCACGATCTCAGCTCACTGCAGCCTCTGCCTCCAGGCTCCAGGGTTCAAGCAATTCTCCTGCCTCAGCCTCCCAAGTAGCTGGGATTACAGGCACCTGCCACCCTGCCCAGCTAATTTTTAGTATTTCCAGTAGAGATGGGGTTTCGCCGTGTTGGCCAGGCTGGTCTCAAACTCCTGACCTCAGGTGATCCACCTGCCTCGGCCTCCCAAAGCGCTTGGATTACAGGCATGAGCCACCACGCAAAGCCTATTTTATTTTTTGTAGAGACAGCGTCTTGCTACGTTGCCCAGCCTGGTCTCTAACTCCTGGCCTCAAATAATCCTCCCATCTTGACCTCCCAAAGTGTTGGGATTACAGGCGTGAGCCACTACACAAGGCACAGGAGTCTCTGGAGACCACACTGGTCCCTGCCACACTCACCACCAACTAGACTCTTTCCTGGTTACAACAGTTAGACATCCCTACCTTACAGCGACACTGTCAGAATTTGCAAAACCAGGGATAACTCGGCAGAATCTGCTATGCCAGAGACCAAGAGATGTGAAATGTTGAAAACTGTGACTGGGCTATGCTGGGGAAAGGAGTATCAGACCCGCAGCCAGTCTCCAATCAGACACCAGTGATCCTTGCTTCCTGGAATTCATGCCTCTGCATAGCTTCCGCCTGTGCTGGGAGGGGTGACCTATGCACCCATCCAGAGACTGCAAAAGGGGTGAAGTGTGACTTCAGAAGTGAGTTCAGAGAACATGCAGTTTCTGCTTTGCTCTCTTGGATGACTCGCTTTGGGGAAGCTGTCTATCATGTTGTGAAGACATTCAAACAGTTTCATAAAGAAGCCCACGCGGCAGCGAACTAAGGCCTTTTTCCAACAGTCACAGCCAACTCGCTTCCTGTGTATGGGACACTTTAGAGGGGGGTCCTCCGAACCCATCAAAACTTCCGATAACTGGGGTGCTGGCCAACATGTTGACTACAGCCTTATGAGAGATCCCCAAACCAAGACCAACCAGCTAAGCCGCTCCCAAACTTCTGACCCACAGACACTGTTAATAAAAGTTTACTGCTAGGCCGGGCATGGTGGCTCACACCTGTAATCCTGGCACTTTGGGAGACCAAGGCAGGCGGATCACAAGGTCAGGAGTTCGAGACCAGCCTGGTCAACATGGTGAAACCCCATCTCTGCTAAAAAAAAAAAATACAAAAATTATCCAGGCAAGGTGGCGTGTGCCTGTAATCTCAGCTACTCGGGAGGCTGAGGCAGGAGAATTGCTTAAACCCAGGAGGCGGAGGTTGCAGTGAGTGGAGATCACGCCATTGCACTCTAGCCTGGGCGACAGAGCAAGACTCCGTCTTGAAAAAAAAAAAAAAAAGTGTATTGCTGTTTTAACCCAAGTTTTGATGTCATTTGCTATACAATGATAGATAACTAATACAGATTTTGGTACCAGAAGTACAGTGTAGTCATAATAAAAACCTAAATATGCAGGCCGGACTCAGTGGCTCATGCCTATAATCCCAGCACTTACTGGGAAACTGAGGCAGGAGGATCACTTGAGCCCAAGAGTTTAAAACTAGCCTGGGCAACATAGCAAGACGTCGTCTCTACAAAAAATAAAAAAGTAGCCAGGCATGGTGACATGTGCCTGTAGTCCCAGCAACTTAGAAGGTTGAGGTGGGGAATTGCTTGAGCCCAGGAGTTCGAGGCTGCAGTGAGCGGTGACTGCACCACTGCACTCCAGCCTGGGCGACAGTGTGAGACCCTACCTCAAAAAAAAAAAAAAAAAAAAGAAAGAAAAAAAGAAAAAAGAAAGAAAAGAAAAGAAAAGAAATAATTATCCCATACATACCAGTCATCCCATGCCCACCTCACCATTGTATGTTGGGTGTGTGAGGGGTAATTTGTCTCTTTAAATTCGCATGTCTTCAGATTGAAAGGAACTGTACTAAAGGAAATGCAGGTACTACTACACCTGTACTTGACAAAATGAGGTTCTAGACTTCTAACAGACTTCTAATACTGTAACAGAATATGGACTTAGGAGAAAGTGAGTGGGGTATCTGCGTGTGGAAGGAACAAAATCAATCACTAGGCGCCAGAAGCGGGACTATGATAGTCCCCCACCTTCTAAGATGGTGACCAGTGGTCCTTGTCTCCTGGCATTAACCCACTGATGCAGTCCCTTCCCATGATGACCAGAGCTGATCTGTAACACCAACGGGGTATTACAGAAATCAAAGAGTGTAGCCGGGCATGGTGGTTCACCCTGTAATCCCAGCATTTTGGGAGGGCAAGGCAGGCGGATCACTTGAGATCAGGAGTTCAAGACCAGCCTGGCCAAAATGGTGAAACCCCATCTCTACTAAAAAAATTAAAAAAAAAAAAAAAAAAAAAAAGGCGGGCATGGTGGCGGGCACCTGTAATCCCAGCTACTCAGGAGGCTAAGGCAGGAGAATCGCTTGAGCCGGGGACCGGAGGTTGCAGTGAGCCAAGATCACGCCATTGTACTCCGGCCTGGGTGACAAGAGTGAAACTCTGTCTCAAAAAAATAAAAATAAAAAAAGAAAGAATGTGAATCCTGATATTAGGTCACAAAAGACCTCCAGGCATCTGCCTTACTCTCTATTGGATCACTCACTCTGGGAGAAATAAGCTGCCTTGTCATGAGGACACTCGAACTGTCTGTGCCTCCCAAAGGCAGCACTGCTAGTGAGCCATCTTCAAAGCAGACCCTCCAACCCCCATGAAGCCTTCAAATGACCACATCCTTAGCCAACATCTTGACTGCAACCTTAGAATATCAGAGCCACTACACCAAACACAGCCACTGCGAATTCCCCACATAAAGAGACGGTGATTGTTGCTTCTAGTTGCTAAATTTTGGAATAATTTCCCACACATCAATAAAAAATTACTATACACTAATAAGATCCAGCAATTTTCTTTTATTTATTTATTTATTTATTTTTTTTGGAGATGGAATCTTGCTCTGTCACCCAGGCAGGCATGCAGTGGTGCTATCTCAGCTTACTGAAACCTCCACCTCCCGGGTTCAAGCGATTCTCCTGCCTCAGCCTCCCAAGTAACTGGGACTACCGGCATGCACCACCATGCCCAGTTATAAATTATTATTTTTTTTTTTGAGACAGAGTCTCGCTCTGTCACCCAGGCTGGAGTGCAGTGGCACCATCTCAGCTCTCAGTAACCTCCACCTCATGGGTTCAAATGATACTGCTGCCTCAGTCTCCTGAGTAGCTGGAATTATGGGTGCCTGCCACTACTCCTGGCTAATTTTGTTTGTATTTTTAGTAGAGACGGGTTTTGCCATGTAGGCCAGGCTGGTCTCAAACTCCTGACCTGAAGTGATCCGCCCACCTCGGCCTCCCAAAGTGCTAGGACTACAGGTGTGAGCCACAGCACCCAGACTATAAATTATTTTTTAATTAAAAAAAAAAATAGGCCGGGCACGGTGGCTCACGCCTATAATCCCAGCACTTTGGGAGGCTGAGGTGGTCAGATTATGAAGTCAGGAGTTCGAGACCAGCCTAGCCAACATGGTGAAACTCCATCTCTACTAAAAACACAAAAATTAGCTGGGTGTGGTGGCAGGTACCTGTAATCCCAGCTACTCGGGAGGCTGAGGCAGGAGAATCGCTTGAACCTGGGAGGCGGAGGTTGCAGTGAACCGAGATCAGGCCATTGCACTCCAGCCTGGGTGAAAGAGAGAGACTCCGTCTCAAAAAACAAACAAACAAAAAAGAGACAGGGTCTAGGTTGCCCAAGCTAGTCTTGAACTCCTGGCCTGCAGTGATCCGATTCACCCTTCCAAAATGCTGGGATTATACAAGAGCCACTGCACCTTGCTGGGTATTTTTTAGTTTTGTTTTAATGACAGGGTCTCGCTCTGTTGCTCAACCTGGAATGTAGGAGTATGATCATAGCTCACTGCAGCTTCAAATTCCTGGGCTCAAGCAATTCTCCCGCCTCAGCCTCCTAAGCAGCCAGGACTATAGGTACACACCACCACAGCTGGCTAATTTTTAAATTTTTGTTAAAGGCAGGGTCTTGTTATGTTGCCCAGGCTGGTATTATACTACTGGCCTCAAGCAATCCTCTTGCCTCTGCCTCCCAAAGTGCTGGGATTACAGATGTGAGCAACTGTGCCTGGCCCTACTTTTTCTTTAAATAAACTGCCATGGGAAAATTTCCATCGATACAGAAAGAAATAAAATAAGTTGTTCAACTTCTCAACCCTCCCTCACAGGCGTGTGACAAAAGAGGTTAGAAAAAGCAAGTCTTGGCTGGGTGTGGTGGCTCATGCCTGTAATCCCAGGACTCTGGGAGGCCAAGGTGGGTGGATCACCTGAGGTCAGGAGTTCGAGACCAGCCTGACCAACATGGTGAAACCTCATCTCTACTAAAAATACAAAAATTAGCTGGGCGTGGTGGCGGATGCCTGTAATCCCAGCTACTCAGGAGGCTGAGGCAGGAGAATCGCTTGAACCTGGGAGGCGGAGGTTGCAGTGAGCCGAGAACTCGCCATTGCACTCCAGCCTGGGCAACAGAGTAAGACTCTGTCTCAAAAAAAAAAAAAAGCAAGTCTCCTTTCCCGACTGTCAAAGGTTTGTTATAATGAAGCATCCCAGAGGAAAAATGTGTCTTTTTTTTTTTTTTCTTTTTGAGACAAAGTCTCACTCTGTTGCCCAAGCTGGAGTGCAGTGGCGTGATCTTGGCTCACTGCAACCTCCACCTCTGGGGTTCAAGTGATTCTCCTGCCTCAGCCTCCCGAGTAGCTGGGACTACAGGCATGCACCACCATGCCAGGCTAACTTTTTTGTATTTTTTTTAGTAGAGATGGGGTTTCACTATGTTGGCCAGGCTTGTCTTGAACTCCTGACCTCGTGATCCACCCACCTCAGCCTCCCAAGGTGCTGGGATTACAGGTGTGAGCCACTGCACCAAGCCAAATGTGTCTATCTTTATTACAATTACACCCAGCCTTCATTTGACCAAATGAGGCTTTACCATACCCACCAATTCTGCAACTTCCTTTTTCAACTTCCCAGTCCATCCTGAACAGCATGGCAGATCAATCCAACTATAGCTCCCTAATTCCTAATGGTGCCCAGGATGACAGTATATGAATATGTGCTGACTCTACTTGGTAAGTCCCCTGACAAATGAGTACAGCTTGGTTTCAGGTTTTGCCACTACAATCAAGGTCACAGTGAACGTCTTCACCCAATCTTGGCAAACTTTGGAGAGCATAGCCATGGGGAATGTTCCTCACCAGGGGATTACTGCCATTCAGCAACTTTTTTTGAACTATAAATACCTTATCAGCCTGAGTCAGGTACTCCAGTGGCCAGCTTTAAGGGAAGGCTTTCCTGGAAACAGCACCCCAGACGGTGCAGTGCCATCCTCGCCACGTGGCATGGCTGAGCACACCCAGACTGATCACACAGCACTAGGCTTTTAATGCACTTCAGCTCTGCCA
This sequence comes from Pan troglodytes, assembly GCF_028858775.2. Taxonomy (NCBI): domain Eukaryota; kingdom Metazoa; phylum Chordata; class Mammalia; order Primates; family Hominidae; genus Pan; species Pan troglodytes. The sequence goes on along the minus strand of NC_072418.2, from coordinate 37,482,211 downwards.
CTCACAGCAGATGGCTGGAAAGGCCCTGCCACACACCCAAAGACCGTCACATGGACTGATCACCCTAAGCGACAGTCAGGAAATCCAGATTCCCATCAGGACCCCACAACTTCCTTGCCCTGGAGGCGTCTCACTCTGTCACCTGAGCTGGAGGACAGTGGCACAATCTCAGCTCAGTACAGCCTCAAACTCCCGGGCTCAAGCAATCCTCCCACCCCAGCCTCCCAAGTAGCTGGGATACACCACCACGCCTAGCTAATTTATTTATTTTTTCCAGAGATGGGTTGGTTTTTTTGTTGGTTTTTTTTTTGAGACAGAGCCTCACTCTGTCACCCAGGCTGGAGTGCAGTAGCGTGATCTTGGCTCACTGCAACCTCTGCCTCCCGGGTTCAAGAGATTCTCCTGCCTCAGCCTCCCCAGTAGCTGATATTACAGGTGCTCGCCACCATGCCCACCCAGGTAATTTTTTTGTATTTTTAGTACAGACGGTGTTTCACCATGTTGATCAGGCTGATCTCAAACTCCCGACCTCACATGATCCACCTGCCTCAGCCTCCCAGAGTGCTGGGATTACAGGCGTGAGCCACCGCGCCCAGCCCATTTTCAGGTCTGAAAGTGGCTCTTGGCCAAAGTAACTGGACTCTGACCAGCCACACGTGGAGGCCACTGCTCCTAGGACAAGCAGCAAATGATCACAGCTGACAAGAGTTTGGACGATCACCCTCGTAGCATGCACAGCCCACACAGACACACCGGCATCACCCTCGTTCTCCAGACGTGAGGATGTCTGCCGACCCACCCCTGTAGAATCACCGCTAGGGTAGACACTGAGGCAAGTGCTTGACGTGGGGAAACTTAGCTGGTCTCTGAGGCAACCCCTACCACCCTACACACAAGGAAAAGAAGGCATGTTACGTGCATGTCACTGACACACGGACACTGCTTACATACTTCCAGGTGGAAATAAGCTTCAGAGGAGCAGGGAGAAAACCAACCTGTGTGCATGTGCACATGTGTACGTGTTTCAAAGAGGAGATGACAGATGTGTATGTGCACAGGAACTTTCTGGAAGACTTCACAGGAAAACTTTTCTATTTTTTAAATTTATTTAGAGACAGGATCTTGCTCTGTTGTCCAGGCTGCAGTGCAGTGGTGTCACCATGGCTCACTGCAGCCTCAACTTCCCAGGCTCAAGCCATCCTCCCACCTCAGCCTCCTGAATAGCTGGGACTAGAGGTATGAACTGCTGTGCCTGGCTACAGGAAACTTTACAAAGGCTGCTTCTGGAGGGTTAGCTGGGAATGGGGATGAGGAAATTTTTTTTTTTTTTTTGACAGAGTCTCCCTCTGTCGCCCAGGCTGGAGTGCAGTGGCGCAATCGCAGCTCACTGCAACCTCTGCCGCCTGGGTTCAAGCGATTCTCCTGCCTCAGTCTCCCAAGTAGCTGGGATTACAGGCGTATGTCACCAAAACTGGCTAATTTTTGTATTTTTAGTGGAGATGGGGTTTCACCATGATGGCCAGGCTGGTCTCGAACTCCTTACCTCAAGTGATCCACCCGCCCCGGCCTCTCAAAGTTCTGGAATCACAGGCATGAGCCATTGCGCCCAGCCAGGGTTGAGGAAATTTTACAATGTTTTATCTGTTTCTAGACTGGGTGATAAGGGCGTATGACAAAAGAGATTAGAAAAAGCTCCTTCCGGCCAGGCGCAGTGGCTCATGCCTGTAATCCCAGGTGAGGCAGGCAGATCACCTGAGGTCAGGGGTTTGAGACCAGCCTGGCCAACATGGTGAAACCCCGTCTCTACTAAAAATACAAAAATTAGCTGAGCAGGGTGGCGCATAATTGTAATCCCAGCTACTCGGGAGGCTGAGGTAGGAGAATAGCTTGAATCCAGGAGGCGGAAGTTGCAGTGAGCTGAGATAGCACGACTGCAGTCCAGTCTGGGCGAGAGAGTGAGACTTCATCTCAAAAAAAAAAAAGAAAAAAGAAAAAGCTCCTTCCTTTCCTGACTGTCCTGTCTCTCAGGGGCCCCACTTTTCATTTCAAGCCTCTGTGGTTTGTCACCATGAGTCCACAGGTGTCTACAATTCAGGAAAGAAACTGGCCCCACTTCTGCCAGCAGCAGATTCCTTCAGAGCAGAGCCAGGAGAAATTCAGGCCTCAGCAGAGACCCCAGGGTCAGCGATCACACAGGCAACCCCTCCCTTAAGCTTCAGTGAGAACCTGAGTCCTGCCTACAAGAAGAGGGGAAGAGCTGCCCCTCAGGGCTCCCAGATTCCCAAATACTCACACACACGGCCAAGGGTGAGTCCGGCCCAGTAGCCACTTACCTGGCAGAAAGACTTCATCTTGTCCAGAACCTTGTTGACCTCTGGCATCACATCCTTGCCATCTACCAGGATGGGTGTGTTTGACCGGTTCCGCAGAGCCACGTGCAGCACGGCTCGACCCTGGGGATTACGGTCAGGATGTAAAGACTGTCCCCCCAACCCCAGGCCGCCATGCTCCCAGCTGGGCATGGTGCCATAGCTCGGCCCTCTAGCCACTAGACAGGCAGGCCCTGAGGTCTCTGTTAGCACCATAACCTTGTTCCAAGAACCCACTGTATGCTTAGAGGAGTAGGAGCTCCCCAAGGACTTATGTGCTGCAGACAGTCAGGAGGAGAGGGGGGGACCCATATATGCCTAAGACAGGCCCCGAAGGCCTGCCAGAGGTGCTCAGGGCATGAACAGTGAGAGAAAAGAGGAACAGTGAGCAAAGGCAGAGAATGGCAATAATACATGTCAGAAACAAGCAATAAATGCTTTCAGAGGCCAGGTGCCATGGCTCACGCCTGTAATCCCAGAACTCTGGGAGGCCATGGCAGGTGGATAACTTGAGGTCATGAATTCGAGACCAGCCTGGCCAACATGGTGACATCCTGTCTCTACTAAAAATACAAAAATCAGCCAGGTGGGGGTGGCACACACCTGTAGTTCCAGCTACTCAGGAATCTGAGGCAGAGAATCGCCTGAACCCATTAGACAGAGGTTGCAGTGAGCCAAGATCGCACCACTGCACTCCAGCCTGGGCGACACAGCAAGACTCCATCTCAAAATAAATAAATAAATAAATGCTTTCCGAAGATGAGTGCTCATGAAGCCTGAAGTAACCTCATCCTCCCAATGTGTGTCCATGGTGTTTGCTGGCACCTTTTAGGCAGTGTCCTCAGCTCCTTGGATTTGCAGCAAGGCATGCAACTCAAGCTTCCCTCACCAAGCAGCCCGATAACTACCAACCGCCAGGAACCAAACCAGACTTGAAGTCTGTGACGGGTGCCAGGCGGCTGGCCTGGCCACGTGAGTGAAACGGCCTGAAGTCAGCAGAGGAGTCCTTGAGGGAAGGTCTAAAGACCCCAGGTGGGCAGGAAAAGGATCATCTTGGGATTCCGACCCAGTGAGAGGCTTGCTAAGGTGGAGGGCTTCATGCCACCCCACCCTCACCCTGCCAGACCCCACTCCTGCCCCACATTTTATTGGCAAATGCACTCCTCCAGAAAGCCTTCCTTGATTGCCTCCTCTCTCAGCTTAGACCCACAATGCAAGACAGGTTGAGTGTGAATCTCCATTCTGCCTCTTACAGCTATGACATCTTAGATAAGTGATGTGACCTCTGAACCTCAGACTCATCACATGTAAGAGGAGGATAATGACATCATGAGGACAGAGGCCGGGTGCTCAGTGTCCACTATACCTCCAGGCTGGGCTCCCATACTGAGTCAGGAACAGGGGCCCCCAGGCCTGGCCTCACCACTGCTTCCTATTGACTCCTACTGCTTGAGTAGGCTGAAGTCTTTGGTGATCTAAGATTCTTCTTGTCGCTACTAAAACTTGCAGCGAGGATATATTAGAGTTAACTTCTCCAAGAAAATGTCAGCCTTGAGAAACTCTCCCTCTGGGTATGAGATGTGCTCCTCCCAGGCAGACACTGGGAACCATTCCAAGGAGCTCACCAAACCAATCTTGTGGAAGACACACCCCAAAGCCCTGCTACAAGCAGGAGGAAAAAGGCCTTCAGGTCCCTCATTAAGCAAAAGCATTGCCCAAGAGAAGGGGTGAAGACACAGGGTGATGCGGCTAACAGTCAGATAAACCCCAAAGGGAAGGAAGGAGGCCCCAGAGGGTATGTGGGGCCTGCTCACCTCGGTGTAGTTGATCTTCTCACCATTGAACATCCGCTCCCGGGCGGCCTCCACGCCCCTGGACTTGGCCTAGGAAGAGACGATACTGAGGCCTGGTCCCACCCACACTGGCCACCCCAAGTGTCAGCCCCCAAACACAAGGCTTGGTGCTGTCCCCAATGAGACAGACAGACGGCTGCTGTCTGGTTCCCTCTCCCACTGTCTGGGAAGGGTCTACTCAGACATCAGACACTGGGGTCCCTGGGATGCTGCTTAGAACCTAAGCCAGGGACAGGTGCCTCACCAGCACAGAGGAGGTGACTGCGGTCTAATGAGAGGAAGAACTCAAGATACTCTAGGTCCTGGGGACTCCCAGGAGCCCAGCTCACCCACCACTCTGTCGGTTACCAGTTATGCCTCGCCAAGCAGAACATTACCAAGTCCACCAGCATCCGCATCACGTCCTCTGTCACCAGGTTCTTGGAGTAATCCACCAGGATATGCCCATGGTTGGTGTTGAGGGTCAAGCTGCAGAAAGATGGAGATGCTGCTGACCACACCCTGGTCTCCCTAGCGGGGAGCCATGCCCTAAGCAGGAGCTGTTCCCAGAACAAACATCCTCCCTGACCCACGCCCCACAAGGGCCGCGGCCACCCAGCACAGTGGTGGTGTCTGTCACCTGCTGGCCCACCAGGATGATCTGCAACAGCAGCCCAGAGAAAGAAGCCATCCTCACAGACCCTAGATGCAGGCAGACCCTGGATGAGGAGCCCGGACTGAAGGGGGAGACCACCCCTTCCCAGGGCTTCCACTTTCTGCCGTAAGTTACTCAGGCACCCATCCAGATGACAGGGATGGCCATCGGGAGCCCGGAGCCACAGTCCGTCCCCTCCCCCCCCTCCACCAGTATCAGTGATCAGAGCTCCCTTGGCCGCACTCCCGCCCATGATTTGCTCAAACACTCCTTCCCACTTCCCGGTCGTGCACAGGTGTCTTCTGCAGGAATCACGCCCGACGTCTCCATCCTTCCACCCAGCTCCCTCAAACACCCCCGCCCGGGCTGCCCGCCCTGCAGACGCTCCCAAGCTCATGTGGCCAGGAGCGGATGGAAAGGGACAGCCCTTCCCCGCTTGCTGCGTCAGCCAAGGCCTCTCTTCACAACTGCGAAAGGAGCCCCTGCTCAAATGGCCAGAGCTGCACGGGGAGGGGGAGGGGAAATGTCCCCACGGAGGGGTCCGTTTTTCCTCGTAACGAAGCAGACCCGGGGCCGAGACTCCCGGCGAGGCCGCAAGCCCCCAGGAACGCACTCCAAGGAGACTCCAAGGACGAAGTGCGGACTCGGCCTGGGCCCCAGTCCGTGGCCTGGAGGTCGGGGACTGGGGTCCCCGGGACCGCTGCCCCCGCCTCCAGACCCCAGGCCCGCGTGCCCGGTTCCGGGCGCCGCGCGTGGCAGCCCCCGCCTCCGGCCCGCCCGCACCTGAAGTGGTTGAAGCGGTCCTTGTTGGCATCGAAGAGGCGGCGCAGGTTCAGCTGGGAGCCGTGCTCGCGGTACCATTGCTGCAGCTTCTGGAACTGGGGGTCCCGGGTGAGAGCGGCCATGGCGGGACTAGAAGGTACACTGACTGAGACGCGCGCCGAGGAGGAAGGAGCGCCGGCAGCGCGCAGCAAGCGAGGCGCGTGGGCGCGCGGCGGTCTTTATGGCGCAGGCGCCCGGCCCGGCCCGGCCCCACCCCTGAGCCCCGGCCCCGCCCCCGACCCGCGCCCCGATACCCAGGCCGGGTGCCCGCTGAGCGACCTTGCCCGCGGCCGCTGATCTGGGGCCTCAGCTCCTCTCTCCCTACCTCTTGCGCCGCCGCTTTGCTGGCCTCTGCCCGGAAGTGGCAGTGGGGAGGGTGGGCAGAGCCCGGGGATCACTGGAGCCCCGGAGTTGGGGGCTGCAGAGAGCTACCATCGCGCCACTGCACTCCCTGTGCACTAGTCGGCTTCATTCATTCATTCATTCATTCGACAAAACTCTATAGATCGAACACCTTCCACGTTACAGGCAGTGTTCTAGGCGCTGTGGATACATATGTGCCAAATAAGCAAGTACAACAGATGATGTGTGTCTGCTGGTGGTAAGGGCTATTGAGGAAAACCAAGATGAAAAGGGTGCTGAGAATCGGGGTTGCAATTAAGAAAAAAGTGACTAGGCCGGGCGCGGTGGCTCACGCCTGTAATCCCATCACTTTGGGAGGCCGAGGCAGGCGGATTACGTGAGGCCAGGAGTTCGAGACCAGACTGACCAACCTGGTGACACCTCATCTCTACTGAAAAAAAAAATGCAAAAATTAGCCGGGCCTGGTGACACGTGCCTGTATTCCCAGCTAACTCGGGAGGCTGAGGCAGGATAATCACTTGAACCTGGGAGGTGAAGACTGCAGTGAGCCACTGTACTCCAGCCTGGGTGGCAGAGTGAGACCCCATCTCAAAAAAAAAAAAAAAAAAAAAAAGATGAGGTCAGAGAGCAAAAGGGAGGCAACAAGATCACATAAGACCTTGTAAGTCATTGTAAGAACTCTGGGGCTGGGCACTCCTGCCTATAATCCCAGCACTTTGGGAGGTGGGATAGCTTGACGCCAGGAGTTCAAGCCGAGCCTGGGCAAGACAGCAAAACACTGCTTCTAAAATACTAAAAATAAATTAGCGGGGCATGTGGTGGTGCATATCTGTAGAGTCCCAGCTACTCGGGAGGCCAAGGCAGGAGGATCACTTGAGTCCAGGAGTTCGAGGCTGCGGTGATTACCACCACTGTACTCCAGCTTGGGTGACACAGCAACGCCTTGTCTTAAAAAAAGAAAAGAAAAGAAAAGAAAAGAAAATAGGGAAAGGCTGACAACAAAAGAAATAAGTGGTCACTGAGGGGTCACAGGACTTTCCAGGGAACAGCCCTGTCCACATGGCCCTTTTCTAAGAACTGTCAACTCTAAGATTTCACTGAGCTTCCACACTTGGCACAACCCTGGTAGTGCTGAACAGTATCTGTTCTACTGGAGTTCTTTTTTTGTTTGTTTGAGACGGAGTCTCGCTCTGTCACCAGGCTGGAGTGCAGTGGTGTGATCTCGGCTCACTGCAACCTCCACCTCCCTGGTTCAAGCGATTCTCCTGCTTCAGCCTCCTGAGTAGCTGGGACTACAGGCGCACGCCACCACACCCAACTAATTTTTGTATTTTTAGTAGAGATGGCGTTTCACCATGTTGGCCAGGATGGTCTCAATCTCTTGACCTCGTTATCCGCCTGCCTCGGCCTCCCAAAGTGCTGGGATTACAGGCATGAGCCACTGCGCCTGGCCTCTACTGGGGTTCTGAGAAACACTCCAATCAGGGTTTTCTAAGCCAGTTACTCATCTACACAGAAGAGAATTCCCACCCCAAATCCTGTGTTTCAGAACAAAACCTCAACCAATGGGAAGGCGAGTCTCAGTAGCCACTGCCCCATTATCACTTACCCTGTGATTCCTCAGATGACTCTAGCCCAACAGTAACCACTGACTCCCTCTGACGACTCCTTCTTTTTTTTTTTTGAGAGAGGGTCTCACTCTGTCACACCCAGGTTGGAGTGCAGTGACACGATCTTGTCTCACTACAGCCTCTGCCTCCCAGGCTCAAGCGATCTTTTCAACTCAGCCTTCTGAGTAGCCAGGACTACAGGTGCGCACCACCATGCCCAGCTAATTTTTTTCTTGTAGAGACAAGCTTTGTTATTTTTTGAACAGACGAGGTTTCATCATGTTGCCCAGGCTGGTCTCGAATCCTTGGGTGCAAGTGATCTGCCTGCCTTAGCTTCCCAAAGTGCTGGGATTACAGGCATGAAGCACTGCACCTGCAAACTGAGACTGCCTTTTTCTAGTAGGTTATTTTGGTGACCAGATGGACGACTGTTGTTCTTTGTCTAAAATCATCCTCTCCCACCCGTGTTTCTACCCCTGCCTGAATCCATCAGAGATGAGCACATAACTTATGCCAGCTAAACAGGGTCCTTTTCCAGGGCCCTGCAGCCAGCAGCAGAAAGTCTCTGCTTTTTATGGTGTTAAGCTGCCTGTCAGAAAGGACAGACCTGAGCTCTAGTCCCTGGTCTCAAGGAAAATAACGAAGAGAATGATCCCCAGAGAGATGTCAGAGTGAACCTCACAGTGCCCAGGTTCTTGGGGCCAGGCCACCTCTACCTGCAGCTAGAATGTAAACCAACGATTCCCTTTAGTGTCTGTTCGGAGTTCAGTTGTCATTCACAACTCCAAGTCTTTCCAAAGCTGTTACGGGTGTTCACCTTTCCACTGCCACAGTCTTGTCCAGTGTCCTCTCCCGACCACCAGGAACCCTAGAAACAGCTTTGGGTATTGCGAAAGAGGCAGGAGGTGAGGCCTCTGATGATTGCCATTTCAAAGGTTTCCCCTGCCTTTTAACCTTCCATAATGTGCACCTCTGCAACTTGGCCTCTGTGATTCCCAGAAGCTTCAACTATTCCAGATTTCACATTTACTTTGAAACTCCAGTTACACGGATTTTCTTTTTTTCTTCTTTTTTTTTTTTGAGATGAAGTTTCACTCTTGTTGCCCAGGCTAGAGTGCAATGGCACGATGTTGGCTCACTGCCACCTCTGCTTCCCTGCAACCTCCACCTCCCAGGTTCAAGCAATTCTCTTGCCTCAGCCTCCCTAGTAGCTGTACAGGCACCCGCCACCTCACCAGGCTAATTTTTTTTTTTTTTTTTTTTTTTTTTTTGAGATGGAGTCTCCCTCTATCACCAGGCCAGAGTGCAGTGGCACCATCTCGGCTCACTGCAACCTCCGACTCCCTGGTTCAAGCAATTCTCCTGCTTCAGCCTCCCGAGTAGCTGAGATCACAGGCATGCACCACTACGTCCAGCTAATTTTTGTATTTTTAGTAGAGATGGGGTTTCACTGTGTTGACCAGGATGGTCTCGATCTCCTGACCTCGTGATCCGTCTGCCTCAGCCTCCCAAAGTGCTGGGATTACAGGCGTGAGCCACTGCACCCGGCCTAATTTTTGTATTTTTAGTAGAGATGGGGTTTCACCATGTTGGCCAGGGTAGTCTCGAACTCCTGACCTAAGGTAATCCACCCACCTCGGCTTCCCAAAGTGCTGGGATTACAGGCATGCGTCACCGCGTCCAGCCTGGATTTTCTATGTTAGCAGGAAACTAGGTTCCTATCTGGTGGGCCATAAGTCACAGTGGCTACAGGGAGAAAGCACAGAAAAGTACGAAGAAAGGTCTAATCCAAAGCCATTTTGGATTAGAAAGGTCTAATCCAAAGCCATTCATCATCATACTACAATACTACCAACACGGCCACTACTCCAGCCAGGTTTACTACGTGCACAGCTCCATGCTAAATCCTTTCCATGTATCCCTCATGGCAGTCCTATGAAGGATACCCTGTTGTCCTCCCCATTTAACAGAGAGGTTAAGAAATGTGAAACGAGGCCGGGCACGGTGGCTCACGCCTGTAATCCCAGCACTTTTGGAGGCTGAGGCGGGTGGATCACGAGTTCAGGAGTTCGAGACCAGCCTGAGCAACATGGTGAAACCCCTGTCTCTACTAAAAATACAAAAAAATTAGCTGGACGTGGTGGCGGGCACCTGTAATCCCAGCTACTCGGGAGGCTGAGGCAGGAGAATGGCGTGAACCCAGGAGGCAGAGCTTACAGTGAGCTGAATCATGCCACTGCACTCCAGCCTGGGTGACAGAGCGAGACTCTGTCTCAAAAAAAAAGGAAAGAAAGAAATGTGAAACAAGGCCGGGTGCAGTGGCTCACACCTGTAATCCCAACACTTTGGGAGGCCGAGGCAGGTGGATCACTTGAAGCCAGGAGTTTGAGACCAGTCTGGCCACCATGGTGAAACCCTGTCTCTACTAAAATTACAAAAATTAGCCAGGCGTGGTGGCGGACACCTGTAATCCCAGCTACTGGGGAGGCTGAGGCAGGAGAATCACTTGAACCCGGGTGGCAGAGGTTGCAGCGAGCCAAGATCATGCCACTGCACTCCGGCCTGGGTCACAGAGTGACACCCTGTCTCCAAAAAAAAAGAAAGAAAGAAATATGAAACAAGCCACTCTGCTCTTAACTAGAGAATCAACCCAGGCTGCCTGGTTCCTTCCTGAGACCTGTGCTCCGGCCAGTTCCTCTTCAGTCCTAGGAAAAAGGTGGAGGGAAAGTGGAGGAGCAGGCAATCCCTTTCTCCACTCCTCATCATCCCAGTTATGTCTTATTAGTTGAAACAGGGTCTCGCTCTGTCACCCAGGCTGGAGTGCAGTGGCATGACCATAGCTCACTGCAGCCTTGAACTCTGGGCTCAAGCGATTCTCTCACCTCGGTCTCCTGAGTAGCTAGAACTACAGGCATGACCACCCCGTCCCGGCTAATTTTCTTCTTATTATTATTTGTAGAGACTGAGTCGCACTGTGTTGCCCAGGCTGGTCTCAAATTCCTGGCTTCAAGAGATCTTCCTGCCTCAGCCTCCCAAAGTGTTGGGATTACAGGTGTGCGTCACTGTGCCTGGCCATAAGGTCATTTTATATTCTGTTGTCTACCACCATCACTACAATCACTACCATATGCTGAGCCAAGTCCTGCCGATCGCAGAGCTTAGGGCTCAGAATCCCCAGGATCCTGGGGGGTAGTGAAGCTGGGAGGGGTCATGTCCCCAGGCCAGGGACTGACCAAGGAGAATCGAAAGGAAACCTAGCCCAGAAATTCCAAGAGAACATGCTGCAGAGCCGGACACCTTCACGTGCCCCCAGCAAGATGATCTGGCCCTGAGAGAGGAGCGGACCAGAGGGTACACCTGACAGCAGAGGCAAGTTAGGAAGTCCGGGGACAGTCCTAACTCTGGATAGCAAAGATTTAATTTCAAGCATAAGGCAGCCCTGGAAAAGCAATTGACTGCCACTGAGTATTGATGAAGCTAGCACTTACTGCAGGCTGTGGCGGGCACAGTTCCAAACAAGAGCCCCGTTCTAAAGATGGGGAAACTGAGGTATCGGCATTTAGACATCACAGACCTTACTTCAGGGCCGCTGGACAGGGGTCAGGCAGGCCCTGGAGCACAGGTGGTCATGGGAGTGAAGGCAGAGGGACTGGGGCAGGGGACTGGTGGGGTGGTCAGTTCTGGGGCCTGAGCTGAAGAAGTCGGGAGCGGGGCGTGGCGTGGCGTTTCCACGCCCATGGATTTTAGACAGCTGTTCCGGGGGAGGAGGCGAGCCCACCGAGGATGCTGAGTCATGTTGACCGGCGAAGGCGAGGGGACCACGCCTCTGGAGCTACCGGGGTTGGCTCATCGCCTCCGGGGAGGCCACGGAGCTGGTGTAGGCGGGGTTGAGCGCAGGCGCAGATGGGGCGGGGGGGGGGGTAATGCGCACGCGTGTGCGTGTGGGCCAGCACGTCCGGGTGGTCAGGACGCGCGCTTGTGCGCATGTCCCCGCGCAGAGTCGGGCGCTGGGGTGTGGAGACTGAACCTTGCAGACACCCGGGTCCGCACGTCTGGGATGGACGTGGTGAGTGCACGTGCGCACGCGCTGCGTAGGGGCGGCTGTGCGCATGCGCACATCGGGAGTGGTGCTTGGAGAGGCCACCTACTCACCGCGCCCCCAAGAGGCCGGGGGTTTGTCCCTGGTGTTGGCCCTACCCTGCGCAATCTAGTCTTGTCGTTTCGGGGCTTCGTTACCAGAGCCCCGTGAATCCTTTGCTAGATGCTTAAAAACATTTTCCCCATTGTACATAGGTGTTTCCACGAGAATAAAAAGCTTTACATTTATTTGAGGCCTGCTTGGGCCTATCCGCAGCTCCACCGTAGTGCTAATCCCCTCCCAGTCCTGGAACAGCCCCGATGATGTATTTAATAGTATTCTTTTAGCCCAACGCGAGAATGTTTTCGTCTGGTTGTTTTTGTTTTTCGTTTTTAGAGACAGTCTCGCTATATTACCCAGGCTGGAGTGCAGTGTCAAGATCTCGGCTCACTGAAGCCTTGAACTCCTGGGCTCAAGTGATCCTCCCACCTTGGCCTCCCAAAGTGCTGGGATTACAGGCGTGAGCCACCGCACCCGGCCTCTAGTTCTATCTTTTTGCTCAGTATTAGAATTCGTAAGTTCTGGCCCCAGCAACTCGTCCTTTCATCTGTCTCAAGTTGCACTGTGGTGGTCACAGGAGCTGTCCTGCACCTTGCACATGTGGCCATGAACAAGACTCGCTCCTTGCTCTCATGGGGCCTTCATTCCAGTGAGACACAAATGCAAACACAAAATTCCAGAAGAGTGCTAAGTGCTATCATGAGAAACGAAGCCAGGCTGGAAGATGGGCTCTGACCCCAGAAAACCGATGGAGAGGCCCAAGCAGCCTTGGGAGCAACAGGCAAGTTGGAGGACACACGACAAGGCTACTTGGAAGTAGGGGAGGGTGCATGGGAAACCCTGAGGCTGTGGGGGGAGAGGCAGGAGCCAGGTGAAGTCCAGGTAGATGGCAGTGGAGATGTAAGAACATGGTGGAATTTGTTTGTTTGTTTTTGAGACGGAGTCTTGCTCTGTCCCCCAGGGTGGAGTGCAATGGTGAGATCTCAACTCACTGCAACTTCTGCCTCCCAGGTTCAAGCGATTCTCCTGCCTCAGCTTCCTGATAGCTGGGATTATAGGCACCTGCCACCATGCCCAGCTAATTTTTGTATTTTTTAGTAGAGATGGGTTTTCACCATGTTGGTCAGGCTAGTCTCGAACTCCTGACCGCGGGTGATCCGCCCGCCTCAGCTTCCCAAAGTGCTGGGATTACAGGCGTGAGCCACCGCGCCTGGCCAGAACATGGTGGAATTTGAGTGTGCCTGGGAATACACTTATAGGACTTGCTGATTAGTTGAATGAGGAAATAAAAGAACAAAGAATATCTTCTGGGATTTCAGCCTGAGCAACTGGGTTGCTGGTGGATGGTGGTTCTCTTATCAAGGATGGGAAAGATGGGTTGTCTCCCCTAAAATACTGAGTTTTAAAGGCAGGGACTGTATCTTTGCAGTCCTGGCTCCTAGCAAGGGCCTAGCCCTTATATGACATTCGTGAATGTTGAAATGAATGTGACACGCCTGAAACAATCCTTCTCCCTCACCTAGGCCCACATCTCCAAGTCAATATTCCAGTACAAGCCACATCCAGTCCCCTCACTGACACACACAGGCCTGGGCCCAGGAGCTCACCCCCGTGCTGTAAGGCTAGGTGCATGTGTTATTTCCAGAGTCTACCCTTGGAGGTGCCTCAGACTCCTGGGTACCTGTCGCTGGGAGGTAGCCAGTCATGCTGTCCACATACATGCTTTTGGGCAGTAGAGAAGCTGATCACTGGGAAGGTTTATTTCCTGTCTCCACAACAGGAGGCAGGTCACAGCAGTGGCCACACAGTGCACAAAAGGCCATCCCCTCACAGCCGCATGGTTGGCATGCAGCATCTCAGCCTCCAAACTGGAAGCCCCCCATCCAAGGAGCCCCCAGGTGGGAGAGGAAGGTCACAAGCCTCCCAAGTACCTCAGATGCCTGCGCATCCTCCCCCATTTCTCAGATGGGCCAAGGCCTGTGAAGCCCTTGCAGTAGTAGCTCAGGTGTAGCATCTGCTCAGCTTCCCTCCCCACTCATTTGCACACAGCCAGAGCTACAGGACTTCTGCCCTCTGGCCTCCAGCACTGCTGTGAATCAGAACTAGTCAAGAGAACTGGGTGCCTGTGTTAAATGGGAACACTCTGGAATAAAATATGGGCTTTTTTTTTTAAGAGATGGGGTCTCACTATGTTGCCCAGGCTGGTCTTGAACTCCTGGCCTCAAGCAATCCTCCCAGGTCAGCCTCCCAAATTGCTGGGATTACAGGCGTGAGCCAGCACACCCAGCCCCTGCTAGCTTTTTAATATCAACTTCCAGTGTATTCTTGAGCACTCTCAGGCAACATGGCCGTTACCGAGCAACTTTGTCCTGAGGTGCATTTGGAAGGCTCTGGGACTTGGTCCCCATGCTCAACTTCAGGGCACCTTGGCAGAAAGAAGAGTGGTTCCTACACCAGCAGCTTATATATTAATGCCCACATTACCCCATTTTCTTCAGGTCGTCAAAAAAGGTTCCACTGAGGTGCTGTCTTTCTGTAAATGAAAATGAGCTGAAATGCTCCTGTGACCTGCCCTCCATTTGTGGGTCTCATGATACTATCTTTCTTCTGCTTAACAGGATGGCATCATCCAGTGAGACAGGTCCTGTTTTTTTTTTTTTTTTTTTTTTTTCTTTTTTGAGACAGAGTCTCACTCTGTTGCCCAGGCTGGAGTGCAGTGGAGCAGTCTTGGCTCACTGCAACCTCTGCCTCCCGGGTGCAAGCAGTTCTCCTGCCTCAGCCTTCCAAGTAGCTGGGATTACAGGTACCTGCGACCACACCACCTAATTTTTTGTATTTTTAGTAGAGATGGGGTTTCGCCATGTTGGGCAGGCTGGTCTTGAACTCCTGACCTCATGATCTACTGTCTCAGCCTCTCAAAGTGGTGGGATTATAGGCGTGAGCCACAGTGCCTGGCCCTTTTTTTTTTTTTTTTTTTTTTTTTTTGGAGACAGCCCCATCATTCTGTCGCCAGGCTGGAGTGCAGTGGTGCGATCTCAGCTCACTGCAACCTCTGACTTCCTGGTTCAAGCGATTCTTCTGCCTAAGCCTCCTGAGTAGCTGGGATTACAGGCACACGCCACCATGCCCGACTAATTTTTGTATTCTTAGTAGAGATGGGGTTTCACCATGTTGGCCAGGATGATCTCGATCTTCCGGCCTTGTGGTCCACCTGCCTCAGCCACCTACAGTTCTGGGATTACAGGTGTGAGCCACTGCGGCCGGCAGAGACAGGTCCTTCTTATCCCTGTAAGGCACAGTATCTCTGCCATAGATTGGGTCCCTGGTTTGGGAAGAGGGTAAAACAAGCCCTCATTCTTGGGTCTCGTCATTGGACAAGCTGGCTGGGCAAGTCACAGCATCCACATTTGGTGGAACATGGGTGTTGGTAGACCCCAACCCAGAGAGCTTGCACCCTTGCAGAGGACGTCTCCTTCACTACTGCACTGGCTCCCCCTGCACAGGGGCCTAAACCAGCTTGGGCCTTAGGGAAGCCAATAGGGGAGGCGTAGCTGCTTGTTCTCCCTCCTGCCCATCCACTTCAGCTCACTGTAATATCCCAAGTGGTCTTCCCCTTGCTAGAATCAGAGGACAGGCTGACCTAAAAACGAACTCAGTATGCAGCTTTTCAAAGCAATGAATCAGGCAGGGCTTTTTGACATAATGTCCTCTGCAGTTCATTTTAAACAAGGATACAAAGTATTATTAAATGTATATTTTTAATAAAGCCAATAGTTATTTTACTTATAGGAGCTTTAAAAGATACAAAATGTAGAGTTCCAGTTTGGAAGCATTGTAACTATACACACAATGTCCTGCTGATGCCCTAGCAAGGCACCCACGCCCAACCATGCAAAGGACACACACGTTCACACATGCACACACATGCGCTTTGGCGAGACCCCTCTGCCAAGCGCAGCACCTGGAATTACCAGTGTTCAGAGCAAGGCGGTGCCGGGAACACAGCACCTACATGGAGACCACACAAACGGCTTCACACAGTCTCACAGCCCATGGAGATGCAATTAGAAAATGTCTTCCTTAATAGAGAAAAACAAACTGGAAAGTGACAATTAGTGACGTCACCTGTGCTGGAGCATCAAGGATTGACCTCTGTCCAAGGTGAGGCCTTTGGAGAGGCACTATTAAAACAAGAGTACTTCAGTATAATAGAACTCGAAATACAGGGTACTGTGGACACATTACTGAAGGAAATAGAAAACTATCTTACAAGTAGAACAGCCATAGACAACTTTAACAGAGATTAGTGTGCACACCGTGACAGCTAACACAGACGAGCCACGCAGGGTTGGTGCAAAGCACGTGCCTGAAAATGTCTATATACAAAACAGTTCTTTGTAAACATGGTGAGGTGAATGCTCAGAACCACGGCAAAAGATCATAAATACAGGCAGCAATGCATCCCCACACAGCACAAAAGACAACACCTGAGGCCTGGGAAGAGCCTGACAACACAGTACTAAAAACTCAGGTGGCTGGGCTCAGACACCCTACGGGTCCTCTCAAATTAGAGTGTGTGTTTACATACATACATACATACATACATATATATATATTCTTTTTTTTTTTTTTTTCTTTTTGAGACGGAATCTCACTCTGTCACCCAGGCTGGAGTGCAGTGGCACAATCTCAGCTCACTGTAACCTCTGCCTCCTGGGTTCAAGCGATTCTTCTGCCTCAGCCTCCCGAGTAGCTGGGACTACAGGCGCACGCCACCACACCCGGCTAATTTTTGTATTTTTAGTAGAGATGGGGTTTCACCATATTGGCCAGGCTGGTCTCGAACTCCTGACCGTGTGATTCACCCACCTCGGTCTCCCAAAGTGCTGGGATTACAGGCGTGAGCCACCACGCCCGGCCTCTTTTTGGTATTTTTATATATAAATTTACTTATATCTGTAGAAAAACAAGAACCTAATGTGTTATTACAATCTTTGCTGGAAAAGCTTATATGGAGTTAGAAAGAATAAACCATTTATTAGTAGTTAACATATATTAAAATGGTTTAATGATTTAAGAAAATATAAAAAAAATATTAATACTGTCAAACTTTCATACCAGAAAATATTATGGATTTTTCTCAGACTTTTTCAAAGATGAAATATGAAAAATTTAAATAAGTTTTATATAAAGAACTTTCTGTAACCTCAATTAATATACAGTGGGATATGTCTATTCTATATAGATATATTTATTATTATTTCTCAATTTAAGCACCATTCAATTCTTCTGGATCCATTCTGGCTGGAAAATATCCCTAAATCCACAGGATGTTATCTATTTAATGGCACATGTTAACTGAAAATGAGGTGGATTTTTTTAAGAAAAGACCTTAATTTCTATCTACATCTTAATTGGTTTGTCTTCTGAGCCAGCTCACAATGTCAATGCAATTTCTAGTGCAGGTGTCTCTGAGTGCCCCTTGACCACACCCCGAGGATTGTGGCAGTGTCCTGGCCATGTGTGGAAGGATCGAAGGGCAGCAGGTGCAGCCTTGCTCTGCACATGGACAGCAGCTGGCTGGTCCACCGCCACGCACCTTCAGCAGTATACCTCCGGCACAAGTTCCACCATTCTGCTTCCATAAAGCTGGGAAAGGCCGCAGTGCCTGGGTGCTGCTGGGTGGCGAGGAACTGTCCACCCCCAGAAACCCCAGGTGACTGCTTCCAATCACAAATATTCTATATTTTGCCCATTTTGTATAAGCTTAAATAAAGATAGTGTTAAACAAACCTCCAGCCAGTATATCTGTTATCTTAAAATATTCAATGCATTTTAGGCAGATGTTTTAACTAAAAACTTACATGAAAAAAAAAGCTATAAAATACAGTGATTGGTGTGGTCATCACTCAAGGTGTGGAGGAGGGAGGAGAGGGTTTCCAAAAAATGGTCAATTATGCCCTCAGCTTTCAGGCCTGATGTCTTCCCAACACACAGCAGGACTAAAAACCCAAGAGCTGTGTTTCTTCAAGTGTGGCTATGGCGCCTGCATCAGAGTCACCTGTGGCGCTTATTAGGCATGCAGGTTCCCTAGCAAGCCCCCGAAGGCCAGACGCCTGTGTCTCCAGCTGGCTCTCCAGGGCTCTGATGCCGCCATCGTTTCAGAAGCCAGGTTTAAAGGCTTGGAGCTGCCAACCACCCTTGTCCCCAAGGAACCCTCCCTGGGATGGGGCGCACTGGTCCTCTGAGGGGCTGGTGTCAGCTAGGTGGCCCTGGGGTGGGGACACTCATCCCCACAGCTCTGGGCGGGCAGGCAGGCAGGCTGGCTGGCCTGGGGTCAGTACTGGGGCAGATAGGCTGGCCTGCGCTCACCCTTCCCAGGGAAGGCCTTGAAGCCCTTGGGTGCTGCCTTGTGTGCTGGTGGGGGTGGGGGCTGTGGTGGGGTCTGCACATAGGAGAAGGCAGCGGCACTGCAGTCGTTGGTTGCAGCCCACACTGGGGACTGCAGCATCTGCATGGTGTCGTTCCACTGGCTGCCAGGGCTGGTGACTGCATAGAGTGGTGCGCTGGGGCTGGGCAGCGTGCTGGGAAGCGGGGAAGGGTGCTGCCAGGGTGCTTTGGGTGGCCACGTTTTGGTTTTGTTATCCTGAGAGACAAAAGAGAGTTCTTAGTGGCATTTCGGGCAATGTATCATCATTTCCCACCTCCCCAGATCCCTGGCCCTTATTCCCTCCTAGGAAGCCGGGTGAGAGCCCCACTCACTCCCACACCCCTATCCAACAGAACTTCTTGCAATGATAGCCATGTTCTGTGCCTATACGGTCTAGTATGGTAGCCACTCGCCACATGTGACTAGTGCAAACTGAGGAAAGGAACTTTTTTTTTTTTTTTGAGATGCAGTCTGTCTCTCGCCCAGGCTGGAGTGCAGTGGTGCGATCTCAGCTCACTGCAACCTCCGCCTCCGGGGTTCAAGCGATTCTCCTGCCTCAGCCTTCTGAGTAGCTCGGATTACAAGCGCATGCCACCATGCCTGGCTAATTTTTGTATTTTAAGTAGAGATGGGATTTCACCGTGTTAGCCAGGATAGTCTTGATCTCCTGACCTCGTTCGTGATCCACCCACCTTGGCCTCCCAAAGTGCTGGGATTACAGGCGTCGCCACTGCGCCCGGCTGATTGTTTTTAAAAAGTATTTTAGAGGCAGTGTCGCTCTGTCACCCAGGCTGGAGTGCAATGGTGCAATCATAGCTTACTGTAATCTCAAATTCCTGGGTTCAAGCCATCCTCCTGCCTCAGCCTCCTGGGCAGCTAGGACTACAGGCATGTGCCACCATGCCTGGCTGATCTTTTAATTTTTTTGCAGAGACAGTGTCTATATTACCTGGGCTGGTCACGAACTCCTGGCCTCAAGCCATCCTTCTGCCTTGCCCTCCCAAAGCACTGGGATTACAGGCATCAGCCACCACACCCAGCCTGAATTTTTATTTGTATTTAAATTTACATAGCCACGTGGTGAATGGCTATCACACTGGACAGCACAGCCGTAGAGCTTCCTGTGGCTCTGAGTCAGCTGAGGTGGCTAATCATTTACACAAAATTAATCACCACAAAGAAGATCCCTCATTACTTTGAGGCCCTCTGAAAACTGCAGCTGTGGAAGCTAGCCCAAGTCTGTGCCCACAGAGCCTGCCTGAATACCTGGTTCACGTCCTCCACCGTGGTGAGGAGAGGCGGTGAGGGCAGCGTGCTGGTGTCTTGCTCTCCACTGCTGTGTTTCCTGCAAGAACCAAGAGCTCAGGGCAGTGATTGCTTGGCTTCCTGCCCAGCCCACCTGCAGGGTACACACTAGTGCTAGGCTCCAGCATCTCCAGGCCCTGGTTCTAGGAGGGGAGGAGGCCTGCCTGGGTCAATGGCGTAAAGGCGGCTAAGGGGAGCCAGCAGTGAATGACGGCGCTCCTGCACTGCCAGTGCCGGTGGAGGAGCTGGGGGTGGAGGTGGCAGGCAAAGACAGGCACTGGTTTACTCAGCTGCTGAGTCCACCTTCTTTGGCTTTATTATTATTATTATTATTTTTTTTTTGAGACTGAGTCTCACTCTGTTTCCCAGGCTGGAGTGTAGTGGCATGATCTCAGCTCATTGCAAACTCTGTATCCCAGGTTCAACCAATTCTTGTGCCTCAGCCTCCCGAGTAGCTGGGATTACAGGTGCGTGCCACCATGCCCAGCTAATTTTTATATTTTTAGTAGAGATGGGGTTTCACCATGTTGGCCAGGCTGATCTCGAACTCCTGACCTCAGGTGATCTGCCCGCCTAAGCCTCCCAAAGTACTGGGATTGCAGGTGTGAGCCACCGAGTCCGGCCGGCTTTTTGTTAATTTATTTAAGAGATACTGTTTCCGGCCGGGCGCGGTGGCTCACGCGTTTAATCCCAACACTTTGGGAGGCCGAGGTAGGCGGATCACGAGGTCAGGAGATCAAGACCATCCTGGCTAACATGGTGAAACCCTGTCTCTACTAAAAATACAAAAAATTAGCCGGGCGTGGTGGCGGGCGCCTGTAGTCCCAGCTACTTGGGAGGCTGAGGCAGGAGAATGGCATGAACCCGGGAGGCGGAGCTTGCAGTGAGCTAAGACCACGCCACTGCACTCCAGCCTGGGCAACAGAGCGAGACTCCGTCTCAAAGAAAAAGAGAGAGATACTGTTTCCAAGCACTAAGGATATGTGACTTAAAGCCCACTCGTTTTACTAATCACATGAAAGTCTGTTACAAGGTTGAATGAAAAAGGCAGGATGTGGCCAGATCAGAGCCAGCACTCCTGCATGCAGACAACAGTCTCTGCAGAGATGGTGCCAGATGTGACTTCTTAGAAGTCGAATCAGTCATACGTCTGAAAGAAAAGTCTCAAACTCCACCCCCGGTTCAAACTTGCTCCTCCTGCAGGCTTAGCACCTCAGTTCATTGCACCCTTCACAGAAGCTCAGGCAGAAAACTTGCGTGTTATCCTTGACTCTTCCTACCTCACCCATACCCCACTGCCAATTCCCCACCAGTTGCTGCTGCACTTTGTTCAGCTCTCTGCTCATTAGAAGCCTCATTGACTAAGTGCTGGAAATAGAACATCCACCTGTTCTCTGCATTTACTACCCTCATACCCTGCTTTATTTTCCTTCAGAGCGCCTAGCCTAACCTGACATGATTTTTTGTTTGATTTTTGAGACAGGGTCTAACTCTGTTGCCCAGGCTAGAGTGCAGTGGCACAAACACAGCTCACTGTAGCCTCAACTTCCCAGGCTCAAGTGATCCTCCCACCTCAGCCTCCCGAGTAGCTGGGACTACAAGTGTGGACAGAAAGCATCTGAATGTGTGCTCGTGATTGGTCAATGCCACCCCCCACCCACCCCACTACTATTCTGTGCAAGTACCATTCTGTCTTCACCTACCCGCTCCCCACTGCCTATCTGACAGAGCCTGGCCTGTCCAGCAGGGACCATGTAACCCGGCCTCCCACCCTGCTCTACAGCATGGCTTCGAGTGCCTGGGAGCCCTGCGTGCCCTCCACTCCTGCCCATGGTCCTTAGTCTGCCACCCTGACCTTGCTTTCTCATATCCACAGCAGTTTCTCTACTTATTTCTAACCAAGCTCTCCTCTTAGTTCAGAGCCCATTTTAATTTTTGTGACTACTTTTGAAAGCTAATTACTACTTTTCCCAACTTTGAAATGCCATTTAGAGGTCATTTTATCCATCTTTGATAAAGAGACGGAGGGTAATTGAGGGCCAGCCCCTTGTCTAGGGTTGCAGAGCCTGTTGGAGAGTCCAGATTAGAACTCGCAACCAAAGGCCTGCTCTCCCCACAGAAAGGGGTGCCTCCTGCAAGGCACAGACCAGCACCGGCCACCCCGTCTCCCAAATTGATCCGCACAAGATGAGGCCGGCTCTTCCTTGTGGAAACCGCCTCCTGCAGGTGCTCTTCAGAGGCTTCAGCCAGGCATTGCTGGAAAAGCCCCTCCTCTCACACAGGGAGACTGGAGGTGACTGGGCTCCTGGCTTTCCCAGGGAGTGAGCCATGGGTTGCATTCACATGCCCCTCTCTCCCCACCTTGGTTTAGAAATCCCTTCATACCTTCTCTGCTTGACAGCAGCAACGAGGTCAGGCCCTGAAAACATGGAGAACAAGCTGTCCCCGTTGGCTGAGGATGTCTCATCACTCGAGCTGGCGGAGTCTCCCTGAGCACCCGACCAGCCACCGTGCAGGCCATCCCTGAAAGCCAGAGAGAGAAGCTGGGCCAGGGCCTCCTGCAGCCCCACCACCCGCCACCCCACCCTGAAAGGGCAGTCCTTACCCTGCATTCATCCCATAACCAAATAGTGGTCTCTTGTCTCTCCCTTCTTAAAACGTGAGGTTTTCCTCCTTTGCCTTATTTCAAAAGTAATACATATTCATCAATTCCCTTTATTCCTCTAAGAAGCCTATGGTTTGTATATGAAATTTGTTTTAGAAAAAACAAGGGAGGGAGAGCATGGGGAAGAATAGCTAATGGATGCTGGGCTTAATACCTAGGTGACGGGATGATCTTTGCAGCAAACCACCATGGCACACATTAACCTTTGCAACAAACCTGCACATCCTGCACATGTACCCCTGAACTTAAAAGTTGAAAGAAAAAAAAATTTTTAAGTAAAAAAAAAAATTTTTAAATAAGAAAAAACAAAAAGTTGAGCTGGTCTTTAGTCATCCAGATTTATTAACCATGTAGCAATATGGGATATAAAAGAATCCCCAGTTGTCTTTACAATAAAAATTTGCAATTCTCTCAATATACTAGAATCTCAATTGTACACTTTTGCTTTTCATAGGCTATAATGACAGCGTTCCATAAATCACGCGGGCTCCGCAGCCACACTCAGTTCAGTATAAAGGCCGTGTGAAACATGCCTTCACCTCACCAGCACCATCATGTAAGAGCCTTGTCCAGGGCTGAAGAGTCTGTTTTGAAAATCATGAATGTATACCAATGGCGTGTTCACAGGGATACATCACACTACTTGGCATCTAACAGTCAGCCACATGACTCTGACCCCTAAAGATTTAATCCCATGTCACTCTCTCACATGGGGGCTTGGAATTGAACTGCCTGAAAAGAATGCACACAGGCAAGGGGCCTCTCTTCTCACAGGCCCCTCGGGGGACACCTGAGTCTCAAACTCAGATCCCCTGAAGTACCCAGCACTCACCCTTCTGTGAAGAACTCGGGGAAGGGCCAGGTCCGATGGGCGTCATCCATAGGCGGCCAGTTGCCCCGGGGGTTGCCTGGCCGGCGACCGTGCTGGGCCTGCCGCTTCTGCTGCATTGCCTGGCTCACTCCTGCCACATAGCGTGCAAACTCTGGGTCTGAGCCCACTGCATTGGGACAAAGGAATAAACCGGGTTTGGGGACAAACTGGCCTCTTGGTCCTTCCCTACACTTTGCTAACATGCTGGTCACACATGCAATGAAAGGCAGTGAGGAGCTGCCAGGCTTGTGCCCCACAGCGTGGGCTGTAGGCTGTGCCCAGCACCCTGCTGTGGGGAGATGGGACTTGCCGCACCTAGGGCTGAGGCATGGTGTGTGCCGGGGCTGTCATGAAGGGCTATGCCTAGGACAGAGGCAGGGTAAGTGTGAAAGAAACAAAAAGAGAGAAAAATGGTTTGATTTACCCATGACTAGATTTTAAAGACAAATACTAATTACTTTAAAAATTTCTAGCATCAGCCAGGCACAATGGCTCACTCCTGTAATCCTAGCATTTTGGGAGCCTGAGGTGGGCAGATCGCTTGAGCCCAGAAGTTCGAGACTAGCCTGGCCAACACGGCAAAACCTTATCTCTACAAAAATTAGCTGGGTGTGGGCCAGGTGCGGTGGCTCACGCCTGTAATCCCAGCACTTTGGGAGGCTGAGGTGGGTGGATCACGAGGTCAAGAGTTCAAGACCAGTCTGACCAAGATGGTGAAACCCTATCACTACTAAAAATACAAAAATTAGCTGGGTGCGGTGGCAGGCGCCTGTAATCCCAGCTACTCGGGAGGCTGAAGCAGGACAATCACTTGAACCCAGGCGGCAGAGGTCGCAGTGAGCTGAGATCGTGCCACTGCACTCCAGCCTGGGCGAAAGAGTGAGGCTCTGTCTCAAAAAAAAAAAAAAAAAAAAAAAATTAAAAATTAGTTGGGTGTGGTGGTGTGCACCTGTAGTCACAGCTACTTGGGAGGCTGAGGTGGGGGGATCACTTGGGCCCAGGAGGTGGAGGTTGCAGTGAGCCAAGATTGCGCCACTGCACTCCAGCCTGAGAGACAGAGCTAGACCCTGTCTTTAAAAACAAAACAAAACAAAACTGGGCTGGGCTTGGTGGCTCACACCTGTAATCCCAGCACTTTAGGAGGCCAAGGCGGGTGGATTACCTGAGGTCAGGAGTTCGAGACCAGTCTGGCCAACATGGTGAAACCCCGTCTCTACTAAAAATACCAAAAATTAGCTGGACGTAGTGGCAGGCACCTGTAATCCCAGCTACTCAGGAGGCTGAGACAGGAGAATCACTTGAACCTGGAAGGCAGAGGTTGCAGGGAGCCGAGATCGCGCTATTGCACTCCGGCCTGGGTGACAAGAGCAAAACTCCAACTCAAAAAAAGTCCAGTGTCTTGGTGCTCTGTATCTAGCCTAGAGTCATTAGCTAACAACTTAGAAAATCAGATGATGACTTTGGCCAACTGATAACCTGAACGTTAACAAAGCATCAAAGCATTGGGGTCAGCCAGATAGAGGTTATATGCTGATCCCACTTGAGCTAAAGTTTGATCTAGTATTTTCCTGGCTATTGGACAGGAGATTTGCTCATTCCATCTGAACATCTTAAGTGTGGCAAAGAATAAAATGAAACTTCAGAATGCTTTAAGAGGTGGCTGGAAACACTGGCAATGCTGAACGGGGATATGCAGGGCAGTACAAATGGGAGAAAAGCACAGATGGCGTTTACAGAAAGTGTCAAAAAAAACATATGGCAGGAAAGCATCCATGCATCATAAATCAAATGTGACTCAGCAATGCATTTTTTAGCTTAAAATTAGGGAAGATACTAGGGCACAATCCCATTATCAACTTATCCTTAGGGCACTGTCACAAGATGATTTCAGTCATGCTGGCCTGTCTCCCGATCCCCATGTCGCACTGATTTTGCCTATCTAGACGGGGGCACTAGATGGCGCCCTCTGATTCTGTCCAGAGGGGTGCCCCTCCTTAATCTGCATCAAGGGCTATGCAGATCTTATGCCCTCGGGGCAAGGTCTGTAGAAAACTACACCATGGACTTCAGGTGCAGAAAGGAACACCCAGGTGGGAAAGAGTAGGATTTGTAGTCCACAGACAGAAGAGGTATCCAGGACTCAGAGGTCAAATATGGTAACATTCTTATTCATTTATTAAAAATAAATTTTTTTAAGACAAAGTCTCACTCTGTTATCCAAGCTGGAGTGCAGTGGCGTGATCTCAGCTCACTGCAACCTCTGCCTCCTGGGTTCAAGTAATTCTCGTGCCTCAGCCTCCCAAGTGGTTGGGACTACAGGTGTGTGCCACCACACCTGGCTAATTTTTTTGTATTTTTGGTAGAGACGGGGTTTCGCCATGTTGGCCAGGCTGGTCTTGAACTCCTGGCCTCAAGCAATCCGCTGGCCTCAGCCTCTCAAAGTGCTGAGACTACAGGCGTGAGCCACTGCACCCGGCCTCAAATATGACACAATTCTGACAAATACTGTTTATTCTCTGGATTTAGTTATATGACAGTCAAAAAATGTACACACCATCTATGATCAACTGAGAAAACGCACTGTGCCCACACCAGTGGGTGGCAGCCAGTGGGCTTGCTGTTTCTTAGCAGGGTGGAGGTGTTTACCCTTCTTGTGGCCCAGGGTTGCAGGCACAAGGGTTTCCTACATCCATCCACCCAAGGGGAGCAAGCACAAAACAGCAAGAGCAGCGGCATGAAGAATTTTCAGAAGACATGAGCAATGGTCAGGCGCAGTGGCTCATGCCTGTAATCCCAGCACTTTAGGAGGCTGAGGTGGGTGGATCACCTGAAGTCAGGAGGTCAAGACCAGCCTGGCCAACATGGCAAAACCCCATCTCTACGGGCGCGGTGGCTCATGCCTGTAATCCCAGCACTTTGGGAGGCCGAGGTGGGCGGATCACAAGGTCAGGAGATAGAGACCATCCTGGCCAACATGGTGAAACCCCGTCTCTATGAAAAATACAAAAAATTAGTTGGGCATGGTGGCGGGCGCCTGTAGTCCTAGCTACTCGGGAGGCTGAGGCAGGAGAATGGCGTGAACTCGGGAGGCGGAGCTTGCAGTGAGCCGAGATCGCGCCACTGCACTCCAGCCTGGGGGCGGTAGAGCGAGACTCCGTCTAAAAAAAACAAAAACAAAAAAATTAGCTGGGTGTGGTGACAGGCACCTGTAGTCGCAGCTACTCAGGAAGCTGAGGCAGGAGAATCATTTGAGCCCAGGAGGCAGAGGTTGCAGTGAGTGGGGATCGCGCCACTGCGCTCCAGCCTGGGCAACAACGTGAGACTCTGTCTCAAAAAAAAAAAGAAAGGAGTGTTAACCCCAGCATTAACTTCCCTCCTGTAACAAATGCTGGGTGTTTCAGCAAGGAATGTCCTCTTCTGGTGGTGATTTACTGGTACAAGTATTTGCTATACTTATTTGTAACATTTCACAGTACTCCCCTGTGAATGAAATACATTTTCTACTTCTGTGTATGCCTTTTGCTAAATTAGAGAAAAAAGTTTGCATGTACCTATGTTACCAAATTCTCTTACTAATTTTAGATGGTTTTTTTTTGGGGGGGGGGGTTCAATTCTATTATCAGCAAAAAGATGTGCTGCTTAATTTATCATTTTCCAAAGCTTAGACCACTTATTTTATTGCTTTTTGTCTTGCTGCATTTGCTGTGAAGTCCAAGACAAAGTTACATGCTACAGGTGATAACAGTTGCCCTTGTCTGATTCCTGATATTAACTGAAATGATTTTTGTTTCATTATATAAGGCACTATTTGCTATTAGCTTTTAGTAGATAGTCTTTTTTATTTTTTATGTATTTACTTATTTTTTAGAGACAGAGTCTTACTTTGTTGCCCAGGCTGGGCTGCTGTGGTGTGATCATGGCTCACTGCAGCCTCAACCTCCTGAGCTCAAGCAATCTTCCCACCTCAGCCTCCCAAGGAGCTGGGACTACAGGCATGTGCCACCACACCCAGCTAATTTTTTATTTTTTGTAGAGATGGGGGTTTCACTATGTTGGCCAAACTGGTCTTGAACTCCTGGCCTCATGCAATCTGCCTACCTCAGCCTTCCAAAGTGCTGGAAATTACAGGCATGAGACATCATGCCTGGCCAGGTTTTCCACTTCTTGGTATAATTTTGTAATGCCTATTTTGCTAGGAAAGAATCCATTTTCTGCTGAGTTTCCAAATGTATTGCTATTAAGTCTTAGATGGTATTGTCTTAAAGTGGCCTTTTTTTGAGACAGGGTTTCTCTCTGTCATCCAGGCTGGGGTGTAGTGGCATGATCATAGCTCACTGCAGCCTCAAAATCCTGGGGTCAAGGGATCCTACCGCCTCAGCTTCCTAAGCACCACCACACCCAGCTAATTTTTTGTTTAATTTTTAGTAGAGATGAGGGTTTTGTGATGTTGACCAGGCTGGTCTCGAACTCCTGGCCTCAAGTGATCCTCCAGCCTTAGCCTCTCAAAGTGCTGGGATTACAGGCATGAGCCACTAAAGCGCTTTTAATGTATCCTTTCTATTTCCTAATTTTGTTTCTCTTTGTTCTCTCTTAATCAAGCTTAGAATAAATTGGCTTATACATTTTAGTGGTCTTCCAAAGATCCTTTAGAGTTATTTGCAATTTCTACTCTATTTTTCTTTTTAATTTACTTATTTTTGGCTTTTCCCCCTTAATTCCTCCTCCTAGTTTGTTCTTGTTTGTAAATTCCTTCTCTAATTTTTTAAGATGACTCTGGTGGTATTTTCATTGTCTAGCCCAGGAGAAGCTGTATTCTATGAAGGCAGGAGGGTGTCTGTCACCTGTCATAAGTCCTAGAGTTTAGGCAAAAAAAAAAAGCATCGCAAAGAACAGGTTAAATAATCAGGAAAAAAGCACCCCACAAAGGGCTGCTGACCTTGGCTGCCGGGAGTAGGCAGGCCTAGACTGGAGTCTACTTGAACTATGGGACTTTGAGCTATTCAAGTAACCTCTCTTAGCCTCAGTTCTGTTCTCTATAAAGTAAGAAAAATAGTCCACTCATGTTCTCAGCCCCTTTCTCACCACTGTTTCCCATCTTGGTAGATCTGCCCCATACTTGCCTCCACAGTGAGAAAGAGTCGTAAAGGGGGATTAAATGACTTCACCTTCACAAGTAAGGCTGCAGCAGACAGGCCCTGGGAAGACCTCAGCAGTTGCATTTGCTGTTGACACTGGGCGAGGGATGGGAGGCCTCACATACCTGCAGGATCAAAAGGCAGAATCTCTCCCAGCATTCCAAAGACTCCATCACTTTGGTCACGGTTGGGCCAGGTGTTATTTCTAGGTCCCTGCGGCTTCTGTCCCAGAACCTCTGACATCACGTTATCCATATAGCTGCTCACCAGACCCAAGCTGTACAAGTCAGAACTGAGATCAGATATGCCAGGCCACTGACCAAGAGGAGACAGACCTGCTCCAACAGCCTGCGCTGGCTGCTGGGATGAGCCATGTACCCATTTCCCAGGTGCCCGAGGCTGGGGCGGAGGCTGCTGCGGTCCAATGGGCTGGAGTAGGTGTTGGTAGTATTGGACTTGAGGTTGTTGCTGCTTTGGGGACTGCTGCTGAGGTGCCAGTCCTGGCTGGGGTGTCAGAGGTGTGTGTGCCCCAGCCTGGGGTGCCCGTGGTGGAGGGGGCACAGGCAGTGACGGCTGCTGTGGTTGCATGGCTCCTGCCTTCTGCTCAGTCACCATGGCTGTGGCAGCAGAATTACGCCTTGTCACCAACGGAGAGCCCTGATGTGACTGGCCCATGTTAAAGCCCGAGAGAAAATCTATCACCTCTTGCATTTCCTGATCAGTTGGTAAGTTCATACCCTTCTCATCCTTGCCATCATCTCCATGCAGGAAGTTCTCACGCCTCTCCATGAGAAAGCCATTGGCCACTGTATTACTGGAATTCTGAGCTGACTGTGAAGGGTCTGTAGTCCTGGGGAAATTACCAATGTTCAAAATGCTTTGTAACCTTGTATCAATATTGCCAGGCATTTTGGCCTTCTCTTCGGAACATCCAGCTATGAAGATGTTTTTGGAAGGGGTATTTTGGATGGAATAATTTGTGCTGCTGCTGGAGCTGGTACATGAAGCTTTCTTGGTGAACCGGGATGTCAGTTTGGAGAATGTCTTCTGCAGGCCACCTGAAGATTTGTTTCCATTTCCAGAAGGCAGGTCAGCCTGGTTGCCAAAATCACAGATCTCCCTTTGCAGCTGGATCTGTATGCAGGGTAAAGCTTGCTCCCTATTTAAACAGAAATTTGTTTAAAAAAAAAAAAAGACAAATATATAAAATAATAAAATGGACCTCTTTGTATTTAAGAATGGCGTTGAGAGCAAGAAAAACCTCTCAGGTTGGTATCGGGTTCACTTATTTTATATATAAATGAACACCCAGGGGTTTGGAGAGTATGAAATCTACAGTGTCTAACGCAGGACTGGAAGTTCTGCTAGGATTCTGGCCTGAGGAGTGTGATTCAGTGAAATCCTCTAATGGTGGCACGGGAGGGGAAAGCATGGCTAGATGTGGGGATGCAACTTGCAGAAGCTAGATTTGTGCCTGGAGGACAGGGGCTACAGCCATGCAAATGCAGCAGAGGGACAATGGACAACTCCACAAAGCAGAGGGAGGTGGTGGGGGGATGCAGGGATACTATGTGCCAATGTTGTCCCAACAGATGGCTGTGACTTTCAAAGTTTCCTGAGCACATTTTTCCCATACTAAAATGGAGCCCTAAAGAGCGAAAGGGCATGGGGCAGGAGCTGAGGCAGGTGAAGGCTGTGTGGCCCTAGAAAAGTCACTTCACTATTCTGGCCTTTGTGTACTCATGAGTTAAGAAAGGGAGAAGAGGTTGGGCATGGTGGCTCACGCCTGTAATCCCAGCACTTTGGGAGGCCGAGGCAGGCACTTGAGGTCAGGAGTTTGATACCAGCCTGGCCAACACGGCGAAACCCCATCTTCAAGAAAAATACAAAAATTAGCTGGGCGTACACCTGTAATCCCAGCTACTCGGAAGGCTGAGGTGGGAGGATGACTTGAGCCCAGGAGCCGGGGGATGGATGGGATGGATAGCATGGATGGAGAGCAATATTGCAGTGAGCTGAGATTGTACCACTACACTCCAGCCTGGCTGGGCAACAGAGCCAGATCCTACAAAGATAAGATGACAAGACCAAAGACAAAGACCAAGACAGAAAAGAAAAGAAAAGGGAGAGGGGCCATGGCTAGATGTTTAAGGCCATTACCAGATGTATACACATTTCTCAAGTTCAACCTGAGAGAACTGATTGAAAAAGAAAAAAAATTCTAAAAGACATAAGTAAATTTTCTAAACATTTCTCTGTTCTTAATTCATAAGGAGAATATGAGTTGAGTTAAAAGTCCTCTTGATGGACTTCCTCTCAAATGACAAAATAAAGGAAGGCAAAAAAGTTAGCAAATAGGGGAACTGGTACAGGGCATGGAGCAGTTCTTTGTATTATTCTTGCCACTTTGCTGCAGGTTTTAAATTATTCTGAAAATAAAAGTTACTAAAAAGTCCTTATTGCCTTATTTACAATACCGTATACTATCAATGACACAAGCACACATGAAACTGTGCATAGTCACACTGTCCCTCGGTATGCATCTAATGCAAACCACAGACACCAACCTTCCAGCCCTCCAGCGGTTTAGGTCCAGCACAGCTGTGTAGAGCACGTCCACCAGACCCAGGGTCTTCTCAGGATCAAGGCTTCTCTGCAGCAGGGACATGGTGGCAGGGTCTTCTTTCAGGCACCTAGGCACAGATTAGGCTGCATTAGTCTTGGCTGCATTTCTCTGCAAAGGTGTCTCAAGCAGGTCTCATAGAAAAGGCTACAACTTTTATGTACTTCTGGCGCCCAGCAAAAATTCAGTAACTGTAAGAACTTGGAGAGAACAACAGGGCTGACCCTGGAACTCACTGCCCCACAAGAGGAGGAGGAAGCAAAAGGGTCTGAGGTCTCATGATATCAGAATATATATTTGGTCTCTGCCTCCAGTTCCTGATACAGAGCTCCTAAAACCCTTGAGATTTCCTGGGTGATAGTGTCTTTTGTTCTAATAAGATGACTTGCTTATATGATGAAGCCTCCATAAAAATCATCAGACCATCGGGTTCTGAGAGCTTCCACGCTGGTGAACACACTAAGGTGCTTGGCACAGGGCATAGCTGGCAAGGGCATGGAGGCTTGGAGCCCCATCCCAAACACTTCACGCTATGCACCTCTTCACCTGGCTGTTAATCTGTATCTGCTATAATATCCTTTATAATAAACCATAAATATAATTCAATGTTTTACTGAGTTCTGTGAGCCATTACAGCAAAATATCAAACCTGGAGGTTTTGGGAACCCCCAACTTATAGCCGATTGGTTAGAAGTCGGGTGACAACCTGGGACTTGTGGATGGCATCTGAAGTGGGGAGTAGCCTTGTGGGGCTGAGCCCTTAACCTGTGCGGTCTATGCTAGCTCACTCTGATTCCTGCCGACTTCTCCAATAAGTGAACAACCCAACTGTTTACCCCAAAACTTACACATCCTCTCTAGTTCCCTCACATCTTGCATGCAATCCATCAGTGAATCCTGACAGCTCTTCTTATAAAAACACATCCAGAATCTAAGCACTTCTTGCCACCTTGTTTATGAACCCCCTGCTTCAGGAAACCACCACTCCTGGGTCTCAGGACCAAGCTCTCACCTGGCCTCCTTTTCTCTACTCCTGTACCTCCAAAGCCCATCCTTCATATAGGGGCCAGAGTGAGCTTCCTGTAGTGCCAATCAGAGCACATCACTCCCCTGCTTAAAACCCTTCAATGGGATATCATCGTGATTGAAATAAAATCTAAACCCTCACCACAGCCCTCAAAGCCCTCTGTGCCCAGCCCCTCAACCTTGTCCCAGCTGTGAGGCCTTCTCTTCCTCCCTGGATGGGTTTGCCCACACCTCAGGACCTTTGTTCTTGCTGCTGCCTTTGCCCGAATTTCTCTTTCCTGAGATTTTGGTATGGCCAACTGCTTCTCATCATTTGGGTCTCCACTGTCCATTCAGGGTACCTACACCAAGAGCCCCCCAACCTTTTTTCGAGACAAAGTCCCACTCTATCCTCAAGGCTGGAGTGCAGTGGTGTGATCAAAGCTCACTGTTATCCTCGACCTCCTGGGCTCAAGCGATCTTCCCATGTCAGCCTCCCAAGTAGCTGGGACTACAGGCATGTGCCACCGCACCTGGCTAATTTTTTAATTTTTTTTGTAGAGATGAGGTCTCACTATGTTGCCCAGGCTGGTCCTAAACTCCTGAGCTCAGGTGATCCTCCTGTCTCAGCCTCCCAAAGTGCTAGGATTACGGGTGTGAGCCACTTGGTCTGGCCAAGAGCCCTTTTCTGAGAGGTAAAACAGTCTGAGCAGCACAGGTCTACTAGGAAGATGATGTCTGCTGATCCTGGGCACTCTGGAAGCTAAATAGTGAACTCAACCCTTGCAAAGTCACTCAAGGAGGTAGCAGTACTCCCTAACATGACTTTGACTTGGGAAGAAATGTATCAGAGAATGAAATGAGAGCCGGCCAGGCTCAGAAGCCTGGAAAGGGTGAACAACAACGCAAGCTCTGCTAGTGCCCAGCTAGACCTTGGACTCCTCAGAGAGAATCTTGGCAGCTGAGCCTGCCCAAGGTTCAGTGCACCCCATTCTCTCCATCTGGAATCACTGATAATCAGGACACATTTGCTCTTGTTCCCAAGCCAAGTCTGGTTGTGACTTGGCTTGTCACATGTTTGCCCACTAGGAGAGCATTTGTTGGCCATGTAGAAAAGAGTACTACAGCTCCTGGTGATGATAATTAATCTTTCTGAAAAATCAACAATCAACAAACTGGCATTTTTATTTTATTCTTCAGCCTTGAGCTGATCAATAAAATGCCCTTAAGTGGCTAAACCCATTCTGTTGACAAATCACCAAGACTTGCCTAAAACCCTCTACCTGTTCTTAGATAAAAACCCAATTCCTTCAAGGGCCCTGCAAGTCTTGATGTCTACAACTTCCCATCCTCATCACCACCTAGCACATCTCCTTTCATGCTGGGTCACTCCTGAGGCCTCTGCACTGGCATTCTTTCTGCCTGAAGTGTGTTCCCCATCGGCTCTCTGCATGACAGGCTCCTCTCAAATCCAATGTCACATCCTCAGAGCCTCTTCCAGACTGACTCGTCTAAAAGTCTCCCCCGAATCTCTATCCCACTTATTCTCTATCATATAATGGCACTCTCCTCTCATTTCCATCATACGCCTGCCTGTGTCTGAACTCATCTCTTATACTTAACAGCTGTCTCCCCCTTCTCTATTCTCAAGTTGGTTTATGAGGGGCAGGGACCCTGTGTGTCTTGCTCATAATTAAATTCCCAGAGCCCAGAACAGTGTCTGGTACACAGTAAGTGTTCAGTAAATATTTGGTGAAACAAAGCATGGATGGATAGCAATATCCTTTTTCTCCAGGTGGAGTAAAGCAATCATTTCTGTTTGTGTTCTTCCCAACAAGCACATACAGTATTTTGTAATTTGAAAAAAAACAGAACTAAAATTTTGCAAAATTACCAAAAGCAGCCAGCAGAGGGCGCCTCTGCAAGAAATCACAGTCTACAAGGTGTTTTTTGCGGGGGTGCAATGAGTTACAAAGGAAATCAACCCCACAGGGAGAGTTTTCAAAACAAACTGAAGTGTTAGCCATTTTTGCACTGACTGTTTATATTCACCCAACTATCCAAAAGTTCAAACTGTTTTCTTCAAAATGAGATAAGTTTTAACATTTTCCAATGACAGCCTGAATTGGAAAAATTTAAGAATTCAGGGTTGGGTGCGGTGGCTCACGCCTGTAATCCCAGCACTTTGGGAGGCCAAGGTGGGTGGATTACCCGAGGTCAGGAGTTTGAGACCAGCCTGGCCAACACAGTGAAACCCATCTCTACTAAAAACACAAAAATTATTAGCTGGGCATGCAGGCAGGTGCCTGTAATCCCAGCTACTCAGGAAGCTGAGGCAGGAAAATCATTTGAACCCAGGAGGTGGAGGTTGCAGTGAGCCGAGACAACACCATTGCACTCCAGCGTGGGCAACAAGAACAAAACTATCTCAAAAAAAAAAAAAATTCAGGAACACATTTCAGCAGAACACTGACTACAAAAGAAAAAAAAAGAATTTAGTAACACAAAAATCTTACAGAAAGTGAGCCTCTGGTTTACTGTTTGATAGAAATGAAAATATGTGTATAAATTATCATTAATTTCAGGACACAGTATGCCACCCTACAATTAACTTAAAATTTTGGGCCAGGTACAGTAGCTCACGCCTGCAATCCCAGCACTTTGGGAGGCCAAGGCAGGGGGATCGCTTGAGCCCAGGAGTCCCAGACCATCCTGGCCAATATAGTGAGACTCCATCTCTACAAAAAAACTTAAAAATTAGCCAGGCATGATGGCACATGCCTGTAGTCCCACCTACTTGGGAGGCCAGGGTGGGAGGATTGCTTGAGCCCAGGAGTTCAAGGCTACAGTAAGCCATGACCACACCACTGCACTGCAGTCTGGGGGACAGCATGAGATCTTGTCTCTACCAAAAAAAAAAAAAAATTTAATTAAAAAAAATAAAAGAACTTTTTGGTGGCAGAGTACTTATAGAAGGGAGGTTTTAGGACACAAAGTGAACTGCCAACATTTACTTAAATATATTCATAGACTCTAAACACTTTTGACAGAATCTACTATTATACTCTTACATTTCAAGAACAAATGAGCCAGGTGCGGTGACTCACGCCTGTAATCCTAGCACTTTGGGAGGCCGAAGCAGGTGGATCACCTGAGGTCAGGAGTTCAAGACCAGCCTGGCCAACATGGCAAAACCCTGTCTCTACTAAAAGTACAAAAATTAGCTGGGCGTGGTGGCATGCGCCTGTAATCCCAGCTACCCAGGAAGCTGAGGCAGGAGAATCACTGGAACCCAGGCAGAAGAGGCTGCAGTGAGCCGAGATTGCGCCACTGCACTCCAGCCTGGGCGACAGACCGAGATTCTGTCTCGAAAAAAAAGAACAAATGGTTTAAATACAACTTGTATGCCTTACCCAACTACCATTTTAGTCCACATAGGCACCAACAGCACCTCTTTGTTCCTTAGTATCTCTGCCTACTTAAATGATTTAAATATTTTCTCTTATAGCTAAATATTCATGCAGATTACCATTTTAATAGCAAATACCTTCCAATATATGCTTAGTTTTTCCTGTTTATTAATAAAGCTATGATACTCATCCTTATAGCTGAATGTGAATACATATCACAAAGATAAATTTCTAGAGGTGAAACTGTGGAATTGTTGAGGTCATATCCCTTATTTTAGGCTTCTAATATACTAAATTGCCCTCCAGAAAGGTTGTATTTATTCTCAACAACCTCTTTGCCTGTTTCACAGTCTGGCTCAAACTAGTATTGTCACTATATTTAGCATTGTTATTCTAAAACAATTTAACAATATTCTGGGCAAAATGACATCATATGGTTTTTTTTTTTTTTTGGAGATGGAGTCTCGGTCTGTCACCCAGGCTGGAGTGCAGTGGCATGATCTCGGCTCACTGCAACCTCTGTCTCCCAGGCTCAAGCGGTTCTCCTGCCTCAAGCTGGGATTATAGGTGCATGCCACCACGCCCGGCTAATTTTTGTATTTTTAGTAGAGACAGGGTTTCACCATGTTGGCCAGGCTGGTCTGGAACTCCTGACCTCAGGAGATCTGGCCGCCTCGGCCTTCCAAAGTGCTGGAATTACAGGTGTGAGCCACCCCACCTAGCCCCATATGGTTTCTTTACTTTGTCTCTGATTTTTAGGTGAAGTTATACATTTTCTTTTTTCTTTTCTTTTTTTTTTTTTTTTGAGATAGTTTTGCTCTATTGCCCAGGCTGGAGTGCAATAGTGCAATCTCAGCTCACTGCAACCTCCGCCTCCCGGGTTCAAGCGATTCTTGTGCCTCAGCTTCCTGATTAGCTGGGATTACAGGCACCCACCACCATGCCTGGATAATTTTTGTATTTTTAGTAGAGATGGGGTTTCACCACATTGGGCAGGCTAGTCTCAAACTTCTGACCTCAGGCGATCTGCCCGCCTTGGCCTCCCAAAGTGCTAGGATTACAGGTGTGAGTCACCGCACCTGGCCATTACATTTTCTTAATCTATTTGTTGATCATATGTCTTCTTTTCTGACTTAGCTGTTCATGTCCCTTGCCCATTTTCTTCTGATTTGTAGGAGCTTTTTTTTAAAAAAAAAAATAAATTAAGAATAATCTTTTATCTATTATAAGTGTTACAAATATAATATCTAAAAATGACTGTCCCAAGATTTGTAAAGACACTGGGTGTGTCACAACATGAGCTCAAGATCATCAGGATTATAGCTGGAACAGAGGAGAAGGAATTCTATGTTCTCTACTCGGCTTTAGTGAACACTGGGTGACTTAGAGAAAATGACATACTATGTTTAAATGCTGTAGACTCAGTAACAAAGATAATACTGCTCATTATGATCCAAGAGTATATAACATTTTAGTTACATTATGGTCAATGAGACCATTTTTCAGACCTCTTGGCTTCCTCATCATAGACCAATAATTATGACACATGCCACTAACATACCACTGCTGCCCATAAACCTGCACATGCAGCAAGACTTGTTGCGTCAGCTAGCATGGGCATTGTTCAAAACAAGGCCATCATTTCAAAGATGTGCAAACATCAGTCAGAGCTTAGGCTCCGGTGAAAGTAAGAGGCACGTTACCATGTGGATGGGACTTGAACCACGATTCTAGAGCCTTCTAAACTGATCTGGGGGGCATAGGCTTCTTTATTCTCAATCTGTGCTGTGTCAACCACCACCTAAGATCGAAAAAAAAAAAAAAAAAAACAAATAACAACCAGCTTTCAGAGAGAAAACAAATCAGAATAAAATCCAATACATAAAATGACTCTCTAAGAACTATTCCCCTAGCAGCCTAGTTATGCCAAGGCCAGTCAGGGCCCCGTGAAGACAACAGCAAGTAGTAACAGATGACCAAAACTAAGAACATTTCAATAAACAGAAACCACATTCTAGGCATGGGATTAAATTGAACTGGCAAGCACCTCTAGCACTTTTTCCAAACTATAAATATGTTAATTAGGAATTAATTTGCGTCCTTTATCTTATTATTTTTTACTTTATGCACTTAAAAGAAGTAAAAGTGTCACTGAAAGTCAAACCAGACTGGGTGCAGTGGCTCACGCCTGTAATCCCAGCACTTTGGGAGATTTAGGCAAGTGGATCACTTGAGGTCAGGAGTTTGAGACCACCCTGGCCAACATGGTGAAACCCCGTCTCCACTAAATATACAAAAAGTAGCCGGGCGTGGTGATCCTGCAGTCCAAGCTACTCGGGAGGCTGAGGCAGGAGAATCGCTTGAACCCGGGAGGCAGAGGTTGCAGTGAGCCGAGATTGCACCACTGCACTCCAGCCTGAGCAACAGACCAAGACTCCATCTCAAAAAAAAAAAAAAAAAAAAAAGTCAAACCAATGCTTCAGATAAGCCCATCTGTCATGACACGCCCAGAAGTGGATGAAACTTTTTTAAAGATTATCTTATCCTCAACCATCAATAAAAACTGAATTACTTCAGGACAGAGGAAGAACTAACCCTTCTTTGAATGATTTCCTCTTATTTCCAGGAAGAGTCTTTAATACTAGATAGGTGATAAGAGTATCCTATGTAATCTAGAGTTTGACAAAGTGATGAATATATTTTCAAATAACTAAAAGAATGTTTTAAAAAATCATAAAATATTTTAAAACCAAATCTGTAATATTTCAGAAGGGGTAAAACTGTACAGAGTTGTGTATCATACTCCAAATTCAGCTTCTAATGGAGCCAGCTTTCACTGGTTTAAACAGAGTTCCCATAGCTGATCTGCAATGACCTTTGGAAAAAACTTCCTGTCAAAGGAATAGCCATTGTTGGACCACACAGGTGTTTCCTCTCTCCTCCCATCCCCAGAACCATAACCTAAAGTCACACAGAAATGCGTCCTGCAATCAAGACGCAGGGAACTAGGAAGAAGTTTCTGCTCTCTGAATAACATGGAACTTTTTTTTTTTTTAATCTACAGTGTTTTCTCAAAACAGCCTTTGTGCCTTTTGGCCTTATTTTGCATACTCCTTTCAGGGGAACTCATTGGCATGGTCCTTGCAGTTTCAGCTAAATGGTCTCTGGGAATATGGATTGATATAGTAAAGCCAATGGGCTCTTCCACGCTTCAGCAAGGCATCTCTGGTTTACTACTTCTTTTGGAGGTCCCTATACCGAGGAAAAGATCCCAAAGGAAATGTAACTCATTACTGTGAACAAGCCCTCATCTGAGCCTCCACAAGACAGCCCCACTGTGAGCTGGGCCGCCTGAGCCCTAACCCGCTTGAAACAAAACAACAGTATACCCTCAATAGCTCTTTTTGCGAATAAAGTAGGAACCAGACTAAAAAACAAGTTCTTTAATTTTCTTAATCTCTAATTAGGTCCTTCCAACCTCTGACTGAAATGCCATATCCTTTTTTTTTTTTTTTTTTTAAAGACTGGATCTCACTCTATGACCCAGGCTGGAGTGCAGTGGCACAATCTCGGCTCACTGCAACCTCTGACTCCTGAGTTCAAGTGATTCTTGTGCTTAAGCCTCTCGAGTAGCTGGGATTACAGGTGCCTGCCACCACGCCTGGATAATTTTTGTATTTTTAGAGACGAGGTTTCGCCATATTGGCCAGGCTGGTCTTGAACTCCTGACCTCAGGTGATCTGCCTGCCTTGGCCTCCCAAAGTGTTGGGATTACAGGTGTGAGCCACCACGCCCTGCCACCATATGTTTTTGAAAAGTAGTCGTTTACTAGAAAGGGAGATCAAATACATAAGATTCTATGGGTCAGTGATACAAACAAAAAGCTAAATGGTGATTTCAGATGTTGATCTCCTGACCCACCCAACTCTAGCCAAAGTTTTTTTTTCTCTGAAAGATGAAATGAACAAATCATTATTTTTTAGTTGATGTTACTTTATTGCTAAGAAGGAGATAAACAGCACTGGTATACAGTGACTGGATGGGGGTACTACTTATACCACTGTGGTCAAGGGAGGCCTCTTGGAGGAGGTGATTTTGGAGCTAACACCAAGAAAATAAGGAGTGACCTACATGATAATCAGAGAGAAGAGTATTTTCAGATAAAAGGGGTATCAAGAGCACAGGCCTGGGACAGGAAGAAGCATGGGATGTATGAGCAACAGACATCCAATGTAGCTCCAGAACAGGGGCTAGATCAAGTGGCCCTGTCAACTTGTTACTAATGTAATGTTTTTTTCTTTTTTTTTTTTAAGGGCCGGGTGTGGTGGCTCATGCCTGTAATTCCAGCACTTTGGGATGCCTAAGCAGGCAGATTACGAGGTCAGGAGTTCGAGACCAGCCTGGCCAACACAGTGAAACCCCATCTTTACTAAAAAATACAAAAATTAGCCAGGCATGGTGGTGCGTGCCTGTAGTTCCAGCTACTCGGGAGGCCGAGGGAGGAGAATCGTTTGAACCCGGGAGGCAGAGGTTGTGGTGAGCCGAGATCACGCCACTGCACTCCAGCCTGTGCAACACAGCGAGACTCCAACTCAAAAAAAAAAAAAAATTAGCCAGATGTGGTGGCAGGTGCCTACCATCTCAGCTACTTGGGAGGCTGAGGCAGGAGAATCACTTGAGCCCAGAAGGCGGCGAGTTGAGATTGCGCCACTGCACTGCAGCCTGGGCGACAGAGCAAGAGTCTGTCACAAAAAAAAAAAAAAAAAAAGAGGCAGGGTCTCACTATGTTGCCCAGGCTGATTTCAAACTCCTAGACTTAAGCAATCCTCCTGCCAAAGTGCTGGGACTACAGGCATGAGCCATGGGGCCCAGACTGTAATGGTTTTTTTCTTAAAATAAGCAAAGCCCATAGCATCATTTTGCAACTAGGTTCCCTGCAAATATATATTATCAATCTGGTTTTTCTTTTTAAAGAGATTTTTAAATGCTGCTCTTCCTTTACCTTGTCTACCTGCCTGGTCTAAATTCCACAGCACCAAATAACTTTTTAAATTATTCAATATTTTCACAAATGTGTCTGCACCACATCCTCACATGCTTGAAACATCTTGGTATTCTACCTATCATCCACCACCCACGCTCACTCACCAGTCCAGCCTGGCCAAACAGCAGCTGCACCGCCGTCTTGCAGGCACCTCGCCATGTGGAAGGGCAAACCTGGTTCAGCACTTCAGTCACAGGAAAATCATCCCTGGATGTGATTCCATTATAGCAGCCTGCCTCCTTCATCAGCTGTAACATTGTATGCTATAGATTGATAAGAAGAGAGTTCACACCTCAAGACAAAGCCATGCAAGGTTCTAAAATTTGTAAAAATGCATTTATACAATCATCCTCAAGAGAAGAGCATTTTATTTATATATTTTTCTATCGTCCAAGCTGCAGTCCGGTGGCACGAACATGGCTCACTGCAGCCTAGACCCCTCAGGCTTATGTGATTCTCCTGCTTCAAGCCTCCCCAGTAGCTGGGACCACACAGGTAAGTGCACATCACCACACTCAGCTAATTTTTAAATTTTTTGTAGACATGGAGTCTTGCTATATTGCCCAGGCTAGTCTTGAACTCCTGGGAGAAGAGCATTTTTTTTTTCTTTTTTGAGATGGAGCCTTGCTCTGTTGCCTAGGCTGGAGTGCACTGGCACAATCTCAGCTCACTGCAACCTCCACCTCCTGGGTTCAAGCAATTCTTCTGCCTCAGCCTCCTGAGTAGCTAGGATTATAGGTGCCTGCCACTATACCCAGCTAATTTTTGTATTTTTAGTACAGATGCGGTTTTGCCATGTTGCCCAGGCTGGTCTTGAACTCCTGACCTCAGGTGATCGGCCCACCTCGGCCTCCCAAAGTGCTGGGATTACAGGCATGAGCCACCACACCTGGCTCAAGAAGAGCATTTTAAATACACCCTAATTATGCCATTTTAATTTCCTTAGTAATTATCATCAATCACTCTCAGAGATTTTCTCAGCCCCATAGAGTAAATGACTAGATATGGATACATATGCAATAATATACACAGGTATTTCTATACTAGCACAAAATTATTTAGCAATCTACTGATGTGAACTGGTTGAGGAATTTTGAAATTCTGAATCCCTCCAAATAGGGAAACAAAATCATCTGATACAAGTAAATACTAATTAAAATCTCAATTTTATTTTGGATGACCAAGTAGTCAGGTATTCAGGCTCTGGAAACAGATTACATAAGCTCAAATTCCAGCTCTTCTACTTTCTAGCTGTGTGACCTTGGGTATCAGTTCCCGTGTGGCAGGTAGGCCAAAGGGCAGCACCCCCACCTCATGCGTGAGCATTAAGTGAGACAACGATGTGGAGCACCTGGCACAATGACTGGAACACATGATGTTCCACAAATAATCGTTATCACTGCAGCATTATGACAACATCTCTCTTCTTATTTAATTCATACAAGTCCACTGAGAGACATTAATCATAAACAGTATCTTATAAGTGTACTTTCAAACCCTTTCTGTTAAACATCTGAATAAAATTATGAATAAAACTGTCTTGGCCCAGGTCGGTGGCTCATGCCTGTAATCCCAGGACTTTGGGAGGCCAAGTAGGGTGGATCAGCTGAGGTCAGGAGTTCGAGACCATCCTGGCCAACAGAGTGAAACCCCGTCTCTACTAAAAATACAAAAATTAGCCAGGCTTGGTGGCACATGCTTGTAGTCCCAGCTACTTGGGAGGGTGAGGCAGGAGGATTGCTTGAACCCAGGAGGTGAAGGTTGCAGTGAGCTGAGATAGATCACACCACTGTACTCTAGCCTGGACGAGAGAGTAAAACTCCGTCTCAAAAACACAAAACAAAACAAAACGAAAACTTGCTTGCTTGGCAAATGTCTGATTAAAGTCTCCGTAGGTCTGCTTTTTAATTTTTTTTTTTTTTTTTTTAAGACAGAGTTTTGCTCGTCGCCCAGGTTGGAGTGCAATGGCGCAATCTCAGCTCACTGCCATCTCCACCTCATGGGTTCAAGCAATTCTCCAGCCTCAGCCTCCTGAACAGCTGGGACTACAGGTGCGTGCCACCGTACCCGGCTGATTTTTTATTTTTAGCAGAAACAGGGTTTCACCATGTTGATCAGGCTGGTCTCAAACTCCTGACCTCAGGTGATCTGCCCGCCTCCCAAAGTGCTAGGATTACAGGCGTGAGCCACCACGCCCGGCCCCATTTTGTTTTTTAATCTACATCCTTCGCAAGCCTTTACATTTCTCTTAAGAACTCTATTTTCAAGTTCACACTCATTTGCTGGAACCCCATGGAAAGCTACCGTCTTAAGTTTCAGATTGTCGGCGGCCGACTCATTAAAGGAGACGCCCTTCAGGAAGTGCGATCCTATCTGCACAGGGACGGTGGGGAGCTCACACTGCATGGGCTGCGGGGGTGTCTGCCTCCGCCCCGTCTGCTGGGCTTCCGCCTCACTGCAGCAGCCCTGGAAAAGGCATGGATAGAAGAGGAGAGGTGACCCATCGCTCATCTGTCAAAACACTTGGTTCACACTAGACTGCAGGAGCAGCGCCATAGGTCCCCAGAGCTTTAGGAAGGAAAAGTGTACCTGCAAACTTGCTTCAATCGCCTTTGGATTCAGGTGGAAGCCGGCTTTCATTGCATATTCACAGTGTCCTAAGCTTTCCAGAGCTATCTTATATGCCTGGAAATAAATTATTTTTAACCATCAAGATCGTAAAGCAAATTATAAGATGACAAAGTTCAATGGAAATAGAAATCTTAAATT
Source organism: Pan troglodytes (assembly GCF_028858775.2). Classification (NCBI taxonomy): domain Eukaryota; kingdom Metazoa; phylum Chordata; class Mammalia; order Primates; family Hominidae; genus Pan; species Pan troglodytes. Next base: position 37,439,165 of record NC_072418.2, on the reverse strand, counting down.
TCTATAGCTATTAAAAGGCCAATTACTACTCTATAACCCTTTCTAATTGATTCAACATCACAACTTTAACTCCCTCCCTTGTTTCTATCCCGTGGAAATCAGTATGTCAGTTCTGAAAAACTTACTTGCAAAGCACTGTCGATTTTTATGTTCAGTTCTTTTAGCTGGTGCTCAGGAATTGCTGCACTTTGAGAACAAAAGAGTTGTTGAACTTCAATTCCTGCCAGGCAACCATCACAGCCTCTTTCTCTTAGCCTAGATGTCGCCTGTAACATATATAGTAACTGGTAGGTAAAAGAGGGTGGTACAGTTCTAGCAACATTAGACCAACAATAACAACAACAAGAAAAACCCCCTCAAGTAAAATGCAGCAATAAACCATCTAAGCAAATAAACTAGAAGTTCTAGATTGTTTGTATTGCAAAGTGAGCAGCCCAAATTTTGAAAGCCTAATTAACCATCCTGAAGAGAAAGGAAATCTCCCTTTATTTTTTTATTTTATTATTTTATTTTATTTTATTTTATTTTGAGACAAGGTCTTACTCTGTCACCCAGGCTGGAGTGTAGTGGTGCTATCTCAGCTCACTGCAACCTCCGCCTCCCGAGTTCAAGCGATTTTCCTGCCTCAGCCTCCCGAGTAGCTGGGATTACAGGCACCCACCACTGCGCCTGGTTAAGTTTTGTATCTTTAGTAGAGACGAGGTTTCATGATGGTCAGGCTGGCCTCGAACTCCTGACCTCAAGTGATTCACCCACCTCGGCCTCCCGAAGTGCTGGGATTACAGGCTTGAGCCACCAAGCCCGGCCGAAATCTCCCTTTATTTTAGGAACCCTGGAAAAAAGACTTACCTACTTGTTATTTGTTTTATATATATATATACACATATATATATGTATATGTATATACACGCACATATATGTGTGTGTATATATGTATATGTATATACACACACATATACGTGTGTGTGTATATACATATACATACACATATATATGTGTGTGTATATATGTATATACACACACATATGTGTGTTATATATGTATGTGTATATACACATATATACATATATGTGTGTGTATATACTCAGACATTTTTAACTTTCCTGCTTTAAAAAGACAGGTTACCTAGAATATTGTCACTTGGAGTTTCCAGAATAAAAAAAAAAAGGAAGAACATACATAGTTGGGCATTCCTATTCAGTGAAGGAAAAGACCACATGAATACAGAACAGGAAAAATATACATTGGCATGTTAACAGAAAAACAGAGCTTTTGAAATCTGCACAGAAAAGTAAATATTTATTATTCAGTCACTACATATGTTTATGAAGAGTAGATAAGCAAGATAGAAAAGGAGAAACTCTGTCATTTTACGATTAAATGCAGAAAATATATACATGGATCAGTACAAGAAGAGAATACAGAAAAATATATATTTGATTTATTAGATGGGATTCCAGATGAACTGTTTTTAGATTTCTATTTTTGTTGCAATTCTGTGAACCAAGTAACATTTTTTAGCAGTTAGCTTTTGTTCTGCTGGGCCAGTGTAGGAGTTGTAATATTTACAAAACTTGCAGACTACAGGAAAATGACTAGCAGCTATAATGCCATAAAGTTCCAAAGCTTTGGTTTCACAAACTGTATGTAAACACCATTCCCTGAAGCCTAAGAGTCTCACAGTTTAAAACTGTTTGACTCTTTCTAAGAATCTTTCAGTCAAATATTTAGCTCACAAGGTGGTATGTTAGGCACGTGCTGAAGCACAAAGCTGCTCCTTACCTTCCTGGAGCTGAGAGCCTCAGGGCCAAAAAGGTGAACAAAGAAAACACAGAATTATAAACGGAGAAAAAACACTGTGGGAAACAAACAGAGGACTATACCAGGGAATGTCCTAGACACCCAGAAAGCAGCACTTAGGGTGAGAATTAGAGGAGAAGGTTGTGAATGGAATTGCATGTGTGTGGGGTGGGGTGGGGGGTGTCAAGACCTACAGACGGGTCCGTGAAACAGGCCGAGGATCCAAGGTAACAAAGAAAGACACATCCAAGGAACTAGAGCCCAGTGAGCGAGGGCAGGGTGGCCACTGATAAGGCTGGCCATCAAGGCAGGAGCCAGACTAGGCAGGTCTAGGCAGGTCGTGCTGAGGGGTCCACATGCTACCCTAAGGAAATGAGAAGCGACATCATCCAATTTTAAAATGAAGGCGAGCAAGACAAGGAGGGGAGAAGTAACGATTCCCTGAACGAGGGTAGTGATGAAGGACGTGGAAGAAGGGGACAGATCTGGGATAAGATTTTGGAGGTAGGAACTGCCGGGTTTTCTTAAGGATTGGACTGGGTGTAGACATGACGGAAATGCTGAAGGATAAATCTCAGGTTTCTCAAGTGAAGCCAGTGTGGGATGGCACCACTCACTAGCATAGAGAGGGTCTAGGGAGGAACAGGTGAGTGGAGAGAGGCTACGCCTGAGCCACCTGCGAGACCCCCGGTAGCAGCTGAGCTCAGGGGCCTGAAGCCCACAGGAAGTGGGCTGCTCACTGGTCACACACATTTGAGCCCCCTCCAAGGACACAGGTGGTTTTTGAGTCCCAAGACTGGATGGAGAACCCCTAGGGAGAAGGGCAGCTAGAACTGAGCCTGGAGAAACTCACATTCAGAAATTGTGTTGAGGAAGGAGAAGCCAGTAAACTAGATGAAGAAAGGATGACTCAAGAGGAAAGAAAGCTTGGTTCTTGGATGTCACAAGCTGAGAGTATTTCCAAGGAGGAATATTCTCCACACTGCTGTGAGCTGCTGAAAGTTGTTGAAAGGGTTCCCTGGATTTGAAAACATGGAAGAATGCACCAATGACCTTGATAAGAGAAGGCATGTTCTTGTATAGGAGTGGAAGCCAGATTTCAGCAAGCTGAATGACATTATGTATATAAAGTTTCAGACTGTGTAAAATCATACCTTATGTATAGATACATTCATATACGGAAAAATATTAAAATATGCACAAGGATCACACGCTTCAAATTCAACAGAGGTTATCTCTAGAGACAAAGGGATGAATAAGAAAGTGGAGAGGTACAAAAGGGATTCAAGTGCATTTACGGACCGGGTGCAGGAGCCTAGGAGCTTGGGACCGGCCTGGGAACATAGCAAGATGCTGTCTTTAAAAAAATAAATAAAAAGTAAAATAAAATAAATAATTAGCCAAGCATGGTGGTGCATGCCTATAGTCTGAGCTACTCAGGAGGATTGCTTGAGCCGAGGAGGTCAAGACTGCAGTAAGCTGTGATCACTACCGCACTCCAGCCTGGGCAACAGAGCAAGACCCAGTCTCAAAAAAAAAAAAAAAAAAAAAGTGCACTGGTGATACTTTTCTGTTAAAAATATGTAACAGGCATGAGCAAATATGGCAGGCAGCTAAAAGGAAGATACACTGATGGGTGTGAAATGTTCTATGTGCCTGAAATACTTCAATAATAATTACTTTTTAGACTACTCTGAGTAAACTGTCCATGGGGTGTGCCAGGAGCAGTAAGGAGCCACAAGGTGCAGTAAAAATAAAATAGTAATTTTTTAGAATGAATGAAAGGTGAAAAAAAGGTAGACAACTACTCCAAGAAGTTGGCTGAGAAAAGAGCAGAGAAACAGGGCAGGGCAGAGTGGACTTTTCTGTGGGAAGCATCTTTTGTGTACTGGTGGGAACAGGCTGAGGATGAGGGAGAGAAAACACTAGGTCGCACCACAGAAGCTGGGCCCTCGAGGATGGGGGCAAGGCGGGCACGGGGCAAGCCTGGACAGGAGGAGAGGGCACCTCCTCTGCTGTCATGAGGCAGGGGAAGGAAGAAAAGATGGTTGTGAAGAGGGGTGGCAGGGGTGGTGGTGGCTTGGCCACATGAGGAAGAAGGGCTGCCATCAGGGAGATTCTATTTGCTCAGTGTAGTGGGGGGTGGCATCACTGGCTGAAAGCAAAGGGAATGTAGAAAGGGCAGAAAGGCCTGGACAGACTAAAATGGTGGCAAAAAAGGTCAAAGTGAAGAGGTCAAGAGAGAACTCGGAGGCCTCCTCCTGTGGGCTGGTCCTCAGCATGAGTTGTCTAGAAGATGGAGCAGGGGACCAAGGCAGGTGTTAGGTTCACGTGTGTGAGCTGAACAGTCAGGAGGCTGGGGCCCAGCAGCCAGGAGGACACCGAGGGTTGTAAAGTCACATGACAAGGCAACAAGGTGCAGGTCTGGACCTCAGGGCTTAGCCATCTACAATAAAGCTAACAGGTCCCACCCCCACACACAGCCTCCAATTAGCATTCCAGGGCCTTTCTGATGAACAGAAAGAAAGCCCTAGGAAAGTCTTTAGCATGAAAGACAGACCAAAACATGCAAGCAAACAGTGAAAATTAAAAAGAAATGACAACAATGCAGCAAATGGCATGAAATTGAAATAATAAAACTAGAGACTGGACAATATTAAGATGTGAAAAATCATGTTTTGAAAATTTTATTAAAGAAAATTTCCAAAACATAAAATGAAATACTAGGCCGGGCGCGTTGGCTCACGCCTGTAATCCCAGCATTTTGGGAGGCTGAGGTGGGCAGATCACGGGGTCAGGAGATCGAGACCATCCTGGCTAACACAGTGAAACCCTGTCTCTACTAAAAATACAAAAAATTAGCCAGGTGAGGCGGCAGGCGCCTGTAGTCCCAGCTACGCGGGAGGCTGAGGCAGGAGAATGGCGTGAACCCCAGGGGGGCGGAGCCTGCAGTGAGCCAAGATTGCGCCACTGCACTCCAGCCTGGGCAACAGCGAGACTCCACCTCAAAAAAAAAAAAAAAAAAAAAAAGAAAAGAAATACTTTGCCAAGTTCATTATGAAATGATTTGAACTAGACATTATCTAATGAATCACTATATTGCTAACCATAAATTATCTTTTACTCTGTGTTTGCCTGCTGGGATAGTTTAAAAAATTATCTTTTGGCCCAGGTGGTGACTCACACCTGTAATCCCAGCACTTTGGGAGGCCAAGTCAGGTAGATCACCTGAGGTCAGGAGTTTGAGACCATCCTGGCCAACATGGCGAAACCCCATCTCTACTAAAAATACAAAAACTAGCTGGGCGTGGTGGCGGGCGCCTATAATCCCAGCTACTGAGGAGGCTGAGGCAGGAGAATTGATTGAACCCGGGAGGCAGAGGGTACAGTGAGCTGAGATTGCGCCACTGCACTCCAGCCTGGGTGAAGGAGCAAGACTCCGTCTCAAAAAAAAGAAAATTATCTTTTACTCTGTAAAATGGAGCAGTAAGTCCTAAAGTCTCAACTTCTAAGATTTATTTTTTATTTCTCATACTGGAAAGAAAGAAGTATTAAAATGCCTACAAGAAATGTCACTAATGGCCAGGCATGGTGGCTCACACCTGTAATCCCAGCATTTTGGAAGGACAAGGCAGGTGGCTCACCTGAGGTCAGGAGTTCAAGACCAGTCAGGCCAACATGGTGAAACCTTATCTCTACTAAAAATACAAAAATTAGCCAGGCGTGGTGGTGCGCGCCTGTAATCCCAGCTACTCGGGAGGCTGAGGCAGGAGAATCGCTTGAATCTGGGAGGCAGAGGTTGCAGTGAGCCAAGATCACGCATCCTGGGCAACAAGATACTCCATCCTGGGCAACAAGAGCGAAACTCTGTCTCCCAAAAGAAATGTCACTGATTATAGGCAAAGTCTCCTTAAAACAGACTTTTTCAGAGCTGTTTTTGATTGCCTTTTATTTAAGCTTAAATTCTTCTGGCTGTGGAAAAGGAATAGAGAATGCCATACCAGAGTGACTAGGAAAGCAACCCTGCGCTAGGCTAGAATCCCCCCACCGGAGCGGCTCCCTGCAGCCCACCATTTAGTCATGAGGTTGTCACCACGAGAGGAGAATCGCACAATTCTCCTTCACATTATCCCTGATGACCATGCCATACCATCCCACACCACTGCGCTCTCTATCCACTAGGGAGCCAACCACTCGGTCTAGCTCTTGCATGATGGCTAGATTTTATAAACATATCTGCTGTGCTGGGAAATAGCTGATCTTCCAAGGGATAAAAGACTTCATGTTGGCCCAGTGCAGTGGCTCACGCCTGTAATCCCAGCACTTTCAGAGGCCAAGGTGGGTGGATCACAAGGTCAGGAGTTCAAGACCAGCCTGGCCAAGATGGTGAAACCCTGCCTCTACTAAAAATACAAAAATTAGCTGGGGCTAAAATACAAAAATTAGCCGGGCATGGTGGCAGGCGCCTGTAATCCCAGCTACTTGGGAGGCTGAGGCAGAGAATTGTTTGAACCCGGCAGGCGGAGGTTGCAGTGAGCCAAGATTGTGCCACTGCACTCCAGCTTGGGCGACAGAGTGAGACCCCGTCTCAAAAAAAAAAAACTTCATGAAGTCACATAAAGCATACTGGAGAACTGCTGAAATCACATGTAAAGCACTGACAAATGAGGATCTAGGCAGAGTTAGACCAATTAAGAATCTTGTCCAAATCTGTAATCCTAGCACTTTGGGAGGCCAAGGCAGGCAGATCACGAGGTCAAGAGATCGAGACCACCCTGGCTAACACGATGAAACCCTGTCTCTACTAAAAATACAAAAAAAAAAAAATTAGCCGGGCTTGGTGGCGGGCGCCTGTAGTCCCAGCTACTCGGGAGGCTGAGGCAGGAGAATAGCGTGAACCTGGGAGGCAGAGCTTGCAGTGAGCTGAGATCATGCCACTGCACTCCAGCCTGGGGGACAGAGCAAGACTCTGTCTCAAAAAAAAAAAAAAAAAAAGAATCTTGTCTGGGCGCAGTGGCTCATGCCTGTAATCCCAGCACTTTGGGAGGCAGAGGTGGGTGGATCACTTGAGCCCAGTAGCTCAAGACCAACCTGGACAACATAGTGAGACTTCATCTCTACCAAAAAAAAATAAATATAGTAATAATAATAATAATAATAATAATAAGCTAGACATGGTGGCATGAGCCTGTAGTCCCAGCTACTTTGAAGAGGCTGAGGTGGGAGGATCTCTTGAGCCCGGAGGTACAGGCTGTAGTGAGACTTGATCGCAGCACTGCACTTCAGCCTGGGCAACAGAGCAAGACCCTGTCTCAAAAAAAAAAAAAAAAAAAAAAAAAGAAAAACTTAAAGAATTTAAAAAGTTACAAAGATTCCAAGCACTTCTATAGGGAATGATTTGACTAGCAAAAAACAGACAAAATTCCCTGTGTCCACTGAGCTCTCGCCCTGCTGTGGTTGTATCTTTGGAGCCTGCCATCCCATCTGTCTGCCAAACACTCCTGCTCGCCTGCCTCACTGCCTGGCTGGCCACTTACCCTCCCCAGACAGCTCCACCCCGTCTTTCCTGACTTGGGTGCCAGCCTCTTCTCACTGGTCCCCCATCTTAGAAGCTTTCCTGCAGCACTACCGTTCAGAGACAGGGCCCTCCCTCCCTCTGGCTCCCGCATACTCCATCCTGGCCCCTTAGCCCTGTTTTTGTAAGCCTATTCTCCCAGGAGGCTGTGAGTAGAGGTTGTCATCCTAGTGCCTGGCACATGCCTGGCACAAAGTGGGCATTCACAAAGATGTTCACTGTTAAATGAATGAACAAGCCAATGATAACAGTTTAAAATGTACATTTCTAAATGAAATGGCTGTTTTGAGAATCAACAGGCAAAGGCCCTCTGGAGCCTCTCCTATTTGAACACAGGCACCAATCTCCCCAAAGCCAGGGTTACCTCAGCAGCCCCCCGCCAGGACCGCACAGCTTCCTCTACTTCAGGTGTGTGGCCCATGCCAGATAAGCCGCCGCCACTGCCGCTGTTCTTTTTTTCTGGCACGATGACCTCAGCAAAGCAAGAGTGAGCCACTGGCTGGACCTTCTGTAACGCATGAGTCAAAAACTGGAAATGGACTTGCACCACAGTCAGGAAACATCGCCCCAACACCTGTGAAAACAAGACAGCCAGGGATGTTTAGGTTGTGGGTTGCTGTTGGATTCGCACAGTAAATTTTCAATGACCAACTTGAATAGAAGCAATAGTTAACTGGAAATCCAAAATCATACAAAGTTAAAAGGCCACCATGCTTCAGAAGGATCTGCCTTTGTTTTTGTGTTTGGACCTCGGTGACTGATGCCTAGAAGTCAAAACATTTCCATCAAATAACAAGGCCCAAGGTTGAAATAATTCTTCCCATTTCCCACCAAGTAACCCCCAATCCTGTCTCCACCCCCTGTATCTGGACTCACACCACTTCTGGTGTCTTTGAGCTCCTGCTGAACCACAGCCATCCACAATAGCAATTACGTCCACACAGTATTCAGAAGGTAAAGGAAAAACCATGCAACTAAAAATCTGAAAGAAGGCCAGTTTGATCATAAGACATTCCGTTGAAAATGGAATCCAAATATACCAGTTATTTTAGTAGGAGTGTTAACATAGTTATTAACGTAGTTGTATGTCATCATTCCAGTCTTACGAAACAAAGCTGACAGACCAGTCTTCCAGGAGTCAAGAAAATATAATGGACAGCTCCATTCATGAGTACAGTAGAAACCCATTAACCTGATATATATCAGTGATTGGTTGCTAATAGTCCAAGTAGGAAATTAACTTAAAAAATACTATACACATGAATATGTAATTATAATAAGATGTATACTAAATATATACTATGTGCCACAAACATTTTCAGATATGATTGTGCATTTCTCTGGCAGCCTTCTGGTATGGGCTAAGGCTGTTCTGACAGCTCCTTTGCTGCTCCTCCCTGTTACTTTCTTGCATAAACCACAGTTACAATGTGTTCTCTATCATTTCTTATTATCTTTCTTTTTTTTTTGAAATGGAGTCTCGCTCTGTCACCCAGGCTGGAGTGCAGTGGCGTGATCTCGGCTCACTGCAACCTCCACATCCTGGGTTTAAGCGATTCTCTGACCTCGGTGCACCATCACACCCGGCTAATTTTTGTATTTTTAGTGGAGACGGGGTTTCACCATGTTGGCCAGGCTGGTCTCGAATTCCTGACCTCAGGCGATCCACCTGCCTCGGCCTCCCAAAGGGCTGGGATTACAGGCGTGAGCTACCATGCCCGGCCTTATTTCCTCTTTAACACAGGGCAAAAACTGGCCACTTACAAAGCAACTTGACCACAAACCTTCCAGATTATTGACATTTTTTCCTAATTTCTCATAGTTGTTTTGCCCACATCAGATTTGGCAATAATACCAACAAAAACCTTTTGCAGTTCTTTTATCCTGCTCCCTAATAATCTTTTTGTGGAAGATATTTTATATTTCTTTGGCTTATGCAGATTACTTATTCACAACAACTTACTTTATTGAGTTTGCAATTCACCCAACTGAGCAGGAGTGGACCTGAGAGAGCCCACTCACGGCCGGCCCTCAGCCCACTGCCTCACGGAAGTGGTGAAGGTCAGGGAACTATAGCCATTGCTTTTTACAAGGAACCAAAATCCAGCACAGTGCCCATGCACTGTCCTGTCCCTTGAGCAGCACACAGTAAGACTCAACCTTCCTCTCCCCTCAGGTGCACACGTGGACTCTCTGCCTTGTGGCACGCATGTGGACCTCTCGCCTTGCCTTGCCTCACGCACATGCACAGATTCCTTGGGCGCGGTGCAGAGGTGGACCTCTCGCCTCGCCTCGCCTCAGCATCTACCTTTGCCACACGCCCTCTCAGTTCCCAAGAGTCAGAGCTGTTTCTTGGAGAAGCAGGGGCAAGCCAGTTCCCAGCAAGACACTTATTATCTCCGAATCCCTCCTCACCCCGTGGAAATCACCAGGACCAAACTAAAGCAAACAAAAAACCGCACACAAATCTCACACCAAAGCACTTGCCCTCCAGAGGGAACAACAACCGACATCACAGGCTGAAGCCCCCCAAACTCCTGGGCTTCCACTCGCACCTCCTCAGAGCCCTTCCCCCAGTGCTCTGTGCTAGACTGGGCAGGGTGAGGGACACGAAGGCAGCGCACCTAGGCCAGTTAGACAGGTGCCAGGAGTAGAATAAGCAGCAGCTATTTAGTCCTGTAGAGCACACAGACAGCTTTAGTGGAGCACACAGCCTGTACCTGACCAATCCTGGAGAGTCACATGGGCTAGCGCATTCAATCCCAGGAACCACCCTATGAGGTCATCCTCCCTTCACAGACAACAAGATCAAGGCACAGAAAGGCTATGAAATTTTGTCAGCGGGACACAATCTGCATGTGGTGGACCAGTCACCTGACTCAAGTGTCCATGCCCTTCACCTGTGTGCCCCACTGCCTTCAGCAGACTCTAAACTGGCATCGGCTTGCATGTGACAGGAACTCCACCTTAACTGGTGTAGGCTGAGGGTTTCCTCAATCTCCCCACCCACTGCAGACACAGGGAGGGGGAGTGAGCTGGCTCCTCAGGGACACAAACTCTTCCTCCCACTCCTTCCTCAGCACCTTGGCAGCTATGGGAAGCTGGAGGAGGAGGAGAAAGGGAAGACGCCATGCTCCATTAGCTCTGGGTTCACACTCTCACAGCTCTGATGGACACAACTTAGTCATTCATTCTCTCAATAAATATGTAAGATGGGGATGCCTAATATGCACCAAGCACAAAGAGCTGGGAACACTACTAGAAAGAGAATGAGCAAGTCCCTGCTCTCGCCAGGGCGACATTCTAATGGGGAAGACAACAGGCAATGAACAGATATGCAAGGCCGGGTGCTGCTGGGAAAGGAACACAGACAGATGGGAAGGAAAAGGCTCCCCAAGGAAATGACCAAGGGCAAAGGGAGAGCTACCCTGTCCCCTCCCCTACTAAGGGGCAAAGTTCTGAGGAATGGCTGAAGGCCTGAAGGAGGGCCCCCAGATCAAGAACAGGATGCTCTCTGACAAGGCCATCACCCCTGGGGAGAATGAGGTGGAGGAAGCCCTCTTGCTGTGGGGTGGCAGTAAGGAGGGCAGAACCCTGCTGTAGGAAGGAGTGGGGGAAGAGACACAGGTCAGTTTAAAAGGCATTGTCTGTGTTGTCTCCGCCACTTAGGATGTGTTTGACCTTGGATGAGTCATTTAACCTAAGCTTCTTTCCTATAAATAAGGAATGAGGACAACAGCTCAGCTACTGTGCACCTCCCTCTCCTACCCAGGATGCCTGGAGACCAACTCAGTCATACAAATTATGATTGTAACAAAATATCTGTGTTGTAAATAACTTATTCAAAGCCAATCAAACCAATGGTTAACGCTGGACCTTGGAAACAGCTGTTTCATCAGATATCTGCTCTAAAAATTTACCCAGAGTAACAGATGCATAACCACCACCTTCTCTTGAGAGAGTACAGAGCTCAACCTCCAGCCTGCCTCTGCCCACCTTTCCCCTACGAGGATCTCAGGTCTTAGCTCAGCTCCCCTCCTGAAACAGACCCCACTCTCCTTGACCCAGGAATGAGCCAGTCTTTGGGCGTCTTCCTGACATAAGTTTGGGAGAGTGTGACCCCAGGGCTGTGGAAAGGTATTTTCTCCTTCACATGGAGAAAGTTTCCTGGACTGTGTGGTTCAGTCAAATTGCAGAACACATGTGGGAAGCTGGGGAGTGGATGAGCAGAGTGGCCAAAGGCAGGTATTTAAGTTTAAAATGCCAGTGAAGCTCTATCAACAGCTACCATTTATTGAGTGTTTAAATACCAAGCACCTTATGTTTGGTGAACCATCCCTGTGGGGTGTGAGCAATTCACCCATTTTACGGATGATAACACTGAAGTTTACAGAGATAAAGAAACTTGCTCAATGTCAAGCAGGTAATAAGTAGGGATCTGACACCAGGTCTGTTTGACTCCGAAAGCTGTGTTGCTAACCACCAGGCTACTCTTTCTACCTATGACAACATCCAGAATGTAGCCACAATAGTGGATAAATACTAATCAGAGAAGGAGCTATGGATTACAGACAGCTATCGGGGTCTACTGAATGAGAGCCTGTTTTCTAGCAACCCTTGATGGTGGAGGAGAAGGGTGCATCTTTACCTTCCTATTCCCTTGCACACACACAACATCTGCTGCTAAGGATGTTGTATTCATGTACATAACCAGAATACCTTTTCTTTTTGATGATATTTATATTTTATTCAGATTGTAAAACAGATTTTAATTTAAGGCCTTCCTATTTGGAGCACCAAAAAACTACCCTTTTTTTTTTTTTTTTTTTTTTTGAGACAGAGTCTTGCTCTGTTGCCCAGGCTGGAGTGCAGTGGCACAATCTTGGCTCACTGCAAGCTTTGCCTTGCGGGTTCATGCCATTCTCCTGCCTCAGCCTCCCAAGTAGCTGGGACTACAGGCACCCACCACCACGCCAGGCTAATTTTTTGTATTTTTAGTACAGACAAGGTTTCACCGTGTTAGCCAGGATGGTCTTGATCTCCTGATCTCATGATCCACCCGCCTTGGCCTCCCAAAGTGCTGGGATTACAGGCGTGAGCCACTGCGCCCAGCCAAGACCACCCTTTCTATACCACTGTAGTTGTTGCAGATCAACCTACATGTCAACTCTGCTTTCCTGGAATATTTCAAAGTTTAGTTGCAGTTATTCCTCTTCTAGGCTCAGGCCTGACTCAGCCTATAATACCTGCATGTGGTTGGAACTACGGAGTGCCCAAGTCCACCCCATTTCCCAAAACATGGTGTGATTTTCACATCAATACAAATAATTTCTCACTAAGTTCATTGTTCTGCTCAACTTCATGAACTCAAGTTCATCTTTTTCATATCCCTTTAGAATGAGGAACAAGTAAAACTCTCCTACATCCATTTATTTCTGATCACTTTAAAAGTCCAGTGTAAGTAGGTCCAAGATGGGTGCTTGTATTAGAAATTCCAAAGCATTCAATCATTTCTTTCTCTTCAATACTCATTTATACCTTAAATGTTACATTAGGTTCCTAGTGTCCTCAACCTTGTTCTTAATGAGGTATCTTTTGTTCTGATGATCATTCGAGTCATTACATAATGAGCTACACACCAGAATGTGACACAAAGACCTAAATGCATCCCCAGAGACACAGAGAATGCAGCAGACCATGCCTGGGCTATAGAAAGTACTTACAAAGATTATGCTACAGTAGAAAAATGTAAGAAACAGGCTTACTGAAACTAATATGTAAAAAACTAACTAAAGAACAACAAAGTCTCCTTGCAGTCAGCAATAACCTACAGGATACAAAAGGTGCCATGCTATGTTTAGAACAAACGAGGGAGAAAGAAAGCTCAGGCCCAAGGGTGGCGGAACCAACACCAAATGCTAATAATTCACACAAGAGTACATTCTGCCCCCGGACACGCTGCTTCACTGCTGGTGAAAATAACAGCACAGGCAGTTTCTGAGCTCATATTTCATGGGCAAAGCACTGTGGTGCACAAAACTTTTTATATCAGTAATACTCATCATCAATAAATCAGGGGGGAAAAGATTAGCTATACAAACATACAAATAGTTCTAAATATTCCTAAATAGGTATAACCATTGATTGTACGATTCCTAAACAGCCCATATTTGTACCTACAGATTTTTTTTGCAAAAAGTAGATTGTGTGTTTATAGTTTGCTTTCCAAAATATATTAAAAATTTGTTACCAGAAGTTTTACATTTCTATATTTATATTTATAGCAGCTACACTGCTATAAACCTTAACATACCTAATAATAATAATTACAAAATATCATCCAGGGAAAAAATGAAAGGCCACTCAAGATAACTGAGTCCACGTTAATTACTCTTGAGTAATTTTTCCCATTCAAAATGCAAGTTTTGGCCAGGCACGGTGGCTCATGCCTGTAATCCCAGCACTTTGGGAGGCTGAGGCGAGTGGATCACCTGAGGTCAGGAGTTCAAGACCAGCCTAGTCAACATGGTGAAACCCTGTCTCTACAAAAAATACAAAAATCAGCCGGGCGTGGTGGTGCATGCCTGTGATTCCAACTACTCAGGAAGCTGAGGCAGGAGAATTGCTTGAACCTGGGAGGCAGAGGTTGCAGTGAGCCAAGATCACATCACTGCACTCCAGACTGGGAGAAAGAGCGAGACTCTGTTTCAAAAAATAAATAAAAACAAAATGCAAGTTTTCTCCATAAACAAGTTTACATTGGGGGCAGAGATAAAAACATATTTAAGTTATCCTGATATATGGCCTCAAGAGCCCATCAGAGGTCAGAAAATTCTTTTTGTTCACATGAGTGTACTTTTTGTTAAAATTTGTCACTTCCATCAAGAATACTATTGATAAACCGATTACAAAGACAAACAGGGAACTGGCAAATAGAAATCAGTCTCCATGAACATTATCCTCATCATGACACATCACTTGGGTGAGGCCGCTCTGTCGCACTAGATGCCTCGCATGTTGCCGCACTGAGACAGGGATCCCAATATCCCCATCTGACAGGGACACTCCCAGCCGGCTGTATCTGCACAGTGTTCCAAGTGGTGTAACTATGGCAAATCTTGGAATGGGGTGGAGAGGAGGCCTCACCTCCCCTCAGCAGCATCACCCTTGCTTCATTTCCTTCCTAGCTCTCCAGCTGTTCCAGTTTCAGACTCCTGGGAGGCTTCCTATTCATCTTCTGACTGTAAATGTGGGAGTGCCCCAGGGTTTACTCATTCTCCAGCTACGCTCTTCCTTGATGACCTCCTTCAGTTCTCTAGCTTTACATCTGTCTACTGACTGAGGGTCTCCAAGTTCTGGACCTCAACCCTCAACTCCAGATTTGTGTATGCAACTATCCTCTAGAAATCACCCATGGGATATCTAATAGGCATCACAGACCTATTATCTGAACTTACTCTTCCCCACTACTCCCCATCTCAGTAAATAGCACTACCAGGGAGTGAGTGACCCAGGTGCGCATGTCATAAACCATGCAAAATACAACTGCTAAAATATTTATCAGCCTTTATTTATTTTTTATTTTTATTTTTATTTTTCTGAGACGGAGTTTCACTTTTGTCGCTCAGGCTGGAGTGCAATGGCGCGATCTTGGCTCACTGCAACCTCAGCCTCCCAGGTTCAAGCGATTCTCCTGCCTCAGCCTCCTGAGTAACTGGGACTACAGGCATCCACCATCATGCCCAGCTGATTTTTGTATTTTTACTACAGATGGGGTTTCACCATGTTGGCCAGGCTGGTCTCAAACTCGTGACCTCAGGTGATCCACCCACCTCAGCCTCCCAAAGTGCTGGGATTACAGGCATGAGCCACCGCGCCCGGCCACAGCCTTTAAAAAGAAGGAAATTCTGATGCGAGCTACAACACGAATGAGCCTTAAAGACATTATGCTAAGTGAAACACACTTGTCACAAAAGGACAAATATTCTATGATTCCATTTATATGAGGTTCCTAGAGTAGTCAAATTTATAGAGGTAGAAAGAATGTTCGTTGCCAGGAGCTGGGAGGAGAGGGGAACCAGGAGTTACTGTTGAGCCGGTACAGAGTTTCAGTTTGGGAAGATAAGAAAGTTCTAGAGATGGATGATGGTGATGCTTGCACAACAATGTAAGTGTACTTAATACTACTGAACACTTAACAATGGTTAAAATGGCAAAATTTATGTTACATATATTTTACCACAGTAAAAATACACATAACTACTTCTAGTCACCTCTGCTACCCTTCTATTCCAAACTACTATCATCCCTCACTTAGACTGCTCTAATAGCCCCTTAACTAGTCTTCCTGCTTCCACTTAATTAGAATCAGGTTTATCTACATATAACAAAACAAAAACAAAAACAGAAACAGGTCAGGCATGGTGGCTCACACCTGTAATCCCAGCACTTTAGGAGGCCCAGACAGGAGGATCGCTTAAGCCCACGAGTTTGAGACCAGCCTGGGCAACACAGTGAGACTCCATCTCTACAGTAAAAATAAAAATAATAATAATAATTTTTAATTAAAAAAAATCAAACCCAAAACCAATACAGTGGCTTAAGTAAGAACTATGTTGCCGGGTGTGGTGGCTTATGCCTGTAATCCCAGCACTTTGGGAGGCCAGGGCAGGGGGATCACCTGAGGTCAGGAGTTTGAGACCAGCCTGACCAACATGGTGAAACCCCATCTCTACTAAAAATGCAAAAATTAGCTGGGTGTGGTGGCACACGCCTGTAATCCCACCTACTTGGGAGGCTGAGGCAGGAGAGTCGCCTAAACCCAGGAGGCAGAGGTTGCAGTGAGCCGAGATCGCTCACTGTACTCCAGCCTGGACAACAAGAGCGAAACTACATCTCAGAGGGGGGAAAAGAAAAAAAAATTATGTTTATTTTTTTCTAAGGTAAAACAAATCCAGAGCAGATGGACCAGGGTTGGAATGGAGACGCCAGGGCATCACAAGGAGCCCATTTCCTAGCTTTCTGCTCGGCACACTCACGCGAGGCTCCTATTTCTAGGTGACTTCACGGTTATAAATGGTTAAATGGCCCTCAGTCATTCTGCACGCACTGGAGACGGTAGAAAATTGGAGGAGGAGGGAGCACTAATTTCCCCTTAAGGAGATATCCCACTAATCTCATGCAGTACTTCTAGTTACACCGTCATGAACCAGATCTTATTCAAGTGACCACTCCCAGCTTTAAGGAACTAAGAGGTGTAGTCCTTATTCCAGGCACAGTATGGAAAACAAAATGAGAGTTTGTTACTAAGAAAAAATGGCAGCTTGGGCAATGTAATGGAATCCCAACTCTACAAAAAAAATACAGTTTAGCTGGGTGTGGTGGCATGCACCTGTAGACCCAGATAGTTGGGAAGCTGAGACAGGAGGATCGCTTGAGCCCAGGAATTCAGGCTGCAGTGAACTGTGATTGTTCCACTGCACTCCACCCTGGGCAACAAAGTGAAACCCTGTCTTGGCGGGGGCGGGGTGGGGAGGGGAAAGAAGGTAAAGAAAGAAAGAAGAAAGGAAAAAAGAAAAAAGAGATTGGATATTCAGAGGCAACTACCAGTATCTCCTCACTCTCCCCAGGGCCTACTGGGCTCTCTGCCCTGCCCCTGCTCAGATGCGCTCTCAGTTAGGTAGGAGGTTCTGGTATGAGGGCTGGCCCTGGCACAGTGAGCTGGGTGCGGGGAGAGGAGCAGTTGAAAGTTTTGCCGAATCAACAGACTTGAGGCTATTTTCCATCTGCATCACAGCACTCATCACACCTAGTGCCAGTCTATTTATTTATCTGGCCTACCAGTCCTGGAGTGCTTTTATTGTCCCTGTCATCTGTGCAATGCTTGCAGCTAGCTCATGTGTATTTATCGAGGAGGGTGGGTGGCTCAGCTGGGAGAAGAGGAAGGCAGGCCAGGTGGCTGGGCCTACTCAGGAGGGGCCCTAGTGCGAGCAAGGGTGCTCAGGGGTGCCTCTACATCACGCTATTTCTGATTTCCTGGCTCTGGACATTTCACCATTAGCAGAGGGGCAGGACAACCTGTTCTCACAGGGGGATGGCCTCTGCCAACAAGCCCCTCTGCACTAGACTGCACTGGCCCGAGACAGTGGGGAGGCAGCAGACACATAGGACACATAACCCATACATGGGCTGGCCTCAGAAGGACTTCAGGCAAATGCTGTTTTACGGGTGCTCAGGTTCCTGGTTTGTAAAGAGGAGGGAGGCTGCCAGAACAGGCCATTATCCAATCCTGTGAGATCTCCTAAGCTGACCAGAACCAAAAAATTAATTCAGGAAAGCCAGTTCTATCTGAAATTATATTTCATGAACTCTCCTATTTGTTTCCTTCTAATCTGCCCACCAAACCTAATTTTTCTAGCACATCACGCAAGCCTTTTCAGCAACTCAAAATTTTAAATCCTACTCTCTAAAAAGACAGCAACATTGCCATTCAATCACTAGTCCCCAAAATTAGCAACATTTCATTCTTTCCTTGACTCCCACCTGCTGCTGGCCTCCCACTTTCAGAGACGGTCTTTTCTCTGTTCCCATTTTCTCCTTTGATTCACTTTGACTCTCTTCATTTTTTTTGAAGAACACCTGCTTTTCTCTTCATCCCTACACCTTGGGTTTTCTAACTACTCAATAATGCTCCCCTTTCTGTTAGAAGACCACTTCATATGCGAAAAGCCCTCCATGAAATGGAGTTATTTATTGGGTACTCTGATATATTACGTCTTTAACACATTCCTGAATTTCTCTCTCACTTTTTGCAAACTTGGAAAAGGTCCAAACGTACACAAAAGCAGAACATAACAAGCCCCCATGTACCCATCAAAACACTTCAATCCTATGGCCAGGCACAGCGGTTCAAGCCTATAATCCCCGTGTTGTGGGAGGCTGAGGTGGGAGGATCACTTGAGCCCAGGAGTTTGAGACCTGGGCTCACAGCCTGGGCAACACAGCAAGATCCTGTCTCTACAAAAAAATTAAAAGCTTCAATTCCATTAACATTTTACCATGCTTTTACCATCTATCCTTCCCCATCTTTTTTCTTTTTTTGAAGTAAATCCCAATCAACCAAGACTCAGTATGTGTTCAAGCTTCCCAACTTATCTTTTAAAAATTATCTTTTACATTTGGTTTGAACCTCAACCCCAAAAAGGTAATTTTATTTGGTTGTTATATTGCTTAACTCTTTTAATCTAGAACAGTACATTCTGTGTAATTTTTTTAAATGCTACTGACTTGTTGAACAAATCAGGTCAACTTATTACAGGATATGCCACATTGTGAATTTGTCTGGTTGCCTTCTCGTGGTATTGCATAACTTGCGTCACTACACCCCACATTTCCTGTAGACCGGATTCATTTTAGAAGCTTGATTAGATTATTTCAGGGTTTTTTTTTTTTTTTAAAGAGGGAGAAGTAGAATATTATTAATATTAGATATGTTGTGTGGTTCTTGCTGCAGCACATCAGGAGACGTGATGACCTGTCTCCATTTCCATGACACTAAGGGTGATCAATGAGATTTGGGTGGGGAAGGCCTGATTCTCCCAAATACGGTTCCTCAGCAACCTTCCAACAAATGGTTTCATCCTCCACTGTTGGCCACTGGTTGAGTCACCGAATTGATCACAGTCTGCAAAGTGGAGATTTTTCCCTCATCCATTAGGGCTATTTGGTTACCATGAAAAACAGTTTCTACCGGAAAAGCAGAAATTTGCTTATTTCCTTACTTTTCTCCTTTTAATTAGCATTTATCAGAATAATGAGTTGGTTGCACATGCTTGTCTTGACAAATCAAAGTCAAAGGGTCCAGTCCCTCCACAGTGACAGATGCCCAATGGCCTTGGTGGCTTCCACCCACGTAGAATGGGCTAGACAGATGGTAAATCATGTTTGTTGACCACAGTGCAAATTTACAGAATCACCCAAATTCCAGCTGCTTAATTAAGTACAGCTTCCTCTACAGGCTGAAGTAGAAGTCTGAAGACAATTTAGGTAATAGCAGATTCACCTCAGCAAAAAAGTAAGCCAAAAACACTGACCTGAAATTAGCAAGTTTCAAAACTGGATTCATACAAGCTTTTTATGAGGTGAACTTCAGTTTCTGATTAGCAGCAGCAATATGAACTTTCATCTGGCACATACCATTAGGAAATATTTACTCCATAATCTGTTACAGAAGATCTACCAGTCAAAACAAGTAACACTTACTTTTACCTTTAGGGCAAAAAAAAAAAAAAAAAAAAAAAAAGGAACAGGATGCACATTCAATTCCATTAAGGTTAATGCAAATCATATTTTTGAAACCAGCTTCTAATATTTTCCATTATTGTTACTCTACAATATTTCTGGTATATATCTATCCAAAATAAATGTTAATATACCTGAATTAAGGTCCTTAATTAAGAGTCAGTCAGCACTCACAGATAAATTATTTCAAACATATTCACAGGTAATCACATAGTATACAAAAGAAATTTGTCGTTGTGTCAAACTGAAAGCCAAGATGCAACTGTGTAAAGATTTGAGAGCCAGGCCCAGTGATACATACTTGTAGTCTCAGCTACGCAGTCTCAGCTACGCGGGAAGCTGAGGCTGGAGGACTGCTTGAGCCCAGGAGTTCGAGGCTAGCCTGGGCAATATGGCAAGGCCTAATCTCTGAAAAAAAAAAAATATATATATATATAGTGTGTGTGTGTGTGTGTGTGTGTATATATATATATACATACACTATATATATAATATATATATTTTTATAGTATATATTTTTATAGTATATATACTTATATATATAAGTATATATGTATATATAGTATATATATAAGTATGTGTATATATAAGTATATATGTATATATAAGTATATATGTATATATATAAGTATATATGTATGTGTGTGCGTATGTGTATATATACACACACATATATAAAAAATACATATTTTATATATACGTCTGGCATATATATATAATACGTATATATACATATATGTCTGGCTGCTTATTCACAAGATGGTAAATACTTGAAAAGTCAATAAAAATGCTGGAATTTATAAAATATAGTCTCCTTAGAGACATACAACTCCTGGGAGCTCCATGGCTGCCCTGGGTTCCTGGACTGCCTACATAGAGGACCAACACCTCTCAACACTGAGGACCCAACGTAAAACCAGAGCCCTGGAGCTACCCAGTATGAAGAAGGCAAGGGGAGAAGTGGCATCGCTGCTCACTACAAAAGAATGGCAGGGCCCAGCCTGCTGCCCTCCCATCCCCTGCCCTTCAGAGGTGTACCTCACCTTGCCTCCTACCTGCCTACTCAGAACAGACACCAGAGTGGCCCCTCTTTACCCTTCTGACCTCACCCCTGCTTCTCTCCCTTCCATTTCACTCTGTTTTAGCCACAGCAGGTTCTTTCCTGCTCTTCCAACACTCCAGGCTGGCTCCTGCCTCTGGGACTCTGTGCTCGGCGCTCCCTCCGCCTGGAATCCTCTTTTCTTGGCCAACAGGCTTGCTCTCTCATCCCTTTCAGGCCTTTACTCGAATGTCACCTTCTCAGTGGTACCTTTTCTAACTACCTTCTCTAAGATCGAAACTCCCTTCTAGCTACATGAAGGGAGAGATTTCTGTCATGTTCACTACTGCAATCGACATGCTGGAGTAGTATCAGGCAGAAACAAGGCATACAATAAATATCTGTGGAATGAATTCACAAATCACAAGTCACTTTGATTCTTTTATTTATGTACACTTCCACTGAAAAAGTAATTTTATTTAAGTGATAGATGTCACCTTCCAAACCCAGGTCTTCTGACTCTGTGCCCAGTAATTGACTTCCTAGGCTGATGTACCAGTGTCGCAGGCACTAGTCAGCTAGTGAAACCCCATAGTCACAGCTCACTTCTCTAACAGAGAGACTGTGAGGGTGAACCACTCGGGCTAAGGGGCAAAGTCACTGGTGAGTATAGACTGGACAGGACTCACATATGCCCTGCTGGTTCCAAGGCAGGGTGGCAGAGCACACAAGTCAGCAACCACCATTCCTGGACACAGGCATCAGTATCTGTCAATCAATAACCACAGCCCAAACTTGGCTGTAAGTCAGAAGCACCTGGGAACACTGCACACATGCACTGGGCACATGGCAAGGGGACAGGATCATCCTTTGTCCTAGCTCTTAAATGGTCAAATATTTGAATACTCTCGAATCCAGAGCTTTTCTCACCCACAGTCCTGGACTGAGCTCCTGAGTAGAGGCCTTGCCTGGCAATGTTAGGCCACAGACCTCTTTCCCCAGGGATGAATGTCAAAGCGACTCTCAGGGCCTTGCTTATAAAAATCCTTAAAAAACCAAAAGGAAAAAATCCAAATGCCTAGCCATTTCATCTGAGTTGCTGAAAATTCTGAGAGAGACCCTTACTGGCCTATGGCTAAATCCCCTGGCAGTACATAAATTCCAGAAACAACAAATATTGCTCTGGGGAAAAAGTGAAACGTGAAGTCTGCGGGCCTATGCTTGGCAATCACATTTAGAAATTCACTTGTAAGTCAGCTGTTTGAAACTCAGAATAGACGCATAAATTGGAAAACCCACCAACTACTTAGTTTCCAGACTCGTCTGGGAAAGCCTGTTCAGCCCATTATGTACAAAAAAACATGGTAGTATTCCAACTATCTAATCAGCATTTCAATGTGGAAAGCCAAGTCAAAATTCCAAACTACAACAATAAGTATTTCCCGTTCTCAGCTTCAGTGGTCAATGCCAGTCCCAGGAAAGCAGAAGAAACAAAGCAGGTACTGCTGTGCCCCAGCGGCTTACCAAGCCCCTACTGCTCGCAGCTGGTTATCTTCTCTAATTGTCCTGCCCTGGGCAACAGGCGCACTTGCCCTCCAGGGCTGGAAAGCAAAGGGCCCTGCAGGTCAAGCTCTGTTTCCTCCAATACCTGCAAGCATGTCCTGAAGAAGAGCTCAGTAATGCTCAGGTTAAAATAAAAGCCTTTGGCCTTATATTTCAAACCACTCTTGCCTGAAGTCCTGAATAAAGCTAAGAGCACTATGTCATCATGGGGTGATAGCTGTCAGAGTCTAAGATTGTTCAACACTTTCTAGGAGAGGACAAAGTGTTCCTAACTATTGTCTTGCCATATCTCTATCAAGCAGTGACCAGGCACAATGGTGGATGAACAATGTGGTTCTTTATGTAAAAGTCAAAGCTGCACACATCTGTACATATCCATGCATGTACAGACGGTAGTCTGGAATGGCATACAACAACCAGTTACTAATGGTCACTTCTGGGGAAAGGAATGAGGTGCTAAAGGAAAGTAGAAGTTTCACTGCTTACGTTTCTTTTGAGAAGTAAAGGCATGCTTTTTTATGTGTCGAATTTTTAAACAAAATTATGACAAGCCGGCCGGGCACGGTGGCTCACGCCTGTAATCCCAGCACTTTGGGAGGCCGAGACAAGCGGATCCCAAGGTCAGGAGATCGAGACCATCCTGGTTAACATGGTGAAACCCCGTTTCTACTAAAAATACAAAAAAATTAGCCGGGCGTGGTGGCGGGCGCCTGCAGTCCAAGCTACTCGGGAGGCTGAGGCAGGAGAACAGCGTGAACCTGGGAGGCAGAGCTTGCAGTGAGCCGAGATCACGCCACTGCACTCCAGCCTGGGCGACAGAGCGAGACTCTGTCTCAAAAAAATAAATAAATAAATAAAAAATAAAAATAAAAATAAAATTATGACAAGCCATTTTATACACACTTTAAAATGACAGTATCCCTGGGTATAAAATATGATCATAGAAACAATTAGAAATTACCAAGATGGCTGGGCGTGGTGGCTAACCTCTGTAATTCCAACACTTTGGAAGGCCGAGGTAGGTGGATCACTTGAGGTCAGGAGTTTGAGACCAGCCTAGTCAACATGGTGAAACCCGTCTCTACTAAAAATACAAAAAAAAATTAGCCAGGTGTGGTGGCACGTGCCTGTAGTCCCAGCTACTTGGGAGGCTGAGGCACAAGAATCGCTTTAACCCAGGAGACAGAGGCTGCTGTGAGCCAAGACCACGCCACTGCACTCTAGCCCGGGCAACAGAGCGAGACTCCGTCTCAAAAAAAAAAAAAAAAAATTACAAAGATGGCCGGGCACGGTGGCCCACACCTGTGATCCCAGCATTTTGAGGCCATGAGTTTGAGACCAGCCTGGCCAACATGGCGAAACCCTGTCTCTACTAAAAATACAAAAATTTGCTGGGTGTGTTGGCACATGCCTGTAATCCCAGCTACTTGGGAGGCTGAGACATAAGAATTGCTTCAACCCAGGAGGCAGAGGTTGCAGTGAGCTGAGATCGCCACTGCACTCCAGCCTGGGCAACAGAGCAAGACTCTGTCTAAAAAAAAAAAAATTACAAAGATAGATCCAAAGTAGAATGACCCTGACCCAAGGAAGTGACTATACACTTATACCAGCAGGTGCAGCAAACTAGAACCCATGGGCCAAACCCCATCCATAGAATAGATGGGCCCACAAAGTAAAGCTGACTTTTACATTTTTAAAGGATTGTAAAAAATAAAAATAAAAACAAGGCCGGGAGCGGTGGCTCACACCTGTAAATCCCAGCACTTTGGGAGTCTGAGGTGGGTGGCTCACTTGAGGTCAGGAGTTTGAGACCAGCCTGACCCACACGGTGAAACCCTATCTCTACTAAAAATACAAAAATTAGCCAGACATGGTGGTGGGCGCCTGTAATCCTACCTACTCGGGAGGCTGAGGCAAGAGAATTGCTTGAACCCAGGCGGCGGAGGCTGCAGTGAGCCGAGATCACGCCATTGCACTCCAGCCTGGGCTACAAGATGAAACTTCGTCTCAAAACAAAAACAAAAACAAAGAATATGTGAGAGAGACCACATGTGGTCCATGAAGCCTAAAATTTCTGTCTGCCCTTCATAGAAAAAGCTTGACAAACCCTGATTTATACCAATGATGCTGTGTCTCTTAAGAAATAACTCTAAGTTCTTCTTGGAAATTCCTTCAAAATCGCTTTTAAACACAGTAAAAATTAATTGTGTTACTAAAAAGTCAAGTTCTTTTTTTGGTTAACCCAAAGCAGTGTTAGTTAGCTTATTCAGGCACCTAAATAATCAGATCTGACCCAAAAGACTGGTGATCTTAACCCCAGGATGGGGTAAGGAACATTCTCCTTCCTAGGATCTCATATCCAAGAACTTCACCTGGATGTAGAAGGATGGAAAAACTAATGTCAGATTAACTCTCTGAACAGCTAAAAGTAATTTTTAAAATCTATCAAACGAATATAAGAGATCAAAGTTTAATAAATCATTTCCTAAAATAAGACAAGAAAAAAGGTCATCTTTACTTTGAATGAAACTTGTATTCTAATCTTACATTGTAATCTAGAGCCCTGAAAGAATAATATTTCATTTTAACTATCAAAGAGGCTGGGTGTGGTGGCTCACACCTGTAATCCTAGCACTTTGGAAGGATGAGGTGGGTGGATTGCCTAAGCTCAGGAGTTTGACACCAGCCTGGGCAACACGGTGAAAACCCATCTCTACTAAAATACAAAAAATTAGCTGGGTATGGCTGCGTGAGCCTGTAGTCCCAGCTACTCAGGAGACTGAGGCAGGAGAACTGCTAGAACCCAGGAGGCAGAGGTTGCAGTGAGCCGAGATAGTGCCATTGCACTTCAGCTTGGGCGACAGAGTGAGACTCTGTCTTAAAAAAAAAAAAAAAAAAACTATCAAAGACCCCAAGAAATGTACTGAAGAAGACTCAAATACATCTGAATATTAGCAACTGTGAATTTAGAATTGGAAAAATTATTCTATAAACGTGTGGGACTCTCTAAAAACCAAAGATTCAATATAATAAAAATCCACAGGACGGGCAGGGTGGCTCACACCTGTAATCCCAACACTTTGGGACGCCGAGGCGGGTGGATCACTTGAGGTTAGGAGTTCGAGACCGGCCTGGCCAAGATGGTGAAACCCTGTCTCTACTAAAAATACAAAAACTTAGCCAGGCGTGGTGGTGGGCTCCTGTAATCCCAGCTACTCGGGAGGCTGAGGCAGAGAATTGCTTGAACCTGGGAGGCGATGTTGCAGTAAGCTGAGATCGTGCCACTACACTCCAGCTTGTGTGACAGAGTGAGACTCCGTCTCAAAAAAAAAAAAAAAAAAAAACGGCCGGGCGCGGTGGCTCCTGCCTGTAATCCCAGCACTTTGGGAGGCTGAGGCGGGCGGATCACCTGAAGTTGCGAGTTTGAGACCCTAGCCTGACCAACGTGGTGAAACCCCGTCTCTACTAAAAATACAAAATTAGCCGGGCATGGTGGCGCATGCCTGTAATCCCAGCTACTCAGGAGGCTGAGGCAGAAGAATCACTTGAACTCAGGAAGTGGAGGTTGCAGTGAGCCAAGATTGCACTATTGCACTCCAGCCTGGGCAACAAGAGCGAAACTGACTTAAAAAAAAAAAAAAAAAAAAAGGCTGGGCACGATGGCTCACACCTGTAATCCCAGCACTTTGGGAGACCAAGGCGGGCAGATCACGAGGTCAGGAGATCGAGACCATCCTGGCTAACATGGTGAAACCCCGTCTCTACTAAAAATACAAAAAAATTAGCCGGGTGAGGTGGCGGGCGCCTGTAGTCCCAGCTACTAGGGAGGCTGAGGCAGGAGAATGGCATGAACCCAGGAGGCGGACCTTGCAGTGAGCCGAGATCGTGCCACCACACTCCAGCCTGGGCGACAGAGCAGGACTCCGTCTCAAAAAAAAAAAAAATTCCACAAATAAAGCTCATAATCGTATTTAGAATTCTCAATACTCACTAATAACTTTTACCAGTACGGTATTTGAAAATTAGGTTCTGACTTGAAAATTTGAAAGACAACAACATAAAATATTGGCTGGTTTGTTTAATAATTTTTCTTTTCTTTTTTTTTTTTTTTGAGACATGGTCTCACTCTGCCGTCCAGGCTGGAGTACAGCAGTGCAATCACGGCTCACTGCAGCCTCAAACTCCTGGGCTCAAGCGATCCTCCCACCTCAGCTTCTGGGCTTCTGGAGTAGTCAGGGCTTCTGGATGTAGAAGGATGGAAAAACTAATGTCAGATTAACTCTCTGAACAGCTAAAAGTAATTTTTAAAATCTATCCAACAGGTGCACACCACCACGCCCAGCTAATTAATTTTTTTAGTTTTTGTAGAGACAAGGTCTCACTATGATGCCTCAAACTCCTGAGCTCAAGCCATCTTCCCGCCTTGGCCTCCCAAAGTGCTGGGGTTACAGCCACCACACCTACCCTTAACCTACTGAATTTGATATGAAAGCAATTCAGAACCTGGCACGCACAAATTTTTTACGAAGACAGAGTACCAACAGCAAGAGGACAAAGGCTACTATTACAGTGATTTGGAAAAAACTTAAGACAATATTCTCACTTACCTTTGTAGTATATTTTCCTACACAAGTATGACACAAAAGATACTCTACCTCAATGTCCTGGAGACTGAATTCCTTCTGATCCGTAAAATTTGCAGCCCCAGCACTAAGTTCCATTAGCATCTTGGCGATCTCAGGCTTTATGGCCGAGGTCAGCCGACTGGCTGCTTCCATGACATGCTCCTGCACATCTTTGAGCTGTGTGGCTGCCTTTGAGTAGTGAGAGTTCCTGAACACAGTGCTGAAGAGATCTGTGAGGAAAGTACTGGCACGGCAGAAGACGTTCAGGGCATCCAGATACTTGGAGATGCCCTGCTGGATGTCGGCGATAGGAGTAGTGTGGGGCATGGCATGGTGGCAGCTGCTTGCAGTGGTCAGACTGCCCAGGGGGGCAGTGGTGGCCGTGGATGCCAGGGGAGCACTCAGTGCTCGGCCCAGCTCAGGCATCGGGTACTGCTGGTGCTGCTGCACCTTCTGCTTGGACCCGCCAAGCAGGAAGCGCCGCTTGTAGTCCATTTTACTGTCCTGGGCACTGCAGCAATACATGCGGGAGGGGGAATTGTCCCAGCAACCGTAAGTGGGTCAGGGTTCTGATTCTTCTTTCTCAAAACTGTAGCTAGGTATAAAAATAGTGGAGTTCTGCAAATCGAAGTTTTAAAAAAGGCATTTCCATGAGGCAGGTGACCATGTGATCCAACGTAGAGGTGAGAGACAACAGGTTTATATAATTAATATTTTCAGTGTAGACAGGATCTCTGACAAAAAATAAAAGATGTCCAAAATGCTGGATAAGAACTGTTTAGCATTCCACTCTCTTACTAAAAGGATATGCTTGCTGAGAAAAATGTTTACTTCTTTGTAAGAATATTTTGATACTTGTATTTACAATGGCAGAAAAATAACTTAACGTTTAAAAATGTAATATAATGTAATACACTGTGTCTTCAATATACCCAAAAAAGTTAGAACCCAAAAACCCAGAAGCTGATCAACAGCAATTTAAAAGCAGTACAGAATTACTTCACATAAAGTCCTTAAGAAGGAACATCAAACTTCTGCAGAATTTTGACAGAGCCTGCCCGTCAAATCCGTTTACCTGTAAGGCTGCTTCTATGCAATGCTGAAATTCTCCAAATTTCCTCTAATGTTTCCTGAAAACAAGTTTTTCTTTTTTTTTTAAATGGCATTTGTTGTAAGTCTCCTCCTCCATTCCTTTTGTTTGCTGAGGTAGCAGTTTCCTTGTAACATTAATAAGAGATGCTTCCAGACTGGGCTGGCCCTCAGTTGTAAAGTCTGCAGCAAGAATGCACAGATGTATTTGTAAAGCTTCTAAGTCCTTTCCTGTCGGGGGGAAAAATAAGATAAAGTGAGGAAGGCTACAGTAATTCTGGACAATAACTCCTGTGATGCTATTATCCACACAGGTGGGCTACAAATGAATGAAATAAGAAATCATATTATAACCTTAGAGGAGCAGGTACAATAGTGAGCACTGAACTATGAAATGATGACTGTTAGAAAATTCCTCAAGTAGTAATACAAAAACAATGCAACCAAAAAAGTATGATTCTAGACTGGCCCCTTCAAAGCTGAGGCTGGCACGTTGAACAGGGCCTGGATCCACGCTCAGCATTTTCTCCTTTCCTCTTTGAAGGGCTCACAAGCTTCAGGAGGATCACATGAGTACTCAGATTATGGTGAGGGTTGTTGACACACACAGCACTCATAAACTTTATGGGGCATCAGCAAAGGCAGAGATGGGCAAAGGGCAAGGGAAATAAAAAAGGTTGTTACGAAAAAAAATATTCTTCTGAGGTAGGCCTTGATTGTAGGATAGGCTTGGACAAGTGCAAAAGGGACAGGTGGGACTCACAAGGTAAAGGACCACCACGGCAAAGGTCCCAAAGTAGGACGGGACAGTCGGATACCAAGCTGGGCTTAAGTGCAGGGTGCAGAAACAGAGCCTGGAGAAGGGAGTGGCTGGCAGGCGGTTTACAGACACGATTCTTCCAGTCCTCACTCCGGTACCAGTTTCCCTTTGGGTGTGCAGAGCGGGAGCCTGGCAAGGTATACCAGTTTCACACCTTGGGTGGCTTCTTAGAACCCCTGACTCTGGATAGGTTCAAATAGCAGAATCTGGATATCGCTGGTTGTAGTTTCTGATACCTACAACAGCGGAATACTGTGATTCTTCTCATAAAGCTAAAATCAGAAATAACATTTGCTTGAAACCATCTGCTCTCCCAAACACAAGTTCAAATACATTTCACTGAAAGTCACATTTACCATATATTTAACTTATTTTATTTATTTTATTTTTTTTTGAGATGGAGTCTTGCTGTTGCCCAGGCTGGAGTGCAGTGGCGTGGTCTCAGCTCATCACAACCTCCGCCTCCCAGGTTCCAGTGATTCTCCTGCCTCAGCCTCCTGAGTAGCTGGGATTACAAGCGCCCACCATGCCTGGCTAATTTTTGTATTTTTAGTAGAGGTGGGGTTTCACCATGCTGGCCAGGCTGGTCTCGAACTCCTGACCTCAGGTGATCCACCCGTCTCGGCCTCCCAAAGTGCTGGGATTATAGGCGTGAGCCACTGCGCCTGGCCAACTTTTTTTTTTTTGAGACAGAGTCTCACTCTGTTACCCAGGCTAGAGTGCAGTGGCATGACCTTGGCTTACTACAGCCTCGAACTCCTAGGCCCAAGCAATCCTCCTGCCTCAGTCTCCGGAGCAGCTGGGACTACAGATGTACCACCATGCTTGGTTAATTTTTGTATTTTTTGTAGAGACGAGGTTTCGCCATGTTGCCCAGGCTGGTCTCAAACTCCTGAGCTCAAGTGATCCTCCCGCCTCAGGCCAAAATGCTGAGATTACAGGCATGAGCCACCGTGCTTGACCACATATTCAACTACAACCTATGTAATGGTGGTATATAGTTTGGTCTACTTATTGATAACCAGGTTTTCTATTTTCCTTTTTTGAATATATAATTAAATGTAACTCATACTTCGTCACTTATGGCCAATTACCATAATTCCTTTGTATTTCTATGATTGTGTTGGCAACACAGGAATTAGGTAGGTTACAAAGGCAAGAGATGAGAAGAACACTGTGGATACAAACACATAACATATAAAGTCAATAAAACAACCACTATTTATGGCTCTATGTTCAACAAAATTTGAGCTCTTTAAAAAAAATCTCATAAACTTTTCAAGAAACAAATATCAAATGGCTACTTGTAAAAAATGTGTTCCAAAATGTTTTCTTTTTTCAAATTCATGACAAATAAGGCAATCACATCTATCCCCACCCGAGTCCTCCACAATTTATAGATTCTGATATACAACAGAAGCACTCTACAGGAATGCTGAAGGGGGGCAGGCTGTTCCCGTGGAGACTCTGTGGCCTCTGAAGGAAAACCTTCACCTGAGTTGGCCACAGTGAGTGTCTTATGCAGCCCTGAGAAACACTCTATCTTTGTTCAGTGGTGCACCAGCTTCCTAGTTCCTCTACCGCGGCTGCCTCTGGCTCTAGGAGAGCCTGCCCCCATTCCTTTGATAGATCTAGAAGACCAAATGAGACCTGTATGCTTACCTAATTAAAAAACCACAAACATTAAACTCTTTTTCACTTTACATACTTCCAAACTTTCTCTAAATGAAACTTATAATGCTTAAAGTTATACTATTTCACCAAATTCATCTACAGATTCAACACAATCTTTATCAAAATATATATATTTTTTGAGACAGAGTTGTGCTCTGTCGCCCAGTCTGGAGTGCAGTGGCACAATCTCAGCTCACTGCAACCTCCACCTCCAGAGTTCAAGTGATTCTCCTGCCTCAGCCTCCCAAGTAGCTGGGATTACAGGCGCGCACGTCACAGTGCCTGGCTAATTTTTTGTATTTTTAGTAGAGATGAGGTTTCGCCATATTGGCCAGGCCAGTCTCAAACTCCTGGCCTCAAGTGATCCACACACCTCGGCCTCCCAAAGTGCTGGAATTACAGGCGTGAGCCACCGTGCCGGCCTCAAAATTTGAATTACCTTTTCTACAGAAATGGGCAAGCTGACCCCAAAATTCATTTGGAAGCCAGGAGTGGTAGTGCATGCCTGCTGTCCTAGATACTTAGAGGTGGCCAAGGTGAGAACATCACTTGAGCCCAGGAGTCTAAGAGCAGCCTGGGCAACACTGCAAGACTCTGTCCCCAAAAATAAAACAAAGCCCTAAAATCATATAAAAATGTGAGGGTTCCAGTTCTAGGTGCTTCGGGAGCTGCGGCTTAAGGTACAGACAGGGCCAAGTCCAAGAACCATACCACACACAACCAGTCCCGAAAATGGCACAGAAATGCTATCAAGAAACCCCGATCACAAAGATATGAATCTCTTAAGTGGGTGGACCCCAGGTTCCTGAGGAACATGCACTTTGCCAAGAAGCACAAGAAGGGCCTCAAGACGATGCAAGCCAACAATGCCAAGGCCATGAGTGCACGTGCCGAGGCTATCAAGGCCCTCGTAAAGCCCAAGGAGGTTAAGCCCAAGATCCCAAAGGGTGTCAGCCACAAGCTCAATCAACTTGCCTACATTGCCCACCCCAAGCTTGGGAAGTGTGCTCGTGCCCGCACTGCCAAGGGACTCAGGCTGTGCCGGCCAAAGGCCAAGGCCAAGGATCAAATCAGCGCCCAGAATGCAGCTCCAGCTTCAGTTCCAGCTCGAGCTCCCAAAGGTGCCCAGGCCCCTACAAAGGCTTCAGAGTAGATATCTCTGTCTACCAATGTGAGAACAGAAGGACTGGTGCGACCCCCTCGGGCTGCCGTCTGCATGGGGTGGGGATCCTCCTGTGCTATTTGTACAAACAAACTGAGGCAAGAAAAAAAAAAAAAAAAGCGAGGGATCCAGGATGACTAAAACAAATACTGAAAGAAAAAATGTTGTAAAAGTAATATTTCCTGATTTCAAAATCTACTATAAAGCTATAGTAACCAAAGCAGTGAAATACTGGCATAAGATGTATAAATCAATGGATTAGAATTAGAAGTCCAGAAATAAACCCATACATCTACAGTCAACTGATTTTAGACCAGGATGCCAAAAATATCCAATGGGGAAAGAACAGTCTCTTCAATAAATGGTGATGGGACAACTAAATATCCACATGAAAAAATGAATCTGGACCCCGACCTCACATCATATACAAAAATTAGGCTGGGTGTAGTGGCTCAGGCCTGTAATCTCAGCACTTTGAAGGGCTGAGACAAGAGGATCGCTTGAGGCCAGGAATTTGAGACTAGTCTGAACAACAGAGCAAGACCCCATCTCTACAAAAAATTTTAAAAATTAGCTGGTCATGGTGGTGTGCACCTGTAGTCTCTGCTACTTGGGAGGCTGAGGGAGCAGGATCACTTGAGCCCAGGAGTTTGAAGCTGCAGTGGGCCATGATTACACCACTGCACACTAGCCTGGGTGACAAAACAAGACCCTGTCTCGAAAAAAAAAGAAAAGAAAAGAAAACAAAACAAAACACCAAGAGATACAAGATTCATGAAAATAAAAGCCTAAAAAGGGGAGGGAAAGAGTATCATCAAAAATGGCAGAATAAGGACTTTCCCTGACCAAAATTCTCTACTACATAAAAACAATGAAAAATTGGCAAAATAATCAGAATCACCTTTTTCAGAACTCTGGAAATAGGCTTTTAGCAAATGGGATAATTTATCAAAGATAAATAGCTGAATCCTGGTAAGAACAGTGAGTTTTGTAGCATTTTAACTTGACTGAGTCCCATTCCTAGCTCTCCAGCTCCATAATAGCCTTGAAAACTACCAGCTGCATCCACATTGAAGACCAGAAGACTGGCAGTTACCAGAGGAAGCAGAACTGGGCTACAGCTCCTTCAAAGTACCATTCCCAGGAAATTGGCATTATTTAACCTGTCTGGTGGTTCCCCAAAATACCCCATTTGCAAATATCTCTGTATTTTACCTGACTTAGAGCTCATCTGGAGAGGGAGGAGAATCTGATTTTCAGAGTTGCCACATTATGTCATTAAAAATGTCCAGTTGGCTGGCCACAGTGGCTCAAGCCTGTAATCCCAGTGCTTTGGGAGGCCGAGGTGGGCAAATCACCTGAGGTCAGGGGTTCAAGACCAGCTTGGCCAATATGGTGAAACCCTGTCTCTACTAAGAATACAAAAAAAATTAGCCAGGTGTGTTGTTGCCCACCCATAGTCCCAGCTACTCAGGCAGTTGAGGCATGAGAATTGCTTGGATCACACCACTGTACTCCAGCCTGGGCAACAGAGCGAGACTCTGTCTGAAAATAATAATAAAATAAAATGTCCAGTTTTCAACAAAGAATTGGAAGATATGCAAAGAAACAAAAGAATACAGCCCATATAAAGGGAAAAAACAACAATAGAAAACTTTTCCCAAGGGAAGCCCAGATATTGGACTTAACAGACAGAGTTTAAGTCAGCTAATTTAAGTATGTTCAAAGAACTAAAAGAAACCACATTTAAAAAGTGTGAGGAAAATATAAGAATAATGTCTCCCAAAACAGAATATTAATAAAAGATAGCAACGATTTTTTATTTTATTTCACTTTTTTTTTTTTTTGCTTTTAGAGATGGGGTCTCTCTCTGTCACCCAAACTGGAGTATAGTCATACAATCATGGCTCATTGCAGCCTTGATCTTCTGGGCTCAAGCAATCGTCCACCTCAGCCTCCTCAGGGGCCAGGACCTCAGGCGTGCACCACCATGCCCACCTAATTTTCTTTTTTTTGTAGAGACAGGGTCTCACTATGTTGTCCACGCTGGCCTTGAACTCGTGACCCCAAGCCATCTTCCTACCTTGGCCTCTAAAAGTGTTGGGATTATAGGTGTGAGCCACCATGCTCAGCCTACTCAAGCCTATACATGTAAGGCACAGTCCACCTGATAATTTAGAAGCATATAATTTATAAAAATAAGTTTATGCAACCAGGCACAGTGGCTGACACCTGTAATCCCAGCACTTTGGGAGGCTGAGGCAGATGGATCACCTGAGAGGTCAGGAGTTAGAGACCAGCCTGGCCAACAGAAGGAAACCCCATTTCTACTAAAAAATACAAAAAACAAGCCAGGTGTGGTGACGCGTGCCTATAATCCCAGCTACTCGGGAGGCTGAGGCAGGAGAATCACTCCAACCTGAGAGGCGGAGGTTGCAGTGAGCTGAGATCACACCACTGCACTCCAGCCTGGGTGACAGAGTAAGGCTCCGTCTCAAAAAAAAAAAAAAAAAAAGAAATATATATGTGTGTGTGTGTGTATGTGTGTGTGTGTTGTATATATGTGTGTGTGTGTTTGTGTGTGTGTGTATATATATATGTTTATGCTTCAAGAGGTTGGGCAAAGTGGCTCATACCTGTAATCCTAGCACTTTGGGAGGCCAAAGCAGGCAGATCACTTGAGCCCAGAAGTTCAACCGGCCTGGGCAACATGGTGAAACCCTGTCTCTACAAAAACATACAAAAATTAACCGGGCATGATGGTGTGCACCTGTGGTCCCAGCTACTCGGGAGGCTAAGGTGGGAGGATCACTTGAGCCTGAAAAGTTGAGGCTGCAGTGAACCATGATCACACCACTGCACTCCAGCCTGGAAAACAGAGAATCTGTCTTTAAAAAAAAAAAAAATGCTCCAAGAGAACAATTACATCTGGTGAATCGAGAGAGAGAGGATCAAACAACTCATTTTTTATTTACTCCTTTTTTTCCCTTCAAGAGTGCTTCATTTTTGAAATGAAAAATTTTCCAAAAGCTAAACAAGTTGAAGAATTATGTTATTAGTCATTAACTTTTTATTTTAGTGCTAAGCTCACAGTGCAAATTTTTATAAATATGCCAATACACACTACAACTGTTTAGAGAGCAACTTACGCTAATATGCATGTAAAAATCTCTTCAGTGTTTAGTTTGCCATATGGCTGCTTTATTAAAACTGATTACTTCAGTAAAAAAGACAGTAACAAGTATTGATGAAGATGTGGAAACATCAAAACACTCATACATTGCATATAGGATTGTAAAATGGGCCGAATTCAGTAGCTCATGACTGTAATCCCAGCACTTTGGGAGGCAGAGGCGGGAGGATCATTTGAGGTCAGGGGTCAGAAACCAGCCTGACAACATGGCAAAACCCTGTTTCTACTAAAAAATACAAAAATTAGCTGGGTGACTTGGGAGGCTGAGGCAGGAGAATGGCATGAACCCGGGAGGCGGAACCTTGCAGTGAGCCGAGATCACGCCACTGCATTCCACCCTGGGTGATGGAACGAGACTCAAAAAAAAAAAAAAAATTAGCTGGGTGTGGTGGCACATGCCTGTAATCCCAACTATTCAGGAGGCTGAGGCAGGAGAATTGCTTGAACCCAGGAGGCAGAGGTTGCAAGGAGCCGAAATCGTGCCACTGTGCTCCAGCCTGGGTAACAGAGTGAGACGCTGTCTCAAAAAAAAAAAAAAAAAAAAAAAAAAAGAAAGTAAAATGGGATAGCCACTATGGAACAGTTTGGCAGGTCCTCAAAATGCTAAATATAGTGTTACCACATAACCCAGCAATTTCATTCCTATGTATATACCCAAGAGAAGCGAAGAAATATGTCCAAACAAAAACCTGCACACAAATGTTCATAGCAGCATTATTCATAATAGTCAAAAGTAGTAACAACCCAATTGCTTATCAACTGACGAATAAACAAATGTAGTACAGACATACAATGGATTATTTATTCAACTATAAAAAGGAATGAGGTTCTGATAAATGCTACAATATGGATGAACCTTAAAAACACTGTGCTAAGTGAAAGAAGCCAGACAAGGAGACTCCTATTATATGAGTCTACTGATATGAAATGTCTAGAATAGGCAATCTACACAAATAAAAAAGTAGATCTGGGCGGGTGCGGTGGCTCACGCCTGTAATCCCAACACTTTGGGAGGCCAAGGGGGTTAGATCACTTGAGGCCAGGCATTGGAGACCAGCCTGGCCAACATGGTAAAACCCCGTCTCTACTAAAAATACAAAAAAAATTAGCCAGGTATGGCGGCACATGCCTGTAATCCCAGCTATTTAGGAGGCTGAGGCAGAAGAATCACTTGAACCTGGAGGTGAAGGGTGCAGTGAGCCAAGATGGTGCCACTGTACTCCAGCCTGGGCGAGAGAGTGAGACTCTGTCTCAAAAAAAAAAAAAAAAAAAAAAAAAAAAAAAAAAAAAGTAGATTTATGGAATGAGGAGTCCTTGCTAATGTGTACAGCTTTTCTGGGGAGTGATGAAAATGTTCTGAAGTTAAATAGTGGTTGCTATGGCTTGAAATGTCATCCAAAGTTCTTGTATTGGAAACTTAATCCCCAGTGCAATAGTGTATAGAGGTGAGACCTGTAAGAGATGATTAGGTCATGAAGGCTCTTGTCCTCCTGAATAGATTAATGGCATTATCACAGGAGTGGTTTAGTTTATTGTGAGAGTGAATCTGTTACAGAAGTTCAACCATCTCTTGCTCTCTTGAGCTCTCCTGTCCTTCCACCTTTCGCCTTGGGGTGATGCAGTAAGAAGGCCCTCACCAGATGCCAATGCCATGACCTTGGACTTCCCACAAACATGAGCCAAATAAACTAATTATGTGAATTATATCTCAATAAAACTAATTTTTAAAAAAGTATTACTTCATCTTTCTTTGTCACTTTCTTCACAGAACTAACTTCTCATTTAATAGCAAAAACTAATAGTAATAAATAAGTTTTCCAGGGATGGCTTTAGTGCCAGACTTAGTCTCCTTTTTGTACATCAATCAGAAAAGTGTGCACATGGTTCCTGACTTACAATGGCTTGACTTACAGTTTTGCTACTTTACAATGCTAAAAAAGCAATATGCAGCTGGGCGCAGTGGCTCACACCTGTGATCCCAGCACTTTGGGAGGCTGAGGTGGGTGGATCGCCTGAGGTCAGGAGTTTGAGACCAGCCTGGCCAACATGGTGAAAGCTCGTATCTACTAAAAAATACAAAAATTAGTCGGGAATTGTGGCAGGAACCTGTAATCCCAGCACTTTGGGAGGCTGAGGTGGGTGGATCGCCTGAGGTCAGGAGTTTGAGACCAGCCTGGCCAACATGGTGAAAGCTCGTATCTACTAAAAAATACAAAAATTAGTCGGGAATTGTGGCAGGCACCTGTAATCCCAGCTACCTGGGAGGCTGAGGCAGGATAATCGCTTGAACCTGGGAGGCGGAGGTTGCAGTGAACCAAGATCACGCCACTACACTCCAGCCTGGGTGACAGAGTGAGACTCTGTCTCAAAAAAAACAAAAAACAAAAAACAAAAAACAATATGCTTTCAGTAGAAACTATACTTCAAGTTTTGAGTTTTGATCCAAATTTGTTTTTAACTTTATCACAAAATAGACTTTGTAGCTGGGCATGGTGGCTTACAACAGTAATCTCAACACTTTGGGAGGCCAAGCTGGAAAGATCATTTGAGGCCAGGAGTTCAAGACCAGCCCGGGCAACACAGAAAGACCCCACCTCTACAAAAAAATGTTTCAAATTAGCCAGGTCACCTATAGTCCCAGCTATTTCAGAGGGTGAGGTGGGAGCATCACTTGAACCCAGGAGTTTGAGGTTACAGTGATCTGTAATTGTGCCCTTGTACTCCAGCCTGGGTAACAGAGTAAAACCCTGTCTCTAAGAGAGAGAGAGAAAAAAAAAGGCTTTGTGGTAGATGATTTTGCCAAACTGCAGGCTAAAGTGAAGTCCTCTTAGCACATTTCAGGTAGGCAAGGCTAAGCTATGACGTTTGGTACATTAGGAATGTTAAATGCATTTTCTTTTCTTCTTCTTTTTTTTTGAGACAGGGTCTGGCTCTGTCACCCAGGCTGGAGTACAGTGGTGCAATCTTGGTTCACTGCAAGCTCCGCCTCCTGGGCTCAAGCCATCCTCCCACCTCAGACTCCTGAGTAGCTGGGGCTACAGGCATACAGCACCACGCCCAGTTAATTTTTGTATTTTTTATAGAGCTGGGTTTCACCATGTTCCCCAGGCTGGTCTTGAGCTCCTGAGCTCAAGCGATCCTCCTGCCTCAGCCTCCCAAAGTGCTGGAATTACAGGCATCAGCCACTGCGCCCGGTCCTTACATTTTCAACTTAGGATATTTTCAACTTATGAGAGGTTTATCAGGACATAAACTCCCATCGTAAGTCAAGGAACATCTGCATTTGAGTGCTGCCATCCAGCATCTGTGAATGTTAAGTGCCAAAAAGGCCCTTCATGATCATCTAACTTAAACCCTTCAATTTATATATTAAAAAGGGGATTCAGGACATTAAAGGTCTTGCACTAGACCACATGTAGTCTCAGAATCAAACTCAGGTATCTTGACTCTCAGAACTTCAAACTGGCAGACAGATCAAGCTATGCTGCAGTAACAAATCCTGAAATAAATGGCTTAACCTAATATTTACTTTTATTTTTTTTTGAGACAGAGTCTAGCTCTGTCACCAGGCTGGAGTGCAGTGGCATGATCTTGGCGCACTGTAACCTCTGCCTCCTGGGTTCAAGCGATTCTCCTGCCTCAGCCTCCTGAGTAGCTGGGATAACAGATACGCGCCACCACACCCAGCTAATTTTTGTATATTTAGTGGAGATGGGATTTCACCATGTTGGCCAGATGGTCTTGATCTTCTGACCTTGTGATCCGCCCACCTCGGCCTCCCCAAGTGCTGGGATTACAGGCATGAGCCACCATGCCTGGCCTTGGAGATTGGAATCTTGCTCTGTCACTCAGGCTGGAGTGCAGAGGTGAGATCCTGGCTCACTGCAACCTACCTGGTCTTGAGCTCCTGAGCTCAAGCGATTCTCTTGCCTCAGCCTCCACAGTAGCTGGAACTACAGGCATGCATCACCAAGCCCAGCTAATTTTTGTATTTTTGGTAGAGATAGGGGTTTCACCATGTTGCGCAGGCTGGTCTCAAACTCCTGACCTCAACTGATTCCTGCCTCAGCCTCCCAAAGTGCTGGGATTATAGGCGTGAGCCGCCATGCCCAACCAGATTTACTTTTTGTTTTTGAGACAGAGTCTTGCTCTGTTGCCCAGGCTGGAGTGCAGTGGTGCAATCTTAGCTCACTGCAACCTTCACCTCCTGGGTTCAAGCAATTCTCCTACCTCAGCCTCCTGAGTAGCTGGGAGATCACAGGCACACACCACCATGCCCAGCTAATTTTTGTATTTTTGGTAGAAACAGGGTTTCACCATGTTGGCTAGGCTGGTCTCGAACTCCTGGCCTCAACTGATCCGACTGCCTCGGCCTCCCAAAGTGCTGGGATTACAGGCATGAGCCAAGGCGCCCAGCTTAGATTACTTCTTGTTCACAAAAATTCATTGTGGGTCTAGCAGCCCTTCTTCAGCTTACAGGGACACTACTAGAACTTATGTCTCCCATGGTTGCCCTAGCACAGAAAAAGAAAGTCAAAACTCACACCAACTCTTTAATACTTCCCACTGAAAGTGACACACATCACCTCCCTTCAAAGCCCTTTGGCTTTGAGGTGGTTGCATGTCAAAGGCCACCATCAAAGGCCAGAGGTGGTCGCGTGG
Organism: Pan troglodytes; assembly: GCF_028858775.2. Lineage (NCBI taxonomy): Eukaryota > Metazoa > Chordata > Mammalia > Primates > Hominidae > Pan > Pan troglodytes. The sequence continues at coordinate 37,399,663 of NC_072418.2, read as the reverse complement.
TACCAATTCCACTATATGAGAGGTAGAGAAATGTAGGGGAAAATACAGACTAGTGGGCAAGCCCTACAGTCGGCCACAGCTCTCCACACAGCCCAGCTGTGTGTCGTATGGTTCTGCCCAGACGAAAGCAATTCTGTTTGCACACAGGGGAGGCTGTTTTGTAATGGGGAGGCCCCATAGTTGTTCTCCAGAGGTTGCTCCAGGACATCATTCTTTCTTGTATGTATGGAAAGTGAAGGGGTGGAAGATGGTGGGGGAAGAGTCACAGTTTCCTTTGAGAAATTGAGGAAAGGAAACTTTAGTCAAACACACATCCCAAACACCACAGTTTCCATTCAGTTTTGGAACCGCAGCCTCAGGTGAAGAACTAACTGCTTTCTACACTCCCCACGCTTCCTTTTCTTTCAGAGGAAGCTACATGGAGCTGGAAGCACCAGATAACTTTTTATAAACTGAGCTTCCTGCACTTCCTGTACCTAGTGTTGGTCCAACAGGTGACCAAGCAGGGGAGGCCTAAGGCTTGGACTAAAGAATTTAGTGGAACCACAGAGAAAAACACGAGATCCTTTGCAATCATACTACCCACTATGCACCCATGTTGTCAGGGTGTGGTCATCAGACCACAGCATCAGAACTGAATTGCCCACAACTAAGGGTGCACCTGTGTTACGGGCTGAATGTTTCCCAAAAAATGCATATGTTGAAATCTAATTCCCATTGTGATGGTATCTGGAGGTAGGGCCTTTGGAAGGTATTTAGGTCATGAGGGTGCAGCCATCATAAATGAGATTAGTGCCCTTATAAAAAGAGGCCAGTTCACTCTCTTTCTGCCATATGAGAACATGGTAAGTCAGCAGTCTGCATCCCGAAAGAGGGTTCTCATGAGAACCTGACAGTGCTGGCACCCTGATCTTAAACCTCCAGACTTTGGAACTGTGAGAAATAAGCTTCTGTTGTTTATAAGCTACCCAGCCTATAGTACTTTGTCAAAGCAGCCTGAACTAAGACAACCTCTGTGACAGTAAATCTGTCTGTAGGCAGTAAAAGTCTATGTGGGGTTGTCATAACACTCACTGAGCATGTTAAAGGATGAAAACATTTTTAGCAATTTTTTTCACCACCTACCAACCTTAGTAACACTAGGATGAGGGCTGGACACAGTGGTGCCCATCTGCAGTCCCAGCACTTTGGGAGGCCAAAGCAGGAGGGTCACTTGAGTCCAGGACTTCGAGTCCAGTCTGGGCAAAATAGTGAGATCTCGTCTCTAAACAAACAACAACAAAAAAACCTAGTAGCAGCCAGTGAAAACCAACAATGGCTTTTAAGGACTTCCTTCTCTGATACTAGAATCAGGATAGCACCCTTCCTGGAATGACTATTTAAATACGGATTACTGGGATACAATCCAAATCTAACGAATCAATCTTTGGGAGAGAAGCAGAGAATACACTTTTTTTTTTTTTTTTTTTTTTTTTTTTTGAGACAGTCTTGCTCTGTCTCCCAGGCTGGAGTGCAGTAGCACAATCTCGGCTCACTGCAAGCTCCGCCCCCTGGGTTCACGCCATTCTCCTGCCTCAGCCTCCTGAGTAGCTGGGACTACAGGCGCCCGCCACCACGCCCGGCTAATTTTTTGGAGAATATACTTTTTTAACAAGCTCCCCATATGATTCTGATGTATGCTATAATTTGAGAGCCAAACTAGGGGTCCACTGAAAATCTGCTGACAGCCACAAGAATGAGGACGCCTGATGATGCCGACTGCAGTGCAACTCAGGGATTCTCACCAATATTCCTGTGCATTCAAGAATACACAAAGGCCGGACATGGTGGCTCACGCCTGTAATCCCAGCACTTTGGGAGGCCGAGGCGGGCAGATCACGAGGTCAGGAGATCGAGACTATCCTGGCTAACACAATGAAACCCTGTCCCTACTAAAAATACAGAACATTAGCCAGGCGTGGTAGCGGGCGCCTGTCGTCCCAGCTACTGGGAAGGCTGAGGCAGGAGAATGGCGTGATCCCGGCGCCACTGCACTCCAGCCTGGGCGACAGAGCCAGACTCCGTCTCAAAAAAAAAAAAAAAAAGAATACAGAAAGGTTGGCTGGGCGCGGTGGCTCACACCTGTAATCCCAGCACTTTGGGAGGCCAAAGTGGACAGATCACGAGGTCAGGAGATCGAGACCATCCTGGCTAACACGGTGAAACCCTGTCTCTACTAAAAATACAAAAAATTAGCCAGGTGTGGTGGGATGCACCTGTAGTCCCAGCTACTCGGGAGACTGAGGCAGGAGAATGGCATGAACCCGGGAGGCAGAGCTTGCAGTGAGCCGAGATCATGCCACTGCACTCCAGCCTGGGCAACAGCGAGACTCCGTCTCAAAAAATAATAATAATACAGAAAGGCACCTCCCTTCCAAAGTGATAAATAAGTTTTTTGTTTTGTTTTGTTTGTTTGTTTGTTTTGAAACAGGGTTTCACCAGTCTCTGGCTGTTAAGCTCAAGCAATCCACCTGCCTTGGCTTTCCAGAGTGCTGGGATTACAAGCGTGTGCCACTGTGCCTGGCCACAACTCTTTTTCTGAGAACCAAGGGGCTGGTTACACAGTTCAATGAAAAGTTCTGTTTGTAACATAATTGCTTCTAACAAGACTGCTCAAGTATCACAGTCACGCCTGGGGTTCCTATCCAAGCAGAGAGAAAAAAACATTCAAAACATGAAAACTGGTTTTCGCTAATTCTTAACAGATCTGGTGTTCCTGTGCAGATCTTTGTTGTAATCAAAACTAGATAGTGTTGAATTTTTTTAAAATGTCATGGAACTGGCTGGCCACAGTGGCTCACGCCTATAATCCCAGCACTTTGGGAGGCCAAGGTGGCTGGATCACGAGGTCAGGAGATCGAGACCATCCTAGCTAACACGATGAAACAAACAGAAAAAAAGGTCATGGAACTGAAATACATTCAAGATCTATCATTTTCTTTTTTCTTTTTTTGAGATGAAGTCTCACTCTGTTGCCCAGGCTGGAGTGCAGTGGTGCGATCTCGGCTCACTGCAACCTCTGCCTCCTGGGTTCAGGCAATTCTCATGCCTCAGCCTCCTGAGTAGCTGGCATTACAGGTGCCCGACACCAAGCCTGATTAATTTTTGTATTCTTAGTAGAGACAGGGTGTCACCACGTTGGCCAGGCTGGTCTCAAACTCCTGACCTCAAAGTGATCCGCCCGCCTCGGCCTCCCAAAGTGTTGGGATTACAGCCATGAGCCATCATGCCTGCCCGAGTTCTATCATTTTCAAATGACATTTTGCCAAGAAACAATGTACAGAGAAGGTGGTAATACCTACCTAAGCATTTGTCTTCATGGCAGTGATCATAATATCCCCTGACAAAATACTGTTGGAACTTAGGTGATGGGTACATGAGGTGCATCATATCACTTGCTCCAATGTTGTATATGATTGAACATTTCTGAAACAAAATGTTGAAAATGCACACACAGACACACACACACACACACGAACACCTGGATTTTATTATTTTATTTCTGTTTTTATTTATTTATTGAGACTGGGTCTGGCTCTGTCACCCAGGCTGGAGTGCAGTGGCGTGATCTCGGCTCACTGTAACCTCTGCCTCCTGGGCTCAGGTGATCTTCCTACTGCAGCCTCCCCAGTAGCTGGGACTACAGGCATATGCCACCGTGCCCAGCTAATTATTATTATTATCATTATTTTAATAAAATTCTTCTTAATGCTGTCTAAATGTTTTTCACATGCTTCTCCACCCTCATATTTATCTGCCTGACAGGCTAAAATATGTTCAAACCATTTAAGGACATTTCTTTTCCGTATTTTCTTAAAAAGAATTTTCACTGGGAAAACATTCACCATTTATGAATCCACTATTCATGCTGCATGGAAATAAATACGCATTGTGAAAGACCTCAGAAGCTAGTGTAGCCAAGACTTCTGAGATTTGTCATGTACTCTTCAGTTTTAATGCTACTTAAAAATATCAAATACATAGCAGAAAAGAACATTTTAAGTAACATCTTTTCAACATAATAATTTGCAAAGGTTCTCCACAGATTAAAATTGAATTCAGCCGTAATTATATCATTTAAAATATTCATTTCTACAATTAGAGTCATCAGCGATTTCTATTTCAGGCAATAAAGGACATGCTTGAAACTACACGAAGGCCAAACATGGTGGCTCATGCCTGTAATCCCAGTACTTTGGGAGGCTGAGACGGGCAGATCACTTGAGGCCAGGAGTTTGAGACCAGCCTGGCCAACACAGTGAAACCCTGTCTCTACTAAAAATACAAAAATTAGCCGAGCGTGGTAGCACAGGCCGGTAATTTCAGCTACTTGGGAGGCTGAGGCAGGAGAATCGCTTGGGAGGTGGAGGTTGCAGTAAGCCGAGATTGCACCACTGCACTCTAGCCTGGATGACTGAGTGAGACTGTCTCAAAAAAAAAAAAAAAAAAAAAAAAGAAAGCTGGGCCTGTAATCCCAGCACTTCCAGCACTTTGGGAGGCTGAGGCGGGCGGATCACGAGGTCAGGAGATCCAGACCATCCTGGCTAACACGGTGAAACCCCGTCTCTACTAAAAATACAAAAAATTAGCCAGGTATGGTGGCGGGCGCCTGTAGTCCCAGCTACTTGGGAGGCTGAGGCAGGAGAATGGCATGAACCTGGGAGGCGGAGCTTGCAGTGAGCTGAGATCACGCCACTGCACTCCAGCCTGGGCGACAGAGTGAGACTCCATCTCAAAAAAAAAGAAAGAAAGAAAGAAAGAAAGAAACTAGATGAAGACTCAGTATTAGAGGATTTTCTTATACCTATGGTTGACAAGACATGAAAAGTGGTCAGCCATCCTAAGAAAATCTCTTGAAGCACTTCCCTTTAGAAAGATAAGACGATTGAAGTGAAGAAGAGAATGGCCCTGGGCGTCTGACTAATAGGGTGAGATCTTGGCTGTCAGGATCAGCTTGACCTTGAGCAAGTTCCTTAACCTCTCTCTGCCTGTCTCATCGTCTATAAAATAAGGATAATAGTAACCACTGTTATTGAGTTAAATGGGTTTATACATATAAAGCACTTAGAATGATGTCTGGCACATATTAAGCACTAAATGTTTGATGATGATGATATTATCATTCCCACAAAGCAAGCAAAGGAAGCAGGCCTTGTTAGTTCTGCTTCTCTGGAAAAAAAGTCACTGACAAACAGGAAAGGTTTTGAAAAGTTACCCAATCCTTGAACCAAATAGAAATCTACCAATCGCAGGGCAGGAAGCATCACACACTTCAGTGATAACTAACTTCTACTTACATGGATTATGCAGCTATAAAGAGAAATTTAGTCCCTGAATTAATTAATTAAGTTTTCCCATCTGACTAAAGATTGATAGCTGTGATCTGTGAATACAGAGAATAATTTTAGATCCACTTCAGTCCTTAAACCAATAGAGAAAAGAGAGTGGCAAGCAGTCCTGCTGTCAGAAATGGGATGACATAAAGGAGCTTCATTTCAAAACGACAGGCTAAACAGGCAAGTGCACTTACCTCTCCATCGTCCCCAAATCCCAGTGACATAACAATAAAGACATTCACAAGGGAATCTCAGCAAAACAGTAATGAGAAGGTCTGAGGGCCACAGTCTATTTAACTGCAGGCCATCTTCTAGAGGATGGAGAGAAAGCAGAGGAAACTATATTACAAGACAGACCAGAGCAAAGCTGGCCACTTTTTACAACACGCAGGGCCAAAAGAGAACAGAGAGGCAGAGCCCTTTTTCCTGGAGGAGCTGGATAAATGCCCAGCTTTGAGTCAGCAGGTACAGAAATCAGGAGTGGGAAACCAGTTAATCAACCTGATTTCATCTGTACTTCCCATTCCTGATCACTCAATCAGCCAACTCTCACTAAGGCAAGAGGACTATTGAAAAACAGAGGGACCTCCTGCAAATTACCTATATGAACAACCCAGTTCTTCATTGATAAGGATCACCAGACAGTGAAGGAAAACCAAAAGGACAAAAAAGGACAACTAAGATGAAAAGGTGATCAGACCTCAGAAGAAATACATATTTTAGGTCCCAGAAAAAACACCTGAAAAGAAGTTCTGACTGGTATTCCTCAGACAGTGTTGGAAAGATAGTGCATCCTTAAAAGCAGGGCTGGGCACAGTGGCTCACGCCTGTAATCCGAGCACTTTGGGAGGCCAAGGCAGGCAGATCACAAGGTCAGGAGTTCAAGACCAGCCTGGCCAGCATGGTGAAACCCCGTCTCTACTAAAAATACAAAAATTAGCCTGGTGTGGTGGCGTGCGCCTGTAATCCCAGCTACTCAGGAGGCCAAGGCAGGAGAATTGCTTGAAACCAGGAGGCGGAGGTTGCAGTGAGCCGAGATCGCACTATTGCATTCCAGCTCTAGGCAAAATAGAGCAAGACTCCGTCTCGGGGGGAGAAAAAAAACCAAAAGCAAACAAATCATAAAGGAAGTAGAAATCAACAACGAATTCTTGGAAATAAGAAATATGATTGCCAAGATAAAAACAAGAGAAGAAATAAAATGGGAATGAAGTAAGGTATAGGGAATACAGAAACACACAGACACACACGCTTGTAGCTTTTAAAATAAGCCATGGGAGAATAAACCAAAAACCAACAAAGATGTTTACCTACAACGTATAGAGAAGAACGAAGACAAGGAGGAAAGCCAGACTTCTTTCAATCTATCTTACTTATGGTTTTATCTTTAGAACTACGTAAATATATAAGCAAAAAGCAAATATAAAAAAGAAAAATATCCCTAAAAATGAAACAAAAGACAAATGAATCCATATTATTTACCAAATTAGTGGCACAGCCACACAGAGAAGAATTATTTCAAGTTTAAAATTGTGTTTTGGCCAGGTGTAGTGCTTCACATCTGTAATCCCATCACTTTGGGAGGCCAAAGCAGGAGGAATGCTTTAGAGTTCAAGACCAGCCTGGGCAACACAGTGAGACCCCATCTCTATAACACACAAACAAAATTGGCCAGGTGCAGTGGCTCATGACTGTAATCCCAGCACTTTGGGAAGCAGAGGCAGGCAGATCACAAGGTCAGGGGTTTAAGACCAGCCTGGCCAATATGGTGAAACCACGTCTCTACTAAAAATACAAAAATTAGCCAGGCATAGTGGCAGGCGTCTGTAGTCCCAGCTACCAGGGAGGCTGAGGCAGGAAAATCACTTGAACCCGGGAGGCAGAGGTTGCAGTGAGCTGAGATCACACCACTGCACTCCAGCCTGGGTGATAGAGTGAGACTCCATCTCAAAACAAACAAACAAACAAAATTATCCAGACATGGTAGTGCATCCCTGTAGTACCAGCTACTGATGAGGCTGAGGTGGAAGGATCACTTGAGCCCAGCTGGTGGAGGCTGCAGTGAGCCAACATGGCGCCACTATACTCCAGCCTGGGCGACAGAGTGAGGTGGTCTCCATCAATCAGTCAATCAATAAAATCGTGTTTTCACTGGACCTCTCTGGTGTTACTGTCAACAAATGAGAAAAGACAAATATAAAATCAAAGATATAAAAATCCTTTAAAAAAAAATCCTTCATTTGAATTGGAAGTAAATCAGTCTGAAATCATGGTGTATCTTTTTCTTTCCAAAAAGTATGTATTTCCTAGTTCTACTTAAAAAAAAAAAAACCTACTGGAATTTACATCTTAATTGTAATGAATGCCCTTAATACCATTTCCCACCAAAAAGAATCAGAACTAGTTAAAGAAATGGCTGATTCTGGATCTGGGATCAGAAATTTTTCCGATAAGCCCCGGACTTCTTGTAAAGCCAGAAAGCAGGGAACTCATATAACACTACTAGGCTCATGTCAAAAGCACCTAGAAAACCCGAAAAATAAGTTCCATTAACGATCAATAATGGGACAACTTAAGCATCAAAAAGAATAACCATTTAGGGGTGAAAATCATTAAATATATAAAAATTACTGAGTTCAGACTTAGCAATAATTTCTTGGATAGGACACCAAAAGCACAGGCAACAAAAAACAGATAAACTGGACTTCAAAATCAAAACTTTTAGGCATCAAAGGACATTACAAGCAAAAAGCAATCCATAGACGAAAATATTTATAAATCACATATGGGAAAAGGAATTAATATCCAGAATATATAAAGAACTCCTACAACTCAAACACAAAAATCCAATTTTTAAATGGGCAAAGGACTTGAATAGACTTTTGTCCCAAGAAATATGCAAACAGCTAATAAGCACATGAAAAGATGCTCAACATCACTAATCACTAGTGATATAGCTTAAATCTGTGTCCCCACACAAATCTCACGTCGAATAGTAATTCCCAATGTTGGAGGTGGAGCCTGGGAGGTGACTGGATCATGTGTTGGATTTTCCCCTTTGTACTCAATAGTGAGTGGGTTCTCATGAGACCTGGTTGTTTAAAAGTGGGCAGCACCTCCCTTCTCTCTCTCGGTCCTGGCTCCTGCCATTTAAGATGCCTGCTCCGCTTTGCCTTCTGCCACCAATAAAAGCTCCCTAAGGCCTCCCCAGGAGCAGATGCTGCCATACTTCCTGTACGGCCAATTAAACCACTTTTGTTTATAAATTACCCAGTCTCAAGTATTTCTTTACAGTAAGGCAAGAATAGACAGTACAACTAGGGAATAATATAACTTGGAAAATGCAAATCAAAACCACAGTGAGATACCACTTCATACCCTATTAGGATGGCTAATATTAAAATAAACAAAACACAGAAAATACGTGCTTGGCCACTGCCAGCCTGGGCAACATGGAGAAACCTCGTCTCTACTAAAAATAAAAAATAAAAAAAAATAGCCAGGCGTGGTCCCAGCTACTTGGGAGGCTGAGGTGGGAGGATCACCTGAGCCCGGGAAGCACAGGTTGCAGTGAGCCGAGATCGCAATGGGCCACTGAACTCCAGCCTGGGACGGAGAGCGAGACACTGTCTCAAAAACAAAACAAAACAAAAAGTGCTGGCAAGGACATGGAGAAATTGGAAGCCTTGTGTATTGCTAGTGGGAATATAAAATAGTGCAGCCACTGTGGAAAACAGTATGGTGCTTCCTTAAAAAATTAAACATAGAATTACCATGTGATTCAGCAAATCCACTTCTGTGTATCTACCCAAAAGAATTGAAAGCAAGGACGTGAGCAGGTATTTCTTCACCCATGTTCACCCAAGCATTATTCATATAGTCAAAAGGTGGAAACAATTCAAATGTCCATGGAAGATGAATAGATAAACAAATGTGGTATATCCATACAATGGACTATTATTTAGTATTAAAAAGGAAGAAAGGCTGGAAGCAGTGGCTCATGCCTGTAATCCTAGCACTCTGGGAGGCTGAGGTAGGAAGATTGCTTGAGGCCAGTTTGAGACTAGCCTGGGCAACATAGCGAGACCCTGTCTCTACAAAAAATTTAAAAATTAGCTCGGCATTATGGTGCACACTTGTAGTTCCAGCTACTTGGGAGGCTGAGCCATGAGGATCACTTGAACCCAGGCATCTGAGGCTGCAGTGAGCTTGACTGCACCACTGCACTCCAGCCTGGGTGACAGAGACCCTGTCAATAAAAAAAAAAAATTTAATGAAGGAAATTCTAATAACATGCTCCAACATGGATGAACCTTGGAGATACTCTGCTAAGATGCCAGACACTAAAGGACAAATACTGTGTGATTCCATATATATGGGGTGCCTAAAATAGTCAAATTTTTAGGGACAAAAAGTAGAAGAGAGGTTGTGCCCAGGAGCTGAGAGAAGGGGAAAATGGGGAGTTACTGTTTAACAGGCAAGACTTTTTTTTTTTTTTTTTTTTTGAGATGGAGTCTTGCTCTGTCACTCAGGCTGGAGTACTAGTGGCACAATTTCGGTTTACTGTAACCTCTGCCTCCTGGGTTCAAGCAATTCTCATGCCTCAGCCTCCCAAGTAGCTGGGACTGCAGGCTTATGCCACCACATCTGGCTAATTTTTGTATTTTTAGCAGAGACAGGGTTTCACCATGTTGGCCAGGCTGGTCTCAAACTTCTGACCTCAGGTGATCCACCCGCTTCAGCCTCCCAAAGTGCTGGGATTACAGGCATGAGCCACCATGCCTGGCCAAGACTTTCAGTTTGGGATGTTGAAAAAGTTCTGGAGATGGATGGTGGTGATGGTTGCACAACATTGTTAATGTACTTATGCCACTGAAATGTATACATAAAAATGGTTAAAACTGTAAATTTTGTGTTATGCATATTCTACCACAATAAAAAAAATGAGTCAATAATGATATTAAGAAAAATTCCATTGGTCATCTATCTGTGGAGGTGTTAAGGCACCAAGCTATTGTTCTGAAAACTGCTGGGGGTGGGGGTGGGGTGAAATCAAGCATTTATCCTGCTTTTCCTGTTTATATAGTTTTTTTTGGAATACTCCATTTAGGAAAGTGCTTAATCAAAGAAAATTAGCCAATAAATAAAGAAGAAATGCTAGGAAAACTATTATTTTGCAACTCTAATGAAATAGTGTATCTAGCCAATGATTATTAATCACTGTTAAAATGATTTGGTGAAACTTGATGGAGAAGTTTATGATGAAGGAATCAGGCATAACACCTGAACCCACTAATTAATTTTAGCATCATTAAAGTGGGGAACTAAACATATAATTATATGCCTATCATTGTGACAAAATAGGAAGTACACAGTACCACCCAAAAAATATTTTTGCCTAAAATACTGAATCAAAATCTAATCGAGTCTCTATATCTAGTGAATTACTTACAGGAAACATGAGAGACAGAGAAACTCCAAATTTCACGTGTTTTTTCATAGGTCTTTTCAATCGTATTGTTCATAAGTAACCACTGATCTTATTAGCCTAAGTGAGTTAGGATTCTGATAGACCCTTGGGGGCAATTTTTACCAGCTTGGTCCTCCAGTTTCATTTTTATTCCTTTCTGCCAACCTTTTAATCTCTCTTCTGCATGCAGTTTATGAAGAATTTATATCCAATGGTCACTGGCACTTTGAATAAAATCAAACTCCTTACTGAGACCTGCACAGCCCTGCCCACCTCTCCAGCCTCATGTCGTGCCTCCTGACTCTCACTCATCATTCTGCAGTCACACCATTTATCTTCCAGTTCTTCTAGTGCCCCAAGCTCTTTACACATGCTGCTGCCTCTATCCAGAGAGCTCCTGCCTCCCTCCTACTCATGATGCTCCTCCCTATCATCCTTTAGCTCTCAAAACAAGAGTTACACCCTCAGAGAAGCCTTCTGCAGCCAACCTGTCTAATCTAGGGTCACCTCACCCCTACAATGCTGTCTTATCTTCATGACAACTTGCAATCATCTTACCATTTTATTTGCGTATGTACACCTTACCACCTGGCACATAAGCTCCTAAAGACAGCAATGGCTTGTTCACAGCTGGATTCTCACAAGTGTGCTGCCCAACTCTCTGGAAATCTGACATGAATGAGCCATTGTTCCAGTGGCACTGTCGTGCAAACTCGAGAAACTGGCTGCTATAGCAAGCTACTTCTCCACCTGAAAGGTGACTGGCTTGTGGAAACCTGGCAGTGGCTGCGGTATCTGTGACCTTAAGACAGATGATATGAGGGAGAAAGCAGAGATCATGGTCTCCACTTCCAAAGTCACAGCCAGGTAACAGGATTATCCAGAACTCTCCTCTCACACTCAGGCTTGATGTGGATGGAGCACACTGGCTATTTCTCTGGGGAGCCTGTCCTTTAACTTTTACAAATCTGTTTATGGCATCTTCCACTGTACATATACACATATGTACATAAACACACATACCCACACACACTTTTTCCCTCATTTCTACAATCAAATGTGTTATGTTTGTTCCTTTAAAGTTTCAGGTTTTGCAACTTAATTTACCTTGCCAAAACTGATGATCAAATAGGGATGGGCTGGGCGCAGGTGCTCACCCCTGTAATCCCAGCACTTTGGGAGGCCGAGGCAGGCAGATCACCTGAGGTCAGGAGCATGAGACCAGCCTGGTCAACATGGCGAAACCCCATCTCTACCAAAAATACAAAAATTAGCTGGGCGTGGTGGCGCACACCTGTAATCCCAGCTACTCAGGAAGCTGAGGCAGGAGAACTGCTTGAACCTAGGAAACATAGGCTGCAGTGAGCCAAGATGGCACCACTGCACACCAGCCTGGAAGACAGAGCAAGACTCCATCTCTAAAGAAAAAAACAAACAAAACACAAATATAGATGAACCCTCCAAAGATGACATGCCAATAAGCATATGAAAAGACAGTCAACATCACTAACTATCAGGGAAATGCAAATCAAAACCACAATGAGATACCTCTTCGCAACCACTAGGATTACTATAATCAAACAGACAATAACAAGTGTTGGCAAAATGTTAGAGAATTTGGAATCCTCATATACTGCTCAGGGGAATACAAAATGGTACAGACACGTTGGAAAACACAGTGGCAGTTCCTCAAATGGTTAAACATAAAATTACCACACAACCAAGAAATTTTACTCCTAGGTATATATATCCAAGAGAAATGAAAAACATGCCTACAAACCGACATGCAGATGAATGTTTGGAGCAGTATTATCATAATACCAAAAACTGGAAACAACTCAAATGTCTATCAATTGACAAATGGACAAACAAAATGTAGTATAACTGTACAATGGAATATTATTCAGCCATGAAAAGGAATAAAGTACTGATACATGGATGAACCTTGAAAACATTATGCTAAGTGAAAGAAACCAGACCCAAGGTTCCCTTAATATGAACTGTACCAATTACGTAAATCCATTGAAACAAAAAGTCAATTAATGGTTGCCTAAGGCTGGGGGTGGGGGTGTGGAATGGGGGAAATAAGGGATGACAGCTAATGGGTATATGGTTTATTTGCAGAGTGATGAAAATATTCTAAAATTGATGATGGTTGCATAACTATGAATATACTAAAAACCACCAATTTATATACTTTAAATGGATAAACTGTATGGTATGTGAATTATATTTCAATAAAGCTGTTACAAAAAATATAAAGATGAATCATTCCTAAACAATTCCCTCTTCTGAGAAAAAAAAAAGAAAAAAACACAGAAAATGTTCTGTCCTCTCCAATCCACAAAAATGTAAATCCAAATATCTACCCTTGATAATGTGGAGACACTACAGGAAATTCTTTAGGCAGATTAGTGAAGTTATTGTCTATGAAGTTCAAAGCCCAACCATTTCCATGTTTTTAGTCAGTTCAGACTGACTCAAACCGTATTTAGAAATGCACTCTAGAAAAATGCTTTGAAGAATTTTATTCTCAACATTCATAAATTTAAAATATCTATCCAGGCAAGAGAAAATGCCTGGAAAATTCAGTGCTTTGCTCGGACCTTCCTTAGAACTCTACTTTTTTAGCTCCCTTTATCTGTTACCACATTACAAAGTGAAGCAACTCTGTAAGCTGCTAACACGAAAAGACGCTAGTGCTGGCTCTCCTCATACCTCTCTGGCCATTCTTAGTTGCCCCTTTGAGCTACTCCTCCTCTGATAGACCTTAAGTGCTGTGCCTTCTCTGTTTCTAAGAGCAACATATTCCTTCTGGGAAGATTCCCAAATCCATCCCTCTAGCCCAGATCTTTGTCCTGTGCTCCAGAACCCAAATATTCAACTGCCTAGTGGACAGGTCCCAAAATCAAAAGTCCAAAACCAAATCTTCCAAGTCTTTCAATATGCCTTCCCAGTCTTGGCAAATGACATCACCATCTGCCTACTTGAACAAGGCAGAAACCTGGGAGTTATCCTCTACTCTTCACTCTCCTTCACATCCAATTAATCACAGTCTTATCCTTCCTGCCTTCTTGAGACGGAGTTTCACTCTAGTTGCCCACACTGGAGTGCAATGGTGCGATCTAAGCTCACTGCAACCTCTGCCTCCTGGGTTCAAGCGATTCTCCTGCCTCAGCCTCCTGAGTAGCTGGGATTACAGGCATACACCACAACGCCCGGCTAATTTTGTATTTTTAGTAGAGACAGGGTTTCTCCATATTGGTCAGGCTGGTCTCGAACTCCCAACCTCAGGTGATCCACCCACCGCGGCCTCCCAAAATGCTGGGATTACAGGTATGAGCCACCGTGCCCGGCCCCTTCCTGCCTTCTTAGTATCTCTCAAGTCCTTTTCCTTCTATCTTCACTGCCGTACCAAAGCTACTGTTTTTACCTCCTGCCTGAATTATGGAGGCGCCTCCTGAGTGATCTTCCAAATGCCTGGGCTACTCCCCTCTGGATGCTGTGTGACTACTCTAGAGTCAATGTGATCACACCACTCTGCGCTTAAAATCCACTATGGCTCTCCACTACCCTTCCCAATTTTCTTACACCACCCCAACACCACCCACTTCCTACATGTGCCATCTTCCTTCTCGCCACCTGGCCACATATTTCATTTCTACTGTCTGGAAAGCTCTCTTGGCTCACTCTCATTCCTCTTGGATGTCTAACTTAGGCATCACTTCTTCTGAGAAACCACTTTGACAGACTGAGCGAGGGGTTCCTCTGCTGCCGTAACACCCTGTTTTTAGCCCCATCTTAACATTAACTCTACTGAACCGTAACATGCTAGATCACAACTGCCAGTTTGCTCTGTGTTTCCCTGCCACCTCCAACCCCCAGGACCCCTGAGCTCATTCAAAACATCCAAGGGTGCTAAGCATGATGTAAACATTTAACAAATATTTGTTGAATTATTAGTTTGTCCTCAGTACTTATTTAATGGTATTTCTTTACAACATTCATGAAGTCACCCTTGCCAACCACAGAGGCAGTAGTTAGATGCTAGAAATAAGGTTCTACTTAAAATAAATAAGCTGGTGAAGACATGCCACGTCCACACAAGTACTCCCCAAAGAAATGGACCAGTCACTAAGTGTCTATGACGTGCCAAGCATTATACTTGGAGCTTTAGATATCAAATATCTTGAAACAGCTGACATTAACTGTGGGTAAGAGCCAGGCACTGTGCTATGCACTTTACATGTTATCATATTTATTTATTTATTTATTTATTTATTTTCAAGACAGGATCTTGCTCTGTTGCCCAGGCTGGAGCACAGTGGCACAATCTCGGCTCACTGCAATCTCCATCTCCTGGGTTCAAGTGATTGACCAGCCTCAGCCTCCCAAGTAGCTGGGAGTACAGGCGTGCGTCACACACCTGGCTAATTTTTGTGTTTTTAGTCGAGACAGTTTTCACCATGTTAGCCAGACTGGTCTCGAACTCCTGACCTCAAGTGATCCAACCTCCTCGGCCTCCCAAAGTGCTGGGATTACAGGCGTAAGCCATCACACCTGGCCGTGTTATCAAATTACAAGGTTATCACAATGACCCCATAAGGTAGGTGAGGCATCTAATAAGATGAAGTGAGTTCTTCATGTTCTCACCACATGGCTAAGGTAATGGTCACCACACAGCTAGGTCTGGGACATGGCAATCTGCTGCCAGAGGCTGAGCTCTCCATTCTTGCACCATCCCACCTCTGTCAAATATCCAGACCATGGCACTCTGCTTACCACTCCTAGGAGATGGTTAAGGCTGCCAGCTTCTTGGAACTGATGAGAAGCTGAGCTGGAGCAATGAAAAGTGACCTCTCTCTAGGAGATCATACTCCATATCACTGCTGATGATTCCCAAATTCAACTCTCCAGTCAAGACCTCCCTCTCCAAGGACCAGACCCAGGAGACATCTCCGCAGGGTCTTCAAGTTTTACCCTTTCACGGCCAGGGCACGGTAGCTCACGCCTGTAATCCCAGCACTTTGGGAGGCCAAGGTGGGTGGATTACCTGAGGTCAGGAGTTTGAGACCAGCCTGACCAACATGGCAAAACCCCGTCTCTACTAAAAATACAAAAATTAGCCGGGTATGGTGGTGGGCGCCTGTAATCCCAGCTATCTGGGAATCACTTGAACCCAGGAGGCAGAGGTTGCAGTGAGCCAAGATTGCATCACTGCACTCCAGCCTGGGCAACAGAGCAAGACTATGTTTCAAAAAAAGTTTTACCCTGTCACCTTTCCATTTCCCACTCCTCCTGCTATATTTACTGCCTTGCTTGGTCAAAGGCACAACCAACTTTTAACCTAAACTTAAGGTGTTATTCCAGATGGTCCCTGTCCTGTTGTCTAGCCTGTCCTTTCAATCCTGTCAATCCTGTTCACCACAGTGCCTCTTCTATAGCAATGGCTCCATAAATGTTACCTATTATTATTATATCCTAAATGTTTCTCATTTCCTCCTTACCCTTGCACTACTCAGCTTCCAAGGAAATTGTCTTCCAGAGCAAGCAATATCAAGGCACAGAAGCTGACAGAATGCCTTCTATGAGGACAAGAAGCCAGCCTGCCAAAGGCTCAGGCCCTAGTTTTTTTGTTTTTGTTTTTGTTTTTTTGAGACTTGCTCCATGCCCCAGGCTAGAGCACAGTGGCACGATCATAGCTCACTGCAGCTTTGACCTCCCTCAAGTGAACCTCCCACCTCAGCCTCCTAAGTAGCTCAGCTAATTTTTATTTTTTGATTTTTTGTAGAGATGGGGTCTCTCTACATTGCCCAGGCTGGTCTCAAACTCCTGGGCTCAAGCAATCCTTCTGCCTCGGCTCCCAAAATGCTGGTACTACAGACATGAGCCACCGCACCCAGCTCCTAGTTCTTTCAATGAAAGTGCACAGAAGGGGCCAGGCGTGGTGGCTCACACCTGTAATCCCAGCACTCTGGAAGGCCGAGGCGGGTGGATGACGAGGTCAGGAGATCCAGACCAGCCTGGCCAACATGGTGAAACCCTGTCTCTACTAAAAATACGAAAAGTTAGTTGGGTGTGGTGGCACACACCTGTAGTCCCAGCTACTAGGGAGGCTGAGGCAGGTGAATCGCTTGAACCCAGGAGACAGAGGTTGCAGTGAGCCAAGATCACGCCACAGCACTCTAGCCTGGGCAACAGAGTGAGACTTCATCTAAAAAAAAAAAAAAAAAAAAAAAAAGAAAGTGCACAGAAGGTATACCTGAACACTAGCTGAAGCTGATAGAGCACAGCATACTCTAAGTAGCAAACTAAGAATTATGAGAATGTCAGATATGAAAATAGAAACAAATGGCTTTAATCCCAGGGAACCAAACATTCTACTTTATTCCATTTTATAAGTTAGTAATTAGTAATTCAATTCTTTAACACAGTGGTTCTCAACAAGTGGGGAAAAGTATAATTTTGTGTCCTTCTCTGCCCTACCAACATCTGGCAATGTCTAGAGATGTTTTGGTTGTCACCCTGGGCAAGTGCTAGTGGGCAGCATCCAGTGGGTAGAGGCCAGAAGTGCTGCTGAACATCCCATAATGCACAAGACAGCCCCTACAAAGAATTATCTACCCCAAAATGTCAACAGTGCAGCTCTTAAGAATCTCCGATAAACTAATGCTTTGAGTACCTTCCATATTCAAGTTAACTAATGTATAACAAGTTACTTCTTTCTGGGGAGATGATACAAACTTTCTCCATAAATTAAGCTATAACTGGTCCATAAGCTAAGAAGAGGCATCATCAAAAAAGAGACTGATAAATGCTAAATAAGTCATTTAGAAAACAAATGCCATGGGTTCAGAGGAAGGAGGGTGCCATAGAGGCTGAGGCCCCCCTCAAAGATCTGAGAGAGCAGACTGGGCTCCTCAGCTCACTTCAAGCTGCCAGTCAAGGCCCTCTAGAGAGTAACCAGAATCCACCTTCCTATCCTTACCTGCAACAGGGCCTGTCCCTTCAACTTAACCTTCCCTCAAGCTGCAGAGGCCACAGGGCCACGACATTCCACCCACATTGTTACTGCTGAAAAAAGCCCTCACTTCCTTCACAAAAGTGCTGTCCTCCAACTAAACAGAAACCCCTGTCTCCACCCACAAGGCTGAGGACATGATGTCACCTCAACCCAATCACAAAATCATGTTCCTATGACTCCTAGAGGAAGAAGGTAGTGAAAAGATTAAGGTGGAAAATGCCTTAAATGGCTCAAGCCCTGAGGCCTTGTCCTCTGCCACCTAAAATCACTGCTTAGCAGCAGCCAGCCAGGAGCCGCCTCATTTCCTGTGCAACTGCGGTAAAAATAGGAAGTGGGGGAGGAAGTTCACAAAGCAGAAACAAAAGTAATCACTGCCTAGCTTCCTGAACACAAATCACCGAGCAGGGAGGGTATCATTAAAACATCACAAGAGAAAGGCGGGCATGGAGAGCAAGGCCAGAGGAAAGGAAGTGACACTTTGGGGTGGGGTCCACCAAGCCCAGACTATTTCTGTGCCTGAGACACTGCTCCAAAAGGAAAACTGGGCAAAACTGGACACTAGCCTATTCTACAGAAATGGCTTCCATGGAATTAATACTAAAGCATGTTCACTTGAAGACATGCAAAAACTGAACTGTTCTAGCAGAGTAAAAAATATCAATGAAAAAGTTTTAAGGAGGCCAAGATTAAACTATTTTTCTAGTCAAGAGGTAGCTACTAAAACAAAACAAAGGTCAGGTCTGGTGGCTCACATTGTAATCCTAACACTTCAGACGGCCGAGGCAGGAGGATCACTTGGGCCCAGGTGTTCAAGGTTGCAGTGAGCTATGATCATGCCACTGCACTCCAGCCTGGGTAACACAGCAAGGGCCTCTCTCAAAATAAATAAATAAATACATAAATAGAAATAAATTTTAAAAACAAAACAAAAGAGCTACTATATAATTGATTGGTTGACAAAATCCGAAGCCCATGTTAGCCTATATTGAGCTATGAAAACTCAGGCGGATAGGAAAAAAACTACTGAATAAACATTCTAATCAGTGCCAGAATCTATCACAAGTAAAATAAAGAGGCTTCTACAACCATCCCCACCCCCAACACGGGTCAACCCTGTGAGGCTCCAGGCACCCAGGATGCAGTGGGAAAGGAGACAGATGCAGCACCGGCTCGCTACCAATCTCACGTGGGAACAACCTGCTTCCACGTGGTGATCCACGACCGCCTCTGGTACTGACATTTGCTCTGTAACAATTTACCACCACAAACCATGGCGTTCCTCTATGAAGCCAAAGCAACTTATCATTAGCGGTTCTGAAGAGCTTTTATATTTGGTAATCTACAAACAACTGATCATTTCATTTAAGCAGAAGAACAACTTTTCTAACCGCAAGGTCAACAGAGCCAAAATTTACTTTCAAAATAACAGAGGTTTTAAAAAAAATAGGTCAAATGTGCTAAGTAGTAATATAGATAAAGAACAGGCTTAATTTTGTTTCATTTGAGGGGTGGTTTGCTGTTTTTGCTTTTATTTTTGGTGGGGAAGGAACAGGAAGATCAATGCGTAACTTTTTTTAAACAGTCACTACGTTAATAAGTAAAAAAGTAAATGAAACGGGTAGTAATCACCACATATTCAATTTCTTTTTTCTTTCTTTTTTAAGAGACGGAGTCTCACTGTGTTGCCCAGGCCAGTCTCAAACTCCTGGACTCAAGCAACCCTCCCACCTCGACCTCCCAAACTGCTGGGATTACAGGTGTGAGTCACTATACCTGGCCTCAATTTCATACAAAGAAAAATAGTGAACATTTAATGAAAAAAAAAATCCAGTATTACTTGGTCGTGATAAGGACAGACCTAGCTGTCTGTCTGATTTTCTGGTAACAAATGGACTTAACTGTACTCTAAGACTGTTGTTTTAGTCTTCTTATGAAGTCAAAAGCTCACTCTCAAAACCTGCTGCCATCAAAACAAAACAAAACTAGTATTAGAACTCTTGAAGGAATTCTATTACAGGAACACTGTGAGCCAAAAAAAAAATCTTTGTTAAACAGAGATCTTCAAAGGAAGAAGAAACAACAAAAAAAGGGGCAAATCCCCGCCAAGGAAAGTTTTGTCTACAAACACATACAAACCACCACCTATCACCAAAGGATGAACAAAGCTGGCTCCTAAACTTCCGAAAAAGTTTGTTCAGGTAAAATGAAGGTTTCATCTATCAACTAAAATAGTCTTGGACCATTAAAAATTTCTGCATCAAATGTGCCCAAGTACTATGAAAACATTTGTGACAACAAATTGTGTTGCTGGTGGAAATTCAAGTGTAAATCAGGGAGTGAAAATAATTTATTTCTAAGTAGATTTTTTTAAAAAAAATCACAAAGCACCGCGTGCAGTGGTTCACGCCTCTAATCCCAGCACTTTGGGAGGCCAAGGCGGGTGGATCACGAGGTCAAGAGTTTGAGACCAGCCTGGCCAACATGGTGAAACCCCGTCTCTACTAAAAATACAAAAATTAGCCAGGCATGGTGGCAGGTGCCTGTAATCCCAGCTACTCAGGAGGCTGAGGCAGGAGAATTGCTTGAACCTGGGAGGCAGGGGTTGCAGTGAGCCAAGATTACCCCACTGCACTCCAGCCTGGGCAACAGAGCGAGACTCCATCAAAAAAAGAAAAAAAAAAAAATCACAAAGCAATTATATAATTTATTCAAACCTAATTTGTTAAAAAAAAAAAAATCAACAGTCTACACCAGTTAGAAACCTGCGGTTTATTTTTGTTACAGTGTGGTACAATGTGCAAAAGCCCAGGTATCCAAAAAAAAGTTTTCAAAACTTCTAAAAAAAAGGTTGGATTACTGAAAACTAATTGTGTCCATTAGAAAGTTATTTAAGAAGACTTAAAATTCTATTTTTTGTTTTTGTTTTTACTTATTTTTTTAAAGACAGGGTCTTGGCTGGGCACGGTGGCTCATACCTGTAATCCCGGCACTTTGGGAGGCCAAGGTAGGAGGACTGCTTGAGCTCAGGAGCTCAAGACCAGCCTGGGCAACACAGCAAGACTTCGACTCTACTAAAAAGTAAACAAAAAAAAATTAGCCCAGTGTGCTGGCATATATCTGTAGTCCCACCTACTTGGGAGGCTGAGGTAGGAGGATGGTTTCAGCCAGGGAGATTGAGGCTGCAGTGAGACCTTACAGTCTCTTGCTCTGTTGCCAAGGCTAGAGTACTGCAGTTGTGTGATCGCGGCTCACTGCAGCCTCGATCTCCCGGGCTCAGGCAACTTCCCACCTCAGCCTCCCAAGTAGCTGGAACTACAGGCACACACCACCATGCCCAGGTAATTTTTTAATTTTTCTGCAGAGACGGGGTTTCGCTGTGATGTTCAGGTTGGTCTCAAACTCCTGGCCTCAAGCGATCCTCCCGCCTCGGCCCTTCAAAGTGCTGGGACTACAAGCATAAACTACCATGTCTGGCCCAAGAAAACTTAAAAATTCTATAGTGCCACTCTTAACAACTTTGCACTATGGAACCTATCCAAAATTACCCTCAAATGGAGGGAAAAAAACAAGTATTTATCCAGAAGCTTATATATAAATAGGTAAATCTAACTATAATTTAGAAATTTTTTTCTCACTATGGAGAAGGATTATATAAATTTTAGATAAACTTAAGATTCAAAATCATTTCTGAGAATTTAAGGCATCCATAAAAAATTCTATCAATAAATTGTAACATCTCTTCCAAGCTGAGAACACTGACTCCAATTTTGCATACCCAGCAAACCTTCCCATCCCTCAAAAAGACCAGAAAGTTGCCTGGTGCAATGGCTCACACCTGTAATTCCAGCACTTTGGGAGGCCGAGGTGAAGAGATCGAGACCATCCTGGCCAACATGGTGAAACCCCATCTCTACTAAAAATACAAACATTAGCTGGGCGTGGTGGCACGCGCCTACAGTCCCAGCTACTCAGGAGGCTGAGGCAGGAGAATCGCTTGAACCCCGGAGGCAGAGGTTGCAGTGAGCCAAGATCGCGCCACTGCACTTCAGCCTGGGTGACAAAGCGAGACTCCTTAGTCTCAAAAAAAAAAACAACAGAAAATCAGAGTCACAGCCAGGAAGCTCATTCTTCCCAATATTTCAGCAGGTCAAACATTAAGAAATGAGAAAATTCTAGGGGATTCCTCACCATCCACTCGCTAGGCAGGGAAGACAGCCCCAGAGAGCAGGCCCGCAGTGGTTCACCTCCAGGCTGGCTTCTGGCTCTGCCACTTATCTGCGCCATGAGCCTTCACATACTCAAACATTCACTAAGGTTCTCCTAAGTGCATAGCACTGCTCCAAGAACCCAGGATGCAGTGGTGAAGAGATAGACATAATGCTTGCTCTCAAGGAGCTTACCGTTAATAAGGGAAAAGGAGAAAATGCTCAGGCCCTTGCCTTTCAGGTAGATGCTCCAATACAAAGAAACTTCATGGAAACCACGCACTTCCAAAATGCAGTAGTTACTGGTATGGGTATGGGAATCAGACTGATCTAGATGTGAATTCCTGCTCTTAGTAAATATCAGCTGAATAAATGGCACTTACTAACTTTGAGCAAGTCGCCTAACTCTTGTGCTGAGGATTAAATCCATAAAGCACAGCCTCTGCCATACCCTCAGTCTCCGTAAATGAAAGCTACTGCTCTGAAAGAGGGCGTGGATTAGTAAGAAGATAGCATTTCATCTTCCACTGCAATTCTTAATTCTTGTCTTCTACTAGTCAAAAACAAACTCCCTCGAACCCCCAAAATCTGTAAGTTAAAACAACTTTCAGAAATAAAACTTACCTTCCTGCAGCTCTGGGCCCAACTCCCAAGTCCAGGCAACAAACTAAAAGAAGTAATGCCCTATGCGCTGGAGGGGAAAGAGGTCATGGCTCCTCCCATTTCCGTGCCCACCACTCCCTCCTCTTTCAACCCCAAGCCAGAGGCAAGAACAGAAGGAACACAGTTGAGGAGGGGCATCACCTCGAATTACAAAGTACATTACAAAGTGACTCAAGCACAAGGATGTAGCGCATTCTCTCCCACCTTGACACCCAGGAGCCGCACAGGTCCTTGTGGCTGGTGAGAGGAACCACTTCCGCCTCTTCCTGCCTAGGTCACCAGAGCCTGCGGCACCCAAGTCTGGGAGCCAAGCCAGCTTTCCCCAACCTCTGTTCCCATGCACATATATCCACCTCGGGGACCAGGGGTGGGGTGAGGGAAGACGCAAGTTATTTCCAGGTTTCCTGGCCATAATTAGCATCTCACTAGTACTTAATCCCAAAATCATTTTTAGTAAGAAAATCAGATTTTTTTCAGGTAATATCTTGCTCTAATTCCACTTTCAAAAATCTTCCCATTATGATTCTTTGCCACTGTCAATTTGAAAACACACTTAACTGACAGTGGCCCAGACACAAGGAACATAATCAAAATGACTTAAAAAAAAGAAAGAAAAGCAATATTCTATCTAGGCACAAATCCTAGAACAGACTCACAGTTAATGTAGAGGCCTGCGTCAAGAACACTCACTGGCAACACTGGTTATTCCCACATGCCCTGCATTACGAGGATTGTTAAATACATCACACAGAACACCTCACAGCCATTCCAAACATCAAGGCAGAGCACCACACTTCACTGAGTCAAAGATGTCACCATTTACAAATCATATCATTGCCTCATATACGCCAAGAAAAACTCTGCCATGTAACAATGACATGCCAGCCGGGCGTGGTGGCTCACACCTATAATCCCAGCACTTCGGGAGGCCGAGGCGGGCGGATCACAAGGTCAGGAGATCAAGACCATCCTGGCTAACACAGTGAAACCCCGTCTCTACTAAAAATACAAAAAATTAGCCGGGCATGGTGGCGGGCACCTGTAGTCCCAGCTACTCGGGAGGCTGAGGCAGGAGAATGGCGTGAACCGGGGAGGCAGAGCTTGCAGTGAGCTGAGATCGTGCCACTGCATTTCAGCCTGGGCAACAGAGCAAGACTCCATACCCCCTCTAAAAAAAAAAAAAAAAAAAAGACATGTCATCACATGACATGTCCAAATTTCAGGCCTCCTCAAAGCTCTTGTCCTGTTTCTGACTCCTCTGCCTGCCTCAGGCTGGCTGGGACACACAACATGGAAAAAGTCCCTTTGTGTTATTTTCCCTCTAGAAATTACCCATATTTAACATCCATCATTTTGATGAAACCATCTTGGGCCACCTCAGTTCCCAAGGAGCCTTTCTGACTCCTGCAGCCTCTGCTGTCTCTGTCATTAGCTGCATGCTCTCCCTTTCCAAATGAACTGGGAGCATCAGAGACAGAGGCTGGACACATCTTTACACTTACGGTCATGCATAGCACACGGACAGAGCAACAGAGACGACGACAAACACATACCTCCTGGGAACTGTTCCAAGGACTTTACAAATATTAACTCAGTAATGCCTCACTACAACCCCAGGAGGCAGGTATTACTACCTCCCCATTTTCAGAGGAGGTAAACTGAGGTCAAGGCAGGGGCAGGCCTTGAACCCAAGCCGTCTTGCACAGTCCTCACTCTTAACCTCCATGCTACATTCACTCTACACAACAGCCATGTCCATCATAGACATTTATTTTAAAAGTTATCGTTAAAATGAAAACACAGACCGGGTGCGGTGACTTGCGCCTGTAATCCCAGCACTTTGGGAGGCTGAGGTGGATGGATCACTTGAGGTCAGGATTTCGAGACCAACCTGGCCAACATGGCCAACATGGTGAAACCCTGTCTCTATTAAAAATACAAAAATTAGCCAGACGTAGTGGCGGGCACCTGTAATCCCAGCTACTCAGGAGGCTGAGGCAGGAGAATCGCTTGAACCCAGGAGGCGGAGGTTGCAGTGAGCCAAGATTGCACCACTTCACTCCAGCCTAGGCAACAGAGCAAGACTCTGTCTCAAAAAAAAAAAAGAAAAGAAAAAAAAAAGAAAATACATATACACAGGGAAAAAAATTCACACCATACAAAATGGTATGCAAAGAAAAAGCTAACTCAGCCTAACAGCCTGGTTTTCTGGGGTCTCATCCCAAAAACAACCACTGTTTCTTTTCTATCATTCCAGAAATTATTTCTGCACTTATAAACCTATTTCATGTATATCTATCTATCTATCTATCTATCTATCTATCTATCTATCTATCTATCGAGAGAGGGAGACATTATTTATTTTATTTTTATTTATGTATTTTTTGAGATGGAATCTTGCTCTGTCACCCAGGCTGGAGTGCAGTGGCACAATCTTGGCTCACTGCAACCTCCACCTCCCAGGTTCAAGCAATTCTCCTGCTGCAGCCTCCTGGACAGCTGGGATTACAGGCACCCGCCACCATGCCCAGTTAATTTTTGTATTTTTAGTAGAGGTGGGGTTTCACCATGTTGGCAGGCTGGTCTCAAACTCTGGACCTCAGGTGATCCGCCCGCCTCAGCCTCTCAAAGTGCTGGGATTACAGGCGTGAGCCACCATGCCTGGCCTATATATATTTTTTTAAACAAATGAGCTCATATTACTTCAAAAGTGGAGAAATTTTTTAAAATTAGAAAAACACAAATGGGCAAACATACATTGTTCTGTACCTTGCTTCTTCCACTGATTTCTCTGAGCTTGATCCACATCTGCACCTGTCCTGTTTTTATTAAATTCTAAGATATATTTTTACATTTTAACTTCGTGGTTTTTCATGAAGTCAGAGGATCTTAGAGTGCTTGGACTTCATCAGGAAACAGGATCACAAAAAGCTTTTAAACATATATAAGACACTGGGAGTTATCTTGGCAGCCATGTGCAGGCTGAATCAAGAAGCAGAGGCCAGGCGAGGTGACTCACGCCTACAATCCCAGCACCTTGGGAGGCCAAGGCAGGCGGATCACCTGAGGTCAGGAGTTCGAGACCAGCCTAGCCAATATGGTGAAACCCCATCTCTACTAAAAATACAAAAATTAGCTGGGCGTGGTGACGCATGCCTGTAATCCCAGCTACTTGGGAGGCCGAGGCAGGAGAATTGCTTCGACCCAGGAGGTGAAGGTTGCAATGAGCTGAGATCGCACCACTGCATTCCAGCCTGGGTGAGAGAGAGACTCCGCCTCAAAAAAAAAAAAAAAAAAAAAAAAAGCAGCAGCTGGGCATGGTGGCTCACTCCTGTAATCCCAGCACTTTGGGAGACCAAGGTGGGCAGATCACAAGGTAAGGAGTTCAAGACCAGCCTGGCCAATATGGTGAAACCCCGTCTCTATTAAAAATACAAAAATTAGCCAGGCATGGTGGCACTCACCTGTAGTCCTAGCTACTCGGGAGGCTGAGGCAGAAGAATCGCTTGAACCCAGGGAGGCAGAGGTTGCAGTAAGCCGAGATCCTGCCACTGCATTCCAGCCAGGGTGACAGAGCAAGATTCCATTTCAAAAAAAAAAGGCAGGGAGACCTACCCGGTGACATGTGACATGATGCCACACGTACCAGAGGTAAGTACCTACATCAAAGGGTTGTTGTGAGGATTAAACAATGCAATGTAGACAAAGCTCTCAGCATCAAACCTGGTTAGCGCAGTGAGTCGAAGGACTCAGCACAGGACCTGAAGTGCTGTTAGTGCCCAGTTAGACATTGTTATTAGTTATTTCAAGGACTGCTCCCACTTTCCAATGTCGTTTCCCTCTACTCCTTATTCATACCTGTCCAGACTCTACCCTCAATCTCCTGCAGCTCAAATACCTCATGCTTGCTCTCACCTCCACACCTTTGGACGTGTCATGCCCCTGCCCAAGAGTCCTCCCCTCTTGCTGTGGCACTGGACTTACTTTTTCCCACAGTACTCAGCTCAAGAACAGCCTTCTCCAGAAGTCTCCCCTGAGAACTGCAGGCTGGATTCCCTGGATGAGCAATTTAGGAAGAGCTTATCTGTCATTACTTCCCAGTGTCTGTTTATCAGCTTATTCAATGCACCCAGAAGCAAGCAGTTCCATGGGGGTTGATTATTTAGGCTATCTAAGCTCAAAGAAAACTGATGTATGAACCAGAGGCCAGTTACTACTTTATGAATACCAACGAGAGCTAATACTGTCATTGAATACTTATCACAGGTGCCGGGTAGCACGCTCAGAGCCCTCACTGCAACACTAAGAGAAAGGTGCTACTATTATCCCCATTCTACAAATCAGAAAACTGAAAGATTAGCCAGCATCCCAAGACCAGGATCTGATCCAAGCAGCTTAGATACAGAGCCCTCAACCACTCACATTCTCTCCTTACCAAGAAATCTCCACGTGCAGCTATCTTCTACTCAGATGGTACTGGGAGGACAGACGCTAAGCAAGGGAGAGACCCTTGCAGCCAGAGGCAACAACAGGGACACGCCCATCTGTGTGTTAGTGCAGATGGCTTTGTGGAGGGAACGCTGCACTGCTCCTCTGGTCAGGCCCCCAGAGAGTGCTACACACACACCACCTAATTCCTCTCTTGGACCCGCCACCCCAATTTCCAGACACTGTCCCAATCCTCTCCCAGAAACACAAGTATTTCTTCTGAGGATACAAAATTAAGTTTAAGCTTTCCGGCTACAAACACATTCCATGCATGCCTTCCTGGGGTTATAGCTGGGTCAGTTTGGTTGAATTTAAAGTTTTCCCTGAGATTCTTCAAACTACATTTACAAAATATCTTTTGACTTATATCTTTTCTATAGATAGCTAATGTGTATGACATTTTTTCTGATTTCATTCTCAGATGATCATTCATTCCTTCAACAAATACTTCATTAATGCTAAACGACAAGTTAGTGGGTGCAGCGCACCAGCATGGCACATGTATACATATGTAACTAACCTGCACATTGTGCACATGTACCCTAAAACTTAAAGTATAATAATAATAAAATAAAAATAAAAAAATGATATTACCAAATCCTTGTCATAGAAAAGGTGATCAAGAAGTATACAGCCAAAATTATCAGGAAAAGATATTATAGGCTTATCTTGGAGATATTGCAGGTGTCATTCCAGATCATTTCAAGAAAGTGAATATTGCAATGAAGCAAGTCACATGATGTTTTTTATTTTCCTGTACATATAAAAGTTATGTTTACACTATATTGTAGTCTGTTAAGTATGCAATCGCATTATGTCACAAAAACAATGCACATACCTTAATTTAAAAATACTTCATTACTAAAAAATGCTAATGATCATCTGCATCTTCAGCAAGTGGTAAACTTTTCGTTGGCAGAGGGTCTTGCCGTGATGTTGATGGCTGCTAATTGATCAGAGTGGTGGGTGCTAAAGGTTGGGGTGGCTGTGGCAATTTCTTAAAATAAGGTTTATTAGTCTGTTCTCACCCTGCTATGGGGAAATGCCCAAGACTAGGTAATGTATAAAGGAAAGAGGCTTAATTGATTCACAGTTCCCCAGGGCTGGGAGGCCTCAGAAAACATATTCATGGCAGAAGGGGAAGCAAACAGTCCTTCTTCACATGGCAGCAGCAAGAAGAATGAGACCCAAGTGAAGGGGGAAGCCCCTTATAAAGCCATCAGATCTTGTGAGAAGTTGCTCACTATCACAAGCATAGCATGGGGGAAACTGCTCGTATGATTAAATTACCTCCCATTAGGTCCTTCCCACCACATGTGGGGATTATGGGAACTACAATTCAAGATGAGATTTGGGTGAGGACACAGCCTAACCATATCATTCTGCCCCTGGCTCCTCATGTCCCCTCATTAAACTGAATGAATACAAAACAAACAAACAAACAAAAAAAAAACTTTATCATTTCCATGCACTGTGTTCTAGGCCCTGGAGATCAAAGCAGTAAACAAGACACGCAAGATCTCTGAAACCTGGGAGTGGTTACTTGGTGACTCCCCTTCTAGGCACTTATAATACTTTATGACAATTGCTTATTTGGCATTCTTCACAGGATGTGCTGTCCAGCTCTATATTCTGATCTTCCAGTAAAGTAACTGGACTGTACTGTAGGTACTCCATAAATGTGAGCTAACTCAATTCTTGAGTAAATTCACTGGGTCTCCTCTTTCACATCCAGAGTAGGACCACGTTAAGCCTGAAATCCCTTAAGAAAAGGTACAAAGTCTCAATTGAGGTGTAGGGATAGAAAGCAAATGGCAAATACAATCCATATCAAGAAGGAAGATGTGATTCACCAGCTGGTAAGAACCTTAAGAGTCAGGAAGGACAGGACACCTTGATAAGTGGTATTTATTTATTTATTTATTTACTTATTTATTTTGAGACAGGGTCTCGCTCTGTTGCTTGGGCTGGAGTGCAGCGGCACAATCACAGTTCACTGAATCCTTAACCTCCTAGGCTCAAGCAATCCTCCGGCCTCAGCCTCCCAAGTAGCTGGAATTATAGGCACGGACCACCACACCTAGATAATTTTGGAGTCTCACTATGTTGCCTAGGCTGATCTCAAGCAATCCTCCCACCTTGGCCTCCCAAAGTTCTGGGATCACAGGCATGAGCCCCTGTGCCAGACCTAAAATTCATTTTTTTAAGAGACAGAGGTCTCACTATGTTACCCAGGCTGGTCTCCAACTCCTGAGAGCACGTAATCCTCTCACCTTGTCCTCGCAAAGAAGTGATATTTTCTTTTCTTTTTTTTTGAGACGGAGTCTTACTCTGTCGCCCAGGCTGGAGTGCAGTGGCACGATCTCGGCTCACTGCAAGCTCCGCCTCCCAGGTTCACACCATTCTCCTACCTCAGCCTCCTGAGTAGCTGGGACTACAGGCGCCCATCGCCATGTCCGGCTAATTTTTTAATTTTTTTTTTAGTAGAGATGGGGTTTCACCGTGTTAGCCAAGATGGTCTCGGTCTCCTGACCTCGTGATCCACTCACCTCGGCCTCCCAAAGTGCTGGGATTACAGGCGTGAGCCACTGCGCCCGGCCAGAAGTGATATTTTCTTCACCTGGAGAAAGCATGGCCTCAGCAACATGTCCAGGGGTTACTGAACAGGAGAAAAAGAACTGACCTGCAGAAAACTCTGAGTCGGGGGTCACTAAGTGGTGGCAGAGGTAAGGAAATGAGGTGGTTCTCTACCCAGGACTCATATACTGGATAAGTGGGAAGGAACATGTTTTGGAGCGGGGGTAAGAGGTACAAAACTAGCTTCAGAAAATGCCCCAAGGTAGATGTATGAAGAGAAGCAGTAAAGACAAATGAGAAAGTGCAGTCACAGATTTCAGGAAATGACCATACTAGTTCCAAGTCAAGAAGGCCAATCAAGGCCGGGCGTGGTGTCTCACGCCTGTAATCCCAGCACTTTGGGAGGCCGAGGTGGGTGGATCATTTGAGGTCAGGAGTTCAAGACCAGCCTGGCCAACATGGTGAAACCCCATCTCTATTAAAAATACAAAAATTAGCTGGGGGTGGTGGCGCAGACCTGTAATCCCAGCTACTCGGGAGGCTGAGGCAGGAGACTTGTTTGAACCCTGGAGCCAGAGGTTGCAGTGAGCTGAGATCGAGCCACTGCATTCCAGCCTGGGCAACAGAGCAAGACTCTGTCTCAAAAAAAAAAAAAAAAAGAAAAAAGAAAAAGAAAAAAGAAGGCCAATCAATGGGAGATTCACGAGAGCAAGAAAGAATAGCTCACCATGCCAAATACCTGAGATCAAAGTCAAGGAAAATAATTAAGCAATGGCCACTGCATGCATCAGTTAGGGGACCCTCAAGAGGGCAGTTTCAGTAGAGTTAAAGACATTTGAAGCACAAGCACAACCTGTTGCTGTTTTTCCTTAATCCAAACACAACATTCAGGCTCTCTATGAACTTACACTTCAGAGAAAACGGCAACCTGCTTTTCAATAACTCCAAAACAAATCAATTCCTTATCTAAACCAACATTTTTTTGCCTACCTAGGAAGATCATCATTTTTCACTAAGGACAAAGTTACAGGAGGAAAAAAGAGAGAGTGATTAGCCAGGGGTGGTGGCTCACAACTGTGATCCCAGCTCCTAGGGAGGCTGAGGCAGAAGAATTGCTTGAACCTGGGAGGTGGAGGTTGCAGTAAGCCAAGATTGCGCCACTGCACTCCAGCCTCGGGGACAGAGGGAGACTCCGACTCAAAAAAAGAGAGTGGACACCCAACCCATGTGATATCCCAGCCTGCTAGCTTTCAGAAACAATTATTTCCTATAGACTTGGAAGACCCACTTGACACATGGATCCTGACGTATTAGGCTATAGGTTTTCAACAGAATAAACATTTACTAAAATTTTCACAGAATCATGTGCAATTTGCATTAAAAAAAAAGGATGCTTAAAACATGGTCTTCCAAAAATCTGGAGATAATTTTAGATTGAAAAATCTAGGCTTGCCAAGGGAATCTGAGAACTTTTCTATCTTGGTCTCCAATGCTAACCTACGTATTTGTGTGCAAAAATAGAGGAAGATTAGAATCTCAAATGCCAGACTGAAAAGTTGCCACAACAAACCTGAACTCTTCATATGGAGTTTGTTATCTTGTCAGCAAGAAAGCAGATGAAACGGCAATAAACTAAACTTTTTGCTTTAAAAAGAAAAAAAAAAATCTCAAACATGAAATATTCCCTGTACTTGTATTGGAAAATGATTTCTTTTTAAAACAAAACATTGTGAAGATATTGTGAAAAGAAAATACTGTGATTTTTAAAGAAACTTGAAAACATCTAAGCACACACAAAATGTAAATATGAACTTTGTAAGTAGCCCTTACAAACATACACTTAGAACTTTTAGTCTAAAATATGATAAAATGATAAAGCTTACATATTATTCAGTAAATCTGGAACTGACTAGCCATTTACAAAATATTTCATATTTTAAACCAAGAATGAATTTTAGGTAGACTAAAGGCAAAAAAAAAAACCATGAAATGATGAGACGCAAACGTGAATTTCTTTTTTTTTTTTGAGATGGAGTCTCACTCTGTTGCCCAGGCTGGAGCGCAGTGGCATGACCTCAGCTCACTGCAACCTTCGCCTCCGGGGCTCAAGCGATTCTCCTGCCTCAGCCTCCCAAGTAGCTGGGACTACAGGAGCGCGCCACCATGCTTGGCTAATGTGTTTTTTTTGTATTTTTTTAGTTGAATCCGGGTTTCACCACGTTGGCCAGGCTGGTCTACAACTCCTGACCTCAAGTGATCCGCCCGCCTCGGCCTCCCAAAGTGCTGGGATTACAGGTATGAGCCATCGTGCCAGGCTGGAATTTTTTTTTATGACAAAGAGACAGAAAAATTGTCCAAATATGTCAAAGGAAAAAAAATACTATATATTCTTAAAAATTGAACGTTACGGCCGGACACGGTGGCCCACGCCTATAATCCCAGCACTTTGGAACGCCGAGCCAGGCGGATCACCTGAGGTCAGGAGTTCGAGACCAACCTGGTCAAATGGGCGAAACCCTGTCTCCACCAAAAATACAAAAATTAGCCGGGCATGGTGGGTGCCTGTAATCTCAGCTACTCGGGAGACTAAAGCAGGAGAATCGCTCGAACCCGGGAGGCTAAGGTTGCAGTTAATCTAGATCCCGCCACTGCACTCCAGCCTGGCTGACAGAGCGAGACTGTCTCAAAAAAAACAAAGTTACCTTTGACCCCATCTGTAAGTTTATTCTAAGATAATAATCAGACCAGGTGTAATATCTCACACTTGTAATCCCAACACTTTGGAAGGCGAAGGCGCGAGGGTCGCTTGAGGCCAAAAGTTTTGAGACCAGCCTGGGCAACAGTCTCTTATTAAAGAGAGAAAAAAAAAAGACCATATCAAACAAATCCTTCCGGCAGAATTGTTTATCTTGTGACAAATTGGAAACTATCTCAGTGCTCATCGGTGGTTAAATCACATACTGTAAAGTCCATAAAAATAACAATACCTATCTGTATTTATTGATTATCACCAAAATGTTAGCAGTGGTTGTCACTGAATGGTAGACTGGCAGATGACTGTCATTTTCTACCTTAAGACTTTTTGTGTCGTCTTGAGTGTTTTGCCAGGAAAGGTGAATTAACTGCTTTTATAATGGGGATGAGGAACCAGAACAAGGTATTTTCAAACTGGAGGCCCCCAAAGCTGAGGCTCTGGAAAATTTCTAAAAAGTCTAAACAAAATTCTTATCATGCCAACCAGGCACGCTTCTTTCCTCGCACCGCGCGGCGCAGGAAGACACACCCCTGACTCGCGCTCGTCCCTCGGGCTCGGGTCCTCCACGCTCAGCCCCGGCCCTCCCGGTCCCCGCGGACCCTCCCTCGGGCCCAATGCGCCAGCTGGCTCCGCAGGGCCGGAAAAGCGCGTTCCTCGGCAGCCTGGCGCCGCCGGGAAGGTGCGCGCAGCCCGCCCGGCAGCCCCGGGGTGGCGTGAGGGCCGCCTCCCCGGCCAGCACCAGCGGACCCTTGCCGCCAGCAGGCCGCCCTCCCTCCGCGGGCTTCCGGGAGCGGGTCCTGGCGCCAGCGCGACCTCCCGGGCCCGGGCGAACCGAGGGAGCGTCCCCTTTCCCCGCCTGACGGGCGCCGACCCGCCCCTGCGGTGCCGCGGCCGCCGACTCTCCGACGCGCCCCCAGGTCCCGGGTTCGCGCCAGGAGGCCCCTCCGGGCTTCCGTCGGCCCGGCCAGCGCCCGCAAAGCCCGGCGTCCTCCACAGCGGGCGGGCAAGGGGCGGGAGCCCACGGCCCCGCGCCCTGCGGCCCCGAGCGGACCGGCGCCCCGCGGGCCCGTCTCGCCGTCTGCCCTGGCTGCGGCCCGCGGCCCCGCTGCCCACCGCTCACCGCCCGACCCCGCCCGCCAACCCCCGCCTGCGCCCGCCGCGCCCGCTCCTCACCTGCGACGCGCCCCGGCCCCCAGCGCACCGCCTTGGACCGGCTGTGTACACCGGAAGTGACGTCTCCGGTCCGGCCCCGCCCCCGCCTCGGGCGGACGCGGGGAGGCTGCGGATCCCGCGCCTGGAGTGGACTCTCCTCTCACATTAGAGGGGAGGGGGCGCCCCGGAGCCACCTCTCCTGGGGCCCTGGGCCCCCAAGCGGGACGGCCGGGGCGGAGGTTGAGGACTGGCGGCCAGAGCCGGAGGTCCACCCAGATCCCCCACCATGGCTTGGCCCCCGGGCGGGAGGGGTCGGCTGCGTCCTCCTGGATTTATTACTGAAATTGACTGAAATCGATTACTGGCGTATGGAGTGTTTCCTAGATGCCAGGCCCCGACGGGCACTGCAGGAACGGGTAGTGCTCTCTCCCTCATAAGTTTATTCCTTAGTGGTAAATACACAATACCATTGTCACATATCCGGGTGATAATATAGTACCAATGGTGACAAGTGGTAGGAGGGGAAAGAGTAAGAGGGAGGGAGAGAGTACCCTGACCTAGTAGAGGAGAGTGATCCGGAATTCCCCCAGGGAAAGAGCAGGAGCTGAGGTCCTAAGGGGTAGAAGGGAGAAAAAAAAAAAAAAAAAAAACCGAGAAGGGAGGAGAACACATTACGCAGAAGCAGCAGCAAGTGTCTTCCAGTTCTGTGGGTTTTGTTTGTTTGAGACGGAGTCTTGCTCTATCGCCCAGGCTGGAGTGCAGTGACGTGATCTTGGCTCGCTGCAACCTCCACCTCCCGAGTTCAAGTGATTCTCCTGCCTCAGCCTCCCGAATAGCTGCGATTACAAGCGTGCGCCACCACGCCCGGCTAATTTTTGTGTTATTAGTAGAGACGGGATTTCGCCATGTTGGCCAGGCTGGTCTCAACTCCTGACCTCAGGTGTTCCGCCCATCTCGGCCTCCCAAAGTGCTTGAGCCACGGAGCATGGCCCAGTTTTGTGTTCTAATAATAAATCAGAGTGGTGAGAAGTTAGGTCTTACTTGACAGTGTTGCAAAACTAATGAGTTTTAAGCAAGAGGTGGTTTGTCCATACTTGAGAGTGTAAAGGGGTTACTCTAGATGCAGTGTGGAGAAGGAAGGACTAGGGAGGGGAGGCAAGAGTGGATATAAATGTGTACACCCATGTTCATATTAGTCAGAAGGTGGAAGCAACCCAATGTCCATCCACGGGTGAATGGGTTCACAAAATGTGGTATAAACATAACAATAGAATATTACTCAGCGTTGAAGGAGGCCGGGCGCCGTGGCTTACGCCTGTAATCCCAGCACTTTGGCAGGCCAAGGCGGGTGGATCACCTGAGGTCAGGAGTTCGAGACCAGCCTGACCAACATGATGAAACCCCGTCTCTACTAAAAATACAAAATCAGCCAGGCGTGGTGGCGCATGCCTATAATCCCAGCTACGATGCAAATAGATGAGCTTTGAAGATATTATGCCAAAAGAAACCAGTCACAAAGACAAATATCCTATGATTCCACTTACATAAGGTACCTAGAGTAGTCAAAAACATAGAGACAGGCCAGGCATGGTGGCTCATGCCTGTAATCCCAGCACTATGTGAGGCTGAGGCAGGAGGATCATCTGAGGTCAGGAGCTCCAGACCAGCCTGGCCAACATGGTGAAATCCCATCTGTACTAAAAATACAAAAAGTTAGCCAGGCGTGGTGGTGGAGGCCTATAATCCCAGCTACTTGGAAGGCCGAAGCAGGAGAACAACTTGAACCTGGGAGGCAGAGGTTGCAGTGAGCTGAGATTACGCCACTGTATTCCAGCCTTGGCGATGAAGTGAGAATCTATCTCAAAAAAAAAAAAAAGAGGCCGGGTGCGGTGGCTCACGCCTGTAATCCCAACACTTTGGGAGGCCGAGGCGGGCGGATCATGAGGTCAGGAGATCGAGACCATCCTGGCTAACATGGTGAAACCCCGTCTCTACTAAAAATACAACAAAAAATTAGCCAGGCGTGGTGGTGGACGCCTGTATTCCCAGCTACTCTGGAGGCTGAGGCAGGAGAACTGTGTGAACCCGGGAGGCAGAGCTTGCAGTGAGCCGAGATTGCACCACTGCACTCCAGCCTGGGTGACAGAGCGAGACTCCATCTCAAAAAAAAAAAAAAAAAAGAAAGAAATGTAGAAGTTCTAATATTTTCTGCCAGTATCCCAATGGATTGCCTTCCCATACTATGGGGTACGTGAACCTCCCTTTGAAAACCATTCACGGACTATGGTAGTGGCAATGGGGATGGAAAAAAAAAGAAAGTCAAATTTGAGAAAGATTTTGGAATAAAATTGATGTAAAATCAGTGGTGAAATGGATATGGAGGGTGAGGAAGAGGTAGGAATCATGAATGTCTCCTGGGTCTCTGGGATGAGCCATTGTAGTGCTGGCACTCACTGTTTTGGGAAACCCCGGAAGAGGACCATATTTGGGAGGGTGGAGGATGGGAAGAATGGCCCGAGTTCCAGTGTGAACATGGCATCAAAGAAGAGGCACCAATAAGGCACTTGGGGATGAGGATCTGGAGCTTAGAAGAGAGGTATGTGCTGGAGATGTCAGTGTAGATTGAGGGGATACCTTTCTTGGTGGTTGAATTTTTTTTTTGGACGGAATCTCACTCTGTCACCCAGGCTGGAGTCCAGTGGCGCAATCTCGGCTCACTGCAAGCTCCGCCTCCCGGGTTCACACCATTCTCCTGCCTCAGCCTCCTGAGTAGCTGGGACTACAGGCGCCCGCCACCACGCCCGGCTAATTTTTTTTTGTGTTTTTAGTAGAGACGGTGTTTCACCATGTTAGCCAGGATGGTCTCGATCTCCTGGCCTCGTGATCCGCCCGCCTCGGCCTCCCAAAGTGCTGAGATTACAAGCGTGAGACACTGTGCCCGGCCTCCCTCCCAGTTTTAAGCAATTCTCCTGTCTCAGCCTCCCGAGTAGCTGGAATTACAGGCACGCACCACCATGCCCAGCTAATTTGTGTATTTTTAGTGGAGACGGGGTTTCACCATGCTGGCCAGGCTGGCCTCGAATTCCTGACCTCAAGCGATCCGCCGCCTCGGCCTCCCAAAGTGCTGGGATTACAGGTGTGAGCCACTGCACCTGGCCTTGGTGGTTGCTTTTTTAAGGTAGAAGAGACTTAAACATGTTTTAAGGTCAAAGAGGAAGATCTGGTTGAAAGTGGCTGAGGATGTAGGAGAGAGATGATCTGGTTCTTCTTGTGAAGGTTCTGAAAAGGCTTGAAGGAGGGGATCTAAAATGCTTGGTGGGATTGGGCCTGGTGGCTCACAGTAGTAATCCCAACACTTTGGAAGGCCAAGGTGGGCTCATTGCTTGAGCCTAGGAGTTTGAGGTCAGCCTGGGCAACATAGTGAAACCCTGTCTCTACAAAAAATACAAAAATTAACCAGGCACATTGGCATACACCTGTAGTCCCCGCTACTTAGGAAGCTGGAGTGAGAGGATCATTTGAGACCGGGGAGTTCAAAGTTGCAGTGAGCCATGATTGCACCACTGCACTCCAGCCTGGGTGACAGAGCGAGACTCTGTCTCAAAATACATAAATCCATAAATAAAATGCTTGGTGGTAGGTTTACCTTAGACTGCAGCAAAGAGTGAGGGGAGTGGGAAAGGTCTGGAAGCACAAAGGTGAGTGGACAGAAGAAACATGGTAGAATTTCCCAGTAGTACTGAGGATTCACTGCAGGTTGACAACTATAGACATCGCCTTTCTTTATTTTATTTATTTATCAATTTTTGAGACGGAGTCTCACTCTGTCACCCAGGCTGGAGTGCAGTGGTGCAATCTCGGCCCATTGCAACCTCCTCCTACCAGGTTCAAGCGATTCTCCTGCCTCAGCCCCTGGGTGTCTGGGATTACAGGCACCCGCCACCACGCCCAGCTAATTTTTGTATTTTTAGTAGAGACGGGGTTTCATCATGTTGGCAAGGCTGGTCTCGAACTCCTGACCTCAGGTGATCGGCCCCTCTCGGCTTCCCAAAGTGCAGGGATTACAGGCGCGAGCCATCGTGCTGGCCTGTAGACATCTCCTTTCTACTAAGGGACTTGTCCAATAGCTTTTAGGTAAAAGGGAAGAAGGTGGAGCAAGGATTCTTCAGAAGGTTGAGTAACGGAGAGTAGGGCAAGAGTGTTCCTGAGATGATGGGCTGGGCTGTAGGACCCGAGCCACAGGAGGAGAGATGTAAGAGGGAAGAGGACAGCTGGCTTGGAGGAAGTGTGCCTGGGTGCTAGTGTCGTCTTGCTTTTGTAGGCTGGAAAAGGAGCTAGGAATGATGGTGGCAAGTTTTGTCGTTTGTTTGTTTGGTGGAGACGGCCCCTTACCATGTTGCTTAGGCTGGTTTTGAACTCCTGGGCTCAAGAGTGATCCTCCTACCTCAGCCTCCCAAAGTGCTGGCCAGCGGCAGGCTTTTGAGTGTGCCAGTTGTAGCTCCTACAGTCTCAGATAAGCCCATCTGTTATTCAGAGGTCCTCCTAGCTCTTGCTACAGGCCCCAGGGGCCACTGGACCTTGCCATAGAATCCATCAGTGACCATACCTGGATGCACTTGGTAAACACCAGATGGGTTGATTGGTTTGTTTGAGACAGGGTCTGGCTCTGTCACCCAGACTGGAGTACAGTAGCATGATCTTGGCTCACTGCAACCTCCACCTCCTGAGCTCAAGCCATCCTCTCAGGGCATGCACCACCACGCCAGGCTAGTTTTTGTATTTTTTGTAGAGACAGGATTTCGCCATATTGCCAAGGCTGGTCTCGAACTCCTGAGCTCAAGCGGTCTGCCGGCCCAGTCTCTCAAAGTGGTGAGATTACAGGCGTGAGCCACCGCAACCAGTCACAAATGAGATGTTAAATTGGCCCTTTCCCCATGGGGCAGACTCTGACACACCTGCCCACGTGTGTCTGGCCAGCCATGTCCACGCCTGTTCCCAAATCCTGCAGACTCTGGAATGCAGCTACCCTTCCTGGGGCTTACAGCCTATCTCACAGCTTTCACATCCTGCACAAGGGAGACCAGGAAGGCTAAAATTTGCTCCCAGCGGGGTGCGGTGACTCACACTTGTAATTCCAGCACTTTGGGAGGCTGAGGTGAGAGGATCACTTGAGGCTAGGAGTTGAAGACCAACCTGGGCAACAAAGTGAGACTCCAGCTCTACAAAAAATTTCAAAAATTAGCTGGGCATGGTGGCGCCCACTTGTAGTCCCAGTTACTGGGGAGGCTGAGGGAGGAGGATGACTTGAGCCTGGCAGTTCAAGGCTGCTGTGAGCTATGATTGTGCCACTGCACTCCTGCTGGGGAACAGAGTGAGATCCTGTCTCAAAAAAAAAAAAAAGTGACTCTCTGCAAACAACCCCATTGCCCACTCTACCACCAGGAGCACTTGACTATGAAAACCCCTTTCCTGAAGGCTCTTCTTTCAGACATTCCCACTGCAACTAACATGTAAAAGCTGCGGCTCACTTTACCCCGAACCTCATGGCCCCAGAGTAATGTGCCAGAAACCGCTTATGCTCACACCATTTTGGCCCCTTCCGTGGGCCAGGAGTCATGGAGAACCACTCAGCTATATATGCAGTTCTGAGATCAGTGTGAACATTGTCAACCTTGGGGCCCTTTTGGTGGCCTTTGTGGTGCTTTGGGGACCAGATGGCCTTGAACCTCTCAAGCTTACCTGAGAGCATTTTGTATTGTGGACATATCACCTTCTGTTTTGTGAGTCCATCTGCAGATATTATACCCATGCCCTGCAGGTTCAAATTATTTATTTTAATTCATCAAATACACATACATATGGAGAAGGAGGGAAAAAAATGTACCCACTACACAGGTTTGAGGCACTCATCATGTCATGCCACCTCTTTATTTCAAGTTCCTTGCACCAAAGTATTGAGAAAAAAAGATGGAGGCCAGATGCAGTGGCTCACGCCTATAATCCCAGCACTTTGGGAGGCCAAGGTGGGAGGATTGTTCGAGCTCACTAGTTCAAGACCAGCCTGGGCAACATGGTAAAACCCTGTCTCTACAAAAAACACAAAAATTAGGCCAGGTGCGGTGGCTCATGCCTGTAATCCCAGCACTCTGGGAGGCTGAGGTGGACAGATCACAATGTCAGGAGTTTGAGACCAGCCTGGCCAACATGGTGAAACCCTGTCTGTATTAAAAATACAAAAAAATTAGCTGGGCATGGTGGCTCATGCCTGTAGTCCCAGCTACTTGGGAGGCTGAGGCAGGAGAATCGCTTGAACCCAGGAGGCAGAGGTTGCAGTGAGCCAAGATCGCACCATTGCACTCCAGCCTGGGCAACAGAGCAAGACTCCGTGTCAAAAAAAAATAATAATAATAAATAACAAAAATTAGCCTGGCATGGTGGCATGTACCTGTAGTCCCAGCTACTTGGGAGGCTGAGGTGGGAGGATCGCTTGAGCCCAGGAGTGAGAGGTTGCAGTGAGCTGAGATTGCGCCACTGCGCACTACAGCCTGGGCAATAGAGTCAGACCTTGTCTCAAAAAAAAAAAAAGAAAGAAGAAAAGAAAGAGAAAGAAAAGAAAAGAAGGAAATGAAGAGAAAAAAGAGAAGAGAAGGGAAGAGAAAAGAGAAAAAGGGATGGAGCCCACAGGTCTAAAGATGGAGGCCAGGCCCTCGTCTTCAGGAATGGTAGCTACGGCCTTCCAGCTCTGCAGAAAGGTCTGTGAACTGGACCCTCAGCATCCACACAGGCATGAGATGGTGCCTTAGAGACCACCAGACCTATACCTGTAATTTGCTGTTTAGGAGGCCAAGAAGGTCAAGACCAGGAAACAGGGGTCACTCCGGAATGCATCTGGCCCCCTGTGCATCTGGATAGAGGCAGAGTTAGAGCCGGGTCCCGTGAAAAACATGAGCTTCTCTGAGGTTGGTGCCTATGACAAATGAGTGGAAGGAGGCTTCAGGAGCTCCTCTGTGACCCAAGAGCTGGAATGAACAAGACCCATATTTGTGAGAGATGCCAAAGAAATGCACCCTAGGCCGGGCATGGTGGCTCACGCCTGTAATCCCAGCACTTTGGGAGGCCGAGGCAGGCGGATCACCTGAGGTCAGGAGTTCAAGACAAGCCTGACCAACATGGTAAAACCCCATCTCTACTAAAAATACAAAAATTTGCCAGGCATGGTGGCGCATGCCTGTAATCGCAGCTACTTGGGAGGCTAAGGCAGGAGAAGAGGTTGAAGCTGGTAGGTGGAGGTTGTAGTGAGCCGAGATCACGCCATTGCACTCCAGCCTGGGCAACAGAGGGAGATTCCATCTCAAAAAAAAAAAAAAAAAGAAGAAGGCCCGGCCTGGTGGCTCACGCCTGTAATCCCAGCACTTTGGGAAGCTGAGGCGGGCGGATCACCTGAGGTCAGGAGTTGGAGACCAGCCTGGCCAACATGGTGAAACCCCGTCTCTATTAAAAATACAAAAATTAGGTGGGAGTGGTGGCAGGTGCCTGTCATCCCAGCTACTTGGGAGGCTAAAGCAGGAGAATCGCTTGAACCGGGGAGGTGGAGGTTGCAGTGAGTCAAGATCACGCCATTGCACTCCAGCCTGGGGGAAAGAGTGAGACTCCGTTTCAAAAAAAAAAAAGAAAAGGAAAAAGAAAGAAAATGTACCCTGATCTCAGCAGGAGCTGGCTCTCCCTGCTGAGAAAAAAAGCAGATTTGCTCCGGCTGGCTTTTCTAAGGGCTTCACATTCCTATTGTCAGAAAAGCTGCAGAATCAGAACATCCCACTTACAGGGCCCCTCGGGGATTCCAGAACTGATTTTCTTAGGTAGCCAAAGTTATTACTGTTGGCTTGTGCATTCTTTATGGAAATAAAAGTCAGGGCTTCTAGGCTGGGTTTTACATGTTAGTTTCAGTGGGAATATCTTAAAGCCTTCAGGAAAGGGGTTTTCACAGCCAAGTGCTCTTGGTGGTGGAGGGGGTAATGGGGTTGTTTGCAGACAGTCACTTTTTTTTTTTTTTTTTTTTAACGACAGGGTCTCACTCTGTTGTCCAGTAGGAGTGCAGTGGCACAATCATAGCTCACAGCAGCCTTGAACTGCTGGGCTCAAGCAATCCTCCTGCCTCAGCCTCCCCAGTAACTGGGACTACAAGTGGGTGCCACCATGACTAGCTAATTTTTGAAACTTTTTGTAGAGATGGAGTCTCACTTTGTTGCCCAGGTTGGTCTTCAACTCCTAGCCTCAGGTGATCCTCCCACCTCAGCCTCCCAAAGTGCCAAGATTACAGATGTGAGCCACCTTACCTGGCCAAGAGTAACTTTTCTATTTTACCTTCCTGGTCTCCCTCGGGCAGGATGTGAAAGCTGTGAGATGGGCGGTGAGCCCCAGGAAGGGTAGCTGCATTCCAGGTCTGAAGAGGGCTGGCTAGACATTTTGGGCACAGAGCAACTGGCTGCATCTGCTGGGTATAGAGAGTCTGGGGTGAGGCCAGGCCAGTGGCTTAGGTGGCATAGCCCAGGAAGAACAGGGCTGAGGACAGCATGGGTTAAGTGTGGAAGGGCACCCCTCCCCCTCAGTCTCCAGAATGCTTCCCTGAAGAAGTTCCCCTCCCCTTCTCTCCCCTGTGCATAACTCTGTGAGGACCTTGTTGTGCCCTCTCTGCCCCAGCCCCCACTGGCTGGAAACAGCTGTGCTGTGGCTAAGAGGCCCTTGTCAGGCAGAATAATCTGCTTTTATCTCACACCACCTATACGGTGGGGTGCGTTGAGCCCAGGAGGTTGAGGCTGCAGTAAGCTATGGTCACCTTGCATTGTCCTCGTGGTCTGGGGCTGGCCAGGAGCCTGGGAGATCTCTGATGGGTAGACTGGACCCCAGGAGTCCAGGCCCCTTCCACTGCAGCCAGGACAGGAGGTCTGGTACCACGTTGTTGATTTTACCATCTGCAAGGTCCTGAGTAACAGGCTGCTGGGGTGGTGTGGAGACGCAGAAACCGAAGGTACAGGTAGAAGGAGCTGCTGCAGGGCTTCCTGAGGGCTCTCGAGGGCTTGGTGAAGCAACAGTATCTAGACGTGTGTGTGTGTGTGTTTGTGGAGGGTGAGCTACTCAAGGGACTAGGGGCCACCTAGAGACTACACCCACTAGTTACTAGCTGTGAAGATCTGCGGTCTGCACGGTGGGGAGGTTTTCTTTTTCTTTTTCCTTCTTTCTTTCTTTTTTTGTGAGACAGGGTATTGCTCTGTTGCCCAGGCTGGAGTGCAGTGGCCTGATCTCAGCTCACTGCAGCCTCAATCTCCCTGGCTCAAGTGATGGCCTCCCACCTCAGCCTCCCATAGCTGGGACTACCGGCATGCACCACCATGCCCAGCTATTTTTTTATGTTTATTTTGTAAAGACAGGGTCTCCCTATGTTGCCCAGGGTGGTCTCAAACTCCTGGGCTCAAGCGATCCTCCCGCCTTGTGCTGGGCTACAGGTGTGAGCCGCCGTGCCTAGCGGAAGGGAGATTTTCTAGGTCCTACAAACTCCCAGGGAGTCTAAGGGCTCTTATAACCAGGAAAGGAAGGACAGGTGTGTTGGGGAGGGACCCTAGGCACAGTTCTAGTGTTGGTGGAGCCATAGGACTGTGGCCTTGGAGTCAATTTTTTTAGAGACGGGGTCTCACTGTGTCACCCATGCTGGAGTATAGTCCTGCAATCATGGCTTACTGCAGCCTGGACCTCCTGGGCTCAAGTGCTATACTGAAAGTCAAGGGTAGCTCTTGTCCATTCCACAGCTGACAGAGCAAAGGTCCCGTCCTTCCCAGATCCCCATACGTGGACCTGGCCACAGGCCCCACCTCCATTCAGAAGGCCCACATTGAGGCTCTAGTCCGACAAGATGTGTCTCCCAGGAATTGTTAGAGGGTAGTGTGTAGAGTCAATTCTGTGGCCTCGTAAAGAATTTGAGGTCGAGCCAGGCATGGT
Organism: Pan troglodytes; assembly: GCF_028858775.2. Taxonomy (NCBI): domain Eukaryota; kingdom Metazoa; phylum Chordata; class Mammalia; order Primates; family Hominidae; genus Pan; species Pan troglodytes. Next base: position 37,355,964 of record NC_072418.2, on the reverse strand, counting down.
GGCTCATGCCTATAATCCCAGCACTTTGGGAGGCTGAGGCGGATGAATCACTTGACGTCAGGAGTTCGAGATCAGCCTGGCCAACATGGTGAAACTCTGTCTCTACTAAAAATACAAAAAAATTAGCCAGGCGTGGTTGTGCACGCCTGTTATCCCAGCTACTTGGGAGGCTGAGGCAGGAGAATCGCTTGAGCCTGGGAGGTGGAGGTTGCAGTGAGCCGAGATCATGCCACTGCACTCCAGCCTGGGCGACAGAGCGAGACTCTGCCTCAGGAAAAAAAAAAAAGGTTGAACACATTTTTTTTTTTTTTTTTTGAGACAGAGTCTTGCTCTGTCGCCCAGGCTGGAGTGCAGTGGCGTGATCTCGGCTCACTGCAACCTCCGACTCCCAGGTTCAAGCAATTCTTGTGCCTCAGGCTCCTGAGTAGCTGGGACTACAGGCGCACGCCACCATGCCTGGCTACTTTTTGTATTTTTAGTAGAGACGGGGGTTTCACCATGTTGGCCAGGCTGGCCTTGAACTCCTGACCTCAAGTGACCTGCCTGCCTCGGCCTCCGCAAGTTCTGGGATTATAGGCATGAGCCATTGTGCCTGGCCTAGGTTGAACATGTTTTGGAGGGGTTCTGAACAGTGAAACTTATGAGCATCCCCTCAGATTCTTAAACCCATCAGGGGCCAGGGCTAAGGGGCGTGAGAAATCTTCTTGGGTCCATCTGGTTGAAGAAACTAGAACTCTGTCCCCTTTTCCCATGTGAGTGGACTTTCCTTTGGTTATCAAAATGTAATAACCCCAACTCCTTGTCACTAAAACAAGAGGGAATTTATTAGCCCTAACAAAAAGGGCACTGTGGCTGTCAGAATGGCTGTCCTTGGCAGCGATCCTGATGCCTGGAAGGAGCTCACAGCCAGCCAGCCAACCAGCCTGCAGCTTATCGGCTCCCTCCAGGCACAGTGGGAAGGAGGACCTAACGTGTTGAGTCTTCATTCCTTCCACACAGTGCCAGAGTCCTCCAAGCCAGCTCTGAAGTTGCTACATGGTTCCAATCAGAGATGTTTTTATTTTATTTATTTACTTATTTTTATCCTTATTTTTTGAGATGGAGTCTTGCTGTGTCACCAAGGCTGGAGTGCAGTGATCTCATCTCATTGCAACCTCTGCCTTTCAGGTTCAAGCGATTCTCCTGCCTCAGCCTTGCGAGTAGCTGGGATTACAGGCACCCGCCACCACACCCAGCTAATTTTTGTACTTAGTACAGGGTTTCACCATGTTGGCCAGCAGGCTGGTCTTGAATTCCTCACCACAGGTGATCTGCCCATCTTGGCCTCCCAAAGTGCTGAGATTAGAGGCATGAGCCACCGCACCTGGCAGATATTTTTTATATGTGATAGCTTCTACCAGTCTGCACATCTCAACTGAATCTTCTTCTTCTTCCTCTTCCTCTTCTTCTTCTTTTTTTTTTTTTTTTTTTTTTTGAGATGGAGTCTTGCTCTGTTACCCAGTCTAGAGTGCAGTGGTGCAGTCTTGGCTCACTGCAACCTTCACCTCCCAGGGTCAAGCGATTCTCCTGCCTCAGCCTCCTGAGTAGCTGGAATTACAGGCACCCACGACCATGCCTGGAAATTTTTTTCTGTATTTTTAGTAGAGACAGAGTTTCACCATGCTGGCCTGGCTGCTCTCGAACTCCTCACCTCAGGCGATATGCCCACCTCGGCCTCCCAAAGTGTTGGGATTGCAGGCGTGAGCCACAGCACCTGGCCTGAATCATCATCTTCTTCTTCCTTTTTTTTTTTTTTTTAAGACAGAGTCTTGCTCTGTCTCCCAGGCTGGAGTGCAGTGGCATGATCTCGGCTCTGCCTCTGCCTCCCAGGTTCAAGCAATTCTCCTGCCTCAGCCTCCCGTGTAGCTGGGATTACAGGCTCGTGCCACCACGTCTGGCTAATTTTTGTGTATTTTCAGTAGAGATGAGGTTTCATCATATTCGCCCGGCTGATCTGAAACCCCTGACCTCAAGTGGTCCGCCTGCCTTGGCTTCCCAAAGTGCTGGCATTATAGGCGTGAGCCACTGTGCATGGCCTCAACTGAATCTTCAATCACTAGCAGACAGAGATTGTAAAGCTGCCACTGGCTGAGTTTCTGGTGGCAATGTGACCAGCCACGTGTGCAACCTGAGGAACTGGCTGCAGCCTGCATTCCCTCCCAGGGAGGCCTGGGACACCCACTCAGCTCATGTTCAGTGTAGGTGCTGGATGGCAAGACCACGCACAACAGACTCCTGTTCATGAGATGGCTGGCTGGCTGCCTCCGTGTGGAAGGCAGGGACATGCTTCCTGGCCGGGTCAGGGAGCAGTGTGTGAGTGGTGTGCAGTGAAAGGAGTCTCTCTTCCCCATTCACTCCACAGGGAGAGATCAGCTCAGGGTCCAAACTCCTAATCTTCTCTCACTGCCTGCCATGTCTCACCTTAACCCTCACCTACACAGCTGCCGAGCACTCATGCCTTCCATTTAGGGGCAAAGCTGAGCAGAACCATATCACATTTATTATTTTTCTTTCTTTTTTTTTTTTTTTTTGAGACGGAGTCTCACTCTGTTGCCCAGGCTGGAGTGTAGTGGCATGATATCAGCTCATTGCAACCTCTGCCTCCTGAGTTCAAGCGATTCTCCTGACTCAGCTTCCCGAGTATCTGGGACTACCACTGCACCCAGCTTTTTTTTTTTTTTTTTGAGATGGAGTCTCGCTCTGTCGCCCAGGCTGGAGTGCAGTGGCATGATCTTGGCTCACTGCAAGCTCCGCCTCCCGGGTTCTCGCCATTCTCCTGCCTCAGCCTCACGAGTAGCTAGGACTATAGTCGCCCGCCACCATGCCTGGCTAATTTTTTTGTATTTTTAGTAGAGACGGGGTTTCACCGTGTTAGCCAGGATGGTCTCGATCTCCTGACCTCGTGATCCGCCCACCTTGGCCTCCCAAAGTGCTGCGATTACAGGCATGAGCCACCGCGCCTAGCCCAGCCACTACGCCTGGTCCCCATATAACATTTTTAAGCCAAGTTACAAAAAATATGTAGGGAAACACTAAGTTTATAAACTAAAATTTGGCTCTTAACCTACAATTATTTCACTACCATGAAACATTGCTGTTAAAGTGCAAAATAATGAACCATGATCATGTACGCTGCAACTAACGAGTCTGTGTGACACCATTCAGTTCTGAGATAGCCATCAGGATACCCCAGGGAGCTGGTGAAACTTGCAGCCACCTTTGAGCTTCCTACCAACCAATACTTACAAGAATTGCCAAGGACAGCCTGGGCAACATAATGAGACCGTGTCTCTACAAAATTAAAAAGTAAATTAGCCAGACATGGTGACACGCACCTGTGATCTTAGCTCGGGAGGCTGACGCAGGAGGATGGCTTGAGCTTAGGGAGTGGAGGCTGTAGTGAGCCATGACCGCGCCACTGCACTCCAACCTGGGTGACAGAGTGAGACTCTGTCTCTAGAAAAAAAAAAAAAATCACCAGGATTGGGTTTATTGAAAGGGAGCCAGGTGGCTTTAAAAATATAGAGAGAGGCTTTCGGAGGTCGACGCAGGCAGATCACCTGAGGTCAGGAGTTCGAGACCAGCCTGGGCAATGTGGTGAAACCCTATCTCTACTAAAAATACAAAAATTAGCCGGGCGTGGTGGCTGGTGCCTGTAATCCCAGCTACTTGGGAGGCTGAGGCAGGAGAATCGCTTGAACTCAGGAGACGGAGGTTGCAATGAGCCAAGATCTCACCATTGCACTCCATCCTGGGCAACAAGACCAAAACTCCGTCTCAAAAAAAAAAAAAAAGGGTGGGGCACGGTGGCTCACGCCTGTAATCCCACCACTTTGGGAGGCCAAGGTGGGCGGAACACAAGATCAGGAGATCGAGACCATCCTGGCTAACACAGTGAAACCCCATCTCTACTAAAAATACGAAAAATTAGCTGAGCATGGTGGCGGGCGCCTGTAGTCCCAGCTACTCGGGAGGCTGAGGTGAGAGAATGGTGTGAACCCGGGAGGCGGAGCTTGTAGTGAGCCAAGATGGTGCCACTGCACACCAGCCTGGGTGACAGAACGAGACTCCATCTCAAAAAAGCAAACAAACAAACAAACAAAAAACAAAAAGGAGAGGGAGAGAGGCTGGGCACAGTGACTCACACCTGTGGTAATCCCAACCGTTTGGGATTCTTTCACTCATCTTGATGTCTGTGAGATTCATTTATTTTGTGTAAAGCAAATTTTTTTTCGTATATTTGATTGATAAGTACTCTTGGGACTACAGGAGCGTGCCACCACGCCTGGCTACTTTTTGGATTTTTAGTAGAGATGGGGTTTCACCATGTTGGCCAGGCTGGTCTCAAAATCCTGACCTCAGGTGATCTGCCCACCTTGGCCTCCCAAAGTGCTGTGATTACAGGTGTGAGCCACTATGCAGGGCCAGAAGTTACCACTTTTTAAAAGTATTTTATTTTTTTTAGAGACAGGGTCTCACTGGGTTGCCCAGGCTAGAGTGCAGTGGCACAAACATAGCCTTGAACTCCTGGGCTCAAGCGATTCTGTCTCAGCCTCCCAAGTAGTTAAGACTATAGGCATGCATCACCATGACCAGCTAATTTTTAATTTTTTTGTAGCGACGGGGTCTCACTGTTTTGTCCCAGCTGGCCTCAAACTCCTGGGCTCAAGCAATCCTCCTACCTCAGCCTCAAAGACATGATCACTTTTTGTGTCCTCTCTGCTTACTCCAAGGTCTTGAAGATATGCTCTTTTCCCAACAGTGTTTTGCAGTTGTCAGTGTAGAAGTCTTGCACATTTTTCGCACATTTTTCATTAGATTGCTAGGTATTTTATTGTTTTGGTGGGGTACTATTACAAATGGCAATGTTTTGACTTTTCATTGTCTAATTACTTGTTGCTTGTAGATAGAAACAAATGATGTTCCTGTATTTTGATATTTTACTTAATTGTAGGGCAGGCAAGGTGGCTCACGCCTGTAATCCCAGCACTTTGGGAAGCTGAGGTGGGAGGGTCAATTGAGCCCAGGAGTGTGAGAACAGCCTGGGCAACATGGCAAAACTCCATCTCTACAAAAAATACAAAAATTAGCCAGGCATGGTGGCACACGGCTCTGGTCCCAGCTACTTGGGAGGCTGAAGTGGGAGGACTGATTAAGTGTAGGAGTTGGAGGCTGCAGTGAGCCATGTTTTCGTCATTACACTCCAGCCTGGGTGACAGAACAAGACTCCGTCTCAAAAAAAAAAAAAAAAAAAAAAGTTACCATCTATTTCTAGTTTGCTGAGAATTTTAATCTCCTCTTTATTTTTATTTTATTTTATTTATTTATTTTTTGAGACGGAGTCTTGCTCTGTCGCCCAGGCTGGAGTGCACTGGTGTGATCTTGGCTCACTGCAACCTCCGCCTCCCCTGTTCAAGAGATTCTGCTGCCTCAGCCTCCTGAGTAGCTGGGATTACAGGCACATGCCACCACGCCCAGCTAATTTTTGTATTTTTAGAGATGGGTTTTCATCATGTTGGCCAGGCTAGTCTCGAACTCCTGATCTCAAGGGATCCACCCACCTCAGCCTCCCAAAGTGCTGGGATTACAGGTATGAGCCACTGCGCCTGGCCAGCTCCTCTTTCTTTTTTTTGAGAGAGTCTCGCTTTCTTGACCAGGCTGCAGTGCAATGGCGCCATCTCGGCTCACTGGAATCTCCGCCTCCTGGGTTCAAGTGATTTTCCTGCCTCAGCCTCCCGAGTAATGGCACGCACCTGTAATCCCAGCTAATTACAGGCACACACCACCACACCCAGCTAATTTTTGTATTTTTAGTAGAGACGGGCTTTCACCACATTGGCCAGGCTGGTCTTGAACTCCTGAGCTCAAGTGATCCACCCACCTGCGCCTCCCAAAGTGCTGGAATTACAGACATGAGCCACCGCGCCTGGCCTCCTCTTTATTTTTGAAAAGCTAAACAGACTGTTTGCACACCCCGTTTGTGCATGGGAGAGCAGGGGCGGGATCAAGTGTGAGAAGATGTTAGCCTGCTCTAGAAGGCACCCTGGGGCTCGTGCCAGGAACTGTCAGCCTTCCCACCAACAGTCCCTATGGGCTCATCATTGCCAGGTCATCTGTAGCTTGCTGTCCTTTTCTGGTAGTTTGCTGTAACAGACATTACTAATATTTGAATGTATGATTTGAATGTCCTCACTTAATAACAAATATTATTAGAATATTTGAATTCCAAATTTCCTTGCTTCCTCAAGTTAGGTGAGAACAAGACGAAGTTCAAGTTGAGATAATGCAACTATAAACACATCTGACACCAACACCTCCTTTCCATTCATAAGAACAGTTACCTTCCAACTGTGCTAGAGAAAGACACCAGGACAGTAACCCAGCTCAGGTCAATGGAGTTCCAAAGACTCCAGGATTTCCAGATTTAAACCAAGTACCAGCTAAAAGAGGAGGAAAGCAGGCTGGCCCAAACACGAGGTGTTTTGTTTGTTTGTTTTTTGAGACGGAGTCTTGCTCTGTCCCCCAGCCTGGAGTGCAGTGGTGCGATCTCGGCTCACTGCAACCTCCGCCTCCTGGATTCAAGTGATTCTCCTGCCTCAGCCTCACGAGTAGCTGGGATTACAGGTGCGTGCCACCTGATCACGCATGGCTAATTTTTGTATTTTTCGTAGAGACAGGATTTCACCAGGTTGATCAGGCTGGTCTTGAACTCCTGACCTCAAGTGACCCACCCGCCTAGGCCTCCCAAGTGTTGGGATTACAGGCATGAGCCACCGTGCCCGGCCAAAGAGGTGTTGTAAGCACAAGTCGTGACCTGGGTTGGTGAAAGCTGCAGAGCAAGCCATTGACAGTCTGGAAGCCAGACTCAGACAGGCATCTGATCCAGGGACACCTCCAGGCCAAAGTTATAGGGGGTGTGGGCTACCCAGCATTGCTTGCTTTATCGGTCAAGGAAGGCCTCTAGACGAAGGAGCAGCAGCAGTGCTGGACATAGGGTGTCCCCACTGCGGACCACTGGCTTGCCACAGACCCAGAGGTGTGCAGCTGTCCTGCTAGCTCACAGCCCTGTGACTTATTTTTAGATCTATGACTCAGAGTTCTAGACCAGTACTGAGGCCATGGGGAGAGGAGTCTCTGCCTGGGGGCTGCCTTAGCATGGGTCTGTTTGACACCATGAGCTCATTCCCATCAGACCATAGTTGCGGCAATACAACTTCCAGAAGGACACCATCTTTTCTTTTTTCTTTTTTGTTTTGAGACAGAGTCTCATTCTGTCGCACAGGCTGGAGTGCAGTGGCACAATCTGGGCTCACTGCAACCTCCGCCTCCCAGGTTCAAGTGATTCTCCTGCCTCAGCCTCCTGAGTAGCTGGGATTACAGGCATGCGCCATCACGCCCAACTAATTTTTGTATTTTTGGTAGAGACAGGTTTCGCCATGTTGGCCAGACTGTCTCGAATTCCTGACCTCAAGTGATCCACCCGCCTTGGCCTCCCAAAGTGCTGGGATTATAGGTTTGAGCCACCCTGCCTGGCCACCATCTCTTAAGGCATCCAGATTAGATGCCTTCTCTAAGACATGTGACAGAATTTGACAATCAGATTTGTGTTCCCCAAAGTGCATTCTGGCCTCTGCACAGAATATGGCACAGAAGAATGCAGTATGAAGAGAGGATAACCAATGAGGAGGTTAACATAGTCCACGCAAGAGGTGAAGGGGCTTTGAACCAGGGTAGAGGCAGAGAGATTTGCTCACTCTAGATGGGAAATTAAGCACAAATGTTCACCTTCTTTGCCTTTAAGACTGCCCTGGCTGGGTACGGTGGCTCGCGCCTGTAATCCCAGCACTTTGGGAGGCCGAGGCAGGCGGGTCATCTGAGGTCGGGAGTTCAAGACCAGCCTGACCAACATGGAGAAACCCCGTCTCTACTAAAAATACAAAATTAGCCAGGTGTGGTGGCGCATGCCTGTAATCCCAGCTACTCAGGAGGCTAAGGCAACAGAATCACTTGAACCCAGGAGGCGGAGGTTGCAGTGAGCTGAGATCAAGCCATTGTACTCCAGCCTGGACAACAAAAGCGAAACTCCGTCTCAAAAAAAAAAAAAAAAAAAAATTAGCTGGGCATGGTGGCGCATGCCTGTAATCCCAGCAACTTGGGAGGCTGAGGCAGGAGAATCACTTGAATCTGGGGGGCGAGGTTTGCAGTGAGCCGAGATCGCGCCATTGCACTCCAGCCTGGGCGACAAGAGGGAAACTTCGTCTCAAAAAAAAAAAAAAAAAAAAAAGACTGCCTTAAAGGCTGCTTTGCCTATGGAGTAGCCATTCTTTTATTCCTTTACTTTCTTAATGAAGTTGCTTTTATTTAAAAAGACTGCATTAAGATGTCAACACATGAATAAACAGTTATAAATTGAATTGGGCAGGAATAAGCCTGTCAAGTATTTTTCTTTCTAAAATAATTTTTTATTTTTATATATTTTTTGAGACAGAGTCTGGCTCTGTTGCCCAGGCTGGAGTGCAGTGACACAATCATGGCTCACCGCAGCCTTAACCTCCTGGGCTCAAGGGATCCTCCTGCCTCAGCCTCCTGAGTAGCTGGAGCCAGAGGCACATGCCACTACGCCCGGATAATTTTTAATTTTTTTTTAAATTTTACTTATTTTTTTGAGATAGGGTCTCACTGTGTTGCCCAGGCTATAGTGCAATGGTATGATCACAGCTCACTGCAGCCTCGACCTTCTGTGCACAAGCAATCCTCCTTCCTCAGCCTCCTGAGTAGCTGGGACCACAGGCATATGCCACCATGGCTGGCTAATATTTTAGGTTTTTTTTTTTTTTTTTTGTAGAGATGGGGTCTCCCTGTGTTGCCCAGGCTGGTCCCAAACTCTTTGGCCTCAAGTGATCCACCCGCCTCAACCTCCCAAAGTGCTAGGATTACAGACATAAACCACCTGCGCCCAGCCAAGACTCTTTCTTTTGTTTGTTTTTTGTAACAGTATGCTGCTTAATTATAAGCCATGCCGACTGCAGCAGTGAGAAACAGGTTTGTTCACTACTTGTGCAGACCTTCAATTAGGTTTCCTGTTTTCAAGTCCCCTTCTCACTCTTGTTCCGTGTTGTACCTGCTGGCTCAGAGGCAGAAGCCTTCCAGAGGCCCAGGCAGGTGGCTCCTCCCGCACGTTAGTGCCCCTTGAGCACAGTCGAGGCGGCAGCACGCTATGCTCTGCCTGGGGTTGCCATGCTTCCAGCTGCTCTTGTCAGTCTAGAAAGCTGCTGAAAAATACCTCACAGGGCCAGGCGTAGTGGCTCACACCTGTAATCCCAGCACGTTGGGAGGCTGAGGTGGGTGGATCACTTGAGACCAGAATGAGACCAGCCTAGGCAACACGGTAAGACCCCATCTCTACAAAAAAAATTTAATAACCAGTTGGGCGTGGTGTTGTGTGCCTGTAATCCCAGCTACTCGGGAGGCTGAGTTGGGAGGATGGCTTGAGCCCAGGAGGCAGAGGTTGCAGCCAGCCGAGATCGTGTCACTGCACTCCAGCCTGGGTGACACAGCCAGACCCTCTCTCTCAAAAAATAAAAATAGGCCGGGCGCGGTGGCTCACGCCTGTAATCCCAGCACTTTGGGAGGCCGAGGTGGGCGGATCACAAGGTCAAGAGATCGAGACCATCCTGGCTAACATGGTGAAACCCTGTCCCTACTAAAAATACAAAAATTAGCCGGGTGTGGTGGCAGGCGCCTGTAGTCCCAGCTACTCAGGAGGCTGAGGCAGGAGAATGGCGTGAACCTGGGAGGCGGAGCTTGCAGTGAGCCGAGATCGTGCCACTGCACTCCAGTCTGGGCGAAAGTGCGAGACTCCATCTCAAAAAAAATAAAAATAAAAATAAAAATAGGCCAGGTGTGGTGGCTTATGCCTGTAATCCCCACACTTTGGGAGGCTGAGGCAGGTGGATCACTTGAGGTCAGGAGTTTGAGACCATCCTGGCCAACATGGTGAAACCCTGTCTCTACTATAAATGGATAAACTAACTGGGTGTGGTGGCGCATGCCTGTAATCTCAGCTACTCAGGAGGCTGAGGCAGGAGAATTGCTTGAACCCAGAGGCAGAGGTTGCAGTGAGCTGAGATCGCACCACTGCACTCCAGCCTGGATGTTAGAGCGAGACTCAAGTCTCAAAAATAAATAAATAAATAAATAAATATCAGGATTAAAAGAAAAAAAAGGAAGATTCTTCTCTGTAGACATCTGTGGGATCTGGAGAGATTGGCATCCTACAACAAAGCCCTCTGGAATTCAGAAATCTCAAGAATAAAGATCACTACCTTAAAGCAGACACTGCTGGTTAACAAATCCTGGTCACACAGAGAGCTCCAGGGCACCCGTTTGCCTCCTTCTAATGACAGACAGCCAAGAATCCGCTGATATTTTAATAAAGCCTACTACAGGAAAGAGACTAAGATGAACAATAGCAAAGGAAAGAAAATAGCAGAAAAAACTAAGAGATACAGGGATTTATTTATTTATTTATTTATTTATTTATTTATTTATTTGAGATGGAGCCTCGCTCTGTCGCTCAGGCTGGAGTGCAGTGGTGCGATCTCGGCTCACTGCAACCTCCACCTCCCACGTTCAAACGATTCTCCTGCCTCAGCCTCCCGAGTAGCTGGGACTACAGGCATGTGCCACCATGCCCAAGTAATTTTTGTAGTTTAGTAGAGATGGGGTTTCACCATGTTGGCCTGGCTGGTCTCAAACTCCTGGCCTCGAGTGATCCGACCGCCTCAGCCTCCCAAAGTGCTGGGATTACAGGTGTCAGCCACCATGCCCGGCCGAATGGGCAGCTCTTATATCTGAGTAAAAGAGACTTCTAGTGAAAGTACAGGGAGGATGGTATGAAAAAAATTACCCAAGCTAAAGGGAAGACACAAACCATTAAATCAAAAGGGCCTAACAACTGCCCAGCATAATACTGGAGTGAAACAAAAAGACCCACACTCTTGAGAAGTCATAACATTTCTTAACAGAAAGGATAATATGCTGTTTCCACAGAGGAAGAAACAGGTAATCTACAATGAAAAGAAAAAATCAAATTGGCGTTAGACTTAACATCACTGCATGCTAGATCAAGGGTCAGCAACTAAGATAAGAATTGCTTCGACGTTTTGTTGTTAAATAAGCAAAGAAGGCTGGGGCTGGGCACAGAGGCTGATGCCTGTAATCCCAGCACTTTGTGAGGCCAAGGCAGGCGGATCACCTGAGGCCAGGAGTTCGAGACCAGCCTGGCCAACATGGTGAAATCCTGTCTCTACTAAAAATACAAAAATCAGCCAGGTGTGGTGGTGGGTGCCTGTAATCCCAGCTACTCGGGAGGCTGAGGCAGGAGAATCACTTGAAGCTGGCAGGCAGAGGCTGCAGTGAGCCGAGATGGCACCGCTGCACTCCAGCCTGGGTGACAGAGTGAGACTCTGTCTCAAAAAAAAAAAAAAAGAAATGAGGAAGAAGATGTGACAGAGACCTTCCTGTCTAGAAAGCTCCCTAAGGAGAAATTCCAGTAAACAAAGGAATGGAAAACATGGTGCCAGCAACTCTAATTGTAGCCCAGGAGAGCAGTGATGGCAAAATCTCAGGATCATGACTTTGTTGACACCTGGAAGCAATATATTTGGGTTTTATTTGTTATTTATCTTTTTCATTTTTTTTTCTTTTTTATTAGACACCAAGATCTCACTATGTTTCCCAGGCTGGTCTCGAACTCCTGGGCTCAAACGATCTGCCTGCCTCAGCGTCCCAATGTACTGGGATTATTGGTATCATCCACCACGCCTGGCCTGTTTGGATCTTAGCAGAATGGTGGAAGGTTATGGAAGAACAGTCTGTACGAAAAAAAGGAGATTTTGTAGACTAAATTATAGTATGGTTGAGGAGTTGGAAAAACTTGAGAATATGATAAAGGCAACAAATACCAGCAAGAACGAACATTCGGAAACTCCAGGAAAACCCAAAAGCTGTACAGAAAATAACTGTCCAAAGAAGAAATGGTCTGAATTAAACTAGAAAGTTGGTGAGTACAAGGAGAGTGGAATAGATTCCAAGTAACAGAGAACATCCGAGAGCCAATCAGAAACTCCAGGGGAAAAAATTGTAAACAAACAAAAACAAAACCAAGATAATACATACAGCTGGGTGCTAATTTCAGCACTTTGGGAGGTTGAGGCAGGCAGATCACTTGAGCTCAGGAGTTCGAGACTAGCCTGGGCAACATGGCAAAACTATGTCTCTACAAAAAATTAAAAAATTAGCCAGTTGTGGTGGCACACCTGTAGTCCCAGCTACTCTGGAGGCTGAGATGGGAGGATCGCCTGAGCCCAGGAGGCTGAAGTGAGCTGTGTTCGCACCACTGCATTCCAGCCTGAGTGACAGAGTGAGACCCTGTCTCAAAACAAAAATGCTCACTGGAGATTGTTGGTGATCTTACCAAGAACTGTTTCAGTGGAATAGGTCAAGTGGCTTGAGAAGTGAAGTCTCCCTTCACTTCAGGAATCCTGACAGTTAAACAGGAGTGGGAGGTATAGGATCCCCAGAATAATCTCCTTTCTGTTTTTTGGTTAGAGACGGGGTCTCACTATGTTGCCCCGGCTGATCTCGAACTCGTGGGCTCAAGTGATTTACCTGCCTCGGCAATCATAGCTAGCTCACTGCAGCCTCAGTCTCTGGGGTTGAAGTGATCCTCCCACCTCAACCTCCCAAGAAGCTGGGACTACAGGTATGTGCCAGCAAGCCCAGTTAATTTTTAAATTTTTTGTACAGATGAGGTCTTGCTATGTTGCCCAGGCTGGTCTCCAACTCCTGGCCTCAAGCAATCCAATCCTACCACCTCAGCCTCCTGAAGTGTTGGGATTACAGGCATGGGCCACTGCACCCAGCCCCTACCTCCTTTTAATAGGGCCTGGGATGCAGATGAGGCTGGTTTAGAGTGTGGTAAGCGTCTGAAACTGTTTTCATCCAACAGCCACCAGCTGTCTTTGAAATAGATGGCAAGACCACTTGCTGACTGCAGAGAGATGATTACAGAAATATACTGGTTTTGATGCAAAGTTAAGGGCACAGTGATTACAGAAATATACCTGGTTGAGGTATATATACACAAAGAAATATACCTGGTTGAGGTATAAATATACAAAGTTGAGGGCCAAGGTAGAGGGTAGTAATCAGCATTATTTACAGTGGCATTGATTTGCTCAACTGTGATTCTTGTCCTCAGGACTCAACCCCCTGGGTGAAGACATTGACAATGTGGATGAATGGATGCTTTTAGGGTTGAAGTTTCTCTAGGCAGGAGCTTCTCAAAAGAGAAGCAAAGGAGTTTAGGGTATTTGCAAGATAAATGAAGAGTGAGTCATGGAGTTTAGGATGCTTGGAGATGGCGGTGGAGAAAGCAAGAGGGAACTAATGAAGCTGGAGAAAGTATAAAGATTCTGTACCTGGAGTTCTGCACCAGGCTAAAAACAGTTACTAAGGAAGGGAATGGGTTAGGTCACTGCTTTTTAATTTTTAATTTTTTTTTTTTTTTTTTTTTTGAGAGAGAGAGTCTCACTCTGTTGCCAGGCTGGAGTGCAGTGGCGTGATCTCAGCTCACTGCAACATCTGCCTCCGGGGTTCAAGCGATTCTCCTGCCTCAGCCTCCCGAGTAGCTGGGATTACAGGTATACGCCACCATGCCCAGCTAATTTTTGTATTTTTAGTAGAGACAGAGGTTTCACCATGTTGGCCAGGATGGTCTCGATCTCCTGACCTCATGATCTGCCCGCCTTGGCCTCCCAGATTGCTGAGATGATGGGCGTGAGCCACCGCGCCTGGCCTGAATTTTTGTATGTTTTTTTTTTTTTTTTTAGCTATTTCTTGAGCAAGACAGCTGGAAGGTCAAAGGGTGGGGTGTCTAAGTCTGTGATTTGGAGGTGGTTGCAGTTGAGGTTGATGGACAAGGTCCAGGTGTGTCTACAGCTTTGGGTAGGAGGGGACAACAGGAAAATGTCACAGGACAAGGACGGAAGCCAGGGTGTGGGCGAGTGTGCAGAGGAGTTAACGAAGCAGGTTTGACTGCTGTCATTTACAAGGCCTGCTTGTAAGTTTGGCTCTCGCCTGACATCTGGATTGCAGGAGGGTTCCCGCCATTCCCAGAACTGGTAAGAGTGGTGCACTGTATCCAGACTGTTGTAAACAATGTGGTTTGCTTGTGCTTTACTTCTGGGAGCCTGGAATTTTGGCATGTGCCACGCAGAGGGTGTCTGCATAATCAGCCCCCAGTAAAAACCCTGGGCAACTAAGTCTGAAGCTTCCCTGGCAGATAATATCCCACGCATGTTGTTGCAACTCCCTGCTGGAGAAGCTAAGCACATCCCGTGAGGCTCCGCTTTCTAAGTCCCCGTTGCAAGTTTGAGCCTGGTTTCCTCCAGACTTTGCCCACACATCTTTTCCCTTTGTGAATTTTGCTTTGTATCCTGTCACTGTACTATATCATAGCCATGCGTGCGATTACCCTGGGGACCCCCAGTACAGATGGGTAGATCACGCAACAGCTGAAGTCACTTTGAATAAGACAGAAGGGGAGAGGAAGAGGAAGATGAGTATCAGACTTCTCACGATATGATGGGCAGAGATCAGGTCATTAAATGGTCATCACCAGGAGAGTGAGAGGATCACATAACCTCACTGGGGTAGGAGTTTTTATCAGCAGGGAAGCAAGGAGACCGCATCCACATCCTGAACACAGTTTTGTAGGGCAAGAAATATTCCACTGCCGCCAGTGAGTAAGGGCAATGGGGGAGCACTGTCCTTAGGGGACAGAGGCTAGGCACACGGAGGATTGACTCTGGATCTGCTCTGATATATACCATTATCTACATCTATGTCTACTGTACATCAGGGTTGTATGGTACTTTATGGTTAGTGACAAGCAGGGCACTACCATATGGTTCACCACGCTCCAAGTCCTCAAGAGGGCTAGGTCAGCATTCCTCTCACCCACTCTAGTTCTGGCTTCTCTCCCGAAGGAAAAAACAGTACCAGCATTATTTTAATAGCCAGAAGCTAGAAACCACCCAAATGCGGCATCAACGGTAGAAAGAAGCAACTGTGGTCTATTAACACAATGGAATATTATACTGCAATGAAAATGAACAGTCCATGGCCAAATGCAACATGAGAGATGAATCCCAAACACAATGCTGAGTAAACAGGCCAAACACAAGAGTATATGTGCAATTCCATTTATATAAAGAAAAAACACCAAAGGCAATCTATGGTGTCAGAAGTCAGGACTGTAGTTAGCTTTGAAGGGATGGGGACTACTGGAAGGGAGCTTGGTGGGTTTCTGGGGTACTGTTAATAATCTGATTTATAATCTGGGTGCCGGTTACATAGGTAATTATGATGTGTACTTTTTTTTCTTTTGGAGACAGGGTCTTGCTCTGTTGCCCAGGTTGGAGTACAGTGGTGTGGTCATGGCTTACTGCAACCTCAACCTCCTGGGCTCAAGTGATCCTCCCGCTTCAGCCTCCCAAGTAGTTGGGACTACAGGCACGCGCCACCACGCCCAGCTAATTTTTAAAAAATTACTTGGATAGGCCGAGTGCGGTGGCTCACGCCTGTAATCCCACCACTTTCGGAGGCCGAGGCGGGCGGATCATGAGGTCAGGAGATCGAGACCATCCTGGCTAACACTGCGAAACCCCGTCTCCACTAAAAATAAAAAAAATTAGCCAGGCGTGGTGGCAGGCACCTGTAGTCCCAGCTGCCGGGAGGCTGAGGCAGGAGAATGGCGTGAACCTGGGAGGCGGAGCTTGCAGTGAGCCGAGATCACGCCACTGCACTCCAGCCTGGGCGACAGAGCGAGACTCTGGCTCCAAATAAATAAATAAATAAATAAATAAATAAATAAATAAATAACTTGTAGAAACAAGGTCTCCCTATGTTGCTCAGGCAATGCCAGTCATTGGTCTTTAGTGAGGACCTGTTTGATGCAGCTCATTTCTTTTTTTTTTTTTTTTTTTTGAGACGGAGTTTCACTCTTGTTGCCCAGGCTGGAGTGCAATGGAGCGACCTCGGCTCACCGCAACCTCCACCTCTCAGGTTCAAGTGATTCTCCTGCCTCAGCCTCCTGAGTAGCTGGGATAACAGGCATGCACCACCACACCCAGCTAATTTTGTATGATTAGTAGAGATGGAGTTTCTCCATGTTGGTCAGGCTGGTCTCGAACTCCCGACCTCAGGTGATCTGCCCTCCTCGGCCTCCAAAAGTGCTGGGATTACAGGTGTGAGCCACCGTGCCGGGCTGAAGCAGCTCATTTCCTATAACCACATGACACTTTCATAATAAAAATGTTTCAAAAGACACAGCCAATGACCCTTGGCAGCAGATCAAGGCCTTCAGATTTTCCCATTTAGAAATGTGGAATTTTTTTTTTTTTTTTTTTTTTTTTTTTAGACTGTCACCCAGGCTGTAGTGCAGTGGTGTGGTCATGGCTTACTGCAACTTCAACCTCCTGGGCTCAAGCAATCCTCCTGCTTTGGCCTCCCAAAGTGCTGGGATTACAGGCATGAGCCACTGTGCCCGTCTACTTTTCTTTTCTTTTTTCTTTTTGAGATGGAGTTTTGCTCTTGTCACCCAGGCTGAAGTGCAATGGTGCGATCTTGGCTCACTGCAACCTCCGCCTCCTGGGTTCAAGAAATTCTCCTGCCTCAGCCTCCCAAGTAGCTGGGATTACAGGAACCCGCCACCATGCCTAGCTAATAATTTTTGTATTTAGTAGAGATGGGGTTTCATCAAGTTGGCCAGGCTGGTCTGGAACTCCTGACCTCAAGTGATCTGCCTGCCTCAGCTTCCCAAAGTGCTGGGATTACAGGCTGAGCCACTGCGCCCGGCCAAATCCATTTTTGCTGAAGAGCATATGCCTGTACAGGACAATGCCAGACAGAATATACACCCAAATAGTGTCAACATGGTCAGCTGTGGGTGGTGGGATTAGAGAATTTTTTCTTCTCTTTCCTTTAAAAAACAAACATAATCTACACTGCCTGCATTCTTTCTTTTTAAAAATACCACCCAATCAGAGAAGAGGCCTGCATTCTTTTTACATGTATTACTTTTATAATGAAAATATATACCCAGTTCTGTGTTATAAATTGCAGTCTGCAATGTTCCACATATCCACTGAGTCAAAGAAACGCTATTAAGTACTGGGAATCCAGCAAGGGAGAACTGTCACCCAGCTAACCCCAAAAGAGAACATTGACAAAATGCTTTCAGTACAAGCAAAATCCTGAATTGCAATGTTGGGATTTGCATTCTCATCAACAATCCTGCGTGAGGCCAGCATCCCAGGATTATCTGGATTAGTGTGTATGAGGATTATAGAGGTGCACTCCAGACACCTAGTAAACATGTTCCTGTCCTCTGTCCTGGAATGACTGTACACTGTTTACTGGAATTCAGTACAATCTCACCTGAGCCCAGGCCTCTCACACCCTCTTTAAGGTTGGCGATCTTCCCTAACCCTTCAGCCTGGAGGGAAAGGCTGGACCTTGTGGGCCCTGCTGTTCCTTGCTGTCTGCTCTCAGTTGTTTCTGTGCGACTCAACTCTGAGTGACTATGAGTCATTCTTTCTAAGAAAGCCTTACTATTGATCTGAAATATGCTTTGGCCTCACAGAGCTGCTTTGTTTCCTTACAACCACAACATGGGCATCAGTACATTTTAAAGCATTTCCTCAAAAAATCAACATTCATGACGAACTGGAATTATATTTAGGTCTATGTTGATATGTTCATGAGCTAAACCTGAAAACATTTTTATCAGTCAGCCAAGTTCATTAACTAGTGTACTGAGCTGGAATTTAAAGGACACCCTACCACTGGCTCACAGCTCTGCACCATCACCGAGAACAGAAACCACATCGGATTCAGAGTCCTACCTCGTACTCTTGGAACCAGATTTACAGAATGTCTCAAACCACAAGCTTCCTTTTCTGGACACTGGCTCCGATAAATAGGATAAGAACCTTTGCACCGCTCCTTAGAGGGCTGGGATGGATCCCACAGGAGCAGTGCCTGGTCCCTGGACCACTAGCTTCCCAATGCACACATGCACTGTTGGCTGCTGGCTGGCTGGCTTCCAAGCCTCTGCTAGTCAAAGCTCTCTCTCCCACTTCCCTTCCTTGACCAATTTCTGTTTGGAGGACACTGCTTCCAAGAAGTTGTCTGTCTCCCCATCTTGGAGAAGCCAAGGCAGCCTGCTAAGCAAATCTCCTTTTAGCATCTTCAGATTGACAGATTAATGGTACTATGATACTTCCCTAAGTTTGATTTCAATTTTACTAATAATATGTGGTTTTTTTTTTTTTTTTTTTGAGATGGAGTTTCGCTCTTTTTGCCCAGGCTGGAGTGCAGTGGCACAATCTCAGCTCACTGCAACCTCCGCCTCCCAGGTTCAAGCAATTCTCCTGCCTCAGCCTCCCAAGTAGCTGGGATTACAGGTGCCTGCCACCACACCAGGCTAATTTTTTGTATTTTTAGTAGAGATGGGGTTTCGCCATGTTGGTCAGGATGGTCTCGATCTCTTGACCTCGTGATCCACCCGCCTCAGCCTCCTAAAGTGCTGGGATTACAGGCGTGAGTCACCACACCCAGCCTAATACTTGCTATCTTTTAAAAAGAGTCAGAACAGGCCAGGCACAGTGGCTCACACCTGCAATCCCAGCACTTCAGGAGGCCGAGGCAGGTGGATCACCTGAGGTGAGGAGTTCGAGACCAGCCTGGCCAACATGGTGAAATCCCATCTCTACTAAAAGTACAAAAATTAGTTGGGTGTGGGGGCACATGCCTGTAATCCCAGCTACTCGGGGGGCTGAGGGGAGAGAATCACTTGAACCTGGGAGGCAGAGGTTGCAGTGAGCTAAGATCGTGCCACTGCACTCCAGCTTGGGTGATAGAGTGAGACTCCATCTCAAAAAAACCCCAAAACCAGTCGGGACAGGTAAACTAAAGCAAATTGGTGACACCTGCACTCCTACAGGAAGAGACCATTCACCTGGATTACTTTATACCATGACACTCTCCCCACCTTTACTATGTAAAACAGCTTAATCTCTGAACTAACAGGGCAGGGGGATCCTGCAACACACTGAATCCAGATGTGATTGGATGGCCTAAGTAACCCTTCTCAGGAAAAGAAGTTGCTTCTCAGCCATGCTGTGGACAGTGGGGCCCTGCAGAAGGAGCGGCTTCTCTGATGGGCAGAGAACCCACAGAGGCAGGGACAACTGGCATGCAAAATTAAGAGACAGAAGGAACACAAACCCTATACCAGGAATAAAAACGAAATAAAACTCAGTACTCAAAGCACCCAAACTCTGGAGGAAACTCGAGTCTCAACCTCCCCATTTCCCCTGATTCCATCCTGCAAAACTGTTCCCTCCTTTCCACTTAGTCCCATCCCTCTCTTCATGCCCCAGTCACAATCTGGATATACTGGGTTTGGAAGGATGGGAAAAATGCTAAGATAATCCTACTGTGGAAAATATATCAACACCCCCAAAGCAGGAACCAGCTTTGGTGTTGTACAGTCATCTTCCCAAACCTAGCTAATCACAACTACCTGTGGGATCAGTAAGATTCCTAGGACCTACTAGAGAAGGGGTCCCTGATCGCTGGGCAGCAGACCGGTCGTGGTCCGTGGTCTGTTAGGAACCAGCCTGCACAGCGGGTGAGAGGCGGGCTGACGAGTAAGCATTACCATCCGAGCTCCACCTCCTGTCACATCAGCAGCAGCATTAGATTCTCATAGGGTTGGGAACCCTATCGTGAGCTCTGCATGCAAGGGACCTCGGTTGCGCACTCACTGATCATGCCCGATGATCTGTCACTGTCTCCCATCACCCCCAGATGGGACCATCTAGTTGCAGGAAAACAAGCTCAGGCCTCCCATTGATTCTACATGATGGTGAATTGTGTAATTATTTCATTATATATTACAATGTAATAATAGAAATAAAGTGCACAATAAATATACTTGAATCACCCCAAAACCATACCCCCTGCTCATCTGTGGAAAAACTGTCTTTGGTGAAACCAGTCCCTGGTGCCAAAAAGGTTGGGTTCTGCTGTACTAGGGAACTTCAGAATCACTCTCTGGGCCTGGGAATCTGTACTTAAAAATGCTCCTTGGTAGATTCTGATCAGAGATTTGTGAAGCACTGACAGAGAACAGGATGAAGCCCTAACTCCTATGTGGTAATGTTTCCACAATGCTGATGTGCTACAGGAAGTAAGTTCCCTTTATTATTAATATTCCCAAGCGGACAATTTCCTAAGTAGTAAATTTTTTTTTTCAAGTTGGCAGGAAATAATTTCCCACTTACTGTCTTTCCATGTGGAGGGACTTTAGCCAGTGTTTCTCAGAGTAGAGGGGCACTACTGCACTTTGGGTTGGACAACTGATTGTGTGGCACAGCATAGGACATTTACCATCCGGGCCCTTACTTTTAAATACCAGTGGTGATCCCCAGTGATTGTGACAACCAAAACACATCCCCTCACATTCCTCAGTACTCACGCACCACTTAATGATGTTTTGGTCAACGATGGACTGGGTATACAATGGTGGTCCCAAAGATTATGACACCGTATTTTTACTATACTTTTTCTGTTTAGATATGTTTTAAATACAGAAATACCACTGTGTTATGACTGCCTACAGTATTCAGTACAGTAACATGCTGTACAGGTTTGTAGCGAGGAGCAACAGGCTACACCATATAGCCTAGGTGTGGAGTAGGCCATACCATCTTCGTTTGTGTAGTACACTCTCTGATGTTCACACAATGATGACATTGCTTAACACATTTCTCAGAATGTGTCATGGCCGGGCCTCGTGGCTCATGTCTGTAATCTAGCACTTTGGGAGGCCAAGATGGGAGGATCATTTGAGCCCAGGAGTTAGAGACCAGCCTGGGCAACGAAGTGAGACCTCATTGCTATTTAAAAATAAGAACATGTCGCTATTATTAAGCAACAGATGACTGTGTTCCTAGGATGGCAGGTCAACCCCACCGAGAGCCACTGTGCTGCACTACTGTTCCTGACCTCCTGCCCTACCATCACATGAAGCCCAGCTTTTGGAGCGAACTGTTTTAATAGACAGATTCTGCATCTTCTTCATGCGTCTGCCCACAGGGAGTGTGTTCTGGCTGCTGTTTCCAGCTTGGCCTGTGTCTGGGTGGCTTAATCTCCTCATGTCACGGATCTGATCTCAGAAGTATTTTATTTACACACAGGAGGGGAAGAAAGGGGCTTTTAGCTTTCCCTAAACATCTGCAACAATAACTCAATCTTAGAAATAAAGTAACTGATTTATAGTTATTACAGGGAATACAAACATTATAATTCCGCTCTTCCATTTAAAAGATGCCTTTCATTATGTTCCTACTGAAACAGAATGTTACTATTTAAAGAGAAAGAACTTTGACGAGCATTTTTTATTGAACAGTTTTATTCTGTTTTAGAATAAAAACTTTGCTTTAATATTGTAAGGTGTACTGCAGGTATGCCATGCTGCCAATTATTGCTGGGGCACAAAACGCCCCAGTCAGTGATTCGGACGGAGGGCTGGGAAAACGCATAAACTCATAATTTCAGAGCAAGTAGAACTAGTATTTACAGTTTTCTTTCTTGAAATTGGCCCGGGACATCTCCAACAGTCTACACATGTGTTGCCATGGTACTTGCTCTGATGCTCTGAACGCCTCAGAACTGTGTTCAATATCATGATTTGTGGGTCCTCTAAAAGGCTTTGTGGTTAACATGCAAGCAAACAGCACTCAACAATATTGTCTCAACTACGGCTGCCAAGTACTGGATCTTCATAATGAAACCAAATTACAAAACACTGCCTTGTAGAGCTATACAAAAGATATAAAATTAAAATAAAAAATGTCAACCAGCCTTAAATATTCCAATTCTCCTACAGTGCAGTTTCTATATCTTTATCACTACTGAATGTTTTAAGGAGAAAGTTAATAAAACAATCAAAATATTAGATAAAAATATTTAAATCTTTGGATCCTTTTATTCCACGGCCTTCATAAAAACACAAAAGTGGCCAGATTTTTCCCACTAGAGCTTAAAATATCAAAAAGATTCACTAGTGATTTATAATTAGCAATGAACTCTATACTGAGTCATCTGTGGGTCATAGGCCCAAGGACCAGTGTTGCCGTGTGTTACAGGCTACCAAAATAATTTCTAGCACTCTGAATCCTCTTGAAATATGATGGAATGAGTCAAGGTATCATGACTAAATTCCAGGCATAATAGGAAAAACAGGTTCATTGATGCCTAGTTTTAAAGTCTTACAAAAGGGGGGGAAGATTACTTATTTGAAAATACAGCTAAGTACATTCTCATCTGTGATTATTTACATTTGTATACTGAAAATATCGATTATCTGGACAGATCCTGTGATATGCCATTTGCTACAAAATGAAGTTCTTACAATGAGCATGATTAATCCTTTTTAGATAATGAAATAATGTATCAAATCTTCATTTATGTTCCAAACATTAAAAAACAAAATCAAAAATGTTAAGCCTGGAAAACTAAGAAAAAAAGACCCACCCATAAGGCTGCTGCTCAGCACATCAACTTCTGCAAGGACACAGTATGTTTGCTGACTTTAAAATGTTTATTCTTTAAAAAATTAGTTGCTTTTTATACAGCTATACAAAGTTCTTAATGTTTCTTTGGCAATGGAATATAATGGAATTTTACAACTATATAAAAAAGTTACCTTTGCCTAAGAAACAGTATTTACTGTGTGTACATAGTTGACTGACAAAATTCTCTACCATCCAGCACCCTAATTAATTGACGAAATAAGCTACCTCATATTACAGGATTCCCCAAAAGAAAGGAGGAAAAAGATACACACACACACACACACACACACACACACACACACACACACACACACACACACAAACCTTCTGTGGCTCAAAACACAGTATCACGGCCCTATCTGCAGGCAACTTGCAATTGCCAAATACAATTTAGTGATTAAAAAAAAAAACCTTTCAGTGATGAAAAAATACTTGTTAAGTTCCACTGAAGTACTGCTTTAGTTTAACTATACATAAGAAATTACTTAACCTTCTGCTATTCCAAATATATTTAATGCTCATGTTTTAAGATGAGCCTTCCACCCCCAAAAGTAACTGCATTTTATCTTTGAAATTAAGCGGGAAAACAAACAAAAAACAAAAACCCAGTGCTGGTGACAAATGTACAGCGAATTCACTTCTTCATTCTTTGCAAAGACTGAAATCAATGTTCAGGACCATGAAGAGCTAGAAATTCACCTATTTTCAGAGACTTGTTTGTAGACTATGCAGCAACTTTGTTGTCTTTCTAAAAAAGAAAAAAAAATTTAGCTCATGTTCCAAATTATTGGTGTATTATTTCTTTTTACTTTGCTCAAGTTTATTTTAAATTATCTTTAAATATACTCCCCCACTTTTACTTTCATAGAAAAACCTGTCTCACTCATTTCCACGAAACTCTTTTTATAACTTCCATACTCAGTAGTACCTCATTGTTGACTGCATCTTCCAGTCAGTGGAGGTTAATGCAGTGGTGAACCCCACCCCAAAATACAGGCGTACTTCCTCATCTTTGGTTGTTCTCCCTAATAATTTTTTAAAAGCAGTGATAGGACTTAAACCCTCAACTCAATAGTCAAACTCATCAAATACAACTGTCAACACACTTTGAAACAAGTTTCATAAAATCCCCAAGTCTTTGATGTCTTTACTAAGCAATAAAATACCCAGTCAGTATAACATTTCTCTCCAAAATTTCATGCCAGGAGGAAGCAATGATTTAAAAATCAATTTTACAAGGATAACTCTTAAATCTGAAATAAGCTCTGAAAAGTGGAAAGCTGACTGGGGAATTTTTAAAAAGTAACCAGTGAGGAAGCAATAAAAATCTCAAGATTTCCAGCAAGACTGACCCTAAACTAAAGGCCTGTACAAAGGGCTGGAGCCAAGGGCTTTTATTTTCCTCTAGACCAGCTGCTACCATATACCTGGTTTTCACTGCTGATTCTCACCCCAGCTGTTAGAAACAGACATTTCCTAGGTGAGACTTAACTTCATCTGTGTATACGACACCAAAACATTTGCACCCCGTTATTAAACTGAAATACATATGGTATGGCATAAGTTGACAGCAATGAGCTACAAGATGAACCTGCTGTCCCCCACAAAGCCAACCTTCACACGTCCCAAAGTATTTGTTTTTTTTTTACCTTTCAGAAAGCAGTACGATCAATCCAGACCTTTTAGGGTCCAAAAGCTGTGGTTTTCTGAAAGGTAAAAAAAAAAAAAAAAGAGAAAGAGACGGGGACAGGAGAGGGAGAAAGGAGAAAATGAAAGGGGGAGAGGAGAGAGAGCATTATGCTGAGTCATTCAGACAACTTGTTGTCTTTGGACCCCATCTGAGGAAACACAGATGTGATTTTTATCACCCACCATGGTGGCTTAACCTCCCTGACAGCAGCATATAAAACAGGAGCTGGTTACATTATTATTGCTAGTCCTGATTTCCATTCTCACCTCAAAAAAGAATGGGCGGTGGGAGGGGGGAAACACCATACAACCAAACTTACCATAAGGTTATATTTCTTTCTTTTCTTTTTTTTTTTTTGAGACAGGCCTCGCTCTGTCACCCAGGTTGGAGTGCAGTGGTGCGATCATGGCTCACTGCAGCCTTGACCTCCCAGGTTCAAGTGATCCTCCCGCCTTAGCCTCCTGAGTAGCTGGGACTACAGGCATGTGCCACCACTCCAGTTAATTTTTAAACTTTTTTATAGAGATACGGACTCCTTATGTTGCCCATGCTGTCCTTGAATTCCTGGGCTTAAGCAATCCTGCCCTGGCCTCCCAAAATGCTGGTATTACATGTGTACACCATTGCACTGGCCTATATTTACAATATTACCCTTAAGGAAAATCAGGCCACAAGTCAAGAGAGTGAGTTTTGGATTTGTTAGCTTGTACCTCAATCATGACAATTAACTTCTTGGGGTCCTTAGTTTCCTTATCATCTAATGTGAGTGTGGTAGCGTAGAGATTCTAGTTTGGCTGATTCTTTTAAGGATTCTAAAACTTTATGATTTTATCTTTACCCATGTTTTCATTAAACAACCAAGCTCATTTATGCTTACCCCCAAACCACAATGACTCATGCTAATATAGCACAAAAAATAAAGCCAATGCATTTCATGAAGGCTGCAGAAATGTCATCCATGTCCATCTCTGGGAGGAAGTGTTAGATGTTTCAGATACAAGTTTAATCTTCAGTGGTAAATCTCCTTTATGTGACAGTGATCACTCACCATTTTCTACCTTTAAAGGTGCCAGGTGAAATGATTTTATGATTTAGGAGGTGTAGGGCTGCTGGGTTCGGGGCTCTAGTGGCAGATGAAAGGATTTTTCAACTCTGGAATGAACAATCAAAGGCTAGCTACATTGACAGACCTTTGGCCTCACTGAAGGCTGGAGTGGCAAATTCCTAATCAACATGATAAGCAATTACTTCAAGCCCACTATGGCTCCATGTTGAGCTGAGTGTTGTGGTGGAAAGAAAAGTAGAATACATATTCACTAAAGCCAAGAGGCTCTCATCTAGCTGGTGATGCAGAACAAAACTAAATACAAAAAATAGGGAATGTGAGTGTATTTAAAATGTGTGCCAAAGAAAGCAGATAGCCACAGGTCAGAAGAGGAGGAAATCAGTGTAGGAAGGAAGAGAAGACAGAGCAAAACTTGGGCAAGGCTGTAAAGGATAAGTGAAAGGGGGGACCTGACTTTTAGCTATGTCTGTCTCCCACCAAAATGTAAACATCAAAAGGGCTGGGCCTACATCGGTCAGCACCAATGCTCAACATAGTGCCTGGCATATCTGAAGAATTCTGTATATTTGGTAAATGAATGGGGATGGAGTTGGAATCAAGCACAATGTGTATGTGAGATAACCATGAGGCAGCTTGCTTGAATCAGACAGGTTAAAGGGTAATGAGGAATGAGGCCAAATATATCAAGTGGGATCCTCACACAATTAAGAAGAGCAGGGACTGCAATGTCACAACTGAGCCTCCTAAACACTGGGCCATGCCTGAGGGTTCGCTGAGTCCATCACTCCTGGAAACACCTAAGCAGAGGCTGGACTATCTGTCAAGGATACAGGAGCGTAGACAAAGATGCATGGAGGTAACTATGACAATGCATTTTCAATTCTGCAATATATGTGATAGGAGTTTTACAAAAGGCTCAAAATGATAAACGGTGTGACATGGTGTCAAAAAAATGTTTGTATTAGTAAACACATGGAGCACACACAGTTACTGCATGGAAGGTTTGTTTTTTCCTTTTTTTGAGACGGAGTCTTGCTCTGTCGCCCAGGCTGGAGTGCAGTGGCGTGATCTCGGCTCACTGCAACCTCTGCCTCCCAGGTTCAACGATTCTCCTGCCTCAGCCTCCCGAGTAGCTGGGATTACAGGCGTGTGCCACCACGCCCGGCTAATTTTTTTTATATTTTTGGTAGAGACGGGGTTTCACCACGTTAGCCAGGCTGGTCTCGAACTCCTGACCTCAGGTGATCCGCCCACCTCGGCCTCCCAAAGTGCTGGGATTATAGGTGTGAGCCACCACGCCCAGCTGAGATTGTAACAGTTAGAACATCCCTGGGGTGGGATGGATGCCCTTGGGAAGAGTAAGCTCCCAGCCCCTATAAGAGATACTGCAGAAGAGGTTTATGTTTTAACCAGGTCAGACCTCTCAGTTGTTTTCCAACTCTGAAAGTTTAATGATCTTTAAAAGGTGTTATTTCAGAATAAATGGTGCAACTCTTTATTCACAAATGTCAAAACCAAGGGTCTGAAAGGTCATACTAGTAACTATTGCTATTATTCTCATCTGGATCCAAGTCTAATTTAAATGTACTTTTTCTCAGACCAAGCTGACTCAATGTGGTCTTCAACAAGGAGTTGTCACAGGTTGTTCAAAATGTAGCTGATCTGCCTTAAAGTGGGGTAAAGAGAGACGAAGGTCTGAAGCCCAACTGGTGGGTTACCATGGTAGTTGACAGGGACATCTCAAAGGAATAAATGGCAACAGGCCACAATCATGGATACCTCTAGTGCCTGGGCAGTATACCATGAGCCAACATGGAACACTGGGAGGAGGCAGAGCTGAGATGACAGGAGAGAAGGAAGATGATGAGATCAGTCTGAGGAAGGTTAAGCTGACAGCAAACAGTGCAGATAGAGATGCGGTGCAGAAACACATAGGGTCCAGGACAGGCTTACAAAAGGGAGGATGGAACAAGCACCATGGCACACCTATAAACCCAGCACTTTGGGAAGCTGAGGTGAGAGGATTGCTTAAGCCCAGGAGTTCAAGACCAGCCTGGACAACATAGTGAGAGTGGGAACCTGTGTCTACAAAAAAAATTAAAAATTAGCTGGGCATGGTGGTGCATGCCTGTAGTCCCAGCTACATAGGAGGCTGAGGTGGGAGGACTGCCTGAGCCTGGGAGGTTGAGGCTGCAGTGACTTATGATCATGCCATTGCACTCCAGTCTGGGTGACACAGCAAGACCCTGACACCCTCCACCCCCCCAAAAAAAGAATGAAGAGTATTAAAAAATTAGGAAGAGTATAAATTGAAAACCTAGAAGAGTATTTTAAAGACTAGGAAGAAAGACCCCAAATTGGGTGGTTGGTCAGTGTCAAATATTGCAGAGGAGTTAATGGCAAATAAAATATTTGTGAAAATACTACTGCTGAATTCTGTAAGCAAGGTGTCACTGGCAAACTTAAGAGCAGTAACAGTGATAAGCGAGGGCTATTCTGGAGTTCCTAAGACAGATTCTCCTAGCTGGGAAGGTGATTTTGCAAGTCAGAAGTCCCGCAACTACATAAGGCCACCAATGGCTGGATGGCATAAGCTGGTGACTTGAGTATAATTTTTGGCAGTCTTGGCTGTGATGGCACAATATCAAAAGCATTAAAATTAATAGAGCAGGTCCAAAAGCCACTAATACTGATCTCTTTCCAGAGAGATCTCAACAATGGCCAGTTTTAAGTACTAGGCAATGGAACTCCTGCTAACAGGTCTTTCTGTTTCCAGCTGCCTGTTGCTATTACAAGTGGAACTCTTCACAAGATTTTGGTCCTTTCTGTTATAGCCCTTCCTCTCCACTACTTCTAAAATCAATAAACTAAGATAGTTTACTGTTAACTGAGATAGTTACTATGCTGACTTAATTTACAGACACCTGTCAAAAGCTACATTATACACATAAGGCTACTATACAGAGTTACAGAATTCTCTAGCAGTAGCTCCTGAAGGCCAATATATCGAAACATTTTCAATTTCATGGTGAAAGGAGAAAACCAGGGAAAATGTAGTGAATTTTCAACAAAACCAAATTAAGAGTAGAGACTCAGGAAACAACTTGCTGGGCTCAACACCCAGCACCATCACTTACTAGCTATGTGACCTTTCGCAAGTTACTTAATATCTCTATACCCATTTCCTCACTTGTAAAATGGGGATAATAATAGAACCTACCTCACAGAGTTGATGTGCAGTTTAAATAAGTTAATATGTAAAAAAATATTTAAAACAATGTCTGGTACTTGGTAAATACTATATAAATGTTAACTGCTATTAAATGTTAAAGCTTGCCCTTCCATTCTGGGAGTATGTGCTTCCTAGATAGACTCCTTAGGTGTTAAAAGTATATTCTGTTAACATGAAATAAAGGTGATACTATACTGTCTTTTTTTGTATAATGTCTTTATATACACATCTGAATCACGTATATCCTCTACTGAAAAGTCAAAATGGAAGTTATTCTAATGTCCTCAAAACAATTCACCCAAAACAAAAACAAGTAAAAATGTTTTGAGTCTTGTAAAATGCATGTCAACCCCAAAGAATTTATTAACAATAACACTTACCCTATATTCAAAATCTGCAAACTCCCGGCCCCCACGACCTCCTCTGAATCCACCGCGAAATCCTCGAGGGGCAGTGAAGGTACCACCTCTGCCACCACCACGCCCTCTGCCACCACGGAAACCAAGACCTCCTCTGCCTCTGTATCCCCCACGGCCACGGTTTGGACGAAGTGGGATTCCAAATGTTTCAGCATTTAATCTTCTTTCTTCAGCCCAGGTTGGTCTCCGTTCTCTATTATAAAAGCAAATAATCTTCAGCATATCAGGTTTAAAAGAATATCCCTCAGCCAAAATATGCAGTGCTACTCCCAAATTAAGCCTAAGTAATTACTAAAGCTAATTAGAAATAAGCATCTTGGCTAGGCGTGATGGCTCACGCCTGTAATCCCAGCACTTTGGGAGGCCGAGGGGGCGGATCGCCTGAAGTCAGGAGTTCGAGACCAGCCTGGCCAAAATGGTGAAACTCGTTCTCTACCAAAAATACAAAAAATAGCTGGGCGTGGTGGCAGGTGCCTGTAATCCCAGCTACTTGGGGGGGTTGAGGCAGGAGAATCACCTGAACCTGGGAGGTGGAGGTTGCAGTGAGTCAAGATCGAGCCACTGCACTACAGTCTGGGTGACAACAGCGAAACTCCATCTCAAAAAAAAAAAAAAGCATCTAAGTTATCACGAGTTGTTCATGGCATATGAGTTCAATATGTTCCTGTAATATTCTGTTAAACTTCATGTGAACACATGACTGACATTAGTTTCTTGCAAATACACCTGATAAACATAGTAACAGCTCCAAAATCATGGAAATTCAGATATAATGAGATTGGTAATTGACTTCGCTTTCCACTCAGCCCCAAGGGAAAAGAAGGTAAAGTCAGACAGGGAGGCCTTGTCTTGGGAAGCTAGGAGATGGAAGGTGGGCCCTTAGGTCCCCATTATGTTCCTGGCCCAATCTATGGACCCGATACCAATTAACCCAAGAAGTATCTGAATTATTGCTGCTGTCATCCAGCCAATCGTGGGACTCAGAATTATGTCCATCCATGTTTATATTGAAGCAAACAACTGCCACCAGAGGGCACCAAACTTCAGCCAGGACAAGGACAAGGACAATTTGGATTGGGCAGGAGAACCTCTAGAACTGTTAGTTCCTCACACTGGGTCCTTTAATTAACCTCTCAATAATTTGCCAATTTTCTGGACCCACATTTACTACAATCTGGCAGTTTTATGGTATCAGCAAACTTCAAAGTAGATTAGCACTTCGGTTCTGGCTTCATTTGAACTGTAACATAGAGGGGTGAAAAAAAGGTCCTACTTAGACATTACCTAAATGCTTGTTTTAATTGCTAATATTCAAATATGAATATATCCTTAAACAAAAGTATATGGTTATTTCTTCTTTTGAATGAATAATTTAGAACTTTAGTATATATTTTCTTTTAGCAAATAAAACATTAAAAAATCAATTATGGCCAGGTGTGGTGGCTCACGCCTGTAATCCTAGTACTTTGGGAGGCTGATCTTGAGGCCAGGAGTTCACGATTAGCCTGGGCAACATAGCGAGACCCCCATCTCTACAAAAAAATGAAAAAAATTAGCCGGGTGGGGTGGTGTGCAACTGTAGTCCCCTCTACTGAGGCTGAGATGGGAGGATTGCTTGAGCTCAGGAGCTTGAGACTACAGTGAGCTGTGACTGCACTGCTGCTCTCCAGCCTGAGTAACAGAGTAAGACTGTCTCAAAACAAAACAATTATGGTAGTATTCATTAAACCTCGTGAATTTACATGAAACCATTTTACACTTCAATCAATATCATAAGAGCAAAAGAACAGCTTAAAAACTGTACCTATTGTCATCACAAGAAATATTATCAAAGAAGGACTTAGTTTTGTCATAATAGCAATTAGGTCCAAGTGGATCTTCTTCATCGGCATTTCCTTCACTGTTTTGGGTATCAACTCCTGAGTCTCCTTTATCTTCACCATTTACAGGCTTCTCCTGTTTCTCAAGTTTATCTTCTAAGGACAAACAGAAGCACATATCATAAAAGTCAAGACAGCTAATCTGAATTACATAAAAACACCTAATCTGAGAAACATCCGTAATTCACAGATCAAATAAGATTATTTTCTGAAAAGAAAAATCAAAGCTTACCTTTTAATTTAAGTTTATTATGAAACTCTCTGTCAATCTCTTCCTTGTTGAATTGTGCATTTGCACTTTCAAAGTCAAAGTCTTTCTCAAATTTCATTGGCCCATCTCGCCGAATACCAAATCTTCCCCTGCCACCCCGATGACCCCCACGCCCTCTCCTTGGAGCTGAAGGAGCACCTGGAGCTATGATAATAAAGAATATATACAAAGGACATTCAATATGTAATAGCTGGTTTAGCACAGATGTTGCTATTGTGCTCTTTAGATTCAACAGTCAATAACAGAAATGCTTACAGGTCTCTCTATATATTTTATTGTATTTGTATTTTTTATACAAAATAAAAAATTAAGTTTCACTAATATTTAATATGTAGACTGAGAATAGCTCACACAAAATTTCTAAACATTTGTATTTATGGAGTCCACACTCACATGTGTTACTGACAGAGTATACAGCCAGGCAAGTGTGGAGGCTTCTGCACTAAATTAATGTATGCTCCTTGAGGGCAGGGGCTTTGTTTTCCTTACTGCTATATCCCCAACACCGGCAAACTGAAGTGCCAGACACACAGTGGGTTCTCAAAATGTAGAAAGCCTTTTATGGAAAGAATAACAGGAACCAAGATTTATAGTAAGAAAAACAAACACTAATCGGCACAAATTGCAAGAAAATAGGTGTTATTTCCACATCACAGATAAAAAACAGACAAGCACCAATCCTTACTGACTCAAAACACTTCCTACTCCATCTTTACTGTGTCTCTCCAGATGGCTCTATATTATTCAAGCCTTCCTGTATCTACACATTCTCTCTCCTCTATAAAACAGTAAAATTTCAGCCAATCATAAGAGACATGATAAAGCAATACAAAGCAGCATAATTTATAGTGACAAACGTGGGAACCCAAATATCCAACACAAGAAAAATGACTAACAAGAAAAAAACAGAGGAAGAATATTTGATGTTAACTGAAAAACGCAGAACAGAAACCAGTATGAGTTTAATGATCACAATTGCGTGAAATGCTCCACACATACTGACAAGGATGAGAAGTGACTACAGGGTAACAAGATAGGTTTGCGCTGTTTGCTGAGGTTTGGCAAACTGCCTGGGTTTGAGAAAACAAACCACAAAACCCCACAGCAGCATATCCAGACATAAGTCTAGATAAGTAGGATGTTTGAAACATTCACCTCTACTATTAAAAATGCCTCAGCCACAAGCCAGAATTACACCATGATCCTTCTGTCTTAAAAAAAATGTTTTGGGGCCAGGCGCGGTGGCTCACGCCTGTAACCCCAGCACTTTGGGAGGCCGGGGCGGGCGGATCACGAGGTCAGGAGCTCGAGACCAGCCTGACCAACAAGGTGAAACCCCATCTCTACTAAAAATACAGAAACATTAGCCAGGCATGGTGGCGTATGCCTGTAATCCCACCTACCCAGGAGGCTGAGGCAGGAGAATGGCTTGAACCCGGGAGGCAAAGGCAGCAGTGAGCAGAGATCGCACCACTACACTCCAGCCTGGGTGACACAGCGAGATTCTATCTCCAGAAAAAAAAAAAAAGGTTTTGGGTATAGATGTCTGTGTCTGTAAAATCTACAAAAAAAATCTGGAAGAATATGCACTGTTCTGTTAAGGAACCTCTTTGGTGGGATGAGTTTTGAAGGGCAATGAAAGATAGTATGGCAGTTATTTTATTTTGGGAGGGGAGCTCTCTCTTTTTCTGAATAAAAAGGGTAAAATATAATGAGTCAAATTAAACAAAATTCTGTATTCCATGGCATATGTAGTCCCAGCTACTCAGGAGGGTGAGGCAGGAGAATGGCACGAACCCAGGCAGTGGAGGTTGCAGTGAGCTGAGATCGTGCCACTGCACTCCAGCCTGGGTGACAGAGGTTGACTCTGTCTCAAAAAAAAAAAAAAAAAAAAGGGGGGGGGGATATAAAAAAAAAAAAATATATATATATATAAATGTAGAGGAGAAGAGTACATATACATCTAAAAATATCATATCTAGGTTTATAAAATTAAGCGAAAGATCATTTTTCAATCATTTTCTAAATAAGGTAGATTATACATTCCCTTTTTAATTTAGAAGAGTTGTAAAATTATAATTTATTTTCCATTAATAAATTTGAAAATATTAATAAAATGAATGATTTTAGAATGTTATATATTACAAAACAGATAAAGAAAATATAAAACCTTATTAAATCAATAATCATAAAAGAAAACTACAGCTCTTAAACAACTGATTCAAAAACAGGATCTGGGCTTAATTTTTTTTTTTTTTTTGACAGACTCTTGCTCTGTTGCCCAGGCTGGAGTGCAGTGGTGCGATCTTGGCTCACTACAACCTCGCCTCCCGGGTTCAAGTGATTCTCCTGCCTCAGCCTCCCGAGCAGCTGGGACTACAGGCGTGTGCCACCACACCCAGCTAATTTTTCTATTTTTAGTAGAGACAGGGTTTCACCGTATGGCCAGGCTGGTCTCAAACTCCTGACCTCGTGACCTGCCCGCCTCGGCGTCCCAAAGTGCTCAGATTACAAGTGTGAGCCACCGTGCCTGGCCTCTGGGCTTAATTTTAATAAGGAAACGTTTCAAACTTGTAACATGAAGAAAATTCCATTCCCAAAGGCATAGAAAACAATGAAAACCAATTTTATAATCCTAACTTGAAACTGACACAAAACATAAAAACCACAAAAGTAGAAGCCATAGGAAAATGTAAATATAAACGAACAAATCCTTCTAGCAGGAAATACTCAAGAACATATTAAAAGATAACTGCCTGACTGGGTGCGGTGGCTCACGCCTATAATCCCAATACTTCGGGAGGCTGAGGTGGGTGGAAAATAAGGTCAGGAGTTTGAGGCCAGCCTGGCCAACATGGCAAAGCCGTTTCTACTAAAAATACAAAAATTAGCTGGGTATGGTGGCACGCGGCTGTAATCCCAGCTACTAGGGAGGCTGAGGCAGGAGAATTACTTGAACCCGGGAGGCGGAGCTGCCGTGAGCTGAGATCACACCACTGCACTACAGCCTGGGTAACAAGAGTGAAACTCCATCTCAGAAAAAAAAAGGCCTACCACTAAGTAGAATTTTTTTCCAGAAAAGTAAAATTTTTTTTTTTTTGAGACAGTCTGGCTCTGTCGCCTAGGCTGGAGGGCAGTGGAGCAATCTCGGCTCACTGCAAGCTCCACCTCCCCAGTTCACGCCATTCTCCTGCCTCAGCCTCCTGAGTAGCTGGGACTACAGGCGCCCGCCACTGCGCCCGGCTAATTTTTTGTATTTTTAGTGGAGACGGGGTTTCACCATGTTAGCCAGGCTGGTCTCGAGCTCCTGACCTTGTGATCCGCCCGCCCCGGCCTCCCAAAGTGCTGGGATTACAGGCGTGAGCCACCGTGCCGGGCCCAGAAAAGTAAAATTTTAAAAAATCTTTTTATTTTAAAGTAATTATAGAAAAGAAAAATTGAAAAACTAGTTCAGAGTCGTCCCTTGTGCCCATCACCCAACTTCCCAAACTCCAACAGTCACATCTTATATAATTATGGTACATTATCGAAACCAAGAAACCGACACAGGCACAATCTAATTAACTAAACTACAGACCTTGCTCAGATGTCACCAGTTTGTACATGTACTCATTTTTTGGTATGTCTTTATGCATAGTTCTATGATGTTCTACCATATATAGATTTGCAAAACCACCACCACAATCAAGATAAAGGACTGTTCTGTCACCACAGTGACACTCCCCTGTGCTCCTCCTTTACAGTCACAACCCCCGCCTTTCATTTTTTTATAGTAATTATGTATCATATATTTAAAATATTCTCCCTGTTGAGAAGCATAGAATATGACTTTTAGATCCAAGAACTTACCTACTTGTCTCTTGCTATCATTTCTGAGTTGCTCATTTTCTGGCCTTGAAACTTTGTGTACTTCAGCTACAGAAGAAGACATGCAAAGTGCCAAATCAACTCAGGGCACATCATCAAAAACTTCCATAGTTAGAAATGCAAACAAACAAACCAAAAAACCCAAAACAAAGCCTGTGCAATGTCCAAAAAACTATACCCACACCACCACCACTTTGAGTCAAATTTGAAAGACCAAACATTCTATCATATTCAGTTTAATTTTCTGGGATCATTCACATGAAGTAAATCCTTCTAATGAAAATAAAGTGAGTGGAAAACATTGATCAGTCAATTAAGGAACAGTAAACAGCTAAAGTTCTACCTCGCCTGTGCTCCTGATTCTCTCCTGCCTTTTGGCTGGCAGATGGCAAAGGCCTGGTTGATACAGGACTCCTTCTCCCAACAGCTGCTGGAGCAGGTACGTGGGCTGAGGCGGTCTGCACTGCTTGTTCCATGGTTGGGCTTTTTCTCAAAGGGTCTAACTGAGGGCTTGAGCGACCTAAAATGTAACCAAAAGATAAGAAACTACCCTATTGGGGATTTCAAAATAATCTAGACCCTAAAAAAAATTGTCCAGAGTTTTATTTCTACCAATTCAAACCCTTAGCACGAATTTGAATTAATCCACTTATCAGACCAGATATTAAGAATGGTATCCTTAGTGGGCTTGTCATTAGGTTAAAAATAAAAAATAATAATAATTTAAAAAAAACTTCAACAGCTTCAAAACAACTCCCTCCCCCTCACAATTTTATCTGTTATTTCTACTTAGCGGAAGAGTTTACATCCAAAAAAAAAAAATTGCTGCCAGGTACGAGATTCCCTAGAATTATCAAAGGTCATGTTGTAGTCAGGTCAAACACAGGCTTTCGCCAATGACAACCATAAGACTATGGTGACTTGTTTTAATCTTTCTTAGTACTTTCTGTAGATGACTAAAACAATACCTTTACATCTATCTACAGGTATTAACTCCATTAAATTTCTATTATAAGAAAGTAAAGGGCCAGGCGCAGTGGCATATGTCTGTAATCCTAGTCCTTTGGGAGGCTGAAGCAGGAGGATCGCTTGAGCCCACGATTTCAAGACCAGCCTAGGCAACATGGCGAAACCCTGTCTCTACTGAAAATACAAAAATTAGCCAGGCGTGGTGGCGCGTGCCTGTGTTCCCAGCTAGTCAGGAGGCTGAGATGGGATAGCTTGAACCCGGGAGGCAGAGGCTGCAGTGAGCCGAGATTGTGCCACTGCACTCTAGCCTAGGTGACAGAGCAAGGCCCTGTCTCATAAATAAATAAATAAATAAAGTAAAGTAAAGTAAAAGAACTACAAAGTTAGGTGAAGTTCTTTAATGCTTTAGGGGCTTGGGTAATTAAACATAAAAACTAAAAGGCCAGCAAAAAAACAAACAAACAAAACCAAAAAACAAACAAAAAAAACCCTTCAGATAATTACACAGTAGCCATACTCATTCCTTGCCTTTTAAAAGAACTCTTGGCAAGTTTTTGCTTAATATGGGGTTTGGCTGGGCGCGGTTGCTCACACCTATAATCCCAGCAATTTGGGAGGCTGAGGTGGGCAGATCACTTGAGCTCAGGAGTTCGAGACCAGCCTGAACAACATGGCGAAAGCCTGTCTCTACAAAAAAAATACAAAAATTAGCCAGGTGTGGTGGCACATGCCTGTAACCTCAGCTACTCAGGGGGCTGAAGTGGGTGGATTGCTTGAGCCTGGGAGGCAGAGGTTGTAGTGAGCCGAGATCGGTCCACTGCATCCAGCCTGGGTGACAAAGCTAGACTCTGTCTCAAAAAATACAAAAATAAAAGAGCCAAAACAAAAAATGGGGTTTGTACTTATACATTATATTTTTCCTTTTATGAGGTCGCCTGGTCACAGCATGAACTGAAGAATGTAACATCGGGTGCTCCCATCATGCTTTCTGTCCTGATAATGTTTGCTGTACATCTCTGCTTAGGCACTCACATCTCATAATTATTCCAAAATATAATGTTTTGCTTAAAAAAAAAATGCTCATTTCATGTAAAAAAAATCCCCCAAATATGTTGCAAATGTTACTGTCCATCTGTGAATATTTGCAGGTGTCAAACAACTGGTGAGTGCTGACAATGCATTATTATGTACCTAGATGATTCAGGGATAATTTATTAGTAATATTTCCCCAATTTATGATTATCTAAAGTATGCAATTACAAATGTGCAATACCATTTCAGCCATTAATGGCAAAGTTAGCCAAATAAATGATCATTTATCAAAACCCAGAAACCGACACAGGCACAATCTACTTAACATTTCAAAATTAAGTTACCACTAATAGAAGCATTACAATTTTTCCACTGGATTATAATGGGAAATCATGGTTTATATAAGTTTTGACCTATGAAAAAAAATTTTATAATCACTTATAAAACACATATTGTTTTGTTTTTGTTTTTTAGGGACAGGATAGGGTCTTGTTCTGTCGCTCTGGCTGGAGTGCAGTGGCGCAATCACAGCTCGCTGCAACTTCTAACTCCTGGGACCCAATGATCTTCCTGCCTCAGCCTCTTGAGTAGCTAGGACTATAGATGTGTGCTACCACACCTTGCTAATTTTTTTTATTTCATGTGTCTTCCTGAAAAAGCCTACTGCTACAGTTAATTTTATGGTACTACATTAAATCATCTTATAAGTTTATAAAACTTCTTTATCAAGGCTTTTGAGAAAAGATCCTATGGCTCACAAGTACTACAGAAGTACAAGCAATGGGGCAATCGGAGCAAGTACAGAAACATTTTTTGTGTACTTAAAAAGCCTTTTCACTATTAAGGCCTACTAATCATCATGATGCCAGTTTTGTTATAAACAGGGAAATACAGGTGATACTGTGATACTGGATACATTATTAGGAATAAATCCAGAAGTGATTTCTGCATATTATAGACACACTCCCTTGAGCTATCTTCACAATCTTATCACACTTAAAAGAAAATTCTATGAATTT
Source organism: Pan troglodytes (assembly GCF_028858775.2). Lineage (NCBI taxonomy): Eukaryota > Metazoa > Chordata > Mammalia > Primates > Hominidae > Pan > Pan troglodytes. Next base: position 37,317,768 of record NC_072418.2, on the reverse strand, counting down.
AAATTTTGTGAAATTCAGCAATTTTAGTTGATAAAACTTAAATGCAAACTCTTAGGACTTGTCATTTGTCATAACTTTATGTAAATACACCTCTTTCTTTTAATAAACACATACTTCAAAATTTTTAACATTTTAATCTATTTAAAATTTATATATTTTTTGGTGCTCAGTATGAGGGAAAGAATCTAGAGTGACTTTCTCCAAATGATCAGGCAACATTATTAATTGGAACAGACAGCCTTCTCTCCACTAATTTAAAATAATACCTTTATCATCTACTAAATTCTTTTAAGATGAATTCTTGCTCTGTTGCCTAGGCTAGTGTGCAGGGCCGCAATCACAGCTTGCTGCCACCTTGACCTCCTGGGCTCAAGCAATCCTCTAGCTTCAGCCTCTCAAGCTGATAGGCGCACACATCACGCCCAGCTAATTTTTAATTTTTTTAGAGACAGGGTCCTGGTATGTTGCCCAGGCTAGTCTCAAATCCCTGGCTTCCATCTTGAACTCGCAAAATGTTAGGGTTTCAGGCATGAACCACTGCACCCAGGATAAATTCTTATTTATACTCGGATCTGTTTCTGCCTGCCTATTGCTTTCTATTCATCTCTTTCTTTTTTCCTGCATTGCTACATTTTATTATCATGTCAGTAAACCCATTACTTTTATTTTTCAAATATGACCAGCCACACTTCCATGTTTATTTTAAAGATAATCTGTTTTACTAAGTTCTCCTACTATTCTATTTGCATTGATTTTTAATTAATTTACAATAAATTTGGTAACTATGAGGAGTAAAGTCTTCCCAACATCTTTTTTTTGGAGGGGGGACAGGGTCTTGGTTCTGTCGCCCAGGCTGGAGTGAGGTAGTGCAGTTAGGGCTCACTACAGCCTCGGCCTCCTGGGCTCAAGTGATCCTCCTGTCTCAGCCTCTTGAGTAGCTAGGACCACAGGTGTCCACCATCATACTCTGCTTATTTTTAAAATTTTTTGGTAGAGATGAAGTTTCACTACGTTGCCCAGGCTGGTCTCAAACTTGTGGGCTCAAGTGATCATCCTGGCTTTGCCTCCCTAAGTGCTGGTACTGTTCTTGTTCTTCTATCTAGGAATAAGATATGTTTTTTCCATTACATGCAACTTTTATGTCCCTGTCTTACATTATTTATCATAGAAGTTGGTCATATTTCTTAGTATGACCAACTTATTTCTTATTATATATTTTGTATACAATTTCTATTTTGCATTACTGTAATCATCTTTTCTCCTCATTACATAATCAATGGATTAGGCTTTAGGACTATTAATTTTTTTTTTTTTTAAGATGGAGTCTCGCTCTGTCGCCCAAGCTGGAGTGCAGTAGCGTGATCTCGGCTCACTGCAACCTCTGCCTCCCGGGTTCTCCCACCTCAGCCTCCTGAGTAGCTGGGATTACAGGTGCACGCCACCATGCCCGGCTAATTTTTGTATTTTTAGTAGAGATGGGGTTTCACCATGTTGGTTGGCCAGGCTGGTCTCGAACCCCTGACCTCAGGCGATCCGCCTGCCTTGGCCTCCCAAAGTGCTGGGATTACAGGCATGAGCCATCGTGCCTGGCCAGAACTATTGACTTTTGTATATTTAATTTACATTTTGCCTGTGCCTAATTTAAGTTCCTTATTAGTTCTCATTCTTCATGAATAATGCTAATTTCAATATTTATGCTTCTTTTTCATGTGTTCCTGATTTAACTAAAAATTCCAGAATAGGCCGGGCACTGTGGCTCATGCCTATAATCCCAGCACTTTGGGAGGCCAAGGTGGGTGGATCACTTGAGCCCAGGAGTTCCAGACCAACCTTGGCAACATGGCGAAACCCCATCCCTACAAAACTAGCTGGTGGTGCTTGCTTGTGATCTCAGCTAATTGGGAGGATGGCCTGAGCTCAGGAGGTAGAGGCTGCAGTGAGCCATGATCACACCACTGCATTCCAGTCTGGGAGACAGAGCAGGACCCTATCTCAAAAAACAAACAAACAATCTTTAGAATGTTTAAAAATTAAGCAAGTAGGCTGGACGCAGTGGCTCACATCTACAATCCCAGCACTTTCGGAGGCCAAGGCAGGTGGATCACTTGAGGTCAGGAGTTTGAGACCAGCCTGGCCAACATCAGGAAACCACATCTCTACCAAAAATACAAAAAAATGAGCTGGGCGTGGTGGCACGTGCCTGTAATCCCAGCTACTTGGGAGGGTGAGGCAGGAGAATCACTTGAACCTCGGAGGTGGAGGTTGCAGTGAGCTGAGATTGTGCCACTGCACTCCAGTCTGGGTGACAGAGCAAGACTCCATCTTAAAAGAAAAAAAAAGAAGAAAAAAATTAAGCTAATCAATATGAGTAACAGTAAGAACTATTTCAAAATATCTTAAGTGAAATACATAAGATTATGTTTAGCATTGAATTTTTACCCTTAATAGCTTTTTAAAATACTGTCTTGTGACTATAGGTCTTTCTGAAATGACTTAACATTGTTTTACTTAAAAACAAAACAAAACAAAAACCATTCATATAAAGCAATGAGCCAAAAATACCCATTTCTAAAGTGCATAAAAATAGATAAGGAAAAGCCGAGCATGGTGGCACAAGGCTGTAGCCCCAGCTACTGGGGAAGCTAAGGTGGGAGGCTTGTTTGGGGCCAGGTGTCCAAGGCTGCAGTGCACTATGATCACATCTGTAAATAGCCACTGCATTTCAGTTTGGGCAGCACAGTGAGACCTATCTTTAAAAAAAAAAAAAAAAAAGCCAGGCCCAATGGCTCACGCCTGTAATCCCAACATCCCAACACTTTGGGGAGGCCAAGGCAAATGGATCGCTTGAGCCCAGGAGTTCGAGACCAGCCTGGGCAATACAGGGAGACCTCATCTCTAATAAGTAAATAAAAGAAAGAAAAAGATTAAGAAAAAAGGAAGAAACAAAGATAAGAATAAAAGGTATGGATAACCATTTAAAATTATGAGACTGGCTGGTTGAAGAGCAGAATCTTAAGAAATAAAACAATCCTTTAAGAAGCTTATTAAAATATAAATCCTCAGGCTCCAGGCATTCTGATGTATAAGTCTCAGGATTTAAATTTTTAAGAAGCACCCCAGATGATTCAGTTGTGGGTAGCCTACACTGAGAACCACTACTCTCCATCCTGTGAGGATGTTAGGGAAAATGTAACAGCATAATACAGTTTTTTTCAGATGATATTTCCAATTCATCTTGGATAGCTCAACTTTAATGGTGAGTATGAGCCTAATTTGATATATTTAAGTGTTACATACAAGTTATATAATTGCTTTGCAAAAAAAGTCCAACTTAGAGAATGCTCAGCACTTCAGTTTCATGATCTAAGAACTGTAATAAGTCTAAATAGTGAGTCATTCAATAATATATTCATTGCAATACAGCGATTTGGAGAAAAATTTTAAAAGAGCCAAACAGAAATTATACACGTGATTTACAAGCTGCAAAAGCTCTTACATTCAGAAAGACAAAAACCACTATAAAAGTTTAGAATGGAAATATTTTAGGGATGAGATAGCTTACCTTGAGATAACTGTGTTTTTAGAGATCTTGTATCCTGTGTAAAGGCAGAACCAACCGCACTACTTTGGGGTAAGGTACCACTGTTTGATGTTTCTGTTCCAAAGGATGTCAAAGAGCTTCCAGCTTAAAGAGATGTTTTTAAATGATAAAAAAATTTTAAAAAATGTTTGACATTATTCAATGATATAAAGTAATGCAGCATTTTAATGATGGTAATTGTCTACCTCTCCCCCCAGCATCTGTACAAATTAATAATCTTGGAAATTAAAGTGTACTGAATAGTTTGGGAATTTTATGGCAATATGGAGGGCAGGGGAAGGGGGAGCCAATATACTGTCCACTATCCTTGGATGCAAGCAATGTTTATAACACATGGAGTGCTGTCCTAGGCAGTTATGCAGATGGGACAGCAAGGACCCATACCAACTAGAGAAGTAGCAGAAATGGTACATTCAACACCAACATTAAGGTTCAATGATTCTAATACTAAGTATCTGGACAAACAGCCAAATCAGCAGACAGGTTTACGAGGAGCTTTTTTAGCATTTCCAAGGCAATAGACAATGCATTGACTCTGGTTTCAATGCTTCCCCTTAAGATAGGACTGTGAGGCTGCATTCTGCCTAAAGCAGCTGCAAAAAGTTCTGGCAATATGAGTAAAAAAGTCCCTAGAAAGGGCCCAATTCTCTGCCATACTAGGTTATATCAAATTTCTTCTCTAAGTTTCTACAGTACTTAGGGATCATTCACTTTTGATATACTGTGCTCTTTCCTTGGTATTTCATCTAAGCAGGTTTTCACTGTATTTCAACAGTACCTCCCCCTTCCACAACCTCTAAATCCAACCTAAAGATGGTAGTCAGAGTGATTCTTTACAAAATATAAATATAATAACATTATCGTGCTTTAGACCTTCTGATGGCTTCCACTGTCCTCAAGATGAAAGTTCAAACTATTCACTTCAGTTAATAAAACCTACCTCTTCTCTCAACATTTTCTATATTTTCACCAGTCTAGCCCACAGCAGAAGTTTATCCTTCTGCTCCTAAAACACATGAAGATTACAATCATGCCCCTTGCAATTTGCTCATTTTCAGGTTAGTCAACTCCAGTCCCTTCAACCATTACTCACTTCACATGGTCTTTAGGACACTCTCCCCTTCTTTTCTTGGACTCCTAATTTAATGAATTCTATTTGTTCTTATCCCTCTTAAAATGTGGCTTTAGGGCCGGGCGCAGTGGCTCACACCTGTAATCCCAGCATTTTGGGAGGCCGAGGTGGGCAGATCACGAGGTCAGGAGTTCAAGACTGGCCTGACCAATATGATGAAACCTCGTCTCTACAAAAATTCAAAAATTAGCTGGGCGTGGTGGCGCATGCCTGCAGTCCCAGCTACTCAGGAGGCTGAGGTAGGAAAATTGCTTGAACCTGGGAGGTGGAGGTTGCAATGAGCCAATATTGGGCCACTGTGCTCCAGCCTGGGTGACAGAGTGAGACTCTGTCTCAAAAAAAAAAAAAAAAAAAAAAAAAAATGTGGCTTCAGAAAGCAGCACAGTATCTTAGACAAGGGGAGCCACTGGGACTCCCTTGGAGGTGCAGTCCAGTCTGGCTGCAGCTCCAGTAAGCTCAGGAGAAGCCTAACACAACTTCCCACAATATCCCGGTAATGTGGGGACTAGCGCTTTCAAGAATTCTGTGGGGAGTAGAACCCATCCAGTTATTTCTAGTATTCCTGGGTGATGACCAAGACATCAGCCACTTTGACGTATATTTGCATCTCCAGGCTGCTCTGTGTTTCCTCACCTGGCTTGGCCTCCCATTGCTTGTCCTCTGGATTACGCATTCAATGGTTAGAGCAAATCTCTTCCGTGAGTTCCTGATCATGCCACACCCCCCTCGCTCTACTCCAATTCTACTACCAATTTATGTCTATAATCTATTCCAAATTATTTTTAATTTATAGTTTAAGCCAGGGGTCAAGTTTTATTTTTTCCACAGATAACCAGCTGCTGCAACACCTCTTGTTAAAACAATGTCTTTTCTCTCCATTGAACTGTCTTGGTACTCTGTTTTAAGTATCTGAGTGGGTCTATTTCTGGATTCTCTATTCTTTATTCCTGGTCTGTTAACGTGGTAAGTTACAACTGATTTTCAAATGTTGCAGCTTCGCAGTCCTGAGATAAACCTTTGTCATCATATACAATCCTTCTTCTGAAGTGCTGGCTTTTACATCTAATAAACATTACTACGTTTATGTTCATGGGGGACAATGATCTATAATTTTCTTGTAACGATCTAGTCACAGTTGGTATTTCAGTTATTTGGCCTTGGTTATAGGGTCAGCAAATATTTCCTCTTCCTCTATTCTCTGAATTTTCTTTTTTTCTTTTTGAGATGGAGTCTTGCTCTGTCGTCAGGCTGTAGTGCAGTGGCGCGATCTCAGCTAACTGTAACCTCCGCCTCCTGGGCTCAAGCGATTCTCCTGCCTCAGCCTCCCGAGCAGCTGGGACTACAGGCGTGCGCCACCATGCCCAATTTTTTTTTTTTTTTTGTATTTTTAGTAGAGACAGGGTTTCACCATGTTGGCTGGGCTGGTCTCGATCTCCTGACCTCGTGATCTGCCCACCTCGGCCTCCCAAAGTGCTGGGATTACAGGTTTGAGCCACCGTACCCAGTCTTTTTTTACTTTTTAAGAGACAGGGTTTTGCTCTGTTGCCTTGGCTGGAGTGCAGTGGCACAATCATGGCTCACTGCAGCCTTGAACTCCTGGGCTCAAGAGATCCTTTTCTGCATCAGCCTCCTGAGTTACTGGGACTACAGGCATGCATCATGGTGCATAGCTATCTGAAAGAGTTTGTGTAAGATTAGTAAAAATTATTTCTTCCCTAAATGTTTGGTAGAATGTAACAGTAAACAGTCTAGAATTTTCTTTCTGGGTGATTTTAAATTACTGTTTCAGTTTCATTAGAAGATATAGAGATATTGAGATTTTATTTCCTCTTGTGTTGGTTTGCTATTTTTCAAGAAATTTGCCCACTTCATCCAAACTATCACATTTGTTGACATTCATATATTCCCATATTATTCTTTTAAGGTCTATACTGACGTCTACTCTTTCATTCCTGGTATTGGCAACTTGCTTGGTTGTTCTTTCTTTCCTTAGTCAGTTTTGTTAGGGACTTATCAATCTTATAAAATAAAAATAAGAAATAAAAAAACCCACCCAAAACAAACTCTTGACTTTGCTGATAATATAATCTATTTCTATTTCATTGATTTCTGCTCTTATCTTTTTATTTTCTTCCCCCTCTACTACTTTTGGAATAATTTTCTTTCATTTTTTTTCCTAGCTGTCCCCTGGCGTCCTCACCAACTTTTCTTAGAGACATGGTCTCACTCTGTCACCCAGGCTAGAAGGCAGTGGCACAATCATAGTTCACTGCAACCTTGAACTGCTGGGCTCAAGGAATCCTCCCACTTCAGCCTCCCAAGCAGTTAGGACTAAGGGCATTCACCACCATGCCCAGCTAACCATTTTTCCTAGTATTTTTTTTTTTTTTTTTTTTTTGTGAGACGGAGTCTTGTTCTGTCGCCCAGGCTGGAGTTCAGTGGTGTGATCTCGGCTCACTGCAACCTCCGCCTCCCGGGTTCAAGCGTTTCTCCTGCCTCAGCCCCCTGAGTAGCTGGGATTACAGGCACCTGCCATCATACCTGGCTAATTTTTGTATTTTTGTAGAGATGGGGTTTCACCATGTTGGCCAGGCTGGTCTCGAACTCCTGACCTCAGGTAATCTGCCCGCCTTGACCTCCCAAAGTGCTGGGATTACAGGTGGGAGACACCACACCTGGCCCTTTCCTAGCTTCTTAAACTGGTAGCTTAAAGCACTGATTTTAAAAATTCTTATTTTCTTTTCCTTTTTATTTGAGACAAAGTCTTGCCCTGTAACCCAGGCTGGAGTGTAGTGACGTCATCTTGGCTCACTGCAACCTCTGCCTCCCCAGCTCAAGTGATTCTCCTGCTTCCGCCTCCCAAATAGCTGGGACTACAGGCGCATGCCAAGACGCCTGAGTAATTTTTGTATTTTTAATAGAGACGGGTTTTTATCACATTGACCAGGCTGGTCTTGAACTCCTGACCTCAAGCGATCTGCCCATCTCAGCCTCTCAAAGTGCTGGGATCATAGGCATGAGCCATTGCGCCCAGCCGAAAATTCTTGTTTTCTAATACATGTATTTAAAGCTATGAAAATTTTTCTAAACACTGTTTTAGCTACACCCACAAACTTTCTGGTCATTAAATTGAAAATAAAATTTTTTTAATTTAATTTTTTCTTTTTAGAGAAAAGGTCTAGCTCTGTCACCTTTCCTGGAGTGCAGCGGCAGAATCACAGCTCACTGCAGTCTTGAATTCCTGGGCTCAATCAAATCTCCCACCCCAGCCTCCTGAGTGCTAGGACTACAGGTATGTACAACCACACCCAGCTACTTAAATTTTTTTTTTTTTTTTGCAGAGACAAGGTCTCCCTATGTTCCCCAGGCTGGTCTTGAACTCCTGGCCTCAAGTGATCCTCCCACCTTGGCCACCACCCAAAGTGCTGGGATTACAGGTGTATGCTATCACATCTGGTCTAGATTTAAAATATTCTCTAATTTCCCTTGTAAATTCTCCTCTGATCCATTAGTGATTAACAAGTTTACTTGATACCAAATTATCTGGGGATTTTTCAAGTTAACTTTATTAATTTCAAGTTTATTTTGTGGTTTAATAATATACCATGTATGATTTTATTCCTTTTGGAATTTAGTGTGACTTATTTTATGGTCCAGCATTTGGTCTATATTGTTGAGCAGTTCATGTCTACTTAAAACAATATTCTGCAATTGTTGGGTATACTGTTTTATAAAAGTTACACATTTAGGACTGTTGTATCTTCTTGAGAACTGATCCTTATCTTTACGAAGAACGCCCCCCCAACCTTTACCTCTGGAAGAAATCCTGATCTTTAAGCTCCTTTGTCTGATATTAATGTATGCTACACACTTTTCTTGTTATTGCTGATTGCTGTTTGTATGGTATACCTTTTTCTATTCTTTCACTTTCAGTGCATTTCTTATAAACATAATATAGTTGGGCCTTGTCTTTTTTTTTTAATTCAGTCTGACACTCTCTGCCTTTTAACTGGAATGTTTAATTCCTTCACATTTTACCAAAGTAGATCTTTAACAATCTTTCTTTCTTTTTTTTTTTTTTTGAGACAGGGTCTCGCTCTGTTGCTCAGGCTGGAGTACAGTGGCATGATTTCAACTCACTGCAACCTTCATCTCCTGGGTTCCAGGGATTCTCCTGCCTCAGCCTCCTGAGTAGCTGGGATTACAGGCGCACGCCACCAAGCCCGGCTCATTTTTTTTGTATTTTTAGTAGAGACAGGGTTTCACTGTGTTGGCCAGGCTGATCCTGAACTCCTGACCTCAAATGATTCACTCGTCTCAGCCTCCCAAAGTGCTGGGATTACAGGCCTGAGCCACTGTGCCTGGTCTGATCTTTAACAATCCTTAGTTTAACATCCATAATGGTTGAAACACCCCCCTGGCTTTATGCTAACTGTAAAGTTCGTAAGCATCTCTTCAAGGCTTCATCACTCAGTGATTAAAAATTAGTCTCTACAAAACACTGGAGACCTAAGAGAACCATCCTCCAATATGGTTTGGCTATTTAATCAACTAAAATGTACCCACTGATGGTCTATTCAGCCAATACTCCTCCATCTGGCACATAAGATTATAAGACTTAAACAATCAACTGGAGTAAATATAACAGAAAAAATATCTAATTGCTCCATGTTTCTTCACTGTAATCCTTGCTATAGAATTACTTTAAATAGCTGGTCAATCTATACCTTTCACTGTTTCTATGAATCCTTTTTCTCACTGCAGCAGTAAGCTCTTGCTACTGTTCAGTGGTAACACAGGGAAATACTGTTTTGGTGCTTCATTTATTGTGAGATGTTTAATTTTTCCAAGAGTTCAGAAATTAAGGCCAGTAATGATCTAATCTCTTACACATAAGAATTATTTTTGCATCAGTTTTAAGAAAAGTCCGCCAGGCGCGGTGGCTCACGCCTGTAATCCTAGGACTTTGGGAGGCCGAGGCGGGCGGATCACGAGGTCAGGAGATCGAGACCATCCTGGCTAACACGGTGAAACCCCGTTTCTACTAAAAAAAAAAATACAAAAAATTACCCGGGCGTGGTGGCGGGCATCTGTAGTCCCAGCTACTCGGGAGGCTGAGGCAGGAGAATGGCGTGAACCAGGGAGGTGGAGCTTGCAGTGAGCGGAGATGCGCCACTGCACTCCAGCCTGGGCAGCAACAGAGTGAGTCCTTTAATTCTACCTGGTATATTATTCTTCTCAATGTATGAGAGTATATATTCTTCATATACTTGCCAAGAGTATGCATATAATCAAGCTTTTGAGTTTTTGCCAAACTGATAGTGAGAAATGGTGTCTCAGTGTAGATTTAATTTGCATGTTTTTCACTATAAGCAAGATTTTTTTTTTTTTTTTGAGACACAGTCTGGCTCTGTTTCCCAAGCTGGAGTGCAGTGGCGTGCTCTTGGTTCATTGCAACCTCTACCTCTCAGGCTCAAGCAATCCCCCCACCTCAGCCTCTGGAGCAGCTGGGATTACAGGAGTGTGCCACTATGCTTGCCTAATTTTTTTTTTTTTTTGTAGAGCCAGGGTTTAGCTATGTTGCCCAGGCTGGTCTCCAACTCCTGAGCTCAAGCAATCCTCCTGCCATGGCCTCCCAAAGTGCTAAGGTCTTTGTACTCCAGGCTGGGCAGCAGAGCAGGACTCAGTCTCAAAAACAAAACAAAGCAAAGCAAAACAAAAACCAAACCAACCAACCAAATGGAAAAAAAAAAAAAAAAAAAAAACTTACTAAAAAGCAATAATAAGGGTGGGCATGGTGGTTCCCAACACTTTGGGAGGTGGAGGCAGGCAGACTGAACCCAGGAGTTCGAGATCAGCCTGGATAACATGCTGAGATGCTGTGTTTACCAAAAATACAAAAATTAGCTGGGCATGATGGCATATGCCTGTAGTCCCAGCTACTAGGGAGGTTGAGACGAGAGGACTGCTTGAGCCCAGAAGGTCTAGGCTGCAGCGACCCGTGGTTGTGCCACTGTACTCCAGCCTGGATGACAGAAAGAGACCCTGTCTCAAAAAATAAATAAATAAAAATAAAAAGCAATAGTAATAACACATGAAAACGTAAATATATAAAAATTTTCTCATCAAATAGCAATACTGTGATCCAGATTCATTTACATTTCCTTTTAAAATCAGAATACTAGGAATCAAAAATGAAAAGAGGCCTAGCTTAAAATGTGGTTTACTTTGTGCCAACAAAAGCTAAATTTGGCTGGGCATGGTGGCTCACGCCTGTAATCCCAGCACTTTGGTAGGCTGAGGCGGGCGGATCAAGAGGTCAGGAGTTTGAGACCAGCCTGACCAACATGGTGAAACCCTGTCTCTACTAAAAATACAAAAATTAGCTGGGCGTGGTGGCGCATGCCTGTAACCCCAGCTACTCAGGAGGCCGAGGCAGGAGACTCGCTTGAACCTGGGAGGAGGGGGCTGCAGTGAGCTGAGATCGCACCACTGCACTCTAGCCTGGATGACAGAGCAAGACGCCATCTCAAAAAACAAGCTAAATTTAAGTTAATTCCTTTTCTGAAAAACATCTGTTACCCTGACCAATGCCACAGCTTTCCTCTTCCTCATTTGGTAACTTCTAACACTTAGTTTTCTAATTAGCCACTCCACAAATTATCCTAACCAATATGGAAATCAATTAATCAAAAATAATCTGACCCTGCAAAAATTACTCTACTGACATGGAAAATGCCAGTAAAATCTTCTACTTTTGTGACACCCAAGTAATAAACCAACAACCCACAATAATATTAAAATTAGATTAAAATATTTATAAAAGCATTTCACAACGACAAAATACTCTGATTAGAAAGTAAACCTTGAAGAATGGCAGAAGCAATAGTTACTATACAGATACTACGTGCTTGATCCTGTTCAAATTTCTGAACATAATTAGTTACATAAACTTCATGGTAACACAAGAAGTATAATGATGATCTCAAAGTCAGTTAACTATGTAATTTAGTCAAAGGAGCCTCAAAAAGGATAATACAATTTGCAATCATTCCTTACTTGAATCCCCAGGAAAGGATTCTAAGTTATAGTTAACATACAGTATATCTTGATTTAACATGAATAAATAACATTGATCTTACTACTGGATTTGGAAATTTATGGACCAAAGTTACACTATTTCACCTAAAGTAAGTCTAAAAGGAATTAATTTTTAATTATGAAAAATGTCAAACCTATGTTAAAATTGAAGGAGTATACAGAATATCAATATATTCCTCACCTAGACTCATCAACTGTTAACATCTAACCAAACCCACTCTGTTTCTCCATCTTTATACCTTAATATGCACATTTTTCTTTTGTTTAGAGAGGCTAAAATCAATTTGGCCCTTTTACTTTTAAATACTTCAAAACCACCTCCCCCAAACAAAAACACTTTCCCATATGATTAACCAGAAAATTAACAGTAATAACAAAATCCAACAATTAGTCCATACTCAAAAGTTCCTTAGTAGTCCCTAAAATGTTCTTCACACCAACTTTTTAAGTTTTCTTTTTCTCCCCTGCAGGAAACAAACACGCCAACTTTTTAAAAGCCCAGTATTCGATTCTATATTACATTTGGATGTTATGTCTCTTCAGTCTTTGCCAGCCTAAAGCAGTTCTGCTGCCTCTCTCCATTCTTTGTAATATTGAATCTTTTGAAGAGTGTGGATAACTGTCTCGCAAAACAACCCACCTTCTGGATATATAAGCCCATTTCTTCAAAATTAGATTCTGCATTTTCAGCAAGAATCCCACAAAGGTGATATTATGTTTTGCCCCCCACCCCAATCATCACAACAGGAGACACATAATTGTTCATGGCAATGCTAAACTTGAGCACTCGACGAAGCTGGTAACCACCAGATGTCTGTGTTACAAGGGTACATTTTTCCCCCTTTGTAAATTGTGGGATGATACTTTAAGACCACCTTAATATGCTGTCCTAACACCTTTCACCCAATGACTTCAGCATCTAATGATAATCCTCGCTAATTATTATACTGAGATTAGAAAATGGCAATTTTCTTTATCTACCACTGCTTCTACTTATTAGCAGGCATTTTTATATGAAAAAAGTATGTCTTTTCCTTTGTTTTTCAATGGGCCCTTGTTCCTTTTAGTGGGGAGTGGTATTTAGAAACTAAGAGCTGAGTCTACATGTGTCCCTTGCTACGGGGTTTCCATTGTTTCTAGGTCCTTTCTATGAACAGAGCTAGGAAATAACCAGTTTTTAAAAAATGAGTCCATACGCATACCATCTATTTACATTCAGCACCACAGGGTTCTTTCTCACCTTTCCCATTCCATATTTATATCTTCCGTCTCCATGGTAAAAACACTATTTCCCAACATAAGTATTTTATTCATTTGCCCTTTCCTATAATACATACAAAACAGTTTAAGAATTAACACCTGGCTGGGTGCAGTGGCTCATACCTGTAATCCCAACACTTTTGGAGGTCAAGGTGGGCGGATCACTCGAGGTCACAAGTTTGAGACCAGCCTGGAAAATATGGGGAAACCCTGTCTCCACAAAAAATACAAAAAAAAATCTAGCCGGGAGTGGTGGTGCATGCCTATAATCCCAGCTACTCGGGAGGTTGAGGTGGGAGGATGGCTTGAGCCTGGGAGGCGGAGGTTGCAGTGAGCCGGGATCGTGCCACTGCACTCCAGCCTGGGTGAGAGCCAGATCTTATCTCAAAATAAATAAATAAATAAATAAATAAATAATAACACCAATAATACAAATCAAAGTCAAGTTTTCTTAGTAGTTCTATTTGTTGTTAGAATATATCCTACTAAGAGTGTAAAAGTTATCTGAATTATTTTTTCCTCTGTGTGGTTTTTTTTGTTGTTTTATTGAGACAGAGTCTCACTCTGTCGCCCAGGCTGGAGTGCAGTGGTACGATCTCGGCTCACCGCAAGCTCCGCCTCCCGGGTTCACGCCATTCTCCTGCCTCAGCCTCCCGAGTAGCTGGAACTACAGGCGTCCACCACCACGCCCGGCTAATTTTTTTGTATTTTTAGTAGAGACGGAGTTTCACCGTGTTAGCCAGGATGGTCTCGATCTCCTGACCTCGTGATCCACCCGCCTTGGCCTCCCAAAATGCTGGGATTACAGGCGTAAGCCACCGCACCCAGCCCTCTGTGTGGTTATATTATCAATTTAATATGTAATAGCATCTGTGGTTTCTATTCATTCAGTTTTATTTATTTATTTATTTATTTTTAGACGGAGTTTTGCTGTTGTGGCCTAGACTGGAGTGCAATGGCACGATCTCAGCTCACTGCAACCTCTGCCTCATGGGTTCAAGCGATTCTCCTACCTCAGCCTCCCTAGTAGCTGGGATTACAGGCATGCACCACCACCACGTCCAGCTAATTTTGTATTTTTAGTAGAGGTGGGGTTTCTCCATGTTGGTCAGGCTGGTCTTGAACTCCTGACTTCAGGTGATCCGCCCACCTCAGCCTCCCAAAGTGCTGGGATTACAGGCATGAGCCACCGCACCCAGCTCATTCAGTTTTAGTTTGCTTTTTTTTTGCCATTCTTTGTTATTTTGTGAATAAGTAAAACATTTAAATACTTAAGTCACATCTGTATAAAAAGTATATTCATAGGAAGGAATTTAACAATTTTAATAAAACTTATTAGCATATCAATGAGTTTCAAGATACACCTGAAACTAAATTTGTAGTGCAGTGAAACAGTAAACTGATAATTATTTCAATGAAATTTTAAAAGATTAGGGGCAAAAGCTTGAGATTTAAAGCTGTTTTTTTCTTTTACACTTGAGCTTAGCCAAAAGGCTGAGAAGCGATTTTTTTTTAAAAGCTGTTCTTTACCGTGGGAATAAAGGTGTACTTAAACGCTAAAATGCACAGCTATAAAAACAAAACAACACTGAGCTAATCTGATTACATCCAGCTTTTGCACTCAATAGCCCTTGACCCTCCAGTCATAAGCAAGCCTGTCATTCGCCCAGCCCTGCTATACATTCTCATTATAGTTTCGTTTCAAATCCAGTGTTACAGAAACAAAACACCAAGCCCTCAATCATGCTATGCGTATCTTTATGTGTGCATGTCTTATGTATGTTTAAAATAAACATTTTTAAATGTTTTAGGCCGGGCTTGGTGGCTCACGCCTGTAATCCCAGCACTTCGGGAGGCTGAGGTGGGTGGATCACTTGAGGTCAGGAGTTCCAGACCAGCTTGGCCAACATGGTGAAACCCCATCTCTACTAAAAATACAAAAAAATTGGCCGGGAGTGGTGGCGCACACCTGTAATCCCAGCTACTCAGGAGGCTGAGGCAGGAGCACGGCTTAAGCCTGGGAGGTGGAGGTTGCAGTGAGCGGAGATCATGCCACTGCACTCTAGCCTGGGCAACAGAGCAAGACTCTGCCTCAGAAAAAAAAAAAAAAAAAAGAAAAAGAAATTAAGAAGAAAAATTTATTAATTAAAATCCAGGCCAGGCGCAGTGGCTCACACCTGTGATCCTAGCACTTTGGGAGGCCGAGGCAGGTGGATCACCTGAGGTCAGGAGTTCAAGACCTGCCTGGCCAACACAGTGAAACTCCACCTCTACTGAAAATACAAAAATTAGCTGGGTGTGGTGATGCATATCGTAATCCCAGCTATCTGGGAGGCTGAGGCACGAGAATTGCTTAAACCCACGAGGTGGAAGTTGTAGTGAGCCAAGATAGTGCCACTGGACTCCAGCCTGAGTGACAGAGTGAGACTTTGTCTTTAAAAAAAAAAACAAAACAAAACCAATTACCAATAAGATTTGGTAGATATTGGATATACCTAGTATATCCAATTTGGTAGATTTGGTAGATACTGGATATACCTAGTATATCCATTTTTTTTTACCTAGTAAAAAAAAAATGTTACTCTGTGAAAGCTGACTTTTAAAAACCCACTAATATCAATAAAGGCTTTAAGATATCATCAAAATGTGTTCTGAATACCATAAAACAAAGTTACAAAAGGAACATCAAACAACATTTCTAATAGTTTGTGTTGAGTTTCTATACCTTTGTGGTAAAGAAAGGAAGAATACAAAAACAAAAAAAGAAAAGAAAAAGAAAACATACCAACACCAACAGCACCAAACTGCTGCCCAACTAAGGAACTTGGACTGAACTGACTGTATGTGGGCATCCTGCCGAAAGGTCCATAAGAACCCATGGACTGGAATGAAGAAGTCGATGAGCCTAGTGAGGACTGAAGGAAAATCATGAGTTATGTTTCCAAGCTCTAAGCAACATGTATATAATGAAAAAAAAAAATCCAGATTTTTACACTTTTAAGAAAACTATTAAATTATAACTACTAGATATAAAATGAATTACAATATGCACTTAATATTAAAATAGCCAAACAACCTTTTGATTTCAGTATCTGTCTATAATGTGCCAATTATACTCAATGTGACTTACAAATATTTCTTTCTACAATAAACTCCCCATTTGAATTAAGAGTTTTATAGATTGAGGAAAGAATTAAAGTTACTTAAGTAAAGTAACTTTGCTTAAAGAAAAATATGAGGAAAATCACACTTAGTAATAATGAGTTTTAGTCTGATGTTGATATAAATCTCACGTATGATTTTACTCTTACTTTCAATCATTTGAGGCCTACTATTAAATTCACAGACGTAGAAACAAACATATCCCACATAAAACCATTTACTTTTTTACTTATAGTTACATTAAGCTGAGGAACATTTTATAAAAACTTTAACTTAAACCTAAAGCATATAAAATATATAACATATATTAATACATGTATACTTCATATATTATCTTACTATAAACTGTTTCATAATATAAACATGAAGTGTATTAAAGGCTACCAGGACATACACTCACTGATGGCAGGACCTTTTCTGTGTGTTCACCACTAGTGTTAAGCACATGCCAGATACTCTGTAAATACTACTGAATGAACGAATAAGGAGATCAAGTAGAAGTTTATGATTATTGGAAGAAGTTATTCAACACCATTTTCATATGCGCTCTCTTAGTTTTTCTCCTTCCATAAAACCGATTACTCAAATAACTGGTTTCCTGGAGAATTATCAAAAGCCATATAAAAGAGACAGTAAGGTAACACCAGTGTTTGGTGTAGGGAGCTATCTCTATTAAGAATGTGTCTCTTCCTTCTCCATTTAAAGAGATTCACATTTCCACTTCAGGCTTCCTTTCCCAAAATAAGACTTAACAAGGGTAGGGGTAGATGAAAGTAGAGAATTTCTCCAGCTTATGCTGCAAGAACAAAATTTACAATTCCTTATTAAAAAGCTTAAATTGGGAGATTTAAGAGCTGATCTAAATATGTTAAAATACATTGATGTTTGTGTTTTCTTATTATATAACATTGCAGGCCAGGCACAGTGGCTCATGCCTATAATCCCAGCACTTTGGGAGGCTGAGGTGGGCGGATCACCTGAGGTCAGTAGTTTGAGACCAGGCTGGCCAACATGGTGAAACCCCATCTCTACTAAAAATACAAGAATTAGCCGGGTGTGGTGGTGCGTGCCTGTAATCCCAGCTACTCAGGAGGCTGAGGCAGAAGAATCGCTTGAATCCGGGAGGTGGAGGTTGCAGTGAGCCGAGTTCGCGCCACTGTACTCCAACGACTCTGTCAAAAAAAAAAAAAAAGAAAAAACAAAAACCAACACTGCATATTATAACATATGCAGAACAATGTGATTTTGCTTTTTTTTTTCCCATTAAGCCTAATAATCTTACCTAAGAGTAGCTGTTATTGCCTTGGTTTGCAATATAAACCATATCTCAATAGCATGGTAGCACGGATCCTAGATTCTGAAGCAGGCTGCCTGGATCTGTTCAAATTGTGGCTCCATCTGAACTTCCTCACTTGTTAAAAGTGAGAATAATTATAGTACCAACCTCAGAGGGTGTCTTATATGCACAGCACTTCTACAGAGTAGCCTTCAATGTTAGCTATGGTAATTGTTGTTGAAATTAGAAAATATTTCATAATAAATTCCTCAGCTGTTTCTTACCTTAGTTCTAATTTATGATACAAAGAGAAAAACCTAGATGAGAACATTATCCAGTAATTTCAGGTATCCCAGTAACTTGGAAATGATAAGCTACATGAACATTCAACTAGAGAGAAAAAAGCCAAGGCTAACCCTGTGCGGAGTTTACCTGTACTCCAAGACAAATTTACCATCAGTTACCTGAACAATAGCTGGGTCTTGAGGCAAAGAACACTGTGGTTTTGGTGGCTCACAAACAGTAAGGTCTTTAATGTCACTCCCACGGAATATAATGTATTCAAAGACTTCATCTCGAGGTGGTATTGGACGATCTGTCGGTCTGTCTTCTGTACCAAAGGATCGAACTGGCAAGAAAACAAAGGATATGAGATGTGTGACTACTCATCACATTCAGGTAGCACCCCAGATTCTAAATGTTGTATTTCAAGTACTAAGCAGTAGTTCTGAAATGTCTGAGAAAGTATTCATTAATCTATAGCTAAAAAAGTTTTTTTAAAGAGGAAAATAGAGTGGCTTTTGCCCGAAGTTAAATATATGCAATATAAAAGACTATCTGTATTATGAGGTTGTGTTCCTCTTATATTTTTATTTATTTGTATCTTTAGTGGTTGTAGTGGGGTGTTAAAATGTCCTTTCATTATTTATTTATTGATGAGACTGGGTCTCTGTCCCCTAGGCTGGAGTGCAGTGGTGTGGTCATGGCTTCCTGCAGCCTCAGCTTCCCGGGCTCAGGCGATCCTTCTATCTCAACCTCCCATGTAGCTGGGACCACAGGCATGTGCCACTAAGCCCAGCTAACTTTTTTTATTTTTTAGTAGAGATGAGGTCTTACTATTTTGCACAGGCTGGTCTTGAACTCCTGGCCTCAAGTGATCTTCCTGCTTTAGCCTCTCAATGTGCTGGGATGAAAGGCCTAAGCCACTGTGCCTGGCTCACGGTTAACTTATTTTTAATGTCCTCATTCAACAAAATAAAAATTAGCAACCTATGTCTTTCTTGGGGAAGGAGTGGGAGACAAAGATTCCTCCAGTCTACAAAATCTCAAAGTTTGGGTATTGACCTTTGGGACACAGAGAGCAATGAAGGTATTAATAACATTTACCTTGCTGAGCAGTAAGTCCTCTAGAAGCCAAGTCAAGCAGCTGCCAGCTACTCAGCCCCATGGGACAGCTTGAAATACCCTAGTTACCTAAAATATCTACCATATAATTAAATCTGATTATTTTAACAATGAAGACAGCATTACTCAAAGTTAAACTGGGGACCACCTGCAACACAGTAAGCTGGCTACAAATAAAGATTTCTACCGAATCTTTTTGCTGGGGACAGGGTCCAAAAATCTGCATTTTAAGCCAATTTCTGGCTAGGCACAGTGGCTCATGCCTGTAATCCCAGCACTATGGGAGGCCAAGGTGGGAGGACTGCTTGAGCCCAGGAGTTCGAGACCAGCCCTAGCAACACAGTGATGTTCTGTCTCTACAAAAAAAAAATAAAAATTTTTTAAAATTAGCCAGGTGTGGTAGTGCATGCCTGTAGTCCCAGCTATAAGGAGGCTGAGGTATGAGGATCGCTTGAGCCTGGGAGATTGAGGCTGTACTGAACCGTGGCTGCACTGCAGCCTGGGTGACACAGCAAGATCCTATTTCAAAATAAGTAAATAAAATAACCAAATCCCCAAGTTTCTTATAAATACAAAAGTTTCAGGTTCATTGTCCTGGGAGATTTCTGAAAATGTCTGCATCCATACAGAAGTTCCAAATAGAGAATATGAAACATCATATTTCATTTAAAGAGTACCCTAAAGGAAGTAAACCCCTTAACATTTCTATTTTTTTTTCTTTTTTTTGAGATGGAGTTTCATTCTGTTGCCCCAGCTGGAGTGCAGTGACGTAATCTTGGCTCACTGTAACCTCTGCCTCTTGGGTTCAAGCGACTCTCCTGCCTCAGCCTCCTGAGCAGCTGGGATTACAGGCATGTGCCACCATACCCAGCTAATTTTTGTATTTTTTTAGCGGAGATGGGGTTTCACTATGTTGGCCAGACTGGTCTAGAACTCCTGACCTCAAGTGATCCATCCGCTTCGGCTTCCCAAAGTGCTGGCATCACAGGCGTGAGCTACCGCGCCTGGCCCCCTTAGTATTTTTAATGCATACGCTTTTTTTTTTTTTTTTTTTGCAGAACTGATGCAGCGCTCATGCCTGCAATCCCAGCACTTTGGGAGGCCAAGGTGGGCAGATCACTTGAGGTCAGGAGTTTGACACCAGCTTCAACAAAATGGTGAAACCCCATCTCTACTAAAAATACAAAAAATCATTAGCTGGGCATGTTGGTATGCGCCTGTAGTCCTAGCTGCTCAGGTGGCTGAGGCGGGAGGATTGGCTGAACTCAAGAGGCAGAAGTTGCAGTGAGCCAAGATGGCGCTCCTGCACTCCAGCCTGGGTGACAGAATGACAATCTGACTCCAAAAAAAAAAAAAACAACAACAAAAAAACACAACAAAAAGAATGTTATTTCAGTGTAAATAATGTCCTATACTCTTATTCTAAAAGTTCTTTCTAGTACTTATGAGACTTCCAGGAAAGACAGTGGCACAGGTAGTTTGGCAGAAGATCCTTCCCTAAAACTAAAGGAAAGAAACAAAAAGGAAGTTAAAATATCCCTAAAATCATGACAAGTTCTCAAACTCATACCACGAAATTTTATTAAATAGTATCATTCAGGTACAGAATGAGTTAGTTGAAACTGAAAGACCAACCCCAGAATCCATACGTAAGTATCCTCTGCCCTCTCCTGCCCCCAGAGAAATTTTGACTAGCATCTTCAACTTGCTAAGATGGGAACAGGGACTGCGGAATGCCCTACCTGAAGCTCCCTTTCTCTGATGGCCAAACAGTACTTTAGCAGGCAGGAGGATTTTATATTTTTACCTTTATCCAAAAGGAAGGATAAGGAGGAGAAAGGACTAATTACAAATAAATCAATCTCACCCCTAACCTCAGTACCATCAAAACAAATAAAGTCTCATGCTTCCAAAGTAGCAGATGAGATCATCCTGAAGCAGAGAGGGAAAAAGTCAAAGGCCCTTCTTCTACAAAATTAGAGAAGCTCTATTAAGCTTCCTAAGGCCTAACAGAGCTTAGCCAGGTGAATTCAGAGTGAAGTAAAAAGAGAATCTGCATTTCACGTTTTGGCAAGCAGCAGGTACTGAAAGGACCTACTAAAGAAAAAAAGAGTAGAAAAATCAGGGAATCAAGAAAAATTTTACAGGAAAGATGGAAAGAAGGGAAGAAAAGAGGGAAAGGAGGGAGGCAATGATGGAAGGAAAGAAAAAGGTGTATCAAAATAAAGAAAAAAGGCAGTAAAGAAGAAGAGAAGAATCAAAGAGGACACGGTCTTCATTTATTTATTTATTTATTTTCCCATTACCAGCAGTTTGCCCTGAGAGGACACAGTCTTCAAAAGGTAGATGAAATACATTCAGTATTAGTATTTATCACAGAAAATAGAATAAATTTTCTGAAACAACTGCTTCGACATTCACAGGAAAAACAGATAGCATAGACTTTTATGATCAAAACAACATTGAAAGGGTAGCATGCAGAATTAAGGAAAGAAAATTACACAAGATAAATAAAACAGCATAACTAATAAATGCATCAACAGTCAATGCAGCAAAACCAAATCACTAGAAGAGAATAATTTTGAGAAAAGGTAAACAAGATGTCATGAAAAAGTACTACAGCATTAAAAAGGTTAGAGAGAAGATGATAGTTATGAAGATCCAACAGTTAACTGCTGCCCCTGAGATAGACAAAAGAATAAGAAAAATATAATTAAAGATATAACAGAACAGAAATGTCTTAACATGAAGGCCTAAATTTCATCAAAAGCTTTCACTGTATTTCCAGAAAAAAACAAAACAAACAAACAAAAAACAGACCACTACAAGCCACAGAGACTTATGCTTTGGTATATCAAAATAACTCAAAAAAAGTGTTATCTAAAGATAAGAAATGGACAATAAATTCATTTCAACACAGAAGTCTACATGACAATTTACTTTGGTTCTAGAATAGAAATAGTTCTGGAAAAGACTACAAAGTTACAAAGTATAACAAACTAAGAACAGTATATCACAACATTTTAACAAAAATTGGGAGATTAAAATGAATGGAGAGAGAGGAAACTCAACAGACAGTAGTAGTATCTAAACTTACACTTTCATCTCTCATCATGTCAAGTAGGAGTCACTTGATACACTTTTTTTTTTTTTTTGGCTAGTTGATAATAAGCGAAGGCTTTAAAATTTTTTATTTGAAAGAATTTGTTAAATTCTACTATGGGTCTTGGAAATAACCCATAGTAGAATTTAAAACTAAGAGCATACTTTCCAAAATATGGTCTGAAGAAAACCTCTATCATATGGCAAATGAAGCAAACTGAAAAAGCATGAAAATAGAAATCACAGAATAAGAATGATTTGCACACACCAAGAGTTTGAGAAACATGCTCTAATGATGGAGGCTGGCTTAATAAGATTTGGGGTTTTCAATGCAATAGAATTCTTGTAGTATTGTGAAGAACAAATTCCACAAGAGAGATTAAAAGGGCACACGTGGCTAGAAGATACTGTTACAGAACAAATGAGAAGTCTGGAAGATTAAAACTTGAACATTAACAGTAGAAAGGAAGGAGGCATGATAAGCACAGAAAAGGTAAAGAACTACTGGAACTATTCTACTACAACACATACATTAGCTCATATGCAATCAGTAAATAAGGGAATTATGTCAGTACATTCAGAAATCACATTGGTTCATTTCCAATTTTTCCTAAAATGTTATTTAGTTTTTGCATTTGCAGGTAACAACAGTTAAATACAGCTAGCCCTGAGTAGTGCCACCACTTCTGGTCACCTTTACTGTTTTTAAAGGGAAAGTTCTAAATTTACCAAATTATTTGTTTAAAAATTTTAACTTATCTTTAAGCACACTACTATCTTTTTATTAGGTTTACATTAGTGCTTAAATTACAAAGATGCACAGATTTCAAATGGTCTGCTCCTAATCCTAGTTTTCCCATAAACCCTGTTCCTCTTAGTGCAGGAAGGCATACCTCAGATTACAGCACAAATGCCTTTGTCTGGCTGGCAAAATCTGAACTATGTTCTAATCATTTTTTTTTTTTCATTCATAACACGTAGTACTTTGAGAAAGAACATTGTTATTCTAGTATTCATTTTGGGATTCTACAGCAACTACACATTCCAATGTAAATACCCATAGGTAATGTGACTGGAGTTTTAAGCTGAACATAGGTGCCGTATGTCATTGCATTTCATCCCATTTCTTTCAAATACTTGCTGGGCACCACCTGTCCCAGGTACTATGCTAGATGCTAGGGAAACCAGTTCCTATTCTCAAGGAGCTCAGTCTATTTGCTTACTTGGATTTGATGTCACTGAATTGGATTTGAAGGTCCACTAAACACTCAATACCACTTGCAATGCCTCTAATAAGTACTACTATTGGTTTCCTGACATCTTAATCTCTGAAGCTGACACAGCATTAGGCTTCAAAGTAAGACATACTACTACTATTAAGTAGTATTATGTAGCTGAATAGATACTGATCTGATTCTGGGATATTTTGGGGATTATCATGAATTAACGAAAATGTAGTAATTCAGCAGGCTTAGAATATTTAAGTAATATTAGGCAGGCATTATATTTATGTCCCCACCCTCAGGGAAGTTATAGTCCGGCAAGTGTGCTAAGCACTACACTGGAAAGAAAGCACACAATATAGTTTGCTAGGGCTGCCAAAACAAAGTACCAGAGATTATATTATGTTCACACAGAAACTTGTATACAAATGTTTATATCAGCATTATTCAAAACAGCCAAATGGTAGGAACAACCCAAATGCCCATCAACAAAAGACAAATTATGATCTCTATATATCTTATATATATGATATATATATTTAAAAATACATGTAATGAAATATTATTCAGCCATAAAAAAACCACAATGCTGATACATGTTACATCAAGAGTGAAGCGTGAAAGCATTATGCTGAGTAAAAGAAGCTAGACACAAAACGTCACACAGTGTATGATTCCTTTTACATAATATATCCGAAATAGGAAAAACCATGGAGACAAAAAGCAGGTTAGTGGTCAACAGGGTATGGGGGAAATGAAGAGGGATTACTTAATGCCTAGGGGTATTTTAGTAGGATGATGGAAAGTTTTGAAACTAAGGAGAGGTGGTAGTTGCACAACACTGTGACTACACTAAGTGCCACTGAATTGTACACAATATAATGGTTAATTGCATGTTATGTGAATTTTCAACTTCAAACACACATGTGCACACACACCTACAAATACAGCCTACAAGAGAATACAGAGAATGACAAAAGTAGTTGGGGAAAATGGGGAAACTAGGGGTGGTTGTCCTCTACATTTTAAACTTCATCATGCTGCTACATTGCCCTAATAATTTTTTCTTTCTTTTTTTGAGACAGCGTCCCTTCTCTGTCATCCAGTCCAGGTTGGAGGGCAGTGGTGCCATCTCGGCTCACTGCAACTTTCACCTCCCAAGCTCAAGCTATCCTCCCACCTCAGTCTCTTGAGTAGCTAGAACTACAGGCACACACACTACACCTGGCTAATTTTTGTATTTTTTGTAGAGATAGGATTTCACCATGTTGCCCAGGTTGGTCTCCAACTCCTGGGCTCAAGCGATCCATCCACCACAGCCTCCCAAAGTGCTGGAATTACATACAGGTGTGAGCCATGATGCCCAGCTAATAGTTTTATTAGTCTTAAAATAGAATCAATTTTATATTTCTAGCTTGAAATAACACCAAAGATTTATTAATAGAAATGCATCCCATGCATTAAAAAAACAAACAACAACAACAACAACAAAACAGGGTCAAATTATTTGGCAAAATCACTCATCTAATCCAGTCTCCAGATTTAGTTAAGCTCAAACATCATCCTAATGCCAAACTGGTTGTTAGTGTATATAATACTTGTATATAAAATCATAGTACAAGGCCAGAGAAATGAGTGGTAGTGACAAACTTCCCAATACAATACCTCCATTATAAAATACCAAAAATGTTCTAAATTTAAGCATGATAAACATTATATACTTAAAATACATAGTTAAGTGAAGCTAGTACCCTCCAAACGACACTATTAACATTTTCCAGGCTGGGCATGGTGGCTCACACTTGTAGTCTCAGCGCTTTGGGAGGGCAAGGTGGGCAGATCACCTGAGGTTGGGAGTTTGAGCCCAGCCTAGCCAACATGGTGAAACCTCTGTCTCTAATTTAAGAAAAAACAAAAACAAAAATTAGCCGGTTGTGGTGGCACACGGCTGTAATCCCAGCTACTTGGGAGGCTGAGACATGAGAATTGCCTGAACCCCAGAAGCGGAGGTTGCAGTGAGTTATGATCACACCACTACACTACAGCCTCAGCAACAGAGTAAGACTGTCTCAAAAGAAAAAAAAAAAATTTCCCAAAGCCTGAACTTTTTTTTTTTTTTTGAGACCGAGTCTTGGTCTGTCGCCTAGGCTGGAGTGCAGTGGCGCGATCTCGTCTCACCGCAACCTCCGCTTCCTGGGTTCAAGTAATTCTCTTGCCTCAGCCTCCTGAGTAACTGGAACTACAGGTGTGCACCACTACGCCCAGGCTAATGTTTGTATTTTTTTTTTTTTAAATTAGAGATTGGGTTTCACCATGTTGGCCAGGATGGTCTCGATCTCCTGACCTTATGATCTGCCCGCCTTGGACTCCCAAAGAGTTGGGATGACAGGTGTGAGCCACCACACCCGGCCTGAACTTTTTTTTGACATGAACTAAAAATTGTAAATTAGGCTCTAATGTTAACTGAAAAGAAAAAGAAACGAGTCTGTTGAATACCAAAATTTGAGAGCAACAAACGAAACACTGAAATATCCAAAAGACGCTTACAAAGTTAAGAAACTAAAACCAGGTTCAAATGAAAACTTAGAATAAGATTTATGATGTAAAGTTAAAACTCTTCAGTCCAGTATCAGCTGCAAGACCTGGTCCCAGCATACTCAAACTTAAATTCTAACAAAGCTCATTATTCTCAGTTCACAGATCAGGTTTTCTGTCCTCTATTTTTATCTCTCCCCCTATCCTAAATTTCAACTTGAAGATTCCAGGTATCGGTCAGGTTTTATAGAGAAACAGAATAAATCAGATGTGCATATACAAACACAGAAAGAGACTTAAGGAATTGGCCCAAGGGATTAAGGAGGCCTGGTAAATCCAAAATCTGCAGAGCAGGCTGGCAGAACTCCTTGCTCAGGGGTCAGTCTTTGTTCTATTAAAGGCCTTCCACTGATTGGATGAGGCCCACCCACAGATGGAGGCTACTCACAATCTACCAACTTAAATGTTAATCTCATACAAAAAATACTTAAACAGAAACATCGAGAATATTTGATCAAATATCTAGGCACTGTGGCCCAGTCAAGTTGGCACATAAAATTAGCAATCACCCAACTCCACCTGGGCTGAAGTAATCTGTTCTTCCTTTGAAAACCACACAGCATTCTATCATTCTGTCTATACTACCCTTCTAGAATTCAAAGATCTGGAGAAAGATCTGTATCTAGATCATCTTTGCAACTCCCACAGAATCTAACACAGTGCTCTACATATAGCTGACATTTGAATATTTCTTGAATAAATCACACAGCAGAAAAAGCTATTAAGTAAGCTACTTCCAAAGTACTGAACAGTGTTTAATACCAAGGGAACTGAATTAAATTATAAAAGAAACTCACTTAGGATAAAATGAAAGAATGATTGTTTAGAGTAAATAACAACTGATGTTGATAGAATGGGAAAGTGGGAAAAACAAACCCAACCTCAGCATATTTAAGAACAGTCTACATGCAAAAGCAGCAAACCAGGAAACCAAAAAGTTACAGTTAGTATTTTTCTTCTCTTTCTGACATTTATATATATGTACAGCTCTTGTCCATTCGGTGCCATACACAAACTCTTGCTGAAACTATCTGAGATACAGAAACTATCTGAGATATGTTGGAACAAGGTATTATATATGGATTTAATACAACAAGGAAGGTTTAATTACTTAAATACTAAAAAGCACCACCTCTTCTATAACGCAGTACTCTTGCTCAGGCCCCGAAGGTAGCATGGTAGAAAGGTGACTCTGGGTTTTTTACTTAAGAGCAGAGCTTTACAAAAATAAGATTCGACAGTCCAGCTCTTGGAACCACATCACGGCCTGCTTCCACAAACTCTCACTTTTTGCACATCTGCACTCTCTTCTCTGGCCCCTTCTTCACCCTTACCCACACTACTTTCTTCCTGTTAGCAAATATTACTGCACTGAATGAAAACATCTGTCCCTCAGCCTCCACCATCTCTTCCTGAACCCACTACGAACTTAACACCCCTAACAGAGGCATTACTCCTGCCCTTGTGTCTGCAATATTCTCGATCACCTCACAGATCACATGCCAAGCACTGGCGACCCAATGACAAAAAACTACCTCCACTTCCAGAGGTCATAACCCAGATGACGTTCCTTGCACCTTCTGCAATATATTCTCAAAATCAACTTCTTCGCACTTAACTCTAGAGATTACATCATCTTCGACTGAAAAAACCCCAAAGCCATCTTGTTAAGAGCCCATCTTGTCCTTATAAAACCAAAAAGGCAATTTGAAATTTTAGAGAGTGATGTAATAACAAAACAATACTGGCTCCTTAGAAGGTTTATTACAAAGCAAAACACATTTACAAAGGATCTCTCTTATGTAACTGAACATAACAGATAGCCTTAACATCTTCCTAGATAGCCTCTACATGTGGCTAATTCTAACTCATCTGTCAGGCCCCAGCTTAAATGTTGTGTCCTCAAGAACCTTGTCTCTGTTGTTTTCTTTTGTTTCTTAGCACACAGCATAGTGTCTAACCTATAGTCATGGCAGGAGCTGAGTATTTCTCTTGAATGAAGAGCTTATTAAACAGTAAGTACAGAAAATTTAAGAGGACAGAAAAGAAGCTTTTACGTGCTTGGTGCTTAGGGTGAGTATTAAAGAAGAATCCAGTGAGGGGCACTCTAGAAAGAGGTACAACATGTGCCCCCCTGCCCCCTGCAAAGCATTAGGACAAGCAGGGCGACAGGGAGGGAAGATCTCTGCTAAACTTAGATTTTTATCCAGAAAGAAACGTAGTCATTAAAAATTTTTTAGGGTCGGGCGCAGTGGCTCACGCCTGTAATCCCAGCACTTTGGGAGGCCGAGGCGGGTGGATCACGAGGTCAGGAGTTCGAGACGAGCCTTGCCAAGATAGTGAAACCCCGTCTCTACTAAAAATACAGAAATTAGCTGGGTGAGGTGGTGCACGCCTGTAGTCCCAGCTGCTTGGGGGGCTGAGGCAGGAGAATCGCTTGAACCTGGGAGGCGGAGGTTGTGGTGAGCCAAGATTGTGCCATTGTACTCCAGCCTGGGCAACAAGAGCGAAACTCTGTCTAAAAAAAAAAAAAAAAAAAAAAAAAAAAAAAATTTTAGGAAGGACATCAGCTAGATCTGTGTTTCAGGAAAAAAAAAAAAACAAAACCACCACCAGCAGTGGCCATGTAAATACTGTAAATAGTTTTTACGATTGAGAAATTATTGGAGGAGGCTAGATTCAAAGCAAGAAGCAACGATTTCCTAAATCATGGAGGGTGACAATAAAGATTGAGAAAGGGGATGGGTATGAGGACAAGTCAGAAACAAGAACTTGAGAATACATAAGAAGAAAAAACACAAAGGATACAAGATTTTACACTGACTTAACATTTGGTGAGTACTTACTATATGCTAAATACTATAATATGTATTAATTTAGTTAACTCTCACAGGAATTCTGTATAGTACAAGTGGTTATTATTCTCATAAAGAATAAAAAAAGATATAACAATAGAGTGAAGATCAAAGAAAGCTTCTTTGGCAACATAAACATTTGAATTGAGATTTAGCGATGAATATGGGACAGGAGCAGGGTGAAGTCAGAAGGATGACCTGTATGTTCAAGGAACAAAAAGGGAAAGAGAAGTAAAGGGCAGAGGGGATGTGTGCTATGAAATAAAGCTGAATAAGCACCAAAGAGTGGGGTAAGGATTCCAGTTTTTCTAAGAATAGAAAGCCACTAAAAGGTTTTAAGAAAGCAACTGGAGGCCGGGTGCGGTGGCTCGCACCTGTAATCCCAGCACTTTGGGAGGTGGAGATGGGGGATCACCTGAGCTCAGGAGTTCGGGACCAGCCTGGCCAACACAGTAAAACCCTGTCTCTACTAAAAATAGAAAAATTAGCTAGGCATGGTGGCAGGCGCCTGTAATCCCAGCTACTCAGGAGGCTGAGGCAGGAGAATCACTTGAACCCAGGAGGCAGAGGTTGCAGTGAGCCAAGATAGCACCATGGCACTCAAGCCTGGACAACAAAAGTGAAACTTCGTCTCAAAAAAAAAAAAAAAAAAAAAAAAGCAACTTGATTTTGTGTTTTGAAAAGATTACTTGTGCTATAGTGTGGCCCATACTGTAGAAAGAGGGACCATGGTGGACCATCTAAGAGGTGACGAAAACCTGGGCTGGGGAAGATACAGACAAGTAGCAGATAGAGTCAAAAGCATTTGGGAGGTAAAATCCAAAGAAATGAATGAATACAGAGTATGAGTGAAAGGGACAAATTTCAGGTGTCTGGTTTGGGCATTCACTGTTCACTCCAACGTGTGACGCGAACTCTCCTTAGAAATCCTACCAAGTTCATAGCTTGAATGCACTTTCCCTAACCATGGGCATTCATTTACGTATCTGCTGGATAGGAAGATGGCAAAGGGTGGCTATAGCTACCAAGAGTCTAGACTCTAAATAGTACCTTCTATGGAACTAGCATAGAGTTAATAAGTAAATAATTTAAAAGGCATCACACCACACAGAAGTTAACAAATAATGTCAATTAGGAGACTAAACTGTGCTCTATTTTGACTAACCAATTAGCTAAAGGAATGAACTCCTCACTCTTTAAAAGAGGGTATCTCCCCCATGTGCACTCAATAAGTAATTGTTCAGTGAGGACTCCTCACATACTAGTCACTCTCACTGGGGAACTATGTATCGGGAAATTGGACAGCGACCCACGTCACTGTTAAAAGAGCATACACCCCGGCCAGGCGCAGCGGCTCATGCCTGTAATCCCAGCACTTTGGGAGGCCGAGGTGGGCAGATCTCATGAGGTCAGGAGTTCAAGACCAGCCTGGCCAACATGATGAAACCCCATCTCTACTAAAAACACAAATATTACCCGGGCGTGGTGGTGGGTGCCTGTAATCCCAGCTACTTGGGAGGCTGAGGCAGGAGAATCGTTTGAACCTGGGAGGCAGAGGTTGCAGTGAGCTGAGACTGTACCATTGCGCTCCAGCCTGGGCAACAAGAGCAAAACTCCATCTCAATAACAAAACAAAACAAACAAACAAAAAAAGAGCATATGCCAGCTAAAGAAAGCAATCATTCTAGACTTGTGTTTACAAATTTCAGTAAAAATAAAAGGGCCACATGAGGACTAGCCAGACTGAAAGGAGATCAAGACTGACAATCAGAGCTCACAGTGCCCATGCAAATCAATTCAATACAGGAAAGAAGAGAAAATTTTATTAAAATCTAACAAGAGCAGGCTGTAAAAGAAAAGAGAAGTAAATAGAAAACAAAAAGCCAACTTTGGTGTTTTTATACGTATGCTTATATATGCACTGCGTATCTCTACAACAGTATGGAAAGAAACTGCACTTTTCACTGAGTATGTTTTTCAAATGTTTTTATCACGTGCAATGATTCTCTACTTAAACACAAATATTTTAAAGAAACACACATCTCCACCACACATACCCACAAAAACTCAATAGAAGCATCAAACAGAAGGGACACTAGTGAATGCCAAATCGGTGAATCAGAAGACTGGTTTGAGGAACTCTCTCAGAATCTACAGCAGAAAGCGTTAAAAGCTGGAAAACAAAATAAACAACATGGAGCATAAATGTTTAAAATGGACTGTCAATAGGAGTTCCACAATGAGAAGCAATATCAAAGAATAACAAGTTTTCCTGAGCTAAAGAAAGGCTTGATTCTTGGGATCAACATGCATTCCTTACAAGACAGGAATGTTGGAAGAAAAAAGCCCTACAAGAGTTCCAGTGGGAACTGTGTGGGAAAGCCCACCAATAACTACATTCTTTACATACAAAACAGAATCGGACTGGTATCTAATGTCTCACATGCAGCAGTAAATGCTAGCAGACAATGGAACAATGTGGAAGATACCAGGTAATGCAAAATATTAACACAGAGAGAACAAAAGAGGTATCAGCAGACATGCAGCTCAGAATAACAATCCACAGAAATTTTCTCTGTTGTAAAAAAAAATTTCAGACAAAATTAATAGTGTTGAGCTGTAAAATAAGAACTCAGGGCCAGGCATGGTGACTCACGCCTGTAATCCCAGCACTTTGGGAAGTCGAAGCGGGAGGATCACTTGAGGTCAGTTTGAGACCAGCCTGGCCAACATAGTGAAACCCCATCTCTACTAAAAAACACAAAAATTAGCTGGGTGTGGTGGCACACACCTGTAATCCCAGCTACTTGGGAGGCTGAGGCAGAAGAATCACTTGAACCTGGGAGGCGGAGGTTGAAGTGAGCTGAGATCACGCTACTGCACTCCAGACTGGGTGACAGAGCAAGACTCTGTCTCAAAAAAAACAAAAAACGAAAAACAAAAACAAAAAACAAAAAAGCCCCCTCAGTTTTATCTAAGTCAACATTGCTAATAAAACTGCTCTTAAGGGATTCTAAAAATAGAAGCAATGTAATAATAACAATCTGTAACCTAAACCCCAAATTAGATAAAACCTGGAAAATGGGACAAAGGGAGAAAAGTGAAAAGAGATGTTAAAACTTTTAACTTAGGCATAAGCAAAGGTAGCTTGTATTTATCTGGGTCTTGGAAAATTAAAGACATCTATGAACCCTCTCCCCAAATGTTTCTGTATGTAAATAAAAATTGCTTATAACTTCAGGGGATCAAGACTCCCTGAAATCTACCATGAACTCCATGTAATGAATCTATTATAGATAATGGCTAATTACTCCAATTGATAATTGATATAGAGAAATACAGTTGTTTGAAATTTAAGGTTTCTAAAAATGCAAGAATGTTTTAATATTAGGAAATCAATTTAATAATTTACATATTAAAAGCAAAGGAAAGGCTGGGCACAGTGGCTCATGCCTATAATTCCAGCACTTTGGAAGGCCGAGGCAGGTGGATCACCTGAGGTCAGGAGTTCGAGACCAGCCTGGACAACATGGTGAAACCCCGTCTCTTAAAAATACAAAAATTAGCTGGCATGGTGGTGCATGCCTGTCATCCCAGCTACTCAGGAGGCTGAGGTAGGAGAATCACTTGAACCCGGGAGGCAGAAGCTGCAGTGAGCCAAGATTGCGCCATTGCACTCCAGCCTGGGTGACAACTGTAAAACTCCGTCTCAAAAAAAAAAAAAAAAAAAAAAAGCAAAGGAAAGTCTAGAAAAGAAAGTAGATCAGAGGTTGCCTAGGACTGGGGGTCGTAGGCAGCTACTGACTAAACATCGACAAAGAAGCTTCTTGAGTTGATGGAATTGTTAGAAAACTGGACTGTGGTGATGGATACACAACTTTCACTGGACTGCACACTTACAGTGGGTGAATTTTATAGTATGTAACTTATACCCAATAAAGTTAAAAGTTAATAAGTTAAACTTATACCCCAAAACTTATACCCTTCATCCCAATTACTTCAATCTTCTAGTTTCCATTGTGCCTGTTGATGTCAACTCCTGAGCCTTTTAGGAGTTTGGGGTGAAAGTCAAGGTACATCTTGGCTTTTCCCACTGACTACTTAGGTTGTGGCTCTCAACTTTGCTAAGTCATTTAAACTCATCTATTTGCTTTTCAACCTTCCAAACTGTGTTGATGTTGTCTCATTTCCAAATCTGTTTTGTCCTTTATGGGTTTATGTTTTTTTTTTTTTTTTTTTTGAGACGAACTCGCTCTGTCACCCAGACTGGAGTGCAATAGCACGATCTCAGCTCACTGTAACCTCTGCCTCCTGGGTTCAAGCGATTCTCCTGCCCCAGCCTCCCAAGTAGCTGGGATTACAGGTGCACACCACCACAACTGGCTAATTTTTGTATTTTTAGTAGAGACGGGGTTTCACCATGTTGGTCAGGCTGATCTTGAACTCCTGACCTCGTAATCCTCCTGCCTCGGCCTCCCAAAGTGCTGGGATTACAGGCGTGAGCCACTGCGCCCGGCCGGGTTTATGTATTTTTTAAAAGTCCCTCTCACGTAGTTTTGATAGGATTTATCAACAGGAAGGAAAAGTAAAAGCATGTCCAGTTTGCTATCTTTACCCAATGGTTTAAATTTAATGTTGACTCTCTAAGCTGCTTTCAGTTGAGCATTCTTCCTTATGGCTGTTTTTATATTTTAATCTCCAAATGATAAAACCAAGAGACAGATATGAAAATATGATATAAGAGTGAAAAAGCAGGGTGGAGGATAAACGCATCCATGAGGAATTAAAAACGACAACAACAAGGCTGGGGAGCAGGAGGCAAGACAGAAATTATCTGAGATGGAGCTAGAAAGAGGAGGGGGAGAGGGGAGGGAGGGCGTGTCAGAGGTAGAGAGAATGAATGGATTTCTTAGATTTAAAGAGAGTTGACTCTTTTTTTTTTTTTTTGAGATGGAGTCTCACTGTCGCTTAGACTGGAGTGCACTGGTATAATCTCGGCTCACTGCAAGCTCCGCCTAGCGGGTTCACACCATTCTCCTGCCTCAGCCTCCCTAAGAGCTGGGACTACAGGTGCCTGCCACCACACTTGGCTTTTTTTTTTTTTTTGGTATTTTTAGTAGAGACGGGGTTTCACCATGTTAGCCAGGATGGTCTCAATCTCCTGACCTTGTGATCTGCCCGCCTTGGCCTCCCAAAGTGTTAGGATTACAGGCATAAGCCACCGCGCCCGGCCGAGAGTTGACTCTTCAGATTCACAAGGTCCACAGAGAAACACTCAGAGGAAAAATCAAACCAAACCAAAAAACAAACAAACAACAACAACAACAACAACAACAAACCAGTGTGATCACATTTGTGAATTCCAGGAATAGAGAATTCTAAATAAAAGCTTCCAGAGAGAAAAGTGACTGAGAGTCAGACTGGCATCAGCAACCCCAGAATATTAGAAGAACAAAAAGCAGTAACTTCAAAGTTCCACAGAAAAAAGACTCTTAATTTGGAAATACATAGCCAACCAACCAGTCAAGCACAAGAAAACATAGGTTCACTAAGAAAATTTGTCACCTACATTTTCCATGTATTTTATTTTTTAATTACAAAGATTCACTCAAGTAAAATTGGGAGGAGGAGAAAGAATCAACTGAGAGGTCAATATTGGAAACAAGAAACAGGAATCTGAGTATCTCTGAATGGACTAGTGAGAGATAATGGACCAGGGTAGTAGGGGTGGTCAGAGGTCAAATTCTGCATCTAGTTTGAAAGCAGAGCTGATAGGTTCGGATCACATGAGGTGAGACAGAGAGAGAGGAATTAAGGATGGCTCCAAGGTGTTTGGTCTTACCAACTAGAATAGAACTGTCATTTGATTAGATGGGGAAGGCTGATGGAGGAACAGGTTTGGAGCATGCTGAATTGAGATTCTAGCAGACTTCCCTACAAGTAGAGATGTTAAAGAGGCAATGGATATACAAGTCAGGAGTTCAGAGGAGAAATTCAGGCTAGAGATAGGAGTCAGTGATATACAGGTAGTATTTGAAACCAGGAACTAGATGGATGAGATCATCAAAAGAATGCAGATGATTAAATAAATGCTAACAGACAGAGAGAAAAGGGGAGATAACTGAGCCCTGGAGCTCTCCCAACATTTGGCGGCTTACAAGTTCAATCAGCCAAGGAGATTGAGAGGTAACCAGTGAGATATGAGGAAAAAAATGGCATACGATCAAGTTAAGAAAATGCTTCACAGAGAACAGACTAACTGTACCACGTAATGCTGACTGGTGAAGTAGAATGAGACTAAGAACTAACTACTGGATTTGGTAACATGGAAATCTTTGGTAATTTTGATAAGAAAACTTCATATGTAGGAATAAAAACCTTAGTAAACAGGGCTCAAAAATGAATGAACACAAGTGGTGTAGACAACTTCTTCAAGGGGTTTCGCTATAAAGGGAAGGATAGAAATGGGGTAATCATTAGAAAAGAGGAAATTCAGTTCAAGTACAGTGGGGTTTTTTGGTTGTTCTTAAGATAGAAGAAATAACTGCCTATCTGTAAGCAGACAGAAAGATACGTTAGGGAAGGAAAAACTGAGGAGAGTAGAGAACTGCTGGAGCAATGTTCTTGAATCACCAAGAGGGGACAAATGCTGCACAAGTGGAAGGGTGGTCTTAGACAGAAATAAGAACAGTTTATCCATATTGATCAGAAAAAAACATAGAAGTCTGGGGAACAGATGCAGGTAACTGGGTATGTGAGGGGTAAGTTTATCAAAATTATCTTTCGTTTGCTGTTCTTTTCTCAGTTAACTGCTATAGAAGGCACGGTTAAGGGGCTGAAAGTGAATATGGGGGAGGTGTTGGAGGCTTGAGGAAAATGAATGGAATAGCCATGTAGAAAAGTGAAATGGATTATGGAAGTATAGTGTGACTGCTAGGAAGTGACCATGACTGCGGAGGCTAGCCAACATAAATTTAGAGTGAGGCTGGTCAGCACATCTGTGTTAATATAATCAGGGTTGTGATTTCTTGTATAAGACAGCAAGAGGGGAATGGGGTAGGGGCTGAGGGAATGTGTACTGGCTGTCGTGGTTGCTCATGGAGTTGAAGCAGGATAAGGAAGTAAAGTTATGAGGGGAATGAGAGGACAGTGAAAGGCAGTAAGATGACGGTAGATTACAGTAGGTGTGAATGACTGACAGAGTTGGGCTACTAGAGAGACTGAGCACCTAGACAGAGAGGGAGATCGTGGTGGGAAATAACATGGGACAGCTATTCTCTATTAAGCACCAACATTAAACTAGTTACTTCTTTTATATCACCTCATTTAATTATGAGAATGACTCTGAAAGATGGGATTATCCATCCCTATTGAAAAGATGAAGAAGTTAAAGCTAAGGTTAAATAACTTGTCCAAGACCAAAAAGCTGCTAAGTATTCCAACTGGCATTTTGGGTCGCATTTTCTTCCAGAAAAAAACAAACAAACAAAAAACCCTACAAAACTAGAATAAGGCCCTTGGGAATAAATTATTTTACAGACCAACTCACACTTTGTCCACTAAAAAACTTACTTCAAGCCGGACACTGTGGCTCACACCTGTAATCCCAGCACTTTGGGAGGCCAAGGCAGGCAGATCACTTGAGCCCAGGAGTTAGAGACCGACCTGGGCAGCATGGCAAAACCCTGTATCTACAAAAAACAGAAAATTAGCTGGGTGTGGTGGTGTGTGCCTGTGGTCCCAGCTACTTGGGAGGCTGAGGCAGGAGGATTACCTGAGCCCAGAGAGGTCCAGGCTGTGATCGTGCCACTGCACTCCAGCCTGGGCAACAGAGTGAGACTCTTGTCTCAAAACAACAACAACAAAATTTACTTCAATGGTACCTAGTTTTTAAAACAGCTAATTAATATATTATTTTATAGCATCATGAGAGAAAGACAAACTGTTTCTTTTTGCAAGCATCTTCTAGCACGGAGTAATTAAATTCAAGTTAAACTATCTGTAGTTACTGCTATTATTACTGTGGCACTGAGTTAAATACAAAACTCCTACTATGTATCATGCACAGATAAGATTTCTTTTTTCTTCCTACTTCCTTCCTTCTACTATTTTTTTTCTTCAGTTTTATGCTGTTTTCTTTACTTCCGACTTAGAAAATCATGGCTTACCTTACTTACCCCTACTAGAAAATGAACAGTTTCTGGCACCTGACTTCAGACTCCCAGAATTACCAAGTATTTCTGTGGACTATGTAACAATAATAAACTGTTTCCAAGGCTCCAAGTACTGGCAACATCACTAAATAGGGCAACAAAAAGAAACTGTGGCTTGAAGTTTCACTAGATCTTTGTCATTTTAGATAGTAATTTTGTGAATTGCTAGATTTAGATCCCCAAGTAATGCAAGAAATCAAATAAAGCACCCCACAAGTATTTTATCCATCACACAAAGCTCTTCCACTCTCTCCAATAAGGTAATAGTTTATGACTATGTGACTAACATCAAGAAATAGATAAATTATGCCAATGAGCCAGACTTAGCAGATAATTAAAGAAATCTGTTAACAATTTACTTGTTCTTCTATTCTTCCACCAATCTCTTGATTTTAAGAACAACTTATTTTAAAGGCAAGTGGCTTATATAATCGTTCTTCACAAAGTCTCTTTTCCCAGTGCAGTAGCAACCTGGTTTCCATTTGAATGATTATCCAGGTAAGCTAACTAAATGTAAGAATTTATTTTTTATAAGAATTTCATTCATTTTAGCCTATTTAGGCATCCTACTCACTTATAGACGTAGGTGCAAACACAACTGGAACTATTCCATAAAATATTCATACATGTCACCACTGTGTAATTTCTTCCTACACCCTGAATGGAGGCTTCCTTTAAACTTTAAATGAAAATTATAATTGAGCTTGAGTCACAAAGAGTTTACCTCCCCAATAATGTTAATTATGTCACTAGATTTCATCCTCTTGCATCCCTACTCACTGAAATTCTTCAAGATTTCTTAATGTGAGGCAGGATAATTTAATTTTATAGGGAAATGCAATTGTGAACATGGAAAAGCATTATTTGGAGGTATACCCAAGATACTTCTACAAGAACAATAAGCTAAAATGCTAAATCATTTCCATTTACTCACTAACTAAACAACCTTTCATACCAGGAGCTCAGAGTCTGGAGGTGAGGGGGAAGGTGAAGACAGACAATAAACACATATGCAAATAAGCAAAGAAGATTACGTGTAAGTCATGATGAGTGCTGAGAAGAAAATAAATTAAGAGCTGTGACACAGACTACAAACTGCAACAAACTGCAGAAACAAACTGCAACACAGATCATCTATAAACATACATAGCAGATTGACATCAAAGCCTTTCTGGGTTGCCTTTATGACTTCTTGACACATGCTTAGGTTCCGAGGATCAAAGCCCCTCAAACTTACCTGTTTCACTTTTTAGAACTAAAGCTAGTCTGTGACATCTCTAGCAGAAAATAAGGCACATCAACCATTTCACAGCACCTCTGCAATTAGGCTTTTGATTATATGGTGTGATAACTTATCCACACTGCAACATTTTCAAAAGAGAAAACAGATTATTATTATTATTATTATTTTGTGGTTTTTTTTTTTTGAGACAGAGTCTCGCTCTGTTGCCCAGGCTAGAGTACAGTGGTGTGATCTTGGCTCACTCTAACCTTCGCCTTTCAGGTTCAAGCAATTCTCCTGCCTCAGCCTCTCAAGTAGCTGGGATTACAGACATGCACCAGCACGCCCAGCTAATTTTTGTATTTTTAGTAGAGACGGGGTTTCGCCATGTTGGCCAGACTGGTCTCGAGCTTCTGACTTCAGGTGATTCGCGGCCTGCCTCAGCTTCCTGAAGTGCTGGGATTACAGGCTATCATTGTTATTTTTAAAGACAAGGTCTTGTTCTATGTTTCAGGCTGGAGTGCAGTGGCATGATCACAGCTCCTCTTGGGCTCAAGCAATCCCCCTGCCTCAGCCTCCCAAGTGGCTGGGACGACAGACATGCATGCCACCATGCTTGGCTAATGCACTTTTTAAAATTTTTTGTAGAAATGGAGTCTCCCTATATTGCCGAGGCTGGTTTTGAACTCCTGGGCTCAAGCAATACCCCGGCCTTGACCTTTTGGAAATGTTGGGATTACAGGCCTGAGTCACCCTGCCCAGCCGGGATGTTTTTAATAATTATGCCAGAGCAGGCACAAACAAGGACTTTCCACCAGGGCAAACTAGGCCATATGGTCACCCTAATTATATACCACATCAAATGTAAATAGTCAAAAATTTCAAGAGTAGTTTATAGTTCCAGATATATTTAAATTATAATATCCAAGCCCTAAATTATAATATGGACAATATAAACCAAGTGAATCCCTTACTAAATGTAAAGCTCTGAATATCTCACATTGTACACAAAATCAATTTCAGATGCATTATAAACGTCAATGTGAAAAAGCAAAGCACAAAAAGGTTTAAAGATAATCAAAGTATCTCTATGATGTTTTAAAAAAAGAAACACTAGCCATAAAAAACTGATGAACATGTTTACATTAAAATGAAGAACTTCTGTTAATTTAAAGAAACTACTAAATGGAAAAAATGTTTGCAATATATATATCCAACAATGGAGATATATTCAGAATACAACTCTAGAAAAAGACGCGTTTCAATTTAAAAAAGGAAAAGATTTCAAAGGCATTTTATGAAAAATGAAATCCAAACACCCAGATATGAAAAACTGGTCAGCCCCATTTAGTAATGAGGGAAATGATTAAAACTAAATACAACTACATACCCACCAGGATTGGCTAGAATTGAAATATATGATACCACGTATGGTTGTTGGTAAGGGATATGAAACAAGAACTCTTACATACTAATAAATGAAGTAAAAACCACTAAACAACTACTTTGAAAAACTACCTGGCATTACCTGATAAAGACCAACATTCCCCATGTTCTTGCAATTCAAATTCTAAGTATATAATCTCAAGAAAACTACATAAACATGCACCAGTGCACTTAAACAGAAATGTTCATAAAAGCATTGTTTATAATAGCCCCAAACTGCAAACAATCTAAATGCAATATCCAAAACAATGGCAGAAGGAATAAACTTGTGTTATATTCATGATGGAATATTATGAAACAATAAAAGCTAAAAATAAAATATATACAACACAATCCTATTTACATAAAGTTAAAAATGGGCAAAATTAAACTCTATTATTTAGAGATGTAAACTTACATGGTAAAACTATAAATGTCAGAAGAACATTTATATCTAGCTTAAATTAAGATGGTGATAGTTGTGATGGGAAAATATAGGTGGTGCGAGGCTTCTGGGATGCTGGCAATGTCTGTCTTGCCCTGGGTGGTGGTTACAAAGATGTTTGTTTAAAAATATTTCATTTTTATCTTATGTATCTTTTCAGCCTGTGTAGTTAGGTTTCCCAATAACACTCTCCCTGAGAAATTAAAAAAAAAAAAGTTCAAAAGAGAATGCTAAGACTGTTACTCAAAGAGATTAACTCTTAATCCATAGTTTAAAAACAGTAACAGGGATCTCTACATCCAAATACACACTGTATTATAAATTCCATGAATAAACTTTTGGCTTCAGGCCGGGTGCAGTGCCTCACACCTGTAATCCCAGCACTTTGGGAGGCCAAGGTGGGTGGATCATCTGAGGTCAGGAGTTTGAGACCAGCCTGGCCAACACGGTGAAACCCCATCTCTACTCAAAATACAAAAATTAGCCAGCTGTGGTGGGCGCCTGTAGCCCCAGCTACTCGGAAGGCTGTGGCAGAACTGCTTGAACCCGGGAGGTGGAGGCTGCAGCGAGCCAAGATCGCACCACTGCACTCCAGCCTGGGCAAGAGCAAGACTCTGTCTCAAAACAACAACAACAAAAAAAACGCAAACAAAACAAAACAAACACTTTTGGCTTTAATCTTTTAGACTACCATTCTTCGTTCAAATTTTGAA
Organism: Pan troglodytes; assembly: GCF_028858775.2. Lineage (NCBI taxonomy): Eukaryota > Metazoa > Chordata > Mammalia > Primates > Hominidae > Pan > Pan troglodytes. Next base: position 37,277,039 of record NC_072418.2, on the reverse strand, counting down.
ATGGAAGGTGAAATTTTCTGATATCGAATTACTCAACAAGTCATGTAAATTTTAAAATTTTAAGATTGAACTCCTTGCTTCTAATCTTGAAATCTGAAATGTGTCCAGTATTGACTAGACAGTTATAATGTAGTTTTCGATTAGATAATATCATGTAGACTAATATATAAAGGTTTGATAATGTCAGTTTTTGCGAACATAATCAAATTCCCCAAACTGGTTACACATTTAACTCACGTTGCTTAAGAAAAAGCAGCCGGGTGCGGTGGCTCATGCCTGTAATCCCGGCATTTTGGGAGGCCGAGGCAGGTGGATCACTTGAGGTCAGGAGTTCAAGACCAGCCTGGCCAATATGGTGAAAGCCTGTCTCAACTAAAAAATACAAAAATTAGCCAAGCGTGGTGGCACATGCCAGTAATCCCAGCTACTCAGGAGGCTGAGGCAGGAGAATTGCTTGAACTTGGAAGGCAGAGGTTACAGGGAGCCAGGATTGTGCCACTGCGCTCCGGCCTGGGCAACAGAGTGAGACGCCATCTCAAAAAGAAAAAGAAAAAGCATATAATGATGTGGGATGAAATATCAAAGCCATGAGTACAAACATAAATTCAATGATTAAAAAAATTTTTCACTGCTATATTCATATATTTATCAAGTCATGACACAAAGAACAAATTTATATTTTATGTCATTATGTCATATGAATTTAACCATTACAGACTAATGAAATACTGACTCTAAAAGCTGCTGAAAAGTTTTTAAAATGTGGGTTGTTAAAATGTAGACTTTTGGGGTTCCTGCATAAAAGGATATGTTCATAGTTTTTAAAAAAGAACAAAAATACTTTAAAATTTTCAAATGTATTTTTTTTCTTTGTGAGGAATAAAGGTAACACAGCCAACTTATTGAGTCACTAAGCTGGCAAGACACTTTTAAATTCAGATTAGGTAAAGCAATACTTTAAAACAAATTTATTAAACCACTTTAATGAGAAATTATTTTCAACCCATATCTGGCTCTCACCCAGCACTTTTCATAATTTCATAAAGAGAGGCTTTTTCATAATTTCAAAAAGCCAGAAAAACACTATACAGCTAAGTAACTATTGTATAAAAAATATAAAAATAAATTCAAAATAAGGCCAAGCAAAAACTAAGTTACTTAAGAAGCATCACTGGGAAAGTCTTTAATAAACACCAAATACCATCCATCATACATCCTATAGCCGATTTCTAAGCGCTAAGTCTACAGGTGTTTTAATGAGGTAATGTGTCACTGCATAATGTTTCACAAGGTGAAGAGGGAAATGTGGGGGTACTCCCTGGTTTTTCATACTACTTTTAAAATTAGACTTGGTGATTTTAAAAAGTGTATAATTCAATGATCTTCAGCAAATTTGCAGAGTTGTGCAACTATCACCATCTCGTACTACTCCTTTATGGTGTACAGTTCTATAACATCAAAAGGTTCCCTACCCAGGTATAAGATTTGTCCCAACACCAGGGCTATTAAAAAGATTTACCAGAGGCTGGGCGTGGTGGCTCATGCCTGTAATCCCAGCACTTTGGGTGGCCGAGGCGGGTGGATCACCTGAGGTCAGGAGTTCGAGACCAGCCTGGCCAACATGGTGAAACCCCGTCTCTACTAAAAATACCAAATTAGCCAGGGGTGGTGGCAGGCGCCTATAATCCCAGCTACTTGGGAGGCTGAGGCAGGAGAATCACTTGAACCCGGGAGGCGGACGTTCCAGTGAGCCGAAATCATTGCCTTTGCACTCCAGCCTGGGCAAAAAGAGCTAAACTCCATCTTAGAAAAATAAATAAATAAATAAATAAATAAAGGATTTACCAGAGCATCCAAGAAATATTATTAAATACTTGATCCCGTGAAACCACTCCCCTATCAGTTAACGATTTTTAAAATTTTACAGATTTCGAAAATCTTCTTCTTTATCCTTGGACCTAACCTATCCAGAGGGTCCCTAACCATGCTATGCAGTTCCCACCTCTACCAGAAGTGCTGGGAAAATCACCTAGGTTATCTAGCTTCCCTCAAAGTATTTTACACTGTTGTGAGATTTCCTTTAAGATTCAGGAGCTAAAGTTTATTTTCTTTCTGGTTTCCTGGCGGAGCAAAGGCTCTGCACGTGTGAACGGAAACAAAACCCACACAGACTCTAGGGATGCCAAATATTAACACTGTGGGTAGGGGCACCTTCCTTCTCGGCCGAATTCCCTTTCCCAGAGAGCCTCCAGAGGGATCAGTCAACGCCCACTGAGCCTGGATCAAAGGTCAAGCTTGCCTGGTCAAGAAGGATCCTGGATCAAGCTTGAACCCGTTTCCAGAAACAGGGGCGCCAGGGCAGCAGCAAGCATTTTTACCACGCGCCCTAATGAGAGGGTTGCACAACAGGCTTTGAGGATTCCGGTTTAACAGGTAAATACCAACAGAGGATGAGCCGAGGGAGATGGGATCTGCTCCACGGCATCGATGGCATTTCGAGAATGTCTGCGTCGCAGAGCAAACCCAAAGTTTTAGCACATTACTCAAGAGTTCACCAGAGGAAGATCGCCACGAATTGAAATGAACAAAGTGAGAAAATGGGTGCTGTGTAGTCAACGCATCCGCGATGAACTCAAGCTGGGCGGAAAAATTCTTTGAATACTCCGGCTTTGTTTTGTGCTAAGACGGCAGAAGCCCCGAATTTCGGAGTTGGAAGACGCGTACTTCAGGGCCGCCCGCCGCGCACTCAGTCCCGTAGTTCCCCGGGCTTCAGGCGCGGACATTCCGGGGGGCGGAAGCCAGGGAGCCGCGGGGAGGCCGCGGTCCGGCCCGCGACGCCGGGGCCCGGAGAAGGGAAGCGAGAGGCCTCCCGGAGCTCGACGGAGGGAGGGGAGGGAACGAGGAGGCTGCGGGCCGGAGCGGGGAGCAGCCCCGAGCGGCGCCCGGCCCGGCCCCCACCCTGAGGCCCGGTCCCGCGTACCTTTGGCAAGGGCTACGGTGGAGTTTTCGGTGTCGATGGTGTAGAGGATGCCCTCGTAGCGGATCTCCGCCTTGGAGATGAGGCTGATCTTGCTGCCGATGTAAGGGGTGCCCCCGCTCATGGCGCCGCCGCCGCCGCTCCTAGCTGCTCGCAGAGAGGCAGATCCCACGCCACTGTCGCCCGCTCCGCACGCCCGCTCGCTCGCTCCGTCGGCGCCTACAGCAGCCGCTTCAGACCCAACATGGCGGCGGCGCCGGCTCCGCTACCCTCCCCCAGCCTCCCGCCCTCAAGCCGCGGCGCGGCGGCGGCGGCGGCGGCAGCGGCGGCGGCGCGGGGCATGCTGGGAGGGCGAGGCCGCGCTCTCGCGAGACTTGGCCGGCTACTGGTGGCTCCCGGCTCATTCGTGGCCTCGGGAGTCCCGGCAGCGCTTCTTGGCCTGGACTACGGTGGTGGTCTTGGGGCCGCGTGAGAGGAACTTCGGGGACCGGCTGAGTGCCTCCTGGCACCCGCTTGCTGCGGGCTGGAGAGGAGGCGGGCGGCCCTCCTTTTGACTCAGGCCGTGGCCGCCTTGTCGTGGGTCCTGTGTCTTTGCCGACGCGGGGCCCCTGGCCTGGAGCGCTGCCCACCCGCCTCCGAGCTGTGGCGAGCCGCTGCTCATCCTTTTAAGACGCTGAACCTGCACCTCGTGGAGCTCCTGCGGCTCCATTACCGCAGTCATCGCCCAGGGAGCTTCCCCCGAGGCTGCCCCTGGAGCTGGGGCTCTCACAAGGACTCAAGTGTTTCAGCCCCTTCCTGTCCCGCTCATTCAGCCGGTCTGAACCAGTTTCATGGCTTGCAACGCCATTGTAACTCACTAATCCCAATTATCAGTATGTAGCTTGGATCAATTCCGTGAACCAGGGTTTCTGTCGAATCTCAAACGTTAAGGGTCCAAAGCCATGCTCCCTGTTTCCCCTCTAACCTGCTCCTTCACCACCGTTCCCGATTGATGTAAACGGTACCATTTTTACTCAGCTGCTCAGACTAAAAGCCGTGAGTCAGCCTTGCCCTGTCTTGCTTCCACATCTGTTCTGACTACACCTCTCCGTTATGTATACACAATATATCCTAAATCTGACTTCTCCTCATCTCCATTCCTACACTTCTCCCACAAGCCACGATTACTCGGGCTGAATTATTGCAGTAGCCTTCTGAAAGTTGCCTCTGTGTCAACTCTTGCTCCCAGTACTTTATTCTCAATACAGCAGCCAGAGAGATCTTCTTAAAATCTAACTCAGGGCTGGGCGCAGTGGCTCACGCCTGTACTCCCAGTACTTTGGGGGCCCGAGGCGGGCGCATCACCGGTCAGGAGTTCGAGACCAGCCTGGCCAACATGGTGAAACCCCGTCTCTACTAAAAATACAAAAAAATTAGCCAGGCGTGGTGGCGCGCGCCTATAGTCTCAGCTACTTGGGAGGCTGAGGCAGGAGAATTGCTTGAACCCAGGAGGCGGAGGTTGTGGTGAGCCGAGATTATGCCACTGCACTCCAGCCTGGGCGACAGAGCGAGACTCCGTCTCAAAAAAAAAAAAAAAAAAAAAAAAAAAATCTAACTCAGATCATGTCCTTCCTCTACTCACTCTACTGATCCCATGTTACACAGAGAGAAAACCAGACTTTGGTGTCTAAGGATATACAGGATTTAGCTTCTCGTTCTGTTCCAGTCGCGTCTAATTCGACCAGTACTTGAGTACTTTATTCCAGTCTCTGCTGAAGCATCACCTCCAGAGATGACGTCCCTGACAGCCTTGTTTAAAATAATACCACTCACATCACTCTACATCTCCTTAACTCAGCTTGTATTTTCTTTATAGCATGTATCTCTCTCAAGTATGTCTGTTTAATTATTTGTATGTATCTGTCTCCTTCACTAGAATGTAAACATTTTGAGATAGTGATGTTGTTTTGGTCGCTGCCGTATCATCAGGGGCTTAGTAACAGCACCTGGCACAGGGCAGCTGCTCAGTTAATATTTGCTGCATGAATGAACAGCAGGATGAAGGCAGAGCACAGGCAGGACGGTGAGCTGAGTGAGCAAATGGCGAGAAGCCTGGCATCATAAGAGAGGGACACAGGAGAGAGACAGAGCTCTGATGGGGCTGGTGCACAGTGGCTACAAAGAAAGGTTTGGAAATCCCTGTTTCAGTACAAGGTCCTTGCGAGGAAGTTGAATTATTTGTTTTCGTTTTTTTGAGACAGTCTCACTCTGTCACTCGGGATGGAGTGCAATGGTGCCATCTCGGCTCACTGCAACCTCCGTCTCCTCTGTTCAAGCGATTCTCCTGCCTCAGCCTCCCGAGTAGCTGGGATTACAGGCGCATGCCACCACGCCTGACTGATTTTTTGTAATTTTAGTAGAGATGGGTTTCACCATGTTGGCCAGGCTGGTCTCGAACTCCTGGCCTCAAGTGATCACCTGCCTTGGCCTCCCAAAGTGCTGGGATTACAGGCGTGAGCCACCGTGCCCGGCAATTCTTTCAAGGCTAAATAATATCCCTTTGTATGAACATACTGTATTTTGTTTATCCATTTATCAGTTGATGAACATTTGGGTTGTTTTCACTTCTGCTATTATAAATATCCATGAGTACCTCTATGAACAAGTTTTTGTGGGAACATGTGTTTTCAATCCTCCTAAGAATGAAGTAGTTCAGCCATATGGTAACTCAGAGTTTAACTTTTTGAGGAACTGTCAAACTGTTTTCCAGAGCAGCTACACTATTTTACATTTCCACTGGCAATTGTATGAGGGCTCCAATTTTCTCCACAGCCTCACCAACACCTATTATTGTCTATCTTTTTTTGTTTGTTTGTTTGAGACGGTGTTTCGCTCTTGTTGCTCAGGCTGGAGTGCAATGGCGCGATCTTGGCTCACCGCAACCTCCACCTCCCGGGTTCAAGAGATTCTCCAGCCTCAGCCTCCCTAGTAGCTGGGATTACAGGCATGCACCACCAAGCCCGGCTAATTTTGTATTTTTAGTAGAGTGGGGGTTTCTCCATGTTGGTCAGGCTGGTCTCAAACTCCCGACCTCAGGTGATCCGCCCTCCTTGGCCTCCCAAAGTGGTGGGATTACAGGCGTGAGCCACCGCACCCCGCCATTTGTGTATCTTTTTGAGACAGGGTGCCACTCTGTCACCCAGGCCGGAATGCAGTGGCCCTATCATGGCTCACTGCAACCTTCCTGGGCTCAAGCAATCCTCCACCTCAGCCTCCCAGGTAGCTGGGACCACAGGTGCACACCACCATGCCCAGGTAATTTTTGTATTTTTTTTGTAGAGACAGGGCCTTGCCATGTTGCCCAGGTTGGTCTCAAATGCCTGGACTCAAGTGATCCTCTCGCCTTGGCTTCCCAGAGTGCTGGAATTACAGGCGTTGAGCCCCACACCCAGCTAAACACTTTTAAATTGGGCAATTTTTCTTTTTATTGTTGAGTGGCAAGAGTTCTTTTATATATTCTAGATACAAGTCCCTAATCAGATCTATAATTTGTAAATAGTCTCTCTTATTCAGTGGATTGGTTGTCTTTTCACTTTCTTGATAGTGTCCTTTGAAGCACAAAAGTTTTTAATTTTTATAAAGTCCAGTTTATTCATTTTTGTTGTTGTTGTTGTTTGCTCTTTTGGTGTCATATGCAATAAAGCATTGCCTAATCCAGGATACAAATATTTACCCATAATGTTTGCTTCTAAGTTTTATGTGTTAGCTCTTACATTTAGGTCTTTGATTTATTTTGAGCCAATTTTTGTCTATGGTATGAGGGGGACTTCAAATCTTGCCTGAAATAGAGGTGGGATTAAGAAGCTTTCAGATCAAACAGGAGATGGAGTGATTACAGGAGGAAGAGTGAGATGCATTCTGGAAAGTAAGCAATTCAGTGTGGCCACAGCCTAAAGAATGCAGAGTGTATTAGGAGTTATAGTGGATAGCAGTGGCCACACCAAAGGTGGTGAGGGTTGAGGGCTTTGTTTCTCCCATATTGTCCAACAGCCATCCCCTAGCCTCATAAAGTAAAGACAAATATAAGGAAAAAACAGTGTACTAGCTGGGAATTGCTTTGGACAAGCCTCGCAAATCCTCCAGATCTTCTTTCTTACCCCATAGCTCCTCAAGTGTAGAAATTCTAGAGCTTCTACTGCTGAAAACATGAATGGGGAAGAATTTAGTTTTTCTGCAGGCTGCCGGGAGCTCTTAAGCAGGGAAGCAACAATGAATTTTGGATCTTTAGGAAGCCTGCGATGGTCACAAAATGTGTCACGGTTCTCAACCTTGTTTCTAGTACATGAAACGGAGATTAATGTGCATATTACACTAGGGGCTACCAACTGATCAGCTGCATTATACATAGTTCCTGCCGCCCTAGGGTGCAGGAAACCATGAGTTGCAAAACATAAAGTAGAATCTAACAGATTGGTGACTGATCGGGTGTAGCCAGATAAGGACTCCTAGTTCCAGGACTGAACACCTAGGTCAGTCCTAGGGCTAGTGATGAGCATAAGGAGAATGGATAAAAGGAAGTTTATTTGGGGGGAGGATGGAAATACTAATAGATGCAAATAATTTTGCACTTGTTGAGCTGGAAGTGCCTGTTGGGACACCAAGCAATTGCGTCTATTTCATAATTGGTATGACCCTAAAAGTCAGGAGATCTGAAATGGAGATGTACATTTGGAAATTGTTACAGATGGAAAAAGGATAAGCTCACTGTCAGTGGCTCATGCCTGTAATTCCAGCTACTCGAGAGGCACTGCAGCCTGGGCGACAGAGCGAGACTCTGTCTCAAAAAAAAAAAAAAAAAAAGAAACACCAAGAACAGGCAAATCCACAGAGGCAGAAAATATTAGTAGATTAGTGGCTGCAAGGGGCTGGGACATGGGGGTGAGGAGTAGGAATGGGAAGTCACTACCAAGGGGCGCAGGGTTTCTTTCTGGGGTGACAAAAATGTCTGGAAGTAGGATGGGCACAGGGGCTTGTGCCTGTAATCCCAGCACTTTCGGAGACCGAGGCTGGTGGATCGCCTTAGGTCAGGAGGTCAAGACTAGCCTGGCCAACATGGTGAAACCCCGTCTCTACTAAAAACACAAAAAAATTAGTCAGGCGTGGTGGCGCACGCCTGTAATCCCAGTTACTTGGGAGGCTGAGGCAGGAGAATAGCTTGAATCCGGGAGGCGGAGGCTGCTGTGAGCCAAGATAGTGCCATTACACTCCAGTCTGGACAACAAGAGTGAAACTCCATCTCAAAAAGGGAAAGAAAAAAGAAAATGTCTGGAAGTATATAATGATAATGGTTGCATGGCTTTGTGGATATACGAAAACCCACTAAATTGTATACTTTAAAAAGTGAACTTAGGGCCGGGCGCGGTGGCTCAAGCCTGTGATCCCAGCACTTTGGGAGGCTGAGGTGGGCAGATCACGAGGTCAGGAGTTCGAGACCAACGTGACCAACGTAGTACTAAAAATACAAAAAAAAATTAGCTGGGCATGGTGGCGGGCGTCTGTAATCCCAGCTCCTCAGGAGGCTGAGGCAGGAGAATTGCTTGAACTTGGGAGGCAGAGGTTGCAGTGAGCTGAGATCGCGCCACTGCACTCCAGTCTGGGCGACAGAGCAAGACTCCACCGCAAAAAAAAAAAAAAAAAAAAAAAAGTGAATTTTATGATATGTGAATTCTATCTCAAAAAGGCAAACTTTCCATGTAAAATGGCCCTATTAAAAACTAAGTTTATGTAGCAAAAACAGGCACTTGCTTTTGAAATAATATCTAAGTAAAAAAGCTGAATACAGAATTGTGTGAGTATAAAGACTTTCTTAAAAGGAAAAAAACAAACAACATATGAAAATAAAGGAGGAAAGCAGTAATTTCCAAATGCTATGGTACCATGGTATTAGATAAAATTTTTTGTTTGTTTGTTTGTTTTTTGAGATGGAGTCTCGCTGTGTCGCCCAGGCTGGATGGAGTGCAGTGGCGCGATCTCGGCTCACTGCAAGCTCCACCTCCTGGGTTCACGCCATTCTCCTGCCTCAGCCTCCCAAGTAGCTGGGACTACAGGTGCTCGCCACCATGCCCAGCTAATTTTTTGTATTTTTAGTAGAGACGGGATTTCACCGTGTTAACGAGGATGGTCTCAATCTCCTGACGTCATGATCCGCCCGTCTCGGCCTCCCAAAGTGCTGGGATTACAGGCGTGAGCCACCGTGCCCGGCCTAGATATAAACTTTTAAGGTAAGTTTTTGTCTCTGTATTAGTTAGGAGATGTGTTCTGTTTATAGGAACCACCCCCAAATTCAGTGACTTAAAACAATTATCACTTTATTATACCTCTCAATTTCATGGATCAGGCTTGACTAAGCAATTCAGTTCCGTGTAGCCTCAACTGGAATCATTGAGGGCAGCTTGCCTGGTCTAGAGGGTCCAAGATGGCTTTACTCACTTATCTGACTATTTCACAGGATCAGCTAGAAGTCCAGGAATTTTGTGACACTATTTGTGGCAGTGTTATTTTGAGTCTCTCCTGACCAGCAAACACATATCCTAAATGATGCAAAAGGCAAAGATACCTAACATCTACTGGTATTGTATACTTTGTAAAGTACACAAAGTCTACTTTGTGCTTGGTATTGGGTCAGTCATCTTACACACATTGGAGGAGACACATCTTACACAGGTTGAATTTTTTTCTTTTTGAGACAGGGTCTCGCTCTATGGCCCAGGCTGGGGTGCAGTGGCATGATCTCGGCTCATTGCAACCTACACCTCCTGGGTTCAAGCGATTCTCGTGCCTCAGCCTCCCAAGTAGCTGGGATTACAGGCATGCACCACCACACCCACCTAATTTTTGTATTTTGTGTAGAGACGGGTTTTCACCATGTTGGCCAGGCTGGTCTGGAGCTCCTGACCTCAAGTGATCCACATGCCTCGGCCTCCCAAAGTGCTGGGATTACAGGCACTTTGGGAGGCCAGTCCACAGGTTGAGTTCTAAAGCCATGTGTGTCTGTTGGTTCTTCTCAGAATTAGATGCTGAGCCAGAGTTAAGAGGTTTATTGGAGGTAATGCCTGGGAAAGGTAAAACGGAGAAGAAGCAGGATTGAGCAGGGAGAGCCCCAGACCGTACTGCAGATCTGACAACGTCTTGGCCAACCCAACAGGAAGCCCTGGAGCGAAGATGGCTCTTTGGAACAGAAATGGTTAGGCCCTAGTACCCCTGCTGTGTTCTGTCGTTGGCTGGGGTTGTCTGGGAGGAGCGTGGCCTTGGATTGAAAGAGGAAGTAGATCCTGTTGGCTAACTTCACTTCTTGGAACAGCACGATTAGTTCTTTCTGGAAACCAGTAAAAATTAGATATAGTGACTGGGCGTGGTGGCCTATGCCTGCAATCCCAGCACTTTGGGAGGCCGAGGCAGGCAGATCACTTGAGGTCAGGAGTTCAAGACCAGCCTGGCCAACACAATGAGATACTGTAAAAATACAAAAAATTAGCAGGGCATGGTGGCACACACCTGTTATCCCAGTTACTCAGGAGGCTGAGGCCCGAGAATCACTTGAACCTGGGAAGCAGGGAACTGCAGGGAGCCGAGATGGCGCCACTGCACTCCAGCCTGGGTGACAGAGCCAGACTCCGTTTCAAACAAACAAACAAACAAACAAACAAAATGTATATATGGTAAACAATACTCCAAAGTCTTATCCTGAGATTGCATCTCACCTTAGTGTTAGTACACTTGATCCCCAGATTAATGGATTTCTCTCTTTTTAAATTTTTTGAGACAGGCTTTTGCTCTGTCACCCAGGGTGGAGTATAGGGTGCGAGCGCAGCCCACTGTAGCCTCAACCTCCTGGGCTCAGGGGATCCTCCCACCTCAGCGCCCCCAAGTAGCTGGGACCACAGGTGCACCCCACCACGTCCAGCTATCTTTTTAAAGAGAGTGTATTTTTCTGTTGAAAATCTGCATCTTGTTGACTTGGCACAGTGGCTCGTGCTTGTAATCCCAGCACTTTGGGAGGCCAAGACAGGTGGATCACCTGAAGTCAGGAGTTCAGGACCAGCCTGGCCAACGCAGTGAAACCCCATCTCTACTAAAAATACCAAAATTAGCTGGGTGTGGTGGCAGGAACCTGTAATCCTAGCTACTGGGGAGACTGAGGCAGGAGAATTGCTTGAACCCGGGAGGTGGAGGTTGCAGTGAGCCGAGATCATGCCATTGCACTCCTGTCTGGGCGACAAGAGTGAAATTCTGTCTCCAAAAAAAAAAAAAAAAAAACTTCATCTTCTTATCATTTTGTCTATTTTATGCTCTAATTTCATTAACATATTTATAGTAATTATCATAAAGTCCTTATCTGTGAGTTCCAGCATCTCAATCATATAAGAATCTGCATGTATTGATTGTTTTTTCTCTTGATTATGCATCACATTTTCCTGCTTCTTTGCATCTCATAATTTTAAATTTTATGCCAGATATTGTGTCTAGCTAGATACTGTATTCTAGACATTGTAAAGAACCAAAGTGACTGAAGTAAATATTTTTTTCCCTGGAGAGGGCAAGCCCTTTCTTCTTGCCAGTCAATTAGGATGAGGAGCTGATCAGTCAGATCCAATCAAGAGTGGAGCTGAATTGGGGTTGGATGAATTGCAGATTTAGTTAGTTTTTGTTCACCTGGATTTTAAATGTCTTAAGGGCAAGATGTGATCTGCGTGTCTTGCGGGCCCCTTCTTCTAGTGGAATTTTGGACCTGAGCATGAAGAATTAGTGGAGTTTTCTGTCTGTCTTTCAGTGAGGAAGACAGAAGACCCAGCCTCCTGCACTGTAACCCACTTAGCAAAAATGGAAGACTAGCACTGTGTTTTGAGTTCTTAGATATTTCCATCTGTTGCTCCAGCCCGTAGAGATGTTTAAAGAATCAGTGGTTTCTTCTTAGCCAAGGAGAGCCCCATCCTCTGTGGCAGGGCCCATCCTCTGCCTGCCCATGCCCAGACTTGGCAAATGCCCCCAATGATCCCTAATTTTTCCTACCTATGAAGCCTTGTCCTCTTTCTCTAGAATTTAGTTCCTTTAGACTATTTTATAGATATCTGAAAAATCAGTATGATATTTTACTTTATCTGTTTTCCCCCATCTTTACAGCAAAACCGGTGGCTTATTTAGATATTTACAGCCTAATTGGAAGAGGAATTTGAAAGATTTTTTTGGCCATATTCATTTTTAATTTTTATTTTATTTATTTATTTTTTTGAGATGGAGTCTCACTCTTTTGCCCAGGCTGGAGTGCAGTGGCACAATCTCTGCTCACTGCAACCTCTGCCTCCCAGGTTCAAGCAATTCTCCTGCCTCAGCCTCCCGAGTAGCTGGGATTACAGGCATGCACCACCATGCCTGGCTCATTTTTGCATTTTCAGTAGAGACAGGGTTTCGCCATGTTGGCCAGGCTGGTCTTGAACTTCTGACCTCAGGTGATCCACCGGCCTTGGCCTCCCAAAGTGCTGGGATTACAGGTGTGAGCCACCACACCCAGCCTTTGGCCATATTTAAATCCATTAGGAACATATCTGTTATATCCTTAGGGAGGACCTCCTAGCTAGTTTTTTTTCTCTAGAGATAGACTGCTGGTCCTTCATTTAAGCAATATATAATGCTCTTGGCTTGCATTTGGGGGCCATGTGTTTTGGAAAATATGTCCCTTTGAACAACAGACCCACTCTCATTGGGTGAACCTCTTATTCTGTGAGAGACACTCTGAAACTGAGACTAATAACCATTGCCAGGGAAGGTGTCGCCCATCCCATACGTGCTCTGGGGTGCATGCACATTGAATGGAATTGTTACTAATTCCTATCTTTCTCTTACTCTCTCTTGCCAAGGCAGGATCGTTGAATTGGTATAGTTAAATACATAGATGGTAAAATTTCATAGTTTGCTGCTTCTTAATTGAGTTAGAGCAGCCCTCTGTTACATGTCTTTATGTCTAATTTTAAAATGAGAAAACTAGCTGGGCATGGTGGCTCATGACTGTAATCCCAGCACTTTGGGAGGCTGAAGCAGGAGGATTGCCTGAGTCCAGGAGTTCGAGACCAGCCTGGGCAACATAGTGAGAACCTGGCTCTACAAAAATAAAACAAAATTAGTTGTACGTGGTAGCACATTCCTGTAGTCCCAGCTACTCAGGAGGCTGAGCTGGGAAGATCACTTGACCAAGAGGTCAAGGCTGCAGTGAGCTGTGATCGTGGTGCTGCACTCCAGCCTTGGCAACAGGGTGAGAATGTCTCAAAAAAACCCCCCAAAAACAAAAAACGAAAACCAGCCAGGCAAGGTGGCTCATGCCTGTAATCCCAGCACTTTGGGAGGCAGAGGCGGGTGGATCACTTGAAGTCAGGAGTTCGAGACCAGCCTGGCCAACATGGTTAAACCCTGTCTCTACTAAAATACAAAAATTAGCTGGGCGTGGCGATGCATGTCTGTAATCTCAGCTACTCAGGAGGCTGAGGCAGGAGAATTGCTTGAACCCAGGAGGCAGAGGTTGCAGTGAGCTGAGATCACGCCATTGCACTTCAGCCTGGGCAACAGAGTGAGATTCTGTCTCAAAAAAAAAAAATGAAACAAAAACCATACACATACACACACACACACACACCCTCCCAACTCAAAAGCAGGAGTCAAGTAACTTAGATCTAGTATTAAGGTGGAAGTCGTGGATTTCAATCAAGTTGTTATAATTCCACAATGTGGGTGCTTTAAACCATTTTAGGATGGCAAATATAATTTTTCATCAAGTGACAACTTAAGCAGATGACACTGCTTGCCTGGAAATTTGTGTTGAGAAGGATTCTGAGATTGTGTCTGAGACATCGGGAGCTCGTACCGTGATCAATTACCAGTGCCTTCCATGGACACAGGGCAGAAGAATGGTGGCACCAGGTGCAAATCTGTCTATACCATCTGCCTCCTAAGTAAATGCAGTAAAAGCATGACTAAGTGCTTTGTAAACTTAATAGCATTCTACAATTAGTTTTATTATCCTTACCGTTTCTCAAATATTTGTCCAACTACCCTAACAACGAACAATAGAAATTGATAAGATATGTATGATTGGAAAGTAATCAAAATAATGGAAACTAATCTATAATTAATTTTTCTGAGTAAAGAAAAATTCCTTTTTTTTTGAGACAGAGTCTCTCTCTGTTGCTCAGGCTGGAGTGCAGTGTTGCGATCTCGGCTCACTGCAACCTCTGCCTTCTGGGTTCAAGCAATTCTCTTGCCTCAGCCTCCGGAGTAGCTGGGACTACAGGTGTGTGCCACCACACTCGGCTAATTTTTGTATTTTTTAGTAGAGATGGGGCTTTGCCATGTTGGCCAGGCTGGTCTTGAACTCCTGACCTCAAGTGATCCGCTGGCCTTGGCCTACTAAAGTGCTGGGATTACAGGCATGAGCCACTACGCCCAGCCTGAAAATAATATTTCTAAAGCAAATTTGATGATGCCAGACCTGTCCCTCAAGACTCCCTGCCCACCCCACATCTTAGTCCATTTGGGCTGCTGTAACAAAATATCACACACTGGTGGCTTATCAGCAAAAGAAATTTATTTCTCATAGTTCTGGAGGCTGGGATGTCCAAGATTAAGGCTGACAGATTCAGTTTCTGGTGAGGACTGTCTCCTGGTTCATAGATGGCTGTCTTTTTGCTAAAACCTCCCATGGAAAAAGGGGCAAGGGATCTCTCTGGGTCTCTCTCTCTTTTTTTTGAGACAGAGTTTCGTTCTGTCACCCAGGCTGGAGTGCAGTGGCTCCATCTCAGCTCACTGCAACCTCTACCTGTTGGGTTCAAGCAATTCTCCTGTCTCAGCCTCCTGAGTAGCTGGGACTATAGGCGTGCACCACCAGGCCCAGCTAATTTTTGTATTTTTAGTAGAGACAGGGTTTTACCATGTTGGCCAGGCTGGTCTTGAACTCCTGACCTCAAGTGATCCTCCCACCTCAGCCTCCCAAAGTGCTGGGATTACAAGTGTGAGCCACCGCGCCTGGCCGTCTCTCTCTCTTTTGAGATAGGGTCTTGCTGTGTCACCCAGGCTGAAGTACAGTGGTGTGATCATGGCTCACGACAGCCTCAAACTTCTGGGCTCAAACAATCCTCTTGTCTTAGCCTCGTGCATAGTCACTGGGACTACAGGCATTCACCACAACACCCTGCTATTTAAAAAAAAAAAAAAATGTAATAGAGACAGTGTTTCACCATATTGCCCAGGTTGGTCTCAAACTCCTTAGCTCAAGTGATTCTCCCAGTCTGGCCTCCCAAAGTGCAGGGATTACATTTGTGAGCCTCCATGCTTGGCCAGAATCTCTTTTATAAAGGCATTAAATTTTTTTTTTTTTGAAACGGAGTTTTACTCTTGTTGCCCAGGCTGGAGTGCAATGGTACGATCTTGGCTCACCGCAACCTCCGCCTCCCGGGTTCAAGCGAGTCTCCTGCCTCAGCCTCTTCAATAGCTGGGATTACAGGCATGCGCCATCACACCTGGCTAATTTTGTATTTTTAGTAGAGATGGGGTTTGTCCATGTTGGTCAGGCTGGTCTCGAATGCCCGATCTCAGGTGATCCGCCTGCCTAGGCCTCCCAAAGTGCTGGGATTACAGTCATGAGCCACAGCGCCCGACCCTAAAGGCACTAATTTTATCCATGAGGGCTTGACCCTCATGACCTAATCACCTTCTAAAGGCCCCACTTCCCAATACCATCCCCTTGAGGGCTAAGATTTCAATTTATGAATTTTAGGGAAACATAAACATTCAGTCTGTTGTACTTCCCCCCATCCCCAAAGCCTTCAATGGCTTTAATAGCTTCTCCTTGCTCTTTTCTCTTGGAATATCCTGGGTTATGTTGTTTACAAAATCCTGTGTGAGTTGGCACTTGCTTAAATCTCTGATCTCGCCTTTTGTCTCTCCCGTTTACCTTCCCCACTTCTGTCTCTCTACTCCCTCCAAGCCTTAACTTAATAATATTTGTTTATTTATTTTGAGACGGATTCTTGCTTTGTCACCCAGGCTGGAATGCAGTGGTGCAATCTCGGCTCACTGCAACCTCTGCCTCCCAGGTTCAAGCGATTCTCCTGCCCCAGCCTCTCAAGTAGCTGGGATTACAGATGTGCACCACCACACCCGGCTAATTTTTGTATTTTTAGTAGACACAGGGTTTCACCATGTTGGCCAGGCTGGTCTTGAACTCCCGACCTCAGGCGATTGGCTTGCCTCACCCTCTCAAAGTGCTGGGATTACAGGCTTGAGCCACCACTCCCGGCCTAAAAATATTTTTTATATTGTCGGTATTAGTCCATTCTCACAGTGCTAGAAACAAATGCCTGAGGCTGGGTAATTTATAAGGAAAAGAGGTTTAATTGGCTCATGGTTCTGCAGGCTATACAGGAAGCATAGCTGGGGAGGCCTCAGGGAACTTACAGCTGTGGTGGAAGGGGAAGGGGAAGCAGGCGTGTCTTATGTGGATGGAGCAGAAATAATGGTGGGGGGAGGTGTCACACAATTTTTGTTTTGTTTTGAGATGGAGTTTCGCTCTGTGGCCCAGGCTGGAGTGCAGTGGCGCAATCTCGGTTCACTGCAACCTTTGCCTCCTGGGCTCAAGCGATTCTCCTGCCTCAGCCTGCCAAGTAGCTGGGATTACAGGTGCCCACCACCACGCCCAGCTAATTTTGGTATTTTTAGTAGAGATGGGGTTTCATCTTGTTACCAAGGCTAGTCTCAAACTCCTGACTGCAAGTGATCCACCCACCAAAGTGCTGGGATTACAGGCAGGAACCACCGCTCACACACTTTTAAACAGCCATGGAGATCTCTTGAGAACTCTATCATGAGGTCAGCACTAGGGGGATGGTGCTAACCCATTAGAAACCACCCCCATGATCTGATCACCTCCTACCAGGCCCCCCTTACAACATTGGGGATTTCAACTCGACATGAGATTTGGGTGGGAATACAGGTCCAAACCATTTCATTATCATATAATATGATTAAATATAAATAGAGAGGTGAGTCTCACTATGTTGGCCAGGTTGGTCTTGAACTTCTGGCCTCAGGCAATCTGCCTGCCTCCGCTTTCCCAAGTGCTAGGATTACAGGCGTGAGCCACTGTGCCTCGCCCCTCCAAGCCTTTGTCCTGTATTCCAGAAACCACATGAAACTTCTCCCAGATTCTCCCTGTCAAGCCTTCTCACTGCAGCTCAGCCTAGATATTTTTCAGTTTGGGAGACTTCTCACTGCTGAGATCTGCTGTCTGAGATAGTTGCTGATCTTGAACTCCTGACGTCAGGTGATCCACCCACCTCAGCCTCCCAAAGTCCTGGTATTACAGACATGAGCTGCCGTGCCTGGTCTCACCGTTGCATTCTTAGTGCCAACTTGACCTGGCTCAGAGTAGGAACACAATAAATCTTGGTTAGATGAATTAATAGGTTAAATTTTTTTTTTTTGTATTATGCTCACAGTAGGAGGTGAATTTTTTAAAAAATGGAATGTATAGAAGAAATCACTTCTAGCTTTAAAGATTTTGTTTTAGGTCAGGCCTGGTGGTTCATGCCTGTAATCCCAGCACTTTGGGAGGCTAAGGCGGACAGATCTCTTGAGCCCGGGAGTTGGAGATCAGCCTGGGCAACATGGCAAAACCCCGTCTCTACAAAAATTAGCCAGGCATGGTGGTGCATGTATGTAGTCCCAGCTACTTGGGGGGCTGAAGCAGGAGGATCATTTGAGCTTGGGAGGTCGAGGCTGCAGTGAGCTGTGATTGCACCACTGCTCTCCTACCTGGGGGACAGAGTGAGACCTGTCCCCTCCCCTCACCCAAAAGAGTCAATTTTAACACAAGGGCTTAAAATAAGTTATGTAGGACATTAATTACTGCACTCATGTTCTACGCTTAGTTTTTAAAGTGAAATGTTTTGCCCTAAATCCAAGTATTTTTATTCCTTTCTCCTTGTGTACTAAGTTAACATGCAGATTTCAAACTACCAGCTGAGTAGGTTTGTGTAATGTTTTCTTGTTACTCTGTGGCAGATACCCATGGCCTTCTCATTCACCCCATCTGGGCCTCCAGTGTGGTCTAATTATCCCAAAAAGCCAAGATGTGTTAGAGCAGAGCTTGATTACTCTAATGGTACAATGTTTTTACAAACCTCCTGATTCCTGAATAATTATCATTATCATATTTATGTGTTTAGCCAAAAGCTTAATTGGAAGATTCCAGAATGAAACAGTGCTGTAGGAGAAAAAACCTTCTAGTCATTTTCTTTGGAACAATTTTTTAAAAAATCAAAGTATCACTAATACATGCATAAGGTTAAACAATCAAATTATGCAGGAGGATTTATGATGCATGGAGATCATTCCGGCCTCTCTCTCCCCAGCCGTGGTCCTATGGAGGCAACCATATTTAGTTCCTTCAGCTGTTTCTCCTGGTGGTTATTGTTGCATGGAAATAATAGGGTTACATCACTAGTTATTTTATTTTATTTTTTTGAGATGGATCTCGCTGTCACCCATCTAGGCTCACTGCAACCTCTACCTCCTGGGTTCAAGTAATTCTTGTGCCTCAGCCTCCCGAGTAGCTGGGATTACAGGCATGCACCACCTTGCCTGGCTAATTTTTGTATTTTTAGTAGAGATAGGATTTCACCATGTTGCTTAGGCTGGTCTTGAACTCCTGACCTTAAGTGATCCACCCACCTCTGTCTCCTATAGTGCTGGGATAACAGGCCTGAACCACTGCACCTGGTCCTATTTTAAATTTGTGTTAATTTTAGGGGTACAAGTGCAGTGTTGTTACATGGATCTATTGAATAATGGTGAAATCAGGGCTTTTAGTGTACCCATCATCTGAATAAAGTACATTTTGCCTGTTATTTTTTGTTTTTATTATTATTTTTGAGACAGGCTGTCACTCTGTGGCCCAGGCTAGAGTGCAGTGGCATGATCTCTGCTCACTGTAGCCTGGAATTCCTGGACTCAAGGAATCCTCCCACCTCAGCCTCCTAAGTAGCTGGGACTACAGGCATGCACCACCATACCCAGCTAATTTTTGTATTTTTTGTGGAAACAGGGTTTTGCCCTATTGCCCAGGCTAGTCTTGAACTCCTGGGCTCAAGAGAGCCACCCAACTAGGCCTCTCAAAGTGCTGGGATTATAGGCATGAGCCACTGCCCCCAACCTGTACCTGTTCATTTCTCATCATCCACTCTCCTCCCAGCCTCCCACCTTTCCTAGTCTCCAGTGTCTATCAGTCCACACTTATGTCCATGTGTACACATTATTTGGCTCCCACTTACAAGTGAGAACATGCAGCATTTTTCTTTCTGTTTCTGAGTTGTTTCATTTAAGATAATGGCCTCCAGTTCCATCCATGTTGCTGCAAAAGACATGATGTCTTTTTCTTTTTTTAGAGACAGAGGTCTCCCTCTCCTGTCCAGGCTGGTCTCAAACTCCTGGCCTCAAGCAATCCTCCCATCTTGGCCTCCCAAAGTGCTGGGGTTGCATGTGAAGTGACACAATTTCTTTTTTTTTAAATGGCTGAGTAGTATCCCATTATCACCAGTTCTTGATTCATCCATTTTGGAGATTGTCTATTGATTTCCAGCTATGATAAATGCAGATTTAGCTCACAGGCCAAGTACGTAGAGATATTTTAAAGTTCTTTTCTATTCCTGAGTTATCTTTGTTTGCTCCACGCAGGCCTGCTGTCCAGGCTGTGTGCATGGTAGGGTGGGCCCGTTATGCACATGTGCTACTGGTTCTGACTATGCGTGGGTTTGGCTGTGCTGACAGTTACATAGCATGAAGATGTCCCTGCCTCCTCGTCCTGCTTTTTGCTTGCATATCTTAGTGTGAGTCTTGCATGTTGGAGACTTTCATCAAAGTCACCATATTGGAATGTATGTGAGAACGATGTCATAAATCATTTGTTGAGGGCCTCTGTATTTTTAGTGGACTCATTCACTGGAGGACTTCACTTAGGGTGATCAGGAAGGAAGCCATTCTCTAGACATTGGTGAACCTCCAAATGACAGATTGTGGGTGTTTTAAGACATTTGCTTTTTTTTTTTTCAGACAGAGTGTTGCTGTGTTGCCCAGGCTGCAGTGTAGTGGTGCGATTATGGCTCACTGCAACATCCACCTCTCTGGTTCAAGCAGTTCTCCTGCCTCAGCCTCCTGAGTAGCTGGGATTACAGGTGTGCACCACCACGCCTGGCTAATTTTTGTATTTTTAGTAGAGACGGCGTTTCACCATGTTGGCCAGGCTGGTCTCAAACTCCTGACCTCAAGTGATCTGCCCACCTCGGCCTCCCAAAGTGCTGGGATTACAGGTGTGAGCCACCACACCCAGCCTCTTTTTTTTTTAACAGAAGAACCCCTGCAACTTTTCTGGGGTGGGTGCATGTCAAGCTACTACATGGCTGCTGTGTGAGATGGGTGAGGGTCAGGGTGTAGGAAGATTCCACTCCATGTCTTACTTCTACCCTTTGCTCTACTGGGAATTTATGGGGCATGAGCCACTTGGTGGTCCCAAAGTATGGGTTCCTCCCTGCTTGGCTGCTATTCCCCTCTCCACCTCCCCTCCATGGCCATTCCAGTCCCTGTCAGCCTCTGCTTCACTTCGTCCATTACTGTTACCCTTTATTTTTGTGTGTGTATGATAAAATACACATAACATAAACATCACCATTTTAACCACTTCTCTGTGTACAGTTCAGTGGCATTAAATACATTCACATTATTGTGCAACCATGACTACCATCTGTCTCCAGAACTTTTCTATCTCCCCAAACTAAAATTCTATCCCCAGTCAGGCACGGCCAGCACTTTGGGAGGCTGAGGCGGGTGGATCGCTTGAGCTCAGGAGTTCGAGATCAGTCTGGGCAACATGGTGAAATGCTGTCTCTACTAAAAATACAAAAATTAGCCTGGCACGGTGGTGCACACCTGTAATCCCAGCTACTGGGGCAGCCAAGGCACAAGAATCACTTGAATCTGGGAGGCAGAGGTTGCAGTGAGCCAAGATGATGCCACCGCACTCCAGCCTGGGTGACAAAGACTCTATCTCAAAACAAAACAAAACAAAACAAAAACAAAGCAAAAACAAAAAACAAAGCCACAAACACACAAATAAAATTCTGTACCAATTTAAACAATAACTCTTCATTCCCCTTTCCCCCAGCCCCTGGCAACCACCATCTTGCCTACTGTGGCTGTGAATCTGACCCCTCTGGGAACCTCATATAAGTGGTATTGGTCCTACAGTATTTGTCCTTTGGGTCCACCCTCTACTTTACATCTTTTTTTTTTTTTTTTTTTTAATGACAGGGTCTTGCTGTCTATCACCTGAGCTGGAGTACAGTAGTGCAATCATAACTCACTGTGGCCTCAAATTCTGATCTCAAGTGATCCTCCTGCCTCAGCCTTCAGAGTAGCTGGGGCTACAAGTACACACCAACACGAGCCTGGCTAAATTTTTTTTTTTTTTTTGGTAGAGACAGGGTCTTTCTGTGTTGGTCTTGAACTCCTGACCTCAAATAATCCTGCTGTCTCAGCCTTCCAAAGTGCTGGGATTACTGGCATGAATCACTGCACCTGGCTATTTAACATCTTTAATAATTCTGTTGAAATTATTTATTTTATTTTATTTTTTTTTGAGACGGAGACTCGCTCTGTTGCCCAGGCTGGAGTGCAGTGGCCGGATCTCTGCAAGACACAGCTAACTTCAGATGGTGTGGCTTCAGGGCAAGATCATCTTCTTCCCGCACCATCATCCCCTTTCCAATTCCCATCCCTCTGAGAGCCACTTCCATCACCCAGTAAGATACCCCACATATGCTACCCTTCAATCCGTTCATGCAACCTGATCCTTCCTGGATGCCGGACAAGAACCTGGGTGCGTAAAGGGCAGGGGCTTGGATGCTGCTGTGAGGCCCATACAGAGCCTGCTCCCACCAGAACTTCCTTCTAGCGTTTGTTCCCTCTGGTTCCCACACTCGCTTGCTCACACGCTCCCTCTTGCAAGGAGTGGCCAGCGGCAGGCTGAGCGAAATGAGCCACTCCAGTTCTCGCCCATGAAGGGGGTCAAGGTCAAGGGAACAAATCCCATCTCACCACCACGCCACACTAATTTTTAAATTTTTTGTAGAGACAAGATCTCACTCTGTTGCCCAGACTGGTCTTGAACACCTGGCCTCAAGCAATCCTCCTGCCTTGGCCTCCCAAAATGCTGGGATTACAGGTGTGAACCACTATGCCTGGCCTCTTGTCTTTTTGTTCTATTCAGGGTCTCAATAGATTGGATGATGCCCACCCACATGGGTGAGAGTAATCTTTACTCAGTCACCCATTTCAAATGCTAATCTATTCCAGAAGCATCTGCACAGACACACCAAGAAATAATGTTGTACCAGTGATCTGCGCATCCCTTAGCCTAGCCAAGTTGTCATGAAAAATTAACCATCACAGTCTGTCAAAGGAAAGCAATGCCATGACAGTATTGGGAATCATGATCCAATGAGAAGACTTTGCATGTCATGAGATAACAACTAGCACATTGATGTCACCGGTATTAATGCTCTCTTATAAGCATTTTATCACTTGATCGTCATACTACCTGTACTGTACAGGAACCAGTATCACCAAGTTCCTCTCTTGATAGTGGGGGCACTAAGGGCTGGGGAAGGTGATAGTCTTGACTTGAGGTGGTTGACGGCTGGGTCAAGATTTGTACCACAAGTTTTACAGTCCAAGCCTCAGCTCTCTTATTACAGCACCCAGTTACAAAAGAAATTAATGTACTCAATATCTGATTCGGCTCTACCTCTTTGTGTGCAAAATTCCTGCTTTGCCCAACTTCTTATCGTGAATAATTATGTGTTCTGATGGTGGCTCGAGTCAATGAAGAGATAAATAAGTAAATTATGCTAAGGAATGGGCATAACTATTGGCAAATAAAATGATAGAGTAATTAATCAATATATTATTGCAAAACACTTTCATAAAATTGCTTTTTCTCTAGAGACTGAAAGTATTAAAAGAAACAACTTTTGGAGTTTATGGAAAGCAATTTTAGGATAAAAGTAAAAACACTGAGCAAAATAATGAAAAGAACAGTTACTATATTATAATAATTATGTAAATTACATAATTTACATTATGTAGCTCTTAAAATTATAGGATGCCTTGCTACAAGTACTATATTATTGAAAGTGATATTTAGAGCAATAGCTGTCACTTACTTTTTGAGACTGTGAAAAGTTAGAAATATTTCATGGGATCACATTTTAAAGAATTGCTCAATGGGTGCAGCACACCAACATGGCACATGTATACATGTGTAACTAACCTGTGCGTTGTGCACATGTACCCTAAAACTTAAAGTATATATATAAAAAAAAGAATTGCTCATCTTTCTGGATACACTTGAGTGCTTATGCGACCTGGGTACCGTATTGGTGTTACTTTGTTAGCTGGAATTCCAAAGCATCTTGGACGTGAGCATGCAGTAGTGTTGGTAGGATGGTAACTCCTACAACATCCTCTTGCTTCATAGTGCTCTGGGTACAGGGAATGTGCCTTCAGGCCCTGTGCTGATCAGATGGCAGAGATGGGGTAGTCATGGTAGTGGGGTGGTGGTGGTGGTGTGTGTGTTCAATGAATGAGAGAAGGAGAGCAAGAAACCTCCAAAAGTCTTAATGCTGCCGCAAGGGATGAATTTGTTGTTCATATATCAAGAGGTTAAAGGAAATTAGATCGACTATAAAGAAAAGACATTCCACAAAAAACAACAGATGTTGGCAAAGATGCAGAGAAAAGGGAATGTTTGTACTCTGTTAGTGGGAATGTAAATTAGTACAACCTTTATGGAAAACAGTATAGAGATTTCTCAAAGAACTAACAATAGAACTACCATTCCATCCGGCAAACCAATTGTGGGTAAATACCCAAAGGGAAATAAATCATATCAAAAAGACACCTGCACTCGTATGTTCCTTACAGCACTGTTCACAATAGCAAAGTCATGGATCAATCTAAGTGTCCATCAACGGAGGACTGGATAAAGAAAACGTGGTATATGTACACCATGACATGCTACTCAGCCCTAGAAAAGGATGAAATCATGTATTTTGCAGCCACATGGGATGGAGCTGGAGGTCATTGTTATTTTTTTTGTTTTTTTGGGTTTTTTTTTTGAGATGGAGTCTTGCTCTGTCACCCAGGCTGGAGTGCAGTGGCACGATCTTGGCTCATTGCAACCTCCGTCTCCCAGATTCACGCGGTTCTCCTGCCTCAGTCTCCCAAGTAGCTGGGATTACAGGTGTGGGCCACCATGCCTGGCTAATTTTTGTATTTTTAGTAGAGATAGGGTTTCACCATGTTGGCCAGGCTGGTCTTGAATTCTTGACCTCAGGTGATCCACCCGCCTCGGCCTCCCAAAGTGCAGGATTTCAGGCATGAGCCACCATGCCTGGCCTGGAGGCCATCGTTCTAACAGAAATAACTCAGAAGCAGAAAGTGAAATACTGTGTATTCTTATAAGTGGGAGCTAAACAATGGGTGCATATGGACATACAGAGTGGAATAATAGACATTGGAGACTCCAGAAGGTGGGAGAGTGGGAGGGGGATGAGGGTTGAAGAATTACCTGTTGGGTACATTGTTCATTATTCGGGTGATGGGTACGCTACACTCCCAGACTTCACTATGACGAAATATATGTATTTAAGGAATCTGCACTTATACCCCCTAAATGTATATTAAAAAAAGGAAGAAGGAAAGAGAAAAGAGATTCCAGAAGTAGAGGGTGGGAAGACTGAGGAACTGGCCAGTTTGGGGTCTTCTCTGCTCTGTTGTTGAGAAGCTGAGCACCAAGGCTGGGGTCTGGTGCTGAGCTGAGTGGCTGCAGGCAAGGGGAGGCTGGGAGGCATGGCCCAGGAATTGCTCCGGACTCTCCCAGGGGAGATGTGGAGATAGAAGCCAGCCTGCAGACTCCCTTCCCTGGTGAACATCTGTGGGGACCAGGCCAGCCTGGCTAAGGCTGTTCTGAGAAGCGTTTGTGCTTTCACACAGGCTGCCCCTTGCATTATGGGCAGGGGCAAAGTGCAAATGGAGATGACATACCATGTGTCTAAATGTCTAAAAATTAGAATTCTAGGCCAGGTGCGGTGGTTCATGCCTGTAATCCCAGTATTTTGGGAGGGCAAGGTGGGTGGATCACCTTAGGTTAGGAGTTTGTGACCGGCCTGGCCAACATGGTGAAACCCTGTCTCTACTAAAAATATAAAAATTAGCCGGGCCTGGTGGTGCACACCTGTAGTCCCAGCTACTTGGGAAACTGAGGTGGGAGAGTCACTTGAACCCGGGAGGTGGAGGTTACAGTGAGCCAGGATCACACCATTGCACTCTAGCCTGGGTGACAGAGTGAGACTTCATCTCAAAAAAAAAAAAAGAAAAGAAAAGAAAAGAAAAATTAGAATTGTAGCTGGGCTGGTGGCTGACGCATATAATCCCAGCAATTTGGGAGGCTGAGGTGGGAGGACCACTTAAGCCCAAGAGTTCCAGACCAGCCTGGGCAGCATGGCCAGACTCTGTCTCTACAAAAACTTAAAAAACATATTTTTTTTGTCAAGACAGGGTCTTGCTCTGTCACCCAGAGTGGAGTGCAGTGATGCAATCACGGCTCACTGCAGCCTTGAACTCCTAGGCTCAAGCAATCCTCTTACCTCAGCCTCCCGAATAGCTGGGACTAAAAGCATGCATCACCACGTTGGCTAATTTTTTTTAATTTTTTCAAGATGGAGTCTCGCTCTGTCACCCAGGCTGTAGTCCAGTGGCACAATCTTTTCTCACTGCAACCTCTGCCTTCTGGGCTCAAGCAATTCTACTGCCTCAGACTCCCAAGTAGCTGGGATTACAGGTGTGGGCCACCATGCCTAGCTAATTTTTGTATTTTTAGTAGAGGCAGTGTTTCACTATGTTGGCCAGGCTGGTCTTGAACTCCTGACCTCAAGTGATCTGCCCATCTCGGCCTCCCAAAGTGCTGAGATAACGGCCGTGAGCCACCACACCTGGCCCGTGCCAGCTAGGTAAAGCAAATTTTTTTTTAGGGACAAAATTTTACCATGTTGCCCAGGCTGGTCTTGAACTCCTGGGCTCAAGCAATCTGCCTGCCTCAGTCTCCCAAAGCGATGAGATTATAGGTGTGTGCCACTGCGCCTGGCCAAAACAATTTATTTTTATTTTTATTTTTTATTTTATTTATTTATTTATTTTGAGATGGAGTTTCACTCTGTTGCCTAGGCTGGAGTGCAGTGGCGTGATCTTGGCTCCCTACAACCTCTGCCTCCTGGGTTCAAGTGATTTTCCTGCTTCAGTCTGCTGAGTATCTAGGACTACAGGTGTCCACCACCACGCTAGGCTATTTTTTTTTTTTTTGTATTTTTATTAGAGATGGGGTTTCACCATTTTGGCCAGGCTGGTCTTGAACGCCTGACTTCAAGCGATCTGCCTGCCTTGGCCTCCCAAAGAGCTGAGATTACAGGCGTGAGGCATCGCACCCAGCCTCTAAAATTTTTTAAAAAAATTAGCTAGGCATGGTGACCCATGCCTTTGGTCTTAGCTACTTGGGAGCCTGCGGTGGGAGGATTCCTTGAGTCTTCACCTGCACTCTTGCAGACACCTCAGCTTGCGTATCCACATCTGCCCTCAAAACAGCCACCTTGGCCGGGTGCAGTGGCTGACAAGGCCATGAGAATCACTTGAACCTCGGAGGCGGCGGTTGCAGTGAGCTGAAATCGTGCCACTGCACTCCAGCCTGAGCGACAGCGCCAGACTCAATCTCAAACAAAGCAAAACAAAACCCAGCCACCTCTTAGTCTAGGGAAAACATACACCCACATGGCAATATGATGCCCCTCAGGATACAGCATGCAGGAAAGAGAGGCCTACCCTGGAAACAGACTGGAGGCTGTTTGGGCATGGAACTCTGGAGGTTTTGGGGGCTGGGACATGGGTTAGAGTCAGGGGCCAAATCTGGCCCTTCACTTGTTTTTTGTAAATAAAATTTTATTGGAATATAGCCATGCTAATTCATTTATGTGTTATCTGTAGCTGCTTTCAGGCTACGATGGCAAAGTCAAATTGTGACACAGACCATTTGGCCTGCAAATCCTAAAATATTTACTCTCTGGTCCTTCAGAGAAAAAATTTGCCAACCTGTGCTCCAGAAGGTGGCAGTGGGCAGGCTCCAATGGGTTTGACCCCTTGGCTGTGAACTTGAGAGCAAGGCTTGGGGAGGGTATCAGAGTGGACTTCCCTAAAGTGGGGGAAGCCCCAGCCCAGAATCTGACTATGAGGAAACATCAGACAAAGTGAAATTGAAGGACATTCTGCTAAAACAATAGGCTTGTACTCTTCAAAATGTCCATGTCATGAAAGGAAAAACAAAAAAAGTTAAAGAAGCATTCCAAATTAAAGAAGACAAAAGAGGGCCCGGCGCGGTGGCTCATGCCTGTAATCCCAATACTTTGGGAGGCTGAGGCCAGCAGATCACTTGAGGTCAGGAGTTCGAGACCAGCCTGGCCAACATTGCTAAACCCCATCTCTACTAAAAATACAAAAAATAGCTGAGTGTGGTGACAGGCACCTATAATGCCAGCTACTTGGGAGGCTGAGGCATGAGAATCACTTCAACCCGGGAGGTGGAGGTTGCAGTGAGCAGAGATCGGGCCACTGCACTCCAGCCTGTAAGACAGAGTGAGACTCCGTCTCAAAAGAAAAGAAAAGAAAAGAAAAATCATTTTGGCTGATGTAACTTATGCAATCCCCACTAGTGGTCTTCTTGGGCTTATTCAAACTCACGAGATGACCAGGAGTCACATTCAGAGTATTTAGAAGGATGAAGTGCAGGGGCCCTAGCTGTTATCAAAGCGGCTTCCTTCAGGTAGTCATTCCTCTAATCTAGTGTCCTTGATGCATTTCACTCAGTAGATACAAGGAGACAGGCGAGATCTACACTGGGCCTTTAGGAGAGCTGCCCTAAATGATGGATTCATCAATTTTTTTGAGACAGGGTCTCACTCTGTCGCCCAGGCTGGAGTGCAGTGACACAACTGTGGCTCATCACAGCTTCTAACTCCTGGGCTCAAGCGCTCCTCCTGCCTCAGCCTCCCCAGTAGCTGGGACCACAAGTGCATGCCTCCATACCTGGCTGATTAAATTTTTTTTTTTTTTTTGTACAGATGGAGTCTCACTATGTTCCCCATGTTAGTCTCGAACTCCTGGGCTCAGACAAGCCTCCTACCTCAACCTCCCAAAGTGCTGGGATTATAGGCATGAGCCACTGCTTCCAGCATTCCTGATTTAAAAGCCCGATGCCTCACAGGAGACAATCCCATAACAATTCCATAAACATAGCTTCCAGGGTCTCTGCAAGGGACATGCCCAGTTACAAAAATTCCACACTCAGAAAGCAAAAACAGGTATAAATACCACATACGACTACCTGGTGATTCCAGGTACAAGGTACCAATGATCATTTTTACTCTAAGCAATGTTGCCTAGCAACGTAGTTGACACATGCTTTCAGGGAACTAACCCTAAGGTTAGATTCTCATGCAGAAGCATTTTGTTAAACTTTTGCCAGTGGTGTACCTCCAAGACTTTGGTTAACACCTTTAACAAAAAAGGACAAGTTCAGGCTGGGTGCGGTGGTTCATGCCTGTAATTCCAGCACTTTGGGAGGCTGAGGCAGGAGGATTGCCTGAGCCCAAGAGTTCAAAACCAGCCTGGGCAACATGATGAGACCCTGTCTCTACAAAAAAATTAGCCAGGTATGGTGGCGTGTGCCTGTAGTCCCAGGTACTGGGGAGGCTGAGGCAGGAGAACTGCTTGAGCCCAGGAGTTTGAGGCTGCAATGAGCTATGATCACACCACTGCACTTCAGCCTGGGTGACATAGTGAGACTGTCTCAGAAAAACAAAAACCAAACAAACAAAAAAACAAGTTAGTACATTTGGTGATCATCAGGATTTGTATTTCTATTTCTATTCCCCAGTGGGATGTCCCCCCATATGCTGGGCAACTGAAATAGTTTTTGCCATTAGTTTTTATAATGCATGCAATACTCCTTTTATTCCGTGAATTCTAAACATTTTTTCTTTTCTTTTCTTTCTTTTCTTTTCTTTTGTTTCTTTCTTTCTCTTTTTCTTTCTTTCCTCTCTCCTTCTCTCTTCTTTTCTCTCCTTCTCTCTTCCTTTCTGATGGAGTCTCACTCTGTCACCCAGGCTGGAGTGCAGAGGCGCGATCTCAGCTCACTGCAACCTCCCCCTCCTGGGTTCAAGTGATTCTCATGTCTCAGCCTCCCGAGTAGCTGGGATTACAAGCGTGTACCACCATACCCCGCTATTTTTTTTTTTTTTAAAGTAGAGACAGGGTTTCTCTATATTGGCCAGGCTGGTCTCAGACTCCTGGCCTCAAGTGATCCACCTGTCTCAGCCTCCCAAAGTGCTGGGATTACAGGCATGAGCCACTGTGCCCGGCCTAGATATATATACATTTTTTCCGGCCTAGATATTTTACATCAAATGATATCACATGATAGTTTTTAACCAAACCAACTTACTACAGTGAAAGTTGCTTAAGCATTTTATAAAAAGTGTATTTTCCCTCCATCTGCCATATGTAAATGAAGGGTTTTATCCAGTCTTAAGGTATGGCTTAAACCTTTAAAATAAACAATTATTTATGACTGCTTAAAAAATCTCCTGTCACTCTAGAAAATGTCCGCATTCCTGTGTATTTCCACTAGATGGCGGCAGAGGACACTGGTCCGACTCCAACGCAGGGTTCAATTGACTTGTGCACCCTTAGCCCATAGCTTTTCAGACTCAGGGATGCTGTTTAGGTCACCCCTTCCCACACGCGGAGAGCTTTCTTTAACGTTTTAATGGGATTTCACCAAATCCTACTAAACTGTTGCCATTGTAGCCTTGCCTGTCTGCTTTGGCTCTACAGGGTCTTGGGGGTTCCCAAACGTTTCTCCCCCATAAATTGGAGTTTGGAGGAGTTGGAGTGAGTCTGGCCGTTCCCCTGCTTTGTCAAGTGGCAGTCCCATCCCAAGCATGGGGTCTGCAGGGTCATTCCGTTGTCTTCGACTTCCACCCCCAATACCCATCCCAGCCAGATATGAATCCGTCCCCACAGCCCGGCCGCAGGTGGGTTTCTACCCGCGTCGCCTTCATGAACACTGAGCAGTTTCTCCTCTTAGCATGAATTTGATTTCATTTCAACCCACATCTGCTCCCCATCGTGGGCTGCAGAGCTTCCCATACCAGGGGCTGGGCAAATGGACCCTCCTACCGAGGCATTCAAAGCCTCGTCTACATTTCCTTCCTTATCCCTGTCATCTCATAGTTCACTGGCCAAATGGAGTGTAGGGACTGAAAGTTTAGTTTACTGTCGCCACCACTCTGCAATGCTCACCGGGGTCTTCTTATATTCAACTAAACATTGATTCACGGGCTGGGTGCGGTGGCTTATTCCTGTAATTCCAGAACTGTGGGAGGCTGAGGTGGGTGGATCACTTGAGGTCAGGAGTTTGAAACCAGCCTGGCCAACATGGTGAAATCCCATCTCTACCAAAAAAACCAAAAAACCAAAAAAACAAAAATTAGCCAGGTGTGGTGGCATGCACCTGTAGTCCCAGCTACTTGGGAGGGTGAGGCAGGAGAATCGCTTGAATCCAGGAGGCGGAGGTTGCAGTTAGCCAAGATCTTGCCACTGCACTCCAGCCTGGGTGACGGAGCGAGACTCTATCTCAAAAACAAAAACAAACAAAAAACATTAATTCAACTGGCCTGTTCAGAAGGACTCACGGCAGGAACCACACACACCAGCAAGGCAGAATCAGGCATTCCACCAGCAGGAAGCTTTGTAGCAGTTAACTCAGCAGAGGGCTCAGGTACAAGAAGACAAGATCTGCATTGAGCAGGTGCATGAGCTGCGCCGACTTAAAAGCTTCATGCCCTCTAGCAAACGGTATCTTCAGTAACAATGCAATTGGAATTGCATTAAACCTGTGTATCATTTTCGGGCTGATTGTCGTCTTTACTGTGTTGAGTCTTATAGTCCATGAACATGGCATGTCTCTTCATTTATTCAAGTCTTGGATTTCTTTCATAAGCATTTTGTATGTGTATGTGCTATACCATACTCATTTTATTTTTTGAGATGGAATTTTGCTTTTGTCGCCCAGGCTGGAGTGCAATGGCAAAATCTTGGCTCACTGCAACCTCTGCCTCCCTGGTTCAAGCGGTTCTCCTGCCTCAACTTCCCAAGTAGCTGGGATTACAGGTGCCTGCCACCATGCCCAGCTAATTTTTGTATTTTCAGTGGAAACGGGGTTTCACCATGTAGGCCAGGCTAGTCTTGAACTCATGACTTCAGGTGATCTGCCCAACCTCGGCCTCCCCAAGTGCTGGGATTACAGGCGTGAGCCACTGTGCCAATTAAAACAATAGTTTTAATTGTTATTTTTGAATGTACTGTTTCTACTTATATAAAAAAGGTTAACTGGAAAGCAGCCTGAGGCAGGTCCTTCAGGAAGTATCCAGAAGGCATTATTATGATCACAGGAGGTGACAGCTCCATGAGTGTTATTGTCCCTGAACACCTTCTAGTGGGCCGAGATGTTGAGGTGGAAGACAATGATATTGATGATCCTGATCCTGTGTAGACCCAGGCTTATGTGTGTGTTTATGTTAAAAACTAAAAATAAAATAAAATAAAATAAAATAAAAATAGAAAAGATTCATGGAATAAGGATATAAAGAAAGACATTTTTTTGCAGCTGTACAATGTGTTAAGCTGTGTTACAAGACTACAAAAGTCAAACATTAAAAAAGCTTATAAAGTTACAGTAAGCTAAAATTAATTTATTATGGAACAAATAAAAACATTAAAAAATAAATTTAGTGTGGCCTAAGTGTACAGTGCTTATAAAGTTGAGAGTAGTGTACAGTAATGTCTTAGGCCTTCACGTTCACTCACCTCTCATTCACTCACACACCCGGAGTAACTTTCAGTCCTGCAAGCTCCATCATTGTAAGTGTCATGCACAGATGTACCTTTTGAAAAATCTTTTATATTGTATTTTTACTATACATTTTCTATGTTTAGATATGTTTAGATACACAAACACTTAATTTTTTTTATTTTTTATTTTTTTAGATGGAGTCTTGCTCTGTTGCCCAGGCTGGAGTGCAGTGGCACAGATCTCGGCTCACTGCAATCTCTGCCTCCTGGCTTCAGATTTTCCTGCCTCACCCTCCTGAGTAGCTGGGATTACAGGCGCCCACCACCACGCCCAGCTAATTTTTGTATTTTTAGTAGAGACAGCGTTTCACCATGTTGGTCAGGCTGGTCTTGAACTCCTGACATCAAGCAATCCACCTGCCTCGTCCCCCCAAAGTGCTGGGATTACAGGCATGAGCCACTGCACCTGGCCAATACTTACTACTGTGTAACAGTTGCCCACAGTGTTCAGTACAGTAACATCCTGTGCAATTAATTTAGGGGCCTAGGAGTAATAGACGATACCATATAGCATAGGTAGGTAAAGGCCAGGCCATTTAGGTTTGTGTAAGTGCACTATGAGGTTTGCACAACGATGAAATCACCTAATGACACATTCCTCAGAACGTATATCCATCGTTAAGTGGCACACGACTGTATTCCATTGTATGGATACAATCTATTTATTCATTCTATTGTTGATGGACGTTTGAGTTGTTTCCAGTTTTTGGCTATTATGAATAAAACTTCTATGAACATTATCATACATGTGTTTTGGTGGACATAGCACTCACGTTGGATATATACTAAGAATGGAGCTGCTAGGTCATAGAGTGAATATGTTCAGCTTTAGTAGATGCCGTGTGTTTTCCTAAGTGGTTGCACCATGGTGGGGTTGAGCAGGTTGGTTTGTAGTGGTATTGTGACAGGGAGCAGGACTCAACCCTGCAGGTGGAGCTTGGACACTGGACCAAATTGAGGACTAGCTAAAACAGTGTCTGAGCAGAAGCAGCTTTCCATAAGACACACCCAGTGGTGTGGCCTGTCACTTTACCATTGCCATGGCACCACCCAGAAGTTACCATCCCTTTCCATGGCGATGACCTGATGACCCAGAAGTTACCATGCTTTTTCTAAAAATCTCTGCATAATCTGTCCCTTAATTTGCATATAATTAAAAGTGTGTATAAGCATGACTGCAGCACTGCCTCTGAGCTGCTCCTCTGGGCACACTGCCTGTGGGTGGCCCTGCTCTGCAAGAGCAGCCTCTCTGCTGCTGTTATTCACGGCTGCTTCAAGAAAAGTTGCTAACACCACCGGCTTGCCCTTGAATTCTCTTCTGGGCAAAGCCAAGAACCCTCCTGGGTTAAGCCCCAATTTTGGGGTCCACATGCCCTGCAACAGTATCTCTGTCCTGGTTTTAATTTGCAAATGGACTAATGATGCTAAACACCTTTTCTTCTGCTTATTGGCCTGTGGCTATCCTCTTTGGTGAAGGTCAGGGGACGCCTCTGCCCCTCCCCTCCTCTAAAACAATTGGGCATGGCTAACGCCTGTAATCCCAACACT
The DNA here is from genome assembly GCF_028858775.2 of Pan troglodytes. Lineage (NCBI taxonomy): Eukaryota > Metazoa > Chordata > Mammalia > Primates > Hominidae > Pan > Pan troglodytes. The sequence goes on along the minus strand of NC_072418.2, from coordinate 37,243,363 downwards.
TTGGGAGGCTGAGGTGGGTGGATCCCAAGGTCAGGAGGTTCAGGAGGTTGAGACCATCCTGGCTAACATGGTGAAACCCTATCTCTACAAAAAATACAAAAAATTAGCTGGGCGTGGTGGCACGAGCCTGTAGTCCCAGCTACTGGGGAGGCTGAGGCAGGAGAATTGCTTGAATCCAGGAGACAGAGGTTGCAGTGAGCCAAGATCGCACCACCGCACTCCTGGGTGACAGAGCATGACGCTGTCTCAAAAAAGAAAAAAAAAAAAAAAAAGAAAAAGAAAAATTGGTTGTCAGTCTTTTTCTTATCAATTTCTAGGGCTCTTTGACACATGTTTTGCAATGTGTTCTCCTGGCCCGTCACTTACCTTTTCACCTTCTTAATGGTGTTTTTTGAGGTACACACATTTTGCTAATTAATTTACAACTGAAACTTATTCTATAAATTATTACTCTTTCATGGTTATTGGTATTTGCATCCTGTTTAAGGAATCTTTGCCTATGCTTACACATTAACCTGATCTGTTATATTTTCTTTAACAGTGTTCTTGGTTTGCCTTTCACATTGAGGTCAATGATGCTTCTCGAATTAAATTTTGTGTCTGGTGTTAGGTAGGGGTAAAGGTTGTGAAAGAAAAATAGAAACTTGGGACCCCAATTCACTATGCCATTCCATTCTGTGAGAGTACACAGAAAAAAATAATTCACAATGCCAAAAGGAGAAAAAATTAAGCTGAAAGCTGAATCAGGCAAGAAACTAACTTTCCTTTTGTTCCTAAGCAGAGAACTGTGGATAAAAGGTTAAAGATCTCCACAGGTAGCTACGCTTTGTTCACCTTATCTTATGTAAAGTGCTGATTTACTGAGCAGGAGACTAATAACATAATTGACTATTCACACCCTTATGTGCTCTTTTTCTCTTGCAACACGTGGATTTAGTAATGTGACCATTCCCTCCCTGTTTTCCCTCCAGTCTGCTTTTTCCCTTTAAATATTGAAGCCTTTAAAGTCATCTTTGGAGAAATGCACAGACCTTTCTCAAGTCCTTAACCTTGGAAAAATAAACTTCTAAATTGATTGAGACCTATCTCAGATACTATTTGGTTTATAAGATTCATTTTTTTATATTAGTATCTAATTGACCCAGACTCATTTAGTGAAAAGACCACCCATTCCCCCACTGAATTGTACTGTAGGTTCAAACCAGTGCAATAGGCAAGAAAAAGAAATAAAAGGCATCCAGACTGGAAAGGAAGAAGAGAATGGTCTTTATTCACAGTTGACATGATTGTCTACATGGAAAATCCTATCAAATGTATAAAAAGCTATTCTAATAAGTGAGCTTAGCAAATTTTCAGGATACAAGATCAATAGACAAAAATCAATTATGTTTCTATATATTAGCAAAAAACTAAAAATTTAAAATACATTTTAATTAAATTAAAATTTTTAAATAAGTTTTAAATTAAAAAATTAAAAATAGTCTGGACACAGTGGCTCATGCCTGTAATCCCATCACTCTGGGAGGCTGAGGCAGGAGGATTGCTTGTGGCCAGGAGTTTGAGGTTTCAGTGAGCTATGATCCTGCCACTGCACTCCAGCCAGGTGACAGAGTGAGACCCTGTTTCTAAAACACAAACAAAAACAATTTAAAAGAGCACAAAAGTATGATACACTTAGGAATGAATCTGACCAAAGATGTGCAAGGCCTGCTCATGAAAAGCACAAAACATTTCTGAGAGAAATTACAGAATATCTAAGTAGATGGAAATATACACCATATCCATAGAGTTTGAAAGACCATATTTTTAAGGTGTTAATTTGCCCTATATTGATCTTCAGATTCCCTGGAATTTCAGTCAAATCCCACTAGGCTTTTTTTGTTGATCTGGATAAGCTGATTCTAAGATTCATTTAGAAATGCAAAGGACATGGAGTAGACAAAACAACTTTGAGAAAAAAATAGTTGGAAGATTAAAACTATCTGATCTCGGCTGGGCGCAGTGGCTCATGCCTGTAATGCCAGCACTTTGGGAGGCCGAGGCGGGCAGATCACCTGAGGTCAGGAGTTCAAGACCAGCCTGGCCAACATGGTGAAACCCCGCCTCTACTAAAAATACAAAAAAATTAGCTGGGCGTGGTGGTGGGTGCCTGTAATCCCAGCTACTTGGAAGGCTGAGGCAGGAGAATCACTTGAACCCGGGAGGCGGAGGTTGCAGTGAGCCGAGGTCGCGCCATTGCACTCCAGCCTGGGCAACAAGAGCAAAACTCCATCTCAAAAACAAACAAACAAACAAACAAACAAAACTTATCTGATTTCAAGACTTACTATAAAGCTATGATAATCAAGACTATGTGCTATCAGTGTCAAGACATATAAATAGGTCAATGAGCAGAATGGAGATTCCATAAAAAACTCACATTTATGTGATCAATTAATTTTCAACAAAGTGGCAAAGGCAATTCAGAAAAAAAAAATCTTTTCAACAAACGGCTGAAATAATTGGATATCTATATGCAAAAAGTTAACTTTGACCCTTATCTCACACTACATATAAAAATTAACATAGTAGATCATGGATGTAATTCTAAAACTTAGAACTAGAAAAGTTCAAGAGAAGGCCGGGAGTGGTGGCTCACGCCTGTAATCTCAGCACTTTGGGAGGCTGAGGCGGGTGGATCACGAGGTCAGGAGATCGAGACTATCCTGGCTAACATGGTGAAACCCCGTCTCCACTAAAAATACACACACACACACACAAAATTAGCTGGGCGTGGTGGCGGGTGCCTGTAGTCCCAGCTACTCAGGAGGCTGAGGCAGGAGAATGGCGTGAACCTGGGAAGCGGAGCTTGCAGTGAGCCAAGATCGTGCCACTGCACTCCAGCCTGGGCGACAGAGCAAGATTCCGCCTTAAAAAACAAACAAACAAAAAGTTCAAGAGAGAAATATAATACAGGAGAAAATCTTTGGGTTACGCAAATATTTGTTAGATAGGACACTAAAGACAAAAGCTACAAATCAAAATATTGACAGATCACTTTGGGAAGCCTTGGTAGGTGCATCACCTGAGGTCGGGAGTTCGAGACTAGCCTGGCCACCCCGTCTCTACTAAAAATACAAAAATTAGCTAGGCGCAGCAGTGTGTGCCTGTAATCCCTGCTACTTGGGAGGCTAAGGCAGGAGAATTGCTTGAACCCAGGTGGTGAAGGCTGCAGTGAGCCCAGATCACACCACTGCACTCCAGCCTGGGAGACAGAGCAAGACTCCATCTCAAAAAAAAAAAAATTGGCAAATTAAACTTTATTGAAATTAAGAATGCTTTTGAAATATGCTTTTAAGAGAATAAAAGGACATTATTTATGAAGGCCATATTTATGAGGAAGAAAATATTTATGAGGGAAGGAAATATTTATGAGGGCTGGGCACAGTGGTTCACACCTGTAATCTCAGCATTTTGGGAGGCTGAGGCAGGCAGATTGCTTGAGCCCAGGAGTTTGAGACCAGCTTGGGTAATGTGACGAAACCCTGTCTCTACAAAAAATACAAAAATTAGCCGGGTGTGGTGGCTTGCACCTGTATTCCCAGTTACTCAGGAGGCTGAAGTGGGAGGACTGATTGAGCCTGGGAGGTTGAGACTGCAGCCGGCTGTGATTGCACCACTGCACTCCAGCCTGGGTGACAGAGCAAAACCCTGCCTCGAGAAAAAAAGATAATTAAACACATATCTGAAAAAAAGATAATTAAACATAAAAATCTGAAACCCAGATTTTTATGAATAGTAATAAACTAATTTTAAAAATGGGCAAAATATTTGAATTCACACGTCACCAAAAATATATATATGAATGGCAAATAAGCTCATGAAAGGATGCTTAATGTCTTTTTAAAATTTTATATATATATATTTTTTGAGACAGCGTCTCACTCTGTCGCCCAGACTGGAGTGCAGTTGCGCGATCTTGGCTTACCGCAACCTCCACCTCCTGGGCTCAAGTAATCCTTCCATTTCAGCCTCCCCAGTGGCTGGGACTATGGGCTCAGGCCACCATGCCCAGCTAAGTTTTGTATTTTTTTGTAGAGATGGGGTTTTGCCATGTTGCCCAGGCTGGTCTTGAACTCCTGAGCTCAAACCGTCTGCCCACTTTGGCATCCCAAAGTGCTGGGTATAAATTTTTTTATATTAAAAATAAAAAAAATAGAGAAGGGGCTTTGCCATGTTGCCCAGGCTGGTCTTGAACTTCTGAACTCAAGCAATCCTCCCGCCTTGGCCTCCCAAAGTACTGGGATTACAAGCGTGTGCCACCATACCCAGCCAAGGATGCTTAATGTCATTAGATAAATAAAAATTAAACCTACAGCAAGATACCACTACATACTTTTAGAATGTCTAACAAGTGTTGGACATATGGATCTAGAACTCTCATTCACTTCTGGTGGGAATGTGAAATGGAATAACCACTTTGTGTTTTTCTTTTTTTTTTTGAGATGAGTCTCACTCTGTCACCCAGGCTGGAGTGTAGTGGTGTACTCTCAGCTCACTGCAACCTCCTCCTCCTGGTTCTCCTGCCTCAGTCTCCCGAGTAGCTGGGATTACAGGCACCCGTCATCATTCCTGGCTAATTTTTGTACTTTTAGTAGAGACGGGGTTTTGCCCTGTTTGCCCGGCTGGTCTTGAACTCCTGACCTCAGGTGATCCGATCCGCCCACCTCAGCCTCCCAAGGTGCTGGGATTACAGGCATGAGCCACCATGCCTGGTCTGGAACAACCACTTTGAAAAATAGTTTGGGTCTATGGCCATATCACCCTAAACACACCTGATCTCATCTGAAAAACAGTTTGGCAGTTTCTTAAAAAGTTGAACATACACCCACTGTTTGACACAACCATTTCACTGCTATTAATCCAAATAAAAGCGTACATTCATACAAAGACTTGCACACCCATGTTGATAGAAGTTTTGTTTGTTATAGCCAGAAACTGAAAAGTGAACAACGGAGGAATGGATTTTAAAAATTGCAGTATATCAATACAATGGAATTCTACTCAGCAATGACAAGAAATGAACTACTGATCTATTCAGCAACATGGATGAATTTCAAAATAGTTAAGCTTGACTGTGTAACTTCCAGACCAGTTTTATCTGGCCATACTTTCTTGATAACAGGATGTCTAATTATTTTGCAAGCACAGAGCTAAGAAGTGAAATCGTACCCCAAAGGGTTAAACAGGTGACTAACAGGAATTCTTTTTTTTTGAGATAAAATTTTGCTCTGTCCCCCAGGCTGGAGTGCGGTGGTGTGATCTCAGCTCACTGCAACCTTGTCCCGGGTTCAAGCGATTCTCCTGCCTCAGCCTCCGGAGCAGCTGGGATTATAGGCGTCTGCCACTATGCCCAGCTAATTTTTGTGGTGTTAGTAGAGACGGGATTTCACCATGTTGGTCAGCTGGTCTCGAACTCCTGACCTCAGGTGATCCAGCCACCTCGGCCTCCCAAAGTGCTGGGATTACAGGCGTGAGCCACCACACCCGGCCAGGAATTCTTGAGCTTACATGATGGCATATAAGACAAGAAACATTTCGCAGAAACCCCCTTTAATTATAAGAGAACGAAGCTGGCTGAAATCAGTTGGAATCAACATGGCCAACTGGAGTCTGTGCAGAAAGAGGCTGCTGACATCACAGTCTGAACTTCCACAGCATGTTCCATACTCACTCTCGCATCCTGGATTTGCACATGCAACCCATCAAGAGACAACTGTGCATGCCCAAGGACTTTCCAGACCTCCCCTTTCTTTCTACCTGTTGATCCCTAACTCATCCCCTAAACCTTCCTAATAAATGTACTGCCTTAAGGCCAGCATGGGGAGATAGACTTGATCTGGCCTCCTGTCTCCTTGCTGGTCAACTGGCAATAAAGCTTTCCTTTTCTCAAAACCTCATGCCATAGTATTGGCCTCTATGCTCATCATGAAGTGACCCCTTGGCCTCAGTAACTGTTCTCTACCCTGAGAAAAAGCAGATAGTATATGATTCCTTAACATATAATTCTACAGGACGCAAACTAATCCACGGTGACCAAAAGCAGATTCACGGTTATCTGAGGAACTGATACGGTAGGCTGTGACTGGGAGGAAGGATTATAAATGAGCAGAAGGAAACTTTTATGTTCATTCTCTTGATTGTGGTGGTGGTTTCAGGGATGTATACACACATATGTAAAAGGCAAACTGTAAGCTTTAAATATGTACAGGCTTTACACCAGCACTTCAATAAGGCTGTTTACAATTTTAAAAGGTGTGGGAAAGAACACAGGCCACACATGTGGTGGTGGAAATGGCCCAGGCTTTGCTATTAAAGTTGCGCCAGTGTCCTTTGTCAAGTCACTTAGAACTCTCAGCTGCAAAGAGAATACCGCCCTGGCAGGGATTAAGAAATAGTGAACAGGCCAGGTGCAGTGGCTCACACCTGTAATCCCAGCACTTACGGAGGCCGAGGAGGGTGAATCACTTCAGGTCGGGAGTTCAAGCCCAGTCTGGCCATTATGGCAAAACTCTGTTTCTATTAAAAGTACAAAAATTAGCCAGGCGTGGTGGCAGGCACCTGTAATCCCAGCTGAGGCGATCACTCGAATCCGGGAGGCAGAGGTTGCAGTGTGCCGAGATTGCGCCGCTGCATTCCAGCTTGGGCGACAAGAGTGAGACTCTGCCTCCAAAAAAAAAAAAAAAAAAAAAGAAGAAGAAAGTCAAGAAAAAAGAAATAGTGAACTGGCCTGATGCGGTGGCTCACGCCGGTAATCCCAGCACTTTTGGAGGCCGAGGTGGGAGATCTTTTGAGCCCAGGAGTGGGAGACCAGCCTGTGCAACATAGTGAGACCGCCCCCTCTACAAAAATGTCATAATTAGCCGGGTGTAATGGCCTGCGCCTGTAGCCTCAGCTATTTGGGAGTCTGAGGCGGGAGAATCACTTGAGCCCCAGGAGTTCAAAGCTCCAGTGAGCTAGCTCTGGTCACGCCACTATACTCCAGCCTGGGCTACCAAGACCTTGTATCAAGAAAAAAAAAAAAAAAAAGAAAAGAAAATAAAAAGAAATAGTGAACATTTAGGCGAATTTAGGTGAAGCACAGGGTTTTCGTCCAGGTGTGACATGCAAGGTGGAATGGTGGCAGGCAGCCCGACTCAATTCCAGGCCCTAACTCATCTTGGATCTGTGACCTGAAGCACGTTCCTGAGCGTCTCCGTTTCAATGTCTCAGTTGCAAAGCGGATTAAATGACTCAACACAAGTAAGACAGGAGGAGCGCAGGCGCTGGGGCGTTCTCGGTAAGCTGAGAACAAGCCGGTTGGACGATGACCTGACGGCGCCGGCGAGACCCCGGGCCGGTTGCTGGGGTCGCACACAGGCAGCCGGAGGGGCGCGCAGGAGGGTCCGGGGCAGGGGCCGGGAAGACTAGGCAGATAAGAGAGCCGGAACAGGCGAGGCGGCCAAAGAGGCATCCAGGAGCCGCGACAAACGTGCGGGCAGCGCAACAAGTGACCCGCAAAGCACCCAACCACCACCTTAACGCGACTTCCCAGCCTGCCCCGCGCCCTCGGGCGCAGGCGCAGTGAGGTGGGTGGGGGGGCACGGCCCAGTTTCGGGGGGCACGACCCGGCCCCTAGCCCCACCCCAGCCGCGGCCACGCCCCTCGCCGCGCCTCTAGAGCGGGAGGCTCGGCTGCTGGTTTCAGTTTGCAGCTAGGGAAGGTGGGGACATTGCCAGTGTCGAGTGGGTTGATCCTCCCTGGGTCCCTCTGCAAATTTAGGACCGTGCCACGAGTCCAGTCGGGAGCGGGACGCCTACCCTGCGGCGTCGTGCGCGCTTCAGGGGCACTATTGCAAAATAGATGCAGCTCTCAGGCAGTTTGCTTGTTCCTGGGTGAGGAGTTTTTGGTTAAAAAACAGTTGTTCCTCCCCGAGTTTGTGAAAGATAATGTATTTAAAAAATAAAACAAAGAAATTCCCAAGTCCCATCTGGAAATAAAAGATAGTTTTAAAAGACACCTGCATTAGATTGCTACAATAAAGTTATGTTTTCGTATTTTTTTCTTGATACAAAACAAATTTGAAAAATATATATTTTTAGACAGAGTTTCACTCTTGTTGCCTAGGCTGGAGTGCAGTGGCGCGATCTCGGCTCAACCTCCGTCTCCCGTGTTCAAGCGATTCTCCTGCCTCAGCCTCCCAAGTAGCTGGGATTACAGGCGCACGCCACCACTCCCAGATAATTTTGTATTTTTAGCAGAGATGGGGTTTCATCATGTTGGCCAGGCTGGTCTCGAACTCCTGACCTCAGGTGATCTGCCCGCTTCAGCCTCCCAAAGTGCTGAGATTACAGGTGCGAGCCACCGTGCCCGGCCAATAAAATATATTCTTATCAAATCATTGTACTACTACTCAGTTTAGTTTGTGTGAACCCCATAAAATGTAATACATGAGTGCATGAGGAAATCCCAAAGATTTCACAGTCTTTTTACATTAAAAAAACTTTTTTTTGAGACAGAGTCTTGCTCTGCTGCCCAGGCTAGAGTGCAGTGGTGTGATCATAGCTCAAAATGTAGCCTCCGGCTCCTGGGCTCAAGAGATCCTCCCACCCCAGCCTCCCAAAGTGCTAGAATTACAGGAATGCACCACTAGGCCCTGGCAGAAGTAAAATTTCTGGGTCGTAAGGTATGTATATGTTTAATTTTAGCAGCTACTGCTAGTCGGCTTTCCACAGTATTACTTTTATTGAAATAATCAGATTGGAGGCCAGTGCCATGCCTGTAATCCTAGCACTCTGGGAGGCTGAGGTGGGAGGATCACTTGAGCCCAGGAGTCTGAGACCACTCTGGGCAATATCTCTACATAAAATTAAAAAATTAGCCTGATGTGGTGGTTGGTGCCTGTCATTCCAGCTGCTTGGGAGGCTGAGCTGGAAGGATGACTTGGGCTGGGGAGGTTGGGAGGTTGAGGCTACAGTGAGCTATGATGGCATCATTACATTCCAGCCTGGGTGACAGAGTGAGAACCTGTCTCAAACAAAAACCAACCAACAAACAAAAATACCCAACTAAAAGGGTTGTTTTGGAGATTAAATAAACAATGTATGGAAACTGCTTAGAAGAAAGTCTGGCACACAAGATACCCCTTACAAATATTAGTTTCTTTCCTTCCAAAATATTTTATTTGGGATATTAGGAGATATTGATAATATTTGATCAGGAAGATATAGCATGCCCTGTTACATTTTTTAGAGTGTTTAACAAAACGAAGAGAAGTCTGAGACTGAGTGTTAACCTCCTGGTTTTCTGCTGCTGGGTATACTTTATGCCAAGCACAGAATGAGAGCCTGTGTGAATTAAGCTTCTTTCCCAAGATGATGATGTGTAGAACACTTTCGTGGAGAACAGAAGAGCCTGCACAGCCTCACCCCTGTGTTTATAGTGTTTTGAGGGGTAGAATTAAGCATTTCAGTAGTCTTTCTGTGGCATCTGCTCCAGGACAAAAAGCCCTAAAAGGTAAAGAGTACAGGCCAAGATGCCAATAACTGGTGATATGGTTTGGCCCTGTGTCCCCACCCAAATCTCACACTGAATTGTAAAGGTCCCACCCACATGTCAAAGGCGGGACCAGGTGGAGGTAATTGGATCATGGGGATGGTTTCCCCCATACTGTTCTTGTGATAATGAGTGAATCTCACGGGGTCTGATTTTTTTTTTTTTTTTTTTTTGGAGACGGAGTCTTGCTCTGTCGCCAGGCTGGAGTGCAGTGGCACAATCTTGGCTCACTGCAACCTCCGCCTCCCGGGTCCAAGCAATTCTCCTGCCTCAGCCTCCCAAGTAGCTGGACCTACAGGCGCGTGCCACCATGCCCAACTAATTTTTGTATTTTTAGTAGAGAGGGGGTTTCACCATGTTGGCCAGGATGGTCTTGATCTCTTGACCTCATGATCTGCCCACCTCGGCCTCCCAAAGTGCTGGGATTACAGGCATGAGCCACCATGCCCAGCCGATCTGATGGTTTTATAAGCAACTGGCATTTCCCCTGCTTGCTCTCATTCTCTCTCCTGCAGCCCTATGAAGAGGCACCTTCCTCCATGATTGTAAGTTTCCTGAGGCTTCCTCAGCCATGCAGAACAATTAAACCTCGTTTCTTTATAAATTACCTAGTCTCGGGTATTTCTTCATAGCAGCGTGAGAACGGACTAATACAATTGGTTTTGTCCAATCTGCAGAGATGACCATTGCTATCACAGCCAAAGAGAGGCAAAGCAAAAGGGTAGGAAGCCCAAAACTCCTAAGACCTAATAGCATGAACACCAATGGCAGGTACATGGAGAGGATGAGGACCAGCATTGGGATCTTTACATTATGCTTGAAGAGCTCATAAAAAATTTAACAAATTAGGCTGGATGCTGTGGCTCATGCCTGTAATCCCAGAACTCTGGGATTACAGAGACTGAGGTGGGAGGATTGCTTAAACCCAGGAGTTTGAGACCAGCCTGGGCAATATCTCTATAAGAAAATTAAAAAATTAGCAGGGCATGGTGGTACACTACTAGGGAGACAGCTACTCAGGAGGATGAGGCTGGAGGACTGCTTGCGCCCAGGAGGTAGAGGCTGGCAGTGAGCTAAGATCTCACCACTGCACTCCAGTCTGGGCAACAGAGTCAGACCTTGTCTCTCTCTCTCTTAAAAAAAAAAAAAAAGGGCCAGGCGCGGTGGCTCAAGCCTGTAATCCCAGCACTTTGGGAGGCCGAGGCAGGTGGATCACGAGGTCAGGAGATAGAGACCATCCTGGCTAACACAGCGAAACCCCATCTCTACTAAAAATACAAAAAATTAGCCGGGGGTGGTGGCGGGCGCCTGTAGTCCCAGCTACTCGGGAGGCTGAGGCAGGAGAATGGCGTGAACTCGGGAGGCAGAGCTTGCAGTGAGCCGAGATCGTGCCACTGCACTCCAGCCTGGGCAACAGAACGAGACTTCGTCTCAAAAAAAGAAAATGGACTTGACTAGAACAAAATGAAGTGGACTAGAGATGCTGACATTTTGTCTGGATGTAGGAAACGGGGAGCAGAGTGGAAGTTTCCTCCTGCTTGTTCAGTGGTTACCCTTGGGGAGCAGAGTGGAAGGTTCCTCCCCCTTGTCCTGTGGTTACCCTGGGTAAGCCCTGTCTTGTTTAGTTTTATCACAAGGCAGGGCTTGAATGTGTCAGCCTATGATTTGGTCATCTGTGGTCTCTTCCAATTAAACAAGGAATGTGCAGCAGTGAATGTCATGGAGATGTTCATCCAGCAACTATTGTTGGAGGGTAACTCTGTTCCCAAAGCTCATGTTATTATTTTTTATTTTTAAAAAAGGCATCCTAGAGGGAGACTGAGGGGTTTAGTGACAGCCTCCCCACATCTGGGCTTATGCTATGCCAGTGTGGTCTTCCTAAAATACCACACTGATCATGTGAAAGACCTGCATTAAACCTTTAAGTGGCTCTCATTGCCCATAGAATAAATCTCAGACTTCTCATCCTGGCATTAATGGTCCTCCCTGAGTTGACCTCATTCTGTATTGAGGCTTCCTTCTAATTATTCACTAAACCATAGTCTCGTCAGCAAAACTAGTTTACTTGAGCTTTCGCGAACTTTCTCATTCTTTGTGCTTTTATGAATCCTATTCATTTTTCACGGCCTTATTCAAATTCATCTTCCGTCTTCCCTGAAGTCTTTCCTTTATAGCCCAACTTCAAGTGTTTTCCTTTTTGTGGTTAAAAAAAATTTTTTTTGGCCGGGTGTGGTGGCTCACACCTATAATCCCAGCGCTTTGGGAGGGTGAGGCAGGACGATAGTGAGGTCAGGAGTTTGAGACCAGCCTGGCCAACATAGTGGAACCCTGTCTTTACTAAAAATACAAAAATTAGCCGGGCTTGGTGGCACCTGCCTATAGTCCTAGCTACTTGGGAGGCTGAGGCAGGAAAATTGCTTGAACCCGGGAGGCGGAGGATGCAGTGAGCTGAGATCCCACCAATGCACTCTAGTCTGGTGACAGAGTGAGACTCTGTCTCAAAAAGAAAAGAAAAGAAAAGAATACAACAATCATCCACATTCCTATCACTGAGAATCAATCACTGCTAACTTTTTTTTTTTTGAGACAGAGTCTCTCTCTGTCACTCAGGTTGGAGTGCAATGGCATGATCTCTCCTAACTGCAACCTCCGCCTCCCGGGTTTAAGCAATTCTCCTTTCTCAGGCTCTCAAGTAGCTGGGATTACAGGCACCCGCCACCACTCCTGGCTAATTTTTTGTATTTTTAGTAGAGACAGGCTTTTTCCGTTTTGACCAGGCTGGTCTCGAACTCCTGACCTCAGGTGATCCACCCCTTTGGCCACCCAAAGTGCTGGGATTACTGGCATGAGTCACCTCACCCAGCCAGCAGTGAACATTTTTGCATATTTAATTTAAATCTTTTTTTTTTAAAGAAAAATCAGTGTTGGTTTGATGACAATGATATTACATTTTTCATTTCATTCATTTCATTTTCATTTTTATTTTTGGAAGAAAATCACTTTATTTTAATTAACTCACAGAGAATAAAATCACAGCTAGTTTAAGGAGGCTACACAAACATTTGCTCAGCCCCAAATTCTACACGACCTTAATGAAATTCTGCACAGTAAGAGCACCTTCTTTCATTTCAATTCTGAAGCAAGGAAGCTATGAATGACAAGGAGAGGTTTAACTGATGGTTACACTTTATACCTTCACTATCAATTATATTTTTATACTAAATTAACTTGGTTATGAGAGCTGATTTTTCATTACTCCAATTTGACCTTCTTGATTAGGCCAATCTGTTTGCAGGTCTGCACTGTTTCAGCACCTCACTGAAACCCTCACAGAGCTTTCTGTCACCCTGGTTCTGTGCATCCTCCAAAAACTGGTCTCATAGAAGCAAGGCCGCTGCTGCTGTGCCGACTGGATTCCCTGAGGCTACTGGTAAGTGATGTCAGGCCTTACAGGCTCAGCATTACTTCCTCCACTGAAGCCCCCGGTGACGGCGTGGCCCAGTGTGTGCCCCACAGCAGAGCCCACAGCCACGTCAGCTGCAGTGGTTGCCATCTGGGCCCTCAGACCTGGCTGCTGGGGAGCAGCAGCAGGAGAGCCAACTGCAGAGGTGGATGCCACTGTTGGCGGCTGAGCTGCAGGTGCTGACCTGGATGCAGCTCTCATCTGAGATGCCCGGCTGGCCAGAGGGGCCATGTGGGAGATGCGGCTTCAGCTTCCATGGGGCATCCTAGGTGTGTGGCGGCTCGGCATTTGGATGTGTGAAAACAAGCCGTTTTGTTCATTTTAAAGAGCTCAAACAATGCAGAAAACTGCAGTGATAAAATTTAGAAAATATATAATCCTCCCCGAATTCCGCCACCGAGAAAGAACCACCATTAGCTGTATTTTTATTTTTATTGCCCAGGCTGGAGTGCAATGGCTCGATCTCAGCTCACTGCAACCTCTGCCTCCCGGATTCAAGTGATTATTCTGTCTCAGCCTCCCAAGTAGCTGGGATTACAGGTGTGCACCACCATGCCCAGATAATTTTTTTGTGTTTTTAGTAGAGATGAGTTTCACCATGTTGGTCAGGCTGGTCTCAAACTCCTGACCTCAGGTGATCTGCCCGCCTCGGCCTCCCAAAGTGCTGGGATTACAGGCATGAGCCACCACACCTGGCCTATCAATATTTGTTGAATGAATATCTTGTAGAATTTTTTAAGGCTTTGAAATTGCTTTGTATTTGGCAAATACTTTAAATCTAATGCCTCTCCCACTTGCTTTTTTGAAAAAATGAGTTATCCTTATCCTTATCCTTTTCCCAGGATAGCCCTCAGACTTTCCTGGGTGGGCCCTACATCTCAGCAGCCTCCCTGGAAAACATCCTCTGCTTCTCTGGACTCTCCAAGTGGGATAGATGCAGAGAATATCTGCCCTCTTGGCCCCCACAGGCTGAGCATACCCAGTAATTGGTCTTATTATTCTGTGTTGGAATTTTAGAAGGATAGTGTGATGTGGTTATTATTCTATGAATATCAACTTCTAAATTGATCCAATGCTCAATGAAAATGACATTTCTTTTTCTTTTTCTTTTCTTGAGATGGAGTTTCACTTTTGTTGCTTAGGCTGGAGTGCACTGGTGCAATCTTGGCTCACTGCAACCTCTGCTTCCTGGGTTCAAGTGATTTTCATGCCTCAGCCTCCTGAGTAGCTGGGATTACAGGAGCACACCACCACACCTGGCTAATTTTTGTATTTTTAGTAGAGACAGCATTTCGCCATATTGGCCAGGCTGGTCTTGAACTCTGACCTCAGGTGATCCACCAGCCTTAGCCTCCCAAAGTGCTGGGATTACAGGTGTGAGCCACTGTGCCTGGCCATTTTTCTTTCTTTCCTTTTTTTTTTTTTTTTTTTTTTTGAGACAGGGTTTTGCTCTGCTGCCCAGGTTGGAGAAAACCCACTGAGAAACATCATATATATGGAAGCTGTTCATACATAGTATATGAGTGGGCTGTAGAGACAGGGGTGCTGTGGAGGAAATGAACTTTGATTTTGTTGCTGAAAACTGCATTATTAGCTCCTGAATTTCCAGTCTGTTATATAATTGTTTATGTGAACATGATGCATTTTAAGGTGTAATATTTAAAATTTACTTGGCATTAAATCGTAGTTCTGCTCTTAATATACTTTATAGAGAATTTGGGACATGGTTTTATTCATACAGATTATTAGGTTCATTTCTTTAAAAGAGACTAGCTCCTTTAGTGGATTTGATGTGTAGAAGGATAATTTTAGCGCAAGTAACTACTAAACTGTGCATTCGAGAGCAGAGGCAGTGGGGAATATGGTGTAATTACTTGAGATAAGGTATGTTTATCATTTGTGTTTTCTCATGGTGAAGATTAAATATATAGCTTAAATATAATACATATGCTCATAAGAACCCTTTTCATTAGATGTATATGTACTGAGTAGCAGGTTCTTAAAATGGCTGTTTCCCTGGATTGATTGTTGAGGGAAGAAAGTGTAATTGCACCAGATCAATCTGGCTCAACTTTTATGTAACAAAGTTGTGAGTTGTTTTTCAGTTGCCATGGACCCCCAGGTCAAAGGTCATGTAACTTGAGCATGCCCAGATGAACAGTCAGGGTAGGGGGATCCTAAGTGCTTGGACTGAGGAGAGGGGACTGAATTAAAAAGCAGACACCACGTGGTGGCATCCAGGATCCAATCAGATCAAGCTCTGATGTTACCTCTTGGCAGGATCCAGTTAGATCATGCCTCCTGGCAATCACCTCATTGCAAGATCCAATCAGATCATACTTCATTATCCTATGCTTATAAAACCTGATCCAAATCCCAGCTCAGGGAGACAGATTTGAGTGTTTCCTCCTGTCTCCTTGCCAGTCAATTCACACAAAAAAATTTCTTTTTTCAAAAGTCAGTGCCATGCTATTAGCCTCTATGTGCATTGGGCAGCCAGCCCATTGATTACTTAGTAACAAAAGCAATAGATTATTTTAGATGACTCCTTAAAAACTTATTTTTCCTGAAACTTCAAATATCTTCTCTCTTACTCTCACTTTCAACAATGAAAGAGAACTTGCATATGTTCCATCACATCTGCACGATGTTCTATGTGTCTCTCCATATATACTTTGCCTTCTCTTCTGTTATTCCGGGTATACTTCTAAGGCAAACCTTTTGTTTTGTGCATTACATCCTATCTTCTTGTGCCTTCTTAAGAACACTCTCCAGCAGATTTTCCCTTTTCTGTCTCATCACATTTTCCCCACCCACTGGAACATTCCCGTCGGATGTACGTTTGCTATGTCACCCATCTTAAGATTCAAAAAACTTCATTATTCTATAACCTTCTCTAGGGATGACTTTATTTCTCTCCTCCACTTTATAGCAAAACTCCTTGAAAAAGTGATCATATTCTTTCTTGAATGCATGTGGTCAGGTTTTCAACCCTGCCTTGTCCTCTACTGAAGTAACTTATGTCAAGGTCACCAATGACTCTGATTTGCTAAATTCGGTGGTCATTTCTCAGACCTTTTCTTTCTTTCTCTCTCTCTCTTTTTCTCTTTTTTTTTTTTTTTTGAGATGGAGTTTCATTCTTGTTGCCCAGGCTGGAGTGCAATGGCACGATCTCGGCTCACTGCAATCTCCACCTCCTGGGTTCAAGCGATTCTCCTGCTTCAGCCTCCTGAGTAGCTGAGATTGCAGGCATGCCCCACCACGCCCAGCTAATTTTGTATTTTTAGTAGAGACAGGGTTTCTCCATGTTGGTCAGGCTGGTTTCCAACTCCCGACCTCAGGTAATCCACCTGCCTTGGCCTCCCAAAGTGCTCGGATTACAGGGTGAGCCACTGCACCCCATCTCTCTTTCTCGCTCTTTCTTTTCTTTTCTTTTCTCTCTCTTTCTTTCTTTCCTTCCTTCCTTCTTTCTTTCTTTCTTTCATCTCTCTCTCTCTCCTTCCCTCACTCCCTCCCTTCCTTCCTTCCTTTTCTCTCTCTCTCTCTTTCTTCCTTTCTTTCTTTTCTTTTTCGAGACAGGGTCTCACTCTCTTGTGCAGACTAAAGTGCAGTGGTGTGATCTTGGCTCACTGCAGCCACAACCTCCCAGGCTCAAGTGATACTCCCACCACAGCCCTGCCGAGCAGCTGAGACTACAGGTGAGTGCCACCACACTTGGCTAATTTTTAAATTTTTTGTAGAGACAGGGTTTCATCATGTTACCCAGGCTGGTATCGAACTCCTGGGCACAAGCCATCTGCCCGCCTTGGCCTCCCAAAGTGCTGGGATTACAGCCATGAGCCACCATGCTCAGCCTAAACCTTCTCTTTCTTGACCCGTCTACAGCATTTGACATGGTCACTCCTTTCTTCAAACTCTTTGCAAACCCTTGGCTTTGGGATAACACACTGTCATGGCTCACCACCTTCATCACTGCTCATGCTTTCTTAGTCTCCTTTGCTGGTTATTCCTCATCTTCCTGGCCTCTACGTGCTAGCTACCCCAGGCCTCTGTATTTGAGCCTTTTCTCTATATTCCCGTTCCTTATGTTAATACTTCCTAAACTTTTTCATATCATGGCCCATGCAGAAAATGACCACTTGTTTTGGCACACTGGGGTCAGTAAGGCCACCCAGGGCTTGAGGTGACCAGTCTAGAGGCTCTCGCAGCCTTCAGCTGTCACATCTTGACTCACCCATAACCCATTTATATGCTGAGAAATGTCAAGTGGAAAACTCTTTACCAGGTAATCACATCTCTCTCTTCCAGACTTTACTTATTTATTTTTTTGAGACAGGGTCTCACTGTGTCACCCAGGCGGGAGTGCAGTGGCACGATCTCGACTCACTGCAACCTGAACTCCCCAGGTTCAAGTGATTCTCCTGCCTTGGCCTCCTGAGTAGCTGGGACTACAGGCATGCGCCACCATGCCCAGCTAGCTTTTGTATTTTTAGTAGAGATGGGGTTTCACCATGTTGCCCAGGCTGGTCTTGAACTCCTGGCCTCAGGTGATCCGCCCTCCTCGGTCTCCCAAAGTGCTGGGATTACAGGCGTGAGCCATAGCGCCTGGCTTGTCAATGCTTTTTACTTTAGCCATTCGAATGGGGGAGTAGTGGTATTTCACAGTGGTTTTGTGTTGCGTTTCCTTAAAGTTGAGCAACTTTTAATGTGCTTGTTGGCTATCCATACAGCTTCTTACAGTGTCTTTTGCTCATTTTTTTTTCAGTTGGATTGTTTATTATTATTGATTTGTAAGAGTTCTTTTATTTTCACTTCCTGATATAAGTTCTTTGTTCTAAATACAAGACATGTGTGTTGAATATTTTCTTCTGGTCTATGGCTTGCTTTTTCTTTCTTTTAATGGTATCTTTTTAAGAGCCCAAGTTATTAATTTTAATGATACCCGGTTTGTCATAAGCTTTTAAAATTTAGTGTTTTCAATTTCCTTTAAAATAATCTTTGCCTATCCCAAGTTTTCCAAGACATTCTGTGTTTCTTCTAGAAACTTGATAGTTATAGCTTTTCCTTTTGTTCTATCATCAACCTATATTATTTGAAAATGCCCTTATTTTGAGTTCATTTTTTAAGGATATTTACTCTGTATACTGAACTCTTGGTTGGTCGTTTCTTTTTTCTTTTAGCATTTCAAAGATGTTATTTCCCTGTCTTCTGCCTTCATACTTTCTGATGAGAAGTGACTGGTAATTTTAATTATTGCTCTACGTTTTCTCTATTTTCAAGATTTTCTCATTATTCTTGGTTTCACTAGTGCCATGATATACATAGGGGTATTTTTCTTTGTGTTTATTCTACTGTGCTTCACTGAGTTTCTTGAATCTGTGAGTTTATCTCTGGAAGGATTTCTTGAGGCCAAGAGTTTGAGACCAGCCTGGGCAATACAGTGAGACCTTGTCTCTACAAAAAATTCTAAAAATTAGCCAAATTGGAAAAGTTTTAGCCATTATTTCTTCTAATACTTATTTTGACTCCTTCTCTTTCTTCTTTCCTCTGGTACCCCAGTCACACAGACGCTAGTCATTTCTTTTATTGTTCCGCAGGCCCAGAGGCTCCACACATGTGCTCAGAGAGGGTCTCTCAACAGTTCTCCTGTTCTGTCTCTAGTTTTTTTACATACATTTGGTAAAGATCCATGGAGTAGAGTTGGCTATGAGCACAGAGTCTGTGTGTATGGGGCTGTTAGGGATTCTAAACCGTCACTCAAACCTTCATTTCATCTCTAGAAATTCATTAAAAGTTCACCCTTCTTACCCATCTGCAGCGAGATCCTCTGCCCTCTGCTGCTCGACCAAGGGAAGGCAACCATGCTTGTCAGTTTTTGGGTTTTTTTCATTAGGTTTTATGCATTCTCAGCTCTCTGATGTACTTGGAAAGACCGTGATCAGCGGTTAACCATCTTTTTCTTGTTGTTAGAGTGGGGAAACATTGTCTTGCAACCTCCTACATTCTAAATGGGAGTAGAATTATCCTGCTAGTTTTGGTATGCTATGTTTAATGTTTTCCTTTATAAGCACTTTTTAATTTCCCTGATATTTTTTTCTCTGACCTCGGTGTATTTCTGAAATGTTTTTAAATTTCCAAACATACAGATTTGAAAAAAATGTATTTTTATGATTGAATCCTAACTTAATTACATGTTGATAGAGATTAAGGCCTGTATGCTTTGGAATGTTTAACATTTGTTTTTAACTTTTTAAAAAACATTTGCCTTAACCTTTTGAATGGCCAGTTTTTGTAAATGCTCCATGTGACTGAAAAGAGTATATAGTCTGTTTTTTAGTTATTGGTTCATTAAATCAAGTTTATTGTTCAAATTTTCTTTCTTTCTTTCTTGCTTTCTTTCTTATTTCGACAAAATCTTGCTCTGTTGCTCAGGCTGGAGTGCAGTGGTGCAATATTGGCTCACTGCAACCTCCGCCTCCTGGGTTCAGCGATTCTCCTGCCTCAGCCTCCCTAGTAGCTGGTATTACAGGCTTCCCGCCACCACGCTGGGCTAATTTTGTGTTTTTAGTAGAGACAGTGTTTCAGCATGTTGGCCAGGCTGGTCTCAAACTTGTGGCCTCAAGTGATCCGCTCACCTGGGCCTCCCAAAGTGCTGGAATTACAAACGTGAACCGCCGTGCCCAGCCTTGTTTTGTTTTATGAGACAGGGTCTCGCTCTGTCACCCAGGTTGGAGCTCAGTAGCACAATAATAGCTCACTGCAGTCTTGACCTCGTGGGCTCAAGCAATCCTCCCACCTCAGCCTCCTGAGTAGCTGGGACTATAGGTGCGTACCACCAAGCCTGGATAATTTTTAAATGTTTTGTAGAGACAGGCTCTTATGATTTTTTAATATTTTATTTTTATTGGTGTGTAATATGTATACATACTTTTGGGGTAGAGGTGATTATTTATTTATGTACCCATCTATTTTTGAGACAAGGTCTTGCTCTGTCACTCAGGCTGGAGTGCAGTGGTGCAATCATAGCTCAGATCAAATCAGTGCAATTGATATATCTACCACCTTAAATATTTGCCTTTTCTTTACACTAGAAACATTGAAATTATTCTCGTCTAGCTATTTTGAAATAAATATGCAATAGATTACTGTAAACTATAATCATTCTTCTGATCTATCAACACTATGTTATGATTTTTTATGTAAGAAAAGTCTTGCCTGTCTGAGACCAGTGAAGTCTTTAGTCTTATTTCATAGCTATTCCGATATTGGGGACTTGTTTTCAATTTGATTGTCATCAGCCAAGCATAGGAAATTTTTCCCATTTGAAATAGTAGGATCTATTATTGACTCTGACTCTACGAACTTCCGGAGCGAGTCTTGGATAGTCATCTAATTTCCCTGTTGGCAGTATCTTTGGCGAGTGTTATGGGAGATTCACTGAGATCACTAATACGCTGGGATCATAGTGCCACAGTTTATCAGAGCTGGAAGGAACCCCAGGAATCTCCAACCCTCTTCCTGTACAATGACATCACTGAACTCTAGAGAGGGAAAGGGACCTGCTTAAAGTGTCACGTAAACTGATGGCAGAGCTGGGACAAAGACCCTCATCTCTTGACCCTCCCAATCCAGGGCCTTCTTCCTCTGCACTTGCCTCAAAGGCAGAATACTAAATCATGCCTGAAGTTTTAATACTGTTTTGTCAGAGTTGATTTAGAATTGACAGTGACAGGAGTGTCTGGAAATTAAAGTGTAGGAAGTGCTGTGGTCCCTTGATGTGTAATTGTAGACAGGAGTAAAAGACTTGAGCAGGGGCGGGAGGATTTGTACACAGAGCTTTTTGGCTGTGCAGGAAATTATAAATGCTGCTGTAACGCTTGTGTTGTCTCATCCTGTTTGGAGTAAGGAAAATGTTACTCCACATTTTCTGTTTTTAATGTTACAAGTTTCCCTTTTCACTTCTTCCTTCAGTTCGTTTTCTGCCTCTTTTCTTCTTTCACTGCTTTGTTAGATACCATTAACCCTTCTTTTTCTGTAATCTTTGTTTCTTTCCCTACTAACCTCTGACATAAAGTATTAATTTTTGGTAATTTTTTCTTCATTCTTTGAAGTGCTCCTTCTGGCTACAAAAACTTCCAATTAAGTTTTTTAAATAAAAGATAGAAGTTAAAAGCAACTGCTGCCTGGGGTTAGCAGGATGGAAACTTGTAGTTGCTTGAAGCTGTACTTCAAAAAGAGAAAAACTCAATTTTAAAAGTGTAGAGGCTTATTCATAAGATACATTGTGTTCAAAAAAATGACTCTGTGGGTACTCTAGGCTGTGGAGAAGTCAAACTGTAGGTCACTTGTTCTATTGTATTTATATACAGAATATTCTTTTTCTATGTAATATTTTTATTCTAAATAAAAGGAAAGGGAACATTTCCAGCATCTGGATTCTTGTTTATTCTGTTCTTGGTAATAATGTTAATTAATTAAATAATGAGATTCTCATCTTTATTCACTAAAGAACTTTGATGAAGTTCTTATGTATATTTCCTTTTCTGTGCTACTTTATACACCAAAAGAATATAGGAAGGTATCTCAAATTTCCCATTTTAGCAAATTCTCTTGTTCCTAAATTCCACTTACAAAGACACCCCAGAGAGTGTGCATGTATTCGGCAAGGAGTCACACAGACGGTAATAAGTAAGTGGCTGGGGGCTCAGTTGTACACAGGCTGCCTCCTTTAACTGCAGGTATCCAGAGGGCTGTGAGCTTCTTCTGTCTTCTTTCTTCTCCTTCTCCTTCTCCTCCTTCTCTTTCTCCTTCTGCTTATCCTTCTCCTCCTCCTCCTTCTCCTCTTTCTCCTCCTATTCCTCCTCCTCCTCTTCCTCCTCCTCTTCCTCCTCCTCCCCCTTGTCCTTCTCCTCTTCCTCCTCCTCTCCCCTCCCCCTCCCCCTTCTTCTTCTTTTTTTTGAGACAGGGTCTCACTTCATTGCCCAGGCCAGAGTGCAGTGGTGCAATCATAGCTCACTGCAGCCTCGACCTCCTGGGCTCAATTGATTGTCCTGCCTCAGTCTTCCAAGTACTGGGACTGCAGGCATGTGCCATCACACCTCATTGTTGTATTTTTTTTATAGAGATGTGGTTTCCCTATATTGCCCAGCTGTTCTCGAACTCCTGGGCTCAAGCAATCCTCCTGCCCTGGCCTTCCAAAGTGCTGGGATTATAGGTGTGAGCCACCATGCCTGGCTGTGAGTACTTCTTATGGCCAGGAGAAAACACTTGCTTCAGGGACTCTCTTTTTCCTTTGGCTTAGGCCTATTGTGGCTAGAAGTTCTCGGATTCCTTTAGTTCACTATTATTGAAAACCAGCAATGCAAAGTGTGGGCTTCCTAGAAAAACCAGAGGCAACATGGAGAAAAGAGAGGTAACTCATGAAAAAAAAAATCACTTTTTCCCCCCCATTTTCATCATAAATCCAAGGACATATTTAAGGAGCAGAAACATAAGCAATCATGGTGAAATGCAGGGTTTTCCAAACTGCAGGATGTCACCTGTTAGTGGATCATGAAGTTAATTTAAAGGCTCATGACTAGCAACTATATGAAAATAAAATTTAAAAAGAGGATGGTGGTGCGCCGGTAGCTCCAGGTTAGGAGGATGAAGCAGGAGGACTGCCTGAGCCCAGGAATTCCAGGCTGTAGTGCACAATGACAACACCTGTGAATAGCCACTGCACTCTAGCCTGGGCAACATAGTGAGACCCCCATCTCTTAAAAATAAAAAAGAAACACATAGAAAATGCAAATAAAAATACATGGCAAAGTGAAGGCAAGTATGGTTTCATGGATGTATATGTATGTGTGTGACACATACATGCATACATACATTGGGACATGATACAAAGTGTATCTCTCTTTCTTTTTCTTTTTTTTTGAGACAGGATCTTGCTCTGTCACCCAGACTGCAGGCTGGAGAACAGTGGTGTGATCTTGGCTCACTGCAGCCTCAACCTCCAGGGCTCAAGTGATCCTCCCACTCAGCCCCCTGAGTAGCTGGGACTACAGGCATGCACCACCATGCTAGACTAATTTTTGTATTTTTTTTTGTGTAGACGAGGTCTCCCTATGTTGCCCAGGCTGGTCTTGAACTCCTGGGCTCAAGTGATCCTCCGGCCTTGGCTTCCCAAAGTGCTGGGATTACAAGCACGAACCACCATGCCTGGTCCAGTCCTCTCCTGTCTGGCTGCTTTCATCTTTCATTGGGGTGATTGCCCACTGTAGAGGATTTGGGGGAAATGAGACTTGAGCAAGGGAAAAGAGAGAACCATAAAGCAGAAGTAGCACAACAAGCTTAATGTGTGATGCTTGGACATTGCCATGGGGAGGAAGCGCGTCTCAGCAAGAAACTCTCTGGAGGCTAGAGCTTGGGGGTCTCTACTTAGAAGGGGAGAAGAGCAAGGGCACTCCCAGGAGAGAGGGGGACTGATGAGGGGGGTTGACATGTCTAGGTGATGCCCTCCAGCAGCACTGAGGGGAGTCTCTAGGTCAGAGAGCAGCTTGAAGTCTCAGAACCACAGACTCCATCTGATCCGTGCCAGCAGATGCTGGGTGGAGTTTCACAAGCAATGGCTGAAAATCTGCTTGTGTGGGCTTTTTTTATTTATTTATTGAGATGGAGTTTTGCTCTTGTTGCCCAGGCTGGAGTGCAATGGTGCCATCTTGGCGCACTGCAGCCTCCCCCTCCCGGGTTCAAGTGATTCTCCTGCTTCAGCCTCCCGAGTAGCTGGGATTATAGGCGCCCGCCACCACGCCTGGCTAATTTTTGTATTTTTAGTAGAGACAGAGTTTCACCATGTTGGTCAGGCTGGTCTCGAACTCCTGACCTCAGGTGATCCACCCGCCTTGGTCTCCTGAAGTGCTGGGATTACAGGCGTGAGCCACCGCGCCCGGTTGTGTGGGCTATTTTTAGAACAACTGGATGTGTAAAAATTTGAGTCGGCCTTTGAACGAATAGGTCTCAGTCTGCGATGAAGAAATAAACAAAGATGGCCAATCTACAGAGACCATCTTCGACCATTTTATATAACAACACCCCCCCTCAATCCATCCTCCACGCAGAAACCTGAGCCATCTCCTTAAAGTGCAAGTTGAGTGTTGTCACTCCGCTGTTCTCTTACGGTCTCCATTTGACTGTTAAATGCCTTTGCCCACCTTTTTATTTTTAGCCTTTCGCAATCACTTCCATTCATGTGCGAGTCATGTATACAGCATATAGCTGAGTTTTGCTTTGTGAGTGAAGCTGGAAATCTTTGATCTTTGTCTTTTTTTTTCTTCTTTTCTTTTTTGAGATGGAGTCTTGCTCTGTCGCCCAGGCTGGAGTGCAGTGGCGTAATCTCGGCTCACTGCAACCTCTGCCTCCCGAGTTCAAGTGATTTTCTTGTCTCAGCCTCCCAAATAGCTGGGACTACAGGCACACACCACCATGCCTGGCTAATTTTTGTATTTCTTGTAGAGATGGGGCTTTGCCATTTTGGCCAGGCTAGTCTCAAACTTCTGACCTCAAGTGATCTGCCCACTTTGACCTCCAAAAGTGCTTTACAGGCATGAGCCACTATGCCTGGCCAAATCTTTGTCTTTTAATAAACTAGTCAATCCTCTCAGTGGACTTAAGCCCACTGATATGTATTAACAGTCTCAATTGTGTCATATTATT
Organism: Pan troglodytes; assembly: GCF_028858775.2. NCBI lineage: Eukaryota > Metazoa > Chordata > Mammalia > Primates > Hominidae > Pan > Pan troglodytes. The sequence goes on along the minus strand of NC_072418.2, from coordinate 37,218,627 downwards.
TTATAATATAATTGTTATGTGTGTTATATGTATGTTATATGTGTTTCTGTATTTCCTTCTCTATTTGATATTTTCTTTGTTCTTTTATTTTCTAAATGTATTTGGACATTTAAGATATTTAAAAGATGGATTTTTTGTTTGTTTGTTTGTTTTTTTGGAGACAGGCTCTCACTGTGTCACCCAGGCTGGGGTGCAGTGGTATGATCATACCTCATGGTAGCCTCAAACTCCTGGGCTTAAGTGATCCTCCCACCTCAGCCTCCTGAGTAGTTGGGACTACAGGCATGCACCACCACTCCTAGTTAATTTTGAAATTTTTTGTAGAGATGGGGTCTTGCTATGTTGCCCAGGCTGGTCTCAAACTCCATTCCTCAAACAATCCAACTGCCCTTGCCTCTTGAAGTGCTAGAATTACAAGTGTGAGTCACTGCAGCCAGCCTGAAGGTAGATGTTTTTGTTCTAGTAATTACCTTTGTACTTAAAAAAAAAAAGGTTAAGATACTGTTTTCTTATTTAATCTTTTATTTATTATTACTATTTATTATTATTTTTTATTTTGTAGAGATGGGGGCCTCACTATGTTGCCCAAGCTGGTCTCAAACTTCTGGCTTCAGCTGATCCTTTCACCTTCGCCTCCCAAAGTGTTGGGATTACAGGTGTGAGCCACCGTGCCTGGCCTTATTTAACCTTTTAATATCAAGTTCGTTAGATTAAAAAAAAGCAACCCATCTTTATTGAGATATAGTTCACATATCATACGATTCAGTCATTTAAAGTATACAGTTCAGTGGTTTTTAGTATATTGACAAATATGTGCAACCATTGCCACAGTCAGTTTTTTTTTTTTTTTTTTTGTGAGACAGGGTCTCACTCTGTTGCCCAGGCTGGAGTGCTGTGGCATGATCTTGGCTCACTGCAATCTCTGCCTCCCAGGTTCAAGCAATTCTCATGCCTCAGCCTCCTGTGTAGCTGGGATTACAGTTGCCTGCCACCAAGCCCGGCTAATTTTTGTATTTTTGGCAGAGATGGGGTTTCACCATGTTGGCTAGGCTGGTCTCGAACTCCTGACCTCAGATGATCCATCTGCCTCGGCCTCCCAAAGTGCTGGAATTACAGGTGTGAGCCACTGCACCTGGCCAGGGGTAGGACTTTCATCATGCTGAGTTGGGGGTTAGGGAAGGAGTGAGTTGTGACTCACATGCTACAGACTCTGAGTGTTCTTATTGAGATTTAATAGATTTTCTTGAATAAATGCTTCTTTATTTGCTTCATGCCATGAGGACAATTTCCAGAGACTTTAAATCATCATTTGTTTTTTTTTTTGAGACGGAGTTTTGCTCTTATTGCCCAGGCTGGAGTGCAATGGCACGATCTTGGCTTATTGCAACCTCCGCCTCCCGGGTTCAAGCGATTCTCTTGTCTCAGGCTCCCAAGTAGCTGGGATTACAGGCGTGCACCACCATGCTCGGCTAATTTTGTATTTTTAGCTAATTTTGTATTTTTAGTAGATTCGGAGTTTTACCATGTTGATCAGGCTGGTCTTGAACTCCTGACCTCAGGTGATCTGCTCGCCTCAGCCTCCCAAAGTGCTGGGATTACAGGCATGAGCCACCGCGCCTGGCTTTTTTTTTTTTTTTAAATAAATCTCATCAGTTTTGGTCATTTCTCTAAAGTGAGTCCATGGAGGTCCTCACTCTGCCGTTCCAGAAGTCATTCTAATGGTATTGTTTTAAAAATGTACTATTAAGTTCAGAGGAAGGACAATTTCTGGGGCTTCTTTTTAGCCTATTCTGCCATGAATTATCTTACGCCATGGATTAGGTGGCCCTAAAGCAACTACTAAAATGATACAACAAAGACTTATGGCTGGTAAGTCAACAAAGGAGATACGCGAATTCATAAAAAATGCTCAATCCAAAATCAGGCAACAAAAGAAGAACAAAAGAACAAAGAACAGATGGGACAGATAGAACAAATAGCAACATGATAACTTCTAAACCCAGCCATATCAGTAATCAGATTAAATGGAAATGCTGTGTACACCCCAATTAACAGGGAGAGATTGTCAAATTAGGTCAAAAGTAAGACCCAACCTTATGTACTGCCTGCAAGAAACACTTTAAATATAAGGGCATCAGCCAGGCGTTGTGGCTCATGCTTGCTTGTAATCCAGCACTTTGAGAGGCTGAGGTGGGCGGGTCACTTGAGGCCAGGAGTTTGAGACCAGCTTGGCCAACGTGGCAAAACCCCATTTCTACTAAAAATACAAAACAACAACAACAACAACAACAACAAAAACAAGAAAACCCCAAAACAAAAACAAAATTAGCTGGGCATGGTGGCACATACCCGTAATCCCAGCTACTCGGGAGGCTGAGACACGAGAATTGCTTGAACCTGGGAAGCAGAGGTTGTAGTGAGCCAAGACTGCACTGCTGCACTCCAGCCTGGGTGACAGAGTGAGACTCTGTCTCAAAAAAAAAAAAATATATATATATATATATATATACACACACACACACACATATACATACACACACACACATATACACACACACACATACATATATATATATATATGTGGGCATCAATAGGTTAAATTTAAAGCGATGGGAAAAGATGTATCATGCAACACCAATCAAAAGGATGCTAAAATGGCTATATTAAATGCTGCCATAGAGGCCTCCTGACTTTCACACCATGCTGTGAGTTGATAATTGGCTGTCCTGAACCTGTCATGGTCTTTCTTCGGTGCATCAATAGCACTGAACAACAAGTGATTAGATTTCTGAGTCTGTGTAACTACTTCCCCAAGTCTATCAAATGCTAGAAATATAGCTCGTGAACCAGTGCTTCCTTTTCCTTTGTATCGCAGCCAATTCATCACAGATGAAAGTACTAGTGATTACTAGTTAAGCAATTGCACAGCTTGCCATTAATCCACTCATCACTGACAATGGGGACTCTATTGCCATTTGGCTGGGGAATGATCCAGCTCTAAAATCCCATCTTAGAATCTGTTCCCTAGCGGCTGGGTGCGGTGGCTCACGCCTGTAATCCCAGCACTTTGGGAGGCCGAGGCGGGCGGATCACGAGGTCAGGAGATCGAGACCATCCTGGCTGACACGATGAAACCGTGTCTCGACTAAAAATACAAAAAATTAGCTGGGCGTGGTGGTGGGTGCCTGTAGTCCCAGCTCCTTGGGAGGCTGAGGCAGGAGAATGGCATGAACCCGGGAGGTGGAGCTTGTGGAGAGCAGAGATCACACCACTGCACTCCAGCCTGGGCGACAGAGCGAGACTCCGTCTCAAAAAAAGAAAAAAGAATCTGTTCCTTAGCACCCCCGTTCCTGGTTCCAAATGAGTTTCCTGGAAGTAGATCCTGAGACAATAATTTTTGAGCAAATATGATGTTATTAAGGAACTATTCCCAGCAAAGACTAGTAAGAGATTGTCATGGGCTGGGTGTGGTGGCTCATGCCTGTAATCCCAGCACTTTGGGAGGCTGAGGCAGGAGGATCACTTGAGGCCAGGAGTTCAAGACTAGCCCGGGCAACATAGTGAGACATCTGTCTCTACTGAAAAACTGTGAATTAATTTTAAACAAGACATTGTGGTAAGCAGATACGGAAGGGAAGGAAGCCAAGCAGAATGTACTATCAGGCCAGAGTCCCACAGTGGATAGGCTTCAGTTTGATCTGACAGGGGCATTTGTGCATGTAGATGGTGCTGCAGAGGCGTGTTAACCTTGGGCTAAGGCTAGTGCCTCCCAGGCACTTCTAGCTCCTGTGCCTGTGGACAGTGTGACTCTGGCAACCCAAAGGCGGTCCTCTAAAGAAGAGGTTGGCCAGGCGCCGTGGCTCACACTGTAATCCCAGCACTTTGGAAAGCCAGGGTGGATCACCCAAGGTTCTGAGTTCGAGACCAGCCTGGCCAACATGGTGAAATCACATCTCTACTAAAAATACAAAAATTAGCCAGGCGTGGTGGTGGGTACCTGTAATCCCAGCTACTTGAGAGGTTGAGGCAGGAGAATCGCTTGAACCTGGGAGGTGGAGGTTGCAGTGAGCCAAGATCATGCTACTGCACTCCACCCTAGGCAACAGAGCGAGACTCCATCTCAAAAAAAAAAAAAAAAAAAAAAAGAAGCGGCCCAGGAGCTGCCATTAGGACCAAAATCACATTACAGCTAAAGGTGTGTAAAGCCATAGTATACAGGAACCTGGGCAATCTGGGCAGAGTATCTGCATTGTTTTCTGCAAGAGAGAATGTGGACTGAGGACCAAGCCAGCCTTTGGAGTGGGCCTTAGAAATCTGCAGAGGAGACCAAGAGAAGAGGCCAGTGGGGACAGAGGAAAAACCCAGGGAGCACTTCAGGAGAGGTGTGCTGCCCTGGGCAGTGTCTAGTGCAGCATCCAGAGTGGACTCCAGGGCTTCTGACCTGGGGACTCTGGATGGTGCTCCATGGGCTTCCACTGAGATGGGACGGTGGGGAGCTCAGGAAGGGTTGTGGTTTGGCTTGGGAGGTGGAGACTTTGATTTCGTTTTTTGAGACAGGGTCTTACTCTGTGACTCAGGCTGGAGTGCAGTGGCATGATCACAGCTCACTGCAGCCTTGACCTCCTGGGCTCAGATGATCTTCGCACCTCAGCTTTCCAAGTAGCTGGGACTTTAGGCACGTGCCACCATGCCTGGCTAATTTTTGCAATTTTTTTTGCAGAGATGGGGTTTTGCCATGTTGCCTAGGCTGATCCTGAATTCCTGGACTCACGTGATCCTGTCACCTCAGCCTCCCAAAGTGCTAGGATTACAGGTGAGAGCCACTGTGCCCAGCCTGATTTCATTTTTATCTATTGTATAAGAAAGAAAATATAGGCAAGGCATGGTGGCTGTCACCCATAATCTCAGTGCTTTAGGGGGTGAGGTGGGAGGATTGCCTGAGGTCAGGAGTTTGAGACGAGCCTGGGCAATAGAGCAAGCCCCCGTCTCTACCAAAAAAAATTAGCTGATTGTAGTGGTGTGCACCTGTAGTCCCACTACTTGGGAGGCAGAAGTAGAAGGATCTCTTGAGGCCAGGAGTTCAAGGCTATGATGAGTTATGATCATGCCACTGCACTGCAGCCTGGGCAACAGAGTGAAACCCCCATCTCTACAAAAAAAATTAAGAAAATAATAAAATAAAAATTAAAAAAGATAGGCAAAATATTTTATATGCCACTCCTAAAGTTTCTTAAATTGTAATGAAATAACCACAAGGGAAAAATTTCTGACAACATTCAGAGATGCTACTGCTATTAAAAAACTGGATGATCGTTTCACTTTTCTCTGTGGGTTTCGTTTAAAGGTACAGCAATAAACCCATATGCCTTGATTCCTTATGGTTTAATCTTACGTTAGGTCTCAGTGTGACTTAGTAAGTCATTATAGGAACTCTACTCTGTGTTAATGAAGGCAATGAAGGCATCCTCCCTTCTCTAAGGGGCTGGCCGTGTGACAGGGAAGTTAGCTGTGCTTGTAAAGCCACATCACATGGAGAAAGAGGATGAGGAGCCACTCTACTGTGGCCTTTACAGATGGCTTCACAGAGGTCTTGGCTCTGAGCCTTGGTTAATGAGCTGGGGTTTGCTGATCCACAAGTGAAGGAGAGGCTGTTGGGTATGACAGTGGTGCCAGAGAGCAAGATGCTGTGTGTGTGTGTGTGTGTGTGTGTGTGTTTTCTTTTTTGAGACAGAGTTTTGCTCTGCTACTCAGGCTGGGGTGCAGTGGCACAATCTTGGCTCACTGCAACCTCTGCCTCCTGGGTTCAAGCGATTCTCCTGCCTCAGCCTCTGCAGTGGCTGGGATTACAGGTGCACGCCAGCACATAGGCTAATTTTTTTTTTTGAGACGGAGTCTCGTTCTGTCACCCAGGCTGGAGGGCAGTGGCATGATCTCAGCTCACTGCAACCTCTGCCTCTTGTGCTCAAGTGATTTTCCTGCGTCAGCCTCCCGAGTAGCTGGGATTACAGGCACGTGCCGCCATGCCCAGCTAATTTTTGTGTTTTTAGTAGACAGGGTTTCACCATGTTGGCCATGATGGTCTCAAACTCCTGACCTCAGGTGATCCACCCTCCTTGGCCTCCCAAAGTGCTGGGATTACAGGTGTGAGCCACTGTGCCCAGCCCGAGATGCTGTGTTTCAGAGGCAGGGGGGCAAGAGGAAAGGAGTCTAGACAGGTTTGCGAAAGCCAGGAGGAGAACCGCACAGGTGGTGCCACCATGAAGGCCCAGCTCAGCATCTTGCACGCAGCAGGCTCTCTGTAGGACTCGCTGATTAATTAGCCTCTAGGTAAGTTTCTTACTCCAACTCTCCACTGACTGAAGCTAGGCTCTGATATTGAGTGGAGGGAATGTGGGAGAGGATCTGAGCATCACGTAAATGCCTGAAAACAACATATTTTTAGGATGAGTTCAGCATAATACTGGCCCTAATTATTTATTTATTTATTCTTTATATTTTTTGAGAAAAGGTCTCACTCTGTTGCCCGTGCTGGAGTACAGTGGCCTGATCTTAGCTCACTGCAGCCTCGAATTCCTGGGCTCAAGCCATCCTCCTGCCTCAGCCTCTTGAGTAGCTGGGACTAGAGGCGTGTCCACCATGCCTGGCTAATTTTTTGTATTTTTAATAAAGACGGGGTTTTGCTGTGTTGCTGGTCTCAAACTCCTGAGCTCAAGCAATGCCCCCACCTTAGTTTCCAAAATGCTGAGATTACAGGCATGAGCCACTGCACGTGGCCTTAGTTATTTTTCCATCCACTGGTGGTTTTTTTTTTTTTTTTTTCCTGAGTCGCTCTGGAATGCAGTGGCGTGATCCTGGCTCATGGCAGCCTCTGCCTCCTGGATGCCAGCAATTCTCATGCCTCTGCCTCCCAAAGTGCTGGAATTACAGGTGTGAGCCCACCATGCCTGGCCTCCACTATTTTTGATGTCACAATCTTATGGCTCTGGGGATGGTTTTTAGAAGCTTTGTAACTGCAATTTTTTTTTCTCAAATAACTTAAGAGTTCCTAAAAAGAGTACCTGCTTTATTTAAGAGGAATTATGCTTTATCTCATATTATTTGCAATCTGAGTATCTGAAATTCTTAGAGTCACCTACCCCACCACACGTGTGGACACACCTAGGGCAGTTAGAAGAAAACGTTGGGGCAGAGCAGGTTGGAGCCTTGGCACCCTTCAGTGTGCTAAGGTCACAGGTCAGGGACACGTTCAGATGCACCGTTTGGTATCATGTTGACGTTTGGTTTTATTCTAAATGGTTCATTCGTTTCTAGTATCTAATGAAGATAAACATCAGAACTCTGTAACTCTGCATTTCGTTCATTGGGAAAAGAAGTTCCTTCTGTAGGGTCTGTTCACAGGGAGGGGGAGAGGGAAATACACCTGTGGCTGGTAGAGGTGACACTGGAGGAGTTGGGGTGTGGCCCCACCTTTACACACCTGGAGGGTGGAAAATGGTCTTTGTGAAGCCTTTCTGTGGTTCCAAGTGTGAATCTTCTGGAGGGGCAAATCAGTTTTTCCTGTTTGTGACTTCCTTGTTTTAAAAAGATTGTCCCTGGAGCCAGGCGTGGTGGCTCACGCCTGTAATCCCAGCACTTTGGAAGGCTAAGGTGGGCAGATCACCTGAGGTCAGGAGTTCACGACCAGCCTGGCCAACATGGTGAAACCCCATCTCTACTAAAAATTCAAAAGTTATCCAAGCGTGGTGGTGCACAGCCTGTAATCCCAGCTGCTTGGGAGGCTGAGGCAGGAGAATCACTTGAACCTGGGAGGCGGAGGTTGCAGTGAGCAGAGATGGCGCCACTGCACTCCAGCCTGGGCGACAGAGCGAGACCCCATCTCAAAAAAAAAAAAAAAAGATTGTCCCCTTTTTTATTCTCAGGGAACACAGGTGAGAGAAGTTTAGGAGAACTCTTTGGTTCACAACACCTCTTTTTTTGTCCATCTTGTTTGGGCTTCATAAACAGCTCTTGTTAATTCAAGGGCCATGTTTTCCTTTCGCAGAGCCATTTTATGGGGATTGACTCTCAATCGTGATGTATGATTTTATTCTGAAAGTATGACTCAGGATCAAGTGGTAAAAGAACCGAATTTAAATGTGTTTACAAATATTTGGGCCGAGTGCACTGGCTCACCCTGTAATCCCAGCACTTGGGAGGCTGAGGGCGGGCGGATCGCTTGAGTCCAGGCATTCGAGACCAGTCTGGGCAACATGGTGAGATCTTGTCTCTACAAAAAATAAAAAAAATTAGCAGGCATAGTGTTGTGCGCCTGTAGTCTCAGCTACTTGCGGGGCTGAGGCAGGAGGATCACTTGAGTCCAGGAGGTCAAGGCTGTAGTGAGCTCAAATTGTACCACTGCACTGGGCAGCAGAGCAAGACCGTGTCTTAAATTAAAAAAAAAAAAAAATTGAAGCTAAATATATGTGTGGGTGTGGTATTAGAATTTTTTTTTGTCTTTATGTATAACTAACTGAATTCATGGCAGTTATTTGGTAGTCTTGATTTATAGACTTTTTTTTTTTTTTGAGATGGAGTCTTGCTCTGTCACCCAGCCTGGAGTGCGGTGGCACAATCTCTGCTCACTGAAACCTCTGCCTACCAGGTTCAAGCTATTCTCCTGCCTCAGCCTCCTGAGTAGATGGGATTACAGGTGCCCGCCACAACAAAAATTAGCCTGGCTAATTTTTTTTTTTGAGACAGAGTCTTGTTCTGTTGCCCAGGCTGCAGTGCAGTGGTGCGATCTCGGCTCACTGCAAGCTCAGCCTCCCAGGTTCACGCCATTCTCCTGCCTCAGCCTCCTGAGTAGCTGAGACTATAGGCGCCGCCACCATGCCTGGCTAATTTTTGTATTTTTAGTAGAGATGGGGTTTCACCTTGTTAGCCAGGATGGTCTCCATCTCCTGACCTCATGATCCGCCTGCCTAGGCCTCCCAAAGTGCTAGGATTACAGGCATGAGCCACCGCGCCCATCCTAGCCTGGCTAATTTTTGTATTTTTAGTAGAGACGGGATTTCACCATGTTGGCCAGGCTGGTCTTGAACTCCTGACCTCAATTGATCCGCCCACCTTGGCCTCTCAAAGTGTTAGAATTACAGGCATGAGCCACCACGCTCAGCCAGTTCATAGACCTTTGAAATTAAGGCTTTTAAACATTTGTTCTTCAAACATTTATTGGGTGTGTGTTATATGCTGGGCAATATAGGCATTGGTGTAGGAAGATGTGAATTCAAGTCCTAATTCTGTCATTTGCCAGCTGTTATGTCTTTGGGAAAATCACTTAGCTTCTTTGAGTTGCAGTATATAAACTAGGTTTCATAATGCATAACTTGTGTGGTGGTTATAAGGGTTAAGTACAAAGTATGGCACTATGTATAAAACAGTGCTTGATTTTTAGTAGGCACTTAATAAATGCTAGTTTTTTCTTACCATGAAGGATTCCAAGCTTTAAAAATTACTCTTTTTTCTTTTCTTTTTTTTATACAGGGTCTTGCTCTGTCACTTAGGCTGGAGTGCAGTGGTAGGATCATAGCTCACTGCAGCCTCGACTTCCTGGGCTCAAGCTATCCTTCCACCTCAGCCTCCTGAGTAGTGGGGACCACAAGTCCGCACCACCATGCCCATCTAATTCTTTTTAATTTTTTGTAGAGACAGGGTCTTGCCATGTTGCCTAGCCTGTTTTCAAACTCCTGGGCTCAAGCGTTCCTCCTACCTTGGCCTCCAAAAGTGTTGGGATTATAAGTGTGAGCCACTGAGCCTGGCCATTTTAAAGCTTTTAGAAACTGGCCAGGTGTGGTGGCTCACGCCTGTAATCCTAGCACTTTGGGAGGCCAAGGTGGACAGATCACTTGAGCTCAGGAGTTTGAGACCAGCCCAGGTGACATGGCAAGAACCCATCTCTACAAAAAATAGAAAAATTAGTTGGGCGTGGTGGCAAGCACCTGTAGTACTAGCTACTCAGGAGGCTGAGGTGGGAGGATCGCCTGAGCCAGGGAAGTGGAGGCTGCAGTGAGCCATGATCATGCCACTGCACCCCAGCCTGGGTAACAGAATGAGACCCTGTCTCAAAAAAATAAGATAAATGAAAAAATAAAATTAAAGCTTTTAGAAACATACCTGTACACATGTGGTGCATTACATGACTGAGTCATTCTAATTGATTCTGACTTACAAAATCCCTTTGACATAACAAAATATAGTTGTGAATACTCATTTTCCCAAAAATATGTTGTATTTGTGGTGATTACTTAAGTAATATGTAAAATATAATAAGTAATATGCAAATATGTATAAGTATATACATGTGTGTATACACATATGTATAAGTAATAGGTAAAATAAGTAATAATATGTAAAATCACTAATATGTAAAATAAGTAATAAGTAATATGTAAAATAAATAATATGTAAAATGCACATTAGTCCAGCCAACATTTGGTTAGCCTGTGAAAGATAAAACCATGTTCATTTGACATTAGAAATGACTGCAACCAGGGAATTGCAAGGTCAGGGTTTAACATTCTAGAAAACTCCCGCAGGCCTAAGGAGGAATTTCATTGTCATGTGCAATTGGTAGCACGGGCAGATCTTGAAGTGCTGTCATTGACAGCTTCATGTTTTTGACACTCCTTTGCTGCCTGGGGAAGCAGGGAATTCACCTCTGCACCCAAGGCAGCTTTTACTACCTTCATCACCATTTCATACCTTCTAATTAACCAAACTTGCTCTACCTTGATAAATCCATGTATGTGTAAAGTGGCATATTCCTGATAAACTCTGCAAACACGTTTGTTTACGCCTGAGTCCCTTTTTCTTTTTGTAGTCTCTTAAAAAAAAGCCCCCCCCTTTTTTGTTTTTTAAAAAAGCCCCCTCTTTCTTGCAGGTGATCCCTCCCGATGCCATGTGGACACTCACCTGGGGCTGGATCCCTGCTGGACTTGAAGTCGCCAGAGGTTTTTTTTTTTTTGTGAACCCCTAAGCACTATGTATGTGGTGTGCAGCTCCTGATAAAGAGGAAGTCTAATTCAGCCTTTGAGTCTGGAGTAGGAGGAAGTTGTAAGCAAGTGAACCATTGAGTTAGGAGCTTTTACTTCAGGCTAATGTTAAATGACAAACTCAAGAGTTCAAGTCTAAACATAGAGTATCCTTGATAATTCTCCATGTGAATTGCCTTTAAGATATACACACACATATATATTTTGCCCAGAGGAGTGACTATGATTTCATAATTTTACTTAAAGTTATGTAAAGTAAAACTTGCTATATTTTCCAGAATGTCATGGTTCAGGTTAGGACAGAAAGCAGGTAAATAATGGGAAAATGAGGACATCAAGAGCTTCATTTGGAAGCCTACTTCAGAATGAAAGCTGTTGGGAAAAAGAGAATATCTGAGTTATATATTTTGAGGCTTTATGATAGATGCTTATAAGGTGATATTTTTCTGGTGAATAGTTAAGTCATGGCTTTTTTTTTTTTTTTTTCTGTGACAGCGTCTCTGTTGCCCAGGCTAGAGTGCAGTGGTCTGATCTCAGCTTACTGCAACCTGTGCCTCCCAGGTTAAGCAATTCTCCTGCCTCAGCCTCCCAAATAGCTGGGACTACAGGTGTGCACCACCACGCCCGGTTAATTTTTGTGTTTTTGGTAGAGATGGGGTTTCACCATATTGGTTAGGCTGGTCTCGAACTCCTGACCTCAAGTGATCTGCCCGCCTCGGTCTCCCAAAGTGCTGGGATTACAGGCGTGAGCCACTGCGCCTCGGTAATGGCTATCTTTCTGCCTGAAGTCCTATTTTATCTTACGTTATACTAGCTTTATGTGGGCGAGTATTTGCCTGGTATGTCTTTTCCCATCTCTTTACTTTCATTCTCATTTTATGTCCTTAGATGTCTCTCTTTTTTTTTTTTTCTTTTTTTGAGACAGAGTCTCACTCTGTCGCCCAGGCTGGAGTGCAGTGGCGCAATCTAGGCTCACTGCAAGCTCCACCTCCTGGGTTCACTCCATTCTCCTGCCTCAGCCTCCTGAGTAGCTGGGACTACAGGCGCCCGCCACCACGCCCGGCTAATTTTTTGTATTTTTAGTAGAGACGGGGTTTCACCGTGTTAGCCAAGATGGTCTCGATCTCATGACCTTGTGATCCGCCCACCTCGGCCTCCGAAAGTGCTGGGATTACAGGCGTGAGCCACTGCGCCCGGCCAAATAAAGTTAACTTTTAATTGTTATTTTTATTTTAGAGATAAGGTCTTGCTCGGTCACCCAGGTTGGAACTCATGGCACAGTTATAGCTCACTGCAGCCCCGAACTGCTGGGCTCAAGCGATCCTCCTGCATCAGCCTTCTGAGTAGCTGGGACTACAGGCATGGCCACCACACCTGAGTAATACTCTCCCTGTTTTTGATGACTTTGTCATTTGAGGAGTCCTGGTCAGACATTTTTGCAAAATGTCCCTCCACTGGAATTGTCTGATGTTTTTCTCATGATTAGACTGGGATTGTGGGTTTTTGGGAGGAAGACCACAAAAGTAAAGTGCCATTTTTGTCACATTATATCGCAGATATATTGTCATACATCCTTTAATGAGGGGGATGCGTTCTGAGAAATGTGTCATTAGGCGATTTCATCATTGTGGGAGCATCACAGAGTGTGCTTACACAAACCTAGATGGCACAGCCTATTCCACACCTAGGCTATATGTATGGCCTGCTGCTCCTAAGCTACAAACCGGCACAGCATTTTACTATGGGCAACTGTAACACAGTGGTAGGTATTTGTGTATCCAAACATATCTAAACATAGAAAAGGCACAGCAAAAATATGGTATAGAATTTTTTTCTTTTTTTGAGACGGAGTCTTGCTGTGTCGCCCAGGCTGGACTGCAGTGGCGTGATTTCAGTTCACTGCAGCCTCTGCCTCCCAGATTCTAGTGATTCTCCTGCCTCAGCCTCCGGGGTAGCTGAGATTATAGGCATGCAGCACATGCCTGGCTAATTTTTGTATTTTTAGTAGAGATGGGGTTTCACCATATTGGCCAGGCTGGTCTCGAACTCCTGACCTCAGGTGATCCACCCGTCTCGGCCTCCCAAAGTGCTAGGATTACAGGCGTGAGCCACTGTGCCCAGCCTAGAATATTTTTTAAAATGGTATATAGGATACTTCCCATGAATGGAGCTTGGAGTTGCTGTCATTCGCGGTGGCTCACGCCTGTAATCCCAGCACTTTGGGAGACTGAACTCCCAAAGGAGTGGAGGACCGGAAGTTGCTCTGGGTGAGTGAGTGAGTGAGTGGTGAGTGAATGTGAAGGCCTAGGACATTACTGTACACTACTGTAGACTTTATAAACACTGCAGTTATGCTACAGTAAATTTATAAAAATTGTTTTCTTCAATAACAAATTAACCTTAGCTTCCAATAACTTTTTACTTTATCAACTTTTTATTTTTTTAACTTTTTGACTCTTCTGTAATTACACTTAAAACACATTGTACAGCTGTACAAAAATATAGTCTTTTTTTTTTTTTTGCGAGACAGAGTCTCGCTCTGTCACCCAGGCTGCAGTGCAGTGGTGTGAATCTTGGCTCAATGCAACCTTCACCTCCTGAATTCAAGCAATTCTCCCGTCTTAGACTCCTGGGTAGCTGCGATTACAGGTGCCTGGCACCACACCTGGCTAACTTTTGTATTTTTAGTACAGATGGGGTTTCGCCATGATGGCCAGGCTGGTCTCGAACTCCTGACCTCAGGTGATCCACCCGCCTTGACCTCCCAAAGTGCTAGGATTATAGGTGTGAAATACCGCGCCCGGCCTATTGTCTTTCTTTGTATCCTTATCCTATAAGCTCTTTTCTTTCTTTCTTTCTTTCTTTTTTTTTTTGAGACCTTGTTTTGCTCTTGTAGCCCAGGCTGGAGTGCAATGGCACAATCTCGGCTCACCACAACCTCCACCTCCTGGGTTCAAGCGATTCTCCAGCCTCAGCCTCCTGAGTAGCTACGATTACAGGCATGCTTTACTATACCCGGCTAATGTTTTTCATATTTTTAGTAGAGACAGGGTTTCTCCATGTTGGTCAGGCTGGTCTTAAACTCCCAACCTCAGGTGATCTGCCTGCCTCGGCCTCCCAAAGTGCTGGGATTAAAGGCATGAGCCACCACACCTGGCCTTTTATTTTTAATTTAAAAAAATTTTAAAAATTCTTTTAACTTTTTTATTAGGAATGAAGACACAAACACACTCATCAGCCTAGGCCTACACAGGGTCAGGATCATCAATGTCACTGTCCTCCACCTCCACATTTTGTCTCATTGGAAGGTCTTCAGGGGCAGTAACACGCATTATCCCCTGTAATAACAATGTCTTCTTCTGGGTACCTCCTGAAGGACCCTCCTGAGATCTTCTTGAGGTGGGGTCACTCTTTTCAGAAATATGTCCATGGTGGTTTGCTTGGTTTGTTTCTTTTCTTTATCATAGATTTCCCTATAAACAGATAATGAACCATGAACATTTCTGTCTGTTAATAAAAACCTTTTGGTGTTGGGTGTCCATGTTTTCAAACTTCTTAAAGAGTTTGCTGAAATCTGCAGAAGCTTCTGCTAAACCCTTCACTGTGAGTTTTCCTGGGAGTTCTTTTCCTTCTTTCAAACTTCTTAAGGAGTTTGCTGAAGTCTGCAGAAGCTTCTGTCAACCTTTTCACTGTGAGTTTTCCTGAGAGTTCTCTTCCTTCTCCAGCAGCTCCCTTTGCTCTTGCCCCTTCTTCAGCTAGGTGTTCCTGTCCCAGTTCCAACAACTCCTCGTTCCTTTAGGAGCTCCTCAATGCCATCCTCAGCCACACCCAGATTAGAGTTGTTTGCCATCTGAACCACAGCCTTGTTGATTTTTGCAACCTCCTCATCCTTGGCAAATCCTTTGAAATCATGGAAAAACCTCTTGAGTGTCTTCCTCCAGATGCCATTCATACATTCCTCGGTGGCATCACCCCAAGCCCAAGCTCAAAGTGCTTGACACAGTCATAGATGTTGTAATCCTTCCAGAATTACATCCATGTCTTCTCAGGGTCTTCCTCAGTTTCAGCAACAGCCTGGGCAAAAGTCCTCCTTAGGTAATAGTCTTAAAAGCTGTTATAATTCCTTGACGCATTGGTTGGATCAAAGAGGTGGTATTTGGAGGGAGAAACACCACTTTGATATTGAGATGAAAATGACAAAAAAAAGAAGAAGAAGAAGAAGAAGAAGAAGAGCATTATCAGTAAGCCAATCTTGAAAGATATATTATTCTCCAAACAGTACTTCTCCATCTCACTGGCAGAGTAATTCAGGAGGGCCTCTTGGAAGAGGAGGTGGGTCATCTGTGGCTTCTTATTGCTCCTGCAGTGCACTGGCTGTGTGTGCTAATTGACAGGCTTGAAGGCTCTGGGGTCCTCATAAAGGGTTTCAGTTTGTAATCTGCAACATTGTTGCCAGGCAAGACTGTTGCTCTGTCCTTAAAAGCCTTCAAACCTGACATTGACTTGGCTTCCTCATGAATGAAAGTTCTTTCAGGCATTCGTTTCCAGAATGGGGAGGTTTCATTCATATTGAAGATTTACTGTGACAAGTAATTTTCCTCCACAATCAGCTCATCCAGAGTTTCCAAAAATTCTTCTGCTGCCTTCACAACAGCACCCACAGACTCACCACTGACTTCCACTTTATGTAAGGAGTAAGGATTCTTGAATCATTTGAACTACCTGGAACAGTAAATTCAACACCACAGTCAGGTCCAGCCTTTGCTTTCAACCTTGCAAACCAACATTGCTTTGGTGGTGATTGTCACGGTGCTGAGAGGGATATGTGTCTGTGTTTGGTCTTCAATCCAGGTCATTAGAAGTTTCTCTGCATCTGATAGAGAACTTCCATGAATTTTTGTTAGTTTCATCGCTTTCAATGAAGCAGATCCCTTAACACAGAAGTCCCCAACCTTTTTGGTACCAGGGACCGGTTTCATTGAAGACGATTTTTCTTTCTTTCTATTTTTTTTTGAGACAGAGTGTCACTCTGTCGCCCGGGCTGGAGTGCAGTGGCAGATCTTGGCTCACTGCAACCTCTGCCTCCCAGGTTCAAGTAATTCTTGTGCCTCAGACTCCCGAGCAGCTGGGATAACAGGTGTGCGCCACTATGTCCAGCTAATTTTTGTATTTTTAATAGAGGAGGGGTTTCGCCATATTGGCCAGGCTGGTCTTGAACTCCTGGCCTCAAGTGATCCGCCCACCTTGGCCTCCCAAAGTGCTGGGATAACAGATGTGAGCCACGCTGGACCAGAAGACAATTTTTCTATGGACTAGGGTGAGGGTTGAGAGATGGTTTGGGGGTGATTCAAGCACTTTATATTTATTGTGCTGTTTATTTCTATTATGATTACATTGTAATATATGATGAAATAATTATACAACTCACCATGATTATAATGATATAACTCATGTCATGATGTCGTGCATGACCGTACCATCAATATGACTTATCACTGTTGGTATTGACCTTAATCACCTGCCAGAGATAGTGTTGGTCAGGTTTCTCTACTGTAAAGTTACTCTTCTCCCATTTTTGGAAGGAAGTCACTACATGCAGGCCACACTTCAGGAGTGAGGAGTTATGCTCCACCTCTGTGGGGGTGGAGTATCTGTGAGAATTCATTGAGCTTCTTCCGCATGGAAGACGTGTCTCTTCTCCCCCTTCTACACTCAGCCCTCTGTATTCTCTGATCCCACATCGTGGATTCAGCCAACCACAGATAAAAAATATTAGGGAAAGAAACCCAGTGAAAATTCATACAAACTGGCCGGGGACACTGGCTCACGCCTGTAATCCCAGCACTTTGGAAGGTTGAGGCGGGTGGATCACCTGAGGTCAGGAGTTTGAGACCAGCCTGGCCAACATGGTGAAACCCCGTCTCTACTAAAAATATAAAATTAGCCAGGCATGGTGGCGGGTGCCTGAAAGCCCAACTACTCAGGAGGCTGAGGCTGGAGAATCGCTTAAACCCAGGAGGCAGAGGTTGCAGTGAGCCAAGACGGCACCACTGTACTCCAGCCTGGGTGACAAGAGCGAAACTCCATCTCAAAAACAAAAAACAAAAAACAAAAAAACAAAAAAACCAAAACCAAACCAAACCAAAACAAAAACCAAGTAAAACAAGCAACACAGTAGAACAGCTATTTACCTAGCATTTCTATTGTATTAGGTATTATAAGTAATCTAAATATAATTAGAGTGTACAGGGGGATGTGTCCTGGTTATGTGCAAGTACGATACCATTTTATATAAAGGACTTGAACATCCATGGATTTTGGTATCTATGGGGGTCCCGGAACCAATTTGCCGTGGATGCGGAAGGAGAACTGCATTTATTTATTCAATCGTTAATATCAGTGTGGACTCATGGGTGTTTATTCCATGCTTTGGGTTATGGTCCAATCTATTTTATTTTGTTACTCAAGTTGTTCCAGCTTTGACTACTGGGATCTCTTTCAGTTGGATCCTGTGACCCTTTGACGTCTCCCCACTGATGTGTGTTTTTTTTTGGTTGGTTTGTTTTGAGCACTTTCCTACTTTCTGGTACTAGTAGGTGCTCCGGGCTTATCCTGTGTATTTCCTGCCCCAGCCTTAGAATCAGCCATTTCTCCATGGAACTTTGGTTTCTTTTATTGGCAACACGGTGAGGCTCCATCTCTACAAAAGATCATGGGCTGGGCGTGGTGGCTTCACGCCTGTAATCCCAGCACTTTGGGAGGCCAAGGCGGGCAGATCACTTGAGCTCAGGAGTTCGAGACTAGTCTGGGCAACATGGTGAAACCCCATCTCTACCAAAAATACAAAAAACAATTAGCTAGGAATGGTGGTGGGCACCTGTAGTCCCAGCTACTAGGGAGACTGAAGTGGGAGAATCGCTTGAGCCCAGGAGGTGGAGGTTTCAGTGAGCCAAGATTGCGCCACTGCGTTCCAGCCTGGGAGATGGAATGAGATCCCATCTGAAAAAAAAAAAAAAAAAAAAAAAAAAAAAGCTGGGCATGGTGGCTTTGGCTTGAAAGCGCTGAGATTACAAGTGTGAACCACCATGCCCAGCCAAGACTGCTGAATCTGTGCATGCAATTCTGGTGTGTGTAACCATCAGAACGGCACGCCCCACCCTTTTAAAGTTTTATTTTCTTATAGTGGAGAGCTACGACAGAACCTCCTTTCTATCTTATTCTTGAAGTACCTTTAAGCAGGAATAAGATGATCCATATAAAGCCAGTGATTGCCAGCTTCTTTATTAATGTGGCTATTTTGTTTTTCATAAAAATTGTCTCACATTTTTAAAGACTTCTATAATATATAAAATATCGTAATATTGCTCTTCTTTCTATTCTTCCTACCAGAATTAGTAGAAAATTTCCTGTGAAAATAATCTTTAGTTTATTTTCCAGAAACTTCTCCCCCACAGAAGCTCTTGAAAATACTTTTTGGTTTTGTTTTGTTCAAGAGACAGCTGAATATAGCTCTTGGAGAGGAGATCCTCTGACGTGAATTGACTGAGACAGCTTGTAATAACATTAGTAGGTATTTTCCGGGCACAGTGGGGAAGGTGTCCACAATATATACCCGTAAAATCCTTTGGGATTTTGTGTTCAGAGTTTTTGCAAGTCAAAAACATAAGTCCCTGAAAGTAGTGGTTTTTGTATTTCAGAAAGGCTTTTCTTTTTTTCCTTTTTGTTGTGTTAATCAGTGTGGAATGACCTTAACACCAGAGGGCAGTATTTTCTAGTAGTTGCCAAAATGTCCTTGTAGTCGGTGTGATTATCTGATGGATTAAAAAAGACATCTTATGTTTTCCCGGGTGTTGCCGGTATAATGCACATAGCCTGGGACTCATACCGAAGGTCATAATGCATCTAGTATTTCCTAAACCACAGGAATTTTTTTTCTTTTCTTTTTAAACCCTTCTGTTCGGTGGAGTTTAAGCTCCCTGAATTAATTTTCACAATAAGCCGTGCTGTTTACAGGGGTTGTGTGATTGGCAGGAATGGGTGGCTTTCACACAGCACCATTTGACCCCAGCCCAAGCCCAAAGGAAGTCCTGTCTTATTAAGGAGTAACAGGCAGATTCGTGTGAGGCCAGCGGGCTTGAGTTTGGCTTCAAGGATGGTCAGAATTCGTGAATTTCGTTCCAGAAGGATATCCGGGTCTTGCTGAGAAGAGAATGGGCTTTTTAAATCCAGAAACTTTCATACAATTTATTTCATACACACTTTTACTTTTTGCAGTTTAAAAACTACAGACAATAGAGAGGACGTTTAAATAGCCTACATTTGGTTACCCATTTCTCTTTGCTTGCTGGTTTCCATTTAATGTAACTGCAGAGTGAATCTTCTAAAATATGTTCTTACTCTTCCGATATCCTTGTTAAAACAGGAAAGCCTATGCGTATTAACCGGGTAGTTTCAATTTTCTCCTTTTAAAAAATGTTTCCCTTGCTTGCTATACATCTAACACATATTCATTGTAGAAAATAAATGTGGCAGGGCAGATGCAGTGGTTCACACCTGTAAACCCAGCACTTTGGGAGGCTGAGGTGGGAGGATTGCTTGAGCCCAGGGGTTTAGGACCAGCTTGGGCAACATAGCAAGACCCTGTCTCTACAAAAAATAAAAAAAATTAGCTGGGCACAGTGGCGCACACCTGTAGTCCCAGCTCCTCAGGAGGCTGAGGCAGGAGGATTGCTTGAGCCCAGGAATTCGAGGCTGTAGTGAGCTAGGATGGTGCCACTGTATTCTGGCCTGAGCGACAGAGCGAGCCTCTGTCTTACAACAACAACAAAAACAACAACTTGTAATCTCACCTCATAGATAAGATTTTGTTGTACACGCTTTTTCCTTGGAAACAGATCATACATGCTATTTTATAATTTGTATTATTCCCATGATAATGTGATGGGAACTTTACTAAAAAGTTCTAAATTCAAGACCAGCCTGGGCAACCTAGTGAGGCCCCATCTCTACAAAATGAAAAAAAAAAAAAAATTAACAATGCATGGTGGCTTGCACCTGTAGTCCCAGCTATTCAGGAGGCTGATGTGGGAGGATCACTTGAGCCCAGGAGGTCCAGACGGTGGGGAGCAGTGATTGCGCCACTGCACTCCAGCCTGGGGAACAGAGTGTAATTGTATTTTGCCACACTGCACAATATCACTTTCAATGGTTGTTTAGTATGTTCGAGTATGAATGTATATAGTTCATTTAATCAGTTTACTCTCTTGTTAACAGTACATGGGTCTGACTATTCATACTCTTGCCTACCGTGGGTATTATTATTTTGTCAATCTGCTGCATTCATTCAACACATAGATATTGATTACTAACCATGTACTAGGCATATTCTCAGTGCTTGGGATAGATTATTGAAAAAAACAACCTCTGATCTCATGAAACTTATATTTGAGTGGAGGACATGTACATACATGATAAATGTTATAAATAAGTAAATCCTTTAGCATTTTAGAAAGCAAAAAGTGCTATAGTTAAAAAAAAAAACAGAGCAAGTTAAAGGAGTAGGGAGTGGAGAAGATTGTAGTTTTTTAATTTTAAATTTATTGTAGAGGTGACATCTTCCTGTGTTGCCCAGGCTGGTCTCTAACTCCTAGGCTCAAGCAATCTTCCTGCCTCAGCCACCCAAAATGCTGGGGTTAACGGTGTGAGATACTACACCTGGCCAAGGATTGCAGTTTTCATTTTTATTTTTATTTTTTGAGAAAGGGTCTTGCCCTGTCACCTAGGCTGGAGTGCAGTGGCATGACCTCAGCTCACTGCAACCTTCATCTCCCAGGCTCAAGTGGTTCTCCTGCCTCAGCCTCCTAAGTAGCTGGGACTACAGGCCCATGACACCAAGCCCAGACGTATTTTTTTTGTAGAGACAGGGTTTCACCATGTTGCCCAGGCTGGTCTGAACTCCTGGGTTCAAGTGATCCTCCTGCCTTGGCCTACCCAAGTGCTGGGGTTACAGGTGTGAGCCCCTGTGCCTGGCCAAGGGTTGCAGTTTTAATTAGAGAAACCAAGGTAAGCCTAATTGAGAAGGGGGCATTGCAAGACTTGAATCAAGTTATTTGAATTTGCAATTTTATTATTACTATAGCTGATATGGTTTGGATCTGTGTCACCACCCAAATCTCATGTTGAATTGTAATCATGAGTGTTCGAGGTGGGGCCTTGGTAGGAGGTGATTGGCTCATGTGGATGGGTTTCCTCTTGGTACTGTCCTCATGATAGTGACTTCTGGAGAGATTTTGTTGTTTAAAGTGTGTGGCACCTCCCCCACCTCCCTCTTGCTCCTGTTGCCACGATGTGAGATGCCTCCATCCCCCTTTGCCTTCTGCCATGACTGGAAGCTTCCTGAGGCCTCCCCAGAAGCAGAGGCTGCTATGCTTCCTGTACAGCCTGCAGAACTGTGAGCCAATTAAACCTCTTTTCTTTATAGATTACCCAGTCTCAGGTATTTCTTTATAACAGTATGAGAATAGACTAATACAATAGCTAAACTTTCTTTCATATGTTTATTCTTCTTCTTCTTTTTTTTTTTTTTTTGTGATGGAGTCTCTTTCTGTTGCCCAGGCTGGAAGGCAGTGGTGTGATTTTGGCTCACTGCAACTTCCGCCTCCCAGATTCAAGCAATTTTCCACCCTCAGCCTCCCGGGTAGCTGGGACTACAGGCGTGCACCACCATGCCTGGCTAATTTTTGTATTTTTAGTAGAGATGGGGTTTCGCCTTGTTGGCCAGGCTGGTTTCAAACTCCTGGCCTCAAGTAATCCACCCGTCTTGGCCTCCCAAAGTGCTGGGGTTACAGGCGTGAGGCACCACACCTGGCCTACATACCTTAATGTAAAAATACTTTATGGGTTCCCAGTTTTTATGTGCATAGAAGATGGGAGGTCCTCTCTCTGTGCCTATTACAGCTGTGGCTTCCGGTCCCAAGCAGCATCTGAAGTGGGTAGCATCTCCACAACATTGGATGCTGGATAAATTGACTGGTGTGTTTGCTGCTCGTCCATCCACTGGTCCCCAAAAGCTGAGAGAGTGTCTCCCTCATATTTTCCTGAGGAACAGACTTAAGTATGCCCTGACAGGAGATGAAGTGAAGAAGATTTGCATGCAGTGGTTCATTAAGGTAGATGGCAAGGTTCGAACTGATAGAACAACCTACCCTATTGGATTTATGGATGTCATCAGCATTGACAAGACGGGGGAGGGTTTCCGTCTGATCTATGGCATCAATTGTCGCTTTGCTGTACATCGTGTTACACCTGAGGAAGTCAAGCACAAGTTATGCAAAATGAGAAAAATCTTTGTGTGCACAAAAGGAACCCCTCACCTGGTGATTCACGATGCTCACACTATCCGCCACCCTGATTCCCTCATTAAAGTGAACGACACCATTCGGATTGATTTGGAGACTGGCAAGATCACTGCTTTGAAGTTCGACACTGGTAACCTGTGTTTGGTGACTGGAGGTGCTAACTAGGGAAGAATTGGTGTGATCACCAATAGAGAGAGGCACCCTGGATCTTTTGACACGATTCACGTGAAAGATGCCAACAGCAACAGCTTTTCCATCATTTTTGTTATTGACAAGGGCAACAAACCATGGATTTCTCTTCCCCGAGGAAAGGGTATCCGCTTCACCATTGCTGAAGGGAGAGACAAGAGACTGCAGCCAAACAGAGCAGTGGATGAAATGGTCTGTGGGTGACATGTTAGATCTTCGTATGTAATTTAAAATAATATGGCATGATTAAAAAAATAAGTAAAAATACTTTATTGCTAGAAAATGCTAACCATCTCTCTGAGCCTTCTGAGAGTCATAATCTTTTTGCTGGTGGAGGGTCGTGCCTTGATATTGATGGTTGCTGACTGATCAGGGCAGTTGTTGCAAGGCTGGGGTGACAATTTCTTAAGACAATAAAATTTGCCACATCGATGGACTTCTTCACAAAATATTTCTCTGTAGCATGCAGTGCTGTGTGATATCATTGCATGTAGCGCTTCTTTCAAAATTAGAGTTGATCCTCTCAAACACTACCACCTTTTTATCAACTATGTTTATGGAATATTTGAAATCCTTTGCCGTCATTTCAACAATGTTCATAGCGTCTTCACCAGGAGCAGATTCCATCTCAAGAAACCACTTTCTGGTTGGGCGCGGTGGCTCATGCCTGTAATCCCACCACCACATCCAGCTAATTTTTGTATTTTTAGTACAGATGGGTTGGGGGTGGGGGGTTTCACCATGTTGACCAGGCTGGTCTTGAACTCTTGCCCTTAAGTGATCCTCGGCCTCCCAAATTGGTGGGATTACAGGCGTGAGCCACCATGCCCGGCTGCTGATTCATTTTTGCATGTCATATGACATAGCAAACATTATTTTTCCTGAATATTTGTATTATTGTATCAGGTTGTATTGACAGCATTTGTTAAGCATTTTATGCCATTACTGCTTATTGGCGGGGTCTCACTCTGTCGCCCATGGTGGAATGCAGTGGCATAATCACGGCTCACTGCAGCCTCCACCTTCTGGGCTCAAGCAATCCTCCTGCCTCAGCTTCCCAAAGTGTTGGGATTACAGGCATGACCCACTGTGCCGGGCCAGATTTTTATTTTTTAATTTTTTTGAGACAGTCTCACTCTGTCTCTCAGGCTGGAGTGCAGTGGTGTGATCTCAGCTCACTGCAACCTCCACCTCCTGGGTCCAAGTGATTCTCCTGCCTCAGCTTCCCGTGTAGCTGGGATTACAGGCATGTGCCACCATGCCCAGCTAATTTTTGTATTTTTAGTAGAGACGGGGTTTCACCATGTTGGCCAGGCTGGTCTCGAACTCCTGACCTCAACTGATCCACCCACCTCGGCCTCCCAAAGTGCTGGGATTACAGGCGTGAGCCACTGCGCCCGGCGTTTTTTAGTTTTTAAACTCTGTTCCATTGATCTGTCTGTTTTGTCTTGTGCCATTGCCACATTGCATTACAATTCCTACCTTTATGATTTTTTAATATCTGCCAGGTAAGATCGATATTGTCTCGTTTTGCATGGAGCCATTCACCATACTTGTTGAGTGCTTGCTCTGCACCAGGCTTTGTCCTGGGCACTGAAAGTGCGATGTTGACCTACATGGTCTTTCTCTCTCATAGGTCTTGGAGACACAGGCAGACACACAGGGTGGTAATTACAACCTGCTGGATCAGCAGTGCAGCAGGGAGGGCCGGAGCATGGTGGGACACATCTACCCATGTTCCTGCCTTTGTGCCCAGGCACGCTGCTCCTGTTACTGTAGATGGACTTTCTGGCTCTTGTCTGAGGCCCGCCCCTGACCAGGCGCCAGATCCTTTCCCCTCTTGCCTTCTCAAGGACCCACTGAAGCAATTCCCTCTTTTCTTTCCTGCACCATCAACGGATATTTCCTTCTCTACTGGAATATTCCCTTTAGCTTATGTGGATGATGAGTGAATTCCTTTCATTGCACCATGTTCTCCAATTACCATCCATTTCTCTACTTTGTTTATGGCCCAAATCCTTGAGGTATCCATCTTCACTGTCTCCGGTTCTCCTCCCATTCCAGTGGGGCGTCACCTCCACCACTCCTCCAATACCTCTCATGTCAAGGTCACCAGTGACCTCCCTGCACCTGTTCAGTTCACTTGCTCATGGTACTTGACACCCCAACAGCATCGGACACAGCTCGTCACTTCCTTCTGGAGAACATTTCTCCACTTGGCTTTACACATGCCACTCTCTTGGGTTTCCTTCGACTTTACTGGTCACTGCTCAGAGTCCTTTGCTGTTTTCTCTTTATTCTCCCCAACTATATTTTACTTACTTATTTTTTTGAGATGGAGTCTCGCTCTGTTGCCCAGGCTGGAGGGCAGTGGCATGATATGGGCTCACTGTGACCTCTGCCTCCCGGGTTCAAGTGATCCTCCTGCCTCAACCTCCCAAGTAGCTGGGATTACAGGCACGTGTCACCACGCTCAGCTAACTTTTTTGAATTTTTTAGCAGAGGCTGGGTTTCACCATGTTGGCCAGGCTGGTCTCGAACTCCTGACCTCAAGTGCTCTGCCCACTCTGACCTCCCAAAGTGTTGGGATTACAGGTGTGAGCCACTGTGCCCGGCCATATTTCTCCCAATTCTAAATGCCGGAGTGCCCCAGGGCTTAGATCTTAGGTCTTTTCTCTGTCTGCACTTATTCCTAGCCTCAAGACTTTAACTATCATTTCTAATGATGGAAATATCTTCTCAAATCATGGAAACTTCCACTTTATATCCCCTGTTCAGACTTCTCCCCTGAGCTCCAGACTTGTCTATCACTTGTCTCCTTACATCCCACTTGGATGTCCCACGGTTATCTTATCTCAAACTCAGTATGTCCCACACTGTACTCCTGAGGCAACCACATTGCTCTTTCCATACCTCTTTATATTTCTGTACATGGCAACTGCATTCTTTAAGCTGCTCAGGTCAAAAACTTCAAAGCAGCCGGGTGTGGCGGCTCACATCTGCAACTCCAGCACTTTGGGAGGCCAAGGTGAGAGGATCGCTTGAGCCCAGGAGTTCGATATCAGCCTGGGCAGCACAGTGAAGCTCTGTCTCCACAAAAAATACAAAAAATAAAAATTAGCCAGGCGTGGTGGCACACGCCTGTAGTCTCAGCTACTTGGGAGGTTAAGGTGGGAGGACTGCTTGAGCCAGGGAGGTCGAGGCTGCAGTGAACCGTGATTATGCCATTGCACTACAGCCTAGAAGAAAGAGCAAGACTGTCTCAAAAAACAAACAAGCAAACAAAAAATTCAAAGCTATTCGCGACTCTTCTCTTTACCACACAGCTCACATAGACTTCATTAACAGACTCTGGACTCTCCCACTCAAATCCAGAACCTGACCAAGGTTCACAACTTCTGTCTTGCCATCCTTTTCAAGCTGCCATGATTCCTCACTTGGATTTTCATAGTGGCCTCCTGATGGCTTTCTCTGCCTCTGTCCTCACTCCCCTTAGTTGTCTAAGAGTAATGCTTTTAGAACGTAAATCACATTATGTCACATTTCTGCTCAAAACCCAATGGTGCCTCTTTTGCCAATGGTGCCTCTTTGTTGTAAGGACCCAGTCCAAGTCCTTACAACAGCCTACAAGACTGCGCTTGATTCTGCATCCCCCAATCTACTTCTCTAACTTTCTCTGCCACCATTTCTACCCTAGCGTTATTGGACTCCAGACACATTGGCCTCCTTGCTCTTCTCTGAAGGCCAAGCACGTGACCCTTTCAGGACATATTCTCATGGCTCATCTTGTCACCTCCTGTTGGATTTTGTGCAAATGACAGTGAAACTTTTTTTGATCATCTATTGATAATTTTAACATCATCCCATCCACTTCCCATCTTTAATTAATTACTTAATTAGTTTATTTATTTATTTGTAGAGACAGGATTTCGCCATATTGCCCAGGCTGGTCTCCAGCTCCTGAGCTCAAGCAATCTACCTGCCTTGGCCTCTCAAACTGCTGGGATTACAGGAGTGAGCCACCTGCCCGGCCTTTATTTATTTTTTATCTAACTCATTACCAGCTTCTAACTCAATACCAGCTAACATACTCTATTTTTTATTTTTTTAAAACCTATTTGTTTATTTGTTTATTTCCCACTAGCCTGCAAATTTCTTAGGGCAGAGATTTCATCTGTTAAATTCCAGGTTGTTTATACAGCTCCTAGAGCCATGCCTGGTGTATAACACATGCCCAGTAAATATTTGTTGAATGAGTGATGTCCTTGAATATTGAAATTGATATGTCTGAAGTTTCTACAATTTCTAAAATGAGTTTATTTCTAAGGAAATAATCCCCTTTATCTTAAGTCATTGAATTTTTTACTCTGACAATTTTTGGGTTTGCCTTTCTAGAGGAGTTATGTGGGAGTCTGTTTCAAAGATTTTAGGTCAAGGTGAGAGAAAAAGAGACTAGTTTGAATTTGTTGGAGGTTTATTTTTTCAGACAGTTACGGTTGCCCTTGTAAAGCAGAAAGAGAGCTCACCCAGAAGTGGCCAAGGACAGGGAACTTCCCTGTGATGCGGAAGGGTTCCCCTTACCCTTTTGTTATTATTATGGACGTAGTAGTGGCAGGAGTGGCCACAGTGAGGTAGATAATAATTGCAAGCATTTACAGAATGCTTCACTGAGTGCCAAGCCCTGTGAGTGGGCTTGACTGCACTTTCTCATTTATTTATTTATTTATTTACTTATTTATTTATTATTTTTTGTGACAGAGTCTTGCTCTGTCACCCAGGCTGGAGTGCAGTGGCGCGATCTCGGCTCACTGCAAGCTCCACCTCTCGGGTTCATGCCATTCTCCTGCCTCAGCCTCCCGAGTAGCTGGGACTACAGGCGCCCGCCACCACGCCCGGCTAATTTTTTGTATTTTTAGTAGAGACGGGGTTTCACCATGTTAACCAAGATGGTCTCGATCTCCTGACCTCATGATCTGCCTGCCTTGGCCTCCCAAAGTGCTGGGATTACAGGTGTGAGCCACCACGCCCGGCCAGCACTTTCTCATTTAAACCTTATAAACCAGGTACTATTATCATTATCATTCTAACTTCATAAATGGTAGACCTAAAGCTTTTTTTCCTTTTCTGGGCAGGGTCTCACTATGTTGCCAGGCTGGTCCAAACTCCTGGGCTTAAGCAATCTGCCTGCCTTGACCTCCCAAAGTGCTGGGATTACAGACAAGAGCCACTGCACCCAGCCTGACCTGAAGCTTAAATAAAGGTAATGCACAGCCAGCCCCCCACAATGATCCCCACCTCCTAGTATTCACATACTCATGTAGTCCCCTCCCATCTTGTACCAGGGTTAACCTGTGGGACCAATAACATACAGCAGAAGTGAGGCTGTCCTTCTTATGAGATTAGGCATAAAAGACTGGCTTCCTTCTTGAGCACTGTCTTGTCTTGCGTGCTCTCTCTCTCTCTCCCTCAGATCACTTGTCCTATGGAATGTCAGCTGCCATATTGAGAGCATACTCAAGCAGCCCATGGAGCGACCCATGGGATAAGAAACAGAGACCTCTGCCTAACAGCCAGTGAGGCATTGAGACCTGCTGTATTAGTCTGTTCTCATGCTGCTAATAAAGACATACGCAAGACTGGGTAATTTATGAAGGAAAGAAGTTTAATTGACTCACAGTTTCACATGGCTGGGGAGGCCTCACAATCATGGCAGAGGGCAAAGGGGAAGCAAGGCATGTCTTATATGGCGGCAGGCAAGAGGGAGCTTGTGCAGGGGAACTCCTGTTTATAAAACCATCAGATCTCATGTGACTTATTCACCACCACGAGAACAGCAAGGGAAAGACCCACCTCTATGATTCAATTACCTCCCACTGTGTCCCTCCCACAACACGTGGGGATTATGGGAGCTACAATTCAAGATGAGATTTGGGTGGGGACGCAGCCAAACCCTATCACCTGCTAACTACCCATGCGTGAGCTTGGAAGTGGATTCTTTAACCCCATTTGAGCCTTCAGATGGTTGGTGGTAGCCCTGGCTGGCACCTTGACTACAACCTTCTGAGAGACTCTGAGCCCAAGCCACCCAGCTAAGCTGCCCCAGGATTCCTGATCCTTAGACATTGCAGGAGATGTTAAATGACAATTATTTAAGCTACTAGGTTTTGGCATAGTGTGTTATGCATCAGCAGATAACCAATATAGGTAACTTGCTCAAGATCATGCTGTTGATAAGTGGTAGAACTAAAATTTGAACATGGGCTTGTCTGACTTCGGACCACTGGGCTCCATTGCCGTGGTGACAGCCACAGTATAGACTCTGCTCACCCCTGGCCTGTTGGGAACTGCCACTGAGTTGTGGGGCTTGCCATGACCTGCAGGACTGAGACTGGGGCTGAGAACCGACCCCATGACTTCTAGGACATGTTTCATTCATTCTCAATGTGGGAAAATTTAACCTATTTTATATTCCCTGAGTTATCTCCATAAACATTTGTGGTGAGTTATCACCATAAACATTTGTGGAAAGCACATTTAAGATGTGGGTTGTGACTTCCAACTGGAACCAGATATCTAGACTTCGTTTATGGACCGTGGGTCAGCAAACAGTAAACGATTTTGGCTTCGCGGGTGAAATATGTTTTTAAAAAAATGCTGCCTTGACACAGTTTTGAGACCTTGGCTAGAGGCTGGTCACATCCCCTTCTTAGGCAGCTGGTTAAGTCATACTTCTTGGCTGGGCACCGTGGCTCACGCCTGTAATCCTGGCACTTTGGGAGGCTGAGGCAGGCAGATTGCTTGAGCCTAGGAGGTCAACACCAGCCCGGGCAACATAGCGAAACCCTGTCTCTACAAAAAATACAAGAAATTAGCTGGGTGTGATGGTGCATGCCTGTAGTCCCAACCACTTGGGAGGCTGAGGTGGGAGGACCACCTGACTCTGGAAGGTTGAGGTTACAGGGAGCCAAGATTGTGCCACTGCGTTCCAGCCTCGGTGACAGAGGGAGATCCTGTCACACATAAACAAACAAACAAAGTCTACACCCCAAACTGCCTCACCTCTCATGCCTTAGGCCACTATGCACCTGCCCTAATTGCCCAGAGCCGGATATCTGATATCTGATAGGGATAGCTCCTAAGCCCCAGAGCTTGCTGAAATCACGAAAATTGGCCAATCCTAAACCTGCTTGTCCTGCCTAACCCTTTCCTTCCCTGCTGCCGTCTCTGGTGCTTGCTTCCTTGGGTTGGCCCTGCAGGGCGTTGCTGTGTTCTCACCCCAGGGAATTGTCAGCAACAAAATGGTAAGAGTCAATCCTTTCAAAAGTTTCTCCTGAGGTCTGCATAAAGCCTCCTGTCCCTCACCATCCCTCACCACTCACTGTGGGGAGAACAGTGGGCCATATGGCTTCGGTCACAGCTACTCAACTCTGTCATTGTAGGACCCAAACAGCCATAAACAATATAGGAATGTGTTCTGAAGGAAACCGGAATATTTCACCCCAAAAATAGACTTCTTTGGCATATTTTGAGATAATTATTCAGAGAAACTGCAGACAAGAATAGCCCTGAAAAGCTGTCTTTGGTGGAGGAGATTTGCATCTGTAGAGAAAATCTACATTAGTGAAATAAGCAGCCAGGCTTTCTCTGAGCACCCTCTTCTCCAGATCTAGGAAAGATGAGCTCACAGGAAAAAGAGACTAAGAGCCTAACACATTTAAAGGTTTGTCAGAGAAACTTTGCCACGGTCCACTTCTATTCTTTCTGAGAGCTGCTACCTGTGATGCTTCATTTGCATGACAAGACCACTTTGACAAATTTTCCTTCTTTCCTTTTCCCATAACCTGTGTGCTACCTCTTCTGGAAGCCCCAAGCCCCTTGTTCTTTCTGTAGCCTCAGAATAGTGTAAAAATTCCACTCAACTGTGGCTCACTCCTGTAATCCCAGCACTTTGGGAGGTCAAGGAAGGTGGATCACTTGAGCTCAGGAGTTCAAGACCAGCCTTGGCAACATGGCAAAACTCCATCTCTGCAACAACAACAAAAATTAACCAGGCGTGGTGGCACATGCCTGTAGTCCCAGCTACTCTGGAGGCTGAGGTGGGAGGAGGGTTGCTGGAGTCCAGGAGAGCGAGGCTGCAGTGAGCCTAGATGGCACCACTACACTCCAGCCTGGGCAATAGAGTGAGATCCTGTCTAAAAATAAAGATAATAATAATCACTCATTGGGCTCTTTGAGTTTTCATATTTTCTGTGACATCCCTGCATAAGTGTGCATGTAAAAAATTTGTTATACTTTTCTATTGTTAACCTGCCTTTTGTTACAGGGGATTACCCCCTTTCTGCCCCTACACTTTCAATAATATTTTATTTACAAAAATAGGTGGTAGAACAGATTTGACACCCAGGCTATAGTTTACTCATATTTGCTTTGGAATCTTCTGATAGATTTAGATTTTCTGATTAGTGGATAATATTAAAGAAAGCTTAATCCATATATTAGTTAATGAGTACATCTTTTCAAGCTGTCACTTAGTTGACACCGAAGGAGCCTTGCAAAAGCGTTAAGGGCGCTTTGTCATACTCTGTGAACTGTTTCAGCCCTGGAGCCTGTCTGTGTGGCCTTCCATAGTGTTATACTTCATATGATTTTAGAGTGACAGTAATGGGAATGGAACTGCCAGATGGAAGGCTGACTGCATGTCAGAGGCTAGGCCAGATGCATTCTATTAATCCTCACTACTCATTTTCCTAAGGACAAGTGTATCTCCTCATTTTATAGATGGTGAAACTGAGGCTTAAAGAAGCCCAAGATAACACATCTCGTAAGTGGTGGAGGCTACAGTCAATCCTGGTAATTTAACATAAAAGATCATGTTCCTATCCACGTTATGAAATCACATTTCTGTGATGCCCGTATCTCCTTTAGAGCTTGTTAAAGTCATCCTTTAAAAATGTCTATTGGCATCAAGGGTGTTTTTTTTTTCTTGAGATGGAGTCTCGCTTTGTTGCCCAGACTGGAGTGCAGTGGCACAATTTCAGCTCACTACAACCTCTGCCTCCTGGGTTCAAGTGGTTCTCCTGCCTTAGCCACCTGAGTAGCTGGGATTATAGGCACCCGCCACCATGCCCAGCTAATTATTGTATTTTTAGTAGAGACATGGTTTTGCCTGGCTGGCCTGACTGGTCTCGAACTCTTGACCTCAGGTGATCCATCGCCTCAGCCTCCCCAAGTGCTGGGATTACAGGCGTGAGCCACTGCGCCCGGCCCAGTGACAATCATTTAATACAGTATTTGTTTTGTTAAATAATTTTTAATTTTAAGGATTTTAAGGATTCCCCAAACAGAGAGATACACTATTTTTGTTGTTTGTTTGGTAATTGGAAGTTGTGCACAGGGAGAGGGTAGATTCTTGCATTCATTTTAGTTCACAATAGAATACATCAGTTGGCGGGAATTGTTAATTCTCCCTTGGGGGAAATCAAGTGCTTGAGGCAGTGATTGATAAATCAATAAATCTTTAGTGGGTCTGGTAAATCAAGTGTCACACATATGTCAACCTTTTCTCCAGATTACAGATTTTACCCAGGACAAGTGTGTTTCTTCCTTTCCATCATTTTCTCCTTCAAAATTGCAACATTCTAAGGTATTTAAACAAATCCTTAAGATTGTAAGCTTTTTTTCGTCTTTTTCCATTTTTAAAAGATAGCATAAGGGATCGTGCTTTTCTCAGCTATTTTAGGGCAAGAACTCAGTTGTTTGCATATTTGCATTTCAACCCCTAACCTCTCCTGAGGACAAATGGCTGTCTGACGATGAAGCCCACAGGCACAGCGCCGGGACTGTGGATTAAGCCTCTGAATGCTGACTAGTTTTCAGCAGCATTCCCAGCGTGTGTGAAGAATGTGTTTGTAGCTGGGAGGCAAACAGAACATCCAAAGCCGAGCAAGAATTTTGAAAAATAGTTGTCTTATGTATAAATGTATTTTTGCTTTTAGTGTTTTCTTCTTGCCGATTTCATTATTCCAGATTTCTGCTTTCTTTTAAAATAGCTCCGTTGTGTTTGATATTCTCATAATATTCTCTCAAGTTTTGGTCACTTGATTTTTTTCAAAATGTTCTTTTTTTTTTTTCTTTATCATTTAAACACCCAGCCGTGGATGGCTGGCTTAGATATTTCTCCCCGCTGGTAGGGAAGACCTGGTGACTTCCACACAAGACGCCTGTAAGGCCTTTGCTCTTCACAAATCAGGGCCCAGTTGGAAGCTTTGGCAGGTACTGAGGGCAACAGCTTAGGTTTTTAGCTCTTATAATAGGAACAGCAAGGCTTAGGGCTGTGGATTTATTTCTCTTAACAGTTTAAGTTATCATTGTGCCTGCTTTTAGGGCCAAAGAAATGAATTCTCTTAACCGGCTCTTTATTCTTTTAGTGAAGAAACATATATTGTAGAAGTGTGAGTTCTGCTTGGGTGGAAAAACCAAACTAATTTGATGAATTGGCACATTGGCTTAAAGGGTCCCCAATAGTAATCTGTTGAGAATCTGCTTTTTCCAAACTGTCAGTGTTGGGAAGGCATGGCACGACCCAAAGTGAAGTAAAATCTTGTTCCTGTTCTCAGGAGCTCAAGGAACAAATGTAGAATAAAGAGAATGCCAGAAAACTTATCAGTGAAAGCATCTAGTTTGAGAAATTGTGGACCAGGGAGCATTGAAGGTGGAGCCTTAAAAGATTGGTATCATTGACCAGGCGCAGTGGCTCACCCCTGTAATCCCGGCACTTTGGGAGGCTGAGGCGGGCCAATCACCTGAGGTCAGGAGTTCGAGACCAGCCTGGCCAACGTGGTGAAACCCTGTCTCTACTAAAAATGCAAAAATTAGCTGGGTGTGATGGTGGGCGCCTGTAATCTCAGGTACTTGGGAGGTTGAGGTAGGAGAATTACTTGCACCCAAGAGACAGAGGTTGCAGTGAGCCAAGATCATGCCACTGCACTCCAGCCTGGGTGACAGAGTGAGACTCTGTCTCAAAAAAAAAAAAAAAAAAAAAAAATTGGTGACATTTTAACAATGCAGCTATATTTGTCATGGCTGTAAAGGAGTGTCTGTGTGAGTTTATGCGTGTCTGTCTGTCTGTCTTTGTCTGTCCATGTCCTTTGGGGAATAATTTGCTATTCACTTCATCTGGCACAAGTGTATGGGAGCAATGAGACATGATTTTCTAAAACAAATTTAAATTTAAGACTCATAACTCATCAGGTCTTTAGGAGAACGGCAATGTATATTTTCCCTTTACATGCAGTAAAATTAGATCCTTGTCTGTAGGGATGATGATTAAATTTATTATAAAGTTAATGTCAAATCCATTGTTAGCTATTTTGTAAGTTGAAATGTGACTGACACATAATGAGCTCTGTGTTGTAATTCTTAAAAATAGTTACAATAATACTGCCCTCGAGGTCAGGGTCTTGCTGTAGTTAAATTCATTACACAGCCTGTAGTTTTTAAATTTCTTTATTAATTATTTGCCTGTACTTTTAAATTGGGAATTGATCACCTATTCTAGGCCAAACATCAGGATTAGCAGCAAGTGATCTCAACTGTTTTGTGGTTTTTTAAGGGGTAACTTCAATTTGCTGTTTCAATGAGCTAAAAGATTTCACTTAAAGTGTAAGGAATGGCCGGGTGCAGTGGCTCATGCCTGTAATCCCAGCACTTTAGGAGCCTGAGGCCGATGGATTGCTTGAGCCCAGGAGTTTGAGACCAGCCTGAGCAACATGATGAAACCCTGTCTTTATTAAAAAAATACAAAAATTAGCCAGGCATGGTGGCACACACCTGTAGTCCCAGCTACTCGACAGGCTGAGGCGGGAGGATCACTTGAGCCCAGGAGGTCAAGGCTGCAGTGAGCTGTGATTGTGCCACTGCACTGCAGTCTGGGTGACAGAGTGGGACCCTGTCTCAAAAAAAAAAAAAAAAAAGTGTAAGGAATGGGTAACATTAAATTGCCATTAGATTACCCATTTATTGGGTAACATTAAATTCTGCTAGTTGGGCTTTTTTTTGTTGTTATGTTGCATATTATTAGAAGACACAACAAATCACACTGCAAACTTTTTATTTTTTGTATGTTTTTGGGTGAGAAATGAAGTATTACTTTGAATCTATGCTTTGTGGACATTCTGCTGTGTTTATATCAGAGAGGCCAGGGAAATTAATTGAATAAGAGGGAGATTTCAAAAACAGATAGATTAAAATATGCTGTTTATGAATGAGATGGATTTGGATTTGAAGGCAGGAACTTCTTCTATTGGCTTGAAATGGACTGATATGATTTAGTAACATTTCTGAGAAATTATTTAAACCATCTGTATTAGTCTGTTCTCACACTGCTATGAAGAGCTACCCGAGACTGGGTAATTTATGAAGAAAAGAGGTTTAATTGGCTCACGGTTCTGCTGGCTTACCAGGAAGCATGGCTGGGAGGCCTCAGGAAACTTACAATCATGGCAGGAGGCAAAGGGGAAGCGAGAACCTTCTTCACATGGAGGCAGGAGAGAGAGAGAGAGCTTGATGGGGGAGTTGCCATGCCCTTTTAAACAACCAGATCTCGTGAGAGTGCTATCACAAGACAGCACTAGGAGATGGTGCTAAACCATTAGAAACCACCCCCATGATCCAGTCACCTCCCACGAGGTCCCACCTTCAACACATGGGAATTACAATTAGCCGTGAGATTTGGGTGGGGACACAGAGCCAAACCATATCACCATCCTCACAGGGGTGGCAAGAATTGCATGTCTGGTTATGGACAGAAGTATAGTTATAATTAAGCATCAATCAGGCTGCACTTTGGCCCACTTCCTTGTAGCTGAAAGTCAGGTGGTGCTAGATCCTGATCATTGGCACCCCATTGCTCCTATAGACAGGATCTCTGACATTAGACTCATAAGGCTTTTGTTAAGGATGGCTTAAGATGTTTTTCAGACCCGAAATTCTAGCAACCAATTTGAAGACCTCACAAAGGATTGGGATAAGCATGAGAACACAGCTTCTTCCTCTCCCTGCAGTAGGAGTTCACCCTGCACTCTTCCATCCACCAACAATTTGCACACTTTAGCCTGCTCCAAAACCCTAACCCCAAATTCCTCAGGGAGATGGATTTGAGGTTTCCTCCCATCTCCTCATTTTGTGACCTTACCATTAAACCTTTTTCTCTGCTGCAACCTGATGTCTCTGTGTATTGATTTGCTGGGTGCATTGGGCAATGGACCTATTACAGCTACAGCTACTATTAGCATTACAGTTACGGGTATTACTAGTAACAACAGAATTGTAGCACATTTCTTGAATTCATCACGATGGGTTGGTATACGAATGAATCACCTGGGAAGTTGTAGAGTGAAGATTCCTATGTCTCATTTTCCTTCTCTTCTTTTGGATTTTTTTTCTTTTCTCTTGACTTCTTTTGAATGGATTTTTAAAAAATGATTTTTATCACCCTCCTCTGCTCCCCTATAGTGGTTACCCTAGAATTCTAAATTATTTGAAAATTTATGAAAATATAATGTTAGTCAAATCCTTTACTATCCACCTGAACAATATATTTACCTTCCAGCACATTAACTACATTTATTTCCCATTATGACTTACATGCTATTATTATTGTCTGTCTTACTTTATATATATTTAAATCCCCCAGAGGCATTTTTATAATTATGGTAATTCCCTACTTAAAGTCTTCAATAGATTCTTGGAAACTTCTATCTTAAGTGAAATGATGTATAATGAAACTAATTTTACCATAGGCTAATTGATCTAAGCAAGAGTTAAGTTCCTATGGCATATTTCTGGTCACAAAAATATAACAGAACTTCTAAATAAAGACCAAAATACTCTTAATATTAAACATGGAAATAAATGTGAGCTATACATACATTTGAGAAAGATTAATAAAAACAAGTAAGATAACATTTACCCAGTTATTCCAGTTCAGGGTTTCAGTGGCTGGGGCCTATCCCAGCAGCTCAGGACATAAGATAGGAACCAGCCCCAGACAAGATGCCCTCCTGCTGGGGGGCACGCTCACACACACACCCATACCTGTGATCACCCTGCGCGTTTTTCCTGCCCCCTGCAAAGAAAAAACCAGTTCACTGAGACCATGGTATTGCAGTAAAGAAAGAATTTAATTAACATAAGACCAGCCAAAAGGAGAATGGGAGTTATCACTCAAATCAGTCTCCCCAAAGGCTCAGAGATTAGGGTTTTTCATGTATAGTTTGGTGGGCAGGGGTCTAAGGAATGGGGAATGTTGATTGGTTGGGGATGAAATCATAGGGGTGTGGAAAACTGTCCTCGTGTGCTGAGTCCACCTCTGAATGGGGACCACAGGACCAGTTGAGTCATGAGTCCCCATCTGGGTGGAGTCAGCCAGTCGTCAGAAATGTGAAAGTCCAAAAAATCATCTGGAAAGGCCAACCTTAGGTTCTACAATAGTGATCTTATCTATAGGAGTAATTGAGGAAGTCACTCAAATCTTGTGAAATCTTGCACAAATCTTGTGACCTCCAAAACAATGGCTGGCTATTGTTTAAGTATGCCTACATCTTAGCAGAATTTGGGCTCCTCCCGGAATCCTAACATTGTGGTCTTTCATTAGTTTTATAAGGGCAGTTTAGTTTTGGGAAGGGCTATTTTCATCCTTGCTTTAAAGTTAAACTACAAATAAATTCCTCCCGTGGTTAGCCTGGCTTCTGCCCAGGAATGAGCAAGGACAGCCAGCCTGTGAGGCTGGAGGCAAGATGGAGTCAGCCATGCTAGGCTTCTCTCACTGCCATCATCTTTGCAAAGGTGGTTTCACACTCACTCAGACTGGGACGTTGTACACATGCCAATCAACCTAACATGCACATCTTTGGAATGCAGGAGGAAACCAGAGGACCCGGAGAAAACCCACACAGATAAGGGGAGGATGCATAGACTGGAAAGTGATTTTTTTTCTCATCGTTATAATGAAACGACATGATTTGAGGACTTGCTGTACTTTATGAAGTTGGTGTTCATTTACACTGATGACCTGCTCAACACTTTCTTTCCTCTTCACCCCTTCTTGTATCTCCGACATTCCATGTGGAATCATTTTCTTTCTGCTTAAAATATGTACTTTAACATGTTCATTGGTTCAAGTCTGCTGATCCTGAAATCTCGCCATCTTTGTTTATCTAAAATGTCTTTATTTGAAGTTTATCTTTTATTTTGAGCTTTTCATTTTGGCATAATTTCAGACTTACAGAAAAGTTGTAAGATTAATACAAAAAAATCTCCAATATGCTTTACTGCTCAGCCACTCAAGTAGCTGGGACCACCGGTGTATGCCACCAAACCCAACTAATTTTTTTTTAAATACATTTTTGGCTGGGCATGGTGGCTGTTGCCTGTAATCCCAGCACTTTGGGAGGCTGAGGTGGGAGGATCACTTGAGGTCAGGACTTCAAGACCAATCCAGGCAACATGGTGAAATCCCATCTCTACTAAAAATACCAAAATTAGCTGGGCATGGTGGTGCACACCTGTAATCCCAGCTACTTGGGAGGCTGAGGCAGGAGAATCACTGGAACCCAGGAGGTGGAGGTTGCAGTGAGCTGAGATCGCACCACTGCACTCCAGCCTGGGTGACAGAGCAAGACTCTGTCTCAAAATAATAATAATAATAATATTAATGATAATAATAATAATGGCTGGGCATGGTGGCTTATGCCTGTAATCCAAGCACTTTGGGAGGCTGAGGTGGGAGGATCACTTGAGGTCAGGAATTCGAGACCAACCTGGACAATACAGTGAAATCCCATCTCTACTAAAAATACAAAAATTAGCTGAACATGGTGGCACACATCTGTAATCCCAGCTACTCAGGAGGCTGAGGCGGGAGAATCACTTGAAACCGGGAAGTAGAGGCTGCAGTGAGCTGAGATTGTGCCACTGCACTCCAGACTGGGGCGACAGAGTGAGACTCTGTCTCAAAATATACATACATACATAGATACATACATACAATCTTCCTGCCTCAGCCTCCCAAAGTGCTGGGATTACAGATGTGAGCCACTGTGCCTGCCTAATACATTTGTCTTATCTTTTCTCTTTCTCTGTCTTGATGGATATATAGTCATGTGTTGCTTAAATTAATTAATGCGAGGTTGGCCACGTGGGAGACTGAAGCTATCACTCAAATCAGTCTCCCCGAAGGCTCGGGGGTTAGGGTTTTGCAGGGATAGTTTGGTGGGTAGGTGGCTGGGGATATCTTCTCTTAATGAAAGGGATGCCTTCTGAGGAATCTGACATTAGAAGATTTAGTCTTTGTGAGAACATCAGAGAGTGGGCTTACACAAACATAGGTGGTAGAGACTACTCCACACCTAGGCTCTGTGGTATAACCTACGGCTCCAAGGCTGTAAACCTGTAGAGCATGGCACTGTACTGAATGCTCAGGCAACTGTAACATAATGGTAAGTATTTATGTATCTAAACATATCTAAACATAGCAAAGTTACGGTAAAAATGTGGTCTATCATTGACTGAAACATTGCATGTGGTGCATGACTGTGTACACACATGTGCCTGCATGCACCCGCACACATGCACATACACACCCCACTGTAACTGCATTCTTTCTAATTATTAAGTATCTTCTGGGGAGTGCATAGAGGCTCTGTAAATATTATGTTACTCAAACTTTTCCTTACTCATTTTAGGCTGCTGATCACTCTTGCCTGAATCAATTGTTACTGTTAAGCCCCTCACATGGTGACTTTCTAATTCCATCATTCTTTCTATGTGTATTAGATACATTTCTGCTGTTTATTTATTTATATTAGTGTATTAGTCCCTTCTCACATTGCTATAGGGAAATACCTGAGACTGGGCAATTTATAAAGGAAAGAGGTTTACTTGGCTCATGGTTCTACAGGCTGTACAGGGGGCATGATGCTGGCATCTTCCTGGCTTCTGGGGAGGCCTCAAGAAACTTACAATCATGGTAGAAGGTGAAGGGGGATCAGGCATGTCTTCCAAGGCAGGAGCAAGACAGCGAGAGTGAGAGAAGAGGTGCTATATTTGTAAACATCCAGATCTAACAAGAGCTCACTCACTATTACAAGAACAGCACCAAGGGGCTGGCACTAAACCATTCATAAGAAATGCACCTCCTTGATCCAATCACCTCCCACCAGGCCCTACCTCTGACATTGGAGATTATAATTCGACATGAGATTTGGGCAGGGACACAGATCTAAACCATATCATTCAGTATATATTCATCGAATCTTACTTTATGTAAAAGCTTCTCATTCTTTATTATAAATGTTATTTATTTTGACGCTCAAATTCTCCCAGATCTGGCCAGTGGCAACTCCACCAAACTGGTTCCTGTGTCCTTTTGACATGTCCATATCATCTTTGAGGACTTCCTTATGCTCTTCTTTCCTTTTTTGCAATAATACACACACACACACACACACACACACACACACACACATATTATATATAACATTATATAAGCCTCCTGTACATATATATGTATCTAAGTATATATACATATATGTACATATATAAAATGTTTTATATATATACACACATATATGTATATATAATATATAACATTATATATGTCTCCTGTACATATGTATCTAAGTATGTATATATATGTACATATATAAAATGTTATATATGCCTCCTGTACAGCCTAAAGAACCATTATATATATATTGTGTGTGTGTGTATGTGTATATATACATATAGCTGCAAAAAAGGAAAGAAGAAAATAAGGAAGTCTTCAAAGATGATATAGCCACGTCCAAAGGATGCAGGAACCAGTTTGGCAGAGTTGCCACTGGCCAGATCTGGGAGAATTTGAGCATCAAGATAAATAATATTAAGAATAAAGAATGATAAGCTTTTACATAAAGATTCTATGAATATATATACATACATATATGATATATATATATAAAAACATAAAATTTATTACTGTAACAATTTTTTTTTTGGAGACACTCTCGCTTTGTCTCCCAGGCTGGAGTGCAGTGGTGCAATCTTGGTTCACTGCAACCTTTGCCTCCTGGGTTCAAGCGATTCTCATGCCTCAGCCGCCCGAGTAGCTGGAATTACAGGCACCTGCCACCACACTTGGCTAATTTTTGTATTTTTTAAGTAGAGACAGGGTTTCACCATGTTGCTCAGGCTGGTCTCAAACTCCTGACCTCAGGTGATCCACCCAGCTCGGCCTCCCAAAGTGCTGGGATTACAAGTGTGAGCCATTGCGCCTGGCTACTTTAACAATTTTTAAGTGTACAATTCAGTGGCATAAATTACATTCGCAATGTGTGCAACCATCACCACTATTTCCAAACATCTTTTTCACCTTCAATAGAATCTCTGTACCTATTAAGCAATACTGCCCCATTCTCCCATCACCACAGCCCCTGTTTTTCTGTCTCTATGAATTTGCCTATTCTAGATATTCCAAATAAGTGGAATTATACAGTATGTGTCCTTGTATGTCTGCCCTGTTTCATTCAGCATGTTTTTAAGGTTCATCTATGTTGAAAATACATATCAGAACTTTATTCTTCTTTATGCCCAAATAATATTCCATTGCATGTATAGACCACATGTTGTTTGTCCTTTCATCTATGGATGGACATGTGGGTTGCTTCTTCCTTTTGGTCCCTGTTTTTTTTCTAAGGGTTTTATAGTTGTAGCTCACACATAGAGGTCTTTGATCCATTTGGAGTTAATTTTTGTATGTGGTGTAAGGTAAGGGTCTAATTTCATTCTCTGCATGTGAATATCCAGTTTTCTCAGCACCATTTGTTAAAAAGATTGTCTTTTCCCCATTGAATGGTCTTGGCACCCTTGTTGGAAATCAGTTGATCATATACGGTTTATTTCTCGGCTCTCTATTCTGTTCTATTGGTCTGTACGTCTGTCCTGATGCCAGTACCACACTTTTTTGGTTCCAGTAGTTTTGAAATCAGAAAGTGTGAGATATCTAAATAGCCAAAATAATATTGAAAAAGAAAAACTGGCCAGGTGCAGTGGCTCATGCCTGTTATCCTAGCATTTTGGGAGGCCGAGGTGGGAGGATCGCCTGAGCTCAAGAGTTTTGAGGACAGCTTGGGCAACATAGTGAGACCCTATCTCTACAAATAATACAAAAATTAGCTGGGCGTGGTGGTGCATGCTTGTAGTCCCAGCTACTTGGGAGGCTGAGGTGGGAGGTTGGCTTGAGCCCAGGAGGCAGGGGTTGCAGTGAGCTGAGATTACTCTACTGCACTCCAGCTTGGGCAATAGAAACAAGTCTCAAAAAAAAAAAAAAAAAATTGAAATGGGAAACCAGCAGTGCAAATAAGGAGGGATTTAAAATAGTGGTGTCAGTGGTATAATCAATAAAAAAGCCCTGACTGGTAGTGTTCACTGGTTCCGTGGGGGAAATACTCCCACCATGGCCAATTTCAAACCATTTTAGGTGGCTACAAAAGTCATTGCAGTCTTTGCTATTACTTTCAATAGCAGAAACTGCAATGACTTTCGCATCAACCTATGGTTGAACTCACAAACTTCCTGATATTTAACAATGAGTTGTTGCACATTGATGCTAGCCAGCTCTAGCTCACCAATGGGCTAAAAGCTTGAGTTCTGATGTTAGAAAGTTTCCTCTGAAAATCTGAGGACTGCCCATGAGACATATAACAATAAACAGTACAGTAAATAGTACAGCTTAAAAGCCTATAAAGAGAGTGGACATGAAATTGATTAGCATAAGTAAAAGTCAGCTGTCAGGTTGACCTGAATCCTTCAGAATTCAGCATTTGCTATGTTCACACACAGCTGTCTGTTAATATGACAGTTTCCCAAGAGAACACTTTCTTGTTTTATCTTGGAAATTGAGGCATACTAATTTGTTAGCAATGACAGAGTAATCTTTGAGCACAGATAATTCATAGACACTTTTGTTTTAATTAAGAAAAAGTACATCGAGTCAAGCTTTTGTCATGGGATATTTTTGTTTTATTAAAATTAATTTTGCCTGACTCAAAATTAATTTTGAGTGTGTATTTTAAGTGCCTGTCCTTGTCATATTGGAAACTGGAAATGCATGCTTGTTTTAAAACAGTAAAATAAATTTACCTTAGACAATGCAAAAAATTGATTTGACTTGTTTCTTTAAAATTTTTTAAAATTTTGCTACCAGAAAACTTAAAGTTACACATGAGCTCATGTTGTATTTCCATTGAACAGCAATGATCTAAGAATGAATTTTAGATAAAAGTAAAATGATCCCAGCTGTAAGTCTGAAGTATAAGAAGAAAGGAAGAATAAGGAAAATAATAAATATGTGGGTAAACCCAGACAAACATGCCTGTGTACAACAAAAGTAAGGGCTTTGGGGTTAATGTAATTTCAACACTTCGGGAGGCTGAGGTGGGTGGATCACCTGAGGTCAGGAGTTTGAGATCAGCCTGGCCAACATGGTGAAACCCTGTCTCTACTAAAAATACAAAATTACCTGGGTGTGGTAGCACGTGCCTGTAATCCCAGCTACTTGGGAGGCTGAGGCAGGAGAATCGCTTGAACCTGGGAGGTAGAAGTTGCAGTGAGCTGAGATCGCACCACTGCACTCCAGCCTGGGCAACAGAGTGAGACTCTGTCTCAAAAAAATATAAATAAATAAAATAAAAATGTATTACAGCAATAGCTTATACATCTGACACAGGAGTAATTAAGGTTAAAGTGGTCTGAAGTCCTGTGTTGTTTGGGAGGAGGGTAAATATATAGTCGAAGTTAACATTGGATAAGTTAGTTGTGGATGCTGAAATTCCTTGTGTTACTTCTTAAAGAACATAGTCTAAAATTGCCTAACTAGTAGAGGAAAAGAATGGAATGAGAAGATAGGAAATAGATCCCCCCAAAAGGCAACAATGAAGAGAAAAAGCATCGATAGGATAATAGTGGGAATAAATGTATCTATATACAAAATTATAGTTAAGGGTGAATAAATATTCCAGTTGAAAAACAAAAATCAGTCAGGCATGGTGGCTCATGCCTGTAATCCCAGCACCTTGGGAGGCTGAGGCGGGCAATCGCTTGAGGTCAGGAGTTCGAGACCAGCCTGGCCAACATGGTGAAACCCCGTCTCTACTAAAAATACAAAAATTAGCTGGGCGTGGTTGTGGGTCCCTGTAATGCCAGCTACTCAGGTGGCTGAGGCATGAGAATCACTTGAACCCGGGAGGCGGAGGTTGCAGTGAGCCAAGATCTTGCCACTGCACTCCAGCCTGGGTGACAGAGTGACACCCTGTCTCAAAAAAAAAAAAAAAAAAAAAAAAACCCAAAAAACAAAAAACAAAAACAAACAAACAAAATCATCTGATTGGGTTCTAAAATCATTTTAAAAATTAGCCAATTACAGGCTGGGCGCGGTGGCTCACACCTGTAATCCCAGCACTTTGGAAGGCCGAGGCCGGCGGATCACG
Source organism: Pan troglodytes (assembly GCF_028858775.2). Classification (NCBI taxonomy): domain Eukaryota; kingdom Metazoa; phylum Chordata; class Mammalia; order Primates; family Hominidae; genus Pan; species Pan troglodytes. The sequence continues at coordinate 37,174,527 of NC_072418.2, read as the reverse complement.
AGGTCAGATAGAGACCATCCTGGCTAACACAGTGAAACCCCGTCTCTACTAAAAATACAAAAAATTAACCGAGCGAGGTGGTGGGCGCCTGTAATCCCAGCTACTCGGGAGGCTGAGGCAGGAGAATGGCGTGAACCCCGGGGGGCGGAGCCTGCAGTGAGCCAAGATCGCGCCACTGCACTCCAGCCTGGGCGACAGCCAGACTCCGTCTCAAAAAAAAAAAAAAAAAAAAAAAAAAAAAAAAAAAAAAAAAAATTAGTCAATTACAAGGAGCACATCTAAAGTCTCAGTATACACAAAGGTTGAAAATACAATGATGATGAAGGATATATAAAACAAATTCTCACTGAAGGAAAGATTAATGGCAGACAAAACAGACTTTAAAGCAAAACAGAACCCCTAGAACTAGAACAGATTATTACACAAACGATACCATACGATATCCTGTCACAACTTTTTTTCCAATCAACATTATGTTTTTGAGGCTTATCTAACTCTCATATTTTTTTTTTGAGGTAGGATCTTGCTCTGTTGCCCAGGTTGGAGTGCAGTGGCATGATCAAGGCTCACAGCAGCGTTGAACTCCTGGGCTCAAGCCATCCTCCTACCTCAGCCTCCTAAACAGCTGGGACTACAGGTGCATGCCACCATGCCTGGCTAATTTTTTAAAATTTCTGTAGAGATGGGGTTGTGCTCTGTTGCCCTGGCTGGTCTTGAACTTTTGGCATCAAGCATTCTCCCTGGCTCAGCCTCCCAAAATGCTGGGATTACAGGTGTGAGCCACCTCACCTGGCCTGGTATATGTATTATTTAGGCATTTAGCATTCCTTGCTAGACGCTGGGCAATCCCCCTGCCTCCACCTTCTGGAATTTATGGATGTCAGGGTGCCTACGCTGACACACAGTTACCAATGGATAAGGAATGCAATTTATTGCGTGACTATGCTCACATAGTCAACATCACAAATATTTCTTGAAGGCTTCGATTTGGTTTGGAGTGAAAGAGTGAGGGTGGGAGGTGGAGGCTCTCTGGTTTTTAGTGTGGTTAGAAGTGGGGTGGGGAGGGCTCCGTGCAGGGGTGTGCATGGTTTAGACTTCCCTGCCCATGCAAAGGGATAAAGAACACAAGCTTTCTTATAGGCTTGCCTGGGTGTGGGCAAAAGGGAAAGGGTCAGTGATGTGGCTTGGAAGCTGTCAGCGGCCAAACATCAAAAATCATTAACTCTAGCACACTATGCATGGACCTAATTTGTTTCTTTTGACTAGTGCCAGCATTTTACCGTGTGGAACAAACTTAATTTTTGTATCAATGTCTCTACTGAGGAACAATCAGTGTTTTATACCTTTTCACTCTGATAAGTGGTTCTGCAGTGAGCATCTCTGTACAGAATCTGTGCAAGCATTTTTCTCAGGAAGATACCGGGATAAAGAATAGCGAGGCCAGAAGGTGTTCTAATCTTCAGGTTTACTCGGCATTGCCGGATCATCCTCCGATGTAATTATGAGAATTTATGCTACCATGTCTTGAAGTAGTGGGGTTTGTTCCAAGGGTGGTGGGAGGCCATTGCAGGGCTTCTGTGGGAGAATGATGATGTGATCTGATTATAAAAAGGATGCCGGGCGCAGTGGCTCACGCCTGTAATCCGAGCACTTTGGGCTCTGCGGCGGGTGGATCACCTGAGGTTAGCAGTTTGAGACCAGCCTGGCCAACACGGTGAAACCCCGTTTCTACTAAAAATACAAAAATTAGCTGGGCGTGGTGGTGCACACCTGTAATCCCAGCTACCTAGGAGCCTGAGGCAGGATAATTGCTTGAACCCTGGAGACAGAGGTTCCAGTGAGCCAGATCGCGCCACTGTACTCCAACCTGGATGACAGAGTGAGACTCCATCTCAAACACAAAACAAAACAAAACAAAACAAAAAAACAAAGAAAAAGAAAAAACTCTGGCTGCTTTCTCGGAACCTGGGGGTGGTAAGTAGGGAGCAGGTGACGGTCATGAAGCTATTGTAGAGATCCAGGTGAGAGACAGTCGTGCCTGGAAGGGGATGATCTTTGTGGAGATGGTGATACATGGTGGGATTCAGGATTCGCTTTGAAGGTAGAGGTCATAGAGCTTGTTGATGAATTGGAGATGGGCTGTGATGGATGGCTCCCAGTGTTAAGTCTCATCAGTGAACGGGGAAGACTGGAGAAGTGGATTGGGAGCATCGAGCATTGTTTTAATCATATGGAATTTGAAATACCTATTAGGCATTATATTAGTCCATTTTGTGTTGCTATAAAGGAACATCTGAGACTAGGTAATTGATAAAGTGGTTTATTGGGCTCACAGTTCTGCAGGCTGTACAAGCATGGCACAACGTCTGCTTGGCTTCTGGTGGGGCCTCAGGAAGCTTCATGGTGGAAGAGAAGGGGAAGCATATGTGTCACATGGCAAGAGAGGGAGCAAGAGAGAGGGGAGGAGGAGCCAGGCTCCTTTAAACAATCAGCTCAATCCATTGGCACCTGCGTGTCTGCACATGAATGTGAACTAATAGAGTGAGAACTCACTCATTATAGCAAGGATAGGACCAAGCCATTTATGAGGGATCCACCCCCACGACCCAGGCACCTCCCACCCAGCCCCACCTCCAACATGAGGGATCACATTTCAATACGAGGTTTGGAGGAGACACACATCCAAACCATATCACACATGCAAATGAAAATGCAGCATCCGTGGCTTGCTAAGCATGTGTGGAGCTCAGGGTACCAGGAGGGGCTGGACAGATACATGTGCGGGACTCAGAGTAGAGGTGGCATGTAAAGCCACAGGCCCGGATGAAATCCGCCAGGTATTGGGGGATGACAAGAGGTCTTCAGACTGAGCCCTGGGGAGCTCCAACAGTTAGAAGCCGCCAAGGGGAAGAGGATTCAGCAAGGAAAACAGAGAGGTAGAGGTCCTTGAAAACGGAAATAAAACCAGGTGAGTATGGTGAGCCAGCAGCCGCAGGGAGACAGTATTTTAAGAAGAAAGGAAAAATCACTGCATCAAATGTTCTGATAGACGGGATTGAGCTCTGAGGATAGACCCAAATCATCTAAACTCTTTGGTTACTTTTTATTTTTGATTTTCCTTATGTTGACACCTTAATTGTCGTCTCCTGCATCTGCTAATATTCTTGAGGTGGGGGAGGGAGTCAAAACCCATCCCTCCACTGCCATCCATTCTAAGTGTATCATTAGACCTAGAATGAAAAAGATTAAGGAATTAAAAAGTGCTGGGGGCTTTGTATCTGTTGGTAGCCATTTAACCTACCCCATCGTGGCATCCTGGTGTCAAGCAGCTGTGTATATTTTTAAAAAAGCCCATCTGAATGCTCCAGAGGGCTTTTTATATCATGAGTGAGAACTGCCTGCAAGATCCTGATTGGCCCAGTTCCACAAAGAGGGCTCCAATAGGTTTTAAAACCTTCTGTCTCATTTCTTTGTGCATTTGTTATTAGCTCAATAAATAATAAATAGAGGAATTACCCAGTCACTAATTTGCTCTTTTATCAAGTAGAATTCATGTTTTAATAAATTGTCATTTTGTCTTATTGAACATGTGCCATAATATGCCTGTAATTCAAACATAAAACTATTTTTATTATAGTATTTGTTTCTTTACCCATACATATGTTCTTCAGCTATGGTTTTTGCGAGGATGTTTGTTCATTTATTGCTTTTCTTGTTCCATTCTAGTGATATGTTTGCTTTCTTCTGGAATTATTGCACTTAAAAAATTAATATTTATGTATTTTTCTCTGATCACAAGAGTAATAAACGATGCCCTTTTAAGATTCCTAAATTTGCCTCCTTTTTTTTTTTTATGAGTAATGTTCTTTTTGCCACTGTCATGTTTTTGGATAGTGTTGTCTTTTGAATGACTACCTACATTTTGAAGAAGTGTTGAGTTGAGCCATATGAAATTGCTGATACTTGGCAATTTTTGACTACAGAAATGGTGATTTCAAATAGTTTAACCTCGTTTCCTTTAGTAATAATTCTACAACTTACTTATTTGCCCCCATCCCCCCTTTTCTTTTCTTTCTTTCTTTTTTTTTTTTTTTTGAGACAGGATCTCACTGAATCACCCGGGCTAGAGTGCAGTGGTACGATCTTGGCTCACTGTAACCTCTGTCTCCTGGGCTCAAGCGATACACTCACCTCAGCCTCCTGGGTAGCTGTGACTACAGGTTCTCACCACCATAGCCAGCTAATTTTGTTTAATTTTTGTGGAGATGGAGTCTCACTATGTTGCTCAGGCTGGTCTTGAACTCCTATGCTCAAGCAATCCTCTTACCTCAGCTCCCAAAGTGCTGGGATTACAAGCATGAGCCACTGCGCCTGGCCCAGCTACATAATTTTTAGGGCCTACTATAAAATGAAAATGTGGGTCCTCTTGTTTAAAAGTTGTTAAGAATTTTAAGACAGGGACAACAGAGCCCTTTGAAGTGCCAGGCTGTGTGTGACCATGCAGGTCACACGTCCATGAAGCTGTTTCCAAGGTCAGGAATTGCAGACCTCGGAAGCCCTCACACTAAGGATGTGATAGACCTGCGTTCAATTCAGGGCTGCAGACCCCCAGGGCCGACTTGTCTAGCCACTCTGCAGCACTGTTGTAATCTCCTGACTGAGCTCTCTGGTCTTGCTCTTCTCCATCCAATCAAGAGTGATATTTTTGTTTTTATTGTTTATTTATTTATTATATTTTTTTTCTTTGAGATGGAGTCTCTCTGTCTGTAACCTAGGCTGGAGTGTAGTGGCACAATCTTGGCTCACTGCAACCTCCGCCTCCTGGATTCAAGTGATTCTCCTGCCTCAGCCTCTTGAGTAGCTGGGACTACTGGAGCATGCCAACACGCCCGGCTAATTTTTTTATATATTTAGTAAAGACGGGGTTTCACCATATTGGCCAGGCTGGTCTCAAACTCCTGACCTCAGGTAATCCACTTGCCTCGGCCTCCCAAAGTGCTGGGAATACAGACGTGAGCCACCTCGCCTGGCAGAGCAATCATTTTAAAACTGAAATCTGGTGGGAACCTCTTCCCTGCTGCTGCCTTTGAATGAAGTCTAAGCTCAGTAGCACAGAACCCAAGTCTCGTGGTCAGGGCCTACTCTCTCAGATCCTTCCCATGTGCACCGTTCACATGCTTTGTTTGTCCTGACCAGCTTGACAATCTCCACACGCTTTTTATTTCCTTTACTGTTTTTTTGAAACAGAGTCTCACTCAGTCGCCCGGGCTGGAGTGCAGTGGCGTGATCTCAGTTCACTGCAGCCTGCTCCTCCCAGGTTCAAGCAATTCTCTTGCTTCAGTCTCCTGAGTAGCTGGGACTCCAGGGGTGCACCATCATGCCCGGCTAATTTTTGTATTTTGGGTAGTGATGGGGTTTTGCCGTGTTGGCCAGGCTGGCCTCGAACTCCTGACTTCAGGTGATCTGCCCGCCTCGGCCTCCCAAAGTGCTGCATTTATAGGTGTAAGCACTGAGCCTGGCCTCGACACGCCCTTTCATGCCTTCTTGGTTTTTCCTATGCTAGTCTTTTCCCCTGCCACCCCACCCCAACTGCCTAGCAAACTTATAATCACTCTTGAATATCCCGGCTAATACCATTTCTATCGGTATGAAGCTTCTTTGAATCACTCTAGCAGAGTTGGCCCTTTTCTCCTCTGTGCCATCAATATCTTTAAGTCATGTCTGTTTAGGTGGTTACTGCAGTATGTGGTAGTCATTTGCTTTTATTTATTTATTTTTGAGACAGGGTCTCACTTTGTCACCCAGGCTGGATTGCAGTGGTGCAATCTCGGCTCACTGCAGCCTGGAACTCCCAGGCTCAAGTGATCCTGCCACTTAGCCTCCCAAGTAGCTGGGACTACAAGGTGCATGCCACCACACCTGGCTAATTTTTGTATTTTTTGTAGAGATGGGGTTTCACTGTGTTGCCCAGGCTGGTCTTGAACTCCTGAGCTCATGATCTGTCTGCCTCGGCCTCCAAAAGTGCTGGGATTACAGGTGTGAGCTACCACACCCGGCCATTTGTTTTTCATGTCTGTCTTTCCTCCTGAGCTAGTCATAGGCAGGAGCAATGTCTTTTAAATTTTATTTTATTTTTTATTTTTAGAGACAGGGTACTGCCCTGCTGTCTAGGCTGGAGCACAGTGGTGTGATCACAGCTCACTGCAGCCATGACCTTCAGGACTCAAATGATCCTCCTGCCTGGACTTCTAAGTAGCTGGGATTGCAGGCACATGTCACAATTGCAGGACAATGTGACAAAAAATTTTTTGTCACCCCTAGTTTTTAATTTTTTTGTAGAGATGGGTCTTGCTATGTTGCCCAGGCTGGTTTTGAACTCCTCGGCTCCGGTGATCCTGTCATCTTGACCTCCCAAAATGTGTGGATTACAGGTGTGAGCCACTGCACTCAGCCAACATTGTCTTGCTTAGTTTTGTATCCTCTGTATTTACTCCAGGGCTTGGCAAAGGGCATGTGTTAGATCAATGCTAATTGTGTTGACTTAAAATCAGGACTGGTGTAAGGAGGATGTGATGATAGTTTAATGGGACTAGGGAAGGAGTTGAGGGCAATGGCTGTTGGTGATAGACTCAGAGTTCCACTGGATTACCTGACTGAAAAGATGAGGTTAGATGGGTACTTTTTTTTTTTTTTTGAGACAGAGTTTCGCTCTTGTTGCCTGAACTGGAGTGCAATGGCACAATCTCGGCTCACTGCAACCTCTGCCTCGCGAGTTCAAGCGGTTCTCCTGCCTCAACCTCCTGAGTAGCTGGGATTACAGACATGCCACCATGCCCGGCTAATTTTTTTGTGTGTTTTTAGTAGAAACGGGGTTTCACCATGTTGGCCAGGCTGGTCTTGAACTCCTGACCTCAGGTGATCCGCCCACCTCAGCCTCCCAAAGTGCTGGAATTACAGGCGTGAGCCACCATAGATGGGTACTTCTAAGTGACGGGCCGTGTGTGACTGTGCAAGTTGCATGACCGTGAAGCTGGTCTCGAGGTCAGGAATCTGAGACAGAGTGAAGGCCAGTGAAGGCCTCACACTTAGGACATGTTGGACTCCCATCCAGGGCCCCAGACTCCCAAAGCTGATTTATCTAGCCATCCTGTAGCACTGATGTAATCTCCTGATGGGTCTTTCGCTGGTCTTGTCCTGTTTGTATTCATCTGGGATATCTAGGACAAAAGACAGGTGTGAACGGGATGGGCCAAGCCTTTTGCTTCTGTGACGTCCCACCGGATCACAGCACATGAGCCTGTCAGTGCCTGGAATGGCCACTTGCAGAGATTACTGGAAACTTCTGTCCCTCAAGGTCACCAGAGGGGAAGAGAAGATACTAGTTGCTTAAATGTGGGAGGAAACTATTTTCCTTTTTTCCTCTCTTAGATAATTAATTCTTCAAAAAGATTTCCAGCTGTATGTAAATGGTTGATGTTAGTACCTAAATAGAAAATATAAAGAGCAATGGGTTTGCTAAATAGACTTAAATAATTAGCAGTGTAACCAGTATTTTTAGGAATATTATTTTTTGGTTTCATAGATAAATAATTTGCAACTTCCTTGTCTTCCAAGACTACTGTGAACATATACTCTGGTGACCCGGACATTGTTACAAGCCTCAGAGCATGGATCCTTCTGGCAGAGAAAAGGTAACATCATTTTTCTTTAAGAATTTTTTATATGGGTCCTCTGTGATCCTATCCTGGGAGGATTTCTGCCCTTTCTATCAGCTTCTTTGTCTGGAAAGCATTCTCTTGAAAAGGTGTTTGTTCCTAAAATAGATCATAGCTGTGTAGAAAACTCTTACCAAACTTTTATGACGTTTTGATTTTGAAGATTAGTCTTTCTCTAGTTCCTGAAAAGAGAGTGGACTTTTGTCGTTTTCCCATTGCCATATGTCACATGGGCTATTTCCCAGGGCACCTGGCTTTGGTGGTGTGTCTGGCACACTTGGGGTGGTGCTTTGGAAGAACATGAGCAGTGATTTTTGTTGTCCTGTCTCGCTTGAGACAGGTGCTGGCCTGAGTGCAGTGACCCTTTTCTTTGTATTCAGAAGGTCCTTGGCGTACATTGGATCAACTTAAATTTTTTGACTTTACGATGATGCAAAAGTGATCTTCGTTCAGTAGAAGCCATACTTTGAGTACTCGTACAACCAATCTATTTTTTCACCTGCAGTACAATGTTCAATAACTTCTATGAGATATTCAGCACTTACTTTATTATAAAACAGCCTTTTTAGATGATTTTGCCCAATCATAGGCTAATGGAAGTGTCTGACCGTGTTTAAGGTCAGCTAGGCTAAGTTATGTTGTTCAGTAGGTTAGATGTGTTAAATGCATTTCTGGCTTACGATATTTTCAACTTACAATGAAAGGGCTTATCAGGATGTAACCCCATCCTAAGAGGAGCAACATCTGCATTTAGTTTCTCTGTAGTTTCTTTTTTTTTTGGTTTTCTCTCTCTTGCTCTCTCTTCCTTTCTCTGTCTTTGTCTCTCTTGGTATTCCCTTTGGTATTTAGAAAGGCTTGGAGTTTTGTCTCCTAATGGTTATCTTTATAGTAATACCTTTACATAATAACCTAAATACCACCTCCCTACCTATTTTGGTACTGTGTTGGCTTCCCTAACATGAGCAAAGTTTTAAATAGCTTGCAATTCTTCCTCTCTCTTTTTTTCCCTTTTATCCAGTATCTAATTTAAAATAAAATTAGTTTACTCTCAGTTAATATCAATAAGACAATCAACAAGTTTATTACTATTACTACTGTTATTATTAGAGTTAGGGTCTTACTCTGTTGCCCAGGCTGGAGTGCAGTGGCACCATTACGGCTCACTGCAGCCTCCACCTCCTGGGCTCAAGTGGTCCTCCCACCTCAGCCTCTCAAGTAGCTGGACTACAGGCGTGTGCCACCATGCCCAGCTTGAGTTTATTCTATACATTCTCCCCCACTATTTTTGATGGTTGAATTTTGTCTACACTATCAAACACATCACCGTTATATATTGTCCTGGCACCCTTACCCCATCATTTTGTCCTAGTTCTAAATATACTCAGTATTTACCATTAGCCCTTTGCCAAAACTGGAACCTGCCTAATCATTGCTTAGTATTCTGAAGTTTGTTCTCCAGTAGATGCCTTCATTAAAGGCTCATGACAACAATAGTTCCTGAATCTTTTTTGTTTACTTTAACATCTGTCTTTTTAATCTTCAATAAAAAATCTGTGGAAAAGTTGGAGGACCCAAAGAAATTTTTTCGACCAGGCATGGTGGCTCATGCGCATAATCCCAGCACTTTGGGAGACTGAGGTGGGTGGATCACCTGAGGTCAGGAGTTCGAGACCAGCCTGGCCAACATGGTGAAACCCCATCTCTACTAAAAATACAAAAATTAGCCGGGCGTGGTGGTGGGCGCCTGTAGTCCTAGCTATTCAGGAGGCTGAGGCAGGAGAATCACTTGAACCTGGGAGGCGGAGGTTGCAGTGAGCCAAGATTGTGCCATTGCACTCCAGCCTGGGTGATAGAGCAAGACTCTGTCCCGACCACCCCCGCAAAAAAAAAAAAAAAAAAAAAAAAAAAAAAAAAAAAAAAGGGAAAAGAAAAGAAATAGGAAAGAAATTTTTTCTCTCCAACTCATTTGAGGATAAGTTGCTGAATGCTTTGTCACCCCAAATACTTTAGTGTGTATTTCTTACGAAGACAATCACCTACATAACCTCATTATTATTAGAAAAACTTAGGAAGATTACAGGGATCCATTACTAACATGCGTCTTAGTCAGATTAGGCTGCCGTAATGAAATACCATTGACTGAATGGCTTAAACAGCAGATATTTATTTCTCACCGTTCTGAAGGCAGAAAGTACAAGATCAAAGTGCCAAGTGATCCAGTTCCTGGTGAGGGCTGTCTTCCTGGCTTGCAGATAGTTGTCTTGCTGTATCCTCACACGGCTCTGGTGGGAAGGGTTGGGTGTGAAGAGTGCACAAAAACTCCTGCTGTCTTCTATACTCTTCTATACGGGTACCGGTCCCATCATAAGGACCCCAGCCTGATGACCGCATCTAAACCTAATCACCTCCCAAGACTCCAACTCCTAATAATACCATTACATTAGGGGTTGGGGCTTCAATATATGCATTTTGGGAGCACATCAGCATTCAGTCCATAGCAACATTTAATCCTCAGCCTCAACTCAAGGTTCACCTATTGTTCTCATAATGTCTGTTATAGCAAAAGGATTCAGCCAGGATCATGCATTGCTAAGAGACATTAGTGGTCATGTCCCTTTAGCTCTTCCAGTTTGGAAGATTCCTCCTCCAGACTGACTCCTCCTCCTCCAGACCGGAGGAGCCAAAGGGACAGGATGATTCCTTCACTTGGATGACTTTGACACTTTTGAAGATTATGGACCAGTTAATTTGTAGAATGTCCTTCAAGTTGGGTTCATCTGATGACATCTTATGATTAGACTCAGGTTGTGCATTTTGGGGAGGGATATTGCAAAGGTGGATGTTGCATTCTCCATGTATCTGTCACACAATTTTAATTTGTCCTATTCACTGTGATCACTTAATAAAGTGGCATTTGCCAGACTTTTCTGCTGTAAAGTTACTCTTTGCCTCTTAATTAGCATCCCCTATCTATCCATCCATCCGTGCATCCTTCCATCATCCATCCATCCATGTGGAGGTACTTTAAACTGTGTAAAGGGCTGGGCGTGGTGGCTCACACCCAGCACTTTGGGAGGGCAAGGCGGGTGGATCACCTGAGGTCAGAGTTCGAGACCAGACCAACATGGAGAAACCCCATCTCTATTAAAAATACAAAATTAGTTGGGCATGGTGGCGCATGCCTGTAATCCCAGCTACACGGGAGGCTGAGGCAGGAGAATCACTTGAACCTGGGAGGCAGAGTTTGCGGTGAGCTGAGATCATGGCACTGTGCTCCAGCCTGGGTGACAGAGTGAGAATTCGTCTCAAAAACAAACACACAAACAAACAAACATACAAAAACTTTGTAAATACCCTGTTGCTGATCAAACTCAATTTATTCATTCATGTATTTATATCGGACTTAAGGATTTTATTTTATTGGATCAATTATACTCCATTATTATTATTTATTTATTTTGATATTCGAACTGTCTCAGATTTAGGCCAGTGGGATCCTCTTTGAGCTCATTCTTGTGTCATTTTGACATGTTCCCATCATTCATTGAGAATTTCCTTACTTTCTGAACAACAAGATATTCTAGGCATATCTTGCACCTGTCCTAGGCCTGGACTGAATCATTTTCCTGGACTCAGTCAAGGAGCCCTGATTTCTTCTCATGTGAAATGATACTTAGAAACTAAGATCTAAGGATTCTAGGTGTGCTCATCAATATTGTCAGGTAGTTGTTCCCAGGCACACTCTGTAAACAGGCTAAGGGATATATATGTATGTCATATACCACACATTTACACATTTGCGTTTTTATCATCTATCCATCCTTCCATCCATCCATCCTTCCATCCATCACCCATTTATCCATATACCTACCCATCCATCCATCCATCCTTTCATCCATCATCCATCCATCTACCCATCCATCCACCCATCCATCCTTCTATCCATCCATCCATCATCCATCCATCTGTCCATCTACCCACCCATCCACTCATCCATCCATCATCCATCCATCCATCAATTCATCCGTCCATCATTCCATCTCCCATCTATCCATCCATCTACCCATCCATCCATCCATGCAACCTTTCATCATCCGTCCATCCACCCATCCTTTCATTCATCATCCATCCATCTATTCATCTACCCATCTACCCATGCATCCATCCATCCATCCATCCATCCTTTCATTCATCATCCACCCATTCATCCACCACCCATCCATCCACCCACCCACCCATCCATCCATCCTTTCATTCATCATCCATCCATCTATTCATCTACCCATTTACCCATGCATCCATGCATCCATCCATCTTTTCATTCATCATCCACCCATTCATCCACCACCCATCCATCCATCCATCCATCACCCATCCATCTACCCTTTCTTCTTTCCTTTCTTCCTTCCTTCTTCTTATCCATCCACCCATCCATTTATCCATCCATCACTCGATTGATTGATTCATTGATTCCATTGATTGCTTGATCTATCCATCCATCCATTATCTCCCCTCCATCTATCCATCTATCAATCTAGTCAATCCAATTCAATCTAATCCAATCCAATCTACTCTACTCTTTTTTCTCTCTATGAGTCACACTGATACCTCCAATTCCAGTTCAATACCACAGAGTTCACTGTAGTTTCCTCCTTTTCCATGTTTGTATCCCTTTTCTCTGACAGTGAGAAACCCAGTCCCTATTATCTTTAATGTATTTACTTACTTGCACAACTTCCCTGTATGTAACAAATCTCCCATCTTTACTGCCACCTTCATGCCTTGCATAGATGCCCCTCTCACTCTGCGTGGAATATCACTCTCAATGCCAGGATGCACCCTTTGTGGCTGCCCTTCTCACCCCAGTTGGGCATCTACTCCCTGGGCCAGGTTGTCTGCTGCACACTCTCAGCCTAGTTGGCCTCTGACTCCCTACTCTTCCCTTCACACCCACTGATGCTTCCTTCCTTTGCGTGGGTTTTCACATCCCAACCAGACTGTCTTTCTATTTCTATTCAGGCTCTGACTTCCTGGGTCAGGCTGCCCTGGGTGTGGACACTTTTTTCACTCCTTTTTGCTCATACCCATGCCAGGTTGCCCCCTTTTGTAGATGCCTTTCTCTTCCTGCTAAGCCTCTGCTAGGCTGCCCTCCTCTGCAAATGTTTTCCTCACCCTACTTGGGCTATCCCACCTCATTTTTGGCCCTCACCGCTGCTCCTGCCCTCCCCCCGTGCAGGCAACTACCTTGCTCTCCCATACCTGATGGCTGAGTTAGGACTGAATTCTCTCAGGAAGGCATGGGGAAAGAGGAAGAAGGAAGAGCTTATCTGGCGTCTTGTGTGCTCCAGAGTTAGTCCATGAATTTATACGAGAGTTATTCAGGATAAGATCTTCAGTGGACATTTTCTTTCCTTGAGGATCTTAAATAGGCTACTCCTGTGTCTTCTGGCTTTGAGGGTTGCTGTTGAAAAGTTTGATGCCAAGCGGATTTCCTTCTTCTTAAAAAGTCACTTTGTCTTTTTGCCCGAATGTCCAAAGGATTTTTTCTTTAAAGTTCCATCATTTTACTAAAATATGTCTCAAAGTTGGCCATGCTGAACTGATTTTCCCAGGAATGTGGTGTGCCCTGTAAGTATGAAGATTCAAGTCTTTTTTTTCTTATTTTTAATTTCAGGGGAGATTTTTGAATTACGGTTTTTTTTTTTTAAAAGTATTTTTCAGGCCAGGAGTGGTGGCTTATGCCTGTAATCCCAGCAATTTGGGAGGCTACGGTGGACAGATTACTTGAGCCCAGGAATTCGAGACCAGACTGGGTAACATGGTGAAATCCCATTTCTATGAAAAACACAAAAATTAGCTGGGCATGATGGTATGTGCCTAGGGTCCCAGCTACCTGGGAGGCTGAGATGAGATGATTGTTTGAGCCCAGGAGTTTGAGGCTACAATGAGCCTTGATTGCACTGCACTCCAGTTTGAGCAACAGAGCAAAATCCTGTCTCAAAAAAACAAAAAGATTTTTTCTGTTCCTTTTCTTGCCTTTTTTTTTCTTTTTAAAACCGCACTTGATTATATTTCAATACATAATTTCTGTACAACCAAAAAATTAAGCACCACAGTAAAATAAACAGGAAAAAACAAGGTATCTCACTTGCAATGTTTGACAAAATGTTAACATCATTAAACATGAATGAACTCTTAGAAATCAGTAACAAAGAGACTAATATTACAAGGAAAGAGAAAATAAAAGGAACAGAGGAAAATGAAATAATGCAAATGACTAATAAATCTACACCAGGATGATGTAGCTTAACATTAATAGAAGAAAAATAAATTTCTTTGTAATATTACATTATCAGTGATTACAAATACTGATATCTGATGTTTGTACAGTTTTAGGAAATGGAGAATTCTCACTCGAGTTATGTTATAGGAAATTTTTTTTTTTTGAGACAGAGTCTCCCTCTGTCACCCAGGCTGTAGTGCAGTGGTGTGATATTGGCTCACTGCAACCTCCGCCTCCAGGGTTCCATTGATTTTCCTGCCTCAGCCTCCCGAGTAGCTCGGACCACAGGCACCTGCCACTATGCCAGGATAATTTTTGTATTTTTAGTAGAGATGGGGGTTTCATCATGTTGGCCAGGCTGGTCTTGAACTCCTGACCTCAGGTGATCTGCCCGCCTCAGACTCCCAAAGTGCTGGGATTGCAGGCATGAGCCACTGCGCCCAGCCTCAAAATGCAGATTTTGCATTTACTTTGCCCTAGCAGGTTCAATCCACAGAAATTATTCCAACAAAGTAGTTGGATGAATTGACATTTATATGTAGGCAGGTTCACTACATAGAAAGTCTGTAGATAATATATCATCCTCCCTGAAACTATGTATGTATCAATGGCCTTATAAAAAAATAGACTTGGGGGGTAGAATTAGAAAGAAAAAAAGACAAGTAATTAAAAAATATTGTACGTTACAAAATTCTATGTCCTTTGAATTCTTGAAAAAGATCATCTTTTAATGAATCAATTTTAAATTTACCCTGTGATAAGTGAAAATTATAAATATATGTACTTCCTACTTACGAAGAACTGAGATGAACCCCTTTTAATGCCACCATCCTGGCCTCTCCATTCAATCACGTCTCACTCATTCCAGCTCCTAAAATTTAGTCCAAGGGTAACCATGAAAACAATCATCGTGCCTAGTTAAAATTCACTTCAATGACTTTTTTTTTTTTTGAGGCGGAGTCTCACTCTGTTACCCAGGCTGGAGTGCACAATCTCAGCTCACTGCAGCCTCTGCCTCCTGGGTCCAAGCAATTCTCCTGCCTCAGCCTCCTGAGTAGCTGGGACTGTAGGTATGCGCCACTACGCCCTGCTAAATTTTGTATTTTTAGTAGAGATGGGGTTTCACATGTTGGCCAGGCTGGTCTCAAACTCCTGACCTCAGGTGATCCACCCTCCTCGGCCTCCCAAAGTGCTGGAATTACAGGTGTGAGCCACCACTCCTGGCCTCGATGACATTCTCAAGGGCAGTTTCCAAAATTGAGCTATGTCAGTCTAGTTTTTCTGATCTGCAAGGAGTGTTCCCTGCAACATATGCAAGTGAGGAGTCTCTGTAGATTATGAAGACCATGACTTACTTTTTCTTCTTTTTTGAGACAGAGTCTGACTCTGTCACCCAGACTGGAGTGCAGTGGCACAATCTCGGCTCACTGCAAGCTCCACCCCCTGGATTCAGGCGATTCTTGTGCCTCAGCCTCCTGAGTAGCTGGGATTACAGGTGTGAGCCACTGCCCCTGGTCCATGTCTTGGTTTTGATAAAGCTGGTGGTAGAAACAACGGCAGAGGCTTCCTTTTGGTCATCACAATCGCACTGCTGAGGGAGTGATTACTGGAATGAGGATACCACAGCAGGTCATCACTGATGGTAGGCACCATCTTGGGATTAAAAACACAGATGACAAACCTTTGCCTTCTTGAAATGATCATCTCCTACAATTTGCAGTTAAGACATAGACTAAGGCACTCCATAGGAAAGGGATGATTTCAGCTGTACTCAGGTTAGTTGCAGATATGTCTTTCTCTCATGCTGATTACCTAAAATTCCATCTTCTGCCTTCTTTCCTTTGGTAACCCAATACTCTGTTTCATTGTAAGACTCCACTGCACTAGTGTCCAAATCATATACTCTGTGTGAGATCATTCAAAAACCATTCAGGGCCAGCGCGGTGGCTCACGCCTATAATCCCAGCACTTTGGGAGGCCGAGGTGGTTGGATCACCTGAGGTCAGGAGTTGGAGAGCAGCCTGGCCAGCATGGCAAAACCCTGTCTCTACCAAAAATATAAAAATTAACCAGGCATGGTGGCACACACCTGTAATCCCAGGTACTCGGGAGGCTGAGGTAGGAGAATCACTTGAACCCAGGAGGCGGAGGTTGCAGTGAGCTGAGATCATGCCATTGCACTCCAGCCTGGGTGACAGAGCAAGACTCTGTCTCCAACAAACAAACAAAAACCAAAAACCAAAAACCAAAAAACCATTCAGAATGGCTGTTGGGAATAAAAAGTTGGAAACAACAAACCAGTGTGCCAGGATGTTGATTGGCAAAGATGAAGGCTCTAATTTTTTCTGTACATACATTGGCTCTCTTTTGTTTACATTTTTTTTTTTTCTCTTGAGACAGGATCTTTCTCTGGGACCCGGGCTGGAATGCAGTGGTGTGAACACGGCTCACTGCAGCCTTGAATTCCCTGGCTCAAGTGATTCTCCTGCCTCAGCCTCCCGAGTAGCTGAGACCGCAGGCATGAGCCACCACACCTGGCTAATTTTGTTTAAGTTTTGTAGAGACGGGGTATTGCTACGTGTCTCAGGCTGTTCTGGAACTCCTGGGCTCAAGCAATCCTCCTGTCTCGGCCTCCCGAAGTGCTGGGACTATGGGTGGGAGCCCCTATGCCTGGCTTCTTATTTTTTACTTTTATCATTTTTATTTTAATGCTTTCTATCCTTTTCTTCATTTCTGTTTTATTTTCTTCCTTTTTTTCTTGTTTCTGCCAATTGTTTCTGAGCTCTGTAAACTGTTCTCACATCTGCCTATTGTCTGGCCATCTCATTTCTGAGTTTTCTAGTTTGTGTTTATGCCTTTCTTTCATAGCTTCTCCTATTTTCTTAATTTTCTGTAATTCATTTTGAAATATTAGCTTAATGTTTTCATATACCCTATAGTTTTATTTTTTTCTGGTGAATATTATCCTCTAAATATATGTTATTTGGATTATTTTTCTTTCTTTTTTCTATTTTTGAGTGAGGATTGACCATAATCTTTTTCTGTTGTTGAAGCTGTATTTTTAGAAGGAAATTTCTATATTGAGGATGGGCCAGAGTGTCTTTCTCGCTTTTCTCATTTTATCAGAAAGTCTTAGAAAATATGTGCAGTCATCTCTTCAGTGCTTTCTGCTATTTGCTTTCTCTGGTCCCCTCTCTGACTAGCATCTAAATTTTTTTTTTATGCCCAGGTGCCCAGCCCTGATCAAGTTGGGGTCTCCTTGCAACGATTTCTCCTCAATGTGGGCTCTCCAACTCCAGAAGAGGAGGGAGCCCACTGGGTGCTTCTGAGAGTCTTTTTTTTTTTTTTTTTTTTGAGACAGGGTCTCACTCTGTTGCCCAGGCTGGAGTGCAGTGGTGCCATCAAGCTCGCTGAAACCTCGAATTCCTGGGCTCAAGTGATCCTCCTGCCTCAGCCTTCTGAGTAGCTGGGACTACAGGCCAGAATAAGCTGATTTTTTGAAATTTTTTTGCAGATGGGTGTTTCACTATGTTGCCCAGGCTGGTCTCAAACACCTGGCCTCAAGCAATCTTCCTACCGCAGCTTCCCAAAGTGCTGGGATTACAGGTGTGGGCCACTGCACCTGCTTCCTGAGTATCTTGATGGTCAACTGCCTTTTTGCAGCAAAGCCCTGCCCAGTTTTGCCTGCTGTGCCTAGATCTGCGTCTGGGTGGGAGCCCCTCCTGTGGGGCTGACCACCTGTTGGCAGTCTTAGCTCCCCAGCACTTAAGACCCTCATTTCCCTCTGCCCCTGGCCTGATGTCATTCCCTGTGGGTCTGACTGCTGTCTGTGGTTTGTGCGTGTGTGTGTGTGTGTGTGATTATATTTTTATATATGTGTGTTTTTTAAAACTTTTAAGTTCAGGGGTACAAGTGCAGGTGTGTTATATAGGTAAACTTGTGTCATGGGGGTTTGTTGTACAGATTATTTTGTGACCCAGATACTAGCACCCAATAGTTATTTTTTCTGATCCTCTCCCTCCTTCCACCCTCCACCCTCAAGCAGGCCCTCCAGTGTGTGTTGTTCCCCTCTATCTGTCCATGTGTTCTCATTCCACTTATTAGTGAGAACATGCATTATTTGATTTTCTGTTCCTGCATTAGTTTGCCAAAGCTAATGGCCTCCAGCTCCAGCCATTTTCCCACAAAGGACCTGATCTCATTTTTGTTGTTGTTTTTTGAGTCAGGATCTCACTCTGTCACCCAGGCTGGAGTGCAGTGGTGCGATA
The DNA here is from genome assembly GCF_028858775.2 of Pan troglodytes. Classification (NCBI taxonomy): domain Eukaryota; kingdom Metazoa; phylum Chordata; class Mammalia; order Primates; family Hominidae; genus Pan; species Pan troglodytes. The sequence goes on along the minus strand of NC_072418.2, from coordinate 37,156,261 downwards.
TTGGCTCACTGCAACCTCCGCCTCCTGGTTTCAAGCCAGTCTCCTGCCTCAGCCTCCCAAGTAGCTGGGACTACAGGCATGTGCCACCACGTTCAGCTAATTTTTGTATTTTCAGTAAAGATGGGGTTTTGCCATGTTGGGCAGGCTAGTCTCAAATTCCTGACCTGAAGTAATCTGCCCACCTTGGACTCCCAAAATGCTGGGATTACAGGCATGAGCCACCACACCTGGCCCTCGTTCTTTTTGATGGCTGCATAGTATTCCATGGTGTATATGTACCACATTTTCTTTATCCAGTCTGTTGTTGATGGTCACCTACATTGATTCCATGCCGGTGCTATTGTAACTAGTGCTTCAGTGAATGTACACATGCATGTGTCTTTAAGGTAGAATGATTTATATTCATTTGGGTGTATACCCAGCAATGGGATTGCTGGGTCGAATGGTAGTTCTGTTTTTACGTCTTTGAGGAATTGTCCCACTGCTTTCCACAATGGTTGAACTAATTTACACTCCCACCAACAGCATATAAGTGTTCCCTTTTCGCTACAACCTCACCAGCACCTGTTATTTTTTGAACTTTTGGTAACAGCCATTCTGACTGGTGGGTGATGGTATCTCACTGTGATTTTGATTTGCATTTCTCTAGTGATCAGTGATGTTGAGCTTCTTTTCATATGCTTGTTGACTGCAAGTATGTCTCCTTTTGAACAGTGTGTGACCCACTTTGGTTGATGGCATTCTCTGTGGGTTTTGTCTTTTGCTATCCTAATTGATCTCCCTGTTTTATGAGGGGATTGGGGGAGATTACAAAACTGTGCCGTCATCACTTTCATTTTACTTGTTTCTTGTTTTTGCCTATTCCCCAGCCTAGACTCTTTCCATCTTTGTGTACTTTTTGGTTAGGGCTTCAAAGAGCCCTTTCAAGACCCATGTTCTATAGGAACGAGACTCCTCTTATTCGAAAGGAATAGATTCTTGGCTCTTGTTCATGCCTTAGGTGTGCGCAGAGCAGAAAGTCACATCAGTGAGCAGTGAGTTCTCAGCTTTCTTATGAGGAAAATGGTAGGCAAACAGGACTTTCAGAATCTGATAAAAAGGCACATTAATTTTCATGTGTGTTTTGTTTCGGGGTGATCATGTTGCAGTGTTTTACTACTAAAAATCCTGATTTGGTGCTGCATATTCATATTTAAAACAAGCAACCTGCTTCTTTCTTCATGTTTCCACCCTTTCCCCCCTTACACATTTATAACTTTATTTTATTTTAGTTTTGTTTTATTAATTAACAGTGATACTTTTAGTAGCATCATGATCTGGAATCACCTGGTACACAGATTTTGTTCCGGGCTTGAGTTCACAAGTAGCTCCTTCCTCTCTTCCCCTTCCCCTTCCCTTCCCTTTCTCTCCCCTTTCCCTTCCCCTCCCTTCTTCCCCTCCCTTCCCTTCTCCTCCCTCCGTCTCCTTCCTTCCATCCTCTTTCTTTCTTTTCTTTTCTTTTCTTGCTTTGTTGCTTTATTTCTTTCTTTCCCTCCCTCCCTCCCTCCCTCCCTTCCTTCTTTCCTTCCTTCCTGGAGTCACCCAGGCTGGAGTGCAGTGGCATGATCTCAGCTCACTGCAACCTCTGCCTCCTGGATCCAAGCTATTCTCCTCCCTCAGCCTCCCAAATAGCTGAGATTACAGGCGCACGCCACCATGCCTGGCTAATTTTTGTATTTTTAGTGGAGACGGGTTTCATCATGTTGGCCAGGCTGGTCTTGAACTTCTGACCTCAAATGATCCACCCACCTTGGCCTCCCAGAGTGCTGGGATTATAGGGGTGAGCCACCACGTCTGGCCCAGAAATAGCTTTAGAGTGAATGTGGGTCATAGTTTTGTATTTTGTGGGGTGCTGTAGTCACAGTCGGCTTCAAATATCTCAGTTTACTTGTCAAGTGCCACTTATTTGGCTGTGGCAGCAAAGGGTGTAGTTCTCAAATATCTTTAAGAAATCATCAGTATCTTGTAAAGTATGATAACATATAATCCTTGTATTATTTACCTAAATTATTTCTTTTTGTAAAAGCATAAGTTTAATCCCCAAAATACTTTATCATGTTTACTGTACTTTGCGTAACTCACTTAATTTTGACGTGTCCCAATTATGTGGGTGGAAAAAGTGAATCAGAAATAGAAGAAATGAGGCTTAATGGAGTACAAGAAGCACGAGGGAAAAAACAGCCTTTAGTCCAATGCATCTGATCAAGTAGAATTTACGCCAGGAACACGAAGTTAGTTTACCATTTGAAAACCAATCAGTGTACTTCATCATATAGACACACTAAAGGAGCAAAACAATTTGATCATCTCAATAGATAGCAAAGGCATTTGATCCCTATCTAAACCAGTTCAAGATGCAAATTCTGGCCAGGCATGGTGGCTCATGCCTGTAATTCCAGCACTTTGGGAAGCTGAGGCAGGAGAATCACTTGAGCCTGGGAGTTCGAGACCAGCCTGGCGACATAGCAAGAGGACTATTTGTCCTGGGATCTGAGTCAAGTCAAATAAAGATAGCCTATGACTGGAGTCTTTTAAGGAGCCAGAGATAGGTCAAATAACGAAAATTCTCTGAGAAGGGGACTTTGAAGGAGCTCCAATTCCATTTGCCCCCTCCAGTGACTGCCAGTGTGCTGGTTTTCACCATGATAGCAATCTGCTGGTTTTCAAGGTTACCGTGGAGTGAGGGCAGGGGGATGAGAATAGGGCAAATTAAATCACCACAAAACTCACTGTTCTCTCTGAGATTCAGCCATTTTTCTAAAATAAATATTCGGCAAGTCTCCACAGTCCTGAAAAAGTAGATTCTAAAAAATTTCACCCATGGGCCGGGCGCGGTGGCTCATGCCTGTGATCACAGCACTTTGGGAGGCCGAGGCGGGCGGATCACGAGGTCAGGAGATCGAGACCACGGTGAAACCCCGTCTCTACTAAAAATACAAAAAAATTAGCCGGGCGGGGTGGCGGGCGCCTGTAGTCCCAGCTACTCGTGAGGCTGAGGCTGGAGAATGGCGTGAACCCGGGAGGCGGAGCTTGCAGAGAGCCGAGATCGCGCCACTGCACTCCAGCCTGGGCGACAGACCGAGACTCCGTCTAAAAAAAAAAATTTCACCCATGTTCTCACTGCTTCTATAGAGGAGAGGCTCTTTGAATGTTCTCACTCTGCCGTTTTCACTGATAACACCTTCTACCAATTCAGTGTGGAGGACAGAGAAACCTTATTCCCAGATAGGACCCCTTGCCCTCATTTATGTTGTAGTTGCCGTGTGCATTGTATCTACATACAATTTTAAAACCCCACCAGATGATGTTATAATTTTTGCTTCTAGCCACCACACATATTTTTTTGAAACTTAAAGGGAGAAAAATAACCTACTATATTTATCCAGATATTTTCCGTTTATGTTGCTCTTCCTCATTCCTCAAGCTCCAAGTTACGCACTGGTTTGATTTCCCTTCTGCCAGAATTTATTTCAGCATTTCTTTGGAACAGGTTTGCTGGTGACAAATTCTCTTCATTTTCCTTCATCTGAGAATGTTTTTTTTTTTTTTTTTTTTTTGAGACGGAGTCTCGCTCTTTTGCCCAGGCTGGAGTGCAGTGGCGCTATCTCGGCTCACTGCAAGCTCCGCCTCCCGGGTTCACACCATTCTCCTGCCTCAGCCTTCCGAGTAGCTGGGACTACAGGCGCCCGCCACTGCGCCCGGCTAATTTTTTGTATTTTTAGTAGAGACGGGGTTTCACCGTGTTAGCCAGGATGGTCTCGATCTCCTGACCTCGTGATCCACCCGCCTCGGCCTCCCAAAGTGCTGGGATTACAGGCGTTGAGTCACCGCGCCCGGCCGAGAATGTTTTTATTGTACCTTCATTAGTGAAGGGCATTTTATTTGGATATGAAATTCTATGTTAACAGTTCTTTTCTTTCAGGACTTTTTTTTTGAGACAAGAGTCTCACTCTGTTGCCCAGGCTGGAGTGCAATGGCACGATCTCAGCTCACTGCAACCTCTACCTCCTGAGTTCAAGCAATTCTCGTGCCTCAGCCTCCTGAGTAGCTGGGATTACAGGCATGCACCACCATGCCCGGCTAATTTATGTATTTTTAGTAGAGATGGGGTTTTGCCATGTTGCCCAGGCCAGTCTCAAACTACTGGCCTCAAGTGATCCGCCCACCTCGGCCTCCCAAAGTGCTGGGATTACAGGCGTGAGCCACTATCCCCGGCCTTTTTCAGCAGTTTAGAAATGTTTTTCCACTGCCCTCTGGCCTCTATGGTACCTGATGGGAAATTCACAATCATTCAATTCATTGTTCCCTTACTCTACTACTCAGGTTCTCCAGAGAAACAGAATCAATAGGATGCGTGTGTGTGTGTATGTGTATATATATGTGTGTGTGTACATGTGTGTGTATGTATATGTATATATTTGTATATGTGTGTGTGTATATATATATATGTATATAGAAAGAGAGAGAGAGAGAGAGAAATTTATTTTAAGGAATTAGCTCACATGATTACAGAGGCTGACAAGTCCAAAAATTGCAGGGTTGGCCAGTAGCATGGAGACCCAGAGAAGAGTTAGTGCTGTAGTTCAGATCCAAAGATCATCAGGACAGTGACCCTAGAGCAAGCTTGTCCAATCCACAGCCCATGGGGCATGTGACCCAGGATGGCTTCGAATGAGGCCCAACACAAATTCATAAACTTTCTTAAAACATTATGAGTTTTTTTGTGATTTTTATTTTTGTCTCACCAGTTGTCATTAGCATCCTTGTATTTTATATGTGGCCCAAGACTATTGTTCTTCCAATGTGTCCCAGGGAAACCAAAAGATTGGACACCCCTGCCCTAGAGGGAGCTAACACTGCAATTCAAGTCAAGGCATCTGCTGCAGAATTCCTTCTTGCTTGGGGGAGGTCAGTATTTTTGTTCTATTTAGGCCTTCTACTGATTGGATGAGGCCCACTCACATTATGGAGGGCAATCTGCTTTGCTCGAAGTCCACTGATTTAAACGTCAATCTCACACAAAACACCTTCATAGAAACAACCAGAACAAAGTTTGACTAAACATCTGGACAGTGTGAGGCATCCTCAGCCAGTAGAAGACACCTGCAGTTTCTTGAAACTTAACGATTCTCTAACATAGTCATCTGTTTCCTCATGGCTAGCAAGGGAGAGAGTTCCAAGGGTGAGTCTGCTAGCAAGATGGAATCTTATTTAACGTAACATGGTACCATAGTATAATGCAACATGCTACTGGGAATGATGTCACATCACCTTTGTCCTGTTCTATTGGTTAAGGCAAGTTACAGATCCTGCCCATACTCAAGGGAAGGGGATTCTAAAAGTGCATTAATACTAGAATTTGAGGATTATAAAGGATGATCTTACAGTCTGTCTACCACAGTCTAATCCCCAGTGATTCACGTCTCTTCCTGTGGAGACAAACATTACTCCATCTTGGATGCTAATCCACCATGTTGATGTCTGATTGGCCCCAGTCCCATGAATGTCTCCTGATTTCTACCTTATTTACTGTCCCTGTTCCTTTCTTCCTCTCTCTCTCTCTTCCTTCCTTCTTTCCTTCCCTTCCTTCCCTTCCTTTCCTTTTTCTTTCTTCCTTCCTTCCTTCTTTCCTTCCTCCCTTCTTCCCTCCTTCCCTCTCTCCCTCTCTTCTTTCTTTTTCTTTCTCCTCCTTTCTTTCTTTTTCTTTCTTCTCTCTTTTTCTTTCCTGACAGAGTCTCACTCCATCACTCAGGCTGGAGTGCAGTGGCATGATCTTGGCTCACTGCAACCTCCACCTCCCTGGTTCATATGATTCTTTTGGCTCAGCCTCCTGAGTAGCTGGGATTACAGATGCCCGCCACCATGCCTAGCTAATTTTTGTATTTTTTTTCTTTCTTCTTCTTCTTCTTCTTTTTTTTTTTTTTTTTGGTAGAGATGGGGTTTCATCATTTTGCCCAGGCTGGTCTCGAACTTCTGACCTCAAGTGATCCACTCGCCTTGGCCTCCCAAAGTACTGGGATTACAGTCATGAGCCACTGCACCCAGCCCTTCCTTCCTTCATTTTCTAGTAACATGGTCCTCACTTCCTTCTGAGCCATCACCGGTAGCATTCTCCAAGTCCAGATTTCTATTAATGGCTTGTTTAAAGCAATTTATACTTTTTCTATGATGCTCATCACAATTCTTCCAGCCTCCACCCACTACCTTATTCCAAAGCCACTTCCACAGCAGCACCCTACTTCTCGGTACCAATATCTTTATTAGTTATCTATTTCTGCTGTGCTATAAAGGATTCAGCAGGTTTAGGTAGTCTGATTCTTCCACATTCCAAAGAAAGGTTTGGTCCTTGCCTGGCTACTGGGAGACAACCTCTAATCTCCTGGAATCTCCTGTCTGTTAAGAGTGTCTTTGTTTACCTGCGGCCTTGGGCCATGTAAGATAGTTCATGTTAACAATGTGATTGATGGCGGGGGCCTTGTACTACCCAGTATGATCTCAATCTCTGGAGGTGCTGGAGACTAGAGTCAGCCATGCAGGCAGTCAGCCGTGCCTAGGTAACCAACCTTCAATAAAAGCCCTGGACAGAAAGGCTTCAGTGAGTTTCCCTGTTTGGTAATACTCTGTGGGAGCTGTCATTCATCATTGCTGGGAGCATTAAGTGCTGTCTACATGACTCCATGGTGAGAGAACAACTGGAAACTGATGCCTGGTCTCTCCTGACTCTTCCCTATGCATCTTTTTTCATTGATGATTTTAATCTGTATCTGCTCACTGTGATAAACTGTAACTGTGAGTGTAATGGCTCTGCTGAATTCTGCGAGTCCTTCTAGTGATCATTGAAGCTGAGAGTGGTGTTGGGAAATTCTTGAACACAGCTGCATAAAAAATTACCACAAACTTAGCAACTTAAAAGAAAACATGCATTTGTTATCTCACAAGAGTCTGGGCACAGATTAACTGGGTTCTCTTCTTAGGGTCTCACAGGGCTGCCATCAAGGGATTGGCTTGACTGTGTTCTAATCTGGAGGCTCAGCTGGGGAAGAAGGTGCTTTCAAGCTCACTCAGGTTGGTGATAGAACTCATTTCCTCGTGGTTGTGGGACTTAGGGTCCTGGCTTCTTGGTGGCTTTCAGCTCTTAGAGATTGTCTTTAGCTTCTTGATAGATTGGCCTCCTATCCTGGCTGCTTATTTCTTCAGAACTATCTTGAGAGAGAGTGTTAGAGTGAGTTTGATAGCAAGATGGAGTCTTAATAGTATGTAAAGTAATCTTGGGAGTGACATCCTATTGATTTTGCTGTATACAGTTGGTTAGAAGCAAGTCACAGCTTTGCTCACACTCAAGCAAACTATGTCCTCCTTCAAGGGGAGGAGTTTATTCAAGGATGTGAATACTCATCTTAGAGTGTGTTTACCACACAACTTCCCTATAAAGGGAAAGAGAGAAATGGGGGCAGTAATGAGAAGGGAAAGAAAGGCCAAAACTTTTTTTTTTTTTTTGGAGACAGGGAGTGGAGTGGAGTGATGTGGTGCAATCACAGCTCATTGCAGCCTCAAACTCCTGGGCTCAAGTGGTCCTCCCCCTTTAGCCTCCCGAGTAGCTGGGTCTACAGGTGCACGCCACCATGTCCAGCTAATTTTTAATTTTTTTTTTTGGTAGAGACAGCAGTCTCATTATGTTGCTCAGATAAGTCTTCATGTCTTGGCCTCAGGTGATCCTCCTACCTTGGCCTCCCAAACTGCTGGGATTACAGGCATGAGCCACTGCACCTAGCCAAAACTTATTTTTTTTTTTAACGTGGGAAAAGTTTGTGCTGATAGGAATGATTCACTAGAGAGGAAATCATTGATAAAATCCTGTTTTATGGGTCAGCCATTACAGTCTTTTAAATATTAAATGCAATTAAAAATCTTATTTTGTCTCTCATATATCACAAAATACATAATTTATGGGCCCGACTTTCCCCAAATATAAAATGTAGATGTTGACCAGGAGCAGTGACTCATGCCTGTAATCCCAGCACTTTGGGAGGCCGAGGTGGGAGGATTGCTTGAGGCCAGGAGTTCCAGACCAGCATAGGCAACAAAGTGAGAACCTGTCTCTACAAAAAATAAAAAAAATTCAGCTGAGCATGGTGGTGCATGCCATAGTCCTAGCTACTGAGGAGGCTGAGGTGGGAGGACCACTTGAGTCCCGGGAATTCAAGTCTGCAGTGAGCTATCATTGTGCCACTGCACTCCCGGCTGAGTGACCGACAGAGACCCTATCTCAAAATATAAAATAAAATAAAAATCATGCTCACTGAAAGGGTTTCAGATAGACTTGGTATTTTTGGCTTCACTACGATGCTATTTTATTTGTAATTCTGGGATAGGCTCTGGGCCTCAGAACACCCTACAGTGGATATTGTTATGAAGACACACATGAAGATGTCCTGTCGATTGTGTGGCAATGAGTTTGTCTGAGATGGTGACACTGACGCACATTTTTCTGTCTCCCGGAATACATGTTTCTCAATCCTTAGCTTTTGAGTGGTTTTGCCTACAGAAAGGCCCCGGCGCAGTGCCCCCTGCTGGTGAGTGGCAGCCAGGCGCGTGCGTCATGTCAGTGATGGACACAGTGGGTCCCTTTGCTGACACGGACCCCGGGGGTGATGCTGAGCCTGCCAGGTTATTTCAGATCAGGTCATTAAAGCAACAGAAGGTCGACTCGATGTAAAACGAGCAGCTCCCAGTATTCTCTACATTTTTTAGACATGCGATGATTTGCTATAGCTCACTTTGGCTGATAAAATATGAACACTTCACAAAATATTTGTATTTCAGCCTCTGTCTTCGTTCATTTAACAAGCCATTTTGCCCTAATTCCCAGGAGCTGTATTCTTCTTCCATTGGGAAACCTAACTTGAGCCTCGGCAGAGAAGATTTTAAACATGAAATAGGTTAGGAGTGTTAATTTAAAAAAAATCAGAAAGGCATTTAAAACAAAAAAGCCCCTTTCTCTTTCACTTCAGTGAAATGAATTAGCATTCATTTGTGCAGGTTTCTAAATGGTGATGAGCATCTTAAAGAAAATTAATTAAAACTAAGAACAAGATTAGTGTTTAGATTATTATTTTAACCTTGGCCTCTGGTGAAGGTAGTAGTTTTGTAATGAATAATTATCCCCTTAATTTTGTTCCCGTCTAACTGCTTTGTATATATCTGGGGTGGGTATGTCATGACAGTGACATTTTTGGTAGCCTTTAATTCAGGAATGCAGTCCACACACTTCAGGATTTTAGTGTCTTAGGTTCATGGGCAGGTGGCTTGTCTACTTCAGCATTTCCACGAGGCAGGAAGGAAACCAGGAGAATGTGTATCCTCAAACCCAAGTGAACCAGGCATACCCAGAAGGAGGAAGAGCTCTGTTGAGTGAGCTGTGAGAATCAACCATTGTGGAGGTCATGGTTAACTTGTTGGGAGCAGTTTCTGTGGAAGGATGGGACAAAAGTCTGATTAGGATGGGTTTACAAGAGAATGGGCTTTTCCAGGTGCCCATCAGTGGTGGGCTGGATAAAGAAAATGTGGTGGCTCACGCCTGTAATCCCAGCACTTTGGGAGGCCGAGTCGGGTGGATCACGAGGTCAGGAGATCGAGACCATCCTGGCTAACACGGTGAAACCCTGTCTCTACTAAAAATACAAAAAAAAAAAAAAAAAAAAAAACAAAAAAAAAAAAAACAAAAAAAAAAAAAATTAGCCGGGCTTAGCGGTGGGCGCCTGTAGTCCCAGCTACTTGGGAGGCTGAAGTGGGAGAATGGCGTGAACCTGGGAGGCGGAGCTTGCAGTGAGCTGGGATCATGCCACCGTACTCCAGCCTGCACGACAGAGGGAGACTCCGTCTCAAAACAAAAAACAAAAAACAAAAAACAAACAAACAAAAAAGAAAATGTGGTACATATACACCATGGAATACCATGCAGCATAAAAAAAAATGATGATATCATGCTCTTTGCAGCAACATGGAGGCAGCTGGAGGACATTATCCTAAGCCAACTGACAAAGAAAGAGAAAACAAAATACTGCCTGTTCTCACTTATAAGTGGGAGCTAAGCATTTGGTACACATGGACATAAAGATGGGAAAAATAGACAATGCAAACTAAGAGAGGGGAGAGAGGTGGTGAGGCATGGGCTGAGAAACTACCTATTGGGTACCCTGCTTACTACATGGATGACGGGACCATTCATACCTCAAACTGTAGCATCATGGAAGACTTGTAACAAAACTGCACGTGCACCCCTTGATTCTAAAATAAAAGCCTTGCTTATTTCTTTCTCTTTCCCACTTCTTCCGTTTCTTTCTCTTCCCGAACAAATCCTTTTAAAAGTCATTAGGTGGGACCAAGCAAGGTGGACATCCATACAGAGCAGCAGGGAAGCCCTACCATCCCAAAGCAGGTGAGGAGGGTATCCACATGGGAGGGGTGAGGATGGCCTAGCCTGGGGTGTCAGAGATAGCCAGGGTGAGGTTTGGTGGCTGATGCAGAGCATTGGAACCTGAGTCGGATAAGAAGGCCTCCCTGCTGAAGGCCGGCCCAGCTTGGAGCATCGGAGCATTGGAGTGTGGAAAGCATTTGTGTAGGATGACAGCCCAGTGTGGGGTGTCTGATCATGAGTGGGGTAAAGAGGTGCTCCGCATAAGAGGGCAGCCCTATGTGAGGCATCAGACATCTCCCAGGTGAGAGCATCCATGCAGCGGGTATCAGAATTCAAGCAAGAGGTCGGGCTCTGTGGCTCACGCCTGTAATCCCAGCACTTTGGGAGGCTGAGGCGGGTGGATCACTTGAGGTCAGGAGTTCATGACCAGCCTGGCCAACATGGTGAAACCCCGTCTTTACTAAAAATACAAAAATTAGCTGGGAGTGGTGGTGGGCACCTGGAGTCCTAGCTACTCGGGAGGCCAAAGTGGGAGAATCACTTGAGCCTGGGAGGCAGAGGTTGCAGTGAGCCAAGATTGTGCCACTGCATTCCAGCCTGGGTGACAGAGTGAGAATCTACTTCAAAAAAAAAAAAAAAAAAAATTCAAGCAAGGTGAGGCAGGCATCCACCTAGGAGCGCTGCCTAGCATGGGGTGTTGGAGTTCTACCATGGTGGGTGGCCTGGTATGCGGGGTGGGGGTGTTAGATCCTGGACAGAGTGAATATGGGGGTGGAAGTGCCACCTGGTATGGTGTGTCAAAATATGAGTGGCAGAAGGATGGCTGGGGGCTGGGCATGGGCATGGTGGCTTCCACCTGTAATCCCCACATTTTGGGAGGCCAAGGGGAAAGGATTGCTTGAGGCCAGGAGTTCAAGAGCAGCCTGTGCAACATAGCTACATTTTTTTTTTTTAAATTAGCCAGGTAGTGGTGCACACCTGTAGTCCTGGCTACTCGGGAGGCTGAGGTGGGAGGATCGCTTGAGTCCAGGAGTGCAAGGCTGCCGTGAGCTGTGATTGTGCCACTGCACTTCAACCTGGGCAACAGAGCAGACCCCTGTCTCTTCAAAAAATCTTGTTTAAAAAGAAGGATGACTGGGCTAGGAGAGTACAAGATGAACCTGAGGAACCTAGAACATCATATTCCAGAAGGTAAGTGTGCGATCCAAGAAGGATGGAGACAAATAAAAAGACACAGAAGCTGTATTGAAATGGTTTCCATCGGCCCAAACTGGGACAATTGAAGCGTTAGATTAATGAGAATAATGGACTGAAAAAGATAGAAATCCATGGATCACGTTGGTTAAATGAATAAGTGAATGAATGAATGAAATTATTCACTTATGAATTATTCATTCATTCACAAATGAATGAAAGAATTATGAAAATACTCAATAATTATAAAGAGAAAAAGTCTCCTTACAGTACAGAAGTCCAGAAGCCCTCCCCCCGCCCCATCCCTTAATCAAGTGACCAAACTGAACATCATCAGCAAAGGGGCAAACCGAAATTATGTATTACTTAATAAGATGCAATGAAAACTGAAATTATGTATTACTTAATAAGATGCAATGAAATAACTGTATGCCAAGGATGCATTACCTGAGTCTAAAAAGCCAAACCCAAATTGATGGACAGCCTACAGTTTAACTTGCCTGTAATCTTTTTTTTTTTTTTTTTGAGATGGGGTCTTGCTCTGTTGTCTAGGCTGGAGTGCAGGGGTGCAATCTCAGCTCACTGCAGCCTCAACTGCCTGGGCTCCAGTGAGTCTCCCATCTCAGCCTCCTGAGTAACTGGGACCGAAGGTGCATGCCACCACACCCAGCTAATTTTTTTTTTTTTTTTGAGACAGAGTCTTGCTCTGTCACCCAGGCTGGAGTGCAATGGCACAATCTCAGCTCACTGCAACCTCCGCCTCCCGGGTTAAAGAGATCTTCCTGCCCCAGCCTCCCGAGTAGCTGGGATTACGGGCGTGCGCCAACATGCCCAGCTAATTTTTTGTAGTTTTAGTAGAGACTGGGTTTCACCATGTTGGCCAGGCTGGTCCCGAACTCCTGACCTCAGGTGATCCACCCACCTCGGCTTCCCAAAGTGTTGGGATTATAGGCGTGAGCCACCGTACCCAACCTAATTTTTTGTTATTACTGGTAGAGACGAGGTCTTGCTATGTTGCCCAGGCCGATTTTGAATTCCTGGGCTCAAGGGATCCTCCCTCCTTGGCTTTGCCTGTAATCTTCATGGATGTCAAAGGAAGACTAAGGAACCAATCCAAGTTGCAAGAGGCTAAAGAGACATGACAACCTGGTACAACAGGTAATTCTGAAGTTATTTGTTACAAGGGATATTATTGGACAAAGCTTGAATGAGGTCTAAGGATTTAATGGGAATAATATATCAGTGTTAATTTTCTGTCTTTGATATTTGTCCTGTGGTTTTATATGAGAATAACCTTTTTTGTAGGAACTGTACAGTAAAGTATTCAAGTGTGATGAAACATTATACTGACTCTTTTTTTTCCTTCTTTCTTTCTTTTTTTTTTTAAAGACAGAGTCTTGCTCTGTCACTCAGGCTGGAGTGCAGTGGTGCAATCATGGCTCACTGCAGCCTTGACCTCCTGGGCTCAAGCAATCCTCCCTCCTCAGCCTTCCGAGTAGCTGGGACTACAGGTGCGTGCCACCATGCCTGGCTCATTTTTGTGTTTTTTTTGTGGAGATAGGGTTTCACCATGTTGCCCAGCCTGGTCTTGAACTCCTGGGCTCAAGTTATCCACCTGCCTTGGCCTCCCAAAGTGCTGGGATTACAGGCATACCCCACCGCACCTGGCCATAATCAGATGTGTGTGTGTGTGTGTGTGTGTGTGAAGATCACTGTGACTGCTTTGTGGGGACTGCATTTCGTAGAAGCGGAGAGACCAAGTAAAGAGGCTGTTTCATGAATCCAGGTGAGAGAGAAGAGGAGCTTATGTCAGGGTATTAACAATGGCACCGAAGAGAAGTCCATGGACTTGACCTATATTTGTTGACAATAGAATTGATAGAACGTGTTGATGGATTAAACATTTGGTGCTGGGGGAGGCTGGAGGTAAAATCAAGACAATACGAGAAAAATCAAGGTTATGCTCAGGTGTGGTTAAAGTAGTAGCAGGGAATGCAGGAGACTGTGCTATCATGGAATGTGAGTGAGAAGTCAGCCAAGACGAAGAGAAGAGCTACTGCTGGATTTAGCAACATGGTGCCCATAGGTGATCTTAGCAGAACGATGTGGATGGGTTGTGGGAACAGAATCCTTCTGACCATGCATTGAGTAGTGAATGAAGGCTGAGAGGTGAAGACATGGAGACGTGGTGATGAGAATCTTTGGAGAAGCATGTCAGTGAAGGGAGAGAGAGCGAGGACTCTTGCTAGAGAGGGACGGGAGGGCTAGAGTTCACTAAGGCAAGTAGGTATTCTGACGGGAAAAACCACAGACTTCTTGGTCAAGGACCCCGTGTGGGCAGCCTCAGTAGGAACACTGTGGCTCGATGATGAGTAAGGATAGATTTGTACCATGGCTCCATGGAGCCCCCAGTTGAAGACATGGTTTGAGGGCAAAGGTGGACCCTGCCTCTGAATTAAACTATTTCTGACACCCAAAGGAATGGAGGATCCTAATAGACATTAAGGTCTCAAAGAAAAGAGGAAATGGTATGTCTTGCTACCTGAGTGTAGGCACTGAAATTTGGATCTGTTACACTACTGTGGTATTCCCAAAGGTATTCTTCTGTGATTTCTGCTGCCCGGACTCCTCCCTCACCCTCATCCCCTCCTACTTCCTGTCATTCAAGACTCAGCTCACTGGCCCAACCTCTGGGGCAAGAACACCCCTCTATCTTCTGATGGCCCCTGGGTGACCACCTCTGCCCTACTGAAGGTTGGGTTGTAATACTGCTCACCCATCTCTCCTTCTCTCTACGCCTCTTAACAAATGTGATACCTGGAAACAGAGCACCTGATAACAAATGTGATACCTGGAAACAGAGCACCTGATAACAAATGTGATACCTGGAAACAGAGCACCTGAGAGGCAGTTGATCCTAGCAGTTAGGAGGGAGCCCAGGTTCTGGAGTTGTCTTTGAGCACCACCATTTACTAGCTGTGTGTTTGAAACTGCCTTTGCAAAAATGATAACAGTGAGAAAATTATGACAGTGAAAGAGATCTGATCTAACCAACCCCTATCTTGCCTTCAGCCTCCAAACTGCCCTTAGGCAATTCCTGGGCTTGGGTCAAGCGAACTTTGGGAGAAATTTAGTTTATAGTTTAATAGCAATAGCCCTTCCCCAAAACTAAACTACCTCTGTAAAGCCCACCAGGTTAGGAGGATGAGAGGAATCTGAGATCAGCTGAGGTGTAGACATAAACGATGACCAGCCATTATTCCAGAGGTCGCAAGATAGCAACTTTCCCAATTACTCCTGCAGATAACATCACTGTTGTAGAACCTAAGACTGGCTTTTTGAGATTTTTGCACTTCTGACCTGGACCAGCCAACCAGCCCCACCCAGTAGCAGACTCAGTACACATTTTCCACACCCCTCTAATTGCATCCCCAGCCAATCAGCAGTGCCCTTTCCCTTGCCTGCCAAAGTTGAAAAACCCTACCCTCTGAATTTTCAGGTAGGCTGGTTTGAGTAATAATAAAACTCGGGACTCCCGTTCAGCCAGCGCTGCATGAATTAAATTGTTTCTCTATAGCAATTCCCCTGTTTGATAAATCAGCTCTATCTGGGCAGCAGGCAAGATGAACCCGCTGGGTGGTTACACATCCTTAGCATACTGCCTAACATCTCTGTGCTTTCTTCTTCATCTGTAAAGTGGGGATATTAAAAGTACCTACCTCATAACACTGTTGCGAGTGTCAGGGGCGTTTGAACCAGAGCAACTCCATCTTGAATAGCGGCTGAGTAAAATGAGTCTGAGACCTACCAGGGTGCATTCCCAGACAGTTAAGGCATTCTAAGTCACGGGATGAGATAGGAGGTTGGCACAAAATACAAGTCTTAAAGACCTTGCTGATAAAACAGGTTACAGTAAAGAAGCCAACCAAAACCAAGATGGTGATGAGAGTGACGTCTGGTCGTCTTCACTGCTGCGCTACCTCCAGCGCCTTGTCAGTTTACAAATGCCATGGCAACGTCAGGAAGTTACCCTATATGGTCTAAAAAGGGAAGGCATGAATAATCCACCCTTTATTTAGCATATAATCAAGAAATAACCATAAAAACGGGCAACCAGCAGCCCTCGGGGCTGCTCTGTCTCTAGAGTAGCCATTCTTTATTCCTTTACTTTCTTAATAAACTTGCTTTCACTTTACTCTATGGACTCGCCCTGAATTCTTTCTTAGGCAAGATCTGAGAACCCTCTCTTGAGGTCTGGATTGGGACCCCTTTCTGGTAATATGAGGATTAAATGAGATAACCCCTGTAAAGTGGTAACCACGCCAGGCAGATTGTAAGCACTCAATAAATATTGCTATCATTAGGACATAGATGATCCTGACACATTGCTGTTGAAAGAATAAATGAGCAAATGAAAGAATAAAGCAGGTTGTAAAAATACCCAGAACATGTGTCAGCCTGGCTTTCAGTGTCTCTTCTGCCAGGCCTACCTGGTGCATTGCACAAATTCTCAGAGCCGGTGTTCTGCCCCTGTGCATGGAGGGATATTATGAGGACAGAGGAGGCGTGGTTTCCTGGGGGTGCCTGGTACCCCCATCTGGCAGAGCCATCTAGGCAGTTTCATAAATGTGTACATGCCTGGGCCCTGTCCTTGGTGTGTCGGTCCCCAAGGTCTGGGCATGGCCCCAACACACATATTTCTATAAAGCCTTGGGTGGCATGTTTTCCTGGTTAGAGCTGGCTGTTTGACCATGTAGCTAAGGCTCTTTCTACCTCTGAAGCCCTTCAATTCTGTGATTGCCTGTCTTAATTCACTCCTGGTTTCTGAATGTAATGGTGAAACATCTGAAACTACTCTTTGCAATCAAAGCTTTAGGAAGGAGTAACTAGATGGCGTTGTATTTAATCATGAAGAAATTATATTTTCTTACAAAACGATTTTCTTAAATCATGTATCTGGGTTCCATATGTGTACATTACAGTGAAGGGATGTTTTAAAACTTTTGATTTACATGGATGAGGATTCCACCCTGCCCCAAGGCTCATAGAACAGTTTGGTGATTTTCTTCCCAGTGGGGTGGTAACTGTCATTGAGAGACACAGTCCCATGGGTGGTGGGGGTCTGGCTGGGAGGATGTGCTTGGCTCAGGGTAAAGTGCCTGTGTGACTGAACACCCCTTAGCCAACTCCATCAGGCTGCCCTGAGGCAGGAGGCTGGGGTACCTTGTTCACACATCAAAGGGAGCACATATTTTTGTGGGTGAAAATGAATATAGTATTATTGGTTGTGTGTGTGTGTGTGTGTGTGTATGTGTGTGAGACAGGGTCTTGCTCTGTTGCCCAGGCTGGAGTACAATGGCACAATCACAGCTCACTGCAGCCTCAACCTCTCCGGGCTCAAGTGATCCTCTTAGTCCCCTAAGTACCTAGGACTATAGGAGCATGCTATCATGTCCGGCTAATTTTTTGGTATTTTGTGGAGATAATGTTTCACCCTGTTGCTCAAGCTCAAACTCCTGGTCACAAGCAATCTGCCCATTTTGGCTTCCCAAAGTGCTTGGGATTATAGGCGTGAGCCTCGTGCCCGGCCTGAATATAGCACTATTGTTTTTTACAGTCATAAAAGTAGCTCAGGGGTAAAGATGGTAGATTCAACATGTGTTTACTTTTGGTCCTTCCTGAAACCCAACCAAAGCAAGAGTAAAAGGATCTTTTAAAAAGAAAAATCCATTAGAACAAAAAGGACAAGAAAGAAGAAAAATAGTGACAACATTTTGGAAGCTAGAAAGCACTTGAGTGAGAGGTAGCTGACTTGGCAGACACAAGAAAGCTGTATTCCAAGCTGCTGGGAGAAAAGCCATAAAGCATCCCAATTTATTTGACAAAATCCCCAAAAGACTTAGGAATAGGCAGACTGAAGTTGAAGGTGGGTCTAAAAATAGGAAAATTATGTGAAAGCCTGTCTAAGGGCCAGTTAGAGCCCCAGACCCTCAGCCTGCCTCTGCACTCCTGGAGGCCTGCCCCCGTTCTGTATCAGCAGAGGGCAGCAATTTTATTATCAGGGAGATGACCACTGAGAGCCTTGTTCACCCAGGACTTGGTTCATGATCTCTCTGCACATCTAGCCTTGCAACCACCTTGGAGGACTTTGGGGAAGCACATGTACAATCTGTCTAGCACCTTGACCTTGAAGTTCCATTGACCTTGTCCCTTACTTACATTAGCCAATGGACCTGTCCCTTACCTACTTCAGCCAATGCACCTTAGCCCGGTCATCACTGGGACCTGTTGACTTATTCGGACATTGCATCCTGCATGCATCCTCATGC
Organism: Pan troglodytes; assembly: GCF_028858775.2. Taxonomy (NCBI): domain Eukaryota; kingdom Metazoa; phylum Chordata; class Mammalia; order Primates; family Hominidae; genus Pan; species Pan troglodytes. Next base: position 37,138,282 of record NC_072418.2, on the reverse strand, counting down.
CCTTCTGGTGAAGTTGCCCCTCCCAGTATCATTCCTTGATTGCATCCTCCAGGCCATTGACTGCCCTGCTTTCTCCTCATCTTTCAGTCCCCTCCTTTCCTTCCCATACCCTCCACCCTCAAATTCCTTGGAACTAGAAGGGGCTAATGTTTGACTTTCTACTTTGTATTCTGAATTGTATCTTCCTAACTTGCAGCCTCGTGGCCAAGCCTTCATGATGGAGCAGATGTAAGAGGGAGAAAGTGAGAGAGGAAGAGAAAGAGAGTAGGGACTGAGGCCAGGTGCTGTGGCTTGCACCTGTAATCCCAGCACTTTGGGAGGCCAAGACAGGTGGATCACTTGAGGTCAGGAGTTTGAGAGCAGCCTAGCCATCATGGCAAAACCCTGTCTCTACTATAATTACAAAAATTAGCCTGGTGCATTCCACTGCATTCCAGCATTCCAGCCTGGGTGACAGAGAGAGAATCTGTCCCCACTCCCAAAAAAAAAAAAAAAAAAAAAAAAGGAGGGACTCATTGCTTCTAAGAATGCACCAGGGGAGGACCTGGCCAGCGGTGGCATGTCTATAGTCTCAGCTATGTGGAAGGATTGCTTGAGCAGCATTCAGCCTGGTCAACATAGCAAGACCCCATAAGAATACCCTATCCTCTCCTCCTTTGTTCCTGTTGCTCTTTCTGACTCTCTTTCACCCATACCCCAGCCCTGCCTCCTGTATCCTCTCCAGCCTCTCCTTTATGTCTGTGACTTCCTCACTTTTTTTTTTTTTTTTTTTTGAGACAGAGTCTCGGTCTGTCGCCCAGGTTGGAGTGCAGTGGTGTGATCTCGGCTCTCTGCAAGCTCGGCCTCCCGGGTTCAGGCCATTCTCCTGCCTCAGCCTCCCGCGTGGCTGGGACTACAGGCACCAGCCACCACCCCCGGCTAATTTTTTGTATTTTTTAGTAGAGACGGAGTTTCACTGTGTTAGCCAGGATGGTCTGGATCTCCTGACCTCGTGATCCACCCTCCTCGGCCTCCCAAAGTGCTGGGATTACAGGCGTGAGCCACCGCGCCCGGCGACTTCCCCACTTTTTGATGCACTTCACCATTCAATTTCCTAGTGAAATTGAGACCCTCTTTTCCTATCGCATTCCAGGTCACACACACTTATCTTACATGTTTCTGGAAGCAATACTTATTATTTGGATGTTCTCTTACATCTTCTATTGTGTTCTGTGGTATTCTATTTCCTATTTATTCCATTAAAAAAAATTTTTTTTTTTTGTTTGAGACAGAGTCTCACTCTGTCGCTCTGTCGCCCTGTCGCCCAGGCTGGACTGCAGTGGCAGTGATCTCGGCTCACTGCAAGCTCCGCCTCCCAGGTTCTTGCCATTCTCCTGCCTCAGCCTCCCGAGTAGCTGGGACTACAGGCGCCCGCCACCATGCCCGGCTAATTTTTTGTATTTTTGGTAGAGACGGGGTTTCACCGTGTTAGCCAGGATGGTCGCGATCTTCTGACCTCGTGATCCACCCACCTCGGCCTCCCAAAGTGCTGGGATTACAGGCGTGAGCCACCGCACCCGGCTATATGTACTTTTAATTATATGCAAATTAAGGGGTGGATTATGCAGAAATTCCTAGAAATAGGGTGGTAACTTCTGAGTCAGTGGGCTGTTGCCATGGACAGGGGCGGTAACTCCCGAGTGTTGCCCTGACAATGATAAACTGACATGGCGCACTGGTGGATGTGTCTTACGGAAAGGTGCTTCTGCACACAGCCCTGTTTTAGCTGGTCTTCCATTTGGTTAGATGTCTGAGCCCCGCCTCCTGAGTCCAGTCCTGCCTCCTGTGTCACTCCCAGGCCTGGCGTTTGTTCTCCCGGTGATCCTTGGCAGCCTCTCCTCCCTCAAGGCAGCCAGGCCCCACCCTTCACCTTCTCTCTGGGTGATCTCCCGCACCCGCTCCTATGCGTTCCGCTGCCTGAGTAGTAGCATCCCTATCCACATCTCCGAGCCTGATCGCTCTCTCCGACGGCCCCTGGAGGGGTCTGATTCCCGGCCCTGCTTTGTGGCCACGTAGGAACATACTCCCAGCTTTCTGGCTGAACACCCATGGGCTCCATCGCCTTCCTCGCACACTCACCAGCCCCGGGTGTTTTTGTTCCTGTTACTCCCCAGGATCTGTGCCCCCAGAATGTTTTCCTCTGTCAGGAGAAAGTCAGGAAACAGTCTTCCCTCTCCACTCCCTACCCCCATTTTATGATCTTTGCTCTTTTGGCAACATTGAGCTGTTCTTGAACATGTTTCCTGTTCTTTTCTTATGTGTCTGATGCCATTTCCCAAATCTCATTCTAATTCTCCCTGGAGGGCGGCCTTCATTACTGCTGTTGATGAGCGCTGGAAGGGGGTGTTGATGTGTGCGGTCCCCTCATTTCTGTGCCACACTCTTAAAGTGAGCACCGTTAGTGGGTGATCACACAGCTGCTCAAGGCCACAGGCTGTTTCTTAACCGCGTTACTCTTCTCAGGGGATTTCTGTGTTTATTCCTTGCTTGTTCTCTACAGTTTTCTTTCTGATCTGAGACGTCCAACACATTAAGGTTCTTAGAAGCCTAGATAGTATTAGGTCTTACATGAAGTAATCATATTCTTTCAAGTATACAAAGTCTATTTAAATACTGTAAACACAAGATATCAGAAAGCTGAGAAAGGATTCTGTTTGTTTACATTCATTAAATTAATCAATTTTCCCTTGCTCAAAAACAGACTCTTACATTCTGTTAATTTTTATGAATCTCAAAATGGAAAAAGCCCCTAGAGATAATCTAGCAGGATTCCTTCATTGGAGCAGGGGCGTCCCAGTGTGGCTAAGTGTCTTGTGTTTGGACACACGACTCATTCCCAGCAGAGTTATGACTAAGGCTGTGTCTTTCTTTTTCTTTTTCTTTCTTTCTTTCCTTTTTTTTTTTTTGAGGTGGAGTCTCTGTCTGTTGCCCAGGCTGGAGTGCAGTAGTGTGATCTCAGCTCACTACAATCTCTACAGTTCAAGCAATTCTCCTGCCTCAGCCTCCTGAGTAGCTGGGATTACAGGCTCACGCCACCACGCCCAGCTAATTTTTGTATTTTAAGAAGAGATGGGATTTCACCATGTTGGCCAGGTTAGTCTCGAACTCCTGACCCAGGTGATCTGCCTGTCTCGGCCTCCCCAAATGCTGGGATTACAGGTATGAGTCACTGAGCCCGGCCAAGGCCTGTGTCTTTCAATGCCGGGCTTTTCCTACCATGCCTCTGATCTGTGTGTCCACCATGTCTTTCCCCCATTCCTATAAATATCTAAGCATACATGGACATCCACATTCTCCTTTAATTATCATTTTGGGAGATGGGGAATCATCTTGCTCAGTGAAACTTTTGGTAAAATGATCTTGGAATTAATGCATCTTAACTTGGTGATCTTTATCCTTGTAAAACCAATTCTTTAACTGAATTTTTGTTTCAAGTTATTTCACATTAATGGATTGTGTATATTTTCTTTTATTTAACATATTCTTAACAAATACAATACAGATGATCTTTGAACATTTTTGTGTTTATTGCTATGAATGAAGGAGAGAATTTGCTTATTAAAATCCCAACTCCTTTGGGAGTCTCAGTCCCTATCTACAGAATCTGTCCAGATTAGAGTGTGCTCCAGAATCTTTTGAAATAAGGAAAGCAGTTACATTTGAATCTGTAGTATCAGTTTTTTTTTTTACAGTTTACCTTCTTTGATACCTTTTTTTGAGAATGCAATTAGCTTGGGTATCTTGAATTTCATGTAAACTTCGGATAAATGGGTGTGAGTATTTTACACCCATAGTGCCAACTGGTTGGCTTTGGCAGCTTTTCTTTCGGAAGGTTGATATTCTAGACCAGGGGCCAGCAAGCCTTTTCTGTAAGGCTAGGTAGACTTTGGGGGCCATATGGTCTCTCACTCAGCTCTCCTGTAGTAATGGGGAAGCAGTGTCAATAAAAAACTTTATTAAATTGATTTTAATGATCTAATTGGCTTTTACTATCAATTCACGAATTGGGCAGCATCCCATTTAAAAATAGAAAGGTGCTGCATTAGGTGTGGCAGGACAATTTATTTTTGTAAAGTAGCTTGAGCAGGAACAAGGGAACAGCTTAATACAAAAAAGAAGACAGGGGCCAGGCATAGTGGCTCACACCTGTAATCCCAGCACTTTGGGAGGCCGAGCTGGGTGGATCACTTGAGGTCAGGAGTTTGAGACCAATCTGGCTAACATGGCGAAACCCTGTCTCTACTAAAAACAAAAAAATTAGCTGGATGTGATGGCGTGAGCCTGTAGTCCCAGTTACTCGGGAGGCCGAAGCAGGAGAACCGCTTGAACCCAGGAGGTGGAGGTTGCAGTGAGTGGAGATCGCACCATTGCACTCCAGCCTGGGTGACAGAGCAAGATTCTGTTTCAAAAAAAAAAAAAAAGACAGGGTTACTTTTTTTTTTTTTTTTTGAGGCGGAATCTCGCTCTGTCACCCAGGCTGGAGTGCAGTGGTGCGATCTCAGCTCACTGCAAGCTCTGCCTCCCGGGTTCATGCCATTCTCCTGCCTCAGCCTCCTGAGTAGCTGGGAATACAGGTGCTTGCCACCACGCCCAGCTAATATTTTGTATTTTTAATAGAGACGAGGTTTCACTGTGTTAGCCAGGATGGTCTCAATCTCCTGACCTCGTTCTGCCTGTCTTGGCCTCCCAAAGTGCTGGGATTATAGGCGTGAGCCACCGCACCCGGCCAAGACAGGGTTACTTTAAGTTTACTTTCCTTGTAAGGATTAAAGCAGAGTTAAAGGGCAGAGTTAACGGCCCTTTCTGATTGGTTGCTGCCAATCTCCCGTTCTTCAGGGAAAACTGGTCTGTTTGGGAATTATCCTGCTTCCTTAAAGTTTCAGTTTGATGATGTGGCACTCAGCACAAGTGACTCCATTTTGGTTTGGTCTGGCTGGGGCCTCTGTTGGGGTTCAGTCCAAAACAATGCCTCTCTTAGGTCTTATTTAATGGCAGTCACAGAAGACTGAAAATGAATAGACATGGTAGTTAAAGAAAAACTATATTCAAGAAAAAAGCAACATGAAGGCCACACTTTGCTGATTGATGGTGTACACTGTTGCGTATTTTTCCTAGCACTAGTGGCAGTCTCTGCCAGCATTTTTTTTTTTCCCACCAAGCCTAGGATCAGAATAGCAATTACAGTTGCATTCCCACTTCTGTGCCTCTTCTGAAGTTGGTCTCCCTGCTGGAAATGCCGTCTCCTCTCTTTCCCATCTGTCCAAATGTTATCTAGAAAGCCCTCCCATTCAGTTCAGTGCTTTCTCCCTTCCTGAACTCTGCTGGCATGCTCATTTGTGGGCTGGTATTATCTGTGTCTTCATGTGTTTATGGTTTCTTCCCAAGCTCCCAGAGCACCTGGTGCAGAGCACCATGCTTTGCATTCGGTGAGAGCTCAGGAGTGGCCGTGAGCACCCAATACCAGCCCAGCGCCTCCACGGACCTGGAAGGTACCACGCTTTGCATGAGGCAATGGGACACATCCTTGGCCAAATTACCAAGAACAGTAGTTATTTTTGTTTAATGGCTGTAATTTCTCAGATAGGAGTCAGGGTCTGTTGTGGAAAGGGGAATGTTAGAAACCGTGGGAAGTTTAGGGAGGAAAGAAGAAAGCATTAAAGAGAAGCACAAAGTGTTACGGCAGACATGTCATTCAGCCTTAAGAGCAAGAATGGCCAAGAAACATTTTAAGTGCTGGAAATAAAGACACCACTTTAGCTGTGGGACCTGAGTAAGCTGCTTAATGTTGTTTAACTTACACAATTTCCTCATCTGGACAATGGAGATAGTAATTGTACCTACCTCATAGGGTTGATAGGGGCATTAAATGAGTTAAACACATCAAGGACATAGAGCTCTGTCCAGTACCCAGTAAGTACTTGACATTTAGAGCCTGGCATGAGCCTCCTGACCCCAAGCCCAGTGATGACTTGGAGCAATGATCAACCAAGCCAAAGACCCCAGACTGTCAATTGAAGGATGAAATTAACACCTTAAATGTGCAGTTACCAAAAGATAACTGTATTAGTCCTTTTTCACGCTGCTGTTAAAGGCATACCTGAGACTGGATAATTTATAAAGAAAATTTATAAAGTCTATAGGACTTTATGTGCCCTTTGTTGTATGTGTAATGAATGAAAATCTAGTGTCAGACTCTGTACGTATATACCTTCACTTCTTGCAGAAAGTGATTAATCACTTCATTAGTCAGGGTTCTCTAGAGGGACAGAACTAATAGGATAGATGTGTATATAATGGGGAGTTTATTAAGGAGTATTGACTCACATGATCACAAAATGAGGTCCCACAATAGGCCATCTGCAAACTGAGGAGCAAGGAAGCCAGTCCAAGTCCCAAAACCTCGAAAGTAGGGAAGCCGACAGTGCAGCCTTCAATCTGTGGTCGATGGTCCAAGAGACTAGAAGCTGAAGGACTTGGAGTCTGATGCTCGAGGGCAGGAAGCATCCAGCATGGGAGAAAGATGGAGGCCAGAAGACTCAGCCAGTCTAGTCTTTCCATGTTCTTCCACCTGCTTTTTATTCTGGCCATGCTGGCAGCTGATTAGATTGTGCCCACCCAGATAGGGGGTGTGTCTGCCTTTCCCAGTCCACTGACAAAAATGTTCATCTCCTTTGGCAACACCCTCATAGACACACCCAGGAACAATACTTTGCATCTTTCAATCCAATCAAGTTGACTCTCAATATTGACCATCACAATCACATTGTAATGAAAGGTAGAACATCTGATTAAAATATTTGCTTTCTCTATTATAAGAACTTCACTGGGTCCTATATTGGGCACTGCCTGTGTACTCAACTCTTCTTTTAGACATTGCTGCAGCAGTGACCAGTACTGCACAGGTGAAACCTGTCAGTACCTCCCTGCAGCCTCCTGATTCCTGCCTTGGAACCTCTGATGCTGGGACATAGCATTCCCATGTGTCCCCATTCAGCACTCACACATGTGCAACCTGGAAATGTAGGGGAGGTAATACCCCTAGGGAAACCCTTAACTCATGGAGGCTGATGGGTAAACGCCACCCCTTTCTTCCCTGTGGTGGTGGTGACGTGGTTCCAAGACACATTTCATCAAGCTCCTTGGGTGGTCCCATAGGATTGAGCCACATGCATCTGAGGTGGTGGCCAACCTGCCTGCACATCTGCCAGCTGTGATCATAGATGAACACCTGCCACAGGCCGTGCATTCATGTGAACCTGGATCAAGATGGGTCCCTTCTGAATTTCTCTTATATCCCTAGTGCCAAGAATTCTTTCTTTCTTATCCAGTGGAAATGTCCCTTGTGTCACAGGTTGAGTCTTCTCTGTCGCAAGAAGTAGTCTTCTCTAGGGTAAGTCCTCCCAGCTTGGATTATAAATATTTATAGAGGAACTTTGGGTTTGGAGATGAGAGGGGCCTTTCTTTTTCAAGAAAACTCAGCCTTCAGGGCGTTGGTCTTGTCGTGGCCTCCCAAAAAGCCAGTTTGTGAGATGGAAAGCTGAATAGGGATCCATCTGTTCTTGGCTGTGACTGATTCCTTGCCTGGTACTCCGAATCTCAGCTTTACCTATTTGGTGGAATATGACTACAAGGGAATAAAAATTGTATCTTTCTAATATTAAAAATATTATCCTCATTACACAGGCAATGGAGTTAAGGCATAAAGGAAAGATAAATGTGAGCCTCTCACAGGGACACTGAAGCAAATCTAGAAATTAAATGCATGAAAAAACATATATTGAGTTTTTTATAAAATTGTCAGAACAGTTTTTAGATACCTATTATAATACCTGGGGATTTTAGGTTCACTCCAACTTCTTGTGTTGATACCATAAATGCATAAATTTATGGTACTATAAATTTTGTCATTGGGTGAACATCATAGAGCATACTTATACTAACCTAGGTGGTACAGCCTACTACATACCTAGGCTATATGGTTTAGTCTATTCTCCTAGGCTACAAATCTGTACAGGCTGTTACTGCACTGAACACTGTAAGCAATTGTAACACAATGCTAAGTGTTCATCCTGTTATCTGGTGTTCTTATTAGCTGTTTGCATGATCATATTAAATTAAAAATAAAAATAAGGAATTCTGGGAAGATGGTGGCAGAGCTTTCTACTTTTTACAAATTTGTAAATAAAATAGAGCACTAGTGGCCAACCAAAAACACATGGATGACATTTACAACAAAACTAATTACAAGGTATTCCCAGAAACCTCAAAACAAAAATGGCAAAGACAAACCAACAACAGCCACAAGACCTTTAGAGTATCAGTGTCTATGTGGAAGAATGCAGAGGGAACTAATGGGGTATTTGACAGACTAGAGAATAGGAGCATCCTCAAAGAGCAAACAGGTGTTAACTGGAAAGTGCAGTGGACCAATCTGGGAACAGTGACTGAAATCGGGAGGGGTTTTATCCTCTCTTATCATGGACGAGCACAGGCTGCCTGGGGTAAGGTCTCAAGGGCCTGGAGGAGACTCCCATGGACGCTCTGAAATTGTACCTTTCAGGATAGGCTCCCACACTGAGAAGCAACTGCTGGGAATAGAAATTGAATTGAGCAGAGCAGCGTCAATAAAGATGAAGGAAGGAGAAGGTCCAGATGAAAAAGCTGGAGGGGCACAGAGCCAGCACATCTCAAAAAGCAAACCTCCAAATTTTGGAGGAGACAGCATAAGTGAAGTGGGGGTTCTGTGAAATTAGAAAAGCTACCTGGAGGCACTCCTTCTTCTAAAATTTCAGGAAAATTAATTTTACATAAAAATGAGCAAGCAATGGAGGTCAAATCCCATACCAAGTTATTATTTTTAAAAAGAGATTAAAGAGCAGAATAACATTTTTTCAGACAGAGAAAATACATAGAAAGACAAGCTCGCAAACCAAATCAACACTGTAATCTTCTCATTCGAAAGAAGGTAAAAGACACTGAGAAAATTATATAAGACATGCAAGAACAACATAAGTCAGAATTAGACCAGCAGGAAAGCTTATGGAACTGAGAAAAACCCCTAAAAATAGAAGAAAAAAATTCAGAAATAAAGACTAAACTAGGAGGAATATACATGCAAATAGAACAACAGATAATGTCTTTAAAATAGTTGAAAGGAGAAAAATATGAAAAATAAAGGAGGAAAGAGATGAAATTCTAGAAGAAGTTGCAAATGTTTTGCAGATAGGCAAAGAAGATCCAACACCTACGTAATAAGAGTCCCTGAAGAAGAAAACCAAGGCAAGGATAGAAAACAAACACTGAAAACTATACTTTCAGAAAAGTTTCCTGACGTGAAAAATATTTGGAATTTCATGTTGAAAGAGCTCACCATGCTCTTTCCGTGCCTAATACAGTCATGGCTCGTGGTCTTTGGAAGCATCTGAAGCGGGTAGCAGCTCCACAGCATTGGATGCTGGATGAATTGACTAGTGTGTTTGCTCCTTGTCCAACCACCAGTCCCCACAAGCTGAGAGAGTGTCTCTCCTAATATTTTCCTAAGGAACAGACTTAAGTATGCCCTCATAGGAGACAAAGTAAAGATTTGCATTCAGCCATTCATTAAGATGGATGGCAAGGTCCAAATTGATATAACCTACCCTGCTGGATTCATGGATGTCATCAGCATTCACAAGATGGGAGAGAATTTCTGTCTCACCTGTGGCATCAATGGTCGCTTTGCTGTACATTGTATTACACTGGAGGAGGCCAAGTACAAGTTGTGCAAAGTAAGAAAAATCTTTGTGGGCACAAAAGGAATCCCTCACCTGGTTCCACGATGCTCACACCATCCACTACCCTGATTCCCTCGTCAAGGTGAATGACACTGTTTAGATTGATTTGGAGACTGGCAAGATCACTGATTTCATCAAGTTTGACACTGGTAACCTGTGTATGGTGATTGGAGATACTAACCTGGGAAGAATTGGTGTGATCACCAACAGAAAGAAGCACTGTGGATCTTTTGATGTGGTTCATGTGAAAGATGCCAATGGCAACAGATTTGCCACTTGGCTTGCCAACATTTTTGTTACTGGCAAGGGCAACAAACCATGGATTTCTCTTCCCCGAGGAAAGGGTATCCGCCTCACCATTGCTGAAGGGAGAGACAAGAGACTGGTGGTGGGTGAAATGGTGGGTGAAACAGTGGGTAAAACAGAGCAATGGTGAAGTGGTCTCTGGGTAACATGCTAGATCTTTGCATGTAATTAAAAATAACATGGAATGATTAATGAAAAAAAGAGAAAGAGCTCACCATGTACTTGAGAATATCGATCCCGGAATGGATAACTCAAAATGATCAACACTTAGACATATTCTAGTCAAATAATTGAACTAGAAAGAAAAAAAAAATCATTTGCTTATTGCAGCAAGATGAGCAAGTGACTTAGAAGAGAAAGTCAATTAAATTATTTTCAGATTTTTTCACAGCAATATTTTATGCCAGAAAAAAATGGAGAAATATGTTTAAGATACTCAAGGAAATAAAATGGGAGGCAAAGATGTCATATCCAGGAAAACTGATTTTTAAGTACAAAGATTACTATTATCAATCTGCAGGAACTCAGAAAATAGTGCTTCCGTGAACCTTTCTTGAGGCATCTACAAGAAAAAAAAATCTTCAGACAACCCAAAAGACTAGATAGACAACAGAATCAGTTACTTATAGATCTTGGACTAAATGAGAGGAAAAAAGAAAGAGTATGGCTTGTAATGGCTGTATGTTGGCTATATGTTCTGACACTGTAACCTTAGCACAGCTTTAAAAAAATAGGGGGAGACAGGAGCAGTCATATGCAAAAACATTTTTAACTGTTTTCAGTTAAAGCCTTTTAAAAAAATTAATCATGCCATGTTATTTTTAATTATGTATAAAGATCTAACATGTCACCCAGAGACCATTTCACCCACTGCTCTGGCCACAGTCTCATCTCTCCCTTTAGCAATGGTTTGAATGGCGGACACCCTTTCCTCGGGGAAGAGAAATCCATGGTTTGCTGCCCTTGCCAATAACAAAAATGTTGGAAAGCTGGGTGGCAAAGCTGTTGCTGTTGGCATCTTTCATGTGAACCACGTCAAAACACCCAGGGTGCCTCTTTCTGTCGGTGATAACACCAGTTCTTCCCAGGTTAGCACCCCCTTAAGGTTGGAGGTGGCTGTATTAATATCATTGAACTGTTGCATCCAAGAAAATTATGAGATATTCTAACTATATTATCTTTTGTGTTTTAAAAACTGGGGTTCCCAGTATGGCAGAAAAGAAACATATATGTAATTCAGAAGAGATGTTAAAAAACTTTGATTTAGATGAGAAGTTATCAATATAACTCGAGGTATTTTATTTAAAAAATATTATGTGTATGTATGTGTATATATGTATATGTGTGTGTATGTATATTTCTTGTTCTGAGTAATGAAAAGACCTAGCAATGCGCATCTCTCGTGCCCAGATTTTAGTTTTAAAATACCATTTCCCACTAAAAGAAATCAGAGCTCTTGGATAAATGGCTGATTCCAGATCTGGGGTAGAAAATGTCCAAAATGGGGCCGGTCAGCGTGGCTCACACCTGTGATCCCAGCACTTTGGGAGGCTGGGGCAGGAGGATCCCTTGAGCCCAGGAGTTTGAGACCAGCCTGGGCAACACAGAGAGACCCCATCTCTACAGAAAAAAAAAAAAAAGAAGATTAGCCAGGAGTGATGGCATGTGCCTTGTAGTCCCAGCTACTCAGGACTATATAGTCCCAGCTACTGTAAGACATGCAAGAACAACATAAGTCAGAATTAGACCAGCAGGAAAGCTTATGGAACTGAGAAAAACCCCTAAAAATAGAAGAAAAAAAATTCAGAAATAAAGACTAAATTAGGAGGAATATACATGCAAATAGAACAAAAGATAATGTCTTTAAAATAGTTGAAAGGAGAAAAATGTGAAAAATAAAGGAGGAAAGAGATGAAATTCTAGAAGAAGTTACAAATGTTTTGCAGACAGGCAAAGGAGATCTGAGGCTGAGGTGGGAGAATCCCTTGAGCCCATGAGGTGAAGGCTGCAATGAGCTGAGATCGCACCACTGCACTCCAGCCTGGATGACAGAGTGAGACCCCGTCTAAAAAAAAAGCAAAAACAAAAACAAAAAATGAAAGAAAGAAAGAAAGAAGAAAGAAAGAAAGAAAGAAAGAAAGAAAGAAAGAAAGAAAGAGAAAGCAAGCAGATGCACAAAATAAAACAGGAACATTTTATTATAGTAAATAGTGAGGAAGTTAGCAGAGAATTTAAGATCATGTCAAAAGGACTCAGGAGTTAATTTGAAAAAGATCTCTATTGCCAAATTTGGGACCATGTGAGCTAAAATAAGAGAAATATTTATAATATATCAAAACATCAAAATATGTTTAAATCCACAGATTATTATGATTTTAAAATAAAACTGGATTAGTCTCCTTCGGAGGACAACAGGAATCCAATACATGATCTTTTTTTTGAGGGGGGGTCTCACTCTGTCACCCAGGCTGAAGTGCAGTGGTGCGATCTCAGCTCATTGCAGCCTTCGCCTCATGGGCTCAAGGGATTCTCCCACCTCAGCCTCCCGAGTAGCCGGGACTATGTGCGTGCACCACCACACCTGGCTAACTTTAGTATTTTTTGTAGAGACGGGGTTTCACCATGTTGCTTAGGCTGGTCCTCTACTCCTGGGCTCAAGTGATCTGCCCATCTTGGCCTCCCAAAGTTCTGGGATTACAGGTGTGAGCCTCCATGATCTTAAAATTAGTAAATAAAGGGAAAGATTCAAGCATTCATCCTGTCTTTCCTAGGTGATCTGGTCCAATAGCAACCAGAGGTAGAAGAGGGAGTGTATTTAATTATAAAAATATTCTAACTAATGAATAAAAAAGAAATGGCAGAATTAGAATATCACATTTTAATGGATTTAGGCATTGTGCATTAACAGCTGCTCACGTCACAAAAAGAAAAATCCTCGGATTTTATTTGTTTCCTAATGAAAGAACTCACCACCACCTATGGTATTTCTAAAGGGACTGAACCTGAGTCTGATCCAACCTCTAGAACCAGCTGCCAATTTGCAAGAAATACAGAGGAATATGTTGAATTATACCAACAGTATCAATCAGCAAAGCCATACTGTGAAAAACTACAAGTCAAAGGCCCCAGGGTTTTCAACAGATAAATTACAGTAAAAAGAAAGGGATGGAGGGATCCTGCAAAATGAGAAGACACCTAAAATACACATCAACATTTTAAAAAATGGCAAGACTATAGTGTCTAGGGTGCATACCTAAGGATAAAATCACCCCCTTCTCCCTCAAAAAAGCAAGGAAGTGATCATTACAAAAAGCCAGGATGGTCATTTCTTTCATTCCTTTAGGGGAGTGGGAGGAGTTGACATTGGGATAAGGAACGTGGAGGGATTTTGGGGTGGGCTGGTTTAACTGTTTCTTTCTCTCTCTCTCTCTCTTTCTTTCTTTTCTTTCTTTCTTCTTTCTATCTTTTTTTTTTTTTTTTTTTTTTTTTTTTTTTAACAGAGTCTCACTCCATTGCCCAGGCTGAAGCGCAGTGGTGCAATCTTGGCTCACTGCAGTCTCGACTTCCTGGGCTCAAGTGATTCTCCCACCTCAGCCTCCTGGGTAGCTGGGACTACAGGCACTGGGTAATGTTTGTATTTTTTTTTGTAGAGACGTGGTTTCACCATATTGCCCAGGCTGGTGTCAAATTCCTGGGCTCAAGCGATCCTCCCCCCTCGGCCTCCCAAAGTGCTGGGATTATAGATGGGAGCCACCATGCCTGTCTTATTTGTTTCCTGACTTTGGTGGTGGTGACTTTTAAATAAATTTTTTTAAATAAAAAAGGTGAAAAAAGAGAAAACAGTAATGATAAAATGACTAAAATACACCCATAATTTAAATCTATACACTGATTTTGTTCTATTAAGCTTCCATCTTGGGGGTTTTCTGAGGTCTAGCCAGACCCATGGCCCCAAATCAGCCATACTTAGCACTACTTACTCAGTCTTCCATGGGCTCATCTCTTTACCTCCTTCTGCCATCTAAGGACAGCCTGGTGACACAGCTGACATTCCACCTTTATCAGGTTTCCAGGGGAACAGGACTAAAAAGTTAACCCTAGGTCAAATTTGTTCATAAAGAAAGTGAAAGAGTTTTTATCTCTTTGTGTGTTTTTTAAATCCATTACGTATACCTTCTAAGGATGAGAAGAATAGCACTTATTTGCACAACACCTTTTGAGATACTTCATGTAGAGAATAAGGTAAGTAAATAAGGTATCAAGATCTCCTTCAGCACTGATATTTGGTATTTGAGGTAGAAGTGTATTAACTTCCTTATTTATATGAAGATGATATGAAACAGAGATGTTTAGTGGTATTCTGTAGGTCACACAAAGGGGTGGGTGCTCCCAGTGAAATTTTCTTTCTTTCTTTTCCTTTTTTTTTTTTTTGAGATAGGGTCTTGCTCTGTTGCCCAGGCTGGAGTGCAGTGCCGCAATCTCAGCTCACTGCAGCCTTGAACTCCCTGGATTAAGCCGTCTTCCCACCACAGCCTCTTGAGTAGCTGGGACCACAGGCATGAGCCACCATACCTGGCTAAATTTTTTGTATTTTTTATAGAGACTAGGTCTCACCATGTTGCCCAGGCTGGTCTTGAACTCCTGGACTCAAGCCAATCTGCCTGCCTTGGCCTCACAAAGTGCTGGGATTACAGGCATGAGCCACCGTGCCCGGCCCAATGAAATTTCTTGCCAGTGCAATTCCACTGTTTGCTTTGTTTTCAATGCCATCTTTAGAAATGTGCTTTATTTTAAATTTTCTCTTCTGCTGCCTTTCTCCCTTGGCTTTTTGGCAAGGACCAGAGAAGGAGGACATTGTTTCTGAATTATAGTAATTAACAGTATATTCTGAATGGTGTGTTCTCTCATTTAAGTCCCCCCCCCAAAAACCAGAAGAGATTTTGACAGAACTAGGACATGGGAAGCAAAAAAGTCAATTAAAGCTGCTTTTTTACAAGAGCCACATAAACATTATAAAAGTGCCACATACTTGAGCCATTTTAGCAGTTTTCCATCTGGTTTTGTTGTCTCAAAAAGCAGGAAGTTTTTTCTGACATTGCTGTGAATTGTTCTAAGCGACTTTTAGATCGTCACAAGGAGTCGGGTGGCTCTAAATCTCAACGCTTCACTCTGGCGCTGAAGTTCAGAGCGGCATGAACTCATTCATTTGGTTATTTTTGCTTCCTTTTGGCTTGAAAGGGAAAAGAATGTGGACTCTTTCTCTGCAGAGCGGAATAGACTGTGGATTGTCCTTCAAATACATCTTCCACGGGCACTGATCTCTTCTTGGGCAGAAACAGGCTGAACATCCAGACATTCAGGAGATTATAAATTGAATCTTTCATCTTCTGCTAATACGGCTTTTGGCAATAAAGCCATTATCATGAAGTGCCATAAAAGGCATCTTTTTTTTTTTTTTTCATCTGTTGCCTACTCAGCATGGGGTTTATTGCTATAAAAAAGTCTGATTGCTAAATGCTAAACCAGGCAGGTCACCCTGCAGTACGTGGAAAGATGGGTCTCTGATATGCCACCTGCTGTCATACAGGACAAATGGCATATTTTTTGGAGGCAAGGCTTAAAAATGGCTACAGAGACTTGCTACTGTTATTTTTGACTGCTAATTGGACACTAGTTAGTTGGCTGTAATGATTATCAGTAGGTGCATCTTCTAGGAACTGCGGGTACTTACTGATTACCTCTTTGGAGTCTGTTGCTGTGAAAAAGTTTAGTGCTGGATAAAATGGAAATTCATTTCTTAAGACGTTTACACTCAAACTGGAGAAATAATATTGAACAATAAGAAACAATTTGAGAACCATCAAATAGTCTATGGCCATACCACCCTGAATGCACCTGATCTTGTCTGAGAACCATCAAATGCTAAAGCCAATCCATTAAAAAAAGGATTGATGGCTAGGCATGGTGGCTCACACCTGTAATCCCAGCACTTTTGGTGGCCAAGGAGGGAGGATCACTTGAGCCCAGGAGTTCAAGACCAGCTTGGCCAAAATGGCAAAACCCTGTCTCTTAAAAAAAAAAAAAAAAATTAACTGGGCGTGGTGGCATGCACCTGTAGTCCTAGCTACTCAGGAAACTGACATGGGAGGATCGCTTGAGCCCAGGAGGCAGAGGTTGCAGTCAGCTGAGATCATGCCACTGCACTCCAGCCTGGGCAACACAGTGAGATCCTGTTTTTGTGTTTTTTTGTTTTTTAAAAAGGCTTGTCATTACACGGGGGCACTTTGCAAATGTTCTATAGGTAAAGGTTTGTTATTATTATTGGGGTCATGGAGGCAGGATTTTAAAATGAATTGAGGGTGGGCTGGAATCTTGCTAATGTTGAAAAGAAGGAAGCCTTCATGAATGGGATTTGCACAGATGGAAGGATTTGGAGGGCAGCGTGGTGTACATTAGGTAAGTTCTCGGGTCAAGATTTGGATTCTTGTATCTGCAAAGTCATTCTTCATTTGCTTTCCAGTTTCTAAAAATGTGTTGTTATTTTTTTCTCTTCTTGAGGTTTATGGTGATATTTCTTTATTTTTTTGAGAAAATAACTTTACTATAATTTTAGTGAGGTTTAGGAAGAAAGTGAAGGTAAATACATAGGTACATACATACATACATAGGTAGATACATAAAATTATCATTTTAAGAGGATTTTTTTTTTTTGAGAGAGAGTCTTGCTCTATCGCCCAGGCTGGAATGCAGTGGTGCGATCTCGGCTCATTGCATCCTCTGTCTCCTGGGCTCAGGCAATCCTCCCACCTCAACCTCCTGAGTAGCTAGGACAACAGGAGTGCAACACCACACCTGGCGAATTTTTGTATTTTTTGTAGAGACGGGGTTTTGCCATGTTGCCCAGGCTGGTCTTGAACTCCTGGTCTCAAGCGATCCTCCTGCCTTGGCCTCCCAAAGTGCTAGGATTACAGGTGTGAACTACCATGCCTGGCAAGAGGAGATGTTATTTTTTAAGAGAATTAACTTCATTTGTTTCTTCCAGCTTGTTGAGGTATAATTGATAAATAAAAATTGTATATATTTACAGTATACAACATGATATTTTGCTATACATAAATAAGTATATATACACACATTGAGAAATGATTAACACAATTAGCTAATTAACATATTCATTCTTCACTTAGTTATCATGCAATTTTTTTTGTGGTGAAAACATTTAAGATCTATGCTCTTAATGATTTTCAAGTATACAATCCATTACTGTTAATTGTAGTCACCATTCTTGCATTAACTCTCCAGGGGTTATTAGTCCTGTCTAGCTGAAACTTTGTACTCTTTGACTGACATGTCCTCATCCCCCTGCCCCACCCCACCCCGGGAACCACCATTCTATCCTCTGCTTTTATGAGTTCCACAGGTATAAGTGGGATCATGTAGTGTTTGCCTTTCTGTGCCTGGCTTATTTCACTTGGCATAATGTCCTCTAGGTTATCCACAATGTTGCAAATGGCATGATTTTTTTCCTTTTAAAGGCTGAATAGAATTTCATTGTATGTATACACACACACACACACACACACACACACACACCCCGCATTTTCTTTATCCATTTATCTTTTGAGGGACACTTAGATTGATTCCATATCTCAGCTTTTGTGAAAAATGCTGCAGTAAACATGGCAGTGTGTGATATCTCTTTGACATACGGATTTCATTTCCTTTGGATATATACCCAGTAGTAGGATTGCTGGATCATACAACAACTCTATTTTAAGTTTTTGAGGACTGTCCATCCTGTTTTCCGTCATGTCTGTACTAATTTACATTCCTACCAACAGTGTGCAAGAGTTTCCTTTCTCCACGTCCTCACCAACACTCATTATCTTTTGTCTTTTGATAGCAGCCATTCTAGCAGATGTTAAGGTGATATCTCGTTGCGCTTTTAATTTGCACTTCCCTGACGATTAGTTGTGTTGAGCATTTTTCATACACTTGTTGGCCATTGTATGTCTTCTTCTGAGAAATATCTATTCAGATCCTTTGCCCATTTTTTAATCAGGTTATTTGTTTTATTGCTTTTGAGTTATTTGAGTTCCTTATATAGCGTGGATATCAACTCCTTATCAGATGTGTGGTTTGCAAATATTTTCTCCTCATTTGTAGGATGTTGCTTCACTCTTTGACCATTTCCTCTTCTGTGCAGAAGTGTTTAGTTTGATGTCATCTTGTTTGTCTATTTTTTGCTTTTGTTGCCTTTGTTTTGGGGATCATATCCAGGAAATCATTGCCCACACCAACGTCAAGGATATTTCTCCCTATGTTTCTTCTAGTAGTGTTACAGTTTCAGGTCTATGTTTAAATCTTTAGTCCATTTTGAGTTGATTTTTGTAATTGTGTGAGATGAGGGTTCAGTTTTATTCTTCTGCATGTAGATATTCAGTTTTCTAGCACCATTTGTTGAAGAGACTGCCCTTTCTCCATTATGTGTTCTTGGTATCTTTGTCAAAAATCCATTGACCATAAATGTGTAGGTTTATTTCTGGGCTCTCTATTCTGTTCCTCTGTGTCTGTGTGTCTGTTTTTATGCCACTACCATGCTGTTTTAATTACTGTAGCTTTGTAGTATATTTTGAAGTCAGGTAGTGTTCTTGCTCTAGCTCTGTTCTTTTTACCTCAAGATTGCTTTGTCTATTTGGGGTCTTTTGCAGTTCTATATGAATTTTAATATTTTTTTCTCTTTGAAAATTGCCAATGGAATTTTGATAGGAATTGCACTGAATCTGTAGATAGCTTTGGTATTATGGACATTGTAACAATATTAATTGTTCCAATTATTGAACATAGGATATCTTTTCACTTGCTTGTTTCCTCTTCAATTTGTTTAATCAATGTTTTATCATTTTCAGTGTACAGATGTTTCACCTCCCTGGTTAAACTTATTCTTAAGAATCTTATGTTTTTTGGCCGGGCACGGTGGCTCACGCTTGTAATCCTAGCACTTTGGGAGACCGAGGCAGTGGATCACCTGAGGTCAGGAGTTTGACACCAGCCTGGCCAACATGGTGAAACCCCGTCCCTACTAAAAATATAAAAATTAGCTGGGCATGGTGGCTCATGCCTGTAATCCCAGCTACTCAGGAGGCTGAGGCAGGAGAATTGCTTGAACTCGGGAGGCAGAGGTTTTGGTGAGCCGAGATTGCGCCACTGTACTCCAGCCTGGGCGACAGAGCAAGACTCCATCTCAAAAAAAAAAAAAAAAAAAAAAAGAATCTTATGTTTTTATTGCTATTATAAATGGGATCATTTCTTGATTTCTTTTTGGATAGTTTGATGTTAGTGTATATAAATACTACTGATTGTTCTGTGTTTATTTTGTATCCCACAACCTCACTGAATTCATTTATTAGTCCTAAACATGTTTTGGTGGAGTCTTTAGAATTTTCTGTATGCAACCTCTTCAAACAGAGCCAATTTTTCTTCTTCCTTTCTTATTTGAATGCCTTTATTAAATTGAATTGGCATCCTTGTCTTATTCCAGATCTTAGAAGAAAACCTTTTAGCTTTTCGCCGTCGAGTATGTTGTTAGCTGTGGGCTTGGCACATATGGCTTTTATCATGTTGAGGTATATTCCTTCTTCACCTAATCTGTTAAGAGTTTTTAATTATGAAGTGATGTTGAATTTTGCCAGATGCTTTTTCTGCATCTTTTGAGATAATCATGTGATTTCATCCTTTATTCTGTTAATGTGTGTATTACATTTATTGATTTGCATATATTCTTCTACTTGACCAACTCTGCTGTTGAAACTCTGTATGAAATTTTTCAGTTCAGTCATGTGTTCTTTAGGCCCAGAATTTCTTACTGGTTCTTTTCTATGGCTTCTATTCTATTTGTTAAGCTTCTAAGTCTGTTTTTCTGATTTTGTTTAGTTGTCTATCTGTATTATCTGCAGCTTACTGAGTTTCTTTAAGTGATTATTTTGAATTGTTTATCAGGCAGTTCATAGATCTCCATTTTTAAAGGATTGGTTACTGGTGCTTTATGTTGTTCCTTTGGTGGTATTATGTTTCCCTGATTACTCGTGCTCCTTGTGGCCTTGTGTTGGTGTCTGTGCATTTGAAGAAGTAGGCACCTCTTTCAGTCTTTATAGATTGGTACATCCAGACAATGGAATATTATTCAGCACTAAAAAGAAATGAGCTACCAAGCCATGAATAGACCCGGAGGAAGCTTAAATGCATATTACTAAGTAAAATAAGCCAATCTGAAAAGGCTACATACTACATGATTCCAACTACATGACATTTTGAAAAGGGCAAAACTATGGAGACAGTAAACAAGTCAGTGGTTTCCAGGGGTTAGTAAGGACAGAAAGATGAATAGGCAGAGCACAGAGGATTTTGAGGGCAATGGAACTATTTAGTATAATACTACAATTGTGGATGTATGTCATTACACATTTGCCCAAATTTATAGAATGTACAAGATCAACAATGAACCCTAATGTAAACTATGGACTCCAGGCAGCAATACTGTTTCAATGTGGGTTCGTCAATTATAGCAAATGTACCACACTGGTAGGAGATGTTGACCATAGGGGAGGCTGTGTGTGTGTGGGGGTAGAGGGTATATAGGAAATCTCTGTACCTTCCTCTCAATTTTGCTATGAATGTAAAACTGTTCTAGAAAATAAAGTTTATTAAACATTATGTAATTTTGCTTGAATGTAATGTTCAAAATATAACAAAATGAAATGGTAGAAATTGTTGAACTTCAGGTAAATGTTTCTTGATTACAAGAGATAGTAGTTTAATTAGATTCCTCTAATCTAAGAAAAAGATGGTGGCCCAATTTCCTTTTTCCAAATGCCAAATTGTATTTTCCTGTGTGGGAAAAGGATTTTGTCTCACTTAGATTCACTCAGCAGTTCTGCACTCAAAATCTAGAGGAAGTGAAAAGAAGGATTGGTTATTTCCATTTCTGACAATATGATAGACTAGATATCCCAAAACCTTTTTGTCACAAAGTGGCTATCTAAGGTTGCCTGGTAATTTCCCACCACCTGGAGTCTTGAGTTTTACCTGCGGGGTGCAAGGGCCTTGGCCTGTGAAAGTTGAAAGGTTTGAACAGTGTTGATCTAGAGACACATCTGTGCAGTTAAAAGAGATGATCCAGTAAGGAAATGTGGTTTTTTCAGCTTGGACCCTGGGCAGAATTAGAAAAAGAAACTTCCCCTGATAATTTAGAATTCAGACCAGCCTTCATAAGGTGTGACATTCTAATTTATGGCACTGGCACAGTCCATAACCCTCAAGCCAAGAAATTAATGTAAAGTGGTCCTGGATTGGGAATATCTTCAGGTACCTGAAAGAAGCAAATGCAGATCTTCTCTGGAGGAATGCACTCCCAAGCCAGGCCTCATGAAATCCCCACAGAAAAGTCCTGATGAACATAAGCTGATATTGAAAAATCAAGAAAAACACAAGCAAACATGCCATTGCAAATGAAAATAAGCAGAAACAAAAAAGAGTAGAAATTAGTTCCCCAAAGACTTCAGATACTATAAATTTTAAGACATAGAATATAAAATAAATGTGCTTTCATGTTGAAAGAAATAAAAAAAGGAAACAGAATTGTAGACTAAGAAAAAAATCAGGTAGTTTTGAAAAATATTCAAATAGAACTTCTAAAAATGAAAAAAAAAAACCACATTGAAATAAGAACCTCATGGTTAAACAGCAGATTAGACATAGCTGAAGAGAGAACTAGCAAACAGGAAAGCAGAGCTCAGCTATCCAGAATCCAGTATAGAGAAATAAGGAGATAGGAAATATGAAGCACAGGCTAAAAGACATAAAGGATAGGGTAAGAATGCCTAATATACATTTCATTGGAATTCTAGAAAAAGAGAATAAATAGAATGAAAAAGAAGCAGTATCCAAAAGAAAAATGGCAGAGCTATATACTAGAATTTTCTAGAACTCATGAAAAAAAATGAAACTTCACATTCAGGAATCATAATGAATCCCAAGTAGGATAGAGAACAGGACAAAACAAAATAAAACTCCACTTGAGATCCTTCATGATGAAATAACAGATAATTCAATATGAAGAGCTCTGTAAAATCTTAAAAATATCCAGGGAGTAAAGGCAGATTGCATAAAAACAACAGAATTTAGACGGACAGCTGACTTCTCAATAGCAATAATGGAAGCCAATGGTGCTATTAAGAAGTCCAATACCATTCGGCTTTTTCTGTCTATGTGACCTGTTTTTCTTAGAATTTTCTTTTAATCCTTGGAGTTCTGAAATTTTATAGAGATGAACCTTGGAGTAAGTATTGTTTCATTAATTGTGCTGGTTTCTCAGGGAGACATTTTGGCTTGGCAACTCATTGTCTTTAGTTTTGGAATTTGTTCTTGCATGTTTTTTTGATAGTTTCCAACCCTAGTTGATCTAATTCTTTTAAAATTTCTCTCCTATTTTCTTTCTTGTTATTTCTTTCCTCCCTTCCTTCATTTTTCTGTAAGTATATCAAACTTCTTTGATTTGAACTTCCAGATTTTGGGATAGATTGAATTTTTTATTTTAATCATTATATTTTAAATTTCCAATAGTTCAGTTTTTGCTTCATGTATTTTGAAGCTCTATTGTTAGTTCCATACATATTTTGGATCACTATATTTTCTTGGTAAATTGATCCTTTAATCATTAAGTAATGTCTCTCTGGGCAGGTGTTGCAGTGAGCCAAGATTGGACCACTGCACTCCTGCCTAGGTGACACAGAGAAATTGTCTCAAAAAAAAAAAAAAAAAAAAAAAGTAATGCCTTTCTGTTTTTTGGACCAACTTTTTGGCCTAATATCTACTTTGTCTAATTTTGATACAGTTACTTGAGCTTTCTTTTGTAGTATTACCATGGTATATTGTTTTCCATCCTTTTACTTTTACCTATGCTATTATATTTAAAGTAAGTTTCTTGTAAACAGCATATAGTTAGACCACTCTTATCTATTCTGCAATATCTGTCTTTTAATTGGTGTATCTAAACTGTTTACATTTAATCAATTATAAATATATGTTAACTGGCCCACCATTTAATTTTTTTTCGGTTCATTCCCTCTGTTTTTATTTCCTCTGTTTACCTCTTCCTGCTTTCTTTTGGGCTTTTGAAACATTTGTAAATTTTTTATTTGAACATTTTGTTAAATTATAGTCTCACATGAAGATGTAACAAATAATTCAAAGACATCTCTTGTACAGTTTTCTCAGTTTTCCTCAGTGATAACATTTTGGAAAACTATAATATAACATCACAGCCAGGAATTCAACATTGGTACAATCCACTAATCTTATTCAGATTTTCCCAGTTTTACTTGTGTTTATTTGTGTGCATTCAGTTCTATACAATTTAATCACCTGTATATGTTTGTGTTCCCATCACCCTCTCAAGATTCTGAACAGTTCCAATACTACAAAGAACCTGAGAAGCTCTTGTGTTTTCTTTTTAAAACCATACCAACCTTCTTCTGGCTTCCCCATTCTGAACTGCTGGCAACCATTAATCTTTCATTCCTTTCCTAAAATTTTCTCATTTCAAAAATGTTGGCCAGGTATGGTAGCTTACACCTGTAATCTCAGCATTTTAGGAGGCCAAGGCAAGAGCATCCCTTGAGGCCAGGAGTTCAAGACCAGCCTGGGCAACATAGAGAGACCATGTCTCTACTAGGCATGATGGTGTGCACCTCTAGTCTCAACTACTTGGGAGGCTGAGGCTGGAGGATCACTTGAGCCCAGGAGTACAAGGTTGCAGTGAGCTATGATCATGCCACTGCACTTTAGCCTGGGTGACAGAGTGAAACCCTGTCTCTAAAATAAGTAAGGAAATAAATAAATGAAAAACAAAACAAATAAAAATGTTATATAAGTGAAATAATATATTTTGTAATCTTTTGGGATAGGCTTTTTGCACTCAGCATAATTTCTCAAGATTCATTTAAGTTGTGTGTATCAGTAGTTTGTTTCTTTTTATTGCTGGGTAATATTTTATGGTATATGTGGACCACAGATTGCTTACCCTTTGAACTGGTTTAAATGTGTCCCCCAAAGTTCACATGTTGGAAACTCGATCTCCAATGTGGTGTTGTTGGGAGGTGAGGCCTAATGAAAGATGTTTCAGTCGTGGGGACACCACCCTCATGAATGCATTAATGCTTTTATCGAGGGAGTGGGTTTCTCATAAAAGTACGAGTTTTGCTCCCTCTTCCTCTCTTTCTCTCTCTCTCTTTGCGCTTCGGCCATGAGATGATGCAGCAAAAAGGCCTTCACCAGATCGCCAGATGCTGGCCCCTTGATCTTGGACTTCTCAGTCTCCAGAATTGTGAGAAACATTTCTGTTTGTTATAAATTACCTGATCTCAAGTCTTCCGTAATAGTAGTACAAAATGGACTAAGATATCCATTCACCTATTTAAGAACATCTAGGCTGATTCCAGTTTTTGGCTATTAAAAATAAAATTGCTACAAATATTGGTGTAATATCTAAAGGTTTTAAATATTCCATTTTAATGTATCTATTTTGTTTTTGATATCTATTTCTTAGTATGGTTTCATTGCTCCAGGGATAACAATAAACATGCTTAACTTTTCTGTCTATTTAGAATCAATATTTTACTATGCTGGAAGCAATGTAGAAGAAACCTAACCACCACATAGGTCCTATTATTACTTTCCTTGCCCCTGCCCTTTACGTTATAGTTATTTTTAAATATCAAACCTCTACCTACCTAGTTGGATTCAGGCTGCATGTTCCAACCAGATGTAAAGGTTTTAGGTCAGTGTGAATTGGATTCTCAAAGTCTTTGCAGTGCTATCAGATCTGTCCCAGATGTGCTCCACCAATGGTCAGTCTGGGATCTGGGCTGTGCTTTATTCTGTTGTTCAGTTCACGAAGTCTGTGGTGAGTGGTTTGGGATTAGATCCATGCATGTGCAGCTCAGGAGCTTGCCCAGGAGTTCATAAATGACTTTATGGGGTGGTCTTCTCCAACTCGTATTTCTTCACCATCTCTCAGGTACTTTTATGTTCTCTGGGTGCTCCATTTTCAGTTCTCAGGTCAGAAAGCGGAGGCTTTATTTATCATGCTCTGCCATGCACTTCCCATGGCCAAGAGGTGGGAGAGGAGAGAGAAAGAGAGACAGAGGGGAAGAGAGAAGGAGAGAAGGAAGGAAGAGCCAAGTAGACACAAGATTTGTCCCTTCCTGTTGGGACATCCCCTGATTAGAGAGGAAATTTCCTCTCCCTCAGAATTTTAGGCACCTGTGGGTAGCTCTGGGCTGAGGTGTGAGGGAATGGATGATAAAAATTTGATGATGGGGTGTGGGCAATATTTCTACTTAACTCGGAGTGTTGGTAGATGCCTTTCCTGCTCCTCAAGCCAGAATGAGCGGGTGTGTCCTGAAGCTCTCTGTCTGCTCCGTGTCCATTCCAGGCTCCAGCTGTGTCTCATCCAGGCTGGGGGATACTGGAGGGAAAAAAAAAGGTTTGATGATACTTCAAATTATGTTATTTTTCTTCAATTTATCATGTTCCCTTTGGAATCCTCAAAGAACTAATCCATGCATGCTGTGTATGTTTTATAGCTCCGTTCAGTGGGAGAGATAGGCTAGAGTGTTCTTTCTCCATCTCAACAGTAGAACTGGAACTCCTTCATCCACTTTTTTTTTCTTTCTTTCTCTCTCTCTCTTTTTTTTTTTTTTTTAAAGATAGGGTCTTCCTCTGTCACCCAGGCTAGAGTACAGTGGTGTGATCATAGCTCATTGCAGTCTCCAACTCCTGGGCTCAAGCCTGGGAGGCTCACCCTAATTGTAGTTCAGCCTAATTGTAGATTTTCCTTCTGCAACTACTTCTACCATGTTTCCATCCTCCAGCCTCAGCCTCCTGAGTAGCTGGGACTACAGGCACATGCCACCCCACCCAACTAATTTCTAAAGAGTTGGGGTCTTGTTAGTTGCCCAGGCTGGTCTTAAACTCTGGGACTCAAGAGGTCCTTGGCCTCGAAAGCACTGGGATTACAGGCATGAACCACCACATCCGGCCCACACTTGACACATCTATCTACATGTGTATGTGTTTCTTTTCAGTTCTCTTCATCTTCATGAACTTACACATTTGTTTAGAGTTCCTTACAATTTTAGCATGGTTTTAAGAGGGAGAGAGAGAGGGGAGGTGACCACATGGTCACTCCTCCAGTTTTCCTTCACGAAGTCTAATAAAATTGTGTCTTAAGATAATTTTGACTATTTTTCTTGGTTATTATGATGGTTGAGTTTTTAGTATCACTTCAAGCTTTAAGGCTTTTTGTTTGTTTTTTTTTAATAAACAACGGTATCTATTTTTAAAAGTGGAAGAAGTTTAGAGGAATAATTTGAAATCTGGTATTTTGTTTTCCAGCTTGATTAGAAATAGAGCATTTTTCCAATTTTAGAATGAATGAATATTTACATAATATGTAAGTGATAGAAATGTAAGATAATATATAATGAATATATGTAATATATTATACATATATATATCTTTAGATATATATATAGAGAGAATCTGAATATCTTCTTTACCAGTTTACATAAACCCCAAGTATTCTTGCTTTAATAATAATAAACTGGTAAAAAAGATATCCAGATTGTTTTCCTCCCTTTATGTTAACCAAACCAAAAGTATTTTAATTTGTTTCTACTATGATAATGGAATCGCTTTACCTCTGTATATTGTTCTATATTGCCTCAATGTTACTTCTTTAATTAGATGATAATTGTAGGTTTTCCTTCTTATGTATCAATATCTACCATGTTTCCCTTTAATAATAATAATAATAATAATTATTATTATTTTGAGACAGAGTCTTGCACTGTCACACAGACTGAAGTGTAGTGGCACAGTCTTGGCTCACTACAACCTCTGCCTCCCGGGTTCAAGCGATTCTGGTGCCTCAACCTCCTGAGTAGCTGGGACTACAGGCGCCTGCCACCACATCTGGATAATTTTTGTAATTTTTAGTAGAGACAGGGTTTTACCATATTGGCCAGGCTGGTCTCAAACTCCTGACCTGAAGTAATCTGCCTGCCTCAGCCTCCCAAAATGCTGGGAATACAGACGTGAGCCGCTACGCCCAGTCTTTAATTATAATTATTTTTATTTCACTTGCTTTGAGGTTTTCACTGCCTCTCATGATTAGTTATCTAATATCATTTTGCAAAGCATCTAGAAGGATGGAATCTTTGCTGCATTAAAATATCTCATGTAGTTTTTTGACTTGCCATCAGCTGAAAATAGTTGGGTTTTAAATATTTTCATCTTTCCTTGTTCCTTTTGTTTTAAGATTGTCATAAGCATAGACCTTTAGCTTGATGCCTTCATGAGATAAAGGGGAAACTGGAGCTTGGAACTTGATTTCATCCACAGGTACACTGCCTTAAATGTTCACTTTTTATTAACAAAGCTAATGTGAAAGCAAAGTGTTTTCTGTTGCCAATTTAACTTCTTTAATTAAAAATGAAAGTTATAAGGTAGTAGTGCCATGGGTGAAGTTCTAATATCATCAGAATGGGGAAAATGGGTTTGAAATTAAAACTGTTGGCATGGTGGTGACTCTACAGTATAGTATCAGAAGCTTTGACACTTTATTTAATGGAAAATGGATACCAGCGCCTTAAACTCATCTAGTATTGCCTTTTAAAAAATTATAAAACTATAAGAGGCATGACTATGAGAAAAGCACTGATGAAAGCTGAGGGCGCCCTGGGAAGATGGGAGTTTGAAAGATTAAAGCATGAGTCCTGAGTTTTTAACTCTAAAAGAATGTTTGTTCTTGTTCTTAAACGAGGTCAGGCAAAGTAGCATTCCTCTTACTGTCACCAACTGCACACAGGTGGCAAGTGTCTGAAACTAACAATCACGCTAGAATGTGCTGAGCCCTATTATAACAAAATTCCAGAGAGAACCCCTGACTCTCTTTGTGCCAGTGGGATGGCTTTAGGAGTTAATTATTTTTCTGCCTAAAAAGCAAAGTACTCAGGAAAAGTGGGGTTTTTTGGAGAGTCTTAAGAATCCCCCCAATTTCCAATTATATCAGAAATGATCTTTTCAAACGTAGTTCCCCATTCATGAAGATCTCTACCTATACTTACTGGAATTAGTGTATCTGTCATACTTGTGCAGTCTCGCTAGTAGAATTTCTCACATTTTGCAGAATTATGTTCTTTTCCCCCAGAAGAAGTCAAATGCCATACCAGACATATCATTTTACAAAATATTAATAAATTTTTTCCAATATCAATATTATACACAGAGGTATTTCAGGCATATAAAAACATGACATCTACAAAGACTTTAACATAAAAATGTCCTTGGCTTGGGACTCACGGTAAAAGTGTAATAGCAAAACTAAATTAATTTCACGGTAATTTATCATCCCTAAAATTTAAAGTGGGAGGAGGTGAAGGGTCTTTCCATCGTGTGCCTTCTCCATGTCTTCCAACAAAACGAAAGGCTAAGATTTAGTAAAAGTAAACTAAAATGTGGCCTATCTGTGTAAACTTAGCATGCATTTGCTTTTTTCCCCCTAAGCCCACAGGTCGGTCCTTCTTGACATATTTGGCCAAGCTTACAGACGTTGAGCTCCAACAGCACTGACACTTTCAGAAGACTGGGTTTTTAGATTAAGCAACTGTGGCTGACAGTGAGGACCTTTCCAAAGCACCAGCCACCAGCTGGCATGGCTGCCCAGGGCAAGTGGGACCTTCCATAACCCGCTGGCCTGCAGTGCCCAGAAAGCTGGAGGCGCCCCATTCCCTCCCAAATCAGTCCCCTTTGCTCAGTCTGCCATGTGACAAGGAAGGGGCTGTGGGCCCCATCTGTCCCAGCCATCACAGAACAGAGTAGGACTGCAGAGAAACAGGAAACAGATTGCAACCCTCGCATGGGTTTCTGACTTCGTATCAGCCCGTCCAAGTTTCCCCTCATATTGCATTATATTATTTCATAGACTGACCTGCCAGGAAATTTTTCCTCTTTCTTTACCCCACCTTCCAGGAACGGCTGGAAAATCATCTTCAATCATTTCACCTGGAAGTCTCCCAAGAGGACATGAGTATCCTGTTAAGACATCCTTTTATGTTTTCAGTAGCTTTGCAGTTTTGTCTTTGGTATGTTTTTGCAGTATTGTGCTTTTCCTTCATTTTTTCCCCTGTGATTCATTAGTCTTTCTCCTGTTGTAGAGGGTTATAATTATATCCAAATTAATAGTCAAGAAAGCATTCACATTTAGGATAGCAGTTTTTCTACAGGAAATTAGGTTAGCTGCTTTCTTTCCCAGCAAAACCTCATTTTGTTGGGTTTTTAATTTTTTTCCCCGATTTCTGAAATAGCTTTATTGTTTTCATCTGTTTATATATTGAAATATGTACTGTTTGGAACATCTTATGAAAATTCTGAAACATGGAAAGAGGTTAAGAAAGACTACCCATAACTTCACTTCACGGAGACAATTTCTTTTCTCATTTGAGCTAAATCATTCCGGTCCTCTTTAGGTAGCCAGAAATATAACTATCTATATGTGTGTAGATAGTTATATTCTCTTTTTAGAATACTCGGAGCTATACCCTCTTCTTAGAATAAATACTCAGAACTCCCTCAACCAATACCATCCTAACTTAGCCCAACTTTAACTTAAGGACCACAGACCACAAGTGGGCCTGTAGCACGGCTCAGCAACACAAATCCATCTCTCCAGTTGGCTCACTCTGCCACTCTCCAAAACTGGTGTTTCATGCCTTCTCCTTCAATCATCAACACCCTTTCCCTTCCTCATGTTTCAGTAGATGACCTTGTCTGTTTCACTGAGAAACAAGAAGCAGTAAAATGAGAACTGTCTCATCATTCAGCCATCAAATCAAAAACACCAGCCTCCCCGCCTCTGTTCCCACCCTGGCTCTCCTGGGGCTGTAAGCAGCCCCTACTCACACACTGCGCCCCATCTCTCCTCCCGCTCAGTGGCTCATCTCTTCATTCTCCCACTCATTGCTTTTTCTCTCAACTCCTTGCTTCCCAGCAGCATAAAAGCATGTTATACTCTCTCTCTTATTAAAAGCACTTCTTGGCAGGGGCAGTGGCTCACGCCTATAATCCCAGCACTTTGAGAGGCCGAGGTGGGCAGATCACTTAAGATCAGGAGTTTGAGATCAGCCTGGCCAACATGGAGAAACCTTGTCTCTATTAAAAATACAAACATTAGTGGGGAGTGGTGGTGCATGCCTGTAATCCCAGCTACTCGGGAGGCCAAGGCAGGAGAATTGCTTGAACCTGGGAGGTAGAGGTGGCAGTGAGCTGAGATCATGCCACTGCACTCCAGCCTGGATGACAGGGTGAGAATCCATCTCAAAAAAAAAAGCACTTCTTGTATCATGTCTGCCCCGTCTATAACCACGTTTCCCTGCTCCCCTTTATGGCAAAATTTCTCAAGAGTTAGATAGACTTACCATTTCTACTCTGTATTGACTCTGTTTTCTCATTTTCTAGATTCTTCATGCTCTAGCATTTGCGGGCCTTGATCCTGGAGAGACTGCCCCTTCCAGCACTAGAGATAATTCCTAGAGATAGCCAAGGACTCCCCTGCAAGCATGCCTTTAACATACAAACCAACCAATCCAGAGCCCAACCCACAACCATCTCCTTTATCAAATTCTCACACACCAAGCCAATATTCCCCATGTACTAAGTCACCCCAGGGCCAGGTACAGGACAACCAGAGATCTTTCCTATAGCCCAGAAACAGCTGGAATTATTCAGACCATCCAATCCTAGGCATACTCAGTGTCTCTACCTTGACTCGCTCAGGACTGGAGACAGACACTGGTCCCGGGGATGGGAGCCACCCCCAGTCCAGTAGTAGGAAGCTTATTCTTCTGTACACGGTGAAGCTGTCTCCTCTCCCATCACAACTCCCTGCTGGGGTCAGTGTCATCATCCAGGTCCCTCTGATGATGGTGTCTGCCATTGTTCTCTCTTTAAGCAGAGTGTTTCAGCTTTAGTATGGTCATTCTTCATTTGATCTATTTACAATATATTGCTAATCAATATAGATTAGAAACAGGCAAAATTTTTCTTTTGGAATTTCAAGTCAAAATTTATTTATTTATTTTGAGATGGAGTCTTGCTCTGTCACCCAGGCTGGAGTGCAGTGGTGCGATCTCTGCCTCCCGGATTCAAGTGATTCTCCTGCCTCAGCCTCCCGAGTAGCTGGGACTATAGGCATGCACCATCATGCCTGGCTAATTTTTATATTTTTAGTAGAGATGGGGTTTCACCATGTTGCCCAGGCTGGTCTCGAACTCCAGACCTCAAGTGATCCGGCTGCCTTGGCCTCCCAAAGTGCTGGGATTATAGGCTGAGCCACCACACCCAGCATTCACATAGTTCTTTAGGCCTTTCGTATATCACCACATGCTAAACAGCATGGAAGGAGGATGTCCGGCCTTGTGTTGCCGGCTTATATCTGAGACAGATGTTGTGCAAATAACTGTTAGCAATTCAGGTTTGATTTCATTGTTGAAGTGATTTGGGGTCTAAAAGTTTGGCACCATGGGGTATGTGGGAAGTATGTGTTAGGCACATTTCTTTTTTCTTTTTTCTTTTTTTTTTTTTTTGGAGACGGAGTCTCGCTCTGTTGCCCAGGCTGGAGTGTAGTGGTACGATCATGGCTCACCGCAACCTCCGCCTCCCGGGTTCAAGCGATTCTCCTGCCTCAGCCCCCCGAGCAGCTCAGATTACAGGCATGCGCCACCATGCCTGGCTGATTTTTTTTGCATTTTTAGTAGAGATGGGGTTTCACCATGTTGGCCAGGCTGGTCTCGAACTCCTGAGCTCAAGTGATCCGCCCACCTTGGCCTCCCAAAGTGCTGGGACTACAGGCGTGAGTACCACATTTCTATCTCTGCTTTGTGGTGGCTGCTCCATCAGATTAGTTAGGCTTCTTGGAAATAAAAGATTTGGGTGCATGGAATTATATAGAGAGGCTAATGAGGGTAGAAGGACAATGTACAGCATTTTAAAGACTTAAAAAGGAAGAGAAACTGAATTTTAAACTTGAGTTAGCAATATTATAAGCAAATTGGTTTTTTTTTTTAAAGAAACCTACAGTAGATTTTATTTAAAACTGAATATTTAACGGTTTATTGGGTAAGCCCAAAGGCTTGAAATTACACGTCTATGAATTTAGGCCTTGCGTTTTTGACACCTTGGATCCTATTCTCCTTCCTTTGCTATTTTTTAACTTACTGCAACAGATGAGGGGCCCTTAAACCATCTGTTAACCTTTCTTTCTCCTTTTCTTAACCGTGTAGAGTTGCTCAAGGCAAGAAGACCCAGTGCCAGCAAGACTGAAACAAAAAAGCAAAAGAGGTGAGCATGGAAGAGATCATTGGGTTTGACATTTCAAGGCTTAGGCCTATTAATTTTTTATGCCCTGCTACTTGTATATCGTTAATAAAAATCTGACGAAAAACTTTTTAGGATGTATTTGTTGCTTTGGCTTTGATCTTAATGTTTGCAAACTAATACATTAATACATGTGAAGCCTTGAGGAGTTTTTCTAAGAGAATATTTCCATACATTATATTTTCATTTCCATTTTAGGTAGCTGAGCCTCTGTGGGGTTGCGGATGGTAGTGGCATTCGATTTTGGTGGGAAACATATCTCTTTGCCTGCCGTTAAATGTTACTTCTCAGACAAAACGAAACCTTGTCATCAGTCGTTTACCTAAATTCACTTCTGCAAGAGCCCCACACCTCTAAGGTGGTGTTGTCATTTCAAATTCTTCATTCTAAAAAGATATGTGAAACTCCATTCAGTTATTTGCGATAGTAAAACCAGTCCCAGATCATCTAATAGCAGGGATTGCTGTCTAATTATTAAAATTTCACTTGGATTAGGCTACAGAGATCAGCTCAACTGAACATCATTATTTTTTTTACCCCTTTTTAGGTGTCTGTTCCCTAGTAGCAACATCTGTGACTGAGTTGTGACAAACTCAAAAGTTAAGCCAACACACACGTGTCATCTTTTTATTTATGTTACCTCTCTGCTCCCAAATATAAGACGCAGTGATGGCATGAAAAAATGTTCACAAAAACCCTCTAAGCAACAAATGAGATTTGAGGATCTAATGAATACTTGCATTATATTCGAAAATTTACTTTATAAAATAAGTAGACATGAAACTTGAATGATTACTTATTATTTTATGCCTAGTGTTCCACTATTGGAACACCAAGCCTGTGGGAGTTATTTATATCCTACTGCTCAAGGTCGGCGCCAAGGTCTGATTTTTCACTTATGCAAAAATTCAAAAAATTGCAACCTCCGACATAAATGGGTTAAAAATGATCACTAACCCAATTTTGAACAGTTCGTGGGTGAATAGACTATTACAATGACCCTCTCAGTTGCACATTACTTGAAAGTGACTGTGAAACTCATTGAATAATTAAGATTTATGTTGAGTATAATACTACCTTCAATAGTTTTTGAATTTTTATCCTTGTAAGTAATGTTTGAAATGTCTGTCATTTTCTAATTTATGAGTAATTAATTATTCTGGTAAATGTTAAGTACCTTTTTTTACAGGAGAGTGTATGGAAAGAAAAAGTATACTACACAGAAAAGAAAAATTAATTCAGATTAACCATTAAAATAAACACTGATCAGCATGATGATTATTATGAAAATTTCTTTTACTATTGTTCCCCAAAAGATGGATGAAATTCTTATCAATATGGTTATTTTTTTAGATCCACTAGAGGGAGTAATGCTGTACAGATGTGTATTTTTTAATGAAAATAATTTGTTTGTCACTGAGTTTGTAAATAAAATTTTGGTAACAGTATTATCAAAATTCACCAGCCATGGAGTTGAGTGTGGCTTTTTATTTATGACTTTTACTAGATGACAGAGGGGAGCTCTATACTTCCACGCATTTGTCCTATTTCTTTCTCTCTCTTCTAATGTAGTTCCTTAATTTTCTAATTCTGCGTATTGTCCTGAGGCAATATTGATATGCAAATAAGCTTTAGCATTCAAAAACTGAAGCTTTTGAGATTCTGACTTTCATTTCCTAGAGATTCTGTGTTTGGTACAGTAGCTCCACGACAGGGAATAAATGATTACAACTTCGTTTCCATCACAGCTTTTAAGAGCAAGCCTTCTTCTGACTCAGAACCTGCTCCCGGACCTCCCCGTGGTCTCCCTGGACTGGTGCTGTGACTCTGGGGGAACGCCAGGGAAGGAAGAGAGGAAAACCTTGTTATTGATGCTAAATGATACCCTCTCAAACAAGAGAGTTCTTCTCATCTTCTGTTTTCTATGAAGCAAGGATAATAAGAAGCTTCAAATTGGAACATGTTTTATTTTTCAAAACTTAAAGAGCTTAAAGTAATTTATACACACGCTTTTAAAAATTTTAAGAAGTACTGAAAGGCTTGTAGTGAAAAGCTCGTCTTCTGCTCCTCAGAGCGATCACTTTGTAAAATGAAATTTTTATTGAGGTAAAATTTACATATGGTGAAATACGTACACAGACTTTAAGTCTTCAAGCCAAGTGGTTTTGATAAAAATTGGTGCAGTGGTGTAACTACCGCCACGTTCAAGATACACATCATTTCTATCACCCCTGAAAATACCTTCACGCCCCTTGGCCACGCTATACAGGAAAGCAAAAGTAATTCACCATAATGACCATGAAAATGACCACTGAGTAGAAGAATTGTTATGGAAATATCTTTTACTATTGTTTTTAAAAGATGAAATAGTTATAAATATGGTTATATTTTGGATCCACTAGAGGGAGTAATAAAGTCCAATTGATCAATTTTTTATTTTATCTCGTGTTTTTGATATCATTATTCAAGAAACCTAAGATCACTGATTTACTCTTATGCAGTAAATCACAGTATTTCACAGTTTTAGCTCTTACATTATAGTCCATGATCCATTTCAAGTTTAATTTTGTGTATGGTGTGAGGGAAGGGTCCACACATACTTTTACATGTGGCTGTACAATTGTCCCAGCAACATTTGTTGAAAAGATTATTCTTTCCCCCATTGGATTGTTTGGGTACCCTTGTTGAAAAGCAATTGATAATGACTGTAAAGGGTTATTTCTGGACTCTGAATTCTCTTCCTTTGATCTAAATGTCTCTCCTTATGTCAGCACCACACTGTCTTGAGTATAGGAGTTTTGTATTAAGCTTTGAAATCAGGGTGAATAAGTCCTCCAACTTTGTTTTTCATTTCCAGATTGTTTTTGCTATTCTGCGGATTTTGCATTTCTATATGAATTTTAGATCAGTTTGTCAATTTCTACAAAAATATCCAACTGAGGTTTTAATAAGGATTGCATTGAGTCTTAGATCAATTTGTGGAGAATTGTTATCCTAATAATACCAAGTCTTCCAGCCTTTGAAAATGTAATGTCTCTCTCCATTTATTTAGATCTTCTTAATTTCTTTCAACAAAGTTTTGTAGTTTTCAGAGTGTAAGCTTTGCACTTCTTTTGTTAAATTTGTCCCTAAATATTTTATTCTTTTTGATTCCATATTGTGAATGGAACTGCTTTCTTAATTTCATTTTAGATTGCCATTGTTAATGTATAGACATACAATTGATTTCTCTATGTTGATTTATCCTGCCGCCTTGCTGAATTCATTTATTAGTCATTTTTTAAAAATAGATTTTTTAAAGGATTTTCTGTATATGAGATTATGTTGTCTGAAAATAAAGATAGTTCTATTTCAGACTTTCGAGTCTGGGTGTCTTGTGTTTCTTTTGCTTGCCTAACTTCCCTGGCCAGAACCTCCAGTACAACATTGAAGAGAAGTTATAAAAGTAGGCATCTTTGTCTTGTTGGCAATCTTTTGCTTAGCAGAGGTTTAAAATTTTGATGAAGTTCAACTTCGAATTTTTTTTCTCTTACAGTTAGTGTTTTTTGTGTTCCAAGAAATCTTTGCCTACTTCAAGATTATGAAAAATTTTTATATGTTATGTGATTTATCTTATAAGTTTAGGTCTATGATACATTTCAAATTAATTTTTGCATATGTGTGAGGAACTAAGTGAGGTTCTCTTTAAAAATCCATAACCGGCTGGGTGCAGTGGCTCATGCCTGTAATCCCAGCACTTTGGGAGGCTGAGGTTGGTGGATCACCTGAGGTCAGGTGTTGGAGACCAGCCTGGCCAACATGATGAAACCCCATCTCTACTAAAAAATACAAAAGTTAGCCAGGCGTGGCGGGCACCTGTAGTCCCAGCTACTCGGGAAGCTGAGGCAGGGAGAATTGCTTGAACCCGGGAGGTGGAGGTTGCAGTGAGCCGAAATTGAGCCCCTGTACTCTAGCCTGAGCCACAGAGCAAGAGTCTGTCTTAAAAAAAAAAAAAAAAAACCATAACCATATTTATATATAAAAAGACATGTAGATATAGAAATCCAGTTGTTTCATATCATTTATTGAAAAGATTATTCTTTACTTCATTGAATAACATTTGCATCTTTATTGAAAAATGAACTTATACTTACCAGGGCTACAAATATATAAAAGTTATGCTGGCCTCATAAAGTGAGTTTGAAAGCATTCTTTCCTTCTCCATTTTCTGAAAAGGTTTCTATAAAATTGGTATTATTTTTTCCTTTAAAGTTATTGATAAAATTTACCAGTGAAATAACATGGGCCTGGAGTTGTTTTGTGGGAAGATTTTTGATTATGAGCTCAATTTCCTTTATAGATAGAAGTCAGTTCAGATTTTCCATTTCTTCTTAAATGTCCTTTGGTAAATTGTGTTTTTCAAGAAATTTAACCACTACTTAATTGTCCTTTTACTTAATTGGACTGGAGCCATCTTCCCATCTCAGCCTCCGAAGTAGCTGGGACTACAGGCATGGGCCACCATGACAAGCTAATTTAACTTTTTTTTTTTTTTTTAATAAGAAATGATGTCTCACTATATTGCCCAGGCTGGTCTTAAACTCCTGGGCTCAAGCAATCCTCCTACCTCAGCCTCCGGAAGTGCTGGGATTACAGGCATGTGCCACCATACCTGACCTTTCTCTTTCATTTCTGATGTTGGTAATTTGTGTCTTCTCTCTTTTTTTCTTGATTAGTCCTACTTATTTTTATCAATTTATTAATCACTTCAGGGAACTACATTTTGGATTTGTTATTTTTTTCTTTTTGTCTGTTTTGTATTTGTTTTTCTTTAACTGGCTTCTTAAAATATTAACTTT
The DNA here is from genome assembly GCF_028858775.2 of Pan troglodytes. Taxonomy (NCBI): domain Eukaryota; kingdom Metazoa; phylum Chordata; class Mammalia; order Primates; family Hominidae; genus Pan; species Pan troglodytes. The sequence continues at coordinate 37,100,832 of NC_072418.2, read as the reverse complement.
AAATGTTGATTTTAATTCATTCTTTCCTAACATAGACATTTACATTGTAAATTGCTCTCTAAGCACAGCTTTAACTATGTTTTCTAACTTTGTGTGTTGTTTGAATTATCACTCACTTTTAAATACTTTATAATTTCCATTGTGTTTATTCTTTGAGCTGTAGTTTGTTTGGAAGTACCCTGTTTAAACATTTGGAGATTTCCTAGATATCTTACAATTATTGACGTAACTGTAAGACGTAATTGTATATTGTGTGGTAAGACCATCCTCTCTTTTGACATTCATTGAGACTTATTTTAAGGCCCAGCATATGGTCCTATCTTGGTGAATGTTGCACATGCATTTGAAAACAGTGTACATTCTGAATTTGGTAAGAATGGTGGTCAGTAAATGTTAATTAGATAAAATTATTTGATAGTATTCTTTAGATTTTCAGTTTATGTGTTCTATCAGTTACTGAGAGAAGGGTGTTAATATAGCCAACTGTGATTGTGAGAGGCTGTTGACTTTACCCTTTACTTCTTTTCTCAAAAATTTTTTTAGTTTTCAATTTTTGTGGGTTTATGGTAGGTGTATATATTTATGGGGTACATGAGATGTTTTGATACAGGCAAGCACTGCGTAATAATCATATCATGGAGAATGAGTGATATGGTTTGGCTGTGTCACCACCCAAATCTCATCTTGAATTGTAGCTCCCATAATTCCCATGTGTTGTGGGAGGCACCTGGTGGGAGATAATTGAATCATGGGGGTGGTTTCCTCATGGGGAGGGGTAGTGAATAAGTCTCACAAGATCTGATGGTTTCATAAGGGGAAACCCCTTTTGCTTGGCTCTCATTCTCTCTTGCCTGCTGCCATGTAAGATGTGCCTTTCACCTTCCACCATGATTGTGAGGCCTCCCCAGCCACATGGAACTCTTAGTCCATCAAATCTCTTTTTCTTTACAAATTACCCAGTCTTGGGTATGTCTTTATCAGCTGTGTAAAAATGGACTCATACAATGAGGTATCCATCTTCTCAGCATTTATTTTTTGTGTTACAAACAATCCAGTTACACTCTTTTGGTTATTTTAAAATGTACAAACAAGTTATTATTGACTATAGTCATCCTGTTGTGCTAACAAATCATAGGTCTTATTCCTTCTTTCTATTTCTTTTTTTATACCTACTAACCATCCCCACTTCCTTCCTACTCTGCCCCACTACGTTCCCAGCCTCTGGTAACCAACCTTTTACATTGTGTCCATGAGTTCAATTGTTTTGATTTTTAGCTTCCACAGATAAATGAAAATATGTGATGTTTGTCTTTATGTTACTGGTGGAAGGTATCTGAATCACACAGCACCAAAATATGTTACCGGTGGTGAATCCATATCCGTGCAGTTCTGCAGCAACCTCAGTTCTTGCCTCCTCAGAAGAAAGAATTTGAGGAGCATAAGGCAGAAGGAGAGACCAAGGCAAATTTTGGAGCAGGAGTGAAAGTTTATTAAAAGCTTTCAAACAGGAATGAAAGGAAGAGAAGTACTTGGCTACTTGGAAGAGGGCCAAGTGGGCAACTTGAAAGGCAAGTGTGCAGCTCAACCTTTTGACTTTATACATTGGCATTCCTCTAGAGTCTTATGTTACTTCTCCCCACTCGCCCAACTCCTGAGATCTTATCGGGAAGCTGCTGATCATCTTTCAGGTGTTTTTTTTTTTTTTTAATCTATTAGGAGACTGCCTGTCCCTGGCACTGTCTGTGACCAATTATTAGTTTAGAGAGACCAGTTAACAACCACCTGACCATCACCCGATAGTTGCTTGACACTCCTGGTGTGTGTGTGTTTTGTGGGGAGGCCCCTCCTTCCCTGCTAATACCAGACTAGCTACCCAATATAACATTTCTGTGCCTGGCTTATTTCACTTAACATAATGATCTCTAGTATCATTCATGTCGTTGCAAATGACAGGATCTCACTCTTTTTTATGACTGAATAGTACTCCATCGTATATATCCACATTTTCTTTATCTATTCTTCTGTTGATGAACACTTAAAATATCCCAAATCTTGGCTACTGTGAACAGTGCTGCAACAACCATGGGAGTGCAAATATCTCTTCGATACATTGATTTCCCTTTTACTTCTGATAGGTTTTACTTCATCTGTTTTGAAGTTCTGTTATTAGGTACACACATATTTAGTACAATTATACTATCTTAATGAATTACTCTTTTATCATTATGAAATATGCCACTTTGTCTCTAGTAATGCTTATTGTCTTGAAGTCTACTTTTTTGATGTTAAAATAGGCATGGCAGCCTTTTAATGTTTACTGTGTACATGGTATGTATTTTTCCACACTTTTAGCCACACTTTATTTTTATATTTAAAGTTCATCTTATATAGGTAGCTTTAATTGGATACTGCTTTTGTATACAATCTGACATTCTTTGCCTTTTAATTGAAATAAATATATCATTTACATTTAATGCAATTACTGGGGTAGTTGAGTGTAAGTCTAGCATCTTGTTATTTGTTTTGTTTTCTTCCTCTGTCTTTGATCATATTAGTCTTCCTTCTTTTAGATTAATTGAATGTTTTCTGAATTGAATTTTATTTCCTTTACTGTTTTTTTTAGCTACAGTTTTTAAAGCTGTTTTTATTTTTTAATAGTTACTCTAAAACTAGCAACGTGCATTCTTGTCAAAGCCTGTTTAGATTTATATTGTATCATTTCTCACTGAAAATTTCACAGCTACCACCTCTCATTTCATACCTTACCATTCCCACTTTAGAGTTCATATCTCACACTTCACAAATACAGTAACATTACAATAGATTCATTTTATTTATCTAGTCTCTTATGCCATCTTTTATGCTCTTGTCATGTCCTTTATTTCCACATACTATGTAAGCCCCACCTTACAGTGCTATTATTTGGCTTTAAATAATCATTTTTAAAAGCAAGTTATGGGAGGAAAAAAGCCTGGGTATGTTTACCTAGTTGTTTACCATTTTTAGCGCTCTTTATTCCTGTAGATTCAAGTTCCCATCTGGTATCATTTTCCTTTAGCCTGAAGAACTTCCTTTAGCATTTCTTGTAGTACAAGTCTAGTGGTGACAAATTCTTTTAGCTTGTGTTTATCTGAAAATATCTTTACTCAATCTCATTTTGGGGATGGAATAAAGATATTTTCAGATGACTTTATTCCATCTCTATTGCACTGAATATAGAACTCAGTGTTGACATTTTTCTTCAACACTTTGGAGATGTTATTCCATTGTCAATTGGACTTCATTATTTCTTATGAGGCACCAGTGATTATTCTTATCTTTGTACCCTGTGTGTAATATGTCTTTTTTCCCCCTCTGGCTGCTTTCAACATTTTCTTTTTATATTTAGCTTGGGTGGTTTGGTTATGATGTGACTAAGTGTGATTTTCTTTGTATCTGCTCTTTTTGGTACATACTGAGCTTCTTGAATGTATAAGCTTTGCTTGTGTGTTTGTTTTTTGTTTTACCAAATTTGAGAGATTTGGGGCATTATTTTTTCAAATTTTCTTTGCTCCTTGCCCTTTCCTTCTTGGACTTGAATTGCACATGTTGTCAGACCACTTGATATTCTCTCAGAATTCATTGAGACTTTAGTGTTTTTTCTTCTTTCAACTTTTTATTTCTGTTTTTCATACTGGGTAATTTCTGTTGATCCATCTTAAACTATACTTACTCTCACTTCTGCAGTATCTAATTTATTGTTAAAATTATTCAGTAAATTTTTTATTTCAGTTACTATACTTTTCAGTTCTAAAATTTCTGTAGTTTGCATTTCTCTGCTGAAATTTCCTTTAATTCTTTGAATATTTAACATCTTCGCTTTAACATCTTTGTCTACCAATTTTAACAAGATTATCTATTTTTATTGAGTAAGGTTTTTCCTCTGACTATTGGCCACATTTTCCTGTTTTTGTATGTCTTTTTTTTTTTAATTGTATACTGGATATTTTGCATGACACACTGTAGAAACTCTAGATTCTTTTATACTTCTCTGAAGTTTGTTTCTTTTTGTTCTATCAAGCAGTCTAATTAGTGGCCTGTCACCATGAACTTGAGGATTCTTAATTTCAGACTTCGTTAGATAAGTGTGTTTCAGTTTTCCTCTTAGTCTCAGGGTAACCCCTCAGTCTTGGGGCATATTCTACCTTCTAAATCACAGCCCTTCTGTGGTTTTGATGGAAAGCCTGAGTGTTTGCTAAGTCCCTCTAACTTGGTAGGATTCCACATCCAAACTGTTTCTCCTGTAGTGGGTGACAGTTGAAATCTCTGCTCAAGCTTTTCAGTCTCCCAGCTGTTGCCTTTCAGCAGGCTTCCTAGAGTTTCCCTGAATGTGCACAGTTCAGCTAAGGATTTGAGAGGAGTTTATATGCAAATTTAAGGACTCTTTATTTGGATTCTTTTTTTTTCCCTGGGTTTTCTCCCCCTCAATTTTCAGCCTCTCTTGCTGCTCAGGCTTTCTGTTTCATTTTTAGCTTCTCTACCTCTTGCAGACTAGAGAGTGCCTTCAGGGAAAATTTAAGGACATTGATCTTACTTATTGCAGTTCCCATTTTTATATGTGCTTTGGGTCACTTTCTAATGCCTTCAGATAGTCTTTACATTTTGTCCAGAGTCTATAATTATTATCTACAGAAGTATTAGTTTGATAAAATGTAGTCTTTCATTATTGAAACCACCATATCACAGCCACTGTGTTTAACTATTTCTAGTATAAGGTTGTTAAGCTCATTGCCATACTCTAAATAATACTCTTATGCTTATACTTCTGGATGTCTCAACTTAAAAACTATCTAGTAGCTTTTTGCTATGTTGAATTGAAATTTGGATGAAATTTAACTCAATCTATGTCTTTCACCTTCTCTGGCTCACTCATACCAATATGATTACATTATTATGTTTGAATATTTTAATTGCTACCTTTATAAGGTTATTAATAAGGTTAAGTAACCTTATTAAACCTTTACTTTTTATTTTATCAATAGTATCTTGATTGTCCACATAATAAATTGAGAATATTATCAGTCCTAACCTTCTTTTTCCTTCTGCATTTTTTGCCTTCCCATCCCCCAACTTCTGTGAGCTGTGCCTTTATTTTATTTTATTTTATCTTATTTTTTGAGACAGAATCTCACTCTGTTGCCCAGGCTTGAGTGCAGTGGCATGATCTTGGCTCACTGCAACCTCTGCTTCCCGAGTTCAAGTGATTCTTGTGCCTCAGCCTCCCGAGTAGCTGGAACTATGGGTGTGCACCTCCATGCCTGGCTAATTTTTGTACTTTTAGTAGAGACGGGGTTTCACCATGTTGCCCAGGCTGGTCTTGAACTCCTGCCCTCAGGTGATCTGCCCACCTTGGCCTCCAAAGTGCTGGGATTACATGTGTGAGCCACCGTGCCTGGCCTATGCTTTTACCTTTACATTGCCAAGTGTAATGGTGTTTACTTTCTGTCACACAAACCCAAATATGCCTTAAGTGACTTGCCTACAACTTTATTCAACATTTATTAATTCAACAAATATTTATTCAGTTCCTACCTTGAGCAAGTCCCTGCCCCTGGTGGTGAGGAAACCACAATAAACATAAGAGTAGAAAATCTCTGTCCTCATGGAACCTACTTTCTAATGTGGGAGACAAAAAACAAGATGAAGAAGCAAAATATGTAGTATACTGGCTGTGCTTAGAAACACGTTAAGCTATAAGGGGTATAGGGAATGTGTGTGTGTGTCACAATTTAGATAGAATAGTCAGAAAAGCTCTCTCTAAAAGGTGATATTTGAGGAAAACCCTGAAGGAGGTAAGGGAATAAGCTATGAAAATATCTGGGGAGAGTTCCAGGCAGCAAGTAAATGCCCTGGCCTCACTCTTTTCTCTCTCTAAACATCTGCTGGGGCTCCCCATTGGCTGAATCCAACCAGAAGGCACACAGCAAGGAAGCTGGTTAATATGTCTGTCTATATGGTCAGCCTCCTGGAACAGGGATAATGGTGGGAAGGGATGAAGAGAAGATGGGAGGAGCAGCAAATGGAAGATAGGTGGCATACCCTTCCTCCTGACATCCCAGGGAAATGATGGTAAAAGAATAGAAAAGATTCACTCTCACACTTTGATAACAGGAGAGGGATCACAGGTGGGCCACTGAAGTACATGTATGTTATGAACAGTATTGTTTGCTCCAGAGCCAAGAAGAATCGATGACTACATTCTTCCCAGCTATCTTAATATTCCCACTTCTGTGCTACTCACAGAAGAATGCCCAAAAGAATTTGTTCTTACACCTGATTAATTGCTCACATTCATGACATGTTTTCTACATTATGTTTAGATGACACCTTTCTTGTATAATTTCCCCCATCCCCTTTGCTGGTCACCCTTCTTTGCTCTTGATGAGGGAAGAAACGTGTTTTTTTCATTGTATCACTAATAACTTCCAGGTTTTTTTTCCTATTACCAATAAATTCCATATAATTTATTGTATTCTAACTCCACTGACTTCTGCTCAAATCTGTCCTGATTTCATAATATTTTGTTATGACTTTATTACGCATCTATTAGATTTTCCTAGAGACTCTAGCTGTCTTTTTTTTTTTTTTTTGCCTTGCATTCTATGCATTTTTCACATTCTTGACTGTTACAAAGCCTAGTCATAGGCTCCCATGGAATTCACTCACTTTTTCCCTTGGACATCTCCCATCTGAAGCCTGTTGTTTTGCTGCTCCAGGCAGGGATGGTGGCTCCTCTGGCTGCCATACAACTGACATTTGGATTCCTCCCTGCTCTCCAAGTTCCTTGTCTTCTTCCATGTCAGCTAGACCTTTGTGAGGCAAGACTAAATCCTTAAGTAACTTCCCCAGAAGAGGTATGTGGGAGAGAAACTTTCCGAGTATTGGCATGTCTGAAAACTACCTTTATTTTTTCCTTGAACTTGGTGGATAATTTGGCTGGGTATAGAATTCTAGGTATAAAATAAATTCCTTCAGAAATCTGAAGGTCGCACCGCATTGTCCTCTAGCATCTAGTATTGCTCACAGGAAAAGTAACCTGACTCTGATTCTTTTATTTTGCGTAGCTAACTTTTTCTTTCAGGAGACTTTTCTTGGTATTCTGAAATTTCACAATGGTGAATTCAGGTTGGGCCTTCTACATTCAGCTTGCCCCCCTTTGATGAGAGCCCCTGTTACCTTGAAGATTGATGTTATGCTCATCTGCCAAGGGCAGAATTATTACCTGGCTGCTGGCCTTTTTAGCATTTGGAATTGAGGAGGCATACGGCAGGGTTGATTATTCAGAATACAGACCCTTTAATTATTTCCCCTATTTCCAGCCCCACTGCTCACTTTTTGGTTGTCAAGCTTGATACTTCTGAAACTAGAACTTCTCATGGGCAGTTTCCTACTCTCAGACACAGACCACCCGACCTGTGTTCAAGCTGTGGCTTTCTCTGCCTTCCCTCTCCAGCTAATTCACATCTGTCTATACCTTTCAACTAAATCTTTGGGGGAACTCAGTGACCCACCAGTGATCCCTCTCCTGTTCTCATAGTGTGAGAGTGAATCTTTTCTGTTCTTTTACCATCATTTCCCCTGGGTGTCAGGAGGAAGGGTATGCCAGGTGTCTTCCATTTGCCAGTCCTCCCATCTCATCTTCATCCTTTCCCACCGTTATCTTTGTTTGAAGAGGCTGACCATACAGACACATTAACCAGCTTCCTTCCCTTTGCCTTCTGGTTGGATTCAGCCAATGGGGAGTCCCAGCAGAAGGTCAGAAAGAGGAAAAAGTGAGGCCAGGGCATTTATGCCTTCAACAACCTCCCTGTGAGGTTGTCTCAGGCTGGCTGAGTCCCTTACTAAGGGCCACAGCTTTTTCATGGTGGCCTTTTGACACAGCCTTCTGGCTTGAGATGGCAGGAGCCTCACCTTTCCAGGCCAGTCATGGCAAATGACCCCTGCTTTTTCTGGCCCCGGGGTACTGCCCATGCTTTGTGTTTCTCCATAACCTGCCCACATCTTTGTAAGTAATCCCTTTATTAAACTCTCCTTGAGCGATTCAATTTGAGTATCTTTCTATTTCCTGTTGGGTCTCTGGCTAAGGCAAAGAGAACATAAATCATAACTGCCTGGTCCACTATATTGGGCCCAGGAATCTTAGGTAGTTCTTAAAGCACATGGTTTTTTTTCATGTAGACTGTTTGTGTCTTTTGCAGCTCATGTGAAACTTTTAGGTCCTAATCCTCTATTGCCACTCTGCTTCACCGTTATTTAGGGGATCTTGGAGTTTCCCTACAATTTCACAATATTTGTGAGCTTAGAGGCCTTTAGAGAGCAAGGTTCCCAATATGAGATGCTGTAGTTAGCCCTGAGTTAGACCTGAATTATCCAGGCATACTCGTACTGTGAGCAGCAGCAAATCCATACAGGTCTGTAGCAACTTGATTCTTGCCTCCTTGAAGGAAAGAATTCATTTGAGGGGCATAAGGCAGAGTGAGAGACTCAGCAATTAAAAGACACAGGCATTCTGCCAAAGAGACATGTGCTCATATGTTCATCCCTGTGCTATTCACAATAACAAAGACATGAATCAATGCAGGTGCCCATCAATGGTGGATTGGATAAAGAAAATATGGCATCCATACACCATGGAATCCCATGCAGCCCGGAAAAAGGACAAAATTATGTCCTTTGCAGCAACATGGATGCACCTGGAGGCCATTATCCTAAGTGAATTAATGCAGAACAGAAAACCAAATACCATATGCACTCACTTGTAAGTGGGAGCTAAACATGGGACGTAAACATGGGAATGATAGACACTGGGGACCACTAGAGCATCGGATGAAAAACTACCTATCGGGTACTATATTTACTACTTGGGTGATGGGATCTGTACCCTAAACCTCAGCATCACACAATATAGCCAAGTGACAAACTGTATCCAAAATAAAGGTTGACATTTTTTAAAAAAGAAACCATTGTTAATGCAACAACTTGGAACTTGGGTGGATGTCAAGGGAACTATGGTAAATGTAAAGATCCAATCTCCGAAGGTTACATATGGTATCATTCTATTCGTATAACATTCTTGAAATAACAAAACAGCTTAGTGGTTATCAAGGGTTAGGATGTGGCTCTAAAGGGGTGGCATGAGATAAACTTGTTAATGAAAGAGTTTTGGTTCTCGATAGTGGCGATAGTTAAAAGCTACACATTTGATAAAGTTGCAAATCCTTTCCCCTTCTTGCTCATGATTTTAATTTTTCTCCCTACCGCATTACAAATTCCTTGTTATATTCCTATTTGTAGCTCCTATACCTGGCAAGTAGCAAGGGCTCAATAAATGTTTATGACATTCAACCCACTTCCTTGTCTGGAATGTTTGGTCTAACCAGGTCTCTCCTATGTTTAAGCTGCCATTTTGTCTTTGTGAGCAGAGTGAGGGAAAGTCTTTCTCCCTCTTTGGGTTCTGCACTTAAAAAAGGAGAAAAAGGAAAACTTGGGAGGGTGGGGGTCTTCCTCAGTGGGAGTGTGGGCCTGTCAGTTGTGTTGTGTGGTCCCCACTTCCTCCTGGGGAGGGTTTCTCCAGGACTCTAAACTCTGAGTCTGCCTCCTCACACACATTCACATGCATTTCTCTCTCTCTCTCTGGAGACGGAGTCTGGCTTTGTCACCCAGGCTGGAGTGCAGTGGCATGATCTCGGCTCACTGCAACCTCCACCTTTTGGGTTCAAGTGATCTTCTCACCTCAGCTTCCCGAGTAGCTGGGATTACAGGTGCCTGCCACCATGCCCGGCTAATCTTTTGTATTTTTCATAGAGGTGGAGTTTCGCCATGTTCCCCAGGCTGGACTTGAACTCCTGAGCTCGGGCAATCTACCCGCCTCAGCTTCCCAAAGTGCTGGTATTACAGGCATGAGCCACTCTCAATCTCTTTTGAACTGTTAAAGGGCAAATCTGCTAACTTGAGAAATGAGGATAATCCTGAAGTTCTGAATTCAATGAAATATAGACAATGGCTTTTTCAGTAACTTTTTCAGATAATAAAATCATATAAAAATAGAATAATGCATGATGGAAAGTTGGAAAAACAGATGTGCCTGCTCATCTGCATGCTCTGTGTTTTCTGCATACCCCACATCTTCGTTTGGATGTCTAATAGGTGCTGGCCTGAATCACCCTAAGACTTGCCCATCTCAGGACTGGACGCCTCTATTCTTCCAGTAGCTGTGTCATCCTGGAACCCATGGTTTCTCTCTCACCCCCATATCTATGTAATTCATCAGCAAGCTGTCTTTTCTGTCTTCCAAACTCATTTGGAATCAAAGCACATTGTGTAGAGATCTGTTACTCTCCTGTTCCAAACTATGGTCAACTCTCACCTGGATCCCCACAGACCCCAGAGTGGGTCTCGCCTTTATGTCCTAGACCCTCTGCAGTCTACTCTCTGAAAACAGCCAGGGATGTCTGTTTCTGGCCTAAGGGAGATAAAGAGGCCCGATTTACCCTTCTGCCATGAATAACTAGAAAACCAGTCAAAATATATGAAACATTTATGTACTTATACTAAATTCATACATACACTTGGACCTGATTCTAGGTTTTCTAATCTGTTACACTGGCCTCTCTCCGTAAAATAATTTAATTATTGAAACTTTATAAGTCATGTCTATATCTGTTATGGTGACTCTCACCCCATTTTGCATAATTTTCACGCCTGAGTCAGGTGTTTCTTTTCCAGGCGAATTCCATAAGGATTTAATTGGAATTGCTTTATATTTACAGATTTATCTGAGGATTAATGGATTTCTTCCCATATTATGTCTACTTATTCAAGAATATAGAAAATACTATACCAACTCGGTTACTATAGCTATACAGAAGTTGTGACTAGGATTATCTTGCCTTCATGTTTTTTTTTTTTTTTTTCTTTTTGAGACTGAGTCTCGCTCTGTCTCCCAGGCTGCAGTGTAGTGGTGCCATCTCTGCTCACTGCAACCTCTGCCTCCCAGGTTCCAGTGATTCTCCCATGTTCCAGCGATTCTCCTGCCTCAGCCTCCTGAGTAGCTGAGATTACAGGTGTGCACCACCACACCTGGCTAATTTTTTTGTATTTTTAGTAGAGACGAGGTTTCACCATGTTAGCCAGGCTGGTCTCAAACTTCTGACCTCAAGTGATCCACCCACCTTGGCCTCCCAAAGTGCTGGGATTACAGGCGTGAGCCATCACTTTTTATGTATTTATTTTGTAACTGATTACCTTGCAAAATTTTGTTATCAGTTCTTTTTTTTTTTTTTTTGAAATGAAGTCTCGCTCTGTTGCCCAGGCTGGAGTACAGTGGCACGACCTTGGCTCACTGCAACCTCTGCCTCCCAGGTTCAAGCAATTCTGCTGCCTCAGCCTCCTGAGTAGCTGGGATTACAGGTGCCCCCCACCATGCCTGGCTAATTTTTGTATTTTTAGTAGAGACAGGGTTTCACCATATTGGCCAGGCTGGTCTTGAACTCCTGACCTCAAGTGATCTGCCTGCCTTGATCTCCTACAGTGCTAGGATTACAGGCATGAGCCACCGCACCTGGCCTTTGTTATCAGTTCTAACAGTTTTTTTAGTGGATTCTGATTGCTCTTGAGACTTCTTCTTTGACCCACTGATCATTTAGGAGTTTGTTGTTTAGTTTCCAAATGTTTGAAGATTTTCCTATTATCTTTCTGCTGTTAATTTCTAGTTTGATCCCATCGTGGTCAGAAACTATACTCTGTAAGATTTCAGTTCTTTTAAATTTGTTCAAGTTTGTTCTGTGGTCCAAGATATGGTCTATCTTGGAATATGTTCCACGGATACTTGAAGAGAATGTGTATTCTGCTGTTGTTGGGTGTTCTGTAAATGTTGGCTGGGTTCTGTTGGTTGGTTGTATTTTTCAGTTCTCCCATATCCTTGCTGATTTTCTGTCTCGTTTTTCTATCAATTGTTGAGAGGGAAGTGCTGAAGTCTCCAACTATAATTGGGAATTTTTGTATCTCTCCTTTCAGTTCTATAAATTCTTGCTTCACATATTTTGCAGCTCTTTTGTGTGGTGCATACACAATCATGATTGCTATGTCCTTTTGGTGCATTGATGCTTTTATCAACAGAGAGGTAATGTACCTCTCTGTCTCTGGTTATTTTCTTTGCTCTGAAGTCTACTTTTTCTGATATGATTATACCCATTCCTTTTTTCTTTTAAGTAATGTTTGCATGGTATATACCTTTTTAGGTCCTTTTACTTTCAACCTACCTAAATTATTATACTTGAAGTAAGTTTCTAGTAGACAGCATATAGTTGGGCCATATTTTTCAACCCATTCTGCTGATCTCTTTCTTTTCATTGGCATGTTTAGGCCACTTACATTAATTGTAATTATTGACATATTAGAACTTAAGTCTGCTATTTTAATTTCTGTTTGTTCCTTCTGTTTTTTCTTTCTCTCTTTTTTTCCCCCTGTATTCCTGTGGATTTTTTTTGAATTTCATTTTGATTCATCTATAGTTTTTTTTCAGGATGTCTCTTTGTGTAGCTTTCTTAGTGGTTGCTTGAGGTATTACATTATATAGATATAACTTATTATATAGACATTATATAGACAGAACTACTGGTGTTGACATTTTAACAGTTCAAGTGAAGCATAGAAACCTTACCTCCTTTTATGCCCCTGTGCCCTCCCCTATTTGTAATTGTCTTAAATATTCCTGTACACACATTTAAAACTAGTGGGGAACTGGAACTCTCATCTCAATTATAACATTAGAAAATGTTGTAATTTCTTATTTGACCATCAAACAGAATTTAGAAAACTCAAGAGGTGAGGGAAATGTACTGTATTGATCCAAATTTTCACTCTTTCCTTTTTTCTTTATTCCTTCTTGATATTCCAAGACTCATTATTTTATCATATCATTTCTACTTGGAGAATTTTCTTTAGCCACTCTTTTATATTAGCCTGCTAGCAAAACATCCTCTGAGCTTTTCCTCATCTGAAAATGTCCAGATTTCCCCTTCATTCCTAAAGGATATTTTCACTAGATATAGAATTCTGAGTTGACAGTCCTTGTCTTTCAGCACTTGAAATTTGTAATGTTATTTTCTTTTGACCTCCATTGTTTCTGAGGAGAAATCTGCAGTCATTCAAATTGTTCTTCCCCTATAGGTAAGTTGTCCTTTCTCACTGCTTTGAAGATACATTCTTTGCATTTTGCTTTCAGAAGTTTGACTATTATGTATCTTGGTGTGGATTTCTTTGAGTTTATTCTGTTTGGTGTTCGCTCAGCTTCTTGAATTTATAGGCATATACCATTTGCCAAATTTGGAATTTTGGGCCATTATTTATTTGAATACTTTTTAGTCTCACCCTCTTTCTCCCCTCCTTTCGAGAGTCTGATGACATGAATGTTATATCTTTGTTAGGGTCCCAAAAGTCCCTAAGTCTCTGGTCTTTTTTCTTTTTTTCTTCTTTTGGTCTGTTTTCTCTCCATTGTTTAGAGTGGGTGATTTGTGTTGTTCTAACTTCAAGTTTACTGATTCCTTCCTGTATCCCTCTTCCTCTGTCCCGTTCATGTTGAGACCATCCATTGAATTTTTTAAATTTCAATTATTGTATTTTTCAGTTCTAAAATTTCCATTTGCTGCTTCTTTATATCTTCTATTTATTTGTTGAGATTTTCTATTTTCTCATTTATTTCAAACTTGTTCATAATTGCCTGTTGAAACATTTTATGATGGCTGCTTTAAAAGGTTTGTCAAATAATTTTAACATCTGTCCTCTCAGTGTTGGCATCTACGTATTGTCTTTTTACCATTAAGTTGAGATTTTCCTGGTTCTTGATAAGAGTGATTTTTGATTGAGACCTGCACATTTTGGGTATTATGTTATGAGAATCTGGGTCTTATTTAAACCTTCTATTTTAGACAGTCCCTTTTGACAATACTCCAGCAGGAGAAAGGGGATGCTGCCTCATTACTACCAAAAGGTGGTCAAAGTGCAGGTTTCTATGTGACCTCTGTTGACATCCAAGGATAGAGAGACTCCTCATTACTTTTGGTTGGAGATGAGAGTTCAAGTTTCCCACGAGCTGGGAAGGGATAAAGGTGTCTCATTACTGCTCTCCATGTGACCTCTTCTGACACCATGGGGGAAAGGTTGAGGTGGCCTCATTACTGCTGGGCAGTCGTGAAAGTCTTGACTCTTCTTTAGGTCTTGTCTGATACCACTCCAGTGGGGAGAGTAAGAAGTGCCTCATTACTGCCAGATGGGGATGAAAATATCAGCTCCCTACTCGTTCTTCTTTGACATCACCCTGGCAGGTGGTTTGGGGCACCCCATTACAGCCTGGTGGTGGTGGAGGTCTAGGCTCTTCTTCACCCTTTGCTGGTCAGGCAGGGTGAGGCTTTTTCTGTGGTATGTGGCTGGAGTAAAGCGGCTTTTGTCTAAAAGTTTTCTGTCTTGCTAGCCTGTCTCTTTCCTGGTCCTTTGGCTAGAAAAAGCAGATGTCTTGTTGGAACATTTTTGTTTTTTATCTGTGCATTTTGGTGTTTCTGGATTGTGAGTTCTTTAGCTACATGTCTAGGATATGTAAGGTAAAACAAAATCCAAAGAACACATTACTATATTGTTCCTTGGGTCCTGAGGTCCCTAGAGAGTCTATTTTTTCTCTCTCCACCTTTCGGGGTTTTCTTCTGTTCATTTTATATATAATGTCAAGGGTTTTAAGTTGTACTTAGCTGAAGAAGTAAGGAAAAGTACATCTACTCCATCCTTCTGAAACTTTACATAGCATTTTATTTCAAATCTTTTCCTTGCTTAGTATACTAAATGGTATTTCTGGGACAGCATTAAATAACAGGAATAATGACTATTCTTTTCTCTTTCCCTATTCACTGAGAATGCCTCTAATGTTATCCTATGAAATATGATGCTCAGCTTTGGACATTAGTTTGAGACATTAAATTCAGTCACATTAAATTCAGTTGAATAAATATTGAGTAGTACCACCATGTATAAGTCACTGCTCTGAAGCTGAAATATAGCTAGCAGGAATTGAGGTCATAATAGTTTTCTCTTATATTGAAAGTTATCTTTCTTTTTTACTACAAGATCCATTTTTTTTTTTTGAGACAAGATCTCACTCTGTCACCCAGGCTGTAGTGCAATGGCGTGATCTTGGCTTACTGCAACCTCTGCCTCCTAGGTTCAAGCAATTCTCATGCCTCAGCCTCCCAAATAGCTGGGATTACAGGTGCACACCACCACATCTGGCTAATTTTTGTATTTTTAGTAAAGACAAGGTTTCATCATGTTGGCCAGGCTGGTCTTGAACTCCTGGCCTCAGGTGAGCTCCGTGCCTCAGCCTCCTAAAGTGCTGGGATTACAGGCATGAGCCACCGCCTGGCCTGCAAGATCCATTTCTATATTAACACTGCCTCTCCCGTTCTTTCATCCTGCTGACCCACTCTGGACTAGGAGAGGGGTAAGGGGAAGGGAGGAAGGAACATGTGGATCGAAGATAGGCAAGGAGAATGTGAGGTATATTAAGTTATAGTAAGTCCTGTGGCCTGTCTTAGTTAAGAATCTTAGTCTCTTGGTGGCAAGTAACATAGACTAGTTAAAGCTAGCATAAGTAAATGGGGGAACTACATCCATTGTACAGTTGTGAGGTCATCTAAGAGAGTCCAGAGATGACCATGCAGCTGCAGAAAGGACTGGAGCCAGGATCCACCAGGACCCTTCATACCTATGTTCTTTCCCTCTCTCTAGGTCCTTAGCCTCTACTTCCCCTGGGGAGTGTGCTCATTCCTCTCTTCCTGCCACAGAGGCTGTGATAGACACACCCCAAGTTCCAGGTTTATGTCTTGCCTTTTTTGTTGTTTTTTTGAGACAGGGTCTCGATCTGTCACCCAGGCTGGAGTGCAGTGGTGCGATCATGGCTCGGTGCAGCCTTCACCTCCTGGGCTTAAGTAATCTTCCCACCTCAGCCTCCAGAGTAGCTGGGACCACAGGTGTGCGCCACCATGCCCGGCTAATTAAAAAAAATTTTTTTGTAGCAATGGGGTTTACTATGATGCCCAGGCTGGTCTCAAAGTCCTGGCCTCAAGTGATCCTCCCACCTCGGCCTCCCAAAGTGCTGGGATTACAGGCATGAGCCACCACACCTGGTCTCATGTCTTGTCATTTAAGGAGACAATCCAGGTAGAAGTGGTTCCTCTGTGGGATACTGGGAATTATACAATCTATATATATTGGTCTTCTTCCCGTTTCCTGACAGAGGGTTCCTAAGACTCATGGAATCTCCAGCATGGTAAGAGTATCTTCTGTATGCTAATGTGAAGATAGGTGGCCGGGGGCCACTAGGTAACTTCAGGATGTCGGCTGGTCACTGGGTAGGCCAAGGCACGATTAGAAAGTTGTGACATTCAGCCCCTCCCACTGCCTCTGGGGATGGGAGAGGGGGTGAAGGTTGTTGAGTGAATCACCAATGGCCAACAATGTGATCAATCATGCCTATGTAATAAAGCCTCCATACAACCCTAAAAGGACAGGGTTCAGATGGGCTTGCAGATGGTGGAACACCTGGAGGCTCCTGGAGGGTGGTACATCTGGAGAGGACATAGAAGCCCCATGTCTGTCCTTCCATACCTTGCCTTATGGAAAGGCATTATCCATCTGGCTGTTCGCCTGTGTCCTTTATTAATCAACTGGTAAAAGTAAGGAAGGTGTTTCTCTGAGTTTGTTGGGCCACTCTAGCACATTGATCAAACCCCATAAGAGAGTTGTGGGAGCTCTGACTTATAGCTCGTTGGTGAGAAGCACAGGTCACAGCCTGTGCTTGCGACTGGTATCTGCCTGGCTGTGACTGTCATGTGGGACTGAGTCCTCACCCTGTAGGATCTGATGCTATCTCTAGGTAGATAGAGTCGGGATGGAATTGAATTGAATTAGAGGACAACCAGCTGGTGTCTCCTGGAGAAACTGCAAAATTGGCTGCTTGGTGTGTGGGGAAGTACACCCATGTACCCAGCCACACAAATATCCTGTGTTGATTGTTGAGTATGAGAATAAGAAAAAAAAAGCACATTAGTTGTTTTCTTCTATATCACAGATCCTCATTCTCAGTATCAGACTGGCTCAGCGAGACACTTGTCTGCTCCTGATCTAGCCAGCTATGGCCAGAGAGCCTGGTCATGTGGTATAAACATGGCTGGTAGGGAATCACCTTTATATTGGGTGTGGGTAACACCCCGAAAGATGGAATGGGCATTTTCTTTATGCTATCTGATTTTGCAGGAATAACATAAATCTACACAGGCCACATAAGGGATCATTTTACACACGCAACAATAGAATTGCTCAGAATAACTGCCCTTACATTGCACATCCAAATTAAAGCTTCTGTAAGTTGCCATGAGAATATTTGGCCTGGGGTTGTGCCCTTTCCTGGGCTGGGTGGTGCTGTCTTATTGCTAGTGAATCCTTTGCTCTGCCTTGGGTCATGTTATGGCTTATAGCAGACTCTTTGTCTCTAATTTATATTCACCTTCACCTCTGCCTGGGCTTCTAGATAAATCCAATGCAGAAATTCTTTTGAATATAAATACTTTCCAGTGAGGGGAGCATATTTCCTAGCCAGCAACATTAAGCCATGAATAGTGCTCTTCCAGGGTGAATCCAATCTTCTCCCCCACCCTTTTTCTTTTCTGACTCTTTCTTTTTCTTGCATTGGTGTAGTAATGCTTGGTGTAGTTGGGAATGTCAGCTGCTTGCTGACTTCATTTCCTATTTTATACACAAACATATACGTGTTACAAGAAAGGGGTCCCAATCCAGACCCCAAGAGAGGGTTCTTGGATCTTGCACAAAAAAGAATTCAGGGCGAGCCCACAGAATAAAGTGAAAGCAAGTTTATTAAGAAAGTAAAGGAATAAAAGAATGGCTGCTCTGTAGATACAGCAGCCTGGAGGGCTGCTGTTGCCCATTTTTACAGTTTCTTGAAGATATGCTAAATAAGGGGGGAATTATTCGTGCCTCCCCTTTTTAGACCATATAAGGTAACTTCCTGATGTTGCCATGGCATTTGCAAACTATCATGGTGCTAGTGGGAGTGTAGCAGTGAAGACGGCCAGAGGTCACTTTTGCAGCCATCTTGGGGTTTTGGCCAGCTTCTTTACTGCAAACTGTTTTATCAGCAAGGTCTTTATGACCTGTATCTTGTGTCGACCTTCCATCTCATGCTGTGACTTAGAATGCCTAACTGTCTGGGAATGCAGTCCAGTAGGTCTCAGCCTCATTTTACCCAGCTCCTATTCAAGATGGAGTTGCTCTGGTTCAAATGCCTCTGACATACATACTATGCTTAATTCCTAAGGGCTGCAACTTGTCATTTTCCATCCTCTTTCACAGGTAGGATCACTCACTGCTGCTTTCTTAGACATATTACAGCATATTCCACTCTTCCAACCAAAGGCCCTCCTCCAGGCTGTGTTTCTAGGCTTTAGATATCCTAAGCAACTTCTTCCCTCTAACACTTCTCTGGGGGTCCTGGTTCCATGTCACTTAGCAGGAAGTATAGTAAGGTCAAGTTTGAGGGCTCAGAGACACAAAATGAAAGGCTCACTCTTCAAATAGCCCCTGCAGGAATTAAGGACAGCCTAAGAACCAAGGGTATCAGGTGTCCTCCAGTGAATTTCCCACCCATGTCTGTGAGAATGGCCTATCCAGCTAGACAAGTTCTTGATTTAGTATTCTCCAAATCTCCCAAGAAACCGTCAACCCTCCTAGAAATAAAAACCAATCAAGATTGCCAGGAGACACAGCCACGTTACATATCAAAAACCGTCAGATAAAACATACAAAATGTTATTGTTGAACAACTCTCACCTAGACAGTTCAAGCTGCAAGATTGCCATCAGCCCAGGTGCCTTACATTTACATTTCTTTGATTCCAAAACATCACTAGTTTTAGAATACATCCTACCTTTAATAGCAAAAGAAAGCACTGGCAAGTTTCTTTTGACATCTTGATCCCAGAAACATTAAGAGGTGGGAGGAAATGTATCTTAAAATTGAGGAATTACATTAATATCTTACAGGAACCCATGAATCAGATCACAAAGGTAGGTTCAGCTGGAGTCCAGTGTTATGCAAAAACAGAAGCAGAAGTGACCGAACATTATAAAGTAACAATCCTTTTGCATCTCTTGATTATTCCATGGCAACTGGAGTGCCAATAACTAAAACTCTGCATGCATTACAATGCCATGGCTTCATTTCCAATTTTGCATTCCATAGGGAGAAAGCACCACTACAAAAATAAAGGACAATTTTAAGGGTTTGAACCTCCAGGAAAAAAAAATAGCCTAATTAATGTATTAAAAATTTCTTCCATGTCAGTGAGGACAATCAATGAATGAAATTCCTAAGCTGATGATTGGATCTAGTCAACTGCAATTATATAAAATGCCCCAGTGCCATTGGATGATGTTTTCTCATTCTGTCAAGGCATTCCTTCTAGTTGGGGTCTGAGTTGCTGATAAAGAATGCCTTTGTTCCCTAGCTGAGTTCAGAACCAACCAAGGGAAGAAATGAGAATCAGATGAATGGAGATTAAATGTCATCTCCATCACAACAATGTATTGAAAAGAGTGGCCAGACATCCTGGCCAGTGGCTTCTCTGACTCTCTGTAGCCAGTTTAGACCTTGGAACTCTCCATCTGAAGGCAAGTTTGGTCTGCAAAGTGGATTCACTTAACCAAGATTTCTGTCGTGAACTAGCTCAGAGAGAAGAAGGTAGTTTTACTCATAAATTTTAATAGATGACCTCCATCCAGGCAAGAAATGTGGACCAGTGCTATGACCCACTATCCAGGTACCCCTTAAGTAGTAAAGGGTGGGAGAAGGGGGTAAGGGGCCAGGAGTATCTTGGGGGTAAATTCCTCAGGGAAACCAGATAAATAGGCTACACAAGTTTCCTAAAGGATGTGTTTATTCATTTGATGTGATAGCCTCCAAGATGGTTCCTAATGACCCCTACTCCCAGCATTCACACCCTGTGTAGTCCTCTCTCATACTGTACTGGCATTAGTCCCTGTGACCAATGACATATGGTGGAGTGATGTTGTATCACCTCCAACATTAGTTCATAGAAGACACTGTGGGTTTCACCTTGGGGGCTCTCTCTTGGCTCAGGCCAAAGGAAGCCAGTTGCCATGTTGTGGGCAGTCCTAAGCAGAGTATTATGCTGAGAAGAAGCCTCTAGCCAACAGCCAGTGAGAAACTGAGGCCTAACAACAGCATGTGAGTGAGACTGGAATTGGATTCTCTAGCCCCAGTCAAGCCTCAGGATGACTGCAGCCCCAGGCAACAGCTTGAGTGCAACCTCATGAGAAACTCTGACCTGGAACTGCCCAGCTAAGCTGCTTCTAGGGTCTTGATCCTCAGAACCTGTAGGAGATAACAAATGTTTGTTGTTTTAATCTCCTAAATTTTGGGGTAATTTGTTATGCAACCAAACAGAACTGGAGCATTTAACTAACATTTATTTTATACATTTGTAAGTTTCTACTCATTTGTGAGTTTCTACTCACTTGTGAATTTCTTTTTTTTGAGATGGAATCTCGCTCTGTCACCCAGGCTGGAATACAGTGGCACGATGTCGGCTCACTGCAATCTCTGCCTTCCGGGTTCAAGCAATTCCCCTGCCTCAGTCTCCCAAGTAGCTGGGATTACAGATGTGCACCACCAGGCCCGGCTAATTTTTGTATTTTTAGTAGAGACAGGGTTTCTCCATGCTAGCCAGGCTGGTCTCAAACTCCTGACCTCAGGTGATCCGCCCACCTTGGCCTCCCAAAGTGCTGGGATTACAGGCGTAAGCCACTGTGCCTGGCCTCCATTTGGCTTTAATCACATCATTTTATCATGCTCATTTCTTGAATATTGATATTGTTTTATTTGCTATTGGTTTTTAGTAAGTAGCAATATAGTAACCATAACCTTTAATATACAAAATTGCAAATGCCATCAAATGTATGGAATTTTTTTTTTTTTTGCTTCATAGTGGTCACCAGATACATGTATTAGCATAATAATTGAATAATACTTTGTATCCTTAATTATTTTTGACCCTTCAGCTTGACATTATGAAAACACTCTAATCTACCCCAAATTACCAAATTAAGAAATCTTATCTTCACCAAACTGCAGAAAGTACTATAAGTTAAGAAGAGTCCTTTCCAGCCACTGAATAATCATTGCATTTAAGAATTTTCTAAGGTTGAAGAAATTTAAATCTTTAGGCAGATGGTTATATCAGGTTTGATTATCCACATTTTTGCTGTGAATACATTTATTTACGAATAAATAGGTTGTATCAACTAACAGTAAAACAGCTGGAACAATAAAAGTGAAAATTAATGTCTTTGCATATGATTTCTTGTCCCAGTTGGTGTTTTCATGTGTCCTGGGTTTGTATTTCAGATTGGACTGTTTTGGATGGTAAAAGTCCAGCTGGTAGACAGTCCTGTAAGGGGAAAGAAAGAGCAAAGACAGTTCTCTGCAGCCAATGTAAGTAAAGATCAACACTACTAACTGCATTATATTCAGGTCAGCTCCAGTACAAAATCAACCACCTTATTTATGAAAAAGGGTAAAACCTCCTCCTACTTGTCCCAATTCCACCCTATTCCCCAACAACAATTCTTGCTTCATTTTTGCTGTGCTTGGTAAGACCTGACCTGACTGTGTTGTTTTCTTAAGCAAGTCAGAAATGGGCACCCTGTGCTACTCAGAATTTTGGTAGGAAGATGCCAGCCTGTGAAGACAATGCTTCTTCAATTTAACTGACTAAGGTTTTCCTGCAGAAGAGGTTCAAAACATATGACTGGTGAGAAATTTTAAGACGTCGAACTTCTTTAAAAATTAGTATTCAGTTAAGGTTACCTGAAGCTTCTTTAAGTTTAAATATTATAAAGTTTTCTGGCTCAAATCCCCTATCCTTTATAAACTCTTCTTTGTCCACTCTAACACTCAGTAACATCTGCACCATGGCAATAACGGTTTGCTCATTAATTCATTCATTTCTTCATTCATTCAAGAAATATTTGTTAAATATCTGTCTTAGTCTGTTTGTGTTGCTAAAAGGAAAACCAGAGACTGGGTAATTGAGATAGAAAATAGGTTTCTTTGGCTCACAGTTCTGCAGGCTGTAGAAGAAGCATGGTGCCAGCATCTGCTCCTGGCGAGGCCTCAGGCTGCTTGCACTTGTAGTGGAAGAGGAAGGGGAGGCAGTGTGTGCAGAGACCACATGGTGAGAGAAGCAAGAGAGAGGGGACAAACAGGAGAGGGGGAGGGAGGTCCTAGGCTCTTTTAAACAGCCAGCTCCCATGGGAGCTAATACAGTGAGAACTCAGTCACTGCCACGCAGATGGCACCAAGTCATTTGTGAAAAATCTGCCCCCATGACCCAAACACCTTCCATTACCCCACCTTCAGCACTGGGGATCAAATTTCCACATGAGGTTTAGGGGACAAACCTTCAAAATAGAGCAACACCTATTACGGACTAGCCTATGTGGTTTCTGTAGGGACTGATCTAGCACTTAGTTGGTTTACAGTGCAGTAAGGGTAAGCATGGTAATGTCTGTGAACAGACCATGACTACATAAACCCAGACTGAGTTGTGGGTGGATTCCTTGAGGAATGGTACCTAAGCTGAGCCATAAAGTTGGAGTACAGAAAAGAGTATGCACACAAAGGCAACGAGGTATGAGAATGCAGTGCAGGGTACAATGTATCTCATAATGACCTTTCAGAGAGGCTAGAGAGGCAAGCAGAGGCCAGATCAGAAAGTTTCAGATATCAAGCTAAGGAGTTTCTGTGTGATTGCAAGAGCAGTTGGGAGCTGCTAAAGATGTATAAGGAGTAAAATTAAGTGATCTGGTTGGCATCTCAGAAACATTGCTATGAAAGACTTCCATTATTGGCAGTTCAGTGGATGAGGGACCCTGGCCAACATACCCAGTGGAAAACAACTAGAAATGCCAGATGAAGAAAAAAAATTTTAACAAATTATTAAATGAATCAATGATCTGGCAAGAATGTAAGAAGCACTCAAACCAAAAATCAACTGAAGATTGGAACTCAGAAAAGGAAGCATAGATGCTGCCTCTTTACCTTGAGAACGTTTACTAGATAAGATGAACTTGAAGTTGGGTTTTATTTCCTTTTGGGCTGTGGAATGCAGGACACAAAGCTTGGGGCCTATCCAAAACAAAGAGTCTAATGGAAGACATCCATCATAAAGCTGAGACTTCAAGATTATATCCTTAAAGCAAGGACAAACTAGAAATAAACCGGTCCTGCTATCCTCAGGGAATTTTATGAAAAAATATGAATGGTGCTAGTATAGGATTGGGGCAGGGTTCAGTCTCCCTTGAAAATTCGCCATAACAAACAGATTCTCATGCTAGTTTGCACCCAAAATTCACACTGTCTAGATGGTCCAAAAAAATCTTAATCTGAAGTTTTAGTATAAAGTATTGTCATACTGGTAGTACTCCAGTGCAATAGACAGAAACAAATACAAATTCTCTTTCTAGAGGAATCCACCTTCACTACAATCTCAAGAATTTGCCTGGATAAAGTTCTAAAGAAATGAGCACATGGGTAAAAAGGAATAAATAAAAACACACAAAAAAATACATACACACTCAAAGCATCAAGAGAAAGAGCCAGCAGAAAAATACATAGCAGAATAAGAGAAGCAAATATTACAGAGTAATGTAAACTTATGTAAAATGTATGACAACAACATCATAAAGGCCTTGATGGGAGAAATGGGAATATACTATTGTAGGACTCTTATACTATATGTAAAGTGGTACAATATTATTTAAATGTAGATTGTAATATGTTAAAGATGTATTATAAACTCAAAAACAACTGTGAAAATAATAAAAGAGTTGTGTCTAATAAGCCAAAAAAAGGAATAAAAATTCAATTAATGTAAAAGAAGTTAGAAAAAGAGGAACAAAGAACAGAAGGAACAAGTGAAAAACAAGTAGCAGGATAATAGACTTAAATCTAACCATATCAATTATGACATTAAATGTAAATGGTCTATATACCTCAATTAAAAGGCAGAGATTCCTAGATTGGCTAAAAAAGCAAGACCTGACTATATGCTGTTTACTACAAACACACTATAAATATAAAGACACAAATGGGTTAACAGTAAAAGAATGGAAAAAGATATACTATGCTAACTTTAGTCAAAAGAAAGTTAGGGTTGTTATATTAATATCAGATTAAATAGATTTTAGAAAAACACGGATTATCATTATCATTTTCATTTATCAGTGATAAATATGATAGAAGAAATAACTATTCTAAGTGTTTATGCACCCAATAACAAAGCTTCAAAATACATGAAGCATAAACTGATAGAACTGCAAGAAGAAATAGACAAAATCTGCAATTACAGTAGGAGACTTTAATATTCTTTTATCAAAGATTCAGTAGGCTTTGGTGGGGCTAGGATGCTGCATTTCAAACAAGCTCCCAGATATGCCAATATTGTCATAGACCATCTGAATAGCAAGATGCTAGAAGTTAAGCCAGGAGAAAATATCCAAAATGAATTATAAAAATAAGAGAATGGGAAAGACAGAAGAAAGGGTAAGAGATAATGTGGATATAGTAAGAAAGCTCAACATATATGTAATTAGATTCCAAGGAAAGGAGAGAAATAATATGATAGAAATAATATATGAAAAGATAATAGCTAAGAATTGGTCAAAAAGACATCAAGCCACAGATTCATGAAGTCTGAAACTTCAAGAAGGGTAAATATGACTAAAACTACACCCTCTAATTATCTATCTATCTATCTATCTAATCTGTTAAAAACTAAAGACAGAGAAAATCTTAAAAGCAGCTGTAGAAAAAATAAAGATTACCTTCAAAGAAGTGACACTTAGACTAATGGTTGACTTGTCAACCATGGAATGAAAAAAAATTGAACTGGGCTAGAATGATATCCTCGAAATACTGGGGAGAAAAAAAACCTGTCAACCTGGAATTTTATACACAGTTAGAATATCCTTCAAGAATAAAGATTAATTGAAGATGTTTTTACATAAACAAAAAATGAAGAGAATTAAATACTGGCAGATTTTCACTAAAGGACATGCTAAAGGAAAAAATTGCCCTAGATGGAAGCTTGGTCATTCAGGAAGTAGTGAAGAACAACAAAAAGCGATTAATATAAGAGTAAATATAAATAAACTTTACCTGTATTAAACAATTATAATAATGTCTCCTAAGGTTTAAAATATAAAGAGAAATAACGTACATGTCAAGAATAACATATAAGTCTAGAGAAGGATAAAGACAGTTAAAGTTTTCCAAGGTTCTTGAATTATATGGAAAGAAGTAAAAGTGCTAATTTAATATAAATTAATATAGACCTTGATAAATTAAGGATGATTATCTTGATCTCTAGGGTAATCGCTAAAAGAGTTTTAAGACTGTACAATTTTTAAGCTAATAAAAGAAAGAAAAAAGTGTGCGTGTGTATGTGTGTGTGTTAATTCAAATGAAGGCAAGAAAGGAAAGAATATAGAACACGTGAGCCAAATATTCCATTTTAGATTTAAGCCCAAATGTATCAATAAATACACTAAATGTTAATGAAATGTGTTCCAACTAAAATCCAAATGCTGTGAAAATGGATTTTAAAATCTATCTATATGGTAAATACAAATACATGTTTAAATACGTTTAAAATATAAAGGAACATAAAAATAGAATGACAGGGAAATGTAAATTAAAACCACAATAAGATATTATCTTATCCAAGCTAAAATGGCTCTTATCAAAAAGACAACAACAACAACAAAAACAAAACAAAATAAAACAAAAAACAGATGCTTGTGAGGATGTGGAAAAAGGTGAACCCTCATACACTGCTGGTGGGAGTGTAAATTACTACAGCCACTATGGAAAACAGTATGGAGGTTCCTCAAAAAACTAAAAACAGAACTACCGGCAATATGATCCAGCAATACCACTGCTGAATATATATCCAAAAGAAAGGAAATCGATGTATCAAAGAGATATTGACACTCACATATTTATTGCAGCACTATTCATAATAGTCAAGATATGGAATCAACCTAAGTGCCCATCAATGAATGCACTGATAAAGAAAATGTGGTATATATACACAATGGAATATTATTCAATCACAAAAGAGAATAAAATCTTGTCATTTGCAGCAACATGGATGAATCCAGAGGACATTATGTTAAGTGAAATAAGCCAGGCACAGAATGATGAATATTGCATGTTCTTACTCATATATGTGGGAGCTAAAAAAGTTGAGCTCATGGAGGTAGAGAGTAGAATGGTGATTACCAGAGGCTGGAGGGGTAGCAAGGAGGAGATGTAGAGGGGTTGGTTAATGAGTACAAAAATCCAGTTAGAAGGAGTAAGTTTTAGTGCTCATTAGCTATTGGTTATTAAGTATAGTCACCCTACTGTGACTATACTCAATAGCTGATTGTGTGTTTCAAAATAGCTATAAGAAAGATTTGGAATGTTCCCAATATAAAGAAATGATAAATGTTTGAAGTGATGAATAGCTCAATCACCCTGATTTGATCACTACACACTGTATGCATGTATCAAAATATCACATGTACCTGAGAAATATGTACAAGCTTTATATATTAACAAAAAATTACGAAAAAATGTTTTTATATTTTTTACATTAATCCAAAAGATGGATTAAAAATGCCATACAAACACTGGATTTTAAAAAATGCCATACAAACACTAAAAGAAAGCAAGCACAGCCGTATATTAACATCAGATAAAGTAGACTTTAAGGAAACAGAGCCAAAGAGCACCACTTCCCAGTGACAAAAGTTTTAATTCATCAAGACACGACAATTCTAATATATATGTACCTAATAATATAGACTTAAAATCTATAAAGCAAAAATTGACAAAACTACAAGTACAAATATATAAATCCTAATTCATAGGGGGAGATTTTATGGTATCTTTCTTAGTATCTAATAGAACAGTAAACAAAAATATCAACAACAACATGAAATAGGATTGATATACTTGACCTAATTGGCCTATTATAAAACCTTGCACCTAGCATCTACAGAATAACCATTCTTTTCAAGCATACTTGGAATATGTTGAAACTTGACCATAAATTTCAAAGGATTCACTTCATTTAGAGACACAGCGCGATTAAGCTAGAATTCAATTTTTTAAAAGGATAACTAGAAGAATTTCTGTAATTATAGAAATTTAATTGTTCATATTGTATTAATATCCTCTTTAAAATGTAAGATCTATAGTGACATACTGTTTTCATTCACTTTCCCTCTTTTTTGTCTTGTTAGGGATTTTCCATTTTGTTAATCTTTTCAAATAACAAATTTTACCTTTGTTGATTTTCTTTATTGCATGTTGGTTCTATATTTTCTACCCTTTTTCTTATTGTTTATTTCCTTTGACTTTTTTTAGTTTAATTTTTTCTATCTTCTTGAAGTGAATGCTTAGTTCATTGACTTTTAGATATTATTTCTTTAATACATGCATTTAAACAAAAATTTCCTTCTAAACATGGTTTCCTGTGCATCCCACTACATTGGTGTGTAATATTTTCATTAATTAAAAGATTTTATAATTTACAATGTAATTTCTTCTACAACTCATGGGTTTTTAATTTTCAAACATATAGGAATTTATTAGTTCTTCTTATTAATAGCCTGATTACACTGTAATCAGAAAACATCTTTGATTTCTGTTGTTTGATGTCTGTTAGAATTTGCTTTAAATGTATCCTTTTTTTTTTGAGATGGAATCTTGCTCTGTTACCCAGGCTGGAGTGCAGTGGCGCAATCTTGGTTTGCGGCAACCTCCACCTCCCAGGTTGAAGTGACACAGAGTTGATGGGTGGATGTTTTTCAACAATTTGATAAATTCTCAGTCACTGTCATCATTCTCTCTCTTTTCTTCTGGGACTTCAATCACTGGTATGTTAGACCTTCTTTCTATATTTTCCATATGTCTAATCCTCTTTTCAAAATTTTCCAGCCTGTTATCACTTCATCTTACTTTTGAATATTTTCTTCTGCTTTATCTTCCAGTGTATTAATAATTATCTTTTCATCTGTGTATAGCCTGCTGGAAAAAAAATGCCCTGAGTTCTTAATTTGGGTGATTGATTTTTTTCACTTCTTGAATTTCCACCTAGTTGGGTTTTATTTCTTTATGTTTTTAGTTTCCAGATCAGTGCTGAAATTCCCCAATCTTATCTTTCATCTCCTTGAGCACAGCAAGTATAGTTGTTTTAAAGTATGTGTCTTATAGCTTCAATGTCTGGTGCCCCTGTGTGTATGTGTCTATTGACTGTTATTTCTGTTGATTTTAATTCATATTTTCTGGTGGACTGGTTGGTTTTTATTGTGCCTTGGACATTGTATGTACAATATTGTTCATAGAAAGTTTTGAGGCCTGGGATCATGTTAGCCTCCTGGAGAATAGATTTATTTTTTGCTTCTTCCAAGCAGCTGAGGACATTAGCCATCCAGGGCTACTTTAATCCAATGTTGGGGCTTGAGATGATTTGTAAGTGAGTGGCAGTTCCTGCAAGAGCCTCCCTGTGGTTCCTCACTCCCAGGATACAGACTTGTGGCTTATTTATTTATTTGAGACAGGGTCTTGCTCTGTCACCCAGGCTGGAGTGCAGTGGTGCAATCTCCGCTTATTGCAGCCTCCACCTCCCAGGTTCAAATGATTCTTCTGCTTCAGCCTCCTGAGTAGCTGGGACTGCAGGTGCCCGCCACCATGCCCGGCTAATTTTTGTATTTTTAGTAGAGACGGGGTTTCATCATGTTGGCCAGGCTGGTCTCTAACTCCTGACCTCATGTGATCCGCCTGCCTTGGCTTCCCAAAGTGCTGGGATGACAGGCATGAGCCATTGCACCCAGCCGAAAGTCTTTGCTTCTGACTGACATTTATTGGATGTCCCCTGTGCTAAAGGCTCTGGCACCTGCTACTTCAGGAAAACACATCTGTGGATTGGGTATGGTTAGCCCTATTTCTGGATGAGAAAGCTGAGGCTCAGATGGGCTTAGTGTCCTGTACTAGGCCAACAGCTGGTTTATGACTGACCCGGGTTTGGTATCGGACATAATTGAAGTTTCAATATATCACCTTTTCGTTACACAATGTGTATGAGTCCATTTTTACACTGCTGATAAAGACATACATGAGACTGGGTAATTTATAAAGTTAATTATAACTTTATATTGTGAACTCCCCAGTCACAGTTCCACGTGGCTGGGGAGGCCTCACAATCATGGCAGAAGGCAAAAGGCACATCTTGCATGGTGGCAGACAAGAGAGAATTTGTGCAGGGAAACTCCCACTTATAAAACCATCAGATCTTGTGAGACTTATTCACTATCACGAGAACAGCACGAGAAAGATCCAGCCCCATGATTCAATTACCTCCCACCAGGTTCCTCTCACAACATGTGGGAATTGTGGCAGCTACAATTCAAGATGAGATTTGGGTGAACAACAGCCAAACCATATCGCCATGCAATTCCAAAAATGAAATTAATATTTAGCTGGGTGTGGTGACTCAAGCCTGTAATCCCAGCACTTTGGGAGGCTGAGGAGGGGGCACTGCTTGAGCCCAGGAGTTTGAGACCAGCCTGGACAACACAGAGAGACCCCATGGCATAAAAAAAAAATAGAAAAAATTAGCTGGGTGTGGTAGCACATGCCTGTAGTCCCAGCTACTTGGGAGGCTGAGGTGGGAAGGTCGCTTGAGCTCAGGAGTCCGAGGCTGCAATGAACTATGATTGAGCCACTACACTCCAGCCTGGGTGACAAGAAGAGGGGCCTTATCTCAAAATAAAGAGAAAGGAAGGAAGGAAAGAAATAAGGAAAAAAATGTTAAATTATTCCTTAGCACCCACCTCTCTGCCAGACATCACATGAAGCTAGTTCATAGCTTTTTCTCATTTAATCCTTTTCATAGCTTTTCCAGGTAGGAGGGTTATTTCTAGTTTTTCCAGATAAGAAAACAGAAACCCAAGGCTGTGACTAAGGTCCCATGGCTAGAAATTGACAGAGGTAGAATCTGAGCTCAATCTGGCTGTCTGAAAGTACATCTTTGATCTGTTACACGGATGATGGTTGATATGGTTTGGCTGTGTCCTCACCAAAATCTCACCTTGAATTGTAATTCCCATAATTCTCATGTGTTGTGGGAGGGACCCTGTGGGCAATAATTGATTCATGGGTGCAGTTTCTCCCATACTGTTCTCCTGGTAGTGAATAAGTCTCACGAGATCTGATGGTTTTATAAGGGGAAACCCTTTTCGCTTGGTCCTCATTCTCTCTTGTCTGCTGCCATGTAAGACATGCCTTTTGCTTTCTGCCATGATTATGAGGCCTCTCCAGCCACGTGGAACCGTGAGTACATTAAACCTCTTTTTCTTCATGATTTACCCAGTCTCAGGTATGTCTTTATCAGCCGTGTGAGAACAGACTAATACAACAGTATAAAGCCAATGTGGTAAATGTCTCAAGAAAGAGCCATTGAAAATCTACAGGATCCAGGGGAAGGAGAAGTTGCTCTGGCAGGGAGTTGGCAATAAGGGTGACCAGGGACAGCTTCATGGAAGACTGGACAGTGGAAGTTGGCCAGGAAGGCTTCTGCAGGCAGAGCTGGTAGAGCAAGTGTTTGAAGGCTACAGAGAAACACAGGTGACATTCTTGCCCTTGACCTCCCCTCAGTGACAGCTGCTCTTGTGGGCCAGTGTGTGCTGGAAACTTTTTTTTCTTGAGACAGGGTCTTGCTCCATTTCCCCAGCTGGAGTGCAGTGGTGTGATCGTGGCTCACTGCAGCCTCAACCCCCTGGTCTCAAGCAATCCTCCTGCTTCAGCCTCCCAAGTAGCTGGAACTACAGGTGCATGCCACCGTGCCCAGCTAATTTTTTAATTTTTTGTAGAGGCAGGCTCTCACTAGGTTGTCTCAAACTCCTGGCCTTAAGCAATCTTCCCACCTCAACCTCAAAAAGTGCTGAGATTACGCGTGTGAGCCACCCCTCCGGCTTGGAAACTTTTATTTTATTTATTTTTGAGATGAGGTCTCACTCCTGTCATCCAGACTGGAGGCATTGGTGCTGTCATGGCTCACTACAGCCTCAACCTCCCAGGCTCAAGCCATCCTCCCACCTCAGCCTCCCAAGTAGCTGAGACTACAGGCGTGCACCACCACGCCTGGCTAATTTTTGTATTTAGCGTAGAGATGGGGTTTTGCCATGTTTCCCAGGCTGATCTTAAACTCCTGGCCTCAAGCAATCCTCCTGCCTTGGCCTCCCAAAGTGCTGGAATTACAGGTGTGAGCCACCACACCTGGCCTGGAAACTCTTAAATGTTAAGTTTGTGCTGAAAATGAGATACTGTATGATTCTGAATGGAGAGTTCGAGGGAAGAGAAGGTGTGTGGCGATCTTGCCTGGATGCAGAGAAAAACTCATAGAAAATTGAAACCTGGGAGCCGCATGCCTTGCAGCAGGAGGGCAGAGCCCCAGGTGGTGGCAGAGTGGGAGCAAATGTGGCCTCCCACGTAGCCATAGCTTCCCTTTGGCTTCTTCTTTTGACTGGTCCTCCTTTTGGTGATGCTTCTCAGATCTTTTTCACATATATTTGCCTTGAAATAATGTTTTGCCAGTTTCAGTCTTTCAGGGAGAGTCATGGTGCAGGCATAAGGCTGTCCTTAAAAGGGTCCCCACATTTCTAAACCTGTCATTCCTATTTCTCCCCAGAGAGAGGCAGGAAGACCATTCATTGCAAAGAACTGCTGATTTGCTCACTGGCATTAGAGTGTGCTGCTGTGACTGGTCTTGGCTGAGAAGAGCAGTGAATTTTATGAAGTGACAACCTACGGTTTGTAAGTCTAGAGCCAGGGAACACAAGTCTTAAAACAAAGAGGGAGGTGCGGGTGCAGACTGGGTTCTAAACCCCAGAGTTCATGTTCTGCTTCTCTTCTCTTCATTTCCTAACTGCTCTGGGCACAATTTTAAACACTCCCGACACCTAATGTCTCTGCCTATAAAACAGTAGCAACATCAATGCCTACTCCAGAGAAAATTCCCAGCACGGTGTCTGGCATGGAGGGTTCAATAAAAGTGCATTGAATCTGAATCTAAGTCTTCCCTTCACAAGACTTTTTTTTTTTTCCCATCCATTGAAGAACTGGTCTCCAATGCTAAAAGAAAATACCTTCCAAGCTCCACTGGAAGCTGCTGGAATGTGAAGGACGCAGAGGTCATTCCCAGTTCTCAGTGAGGTCAAGCCCACCAGCCTGCAAGGGAGCAGCTGTGGCCATGTCCTCTGGAGTAATTGACCAGAGATGAACATGAACGGTGGTTTCCCCACCGTCGTGGGCTGTGGTGAGCTCTTAGCACATCCCTGTGCTGTGGGTGACTGCAGGCCACGCCTGCGAAACTTGGCTGATGCAGGGAGAGAGCTTGTATTAGTCCGTTTTCACACTACTATAAAGATACTACCAATGGCCACGTGCAGTGGCTCACGTCTGTAATCCCAGCACTTTGGGAGGCCAAGGCAGGCAGATCACTTGAGGTTAGGAGTTCAAGAACAGCCTGGCCAACATGGTGAATCCCTGCGTCTACTAAAAATACAAAAATTAGCCAGGTGTGGTGGCTAATGCTTGCAATCCCAGCTACTCAGGAGGCTGAGGCACGAGAATCTCTTGAACCTAGGAATCGGAGGTTGTAGTGAGAAGAGATTGCACTGCTGCACTCCAGCCTGGGTGACAGAGTGAGACTCCATGTCAAAAAAAAAAAAAAAAAAAAAAGATACTACCCGAGACCGGGTAATTTGTGAAGGAAAAAAGTTTAATTGATTCACAGTTCTGCATGGCTGGGGAGGCCTCAGGAAACTTACAATCGTGGTGGAAGGTGAAGGGGAAGCAAGGACCTTCTTCACATGGTGGCAGGAGAGAGAGAGTGCAGGGGAAACTGCCACTTAGAAACTATCAGCTCTCTCATGAGAACTCACTCACTATTACAAGAACAGCATGGGGGAAATCGTCCCCATGATCCAGTCACCTCCCACCAGATCCCTCCCTCGACATGTGGGGATTACGATTCGAGATGAGATTTGGGTGGGGACACAGCCAAACCATATCAGAGGTTACCTGGCAGCTGCCCCCAGGACACCTCCCAAGCTGCTGGGCCCACTCAGAAAGCCTAGCTAATGATCATGGAAGGTGTCGTGGTTAATACTGAGTGTCAACTTGATTGGATTGAAGGATGCAAACTATTGATCCTGGGTGTGTCTGTGAGGATGTTGCCAAAGGAGATTAATGTTTGAGTCAGTGGGCTGGGAAAGGCAGACCCACCCTCAATCTGGGTGGGCACCATCTAATAAGCTACCAGCACAGCTAGTATAAAAGCTGGCAGAAGAACGTGAAAACAGTAGACTGGACTAGCCTCCTGGGCTACATCTTTCTCCCATGCTGGATGCTTCCTGCCCTTGAACATCAGACTTCAGGTTCTTGAGTTTGGGGACTTGGACTGGCTTCCTTGCTCCTCAGCTTGCAGACGGCCTATTGTGAGATCTTGTGATCATGTGAGTTAATACTACCTAATAAGCTCCTATATATATATATATGTATATATGTATATGCGTGTGTGTGTATATATATACACATATATATATATAATAGTATACATATATATACTATTAGTCCTGTCCCGCTAGAGAACCCTGACTAATACAGAAGGAGAGCCTCCGGTTGGCAGATGAGCAAAGACAATTAAAACCAGGGCAAATGGCCAGTGCACCAGGGCTGTCTCCAGTGGGACCCGTGAGCCAGGCTGGTGACTCAGGAACCATGGGTACCAACCCTCTTTGGAGAGTAGAAGTTTCTACCCTTTCCTGGCTTTTGAGGGCTCCTTGTAGGGTGTGCTGTGGGACTGACCGAATGGCACCAAGTAAATCACAAAGAGGTTTGACATCAGACATCTCTGGTTTTGGCAGAAGTAGGAATAATTCTAGAAGGTACTGCGTGTTGGACAAAAATACATACAGAAGATCATGAATTTCCAACTGACACACTGATTCTTATATCAAGCCAAAATACCTGTGTTTTCAGAAAGACAAATACTTCATAATTCCACTTGCATGAGGTATCTAAAATTGTCAAATTCATAGAATCAAAATGTGCAGGGGTGTTTTCCAGGCCTGAGGGGAGGGAGAAACAGGCAGTCACTAATCAACAGGCACAGAGTTGTTTGTTTGAGACAGAGTCTCACTCTGTCTCCCAGGCTGGAGTGCAGTGGTGCAATCATAGCTCCCTGCAGCCTCCAACTCCTGGGCTCAAGAGATCCTCCTGCCTCAGCCTCCCAAGTAACTGGGACTACATGTGCATGCAATCACACCCAGCTAATTATTTTATTTAATTTTTTTGTAGAGACGTGGTCTTGCTATCTTACTGAGGCTGGTCTCGAACTCCTGGCCTCAGGCGATCCTCCTGCCTCAGCCTCCCAAAATGCTGGGATTACAGGCATGAGCAGCGCAAAGTTTTAGTTAAGCAAGATGAATAAGCTCTAGAGCTCTGTAGTAAAAAATCCTGTATTGTCCACTTAAAAAATGTGTTAAGAGGGTAGATCTCATGTTGAGTGTTCTTACCACAATAAAATAACATTAAAAATGCATCTGTTTTAAAGGATAGTTTCCCTGGAAAAGTGGTACAAAGAGCGTAGGCAAATCTCATCTTACCAAGGAGCTGGTTACGCATGAGAGCAAATAAGAACTGCACATGAAACATGAGAATTAAAATTAGGTGGGTCTTTTTTTTCCCCAACCATCTTACTTTTTATAGTTATTTCGGAGAAATCTGCATTTTTCACTTGGAATGTGCCGTGCCTTTGTCGGCCAGCGATGTATACCAGTCTGCCTGGCTGTTTCCGCTGGCTTGTCAGGCTCACTAATTAGAGAGCTGCAGCGTGATTCACCTTGTTAATTAGAGGGACTTGCACACGGAGCCCTTCGGGCAGTGTATGAGAAAGCCTCGCACCAGTGCCCCGAGAACGATGCAGTCTGTGAAGTCATTCTTCTCATCTACCTTCTATTTTTCATTTGAAATGAATAAATCATCGAGATTTTCCTTGTGGAGTGAGAATGCAAGAATTCACATCTTTGTAAGATGTAAATTACATGTGATCAATAGGAAGCGATGACGCGCGCATTGTACTTACATGATTTCCTAATTTACTCCTTGTCAGTGTCTGAAAAAATGGCCTGAAATATTTGTCTCCTTTCCATGAATCAGTGCCCTTCATCTGGTAAAAGAGGGTGTTGAGTGAGAAACACAGCTGTTTTATTTTAGCTGCTGGAGCCTGGTCCAGTGGTGTGTTGTTTGCTTGCATGGAGGGAGGGGGAAGCTTCTGGAAGCCAGGCCTCTGGAACAATCTCCTTCTCCCCAGCTTCCCCCAGGGGCCTGTCTGCTCGAGAAGAGACAGGGCATAGCAGGTAACTTTGATTGAGGTATTCTTTTGTAATAGAGATCCCCACTTTTTGGAATTGAGGCTGTAGATGTTTTGTGTCTTTTTTTAAAAAACATCTTAATTTTAAATAATAAGATTTTGGCTGTGTTAGATTACGGACCCAGTCACAGAAACAGTAGTGCCTCTACACAGCATGTTACCTTCTTTCCTATCTGTATAGGATACTTTGGAAATAGTTTCATTGGCTTTCTCCCCAGCTACTTGATTAAAATTAAGTGTTGCGGTTAAATAAGTTTCAGCAGCTTTCTCTCCAAGTACTTGATTAAAATAAAGTGTTTCAGTGAAACAAGACTAGGAAGAGGCTCAAGATTTCTCATTGGTGAAAAGAAGGATGGTCCTTAAACGTGTGGTTTTCCCATTAAAAAAAAAAAAAAAAAGCTGAGGGGCTCAGCCCGGTGGTCTGAGGGTCTCTGCTGAGGAGTCTGATTCAATAACCCTGTTATCAGACAGGGGAGTGAAAATTAACCTTTTTGCTCATTCATTGCAATTTGCAGCAATTGTACATGCTCACTCACAGAGATTTTGGCAAAAGATTTGCAAATATTTCTTTAGAGAAAGGAAAAGATTTTATATCAATATCTTCTTTTCCTGGGAAGGGTGTGGATGGACCAGAGTAGCTGTTTTCTAGAATGTTCTTTCCACCATTCTGAGCATCTGATTTGGTGCCCACGAGCACAAATTGAGCGCAGGCTGCATGCAGAACACCACCTCAGCCTGGAGGGAAACCCAGGACACAGAGACCATTCCTGTCCTCAGGGCCTCATGGGCCCCGTGCAATGGAGAAGCAGCAAATCACTAGCATACGGTGGTGAGTGCTCCAAAGCCCTTATGTCAGCAGAGGGGAGGCGAGTCAGGACAGAAGTCACAGAGGGAGGGACACTTGTGAGGGCTCCTGGGGAATGGGCAGAGCTTGCCAGGTGCAGAAGGCCTTGCAGGATGGGGGTACGGTCGGTGGGAATGCATGGTCCATTCCGGAGTGTGAGTAGCTTGGGAAGGCCAGAGAATGGGTGAGTGAGAGGAGAGATGGCTGCAAAGGCAGGGAGATAGGGTCAAGTCCCAAAGGGCTGCCATTCCAGCCTCCAAATGTGACCTGGTCATGCTTCTGGGTGCAGAAGTACTTAGCGTGTGCACTGTTGAGCTCTGGCTGGATGGGCAGAGGGGTCAACGTGTGGGCACCCCAGATGGACTTTTTGGCTCAGCAGGAGCCCAGGCAGGTCTGTGGGACACCTTAGGAGGATGCAGGAGTGTGTGGGATTTCTTTGACACATTTGCCCTCTGCACAGTTCCAGCTCTGAATGCAGGAACCAGCAGATATAGGGAGTAAAGAAGGGAGGCCACCAGGCGCAGTGGTTTATACCTGTAATCCCAGCACTATGGGAGGCTGAGGCAGGCGGATCACCTGAGGTCAGGAGTTGGAGACCAGCCTGGCCAATAAAAACCCCGTCTTTACTAAAAATACAAATATTAGCTGGCTGTGGTGGCGCATGCCTGTAGTCCCAGCTACTTGGGAGGCTGAGGTGGGAGGATCACTTGAACCCTGGAGGCAGTAGTTGCAGTGAGCTGAGATTGCACCACTGCACTACAGCCTGGGCGACAGAGCAAGACTTTGTTTAAAAAAAAAAAGACAGGAGGGTGATGATGGATAGATACTGACCTGCCAGGAATCTCACAGACAAAAGCAGCCACCTCTGTTAGAGCCTCAACCTGTCTGACCTTGAGAATTTTACCGAAGATCCAGGTTGTAAGCACAGACCCTCATGCAGCACTTCCAAACACCTAGTTCAGCTCCTCCGACATGATCTGGCACCTGCCCTTTGCTAGAGTCGGTGCAAATAACTAGGGATACAAAGGTGAAAAAGACACCATCTCCTGCCTGTAAGAAGCTTGCAAGAGCCAGGCAGAAGCAATGCATATTTGCAAAGGTAGATAACTCATTGTTACGTGTGAAAGCGGCAGCCAGGAGCAGGGGGCATCGTGGAGAAACGTGGCACTGGCACTGAGTTTTACAGAATGAATAGGGGCTTATTAGACCAGAATGGAGGGCAAGGGTTCTCTGGACGAAGAGCAGCAAGTTCAAGAGCAAGGCCAGGTGAATGTGCATGGTGTGTTCAGGGACTCACTAAGGTTCTGACCCAGAGAATGAGCCTGGAGGGTGTGCGTTAGGGCCCAGGGCAATAAGGACTGCAGCATTTAGGGCAGGTATAAACAGGTTTGGATTTGAATTTATAAAAGAGACTTCTGCTGACTGCAGCTGTACAATGCCAGGGGCGCTTTTCACATTATTTTCTAAGGCTTTGTGCAATGCCATGGTAGAGGCTATTTTACCAACCAGGCAAGATCTCACCAGGGCCTGAACCAGCAGAGCCTGAGGGAAGATTCTGAGGTCTCTGAGTGGTGAGAGGTGAGGGCTATCCACGAGGAAGCTTCCAGCTCAGGAGACAGCATAATAGTGAATTAATACCCTTCTATTCTAGAGTCTAGCAGTTGCATCTTGTAGCTATGTGAGACTTCCTGCTTCACAGCTTACTGGTTTACAGCCATGGAAATGGAAAATCCAGCCACATTCCCACCCACCGTCCAAGTGGTGCTGAATACGATGATGAATTCATTACCACCAGAACACACTGCTTCTTCTAAAGTGGTTGTGAAATGGCTGTTGCAAACTGTGGCATCCCCATCAATTTCATATGGTGTGTCTCCCACCTTTTTTTTTTTTTTCTTTTTTTAAAGCAAGTCCCTCTTTGTTATGGTGACTGGTCCAGCTTGTACCAGGCATGAGGGAGAGGCTGCCAGGGACACAAAGCCAGGCCCCTTTCTAACTCAGGGACCCCTGGGGCACCTCCATGGGAGTGAAACCACCTTCTCCTTTTCAGACAAGTCCTGTCTGTGGAGGGAGCTTTCCAGATCACACAGAGAGGCTCAATATGATGTCTAAATATTGACTTAGTGGATGCCAGCAGCCCTCAAATAATCTGCTTAGTCTCTTCTCCCTGGGAAAGGTCGAGAGAGGTCAAGGCTCTACTCTGTCTCCATGGTGGTCTCAACCAGCATTAAGCTTTGCTGTTTTCGGTTAGAGAAGAAGCTTGGATATAATCTGTTGTCTTAGTCTGTTTATGTTGCTATAAACAAATATCTGAGTTTGGGTCATTTTTAAAGAAAAGAGAGCTGGGTGTGGTGGCTTACGCCTATAATCCCAGCACTTTTCCAGGCCAAGTCAGGAGGATTGCTTGAGGCCAGGAATTCCAGACCAGCCTGGGCAACATAGCAAGACACCCATCTCTACAAAAGTAAAAACAAAATTAGCTGGGCATGGTGGTGCACACCCGTAGGCTCGGCTAGTTGGGAGGCTGAGGCAGGAGGATTGCTTGAGCCCAGGAGGTGGAAGCTACAATGAGCTATGATCCCACTACTGTACTCTAGCTGGGGCAAAAGAGCAAGACACTGTCTCTTAAAAAAAAAAAAAAAAAAAAAAAAGAGGTTTATTTGACTCACGGTTCTGCAGCTTGTATAAGAAGCATGGTGCCAGCATTTGCTTCTGGTGAGGCCTTTAAGAAGCTTCCACCCACGGTGGAAGGGAAAGAGGAGCTGGTGTGCAGAGATCATAGGGCAAGAGAAGAAGGGAGAGAGAGGGGAAAGATGTTAGTATTTTTTGTTTGTTTGTTTGTTTTGAGATTTCTTTGGGGGGATGGAGTCTCGCTCTGTTGCCCAGGCTGGAGTGCAGTGGTGTGATCTCGGCTCACTGCAATCTCTGCCTCCTGCGTTCAAGTGATTCTCCTGCCTTCGTCTCCCAAGTAGCTGGGATTACAGGCGCCTGCCACCATGCCCAGCTAATTTTTGTATTTTTAGTAGGCCGGGCTGGTCTTGAACTCCTGATCTCAAATGATCCCAGCTCTCTCAGGAACTAAGAAGAGTGAGAACTTGCTCACCACTCTGGGAGCGCATTCATCTATCCATGAGGGGTCTGCCCCCATGACCCAAACACCTCCCTCCAGGCCCCACCTCCAGCATTGGGGATCACATTTCAACATGAGGTTTGGAAGGTCAAATACCCAAAATGTAGCATCTCTAATCCTTCAAGATTCATTCAGCCATCACCTATGTATGCCAGGCAGCATGCTGGCCACTGACACAATCACTCACAGCCCCAGGGCACCTCAGAGAAGCACCTCCAGAAGGGTCATGTGGCTGGGGCCTCTTCCAGGGGATTGGTGCTCAGCCTCAAACCTGTGTCTCACTGCATTTAAAGAATGCCTCGATGCTAGGCTGTGTTTCTTTAGCAAGTAATTTGCTTCAGTAGCGTGAGTTACAAGAAAGTGAAGAGGTGAAAGGAAAAAAAAAAAACCACAGTGAAATAAAAGCGGTATTAAAATAGCAGCTGATGGGCGCGGTGCCTCACGCCTATAATCCCAGCACTTTGGGAGGCCAAGGTGGGCGGATATCTTGAGCTCGGGAGTTCGAGACCGCCCTGGGCAACATGACAAAACCCTGTCTCTGCTAAAAATACAAAAATTAGCCAGGTGTGGTGGCGGGTGCCTGTAATCCCAGCTATTCGGGAGGCTAAAGCACGAGAGTCGCTTCAATCTGGGAGGCCGAGGTTGCAGTGAGTTGAAATCGTGCCACTGCACACCAGCCTGGTCAACAGAGCGAGACTCTGTCTCAAAATAAATAAATAAATAAATAAATAAATAAATAAATCAAGCAAGCAACTGAAAGCCTCTCAAGATTTACTCCTAGAAATGAGGCCCTCTCCGACACCCCCACCCCCATATCCGTCTCTGGACCTGGAGCTGTGCTTATGGTCCCGCCCCAGACGGTCCTCACACCACCGGCTGCCTCTGGGGTGGGAGGTATCTAAGCACCACACATGGGTGCTTTTGCCTCCCAAGTCCGTGCTGCGCCCCCTGCAGGGCAAAGGCTCGCCCCATCCCTCTGCTGCTCCTGGAGTCCAGCAGCTCCGTGGGCTGTTGGGAGGCTTCTGCTAACTGAATAACTGTTTCTCCAGACACTTAAATATTTCACCATTTGCTTGATTATAAAGGTACTGCATGTTAATGGCAGACAATTTGGAAAGTGCAAAGTTGTCAGACTCTTTCCAAAGCAACTGTTCCTGCTTGTTTTGGTCAAATTTGTGCCTCCAAATTCACCTATACCAGGCTCTGCTTCTATGCTAATTGATTTTATACTTTAATTGCTGGACTTCTGCTTCAGTCCTTTGTGAAGGTTATTGTAAAATTAACTCTTTCAATGGAAGTTTTGGGGGATGGGGAGTCAGGAAGCATTCTAAATTTGGTGGTATTCCTTTGCAGTCATAATGAATACC
This sequence comes from Pan troglodytes, assembly GCF_028858775.2. NCBI lineage: Eukaryota > Metazoa > Chordata > Mammalia > Primates > Hominidae > Pan > Pan troglodytes. Next base: position 37,059,826 of record NC_072418.2, on the reverse strand, counting down.
AGTGTTGTAAACTTCTAGCTGCTTGCTTCTCCTAAGGTGGTGATGTTCACCTCCTCTGCAATAGGTGGGTTGGGATGCTACGATGCCAGGTAGGTTCAAGGTATTGCACACAAGGCAGCTAAATGTCATTTACACTCATAAGAATGGTTAATGTTGGCTACCATGGTGTTGATAGACTTGGATAAGAGTTGGCTGGGTGCAGTGGCTCATGCCTGTAATCCCAGCACTTTGGGAGGCCAAGATAGGTGCATCACTTGAGGTCAGGAGTTTTAGACCAGCTGGCCAACATGGTGAAACCCTGCCCGTACTAAAAATCCAAAAATTAGCCGGGCGTGCTGGTGCATGCCTGTAGTCCCAGCTACTCGGGGGAGCTGAGCCGGGAGAATCACTTGAACCTGGGATGCGGAGGTTGCAGTGAGCCGAGATTGTGCCACTGCACTCCAACCTGGGCAATAGAGCCGGACTCCATCTACAAAAAAAAAAAAAAAAAAGACTTGGATAAGAGTCTATCAACCCAAGAGCCCAAGAGCAGTGGTGCTGCTGGACTCTATTCTTCATGGGGCTGTACAGCGGAGTGCAAACGGATGCAGATATCCAAACTGCGGAAGGCTTGGTGGGTCTTCCAAGTGCTGGCAGCAAATCCTGACAGTCAGTGAATAGCGACTCTGCCCAAAAAGCGCAGGCAGCCTCTCATCTTTCCTATTGGTCTTTTGCAAGAGTAGCCAACAGTTCTTAAGTCTAAGTTTAAGGATTCATTTTGAAAGAACTTTAACTCATGTTTTTGCTTCCAAATTTGGTAACTTTGTGGCTACACCCTGAAAATAAAATGTTTGGTATTTTCCTAAGGGAGAGAACTATATTCATCATTCTGCAAATATCTGTTGAGCACGCTCTACGTACCAGGCTGTGGGGGCATAGATCCTTGCCCTGCAGGTGCTCCCGGTCTTGTGGGAGACAGAGACCCTGGGTAGGTGTCATCTCTTCGGGGTGATGTGAGCTAGGATGGGAGTCAGCCCATGAGAATACCTTGGTCAGTCTTCAGGAAGATGGCATCCACGCAGAGGACAAGGGAGAGCTAGGGCTCATTAGGCAAGGGGCATATTAGGGGGTAGAGGACAGGGCCAGGGGTAGTTTCTAGCAAGGGGTGAGAGCAGGCAGAGGCTGAGTGACGGAAGGGAGCCACACGCTCCTGCAGAGGTTGCAAAGGGGCAGATGGAAGACTGCTTTTTGTGGCCTGTGCTATGTCACATTTTCTTCTTTAGATGTCAGCATATAAATACAGAGAGTTTTCACACTAAAACTAAAAGCAAACCAAACCTGGATTTCTGGGTTCTCTTAAAACTCCTGCATCTGCATTTCCACTTGATTGCAGTCAGCTGGAGCTGTGCCCACCACCTTGCACATGCACGGGGCAGCAGAGCCTTCCTGGTCCCTCGAGGCATTGGGAGCTGTGGTGGGAGAGGCTGGTGCAGAGAGGGAGTGGGGCCTGGCTAGGCCGTGGGCTCCATGTCCTGCAGGCAGCAGAAAGCCAGGCAAGGGCTTTGAGTGTGGAGCTACCAGAGCAGATTTGCCTTCAGAAAGATGTCTCTGATTATAGCTGGGATTTGATGGGGCCAAACAGGAGATCGTTCATGATAGTTGGGGGCAGGGGAGTGACGGTGGGACATGTGGCGGCTGAATAATGCTTCCCAAAGATATCAGGTCCTAATCCTTGGAATCTGTGAAGGTTACCTTATATAGAAAAAAAAAAAAAAAAAGGAGGGCCAGGTGCAGTGGCTCATGCCTATAATTCCAGCACTTTGGGAGGCCGAGGCAGGTAAATCACTTGAGGTCAGGAGTTCAAGACCAGCCTGGCCAACATGATGAAACTCCTTCTCTACTAAAAATACAAAAATTAGCTGGGTGTGGTGGTGCATGCCTGTAATCCCAGTTACTCAGGAGACTGAGGCAGAAGAATCGCTTGAACCCGGGAGACGGAAGTTACAGTGAGCCAAGATAGCACCACTGCACTCCAGCCTGGGTGACGGAGTGAGACTATTTCAAAAAAAAAAAAAAAAAAAAAGCCAGGTGCGGTGGCTCACGCCTGTAATCCCAGCACTTTGAGAGGCCAAAGTGGGCGGATCACGAGGTCAGGAGATCGAGACCATCCTGGCTAACACAGTGAAACCCCGTCTCTACTAAAAATACAAAAAAAATTAGCCGGGCGTGGTGGCGGGTGCCTGTAGTCCCAGCTACTCGGGAGGCTGAGGCAGGAGAATGGCATGAACCCGGGAGGGGGAGCTTGCAGTGAGCCAAGATCACACCACTGCACTCCAGCCTGGGTGAAAAAAAAAAAAAGGGACTTTGTAGATGTGATGAAGTTGAGGCTCTTGAGATGAGGAGCATCTCCTGGATTATGCAGATGGGTGCTAAATGCAATCACCCATGTCCTTCTAAGGAGGCAGAGGGAGATTTGATGCGGACAGAAGAGGAGAAGGCGCTGTGACCATGAAAGCAAAGACAGGAGTGATGTGGCCACCAGCCAAGGAATATAGAACTGGAAAAGGCACGGAACAGATTCTCCTCCAGAGCCTGCCAACGCGTTGATTCCAGCCCACAGATACTGAATTTTTGGCCTCCAGAACTGTGAGAGAGTCCATTTCTGCTGTCTTAAGCCACTGAGTTGGTGGTAATTAGTTACAGCAGACACAGAAAATGGATTCAGACAGTGTCAGAAAGACTTAGGGGTGGAATCCACCAGACTGGGGACCGACTGGTTGTGCTTGGTGAAGGAAGCATCCAGGGGGACATCACAATGGGTGCCCTGGAGAGTGAGTCGGAGACTCAACTGAGGGTGTTGGATGGGAGCCCAGAGAGAGAACACAGAGAGAGCAAGGCAGGGAAGAGACCCCTGTAAAGGCGAGGGCAATTGCGCTGGAGCCTGCAGCCCTGCAGGGGACTCCATGTGAAACACGCCTCCAAATTGTCTCTCGAAAGGACAAGAAGCGGGGGACACAAAATGCATCTGAGACCAGGCACGGTGGCTCATGCCTGTCATCCCAGCATTTTGGGAGGTTGGGGCAGGAGGATTGCTTGAGCTCAAGAGTTTGAGACCAGCCTCGGCAACATAGGGAGACCCCATCTCTATAAAAGCAAAAATTATCCAGGTGTGGTGGCATGTGCCTGTGGTCCCAGCTACTTGGGAGGCCAAGGTGGGAGGACTGCTTGGGCTTGGAAGGTTGAGGCTGCAGTGAGCTGTGATTGCACCACTACACTCCAGCCTGGGTGACAGAGCGAGACCCTGTCTCAAAAAAAAAAGAAAAAAAAAAGTGCACCTGCTTCAGGCTCCTGAGTTTCTGGCTTGGGCAAGTACTTGGGGGAGAAACCCAGTGACAAGAGCAGGGGCCCAAGAGACAATGCTGAGTCAGCAATGGGTTGTATTTGCATCCCCTGGGGGGTCCGGGCAGGTTGACCCAGGACACAGCAGAAGTTTTGGGAGCCATCAGAATGGGTAAGACAATAAGTGACATGGTTTGAATGTTTTGTCCTCTCTGAATCTCATGTTGAGACGTAATCCGCAATGTTGGAGGTGGGGCCTGGTGGAAGATGTTTGGGCCATGGCCATGGATCTGTCATGAATGGCTTGGTAATGAGTGAGTTCGCACTCTATTAGTTACCACGAAATCTGATGGTTAAAAAGACCCTAGCACCTTCTCTCTCTTTTGTTCCTCCTCTCACCACTTGACACACAGCTCCCCTTCCCCTTCTGCCATGATTGGAAGCACCCTGAAGCCTCACTGGTAGCAGATGTCAGCACCATGCTTCTCGTACAGTCTGCAGAAGTGTGAGCCAGATAAACCTCTTTTCTTTAGAAATTACCCAGTCTCAGGTGTTCCTTTATAGCAACACAAAATGGACTAAGATAGTAAGGACAACTCCTTTGAGCAGAAGGATGGGGCAGAGGCCAAGGGGAGCCTTGGATAAAATGTGGACTTAAAAAAACCCCGACTAGGCTGGGTGGAGTGGCTCATGCCTGTAATCCCAGCACTTTGGGAGGCCGAGGCAGGAGGATCACAAGGTCAGGAGATCGAGACCATCCTGGCTAACATGGTGAAACCCTATCTCTACTAAAAATACAAAAAATTAGTCGAGTGTGGTGGCAGGTGCCTGTAGTCCCAGCTACTTGGGGGACTGAGGCAGGAGAATGGCGTGAACCTGGGAGGTGGAGCTTGCAGTGAGCCAAGATCGTGCCACTGCACTCCAGCCTGGGTGACAGAGCAAGACTCCGTCTCAAAACAACAACAACAACAACAAAAAAACAACTATTCCATCAGTCAGTCAACAAACATTGTTGAGCACCTAATCTGTCATAGTCCCTGAAGATACAGCGGTTATCAAAGGACAAAGCTGGCTGAGCGCAGTGGCTCACGTCTGTAATCCCAGCACTTTGGGAGGCTTTTGTGAGGGGGATAGTTTTCAAAGGGGGCAAGGGGAAAGGCAGGGAGGCTGGTGAAGAGACTCCCGCGGCTGTCCAAGCTGGGGATGCTGGGAGAGATTGGAGCAAAAGCAAGCATCACAGCATCAGAGGGACCACCTGTCTGGATTTTTGGCTTAATCACTACAGGACTAAAATGATATGCAAGGCTAGGCATGGTGGTGTGCACCTGTAGTCCTGGCATTTTGGGAGCCTGAGGCAGGAGGATCGCTTGAGGCTGGGAGTTCAAGCCCAGCCTGGGCAACACAGTGAGATCCCCATCTCTACAAAGGAAAAACAAAATTAGCGAGGCCTACTGGCGAGCACCTGTAGTCCAGCTACTTGGGAGGTTTAGCTGGGAAGATCACTTGAGCCCAGGAGTTCAAGGCTGCAGTGAGCTGTGATTGTGCTGCTGCACGCCACTCTGGGCAACACAGCGAGACTCTGTCTCTAAAATAATAATAACAGTAATAAAAGAGAGAAAGAGATACCTGAGAGAGAAAGAGGAAATGATCATTTCTAAGGTATATATGTGCCTCAGTGGTAATGTAATGTGTTGTGGAAATAGAGTGGAAACTCGATAATTGCTTACCTCACAGGTAATGTGAGGTTAGCATTGTTAGCAGGTATTATACTTATTTAAGGGGACTCCACCCGTTACTTAACTGTTCTGATTGGGTTGTGGAGAAGGTATCTTTACTAGGGATACAATTTTCACAAAGTCCCCCATTGCTATGATAGAGTGTTCAGAGTTGGGGTGCTTCCCAGGGTGGGTGGAAACAGCTAGGACTGGGAGAAGGCCTGTTTCTGGGGACAGTGAGCCCCTGGGGCCCAGTGTCACCAGGTCCCTTTGGAGGACTGGTTTGAAGGAAGATTCAAGGTGGCTCCTGATGGGGCCTGCACAGAAGCTGTTCTGCTTGCTATGGCGACTGGCTGGGACCCTTGGGTGAGTGTGCACAGCACTTAGGTAACCTTGGGTGAAGGTGGCTGTCGAGGGGCCCCAGGGCTGCAGCCCAGCCCTCCCCATGTACAGGAGGTCAGCCATCTGGGTCTGACACCTTTGAGTGGCCTCGAGATGCTGCTGAGAGAGGGCAGAACATGGGGAGGGCAGTGGGCCAATGTGAGGGCAAGGACGTCTGCCCACGTCTGCCTCCCTGAGGGTGGGAAGCAGGACTGAGTGGGCAGGGTGTCAGAGCCGGGGTCTGGGAAGGAACTAGCTGGGGCCCAGCTGCCCAGAAAAGCTGGGAGTCTTGCCCAAGACATTTGTGACCTCAGGAAAGCTTTAGGGCGAATGGACTGTTTATTCTTAGGAGTCGGGGTGGAGGGACGTGCAAACACTCAGCTCCGCACAGGTGACACGACTGGAGAGGCCACACCCACCACGGCTCCTTCCTTGCCTAACTCTGGAACGTGCTCAGGAGGTCTCCGAGGCTGCAGCAAGAGATGGACTCAGGCTCAAACTGAGAACAAGTCCTGGCTCAACCTTCGTGAGCCTCAGTTTCTCCCACTGTTAAGTGGGAACAGCCCTGCCCATCCTGAGTTTAATGAGAATTAAATGGAAGTAGGGACGGGGTGGGACAAATCTTGGAGACACCATGCTATGTGCAAGAGCCAGACACAGAAGGACAAAGACTGTGTGATTCCATTTGTAGGAAGTGCGGGACTGGGCAAATCACAGGGACAGGAGGCAGAATGGGGGTGCCTGGGGCTGGGGAGGGGGAACAGAGCATTATTGTTTAACCAGCACAGAGTTTCTGGTTAAGGAGATGAAGTTTTGAAGATAGATAGTGGTGATGGTTGCAGGACATTGCGAATATACTTAGTGCCACCGGATTTTACACTTAAAAATGGTTGAAAGGGTAAATTTTGTCACAATTTTTTAAAAAAAGACCAGCTCCTTCTGGTAAACCCAAATTTGGGGTTCCTGAGTTGCTGTTGGCATGGATGACCCAGGGTGCAGGCCAGGATCCCAGCCACCACTCCAAGGCCACAAGATTTGGGAAGAGAAGGATGGTAGCTGATTGTAGACAATTTTTAAAAATTTATTTTTATTTTTATTTTTTATTTATTTTATTTCCATAGGTTTTGGGGGAACAGGTGGTGTTTGGCTACATGAGTAAGTTCTTCAGTGGTGATTTGTGAGATATTGGTGCACCCATCACCTGAGCAATATACACTGAACTTTATTTGTAGTGTTTTATCCCTCACCGCCTTCCCACTCTTTCCCCGAGTCCCTAAAGTCTATTGTGTTACTCTTATACCTTTGCATCCTCATAGTTTAGCTCCCACTTAGAACATATGTTTGGTTTTCCATTCCTGAATTACTTCACTTAGAATAATAGCCTCTAATCCCATCCAGGTTGCTGTGAATGCCATTAATTCATTCCTTTTTATGACTGAGTAGTATTCCATTGTATATCTATACCACAGTTTATTTATCCACTCATTAATTGATGGGCATTTGGGTTCGTTCCACGTTTTTGCAATTGCGAATTGTGCTGCTATAAACATGTATGTGCAAATATCTTTTTTGTATGATCCTTCTTTTCCTCTGGTAGATACCCAGTAGTAGGATTGCTGGATCAAACGGTAGTTCTACTTTTAGTTCTTTAAGGAATCTCCACACTGTCTTCCACAGTGGTTGTACTAGTTGACATTCCCACCAGCAGTGCAGACGTGTTCCCTGTTCACCACATCCATGCCAACATCTGTTATTTTTTAATTTTTTTTATTATGGCCATTCTTGCAGGAGTAAAGTGGTATTGCATTGTGGTTTTGATTTGAACTTCAGACAATTTTGAAAAGAACGAAAAAATAGGACAGTGGAACCTCATCACTAGTAATCTTCATAGTTATCCATTCACTCATCCTCCACAAGGTTCTATATAATTTTATTCCTTTTTTTTGTTGTTGTGGTAGTTGTTTAGCCTTCTTTCATAAACATTTCTCGCAGCACTAGAAACTCTATATAAAGCCTTGCAATGGTGGTGTAATATCTACACAATTCGTAGGCCTTACTTCATCCAACCAGTCCCCAGTGGTGAATACTTAGATTCTTTGCCATTGTTGAATGACATTGGGATCAACATCTCCATGCATACATCTCTGTCTACACCCTATTTCCCTGGGATAGATTTGTAGAAGTAGAATTACTTCAGTATGAGCAGGTGCAGTGGTTCACGTCTGTAATCCCAGCACTTTGGGAGGCCAAGGCGAGTGGATTACTTGAGCCCAGGAGTTCAAGACCAGCCTGGGCAACACAGGAAGACCCCATCTCAATTATTTTTAAAAAATAAGAAAAAATTTAAAAAGAATGACATGAGTATATTATGCTCCTTTAGATGCTAGTTTCGTGGTGGCAGGTGATTCCCAGGTGGGCTGTCCTCTTTGTCACCCTTGCCTGGCTGGGCATTGCCTGGCCCAGCTCACGGTCTGGCACTGCTGGCTGTTGTTGCCTGGTTCCGTGTAGAGAAAAGGGGAACTTGATTTAATTGGCATCATTCCTGAGAGTGCTCTGTTGATCCCACTGGAGGCCATCATGGGGCTTCTGGGATGTCAAGGTTCTGGAAGCACCAGCTCAGAAGGTGGGGTGACCCCATGGAGTCAGGGTCAGAGATCCTCCCCACACAGAACCAGGGCCAGCCCTCTGGACTGTGGCAGGCTCAGGAAGTAGACTCAGAAGGCTCACCAGCCCCCGTGGGGAACATTTGCCATCCAGCAAGCATTGTTTTTGCCTAGAGCCTTGCAGGTTCCTAAGGATTCAAAGGGAGAGATTCTTCAGGGGCATGGAAGAGAGGCAGAGGCAGAGGTGGAGAGTGGGCACCCCTGCCTTCGCCTCTTCTAAAAGCACTGGACTGGCGTGGCCCTGCCTGGAACAAGGTGGGACCTCCAGGCCCCCTGGTCCCCACCTCCAGGTGGGTCTGGGCTTAGCTCTGCCACATGCCTCCAGGTGATCTTGGGCACACTTCTGAATCTTGCTGTTCCTCAGTTTCCCCATCAGTAATAGGGGGCTGGTAATACTCATTCCTGGGGGTGTGGTTAAGGTTAAGGTTATGAATGTCAAGTACCAGGGCCAGCCCCATGGGACTAAGCAACAGAGGATGTGCCGGCCACTTGATCTTCTGCCACTCACAGAATGAGCAGATCCTCCTCTTCCCAGACTGATTTCCCCAGCAGGGTGGACATCGAGATGGTATTTGCAGTGCCTACACAGGGCTGATGCTCTCAAGAACTCTGGAAACCTATCCCTTAGCAAGAGGCTCCGAGAGAGCCACCCCAAGGCTCTTCCCTTATGCTTGTGGCCCCTGGAGCCCACCCAGCCCCAAATGCCAGCTCTCTAGAGTCCCCACCAAATTTGAGGCCTTTGCTTTCTTGAAGATCATTTTCAGCCAGCAGATCCTCCTCTTAATATATTCAGCAGACATCTGATAATTGTGATAACCCCGATGAGTGGCGAGAGAAGCAAATTAGCTAAAAGATGATTGATTTTTTTATGCGCAATTTTGTCTTCAACCTTTCCTAGCAACGTGCCATGCCAGAGTAATAATTTCTTCTTCCAGATATTTTCCAGTACTGAGATTGCACATCTATTTATGGTTGCCTGGAAGCCTCATAATTACAATACAGTCCAAGTGCCCATTTTCTTTCCCTGACTACAAATAGGGATCAATTGAATTTTAAATGACTGCTCCGGGGCTCGCTCTGGATCGTGACCTTTGTAAATGATTAGAGCTCACCATCGTTGCTGTCTGCCCCGAAAAGTCGGGTGGGCCGAGCTTTCTAACTGGCATTTAATCTGGATGTAGGCCAAAGATATTCAGGTGAAATCCGACAACGAGCTGCCGGGAGAGAAAGGGCTTGTGGACTTCTTCCCTGTCCCATGAACATTCCCTGCATGTCCCACATGCCCCCTTTCTTTTGTCTGATTCCTGGGTCCTGTGCGTGTCTGTTTGCCTTGGAGCCTATTGACAGCGCTGTACCTGCCCTTGCTGAATTGGTGCCCAGGGAGGGGAAGGCTGAATTCAGAAGCTCCCAGGAAGTTTTAGACCTGCATGCAAAAGTTGTTATTAGCCAGAAAGAAGACTTCTTTGTTTTTGATTTGTTTGGAGTCATTGGATTTGATCTCAAATGAGAAGCTTTAGATTCTGAAGCCTGAGAAAACTGCAGGGTAATTCTTCCAGGAGAAGTTCCAGGAGATTCTTCCAGGAGAAGTTGGGACCGAGACTTGACATAAGCTTTCATTTAACTGCTGAAGTCATCCTCAGAGCTGGGTTTTCTGATTCAGGTAGAGCCAGCTGCAGTGTTTCTGAGCCACTAGGACCCTGGTGTCACTTCAGGGCAGCTGCTGAACCCTGCTGCAGAGCTCCCCCGGAGAAGCACGGGAGTCCTCATTTCAGGGGTGAGGGGTAGGGAAGGCAGTTTCCCCTAGCCCCACTCAGAATCACACATGCACCACCTGACAGCAGTAGAAGGCCATGTAGTGCTAAGAGCTGTAGAGTGCAGCACAGCATCCCGTGCTGTGACCATGGATCCTGCCTCAGTTTCTCCAACTGCAGCTCTTAGGAATTAGCTTGTTATCTTTGTCTGTGGTCAGGGTGTGATCGTGCCATTCAAATACAACCTTGTCAGCCTTGTTTTTCCAGAGCCGTATTCTATACAACAGCAAAAATATTTCCTTCTGGGCAGTAGTCTTTGGGCTGTCTTCTACTAACACTCTCTTTGGGTTCTTTGAGAATCCCTAAGTCCAGCCTTGGCACCCACTGTTTTTCTCTGTACCTCCCCTCTTCCCTTTCCAGCCAGGCCAGTCTCACTGGGACTGACCCTACTCAGCACTGGAGCACAAGCTGCTACCCACGCAGTGCCCCAGAACACCCTGCCATCACCCCTCCACCTTCCCTTGGCCACCTCTGTTCAACCCCACCTCTGTCCTGGTCTCAGCAGCAAAGGCACCTGCTCAAAACCCAGACAGCACTAACCTTGTCCCTGCTCCAGAGCTTCTGCCTGCCTCCTTATAGACAGTCTCCCTGTGCTGTTCCCCAGGGAAATTATGTCTCCCTGCCAACCCACGAGAGTTCCCTGTGGCTCCTGGACACACCTGAAGTCCCAGGAATAGAGGAGGAAACCTGGGGAGGGATGAAGTGAGATAAGCCAGCAAGCTAAGCCTTATCCCATTTTGACCAGCTCTTTATCTGTTGAACATCTCTCTGTGGTGCTGCAGCTAATGGAATTCTTAGGAAAGCGTCAGTTTTACCCAGAAATGAAAGCCATCTTCAAGAGTTTAAGATCTAAAATCACACACACAGTCTCAAGCAGGGCACTGTCTTGGCATGCTGCTTGCAGTCTCTGGAAAGTGTGGGCAAAGGTTGCATTCTCCCCATGGGTCATAGGCTCATGCTTGTGAAGAGTCATAACAATGTGGAAGGGGAATTCAGAGGACAACTCTCTCTCTTTGCCATAGATGCAGAAACAAGAGCTGGCTCAGATGACACACAGAGGAAGAACCAAACAGCATCGACAGCCTCCTTCCCTTGAAAGGCTGTGAACTGAACTCACTTGAGCTCTTTTTTCTGGGTGGAAAGATGAGTGCCTGTCTGGATGCACAATATCTTCTAGGTCCCGTGCCTAAACATCATCTCCTGTTTGGCAGCAGGAGATGCTGTGTTTAGAAACACAGCAAAAACTGGCTGGGCACGGTGGCCTACACCTGTAATCCCAATGCTTTGGGAGACCAAAGTGGGAGGATTACTTGAGCTCAGCAGTTCAAGACTGGCCTGGGCCACATGGTGAAACAAAAATATCAAAAAATTAACCAGAGGTGTGGAATGTCTATAGTTCCAGCTGCTCAGGAGATTGAGCAGGAGGATAGCTTGAGCCCAGGAGCTGGAGGCTGCAGTGAGCTATGATTGAGCCACTGCAGTCTAACCTGGGCGACAAAGGAGCAAGACTCTATTTAAAAAAAAAACAAAACAAAAAAACAAAAAACAACAAAACAACAACAGAAAAAAAACAAGCAGAAAAACCAAGTGCCACATGCTCACATGCCTCCTTTGTCCTCTCCTTTTATTGATAGAACAAGAGATTATACTTGTCACAGGTCGGGGCTGAAGTAGTAGACAGGCATTTCCAGTTGTCATAATTGGGTTTTAATGTGTAAATTCTAGAAGGCTTCAGTTATTCAAGCACAGCCTATTTCACAATATTTCAGTTATGGTACATTGAAGGATTACAGTTTAAGGCAATTGATTTAACTCTCAAATTCCATTCAATCTGGAAGTGTGAGATATGTTTTGTGTGCTGTCAGATGGGCTCTAAAACATGTCCCTGGGGCCGGGCGCGGTGGCTCACGCCGGTAATCCCAGCACTTTGGGATGCCGAGGCAGGCGGATCACTTGAAGTCAGGAGTTTGAGACCAGTCTGGGCAACATGGTGAGACCCTGTCTCCACCAAAAAAAGAAAAAGAAAATAGCCAGGTGCAGTGAGGCATGCCTGTGGTCCCAGCTACTTGGGTGGCTGAGGTGGGAGTATTGCTTGAACGTGGGAGGTGGAGGTTGCAGTGAGGTAAGATGGTGCCACTGCACCCCAGTCTGTGTGACAGAGGGAGACCGTGTCTCAATTAAAAACAAATGAAATGAAATGAAAATGAAATGAAATGAAATAAAATAAAATGTATTCCTGGGCTCAGCAGCAGATCTGAGCCTGGAGCCAGAATCCAAGGAGCTGCCATGGTTGTGGGGCCCCGTGACATCATTCCACATTAGTCCTGCGTTCAGTTTGGGATGGTAAGCCATCTTAACTGTTGAAGGTGCCAATGTACCTTTGTTCGCAGAGCTACCTTTTGTTCACTCCCTGAAGAGCAACAACTTTGCTGATTTCAGTTTAGTTGATTTTCCCACTATTTACGTGTGTACATGTAAGTGTTTTCTAAGATGCTTACATTAGTGTCATGTTTTGCAGATGATGCATAGCAGTAGGATTTAAGTGAGAATCTTTAGTGCAAAATCTATTGCTCCTGGTAATAAAAGAAGTGCACTGTAGTGTAGTGAGTTCTGATAATTGATCCCACCACGGGCAATCTGTATCTCTTGAATTTCACCTGTCTTCACACATATAGTATTAGCAATTATTTTGATTAGAATAATGGCTCGTATTTTTAAAGTATATAATTTGCACTTAAAGTCACCATTGAATCTCTGTGCTAACATCACTTTTACAGAGTTTTGCCCAACCTAATGATATTCCCCGCACCACCCCCCAAAAAAAGACTCAAGAGAAAAAACAAGGGTCTGCTCATGGACAGAAAATGTTATCCTGGTCAGGTGCAGTGGCTAATGTCTGTAATTCCAGCACTTTGGGAGGCCGAGGCAGGTGGGTCACTTGAGGTCAGGAGTTTGAGAACCAGCCTGGCCGATATGGCGAAACCCCGTCTCTACTAAAAAAATAATAATAAAAAAAAATTAGCCGGGCGTGGTGGCGGCTGCCTGTAATCCCAGCTACTCAGGAAGCTGAAGCATGAGAATCGCTTGAACCTGGGAAGCAGAGGTCCCAGTGAACCAAGATCGCGCCACCACACTCCAGCCTGGGCGGCAGAGTGACACTGTGTCTCAGAAAAGAAAAGGAAAGAAAATGTTATCCCCATTTCCAGCATCCTCCAGGACATTTGGTCAGGCATCTGATTAGGGGGTTGGTTCATTTTCTAAATTCTGAGTCCTTATGTTAAGAAAGGTAAAGTCAGCGCCTAAGTGTCCCAAGATTCCAGAATAATTGTTTTCTGTAATTAAGTAAACACAGCACATAGGCTTATTATGCCTAGACCAACTGGCAGAGGCAAGACCAGCAAAGGAGATGCTTTTGTGAAGAAGAATTTAGCTGAAGTGAGCAGAGCAAACTCCTTCTTGCCATGCTGCAGGGACAGCTGGAAGGCAGCACCAGGGTGAAAGCGTTCTGTCATTAAATCAGTTTGGGAAGTACTCCAGGAGAGGGATGCGAGCTGTCCCTCCCATCCTAGCTCAGCCTGCATCCCCTTTCTCCTGGACTAATGCTACAGAGTCCCACCTGGTGCCCTGTACCTGGTGTCCTGCCATTCTCTCGTCCCCTGTAGCCCACTCTTCACACAAAGCCAGAGAGGACTCCCTAAAAGATGATTTGATGGCCGGGCACAGTGGCTCACACCTGTGTCCCAGCAACTTGGGAGGTTGAGGTGGGAGGATTGCTCAAGCTCAGGAGTTTGATTTTTTTTTTTTTTTGAGACAAGAGCATCGCTCTGTCGCCCAGGCTGGAGTGCAGTGGCGTGATCTTGGCTCACTGCAAGCTCCGCCTCCCAGGTTCACGCTATTCTCCTGCCTCAGCCTCCTGAGTAGCTGGGACGACAGTCGCCCACCACCACGCCCGGCTAATTTTTTATATTTTTAGTAGAGATGGGGTTTCATCGTGTTAGCCAGGATGGTCTCGATCTCCCGACCTTGTGATCCTCCTGCCTCAGCCTCCCAGAGTGCTGGGATTACAGGCATGAGCCACTGTGCCCAGCCGAGCTCAGGAGTTTGAGACCAGCTTGGGCAACACAGCAAGACCCTGTCTCCTAAAATTTTTTAAAAAATTATCCGGGTGTGGTGGCGTGCATCTGTAGGCTGGAGGCTGAGAAGGGAGGATCTGTTGAGCCCAAGAGTTGGAGGCTGCAGTGAGCTATGATTGCACCACTGCACTCCAGCCTGGGTGGCAAAGTGAGACCCTGTCTCTAAAAATATATAATAATAAAACAAAAAATAATTTTAAAAAGATGACTTGATCGCATCACTCCCAATTTAAACCTGGCTAACGGTTTCCCACTGCACCCAGAGTAGGCTTGAGCTGTAGCCACAGCCCAAGGCCTTCCTCTCCTTGGCAGCTCTTAGATCCCCGCTCCTCCTTCCCCAAGGCTGCAGCCACCCTGGCCTCTGCCAGTCCTTGGAACTCCTCAAGCCCTTTCTTGCCTCAGGGCCTTCGCATGGGCTGTGACTCTACCTGGAAACTTCTTCCCTCTCATCTTCACAGTTGGCTTCTCCTTGTCATTCAGATCACAGCTCCAAACCACCTTGTGTGAGGCACTTTTCCCATTCACCAACTCTGCCCCACCTCCACCCCCATGTCACTTTATATGCCACTATTAATAACATTTATTATTTTCTTTTTAGCATTCAGAAGGATCTCTGAAATGGTCTTGTTTATTTGTTATTGTATTGTCTCTCCTGCCTGAATGTAAGCTTCATGAGGACGGGTCGGTGGCTTAATCTGTCTCATTCACAATGAACCCCAGAACCATGCCCTGCTGGTGCAGTGGCTCATGCCTGTAATCCCAGCATTTTGGGAGGCTGAGACAGTAGAGTTGCTTGAGGCCAGGAGCTTGAGACTAGCCTGGGCAACATAGTGAAAGCTCATCTCTACAAAAGATGAAAAAAATTAGCCAGATGTGGTGATGTGCACCTGTAGTCCCAGCTATTCAGGAGGTTGAGTTGAGAGGATTGCTTGAGACCAGGAGTTTGAGGCTGCAGTGAGCTATGATTACACCACCGCATTCCAGCCTGGGTGACAGAGTGAGACCCTGTCTCTAAATAAATAAAGATAAAAAAATTAATAGAACTGTGCCGCCCCTTGAAAGACTCTCTGCAAATGTTGGTTGAATAACAGAATGAACAGCAGATACATGCTACGCCTTTACCCCGTGCAGCCCCTGGCCCAGGTGGAAACCATGCCATTTGAGCAGTTTCGGTATTTAGATAACTGATTAGACCTGGAGTGCTCAGAGGCAGCCGGTGTTAGGAAAGCCCTACCTCACATCCTCATATCTGGGTATCTCAGGCTGGGTGTGTTTGTCAGGTGCACCTCCAGTCACCCGCTCCTGACTTATAGATGCCCTGCAAGAAACCACTTGCTCACCAATCTGCCATTTGGCAGCAGGCAGGGTCCTTTCCTGGTGGTGGGGTCTTACAGGGCCCTTTGTTACTCCACCACTCTTCCTGTCTCTGGAATTTTGTTCCCCCTCTCTTTTCTGGCCTGACCTCTGCAGGAATGAACTCTCATTTCACCAAAATGACCCAAGAGGTTAGGACCAGATCATCCCTGAGAGGGGGCACTCACTGAGCAGAGCAGGCACAGGACCCTGGCAGGGCTGGGCTTAGCTGCTTCTCCTCGTTGAGGAGCCTCCAGTTTTCCTGGGCTGCTGTATCGCAGAGCCTGGAAATGTCTTCTAGTTCCAGGCATTCCCTTCAGCCAATGTAGTCCATCAGCAGGGCTGATGGAGATCCAACTGTGGTCCCAGAGCCCCAGGATTCCCCACAATGAGGGGGCTGCAGTGATGGCAACCTCTTGGCCAATGCTGGAACCTTGACCTTGTCAGATAACGAGGCCTCATAGAGGTTAGCCTGTCTCCCAGGCTCCCCCTTGTACACCTGCACACCTGTATACCTGCACACTCACACACCTGCACACCTGCACACTTGCACAATTGCATACCTGCATGCTCACACACCTGCACATTCACACAACTGCACACCTGCACACCTCAACTGCACAACTGCACACTTGCAAAATCGCACATCTGCACACCTGCACATTTACACACCTGCTTAACTGCACACTTGCACACCTGCACTCTTGCACACCTGCATACCTCCACAACTACACGCCTGCACATTTGCACAACTGCACACCTGCATACCCACACACCTGCACACCTGCCCACAACCTTGTGCCCAGCCTCCAAATTCCGTCCTCTAGCCTCCCGGGTGCCTTCCTATTCTGGGCTTCTGTAATCATCATTCAGTAATCCTGGGTGGCTGGTCTCGTTCCTTCTCTTTGTATCTTGCCTCTTGCACCAACTCCGAGGTTTCTAGTGGTTCTTCCCTCCTTCACCTCTGTGTCAGCCATCTCTTTAGCCTTCTTACCTGGGTCCCACACACGGCAGCAAAGAAAGTGTGGTGTGTATGGCTAAAGTCAGGCTATCCCTGGTCTATAGAGGAGGATACATCAGCATAACAAATAGGTTCCTTTCTATTCACACTACTTAGGAATCATGGTTTTCTAAATGCTTTCACAAGGCTGTAAAATGGAAACTTGATATCACCAGTAAACCCATGAAGAAGCCTCTTTTCATCTCTATGGTGAGAGAGCCATTTCTTTAGCTTGTAGGAAATATTGTCAGCTAAAAGTATTGATCAGCCAAAGGCCCTGGCAGGAGGATGCAGAAGACATGAAATGTAAATGTCTTCATTTGCAAAAGGAGTTTCAGGACAGGCACCAGAGCTCAGGGAGGGGGTAATGACTTCAAAAACACCTGGGGTCACCTGCGGTATTTGTTGGTTTTCTCTCTGGACCTGAACCTGTCTGAGAGATGAGCTCTGACATACACACCTGTAAATGGTGTCTGTGCCGGATCCTGGGGGTGATTCTGGTTAGAGATGAGAGCTGGGTCCAGAGTCTTGGGTAAGAATAAACCACCAGCAGGGGCTTCAGTTATGTGACTTTTGCAGGTCAAGCACATAAGACTCTCAGAAAACCCCTTCCTGAAGTTGACTTCACAGTAATAAATAACGTGTGTGAGAGGGTGTGCAACAAGTGAAGAATTTGCTTTTGAAGAACTGAAATAATAGAACACATGAAATAAATTCTAAAATAAGTATGGCTGGGTGCTGTGGTGCACACCTGCAGTCCCAGCTATTTGGAGGCTAAGACAAAAGGATTGCTGAAGTCCAGGAGTTCTGGGCTGTTGTGCGCTATGTTTGGCATCAATATAGGACCTCCCAGGAGCAGGGGGCCACCAGGTTGCCTAAGAAGGGGTGAACTGGCCCAGGTCGGAAAAGGAGCAGGTCAAAACTCCTGTGGTGATCAGAAGTGTGATTGCTCGGCCGGGCGCAGTGGCTCACTCCTGTAATCCCAGCACTTTGGGAGGCAGAGGTGTGCAGATCATGAGGTCAGGAGATCGAGACCATCCTGGCTAACACGGTGAAACTCCGTCTCTACTAAAACTACAAAATTTAGCCGGGCTTGGTGGCAGGTGCCTGTAGTCCCATCTACTCAGGTGGCTGAGGCATGAGAATCGCCTGAACCCTGGAGGCCGAGGCTGCTGTGAGCCGAGATCGTGCTGCTGTACTCCAGCCTGGGCAACAGAGCGAGACTCCGTCTCAAAAAAAAGAAAGGAAAAAAAAAAAAAGGAAGTGTGATTCCTTCAGAGAATAGACATGGCACTCCAGGCTAGGCAACATAGAGAGACCTCATCTCTAAAATGATTATAAAATAAAATAAAATAAAATAAAAATGTTTACCTTATTTAGAGATAATTGAGGATGGTTCACTTTACTTTGTGGGTTTGAAATTAATTATAAATTTTAAAAAGAGAATCAAAGAAGTAAAAACAGTCAACAGTTTAAATGAAAACACGATAGTGATTTTTACTAGAAATTAGAACCTATACCTACCAACACCCACTTATTTCATTTTGCCCTCCCTTCTTGGCAATCCATGCTATGGAAAGCCAGTCTGTCATCCAACAATCATAATGATATGTTATCATCTTTATTCAAAACTCCTGAAACAATTGGGCTTATGTCTTGTCAAACAAAAATACAAGTATTTACTTCTGGTGGAGATATAGAACAGGTATGGGCTTTCAGTTCGCTCAATCTGAGAAAAGTAAACAGATACAGATGACTTTGACTTCGCTTCTACTCTCTAGCAGCCAGACACTTAATTTCCCTGGGATGCTATCCATAAACAGAAGATGCTTGTTGCCATGGATTTTTTGCTCTCAAGTTTTTTTTTTCCTTGCCTTTTCTAAGACTTGAACAAAGCCAGTCTAGCCGAGAAATGAGCAAGTTATTTTTAGTTCTTTGAATGGTTTTTCATAAACTCTTTTCTTCCTTTGGCCTAAGGCCCACTGGACCATCAAAGGGATTTTAATACTAAGGTTGGAAAAGGAGAAGAGTCTTTGCGGGGCCACTTATCTCCACGCCTGTCCCTTTCCAGCTAGAACCCTGGGTACCCCCAGAAAACTGAAAACCCTTGTGCCCATTTAGTGGGCTCTCTACAAGGCATCCATTGCTTTTCAGACATCCCAGCAGCCCTTTAGACTAAGCACATTTATTTATTTAAGTATTTATTTTGCGACAGGGTCTTGCTCTGTTACCCAGTCTAGAGTGCAGTAATGCAATCATAGCGCACTGTAGCCTCCACCTCCTGGGCTCAAGCGATCCTCTCACCTCAGCCTCCTGAGTAGCTGGGACTACAGGTGTGTGCAACCAGGCTTGGCTAATTTTTTGTTATTGTTTTATTTTAGTACAGATGGGGTCTCGCTTTGTTGCCCAGTCTGGTCTCGAACTCCTGGCCTCAAGCCATCCTCTTGCCTCAGCCTCACAAAACATTGGAATTACAGGTATAAGCCACCATGCCTGGCCTAGACTTTGCACATTTAAACAGTGATCCCTGGATTCCCCTCCTCATTGGAGAGATGCCAGAAGCCCGGGAGTCCTCCCTGGCCCTCCTCCATTCATCCTTCCTCCTATCCCTCACCCAGACCTTTCAATTCTACTTCTCAGTACATTCCAAATGGAGGGTGTGTTTTCTCCTAAAAGGATTTGGGACTGACTTGGAGAAGAGAAGACCCAGCCCCAGTCCCAGGAGGGCTTTTCTTGAGGCTGACATCCACCAGGAAAACTCCCCTTGTGAAGCTCCAGCCTCCATTGCCAGACTTGGCAGCATCCCTTTCCCAGCTCCCAGCTCTGAGCAAAGCAGTCATGCAGTGATAGCGATGTCATCTGTATGGATGCCCCACCTCCACCTTGGGGTCAATCCTTTTCTTGGAATCAGATGCAAAGACACAATACAGCAGCAGAAAAAAAATTAACCAAAAAGAAGTAATAATTCCAAATTCTCACTCACCCTTTATTTTCTTCTCAGCTCCCCATCTATGACCTGAGCAGCAGAATGGATTTTCCTTCTTGCTTGTGGGGCCAGATCTATTCACTTGCCCTTCCTGTAAGGGTGGAAATGGCTCTGATGATGGAGACCCATAGCTCCCAAGCAGGAATATGTCCGTCCCTACCTCTCCCCTTGATGAGATCAGATCCCTGTGTGGCTGGAAAGGAATCAGGAAAGATGAGGGGAAGCAGTGTATCCTTAGGGGAGAAATCCCTGGTATCTCCTTGTAAAAGAGAAGCTTGCCATCTTCCCAGCAGAATTGGATCTCGCCTGCCAATGCTTGTGTTTTCAACCCCAGCCTTCCATTATTATTTATTATTTTCACTTCAAGTATTCCAAATGTTGATAGTCTGGTTCCACCCTTGAGGTTTGCAATCAAAAAAACCTAAATGTAAGAGGCAAGACGGTAAAACTAGAAGATAACGAAAAAGAAAATCGGGTGCCTTGAGTTTGGCAATGACCTTTTAGATACAACACCAAAAATGTGATGTTTTAAAGAAAGAATTCCAAAAAAAAAGAAAGAAAGAAATGCTGGGTGTGGTGGCTCATGCCTGTAATCCCAGCACTTTGGGAGGCCAAGGCAGATCACTTGAGGTCAGCAGTTCAAGACCAGCCTGGCCAAAATGGTGAAACCCCATCTCTGCTAAAGATACAAAAATTAGCTGGGCATGGTGTCTCACACCTGTAATCCCAGCTAGTCAGAAGGCTGAGGGAGGAGAATTGCTTGAACGTGGGAGGTGGAGGTTGCAGTGAGCCAAGATCGCACCACTGCACTCCAGCCTGGGCAACAGAGTAAGACTCCGTCTAAAAAAATTAAAAAATACAAACACACACACACATACACACACACACACCCCAAAAAACCTCTTAAAAATAACAATAAGAAAACAACCCAATTTAAAAATGGATAAAAGACCTTAACAGACATCTTGTTAAAATAAAGCAAAAGAAGATATCAAAAAGATGCTCAACCTCATGTCATCAGAGAATTGCACATTTAAACAGCAGTGCACTACACTACACATCCATTAGGATGGCTAAACACAAGACACGAACACCACCAAATGCTGACGAGAATGGGGAGCAATGGAACTCTCATTCATTTCCGGTGGGAATGCAAACTAAATATACTCTCACCACAGGATTCAGCAATTTGCTCCTTGTAATTTATCCAAATGAGTTGGAAACTTACATCCACACAAAAACTTGCCCATGAATGTTTATAGTAGCTTCATTCATAATTGGGAGAACTCAGATACAACCAAGGTATCCTTCAATAGGTTGAATGGTTAAACAAACTGAGGTATAACCACACAATGGAATATTATATAGCAATAAAAAGAAATGAACTATTGAGCCATGAAAAGACGTGGAGGAATCTTAAGTGCCTATTTCTAAGTGAAAGAAGTTGATATGGTTTGGCTGTGTCCCCACTCAAATCTCATCTTGAATTGTAGTTCCCATAATCCCCACATGTCATGGGAGGGACCAGGTGGAGATAATTGAGTCATGGAGGTGGTTTTCCCCATCCTGTTCTCATGATAGTGAATGAGTTCTCACGAGATCTGATGGTTTTATAAATGGGAGTTCCCCTGAACATGCTGTCTTGCCTGGCGCCATGTAAGATGTGCCTTTGCCTCTCCTTTGCCTTTCACCATGATTGTGAGGCCTCCCCAGCCATGTGGAATTGTGAGTCCATTAAACCTCTTTCCTTTATAAATTACCCAGTCTCAGGTATGTCTTTATTAGCAGTGTGAGAAGGGACTAATACAGAAGGCAACTTGAAAATGTATATATTGTATGATTCCAACTGTATGACATTTTGGGAAAAGCAAAACTATGGAGACAGTAAAAAGATCAATGTTTCAGTGGTTCATGGGAAGAGAGTGAGGGAGAAACGAAGGGGGTTGGTTAGAGCAGTGAAACTATTCTGTATGATACTATAATGGTGGATACATGTGAAAACCCATAGAATGTAAAACACAGAGTCAACCCTAATGTAAACTATGGATTTTTGTTAATAACAATGTATCAGTATGAGCTGTGAATTCTAACAAATGAAGTAAACAATGTACCAGTATTGGCTCATGAATTCCAACAAATGTAGCCACTGTTGCAGTATGTTAGTAGTAGGGGAAACTGCGACGGTGAGGGAGTATATGACAACTGTGTGTATTTTCCACTTAATTTATCTATAAGCCCAAAACTGCTCTAAAAAATAAAGCCTGTTTTTAAAAAAAATTGGCCAGGTGTGGTGGTTCACACTTGTAATCCCAGCACTTTGGGAGGCCAAGGAGAGAGGATCGCTTGAGCCTAGGAGTTCAAGACCAGCCTGGGCAACGTAGCAAGACTCCATCTCTAGAAAAAACTTAAAAATTAGCTGGATGTGGTAGTGTGCACCAGTAGTCCCGGCTACTTGGGAGGCTGAGGTGGGAGGATCGCTTGGGCCTAGGAGGTCGAGGCTGCTGTGAGCCATGATTGTGCTACTGCACTCCAGCCTGGGCAACAGAGCAAGACCTTATCTCTACAAAAATAAATAAATAAATAAATAATATAAACTTTCTATCAATCCATCCATCTGGGAGTACATTTGACTAGTCTAAAAACCTAAATAGAAGATAAGGCCACCTTTCCGTAGTGTGTAGTAGTAGCAGAAATAGCAGTCATAGTGATAGTAGTAGTGGCAGCGTATAGCCTGTGCCTGGCAGTGGGCAGGTTGTCTGCTCTCCCAATCTCAGCCCCCCTATAAAAAGAGGGTGACATTGGCCATGGTTGACTCCTAAGCATACTGCTGTGAGAGTAATGTGGCTCCTCTGTACGAACTCGAAACCACCACAAGCTTCCTACTAAAGCCGAGAGGTGGCCTTCCACTTCTCTAACTGGGCACACACGGAGGTTTTTGGTTTGCCGAGCTTTTCTCCATTAGTTCATCAGCTTTTGAAGAAGGCCAGAGGTCGGCAGCCATTTCTTTATTCTTTTGCTATTTTTATCTGGAGCTTCTTCCAGTGGCAATCCATAGGACTCAAGCCATGCTAAGACCAGGTAGGAGCTCAGGTCTGAGACAGAAACAGATGTTGTGTCTGCCTTACTCTGGATTTCCTCAAAGAAAACACTGGTTGGTTACTAACTCCATTTTATTTTATTTTATTTTATTTTATTTGGGGACGGAGTTTCACTCTTCTTGCCCAGGCTGGAGTGCAACGGCGTGATCTTGGCTCACTGCCATCTCTGCCTCCCGGGTTCAAGCAGTTCTCCTGCCTCAGCCCCCTGAGTAGCTGGGATTACAGGTGCCCACCACCATGCCCGGCTAATTTTTTGTATTTTTAGTAGAGATGGGGTTTCACCATGTTGGTCAGGTTAGTCGTGAATTCCTGACCTCAAGTGATCCACCCACCTCAGGCTCCCAAAGTGCTAGATATTATAGGCATGAGCCACTGTGCCCAGCCTTTATTTTTTTAAATAATAATAATTATTATTATTTTGTAGAGACAGGGTCTCACTATGTTGCCCTGGATGGTCTTGAACTCCTGGGCTCCAGCAATGCTCCTGCCTTGGCCTCCCAAAGTGCTGAGATTACAGGCATGAGCCACCACACCCGGCCTATTTTATTTTTTTTAATACAGAGATGATTTTCTTACATAGAAAACCAATGACACTGCTGCCTTGCTGCGTCTCTAGAGGTAGAGTTTAAAAGATGAAATTTTCAGAGATGATTGTGCAAAGCAGCAAATACGTGCCAAAATATTAGGAAAAAATACGTGAGGGCAGCAATCTTAAAGTCTACCTCTGAAGCACCCAGAAAACATTTTTTACAGGCATCACACAAAGCTGGAGGGATTTCTTGAGTGAGGCTGCGTCTTAGCCATGACTGCATCTCCACATTCAGGGATGGAGGAGCAGATTACACTTGTGCCTTAGTCAAGTACATCAGGGAGGAAGGACAGCTTCAGGACCAGGGGCAGCAGCAACAGCAGTGTCTCACTGACTAGCAGAGCTTCCCAAGTGCGTTTCACCCCTCCGCACAAGGGGCTAATCCTGGCACTTTGAGAGGCCGAGGTGGGTGGATCACTTGAGCTCCAGGAGACCAGCCTGGACAACATGGCGAATCCCTATCTCTATAAAAAATACAAAAATTCGTCAGGCATGGTAGTATGTGCCTGTGGTTCCAGTTACTTGGGGGACTCAGGCAGGAGGAGCACTTGAGCCAAGGAGGACAAGATTGCAGTGAGCTGAGACTGCACTACTGCATTCCAGCCTGGGCAACAGAGTGAGAGCCTGCCTCAAAAAAAAAAAAAAAAAGAATCCTGCATGAAAAATTTGTCTATTTCCCATTTAGTTACTTATTCAATAATTTACTTATATTAGTATGGACTCATGGCTATCTATAATACACTTTGAGTTATAATCTAACACTATGTCATTTACTTGGTTTATGAAATTGTTTCATCTTTGCCTTTGGAAGTTCTTTCAGTTTGTTCCCATGTCTCTTTGATATAACTGCCATCTAGCAAGACCCTCTACTAGCGTCCCAAATGTGTAGCACAGTGACCGGAGGAACTGATGGGCCTAAAGCATGACGATTTCTCTACTAGAATACCAAATCTTTTCAAATGCTAAAGATAATTTTAAATCAATGCTTTCTTTTAGGATACTTGTAGACCAACAGAAAATTTTGCCTTAAGTCGTCTTCACTTATCTTCATAGTTACATAGGTCAGCACTATTTTCACCCTACCTTTTCAGTAAAGTTATTTCATACCCTTATAATAGAGGTAGATTATTTTGTTACCATCTACATTCTTCCTGGGATCCTCCAACCTCCTAAATGATTTTTTAAAATTTGCATAATTAAGGGTTCCTCTTTGTGCCGTAAAGGTCTACAGATTTGATAATGCAATGTAATGTATCCACCATTACAGTATTACCCAGAATAGTTTCACCACCCTAAAAAACCACCTGTGCTTCACATATTCAAGTCTCCTCCTTCCTAGAACCCCTGGCAACTGCTTACTGTCTCTAAGGTTTTGCCTTTTGCAAAATGTCATACAAATGAAATCCTATAGCATATAGCCTTTTTGGATTGGTTTCTTTCACTTAGCAATATGCATATAATAGTCATCCATATTTTTTGCATGGCTCACTTTTTTTTTAATCACTAAGTAGTATCCCACTGAATGGACAGACCACTGTTTCTTTATCCTTTCGCTTATTGAAGAACATCTTAGTTGTTTATGATTTTGGGTGATCATGAATACATCTACCCTAAATATTCACATGCAGACGTTTGTGCAGACGTATGTTTTGAAAACAGTTGGGTAAATGCTGAGCAGCCTGTGTTAGTCCATTCTTGTGTTGCTGTAAAGAAATACCTGAGGCTGGGTAATGTATAAAGAAAGAGGTTTAATTGGCTCATGGTTCTGCAGGCTCTAGGAGAAGCATGGTGCTGGTATCTGCTCCTGGTGAGGGCCTCAGGAAGCTTACAATCATGATGGAAGCAAAGGGGGAGCTGGTGTGTCACATGGTAAGAGCAGTAGCAAGACAGAGAGGGAGGAGATGCCACATTCTTTTAAACAACCAGATCTCACATGAACTCAGAGTGAGAAGTCACTCATTACTGCAAGCATGGCACCAAGCCATTCATGATGGATCTGTCCCCATGACCCAAACACCTCCCATCAGGCCCCACCTCTAACATTGAGGATTATATTTCAACATGAGACTTGGAGGGGATAAACATCCAAGCCATATCAGAGCATGATTGCTAGATCATATGGTAAAACTGTGCTTAGCTTTGTAAGAAACTGCCAATCTGTCTTCCAAAATAGCTGCATCATTTTGGAATCCCACCAGCAATGTATGAGTTCCCATTGCTCTGCACCCTCTCACCAGCCATTGGTATTGTCAGTTTTTTGGATTTTAGCCATTCTAATATGTGTGCAGTAGTATCGCATTATTGCTTTAATTTGCATTTCCCTAATGACAAATGACATTGAACATCCTTTCATATGCTTATTTGCCATCTGTGTATCTTCTAAGGATAGTTTTTAGATAATTTTAAAGATAATTTTTATTTTTAAATAATTTTAAACCTACATAAAAGTTGCAAGTACACACAGTACAAAGACTCCCTTATTCTTGAAAAGTATGAGAATAAGTTGTTGGCTTTTTTCTGTTTTTTTTTTTTTTTGAGACCGAATCTCACTCTGTCACTCAGGCTGAAGTGCAGTGGCACTATCTCAGCTCACTACAACCTCCACCTGCCAGGTTCAAGTGATTCTCCTGCCTCAGCCTCCTGAGTAGCTGGGATTACAGGCGCCCACCACCACGCCCAGCTAATTTTTGTATTTTTAGTAGAGATGGGGTTTCACCATGTTGGCCAGGCTGGTCTTGAACTCCTGACCTCAGGTGATCCACCCACCTAGGCCTCCCAGAGGGCTGGGATTACAGGTGAGCCACTGCGCCCGGCCCACTTTCTAATATTTGAATGTGTATTTCTTACAAACAAGGAGATTATACTAAATAACCACAATACATGACTAAAATTAGAAAATTAACATTGATACATAACTAGCATCTCCTTAGACCTCATTCCAATGTAATTAGTTGTTTCAAGAGCAGAAGGATTGAGTCTAGGAAAACATGATGCATTTAATTGTCACATCTCTTAGTTTTCAGTCTGAACTGTTTTCAGTCTCTCCTTGACCTTGGTACTTTTGAAGATTACTGGCCAGTTATTTTATAGATTACCAGCCAGTTTTTGTAGTTATTTTGTAGTTATTTTGAAGATTACCGGCCAGTTTGTTTGTCCCTCGTTTGGTTTGACTGATGTCTTCTCGTGTTTAGATTCAGGTTATGTATTTTGGGCAGGAATATCCGAGAGGTGAGGCTCCGAGAGGTGAGGCTCTGATCTTCTTACCAGATGGCACACATTTCCAATTTCTCCTGTTACTGATGATGTTAACTTGATGAAGACATATCTGTACCTGCCAAGCCTCTTTACTACAAAATCACTCTTTTTAGCTTTGTAATTAATAAACATTTTGTGAGGAGGTGCCTTTGAGACTAAACATCTTGTTCCTCATCAAGCCTCTACCCACTAGTTTAAGCCTACACTGATGGTTCTTGGATGAATTAGTTATTGCTGTGGAGGTAACGAGATGATGATTTTCTCACCCCATGATTCCTTATACACTTGGCATTCTACTGCAGGGAAGCATTCTGCTGTTTCTCCCCACAATTATTTATTTATAGGAGTATGGACTCATGGATTTGTATTTTTCTTAGTGGTTTATAATTGCCCCAGATGTGGTCAGTGGGAGCTGCTCTGTGTCCTTTTGACATGCCTCCATCATCCTATAAGCACTTCCTTAATCTTCTACAAGAAGATGTTTAAAGCTCATCTTTACTATCCCTGCTAGGCTCTTTTACTGGAGACTGATATTTAGAAAACAAGATCTGGTCTGGGTATGGTGGCTCATGTCTATTGTATTAGTTTGTTCTCATGCTGCTAATAAAGACATATCCAAGACTGGGTAATTTATAAAGGAAAGAGGTTTAATTGACTCACAGTTTTGCATGGCTGGGGAGGCCTCAAGAAACTTACAATCATGGCGGAAGGCACCTCCCTACAGGGCGGCAGGAGACAGAATGAGTGCCCAGCCAAGGGGGAAGCCCCTTATAAAACCATCAGAACACGTGAGAACTAATTCACTATTACAGAAACAGGATGGGGGAAACTGCCCCCATGATTCAATTATCTCTGCCTCGTCCCTCCCATGACACTTGGGGATTATGGGAGCTAAAATTCAAAATGAGATTTGGGTGGGGGCACAACCAAACTATACCACCTATCATCCCAGTGCTTTGGTAGGCTGAGATGGGAGGATCACTTGAGCCCCTGGAGGTCAAGGCTGCAGTGAGCTAAGATGGTGCCAACACACTCCAGTCTGGGTGACAAAGGAAGACTCTGTCTCTTAAAAAAGGAAAGAACGAAAGAAAACAAGATTTGGACACTAGATGAGCTCATGGCTTTTGGGGAGTCACTGCTCCCAGGGGCTCTCAGTGAACAGAAGTAGGAAATACATGAGTGTATGTTTGTGTATAACATATATGCAAATATGCATAATGCATACATTTATATATGTACATGCACATTTCTATCTACATTTATTTTTACATCTATTTATATGTATGTTGAAAACCATGAATCTACATTGATAACTCCAATTTTCATCTAATCCTAAAAGATTCTGTGTTAATTTGCTAGGG
The DNA here is from genome assembly GCF_028858775.2 of Pan troglodytes. Classification (NCBI taxonomy): domain Eukaryota; kingdom Metazoa; phylum Chordata; class Mammalia; order Primates; family Hominidae; genus Pan; species Pan troglodytes. Next base: position 37,032,163 of record NC_072418.2, on the reverse strand, counting down.
CTGCCATAACAAAATGCCACAGACTGCATGGCTTAAACAACAGACATTTCTCTTCTCACAGTTCCAGAGGCTGGAAGTCCAAGATCAAAGTGCCAGCAGGGTTGGTTTATCCTGAAGCCTCTCTCCTTGGCTGGCATACGGCCACTCTCTTGCTACCTCTTCACGTGGTTGTCCCTGTGTATATGCATGCCTCTGGGGTCTCTCTGTTTGTCCTCACCTTCTCTTCTTATAAGCACATCAGTCAAATTGAATTAAGGCCTGCCTAATTATTTCATTTCAATCTAATCACCCCTTTCAATGCTCTATCTCCAAATACCCTCACATTCTGAGATACTTGGGGTCAAGACATCAGCATGAATTTTGGGAGGATAGAATTCAGCCCATAATGGTTTCATTTTAGGGTTTTCCTCCCTTTCTATATTTGAAACTCCCCTTTTTAACTGTGAGAAACCCAGCTCTCATTACACCCATATATTTATGTATTAGATTGAAGTCCTCTGTATGCAACCAATTGCTGCCCCTGTTCCCACACAGATACCCTCCTCATCCATGTCGTCCAAAAGATCACCAGGATTGCTAAAGAGTAGAAAGAAGGCCAGGAGTGGTGGCTCATGCCTGTAATCCCAGCACTTTGGGAGGCCGATGACAGCAGATCACCTGAGGTCAGGAGTTCAAGACCAGCCTGGCCAACATGGTGAAACCCTGTCTCTACTAAAAATACAAAAATTAGCCGGGTGTGGTGGCACGTGCCTGTAATCCCAGCTATGCAGGAGGCTGAGGCAGGAGAACCACTTGAACCTGGGAGGCGGAGGTTGCAGTGAGCCAAGATCACACCAATGCGCTCCAGCCTGGGTGACAGAGCAAGACTCTGTCTCAAATAAATAAATAAATAAATAAATAAATATAGAAAGGAGAGCTTTATTGATGGTATCAGTTTGCAAACCGGGAAGAGACCGTCTCTGGCATGTGCAGAAGGTGTCCTCTCTTTAATGAGGGAAGGGGCAGGTTGGGTTTTATGCTCACAGGGTCTGTATCACACAATAGAGTCCTATGTATTCAGCAAGCTGGAGGAAAAAACGATATATATTTTTGAGGGGAGCTGAGTTCATGTGCAATAGATGGATTTCTCTCTTTTTTTTTCACTCTGTCACCCTGGCTAGAGTGCAGTGGCACGAACATGGCTCACATGGAGCCTCGGCCTCCTGGGCTCAAATGTTCCTCCCACCTCAGCCTCCTGAGTAGTTGGGACTACATGCACATGCCACCACACCCGGCTAATACTTTGTTTTATTTGTTTGTTTGGTAGAGATAGGATCTTACTGTGTTGCCCAGGCTGGTCTTGAATTCCTGGGCTCAAGCAATCCACCCACCTCAGCCTCCCAAAGTGCTGGGATTATATATGTGAGCCACTGTACTCAGTTATGAGTGGATTTCTCTACGGGCCTTTCAGCACCTATTGGACAAAGAAACATGTTCTAATAACTTCTTCTCAATGTTTTCTTTAAAATTCCTCTGTCAAACTCTTCCATTCGCTGAAAGAAAATAGTTTATGATGCATTTGAAAGAAAACATGATTCAATTTGCCTTTTATTGTTGGATGTTTCTATGGAACTATGAGGGCCCAATGAGGAAAGAAAAATGTTTTCCTAACACACTGTAAACTTTCACTTAGAAAAGTATTTATGGGCTGGGCGTGGTAGCTCACGCCTGTAATCCCAGTACTTTGGGAGGCTGAGGTGGGCGGATCACCTGAGGTCAGGAGTTCAAGACCAGCCTGGCCAACATGGCAAAACCCTATCTCTACTAAAGAATACAAAAATTATCCGGGCATGGTGGTGGGCGCCTGTAATCCCAGCTACTCGGGAGGCTGATGCAGGGAGAATTGCTTGAATCTGGGAGGCGGAGGTTGCAGTGAGCTGACATCGCACCACTGCACTCCAGCCTGGGCGACAGAGTGAGACTCGGTCTCAAAAAAAAAAAAAAAAAAAAGAAAAGTATGTATGTATGTATATGATGTAGTATGTGGTATGTGTATGTAACATATATCCCATGTTCACTTTGAAATGGGGTTTTAGGATTAAAATGAGATGGAATTTAGCTCCTTACATCAAAAAGTGAACTATAAGATGCCGAGACAGTTTGTGCACAGCCTCTATCAGCTGCTGAGACTGGCCTAAGGTGAAGTTGCTTATCAGAAGATAATGTTTGTAAGGCCGGTCCTCTGTCCAGTCAGAGTTGTAGTGATCTGATCTGTAAATCAGCTGATAATTTGCCCGATAGCTCCTATCGTTAAGGAGTGTAGCAAGAGTGTGGTTTTTCTTGTAACGGTAGGAATTTAGAAATTTGCCGTGTCAGCCAGGCCCTGAACCCTCGACCCATAGGTAACTTTTGTTTCCTTAACCTTAGGGTCCGTCTTAGTTGATAAAGGGGCATCAACTTTGGTCTCTCGGGTCATATCCCCTTTGGGATCAAACAACCCGCACAGCACCACCTCCCACCCCTACTCCACTCTGTGCAGTCATCGCCTCATCCAACTGAGACTACTTTTTCACACTGGACTCCCCGCTTTTCCTGCTTTTGTTGCAATGCCCTGTGCTGGGCTGGGGCAGCTACCCAGCCCCGCCTCTGCCACCTCCCAGTGCATCCTCCTCATCTCACTGGGCTCCAGAATCCCACACCAGATTTCACCAATTCCCTTTACCCTGCTGGGCTCTGGTGTTCCGTGCCAGGCTGCCGGCACTGGCACTGCCCACCTCCACCCTGCAACAGTGCCTGTTTTCCTTGGCTCCACCTAATGGCTTTTAGACAGGAGAGAAGAAGAACCGAGCCGAGGCCAAGGGCATGACGGGATCAACTGGGGATTTTTGTTGCAGGTAACAGAAACCAGCGCTGGCTAACATTAGCAAATCAGAATAATCATTATTGTTATTGAAAGGACATGGGACAACACAAAAGCTAGACAGTCAGCCTTGGGTAGGTCAGGAACCAAGGTGATCTGAGGATGTGGGGGTGCAAGCAGGATTTGGGGGTACTGCCATTAGAATGGCTCAGCACAAACCATTGTACACCCCAGGTCCCTCCACTCAAAACTCGAGACTCCTAGCAGGAGCTGGGCATTGAGCTGAACCCTTTGCCAGGCAGTGGGCACTGGGGTTGACTTCCCACAGAGCCACATGCAATAGGAAAGAGGTGGGTCCCAGAGGGAAAAGTGGGACCTCGTTGCCCATCGAAGGCCAGGCATGCGTGGCGGACAGCAGACGGCTGGGGACTTGTATTTGTTTCTGAGGGCTGTCATAACACAGAATGAGTTGCTTAAAACACAGAAATGTGGCCACGTGTGGTGTCTCACACGTGTAACCCCAGCACTTTGGGAGACTGAGGCAGGAGGATCGCTTGAACCCAGGAGTTCGAGACCAGGCTGGGCAACATGGCGAAACCCTGTCTCTTCAAAAATAAAAATAAAAAATTAGCAGTGCTTGGTGGCCTGCGCCTGTAGTCCCAGCTACTTGGGAGGCTGAGGTGGGAGGATCATTTGAGCCTGGGAGGTGGAGGTGCAGTGAGCCGAGATCATGCCACTGCACCCCAGCCTGGGCGACAGAGCAAAACCCTGTTTCAAAACAAAAAACAGAAATGTATTGTTTCCATTCTGGAGACCAGAAATCAGAAGTCAAGGTGTCAGCACAATAGGCGGTTCCTTCTGAGGGCCGAGGAAGGTTCTCTTCTATGCCTCTGTCCTGTTTCTTGCAGTCTGAGGCCCTCCTTGGCTTGAAGAGGGTGTTCTCCAAATATCTTCATAGAATCTTCCCTCTATGCATGTCTGTCTCTGTGTCCTCTTTTCATAAGGTCACAGTGCACATGACCTCATTTTACATCTGCAACCACCTTGATATGGTTTGGATCTGTTTCCCTCCAAATCTCATGTTAAATTGTAGTCCCCAGTGTTGGAGGTGGGGCCAGGTGGGAAGTGATTGGATCATGGGCGTGGAGTTCTCACCAATAGTTTAGCACCCTCCCCCTTGGTACTGTACAGTGAGTTCTCAAGACATCTGTTTATGTAAAAGTGCGTAGCACCTCCCGCCTCATTCTCTCTTCCTCCTGCTCCTGCCGTGGAAGATGTGCCTGCTTCTCCTTTGCCTTCTGCCATGCTTGTAAGTTTCCCAAGGCCTTCCCAGCCATGCTTCCTGTTCAGCCTTCAGAACTGTGAGCCAATTAAACCTCTTTTCTTTATAAATTACCTAGTCTCGGGTATTTCTTTATAGCAGTGCAAGAACAGACTCAGACACACCTTATTTCCAAATGAGGCTATATTCTGAGACAGTAGGGGTGAGGACTAAAACATGAATTTGCGGGACACACAACTCATAACGGTCCTCTTGGGACATCCAATCCAGTGTCTCCTGGGAAAGACTAAATCCCATAGAGTACCTTTTCTCATCCCTGTGTATCTTGCTCAGTCTGGAAGAAACCTCAAATGGACAAATTAGAAAACTCAACTGATTATCTTCCTGTTGAAAAGAAATCCACTGCTTTGGGAATCTCACCTAAATTCATGGCTATCAGTGATTCCAGCAGCAGAAAAACACCCCGTTTTCCTGCTGAGGAATACGTGGTCACCTCAGGGCCATCACACATCCCCATGTGATGTCCACCTGTGCATAGGTGACAGATTTCTAGATATCTGTAGTTGTCATTGTGATCACTAAGATCCAAGGTCATTTTCAGGTGTTCACAAGTTCTTTTTACTACTTTTATTTGCTAAATCAACATGCTAGAAATGCAACAGCTATGTAGAAGTCAGCAATATTTTGTCCATTAAAAAGGAATCATCTTACTCAAAAAGGAACGAGAACTTCAAGATTTACTGTAAGATTACAGTAATCAAGACAGTGTGGGACCAGCAATAGGAGGAATAAATAGATCAACGAACAGCATAGAGAACCCAGAAACACATATTTATGAATACAGCCATTTGATTTTTTTTATTAAAAAAAAAAAAAGATGGGGTCTTACTATGTTGCCCACGCTGGTCTTGAACTCCTGGGCTCAAGGGATCCTCCCACCTCGGCCTCTCAAAGTACTGGGATTTACAGGCATGAGCCACTGCGCCTGGCCAGCCATCTGATTTTTGACAAACATAATGCAATCCAACAGGGAAAGGAAACTCATGAGCAAATTGTACTGGACCAACTGGATTTCCATTTGGAAAAAAAAAAAAAATCTCAAGCTGGGCATTTTGGCTTACATTTGTAATCCCAGCACTTTGGGAGGCCGAGTGGAAGGATCGCTTGAGACCAGGAGTTCAAGACCAGCCTAGGCAACATACGGATGCCCCCATCTCTACAAAAGATAAAAAAAAATTTAGCTGGGCATGGTGGCATGTGCCTGTGGTCCCACCTACTCAGGAGGCTGAGGTGGGAGGATCACTTGAGCCAAAGAGTGTCTCTCTAAAAAAAAAAAAGATCAATAAATAAAGTCCAAAAACTGGGCCAAAGATTTGAAAAGATACTTCACCAAGGAAGATATGAGTGGTGTATAAGAACATGAAAAACTATTCAATATCTTTAGTTATCTGGGAAATGCAAATTAAAACCACAATGAGATACTGCTACCCACCAACCAGAATGATTAAAATGTAAATGGCCCTCAGCTCCATTTGCGGGTGAGAACGAGGGCAGTCGAAACTCTCACACATTTTTGGTGAATTTTGGGGAAGTGTAATGATGTCTATAAAGTACTCTGAAATGCATCAAAACATGGACAGTGGGGCAGATTGTATTTTCCAAAAATGACTACAACAACATCTCCGTTCCCACGTGTTCTGCTAAATGTAATCATGACACTCCCCTTTCTAGACATAGAGTCTAATTCCCCTCTCCTTGAATCTAGATGGGCGTGTGACTGCCATCAGTGTTGAGTGGAACAGTCACTCAACTGCCAACAGAGTTACATGGAAGTGATACTGTGTACCTTATAAGCATGCGCCAGAAAAGTTCCTGACACTTCCATTTTACTCACTGGAACACTTGTGATTGGAGCCCTGAACCATCCGGTAAGAAGTCTGACTATCTTGAGGCCACCATGAAGTCATGATGCCAACTTCATTGAGAAGCCACATGAAATTCCTCCATTTGCTTGTCTTAATTTTCAAGTTGTCCTAGCCCAGCCTCCAGCTATTTCTAGATTTCCAAGCAGAGTCCTGAGCTACCATTTGTTTTCTCTTAGCTCTGTATCGTAGAGGAAGAGAAAGAAATATTCAGCTTCAGGCAGAATTTAGAAGTCGGGACCAGGTGGATTCAAAAACGATTTCTCAGCTGGGCACAGTATCTCACATATGTCATCCCAGCGTTTTGGGAGGCCAAGGCGGGTGGATTGCTTGAGCCCAGGCATTTGAGACCAGTTTGAGCAACATAGCTACAAAAAATAAAAAATAAAAATAAAAATTAAAAAAATGTTCTTTACAATACATTTTTTAAAAAGTTAGGCATGGTGACGTGCACTTGTAGTCCCAGCTACTTGGGAGGCTGAGGCAGGAGGATCGCTTAAGCACAGAAGGTTGAGGCTGCAACGAACTATGATTGCACCACTGCACTCCAGCCTGGGTGACATAGTGGGACCCTGTCTCAAAAAACAAAACAAAAAACTGTTTCTCATTCCACGTTTCTCCCAGTGGAAGATTCAAAAAGGGCAAAGATCAGACCCAGGGCACTGTTAGGAAAGCAGCTCAGGGTAAGGGTGAAACCAAGTGCCCCACTGTAAAGTTCTTCTTTAAGATATGAGAAAATTTTATGGTGGTGCCTTGTAGACCCTTTCAACCAGACAAAAAGGCTCTTAAGGAAACTAACAGCATACTTTGTAGATCCTCTGTGTTAAACAATAGGACTTCTAAGAATCTTTTTTTTTTTTTTTTTTGAGACTAAGTTTTGCTCTGTCTCCCAGGCTGGAGTGCATAGCCTGGGATCTCAGTTCACTGCAACCTCTGCCTCCCAGGTTCAAGCAATTCTCCTGCCTCAGCCTCCTGAGTAACTGGGATTACAGGCATCTGCCCCCATGCCCAGCTAATTCTTTGTATTTTCAGTAGAGACAGGGTTTCACCATGTTGGCCGGGTTGGTCTCAAACTCCTGACCTCAGGTGATCCACCCACCTCAGCCTCCCAAAGTGCTGGGATTACAAGCGTGAGCCACCGCGCCCAACCAACTTCTAGGAATCTTAAGGGCATTGTCCCACAGCAATTTCATGGGGAACCCAAAAGAGAGAAAGGCTTATTTTACTTTTTGGGGTTTTTTTGAGACAGAGTCTTGCTCTGTTGCCCAGGCTGGAGTGCAGTGGTGTGATCTCAGCTCACTGCAAACTCTGCCTCCTAGGTTCAAGTGATTCTCCTGCTTCAGCCTCCCAAGTAGCTGCGATTACAGGCGCACACCACCATACCCAGCTAATTTTTGTATTTTTAGTGCAGATGTGGTTTCACCTTGTTGCTCAACCTCAGGTAATCCACCCACCTCGGCCTCCTGGTGTGCTGGGATTACAAGTGTGAGCTACCTCGCCCGGACAAGAAAGGTTTATTTTGAAGTGGTTTATTGGCTCACATCTACAATGGCTCACATCTGTAGTCCCAGCACTTTGGGAGGTCAAGGTGGGAAGGTTGCTTGAGGCCAGATGTTCAAAACCAGCCCGGGCAACATAGCGAGACCCCCGTCTCTGCAAAATAAAAACCAAATTAGATGGGTGTGGTGGTGCATGTGTGCAGTCCCAGCTATTCAGGAGGCCGAGGTGGGAGGATCACTGGAACAGAAGTTGCAGGCTCAAATGAGCTATGATGGCACCACTGCACTCCAATCTAGACAACAGAGCAAGACCCTATCTCTAAAAAACAAAAGCCAACAACAACAATAAAAAGAAATCTTGGACTCTGAGCCTGATGATGTCATGGAATGAGATTTTGTGCGTATTGCACAAGCATTATTGTGACCAAAGGGGTAAATGTGGCATCTCCAAAGATGGCCACAACAGTTCCTGTGCCACAGATCTGCAAAATGACCCTCCCACATCACCAGCAAGAGGTGGAACCTAATTCTCCCCTATTTGAATCTATGGCTGCTTTGACCAACAGGAAGCAATGCTATGTAACTTGCAAGGCTGGGTTATAAAGGCACCGCAACTTCTGCCTTGTTTGCCAGAACACACTCTCGGAGCTCTGAGCCGCCCTGGGAGAAGTTCAGCTACCTTGAGGCTACCATGCTGGGAGGATGTCTGAGCTTCATGATGAGATCACATGCAGGCACGATGCTGGCAACCCCCAGACATGTGCGTGAAGGTGCCTCAGGACGATTCCAGCCTGCAGGCATCAAGTCCTCCGAGCTGAGACCCCAGACGTCCTAGAGCAGCAACAAGCCAATCTGTCTGAATTTCTAACTCATGAAATCCATGAGCATGACAAAAATGGCTGCTTTTTTCAAGTCACGAAGTTTTGAGGAATTTGTTACATAACAGTAGTAACCAGAACAGATGGATTGATATATGGATAGAAGGAAAGAAAGCTAGATGGACAGATATGTGATAGAGTCAATAGAGTAAAAATGTTAATGCAGAAGCTAGGTGGAACACGCATGGTGTTCACTGTACGATTCTTTCAACTCTTCCGCATGTTTAAAAATATTTTACAATAAAAATTGGTAGGAAGGAAGGATGGAAACCAAAACTAGCCAGCATTTATTATGTATTACCATGTGCTGGGTCCTGTCAGGCACTTTTACATTCAGTATTGCATTTCATCTTCTCAACAACCCCACAGGTTGGTGCCATTTTCTTCATTTTACAGATGAAGAAACTGAAGCACAGAGAGGTTAAGTCACTAACATAACGAAACAGTGGTAGTAAAGGGTCAAGACAAGATTCCAATTCGGGTATGTGTGATTCCGTAACCTATGCTGTTAACTCTTTCAAGTCTAATCTAAAGCACCCAGCATCCCTGTCCACCCTCCATCCATTTCTTTGATAGAAAGTTAAAACAACAGGCTGGTAGTAGTGGCTCACACCTATAATCCCAACACTTTGGGAAGCCAAGGCAAGAGGATGGCTTGATCCCAGGAGTTGGAGACCAGCCTGGGCAAAATAGTGAGACCTCCCTTTTCGGCTTCTAAAGTACCTGGGACTACAGATGTGTGCTACCACGCCCAGTGCACCTCTCGTCCCAGGTACTTGGGAGGCCGAGAAGGGAGGATTGTTTGAGTCCAGGAGTTGGAGGCTACAATGAGCAATGATCGTGCCACCTCACTCCAGCCTGGGTGACAGAGTAAGATCCTGTCTCAAAACAACAACAACAACAACAAATGGCTTCTAACGACTCCTTAATTTTTACACTTCTCCAGTATTAGATTGTATTTTCATAGGAGGAAAAATAAAGTTCTGATTTAAGGTGTCTTCCTTCTGGGATGGGGCTGTCTCCTTCCCAGCATTCTTGGCAGCTGGTGCTAAAGAAAATCTCCCAAGTGCTAGGAAAATCTTTCCTCAGTGTGGGGCTTCAAAAGTGGCAAAAAGTCATGTTCATAGTCTCCTTTTGTTCTCACTGCAGTCCGGAGATGGGGCAGGCTCTTTTCAGGAATGAGAACACTGCGAGGCTCACAGACTTAAAAAATGGACCAAGGTCACACAGGATTAAGGGGAAGGCCGGTCTCGAACTCACGTCTGTTGGTGCTAGTCCAGCGCGCTCTGCTCGCGGTTCTCTTAACTGGTCTTCAGGCTGCTTTCCATCTAAATCACGCCTGGAGATTAAAGCTGCACTTGCTCTCCAGTGCCCGCGGTTTCTGCGGGTGTCTTCCAGTCATTGTACTTCTAGATCAGCATTCCTCTGATGACTCAATCCCGCAGAGCTTCCGAGCCCATCATGGGCTCAGGCTTTGCGTTTTCGCCGGGGGCCGGGAAGGTGCCTGAGTGTCGCATCCATGTTTCACCGTGGCCCTGGGGAGGCCGTGCGCGGAGACCTGGGGTGCCCATCTTCCCAGCAGCTATGGGCTTCTAGTCTGCGTCTTGGAGGCCCAGAGAGGACGCGGCGCCTGTCCCGTGCGGTCGGCAGGGCTGCGGCCCAGAACAAGCTGGGGCGGCCTCCCTCCTGCTCTGGCCCCCAACAGGGCGGAGCTGGAGCCCCCGCCCGCGCCGGGTCCCCCGAGGGCCCATCCGCTCACCCCGGACCCCGGGCGTTTTTGCAGCTCCCAGCCCCGCGCGTACGCAGCAGCTCGGATCTGGGCGGGCCAGGCCAGACCCTTCCTTAGAGACTTGGGGCAAGGGCTGGGGCCCGCCGCCACCCCATCTGGAGGCTGAAACGGCGGCCCACAGAGGTGGTGGCACTGGGCCGAGGCCGTGCAGCATGGGGGTGGCAGGGCCGCGACCCAACTGCCTCTACCCCGGGGCCCACGCCCGCGATGGGGAGCTGGAGCGCGCCGTCTGGCTTCCCCGAGGGCTTTTCCCACAGAGCCGCGGCCCAAGGTTCTTGCCTCCGCCTGGGGTCTTCTGAGCACCCAGCTCTAGAAAGCTCTGCTGGGCGACCTGGAGGCAGGGGGAGGCAGCTGCACCGCGGCTGCTGATGGCCAGAGCCCGAGGGTCGGGTTTCTTGGCAACGGGTCCCAGACACAGATCGCGCCCCTCTTCCCTATTCTCTCCCCTGTCCCCTCCCCCACCGAGGCTCTGCGGAGTCACTGCCTGGGACCGCAGGGCGAGCTCAGGTGTGGCCTAGGGGGCGCGTCCTGTGGGCGGGGAAGGCGTGGGCGGGGATGACCCGGGGCTGCCCCAGCTGCAGGCCAGCGATTCCCGGACCCTGGCGGGCCGCGCAGGGGAGGGGTGGGAGGATGGTGGGGTGGGGGAGCGGGGAGTGCCCGAGGCGGGGGCGACAAGTCTGTTTCCGCCCGGCCGCCGCCTGCTCCAGCTGAAACGAGTCTTTCCGGTGGGACAACCCAGCCCGGCCCGCCCCGCCCCGCCCGGCCTCCCGGAACCGGCCCGGAGACGCGCAAGACCCCGCCCAGGCCGAAGGCGAGCTCCGGGGCCAGGCAGACCGTGGAGTAGCTGCCGAGGCGGGCGAGCCCGAGTCCCGGGTTCCAGCCCGGGCTGCCAGCCTCCTGGCGCTTTTCGCCCCCGACCCCCTCTCCGATCCGGTGGGTCCCCAGGGACACCCTGGCAGGCGATGCTGGAAAAGCTTCTTGGGTGATTCAGAGAATCACGGTCCAGCCCTACTTCACTACACTTGGGGAAACTGAGGCACTGTCCCAAGGCCGCACCGCGAGTTAGCAAACTGCAAAGCCTGCGAGGAGGGCCTGGCAGAGGCCGTGATTTTCCCAGGCCTGAGTCCTGGGGGATCTAGGTTAGACCAGAGGGGCCGGGGATTCAGGAAGTCCTGGGCGCCTGCTGCCCCGACAGCTCCGCGGGGTGGGCCCAGTCGGGGCGCCGCGAAGGTCCGCAGCCTCGCGAAAATCAACAGGAAGATTGATCTTTCCTCAATCCGGGAGTGGAGATTCCGTTTAACTTCTGCAGTCAGCAGGACAGGAAGCGCTCTCTGTCTCAGGCTGGCGCTAGCAGGGACCCGAGGGAGTGTTCATGGGAGCCCGGTATTGGAAGCGAGGCATCCTTCATTTCCTCCGCAGTGAGGTCTCTGATCGCCCGAGCCTGGTTTTTCAAAATCACATCATGTGAAGACCCCAAGGGGAGGTACCCGGGAGGATTCCTTTATATGCTCAACCTTGACTCAGACTTGCAATCGGCATTTGATCAAGAAACTTGGTCAGTTCTCCAAACGCAAAATCAATCGCTGATTTTACTTTTTTACTTGGCATTTCCTTGGGATATTCTCGATCCTGGCAAGGAAAGATGATGAACTATTGTCTTCAATTCTGTCCCGCTGAGCATCCTTCCTGGATTCAGGATTTCCTGGAGCCAGACCTTAGTAGCTTCAGGTTTATGGCTTTCTGAAAATATAATTTTGATGAATTTTAATCTATTGCTCAAGTTAGAAAATCCCTTAATTATAGGAGAAAACATTTTCAAAGACAAAGGCCAGACCTTTACAGCAGGCCCTGGAGCCGTGCTGCTTTGAGAAAATCTCTGGGTAGGCAGGGCCTCTGCTTCAGCTGACTGGCCGGGAGAGAACCAGGCAAGAATGTGTTTCCCACAGCTGTCGGGCCCACCTCTGCCAGTCAGTTCTTGGCTAGAAAATAAATAGTGACTCATGCCTGTAACCCCAGCACTCTGGGAGGCCGAGGTGGGCGGATCACCTGAGGTCAGGAGTTCGAGACCAGCATGGCCAATATGGTGAAACCCTGTCTCTACTAAAAATACAAAAAATTAGCTGGGCGTAGTGGCACATGTCTGTAATCCCAGCTACATAGGAGGCTGAGGCAGGAGAATCGCTTGAACGCTGGAGGCAGAGGTTGTAGTGAGCCAACTTCACGCCATTGCACTCCAGCCTGGGCTACAGCAGCAAACTATCTCAAAAAAAAAGAAAAAAGGTTTGCTTAAAGTCGCTCAACCTCCTGCAGAGGACTGTAAGGAGAGAAAGCATTGTCTTGGTTACAATTGTGTTAAAATTGGGCTTTGGTGGCCACACGGTATCTGAGATGGGTATTTCTCCTAAAGTATTTCCAGCTATTAAGTGAGGAAGAATCAATAGACAGAATATCACTATTTTGCATCCCTGATGAATGAATGGATGTAGGCACGATTAGCAGTGGCTGCTGACATCAGAAAAAGAGACCACTCCATTTCCCCACATTATATGCCTTGAAATAAAAAAAACTCAGCATCAACTATGAAGTGGTCTAGACATCTCTTGGGGCCCCACTGAACCCCCATGAATGATCAGATTCAGGTTTGATATATGGATCTCTGGGGGGTCCCAAAAGGTGTCTAGATCACTGAGATCAACCACAGTGGTGCCCCCTACCCACCGTCTTGCTTTGATTTCAGTTACCCAAGTCAACCGCAGTCTAAAAATAGTAAATGGAAAATTACAGAAAAAAATTTTGTAAGTTTTAAATTTCGTGCCATTCTGAGTAGCACAGTGAAATCTCTTGCTGGCCTGCTCTGTCCCACTGATAGGGGAGTTAAGAAGAAATGACTTAGGCAGATAGTGAGGGTAAGGAAGTCCTTGGTAAGGTTTTCCTTTTAATGGAAAGCAGCCCCCAAATCATTTTCTTTTCTAACAAAGAGCAGCCTGTAAAATCGAGCTGCAGACATAGACAAGCAAGCTAGAAGCTTGCACGGGTGAATGCCAGCAGCTGTGCCAATAGGAAAAGGCTCCCTGGGACTAGGCATGTTCAAAAAGGCGGCTCAATCTTCCCTTCTCTTTGCCAGACATGTGTACACTAAGGAGCAGGCAACATAGCCCCGGCCAAGCAAAGACCCCATTTACATAATAAGATTAGGGTGGGGTGGGCTGGGCGAGGTGGCTCAAGCCTATAATCCCAGCACTTTGGGAAGCTGAGGGCCGGGGGAGGAGGTGTCGCCTGCAGTCAGGAGTTCAAGACAAGCTTGGCCAACGTGGTGAAACCCCGTCTCTATTAAAAATACAAAAATTAGCCAGGCCTAGTGGTGGTCGCCTGTAATCCCAGCTACTTGGGAGGCTGAGGCCGGAGAATCGCTTGAACCTGGGAGGTTGCAGTGAGCCAAGACTGCGCCACTGCGCTCCAGCCTGGGCAACACAGCAAGACTCTGTCTAAAATAAAAAAAAAGATTAGGGTGGGGTAGCCGGCTTCCCTGCGAGTTATGTAAACATCACACCTAGTCCAACCAGTCTTTGGGCCCGATGTAAATCAGACACCGCCTCCTCAAGCCTATCTATGAAATCCAGTGCACTCCTCCAGGGCTGCAGGCCGGCCCCCCGCCCCGCCCCGCCCCGCCCCTTCCCCCGCCCCGCCCCTTCCCCCCGCCCCCCCGCCCCGTCTCTTGTGGGAGAGAGTGCTATTCTCTTTTCTCTTTCTTTTGCCTATTAAACCTCCGCTGTTAACCTCATTTCACATATATCTGGGTCCTTGATTTCCTTGGTGTGAGGCAATGAACCTCAAGTATTTACCCCAGACAACGAAGCCACTCCACCACCCTGATGCGATCATCCCCTTGTGTATCTACACTGTCCATGCCACCTGCCCATTAGTCACTCAATACCCGTCTGGGTTACTACAACCACATTCACGTAACTCTTATTACAGTGCATTGTTGTAATTGTTCTGTTTTATTATTAGTTATTGCTGTTAATCTCTTGCTGTGCCTAGTTACTGTTGTTAATCTTTTACTGTGCCTAGTTTATAAATTAAACTTTATCATTCATATATATATATATATATATATATGAAGAAACGTACTCTACAGTATGTAGGGTTTGCTATTGTCCATGATTTCAGGCAGCCACTGGGGGTCTTGGAATATATCCTGGAGGATAAGGAGGGGACTCCTGTTCTAATTTACATGAAATGAAAACTACAGGGGAACATGTTAAACAGCACTATGGGGACATAATCAAAACAATCCAGCTCTTGTAAAACCGCAGGATAAACGACCCAGTTCTTCAATAATGAATTGCAAGGAAAATAATCACATTTAGATTCTGAATCAAACAAATGATAAAAAGAAAAAAAAACTAACGTTTTTAGGACACTTGTGAATTTCAATACTAATGGGGTATTTGATATTTTAAAAGTCTTCTTAAATTTTTTAGAAACGGTAATATTATGGTGGTATTTTAAAAATTATCTTCTGAAAATACAGGCTAAAATATTTAGAGGGAATGATAGGATATCTGAGATTTGTGTGTAAGTAGTTTTATATGGGGCAAGGGAAGTGTGTGAAGATATAGATGGGAAAATGATGGGGCATTAGTAATGCGTACATGGTGGGTCATTCTGTTATTCTCTCTATTTCATATCATGTTTAAATTGTTTTTTCAGAGTGTTCTGAAACTTTTGAACTGGTATTGGAGTCTGGCTGAATTGCCTGGGCTGGGGCTCAGGACAATGGAGACTCAGTGCCCTTTGCAGATACCCCTTCTCATGTGTCCCTTCAGCAAATGATATTGAAGACCTTTTGTTTTCTTGAGCTCCTGAAATGATGGAGCTCACACTTGAGATTAGAAAATAATGAAGAAGGCCAGGCGCTATGGCTCACGCTTGTAATCCCAGCACTTTGGGAGGCTGAAGAGGGTGGATCACCTGAGATCAGGAGTTCAAGACCAGCCTGGCCAACATGATGAAACCCCCATCTCTACTAAAAAACACAAAAATTAGCTGGGCATGGTGGCGGATGCCTGTAATCCCAGCTACTAGGGAGGCTGAGGCAGGAGAATCACTTGAACTGGGGAGGTGGAGGTTGCAGTGAGCCGAGATCGTGCCATTGCACTCCAGCCTGGGTGACAGAGTAAGACTCCCTCTAAAACAAAAAAAGAAGAAAAACAAAGAAAATAAATGAATGAAGGATAGAGCCACCAAATGGAAGCAGGGAAGCCTTTGCCGAAGAATGAGTGTTTGATATGAGGACTGGCAGGTGAAAAGGAGTTTTCAGCATGGTGTCTGTTCATCTGTAACATAAGGTGGTTAACGTTAGACTGTATCTACAAGGAGGATCTGTTTAGTCCTAACAGATTCTGTGATTATAACCTAGCTAAAACCATTTTTTTTCTTCTGCGTGTCTCTCCAAGGAGTTGAGAGGACCAGCCCCCACACCATGTACTTCCTGTCATCGTCCCTTATTTTATTAACTGAAGCAATCTGATTTGAGTGGCTGGTCTTGAATCTCCCACTTGTGTTCAGAGGCCCAAACATTATCATACAATCAGTCCATGGCCTTTTTAGAGGATGGTCAGTCGGGCTCACAGATTCGTTTCTGCTCATTCAGTTCCCAAAGCATTTCACTGAGCAGCCTTACCTATACTTTTGCTGGTGGCTATGCACAGCCTTGGTAATAAAACCTACTTGTGCTTCAAAATGTGAGTGCCTGCAGTAGATGCCCTCAGCCTTCCCAGCTGTTCTTGTCCAGCATGCAGCCTGGCCTTCAGGTTAACTAGTTCATCCTGATACTCTGCCAGAATGGGTCGAACTTTGTGCTTTGAAGGCCCTTTTCCCCATGTGGCATGAACAACCTGCCAAGATCAAGCTTGCAACAGCTGTAGTTATTTGACAAGTGGCTGGCTGTATCACCTCTCCACTCTGCTATGCAAAATTATTTGTGTGTGTGTTCTGTTTATTCTTTTCTTCTTCTCAGGGATTTTTTTTTTTTTTTGAGACAGAGTCCCGCTCTGTCACCCAGGTTGGAGCACAGTGGCACGATCTTGGCTCACTGCAACCTTCACTTCCCGGTTCAAGTGATTCTGTTGCCTCGGCTTCCCAAGTAGCTGGGATTAGAGGCATGCGCCACCATGCCTGGCTAATTTTTTTGTATTTTTAGTAGAGAGAGGGTTTTGCCATGTTGGGCAGGCTGGTCTCAAAGTCCTGACCTCAGGTGATCTGCTCGTCTCGGCCTCCCAAAGTGCTGGGATTATAGGCGTGAACCACCACACCCGGCCCATCTTCTCAGTTTTTATGGATGTTTGTACTTTAAAAGGACAATTTCTGAAACTTTTGGATAAGTAAGATGAGAATCTTTAAATGTGATTGCTATATGTTTATTGAATGGGTTTACCTGAGGCATAAACAGAGAGGCAAACACAGTGTCTTCTTAGGGACCTAACAAGCATACTACAAGATGACCCAGAGCCT
This sequence comes from Pan troglodytes, assembly GCF_028858775.2. Lineage (NCBI taxonomy): Eukaryota > Metazoa > Chordata > Mammalia > Primates > Hominidae > Pan > Pan troglodytes. Next base: position 37,015,438 of record NC_072418.2, on the reverse strand, counting down.
GACAGAAGGCTGAGAAGGCTAGAAGCATCCCTAATTCTTGCTGCTATAAACCAAACGTATACTTCACTAAGAGAAAAAGTACTGGAAAGTTAACTGGGATGTATTGTATGTTTCCAGTGACTGCTCAAACGCTTCTTATACTAATTTAGTTAGAACAATTTATCTTAACAGAGAACTATAATTTTCCACTCTTTCCAACCAGTTTAACCAACTTATACTTTTTAAACCCACCCAGATGGAATTTATGAATTCAAAGCCAATACCCTAAACCTTAATTTTTATGCTAACCATCATTATAGGTGAGGAATTATGCTAAAGGAAGAGTTGAGATCTCTTCTTCTGGCTCTGGAACGCCAGTCTGGATCAAATGAAACTTCCCACCTTAAACAACCGGAACAGTTAGATAATTTTAAAAATCTGTTTTAAAATATCAGAGACTGGCCAGGCATGGTGGCTCATGCTTGTAATCCCAACACTTTGGGAGGCCAAGTGGGGTGGATCATTTGAGTCCAGGAGTTTGAGACCAGCCTGGGCAACATGCTGAAACCCCATCTCTACTAAAAATACAAAAATTAGCTAGACCTGGTGACATGTACCTGTAGTTCCAGCTACTTGGGAGGCTTAAGCAGGAGAATCGCTTGAATCCAGGAGGCAGAGGTTGCAGTGAGCCAAGATAGTGCCACTACACCCTAGCCTGGGCGACAGAATGAGACCTGGCCATGAAAAAAAAAAATAAATAAATAAAATCAGAGAGCTATCCAGACAGTGAGGACTTGAGAGGGGAAGATCCTAGAGAAAGGAAAGCCTAGAAAGATGAGCCTAACATTTGGCACTGTTCTTCCCCTCCAGGCATTTGCTTCTAGGAGCAGTGATTTAAAGGCTAAGAAGCTGGGCAAAGCTTTGGCAGTCTCAGAAAGGCTCTGGTAATACCCTAGGCTTTTGGTTACAGCCTCTGATCAACTCTCAGAAAAGATTCAGCTTTTATTCAAATCAGATTAAGATGCTCTGCCTCTATACTAACTGCTTGACAAAAGCAAAATAAACTCTCTGGAGAAAGATACCATCATCTACAGCATCACATTGGTTCTACAATTTTTCATACAAAACATGCAGCATTTGTTCAAAATATATGAGGCATATCAGAAGACAAGACCAAATGACTCAAAACCAAGAGAATAAATAGAAAACAGGCTTGGCATGGTGGCTTACACCTATAATCCCAATACTTTGAGAGGTGAGGTGGGAGGATCACTAGAGGCCAGGAGTTCGAGACCAGCCTGGGCAACATAGTGAGACCCCCACCTCTACAGAAAGTTAAAAAAAAATCAGTGTGTGGTGGTGCACATCTGTAGTCTGGGTGTGCTACTTGGGAAGCTGAGGTGGGAGGATCACTTGGGCCTGGGAGATGGAGGCTGCAGTGAACTGTCATTGCACCACTGCACTCCAGCCTAGGCAACAAAGTGAGACCTTGAAAAAAAAAAAAAGAAAGAAAAAGAAAGAAAGAAAAGGGAAAGAAAGGAAGAAAGAAAGGAAGGAAGAAAGAAAGAAAGAAGGAAAGAGAGAGAAAGAAAGAAAGAGAAAGAAAGAAAGAAAATAGCAACTGACCTACAGGAAACCTAGTTATTGGAGGTATCAGACACAAACTTTAGAATCACCTCTGATTGATAATTCAAGGAGACAAAATACAAAGTGGAGAATTTCAGTTGAGAATGGAAATATATAAAAAAGAATCAATGGAAGTTCTATAACCAAAAAATATAACTGAAATTAAGGACATATTAGATGAATTTAAAGCATCTTAGACACAGATGAAGAGATAATTAGTGATTTGGAAGATACATCAGAAGAAACTATTTGGACTGAAAACAGAGACAAATAGATGGAAAATACAGAAATGGTATATCACATATTGAACATAATACTATCATAAGTATAATTGAAGTCCCAGAAGAAGAGGAAAAGGAGAGAGATAATGAAACAGAAGCAATATTTGAATAGATAATGGCCAGGAATTCCCCAAATTTGATGAAAGACATGAATCACAGATCCAAGAAGCCCTGCAGTATTGTATGAATACAGAGAAAATCACTCATAGGCACATTACAGTAAAACTATTGAAAACAAAATAATAAGAGAGAGATAATCTTAAATGCATCCAACTAAAATGACAGATTACCCTTACTGGAACTACAATAAGACTGAGAGCTAACTTTTCAACAGGAACCATGGAAGCCAGAAGCCAGTGGAATGACATTTTAGTGTTGAAAAGCCAATCTAGAATTCTATAACCAGTAAAAATACTTATTAAGAATGCAAGTCAAATGAGGATATTTTTAAATGGACAAAAATGAGAGCACTTGTCATTAGTAACTGTGCACTAAAAGAAATACTAAAGGAAATATTTCAGGCAGAAAGAAAATGACAGATGGAACTTTAGAAAGGCAGGAAGGAATGGAATGTAATATGCAGCAGAGAGGGTAAATAAATGGATAAATCTTAATGAAGATTGACAAAAATAATGTTTTTTCCGGTTTTATTTTTAACCAAATATACAATTTTTTTTCCTTTTTTTTTTTTTTTGAGGTGAAGTCTTGCTCTGTCACTCAGGCTGGAGTGCAGTGGGACTACAGGTGTGCCCACCAAATCTGGCTGGAGTAGCTGGGACTATAGGCACACCCATCACATCTGGGTAATTTTTGTATTTTTAGTAGAGACAGGGTTTTACCATGTTGGCCAGGCTGGTCTCCAACTCCTGACATCAAGTGATCCACCCACCTTGGCCTCCCAAAGTGCTGGGATTACAGGTGTAAGCCACCGTGCCTGGCCTGTACATAAGAATTAAAATGCATTACAATAGAAAAAAAAGTGAGAGGGAGTAAATAGAGGGTTATAAGCCATGTTAAGGTCCTTGCATTGTTGACTAAATGGTAAAAATTACTCATTAATTTTAGATTTTAATAAGTTAAGGATGCATCTGGTGATCTTAGTTTTCTTGGGATGCATTAACAAAATACCACAGACTGGGTGGCTTAAACAACAGAAATTTACTTTTCACAATTCTAGAGGCTGGAAAGTCCAAGATGTGAATCCCAGCAAGATCAGATTCTGGGGAGGGCTCTTGTTCTGACTTGCAGATGTCCACCTCCTTGCTGTGTCCTCATGTGGCAGAGAGAGGGGAGATGAAGGTCGGGACAGAGCGTGCTCTCTGGAGCCCCTTCTTATAAGGACGCTAATCCTATTGGACCAGGGCCCTATCCTTGTGACCTCATTTAACTTTAATGACATCCATAAAGGCCTTATCTCCAAATACAGTCACACCGGGGATTAGGCCTTCACATATGAATTTTGGGGGAATGCAGTCCAGTCCATAGCATAACTATAGCATAACTAGTAAAGGAATGGTAAAAAAAAAAAAAAAAAAAAAAAAAAAAAATATATATATATATATATATATAATCACTAACAAGCTAAAAAAGGGGGAAATGACATTTAAAAATTTTTTCTTTCTTTCTCTTTCTTTCTTTCCTTCCTTCCTTCCTTTTTTTTAATGATGGAGTTTTCACTCTTGTCACCCAGGCTGGAGTGTAATGGCACAATCTCAGCTCACTGCAATCTCCGCCTCCCAGGATCAAGCAATTTTCCTGCCTGAGCCTCCCAAGTAGCTGGGATTACAGGCATGCAACGCCACTCTTGGCTAATTTTTTTTTTTTTTTTGTATTTAGTAGAGACAGGGTTTCACCATGTTGGTCAGGCTGGTCTCAAACTCCTGACCTCGGGTGATCCACCCACCTTGGGCTCCCAAAGTGCTGGGATTACAGGCATGAGCCACTGTGCCTGGCCAAAAAATGTTTTTCTTCACCTCCTTTTTCTTCACCTTATTTGCAAAAAAAAGGCAAATAGAACAAAAGGAACATAAAATAAGTGAGACAAATAGAAAAAGAAGTAGAAACACTGTAGATTTAAATTCAAATATATAAGTAATTAGATGAAATGTAAATAGACTAAATACTGCCATCAAACTACAAAAATTGTCATACTGCATAAATAACCAAAATCCAACTACATGTTGAGACACACCTTAAGCATAAGAAGAAGAAAAGTAGAAAGCACAAAGATGGCCCGGGTGCAGTGGCTCACGCCTGTAATCCCAGCACTTTGGGAGACTGAGGCGGGCCGATTACTTGAGGTCAGGAGTTTGAGACCAGCCTGACCAACATGGTGAAACCCCGTCTCTACTAAAAATACAAAAATTAGCCGGGCATGGAGGCACATGCCTGTAATTCCAGCTGCTTGGGAGGCTGAGACAGGAGACTTGCTTGAACCTGGGAAGTGGAGGTTGCAGTGAGCCGAGATCGTACCACAGCACTCCAGCATGGGCAATAAATAGAGTGAGACTGTCTCTCAAAAAAAAAAAAAAGTACAAAGATCGAAAAAGATCTGCCATGCCAACAATGACAAAAGAAATATTTGAGCGGCAGAAGGATGGATCTTTCTAATGTGACCACATGAATTGGCCACTATCAGTGGTGGTTAGTAGAAACGTGTTCTTCTGACTTGCATTAAATCATATCAACTAGGTCCTGAATACTTGTGAAGCCACTCATTTTCATATAGCAGCTCAAAGACAGGGTCACACTCTTCTTGTCCACTGAGCCATCCATACTAGCAGAAGCTGGTGGAGTTCACAGCTCCAGAGAGAGGCAGACATGCACAGAGAGGACTCCAAATCAATGAGCATGCACTGTCCCCAAGACCCAGGAACCTGACCACCGAGCGACTTGCTCTTCCTGGAGAGTCTATTTTCTCCTTCCTGTTGGCCTTCCTCAAATATGTATTGGGCACCTACTCTGTGCCAGGCGTTGTTTGAGGTACAGTGGGTTCTATGCTGAAGAAGACAAAGCCATGGAGCTCACCTTCTGGTGCTGGTGACATTTCAGCCAGCTCTAAGAATGTGAAAAGGTATCTGCAGAGGAATAGAAAACAGCCAGGCATTTCTGGCAAGGGAGCCGCAGATGCAGAAGAGCAGAGTGTATGCACAGCATTGCAGTGGGGCACCGGGAGTGGATGCAGAAGGGCAGGGTGTGTGCACGGCATTGCAGTGGGGAGACGGGAGTGGATGCAAAAGGGCAGGGGCATGTGCACGGCATTGCAGTGGGGGTGCCAGGAGTGGATGCAGAAGGGCAAGGCATGTGCACGGCATTGCAGTGGGGCACCGGGAGTGGATGCAGAAGGGCAGAGCGTGTGCACGGCATTGCAGTGGGGGTGCCAGGAGTGGATGCAGAAGGGCAGGGGCGTGTGCACGGCATTGCAATGGGGAGACAGGAGTGGATGCAGAAGGGCAGGGCGTGTGCATTGCATTGCATTGCAGTGGGGAGACGGGAGTGGATGCAGAAGGGCAGAGCATGTGCACGGCATTGCAGTGGGGCACCGGGAGTGGATGCAGAAGGGCAGGGCGTGTGCACGGCATTGCAGTGGGGAGACGGGAGTGGATGCAGAAGGGCAGGGCATGTGCATTGCATTGCAGTGGGGCACTGGGAGTGGATGCAGAAGGGCAGGGTGTGTGCACGGCATTGCAGTGGGGCACCGGGAGTGGATGCAGAAGGGCAGAGAGTGTGCACGGCATTGCAGTGGGGCACCGGGAGTGGATGCAGAAGGGCAGAGCATGTGCACGGCATTGCAGTGGGGAGACGGGAGTGGATGCAGAAGGGCAGAGCATGTGCACGGCATTGCAGTGGGGGCACTGGGAGTGGATGCAGAAGGGCAGGGCATGTGCATTGCATTGCAGTGGGGAGACAGGAGTGGATGCAGAAGGGCAGGGCGTGTGCATTGCATTGCAGTGGGGAGACGGGAGTGGATGCAGAAGGGCAGGGCGTGTGCACAGCATTGCAGTGGGGCGCTGGGAGTGGATGCAGAGGTAAGGACAGTTTGTTGGGCCTGGTTCAGGAATCGGCCAGGGAGTGACAATCTGTGACACCAGAATCTGTTGTCTGGGAGATCAGGGGTGCCCCCTGCCAAGGCTTCTCTTCCTCTTCAGCAGGTAGCCTTTCCCTTGAACATCTCTCTGTCCCCTCTCAGCTGAGGAAGCTTCCTGTGTGAGAACCTCAGTGTGGTATCCCTTTTCCAGACACCTTTCCCTGGGAGTTGGCTGTACCTGGACCATGTCACCTGTGGGTATTTGGAGAGGATCCACCTTTAGTTTCACACCCCATTTGGCTTGAATCATGAATCAAATAACATTCGGGAATAAGACTCTCTTTGCTTAGCATTGAGGAATGAACTTGCACTACTGCCTCTCCCCTCTCAGGGTAGGAGTCTTTGAGAGGCCGTGGACAGCCTCATTTTCTTCCTGATTAAAAAAATTACTGCAGAGGCTGGGGGCCGTGGCTCACACCTATAATCCCAGCACTTTGGGGGCTAACGTGAGAGGATCATTTGAGCCCAGGGGTTCAACATCAGCCTGGGCAACATAGCAAGATATCATATCTATTTAAAAAAAGAAAAAAGAGGCTGGGCATGGTGGCTCATGCCTGTAATCCCAGCACTTTGAGAGGCCAAGGTGGGCAGATCGCCTGAGGTCAGGAGTTCGAGACCAGCCTGGCCAACATGGTGAAACCCCATTTCTACTAAAAATATAAAAATTATCTGGGTGCAGTGACGGGTGCCTGTAATCCCAGCTACTCGGGAGGCTGAGGCATGAGAATCGCTTGAACCCGGGAGGCAGAGGTTGCAGTGAGCCAAGATCGCACCACTGCACTCCAGCCTGGGTGACAAAGGGAGACTCCATTAAAAAAAGAAAAGAAAAGAAAAGAAAAGAAAAGGAAACTTCCTGCGGAAGGCCAGCAAACCCCTGAGAGCAAAATCATCATCATACCTTACCTTAGTCAAAAGAGACCTTTTTGTCCAGAGAAATGTTTTTTTGTTGTTGTTGTCTTGAAGTTATGATGTTTGACTCAGAAGAGAAATCTTAGACATGAATCTCACTAATGGAGTAATCTTTAGCACACTGGGAGAGAAAGCAGATAATTCTGCAGAGATTGTAAAATAGATGCCTTCATCATTAAAATTTTCAATGATAAACCCCTTGCTCATAGATGAAAAATATGATTTTCATGTAATTATAAAGTAGTAGTACCCCTACAACTGGATGGCTGAAACTCTATTTTCCTTTGAAAAACTGCTTAACAGTTGAAAATGAGAGGGGACTCTGCTAAACAGTTTACAAGTTTACAACTCTGGGAATCTTTATAACATCAAGAGTTAGGCGTCATTATTATCTCCATCTGCAGATTCATTTAATAAGCTACTGTAACTGTTACCATTCTCTTCCAGGCCCTTATTTAAAGCACTTGACCTAGTAACATCTTGTTCTTCACAGCCACATTACAAGGTAGGATTCATTCCCTCATATTTTAGATGAAGAAATTGAAGCTTTGAAGAAAACAGTTCACTTGCCTGAGATCTTAGGTGGTAGCAGGAACTATTCTACTTAGCTTGTTTTTTTTCCCCTGACTTTAGGCCCATATTCTTTCCAAAATACGATTTTATCTTAAAAAAAAAAAAAGTGAGTGGGGAAGATTTTTCTTCCTAGTTATTGATCTTTGTGAAATACTTACAAAATTAAGAGCTAACAGGCCACATGCGGTGGCTCACGCCTGTAATCCCATGACTTTGGGAGGCTGAGGCAGGAGGATCACTTGAGGCCAGTTCAAGACCAGCCTGGGCAATGTGATGTGACCCCAATCTCTACAAAAAGCTAAAAATTAGCCAGGTACGGTGGCACACACCTGTAGTCCCAGCTACTCGGGAGGCTGAGGCAGAAAAATGGCTTGAGCCCAGGAGTTCAAGGCTACAGTGAGGTATGATCATACCACTGCACTCCAGCCTGGGTGATGACAGAGTGATACTCCGTTTCAAAAAAAAAAAAAAAAAAAAGAAAAGAAAAAGAAAGAAAGAAAGAAAAAAGAGGGAAGGGGAAAGGGAATGCACCTTTAGAGAGCTATTATTATTATTATTATTTAGACAGAGTCTCGCTCTGTCCCCCAGGCTGGAGTGCAGTGGCACCATCTCGGCTCACTGCAACCTCCACCCCCTGGGTTCAAACAGTTCTCCTGCCTCAGCCTCCTGAGTAGCTGGGACTACAGGCACCAGCCACCACACCTGGCTAATTTTTGTATTTTTAGTAGAGATGGGGTTTCATTATGTTGGACAGGCTGGTCTCAAACTCCTGAGCTCAAGTGATCCACCCATCTCTGCCTCCCAAAATGCTGGGAATACAGGCGTGAGCCACCACATCCAGCCAAGCCCCTATTATTTTTGATTTCATTGATCTCTATAATCACCCAATGCGGGAGTGTTGATACACTAGAGATTAGAAATTAAGCCACCAGGAGGTGAAGTAACTTGCCCTGAGATCCCAGCTTACACATTGAGGAGGTGACCTACAGATGCCATGTCTTTTGACTCTTGGCCTACTGCTCTTCCCAGCATACTAGGCAGCTGAGAGGTGGGCTTCCTAGAGATCTTCTTCCACACTTGTGGAGCTCCTGGGCTTGGGGGTGGCATTTGGGGAGACCAGGGGAACACATTTCAGGCTCTGTGTCTGCTCTCCTGATGGGTAGAGATGGCCCAGGTAGGGTTCAAAGCTGGAGCCTGCCCCACCCCTTGCTCACCCTGTGGCCCCCTGCCTGCAGACTCGGCACCAGCCTTTCATCTCCTGGCAGGTGATAGGATGAGCAGGGGAAGGTGGCAGAAGGCCTTGGTCCTTGTGGGGGATCCTCTGGCCATTATGGTCCTGGCTTTCCCTTGACAGTTTCTGGAAGGTTCACATACTCATTAGGAACTGGTGTCTATGTAAAATGGCTTCTTTGGCTGGAGCAAGGTATTCTCCTGATCCACTTGGCCAACAATGTGACTCCACAGCTAGACAGGGAGAAGAGAGAAGAGAAGACTGCTCATTGGTGTCTTAGTTGGCTTGGGCTGTCATAATAAAATACCAAAGCCTGGGTGACTTAAATCACAGAAGTTCTAGAGGCTGGGAAGTTCAAGATCAGGATGCCAGCACAGTCAGATTCAGGTGAGGGCTCCCTCCCGGGCATGCAGACAGCTGCCTTCTTCCTTTATCCTCACATGGCAGAGAGCTCTCTGGTATTTCCTCTTCTAAGGGCACTAATCCCATCATGAGGCCCCACTCTCATGACCTCATCCAAACCTAATTACCTCCCAAAATCTCTGTCTCCAAATGCCATCACGTTGGGGTTTGGGGGGTCTTCAATATATGAATTTTAGGGGAACACAATTCAGTACATAGCAGTTGGGTTTTTGCCTTTGGGCAAATCCCTTAATCTCTTACCAGTGTAATGGGCATATTACAATTTTTTTTTTTTTTTTTTGAGACAGGGTGTTGCTCTGTCACCTAGGCTGCAGTGTAGTGTTGTGATCTCAGCTCACAGCAACCTCTGTCTCCCAGGTTCAAGCGATTCTTCTGTCTCAGCATCCAGAGTAGCTGTGATTACAAGCATGTACCACCACACTCAGCTAATTTTTGTATCTTTAGTAGATGTGGGGTTTCACCATGTTGGCCAGGCTGGTGTCGAACTCCTGACCTCAAGTGATCCACCTGCCTCAGCCTTCTAAAGTGCTGGGATTGCAGGTATGAGCCAACACGCCTGGCCATATATTATGACTTTAAAGGGGTAGTGAGTAGGAGCCCCTGCCCCGCTGTCTGCTTTTTGTCCTCTCTTTTTCAGAAGCCTTTTGGCAGAGTCACACCTGGGCACCAGGAAAGTGCTAACCTCCCCTACTGAGAAAAATGGCCCTCCAGTGGGCTTCATGCTGTTTCCCCAGGGAGCTCAGTGGGGTAGGGGGTGGGGAGGGAAGATTCTCCTCCAAGGAACTTGGACTAGGCACCCGGAATCCAAAGAAGGTGGCTACTGCCCCCACTTGAAGGTGAAGCCATTGATTAAGTGGCCTGTGTATCTTTTATATCCTTCCAAATTTGCTTCTTTTTAAACCTCTAAAGTTTGAACCTTGCAGGTTCAGCTGCTAAAGAGATTTTACAGATGCCATTGCCCCATTTTCTGTTGGGTATATGTACCTCAGCCTCCCTGCCCCAGCCACCTCCCTCCTATCCTCAGGAGACTTCAGGTACTAACTAGAACTTTCTTTCTGGGACCCAGCCACCAGTGTCTGGCAGGACCTCACCCTGTGTGCTCTAGGTGAAGTCAGGGCTCCGAATGCAGGTTTAGACGCCTCAGCCCTGCTCTGACTCTGCTTCTGCACCCCGGGATCTGCACCATGGACACCAGCCCAAGCCCCAGGACTTCCCATGGGCTGAAGATTTCTTATGCTGGACTTAAGACCATTTCCAAACAGCCTGGACTCAGACTTTTCCCTTGACTGAACTCTGGTCTTGACTTCTGATTGGCAATGTCCCCTCTCCCATTTCCCTGTGTCCAGGAACCACTGCCGGACTCCCTATGGCTTCCCTGCCTTCCCTCTGCACACACATTGCCCACTTACACCCCAGAACATGAGCAACTGTCCTAGGCCTTCTTGGACCCTGTGTTCTCCCTTCCTGCCCTGTGGGACAGGCCTCTCTGATCACACCTGCCAGGTGGCTTAGAAGGAGGCCAAGTCAAGCCTGGAGGAAGGGCCGCTTGGGTGGGGCACTGCGGCAGAGCTGGTGGTGTGGATGGCCCTGTTGTGGCCTAGAAATGGGGTTTTGCAAAATCGCTCAGTAAAAATACATGTCCTCGGCTAGGCACGGAGGCTTGTGCCTGTAATCCCAGCACTTCGGGAGGCCAAGGCAAGTGGATCACCTGAGGTCAGGAGTTTGAGACCATCCTGGCCAACATGATCAGGCCTGGCCAAACCCTGTCTCTACTTAAAATACAAAAATTAGCTGGGTGTGGTGGTGCACACCTGTAATCCCAGCTGCTCGGGAGGCCGAGGCAGGAGAATTGCTTGAACTCAGGAGGCGGAGGTTGCAGTAAGCTGAGATCACACGACTGCACTCCAGCCTGGGTGACAACACAGTGAGACTTGGTCTCAAAAAAAAAAAAGGAGGGGGGGGGAACATGGCGCGGTGGCTCACCCCTGTAATCCCAGCAGTTTGGGAGGCTGAGGCGGGTGGATCACGAGGTCAAGAGATCAAGACCATCCTGGCTAATACAGTGAAACCCCATCTCTATCAAAAATACAAAAAAAAAAAAAAAAAAAAAAATTAGCCGGGCGTGGTGGCACATGCTTGTAGTCCCAGCTACCTGGGAGGCTGAGGCAGGAGAATGGCTTGAACCCAGGAGGTGGAGGTTGCAGTGAGCCGAGATGGCGCCATTGCGCTCAGCCTGGCAACAGAGTGAGACTCCGCCTCAAAAAAAAAAAAAAAAAAAAAAAACAAACAAAACAGAAAAACAACCCTCCCACCCTCCGCCAAGAACCAAAAAAACACAAGAATACATGTTCTCCCAGGGGCTGAAGCTTCATGGGGGGACGGGGGTCAAGGATGGGTTCAGTCCCAGATGATGTGTTCACACACAGCCAAGTAACGAAACCAACCCTGCCCTTTTGACTGTTCACCCCAGACAAAGTGTCACCACAGCAGCTGCGTGAAGCTGGCCCATGTCAGAAGGCACTCCGGGCAACATAAAGGGCTTTGTGTGTGTTTCCTTATTTTTCTCTCATAACCACCCTGTGGGACACATAGTGATGTCTCTCTGAAAACCCAGACTCAGAGAGGTTGAGTAACTTGGCCATAGTCACACAGTACATCCATGACGGAGTAGGATTCAAAGCCGGACCTGCTGAGGCCAAGGCTCATGGGGCACTTGGGCTAGGGGGTACCCCTTCTGTGGTCCCCCCATGCTGTGTAGGCTCAGAGTAGGGGCAGAGAACCCACATTTTAAAAGCAATCTCATCTTCTTCTTCTTTGAAAAAAATACATCATCTGCCACTCTGCAGATGGGACTGGGTTTCACAAGTTTGTGGACCTTGACAAATGCAGGATGCACAGGACCAAAGGCCACTGTAGCCGTACCCCGTCGGGCTAATGAACCAGCAGAGCTGAGGGTGCTGGTTCTTGCCTGGCCTCAGTGCCTGGAGTTGACCCTCCCTGACACCATGTTGAAGCTCCGCAGAGATGTCTGTGAGGGCTGTGCCCACACACGGGTCTAGGTAGCTGGCCAGAAAACCTTCCCCTTTGCCAAAGTAATCATGTATCTCACGGGATGCATGTGCTTGAAATAGCTCCTTCTGAGACCCAGTGCCTCCTCCTGAAGGGACAATGCCCAGTTTTAGTGACGACTGGTATGTCCAGACAGCTCAAGGCCCCAAGGAGGGCCTCCCAGTCAGGCCTCTCCAGGGACAGAGCAGAAATCTCCACTCTGCAGCCTCTGACCTGGCTCACCCCTCTCTCCCTTGACTGCCCAGAAAGGACCCCAAATCCCAGGCCCTCTGATTGCAGGCAGCCACATCTCACCAGCCACTGCACCCAGCTTCTCAGCCAACCCTGAGCTGGGCGAGGGGCCAGGCTCCCTGAGAGCGGCCGGCCTGTTGAGGCGACGTCCAGGGGATGGCGGCCACGGCTGATTGAAGTCCCTGTTTCCCTGGTACAAAGGCAGCATAATTAATCAGGCAGTAATGAATTCAGGTGGCACCCGCTTGTCACCTCGAGAGATAGGTTATCTGGGAGGGCTGGAATTCAAAAGAGGGAATCAGGTCACCGTTAGGATTTTTCAACATTAAATGTTAAAATTAAGTGAGAATTTATTGGAATTTGACCAAAACTTGATCTGTTCACCTGCAGGAACCCCTCCCCCAACTCACTCTCTCTCTCTCTCTCTCTCTCTCTCTCTCTCTCTCTCTCCTCTTGGGGCAGGAGCACCCAGGGTGTGTGGGCCTCTGGCCCTCACCAAGGTTTTCTCAGCTGGTGGGGGTTGGGGGACACTGTGTGTGTGCTCCTGTTACCCAGGATCCTCTGAGGTGGGAGCTGTGAGGAGGGGGGAATGGGAGGGTTCCTCTCACTGAGAAGCCCAGCTGCCTAGTACTCTGCCTCCAGAGGCTCAGGGGATGAACCAGGGCACTGACCCGGTAGGGAGAGCATGGGTGTTGCCTAAGAGTACAGGGCCCTGAGGCCAGGCCCTGCCCACACTCACCCACACGCTCCTCAGTGTCCGGGAGCAACCCGGCTCAGCTCAGCCAGGGTCATGGGCACTGCAGACAGGCTGATCTGAATTCAAATCCCAGTCTTCCCAAGGCCCCACTGGGAGGTTTGGGGCAACTCTTGGAACCAGGTGTTGGCATCTGTCAGCATCGTGGGGTTAAAGGAAGTGGCAATTGTGCTTGTTTAGGACTTGGGTAAAGCAGGCACTCACTGCGGAGGCTCCTGCAGGAGGCCAGCCCATTTGCGGCTGCAGAGCTCTGTGCATTCACAGGGTAGCCTGCAGCTGCTGCAGCCTACACCCATCTCCAAAGTGAATTAGGTGGTTTGAGATCCCACATGTCCCCAGCACCTGTGTGTGCCTAAGCAGGGAAGCAGCAATAGTTTGAAAAGAGAAACGAGACATACAATAGGTGCATGAAAAAGTACACATCACTAATCACCAGGCAGTGCAAATCAAAACCACAATGAGGTATCTCCTCACACCTTTTAGGGTGGATATTATTATTATTATTATTATTATTATTATTATTATTTGAGATGGAGTCCCACTCTGTTGCCCAGGCTGGAGTACAGTGGCATGATCTCGGCTCACTGCAACCTCTGCCTCCCGGTTCAAGCGATTCTCCTGCCTCAGCTTCCCAAGTAGCTGGGATTACAGACATGCGCCACCACAACAGGCGAGTTTTTGTATTTTTAGTAGAGACGGGGTTTCACCAAGTTGGCCAGGCTGGTCTTGAACATCTGACCTCAGGTGATCCACCCACTTCAGCCTCCCAAAGTGCTGCGATTACAGGCATGAGTCACTGCACCTGGCTCGGATCGCTATTATTTAAATTAAAAAAAAAAAAAGGCAATAAGTGCTGGCAAGGATGTGGAGAAAAGAACACTGGTGCACTGTTGGTGGGAATGTAAATTGGTGCAGCCATAATGGAAACCAGTGTGAAGGTTACTGGAACAAATAAAAACAGAACTACTATATGATCCAGCAATGCTGAGTATCTCAAAAAGATACTTACATTCTCATGTCCATTGCAGCACTATTCACAATAGTCAAGATATGGAAACAACCTAACTGTCCATTGATGGATGAATGAATAAAGAAAATGTGGTATATACACGATGAAATACAACTCAGCCTTAAGAAAGGAGATCCTGGCCGGGTGCGGAGGCTCACGCCTATAATCCCAGCACTCTGGGAGGCCAAGGCGGGCAGATCATGAGGTCAAGAGATCGAGACCATCCTGGCCAACATGGTGAAACCCCGTCTCTATTAAAAATACAAAAATTAGCTGGGTGTGGTGGCGTGCGCCTGTAGTCCCAGCTACTTGGGAGGCTGAGGCAGGAGAATCACTTGAACCCAGGAGGTGGAGGTTGCAATGAGCTGAGATCACGCCACTGCACTCCAGCCTGGCATCAGAGCAAGACTCCATCTCAAAAGCAATAGTCCCAGCTACTTGGGAAGCTGAGGATGGAGGATTGATTGAGCCCAGGAGGTTGAGGCTGCAATGAGCTGTGATTGTGCCACTGCACTCCAGCCTGGGTGACAAAAAAAGACCCTGGCTCTAAATAAATAAATAAATAAATAAATAAAGGGAATGGGAGAATCTTTGGGAGGTGATGGATATATTTATGGCTTTGATAGTGGTGATGGTTTCATGGCTGTGTATAGTATCCCATCAAGTTGTATGCATCAGTATGTACAGCTTTTTACATGTCAATCATAGATCCATAAAGTGTTTTTTTTTTTAAAGACAAACTACTCAATTTTTTTTTTTAGGGGCAAAGAATATGAACAGGTAATTCACAGAAAAGGTATGAAAAAGGATTTGTAAAATGTATTACCGAAAAAAAAAAAAGTTTCACCCTACCAAATCTTAAGGGAAATACAAATTAAGCAACACTTGTCACCCATCACAAGGGCAGCAATTTAAAAGTCCGATAGGTACTAGCAGGCCTGTAAGGGCGCTGCTCCCAGAGGATGCTGGTGCCCCATGTATCAGTACAGCTGCACTTTGGATGCCCTCAGAGCTAGAAATGTGCATACCGTGAAACCCAGCAATTTCCCTTCTGTCTTATCTACCCTCGAGAAATGTATATGTGCACGAAGAAAGCGTCTCTGAAGCAGCATTGGAAATAGCAGAAGCCTAAATGCCCATCAATATCAAAATGCCTCAGTAGATAGAAGCAGTTCACAGCATGGGGCTTTATACAAAAAAATTTTTTAAGTGACTTGGATCTGTGTGTATGCAAATAGATCTTTAAGAGGTATTGTTGAGTGAAAAAAAAATGCATAGAACAGTGTATGTGTAAAAAAAGTAACCAAACTCATCAATAACATTTCGCATGCCTCGGCCGGGCACAGTGGCTCACGCCTGTAATCTGCACACTTTGGGTGGCCGAGGTGGGCAGATCTCTTGAGGCCAGGAGTTCAAGACCAGCCTGGCCAACATGATGAAATCCCGTCTCTACTAAAAATACAAAAATTAGCTGGGCATGGTGGCGGGTGCCTGTCGTCCCAGCTAGTCAGGAGTCGGAGGGGGGAGAATCGCTTGAACCTGGGAGGTGGAGTTTGCAGTGAGCCGAGATCCTACCACTGCACCCCAGCCTGGGCGACAGAGCGAGACTCCGTCTCAAAAATAAAAATAAAAATAAAAAAATTCACACGCCATAGTTTTAATGAAGTCCAATGTATGTTGCAAAAACAGGAAACATTTCTGAAAAAAAAAAAATTCCAAAGTCAGTGCTTCAGTGCTTAACCTGTTGGGGAGCTGAAGGGGGTAGCCATGGATTTTTAGAGGTCCAAGGAGACTTCAGCGTCTCTGTAACGTTACAGGGTTTTTTTTGGAGGCAAACGGGTTAAAGTTCCCCATGTAAAATACAGGTTAGTTTTTGAAAGAGGGTTGGTTGGGTAAAGAGACTGCATCTAGGGGCTCTGGGCGTAATGCAAAGTGAAAAGCTGTGAGAATGGCTGGGAAGGAATGTTAGTGAAAGGTACTTTAAACAAACACCCTCTGGGCTTGCCCAGAGGGGAAACGGAGGAGAGTGAAAAACCCAGGAAGCCTGGAGGAGCAGGCGGGGAAGGGGAAAAGCCAAATTTGGGCCAGGCATTGGAGATTGCTTTGTCCTTGGTGTGCCTGACTTTTCAGCAGGCTGGGAACACGCGGAAATGCATTTCCTGGTGCTTAAGTTTCCAGCTGGGACAACAGAGGTTCTTCCCACAACCCCTCCCCCTCCCTTTAGCTAAGATCTCTTTACCCTACTGCTCAGACGGGAAGTCTTTATTATTTTTGCATAGGGACCTAGAATGAAAAATCAGTGGTCCTGCCGCTGACTCCACTGAAGGCACCATCCGGAGGAAGTGGAGTGTGGTCCTGGGCATGCCTGCTCTGCCCAGGGCTGTGCAGCAGGGCAGGAGGTCTGTACCTTCCCACGGAAGCTGCGGGTCCTCAGGCTTACAGGGTTCATCCGCGATTGCAGCCGCCTGGCCAAGCCTCAGCCCTGGGCTCAGCATCCCTGCCCAGAGTTAGGCCTGTGCAAGATAACAGAGTGAAAGCAAACCTGTCTCCAAGGCTCCATGGCATGTGGGCTCTGGAGTCTGATCTGACTTCACATCCCGGCTCAGCCCTGAGGCCAGCATGTGTATCTTTGTGCAGCCTCAAATTTGCCATTGCAGTTGCTGGAGACTAAGCAAAATAATGTATATTGTAGAGCTCTCAGCTCCATGCATGGCATTCAGTAAGCAATGGTGCTAGTTAGTGATAATGATGCTAATAAAATACATCTCCTCTTGTCTTTTCAAGACCTTTATCAGAACAGCAAACCAGCTGGGTGTGGTGACTCACATCTGTAATCCCAGTGCTTTGAGAGGTCAAGGTGGGAGGATCGCTTGAGGCCAGGAGTTCCAGACCTGCCTGGGCAACATAGCGGAATCCTGTCTCAACAAAAAATTTAAAAAATTAGCAAGAGGTAGTGATGTGCACCTGTAGTCCTAGCAGCTTAGGAGGCTGAAGTGGGAGGATCTCTTGAGCCCAGGAGTTGGAGGCTGCAGTGAGCTGTGATTATACCACTATACTCCAGCCTGGGTGACACAGTGAGACCTCATCTCTTTGAGAGAGAGAGAGAGAGAGAGAGAGAGAGAGAAGCAAACCTTTTATAATATGAATGTGGCTTCGAATAAACAAAATAATTTACCTTTAGCGTGATGTACGAGAAAAGCTCTAATTTAATTCAGTAACTCTCCCATCCTGGGTTTGTTGAAGTTTTATTGTTAATCTGTTTCCTAAATCTTTGTAAAAGTTTAGGAGGGAGACTTCAATGAACTTGGCTTGCCAATGGCCAGTAAAAAAGTTGTTTCTAGGGAGGCAGAGGCAGGAGGATAGCTTGAGCCCAGGAGTTTGAGACCTACCTGGGCAATATAGCAAGACCCTCTTCTCAAAAAATAAATAAATAAATAAATAGGCCAGGCGCGCTGGCTCACTCCTGTAATCCCAGCACTTTGGGAGGCCTAGGCGGGCGGATCACGAGATCACGAGGTCAGAAGATCGAGACCATCCTGGCTAACACGGTGAAACCCCGTTTCTACTAAAAATACAAAAAATTAGCCGAACGTGGTGGCAGGCACCTGTAGTCCCAGCTACTCCGGAGGCTGAGACAGGAGAATGGCATGAACCCGGGAGGCGGAGCTTGCAGTGAGCTGAGATCGTACCACTGCACTCCAGCCTGGGTGACAGAGTAAGACTCCATCTCAAAAAATAAAAATAAAAAATAAAAAATAAAAATAAATACATAAATAAAACAAAATAAAAGAAGTTGTCTCCTCCTCCCTAACAGAGGCATGTTGAGAGAAGTGGCTCCTTCACAGCCATGTTAGCTGGTCCAGGCTGGAGGCTGGCGAAGCTGAAGCGGATGTCAGCAGGCATCTCTTCCCCAGGGCAAGGCCAGGACCAGGATGGTGGCAGTGAAGCACTTGCCTGAGGGCAGGCTTTCAGGAGGTGCCCAATAACCCAGTAATAAATAGATACTATTTTAATGCAATATTTTAAAAATAAAAACTAATGCAAAAAAAAATCTAAGATGAACAAAATTTCACCATACTAGACCATACTTCTTGCTGCTCAGGCTATCTTCCTGACCCTGTCAGTTCTCAGGTTTCTAACATTACCTTTCCTGAGTTTTCTAGAGCTGGTCTCTCTCTGCCTAGGTCTACGGGAAGGGAGCTGGGAGGTAGGTTTTGTGGGGATGAGCTGGGAAAACTGTCTTTTTTTTTTTTTTTGAGACGGAGTCTTACTCTGTCAGCCAGGCTGGAGTGCAGTGGTGTGATCTCAGCTCACTGCAACCTCCGCCTCCCAGGCTCAAGTGATTTTCCTGCCTCAGCCTCCTGAGTAGCTGAGATTACAGGTGCAAATCACCATGCCCAGCTAATTTTTTTGTATTTTTAGTAGAGACGGGGTTTCACCATGATGGCCAAGCTGGTCTCAAACTCCTGACCTCAAACGATCCTCCTGCCTCTGCCTCCCAAAGTGCTGGGATTACAGGTGTGAGCCACCACTCCCAGCCCTTGGAAAGTCTTCTGGACACAATCTTGTGTGTGTGTGTGTGTGTGCACGTGCGTTTTTTTATTTTTATTTTTTGATAACCTTTTTGAGACAATAAGAGATTTAAATAAAAGAAAACGTAGAAACAAGCGCTAGGAATATGAGGGTGTCTAGTAGAATAAACAGATTTGAAAATTGTTTTAGAGAAAGCTTTCTACTTTCCATTGTCTGATCTTTCAGAAAACACCCAAGGGTTTGCAAAACCAAGAACAATTTTCCAGTTTTAAGCACCTTCACCTTCCCCAAACAATGCTGCTGCCATACATACAGGGCCAAGTATAGACACTGTCTTCCCCTCCAGGATCTGAGGGTTTTGTTCATCTGGCTCGAGAGCTCAGTGGATTTGGTTTCAGGCACACCCCTTCCCAATCTGAGGCTCATCCCTCCAACCCTGGCCAGTGGGGCTGGAGGCCCAGTCCACAGTGATAGGTCTCCCTCAGTAGGAGACAAGAAATGACAGCAATCTACCTACAAGGTGTTGGCTTATGAGACAAAACATTCCTTGGTTGAACCCCCTCCAGAAGAAATTGGATTAGGGGAAAGGAAAAAACAACAACCACTAACCCCCCTATTTCTGGAAGTTGCAAGTTGTGTGATGAAACCACGTTTGTTGCAATACAATGGATTCAAATCCAACTGAATGAATGATAATTACATAGCTATAGGCATATATCAGGCCATTCTTTTCCATATTTCAAAAAAATTAATTTGGAAATATCTAGAAATAAGATAAACTGTTTGTGACCAATTATTTGTGGTATGGGTCCAAACACACTGCTGGGAGGTCCCTGGATCTATCAAGGATAGCGGGGGCTGGGTCAGGTGAGGCAGGGGACACCCAGGGAGAAGAGGGAGCCCACTTCCAAAAGAGACAGTAGCAGAGGCCTGAAGGTGGGGTTCGTTTCAAGTTTTCAGGTGAACAATGCTTTTAAAAAATGAATTCTATAATTTGTTATATTAATGATATGCTTTAAATTATCACACAAAAAAAGTGCCATACAAGTGCACGAGAAGATAGAAATCCTTTTTGTCCTTCCTTTGTTCCCATGGACTTCATTTCAGAATCACTAAATTTTGCGGCATCTTGGTTTTTTGTTGTTTTGCCAAAAGAAACTTTTCTGCTCAATAGTATATTAATGCAGAATAGAAATAAAGATGCTTTAAAAAATTCTTTCAAGCACAAAAGGAGATGGTTTTCAACAGATAATTTTACATATTTACATATTTTACCTTAAGCATTTTGTAGTCTCTGCCTACTGGTGAATGGATCAGATTTTTACACGCTTTCAAAATGAACCAGTTCGGCTTCTAAGCCATTGCAAGGACGGAAATGAATTCTAACTTTTTTTTCACTTCATTTTCACATCTTCACATTTCCTTATTTCACATGGTTTCAAATAAAATGCCTCCAGCATGATTTTTCTTTTCTCAAGAGCAAAGTGAATGTGACTTTTCGGAGGGGTCACAGGATGCCCGGGAGGCCTGTGGCTGTGGCTGGACCGCTGCCTGCTTTCAGCTTGACTGAAGGGCTTGTCAGAGTTTTCATCTCCTAAGAAATGAGCCCCCGGGCTGGCCAGAAGGAGGAGAAGGCAGCAGTTTGACCCCCACACTGTTTTTTTCCCACTGACATCAAATCCTGAGGTTTTAAAATTAATCCCATACAAAGACAGTTCTTCATTGTGGTGCCTGTTTGAAATTAGACCAGCAATAAGGACCTTTCTAAAATGTCTCGTTGTTAAGATAGGCCCCTGTTGGAGCTGAACAGCTGCCTGCCAGGGAGGGGGTGGGAACGGGGAGGGACAGTGCGCGGGTGAGACGCCCCAGCAGCCCGGTCAAGGTGACTGCCTGGCTTGGCCTGGGGTGCCTCGGGTGGCGCCAGGAAGTGGCTGAGGGCCCAGATGGCCGGGTTGCCTCGGGCCCCTGTGACCCGGAGCCACTGATGCTTCCTGGGTCTGAGCCTGATGATTGTCCCCAGCTGAGAACCGCTCTTCACTTCCAGGTCACATGGATTCTTGAGTTCTAATCAGTGTTTTTGTTAAAGGGAACTGGAGACATAAAAGGGACTAAAACTAAACATTAGCAGCAAAATAATAATAATAATAATATAAAGCAAAGAAGGCAGTAATTTCTCCATGGATGAGAAGCCCCCTACTTCCCCTGGGGGTTCCGGATGGGAGCTGGGCAGGACACTGCAGCCACCCCTGCTTGTTTTGCATGAGGAGTTGTGGTTTTGGGTTTTTTGTTTTGTTTTGTTTTGTTTTGAGACAGGGCCTTGCTCTGTCACCCAGGCTGGAGGGCAGTGGTGTGATCACAGCTCACAGTAGCCTCAACCTCCTGGACCTTCTGGGCTCAAGCAATCCTCCCACTCCAGCTTCCTGAGTAGCTGGGACTACAGGTGCACGCCACCACACCTGGACAATTTTTTGTTTGTTTGTTTGTAGTTTATTTTTTGTAAAGACAGGGTCCCCCTATGTTTCCCAGGCTGGTCTTGGACTTCTGGGCTCAAGGGATCCTCTGGCCTCAGCCTCCCAAACTGCTGGGATTACAGGCATGAGCCACTGTGCTGGTCCTGCACAAGGAGTTTTTGTCCCCCTGGCACCGTGGCTTCCACAGCAAGCTGCCACACCTGGAACATGCTGGGAGTCCCGTGCAGCCGAGGAGGCCAGCCCGGTTGCTGGAAGCTGCCTCTACTCTCTGCAATGGAGTCAGCTTAGTAGGCTCTCCGATGGGCACTGGGCACTGGCCCCCATCCACAGCCTCTGTGCTACCTGCGGGCTCTTCACCCAGCAACTAAGAAAACATTTCTCAGGGAGAACAAACATTCACAGCGCATGAATAGCAACTGAGGAATATTTAGAGCTTATGCGGTTTGAATGTGACCTTCTTCCCAGACTAGACCGGAATAACAATTTAGTTATTTTCAATAACGGCTATACTCTATACTTCTAAGTAATTAGATAGTGGAATCCTTT
This sequence comes from Pan troglodytes, assembly GCF_028858775.2. NCBI lineage: Eukaryota > Metazoa > Chordata > Mammalia > Primates > Hominidae > Pan > Pan troglodytes. The sequence goes on along the minus strand of NC_072418.2, from coordinate 36,993,716 downwards.
CCATCAGTGACTCCATTTGAAGCCCTGGTTCAGTGACACTGGCCATTGTGCCACTGTGACCTGCATGCAGGTCTTGGTCTTTAGAAACAGTGCGTGTTAAGCACTTTTATTTGTGCTGGACAATAATACATAACTGCTGCTATAATTTCCTGGTCTTTTTATTTGGAAAACGATTCTGCGGTGCGGGATTCTGAGATTCTCAGGATAAGTGCACCCTGCAGAGGTTTTATCTCGTTTGAGTTGCTTCTTTTAACCCTTGGTGGTGGTTTTGAAGGGAAGGGGCACTTGAAGGCAACCTGAGTATTTTGTAAACAACCAAAGCTGATTTCTCAAAAGAGCGCTTTTTGTAGCATAACGGTCTCTGTCAAACTCCTCTCTCTATTCTGAGTGCTGGAGATGTGCTGGGTCTGGTCCTCGCGTCCGGAAAGTTGGAATGACAACGCTTCCTTCTCTGTTTTAATCTATTTCACCTCTCTGAGGCAGACTGATCAGAAGCTCACAAGGAAAACCAATGCCCTTTCCCGCAGCGAAATTAACCAGAATCACGTGGAAAACAATCCAAGCCTTGTAGGAGAGGGGAGCCATTAAAATGTGCCCTGAGCGATAGACTGCACCCAATCTTGCAAACTCACTCGCCAGGCAGCAGCAGACGGGAGGCTGCTCCCTGGGATGGAGGGAGCCTTGTTGTAGTGCCACAATTAAAATCAGCTCCTCTGCCAAAAAATAAAAGGGAGGAGGGAAGAAGGAGAACATCAAAGACAGATTGAAATGTGTAGTTAGTAATAAGAGTGGTCTCCTCTTGAACCAAAGCCTGCAGCGATTCACGGCCCCCTTGTTAATGAGAAATTTTGACCTCTGGTTTGTAAGTTAAACTTGTAATCCCAGCTAATGAAGTAAATCACTTCCAACTTGAGTCTGTTGTTCCCTCTCCGCTTTGCACACTGGGTCTGAGAGCGGGGATCTGGGTCCAGGCACACAAATCAAGGGGAAGCAGAATTATTCTGTGACTGTATGGTTTCTTGCACGGTGAGAGTTTCTTGCTCACGGCCATCCTGTGGGCATGCATTGTGGGCCCATCAATTATTTTATTGTAACTTGCGTATTGATGAGAGAGAGCCTGTCAGGCTCTGGGTTGAAGGACACCGTGCAGGGAGTTCCGCTAGGGACCCTACCCACCACATTTCTTCATTCTTTAACAAATAGAAACGTGTGGCCAGGCGCAGTGGCTTACACCTCTAATCCCAGCACTTTGGGTGGCCAAGGTGGGTGGATCGCTTGAGGCCAGGAGTTCGAGACCATCCTGGCCAACGTAGTGAAATCTCACTTCTACTAAAAATACAAAAACTAGCCTGGCGTGGTGGTGCATGCCTGTAATCCCAGCTACTCAGGAGGCTGAGGCATGAGAATCCCTTGAGTCTGGGAGGTAGAGATTGCAGTGTGTCAAGATCACACCACTGCACTATAGCCTGGGTGACAGAGCGAGACTCTGTCTCAAAAGAAAAAAAAAAAGAAAAGAAAAAAGAAATGTGCATTACTTAGCTCCATGCCAACGATTAAACGTCAGGTTCAGTGCTTTGCACATGGTAGGAGTCAGTGCATATTTGTATAAGAAATGCTGAATGGTCGGGTGCGGTGGCTCACACCTGTAATCCCAGTACTTTGGGAGGCCAAGGCAAGTAGATCACCTGAGGTCAGGAGTTTGAGACCAGCCTGACCAATATGATGAAAACTCATCTCTACTAAAAATACAAATACTAGCCGGGTGTGGTGGCATGCACCTGTAATCCCAGCTACTCAGGAGGCTGAGACAGGAGAATCGCTTGAACCCAGGAGGCAGAGGTTGCAGTGAGCCGAGATCGTGCCATTGCACTCCAGCCCAGGCAACAAGAGCAAAACTCTGTCTCAGAGGAAAAAAAAAAAAAAAAAGGAAATGAAAAGAAAAAAGATGCTGCTGAATGGAGAAAATGCTATTTGGGTGACTTGGGGTTTTGAGGGAAGAAAGCACAGCTAAGGAATGTGAGTCCTAAAAAGGCAGGGCTGAGGAGTTTGAGCTGACTGACTTCTGGTTTATTGAGATTTGTGGGGTAGAAAGGAAAGAAAAGCCATGTGTGAAACTGGATACAGCTGGGGTGCTAAGGGCTTTCTTCTCCTAGTGACAGATTATAGCTGCAAGAAATGGTCTAAAAAATTACCCTATTTTAATTGCATGAGGGCAAAAGTAGGGTATCATACTATTGTTGTGTCTAAAATAGATTTCATTCAGAGAGTTGTTGACATTCTGCTTAATACTCAGAGAGACCTATTTTTATTTTTATTTGATTTAATGACAGAGCACGTTCTATTTCTCCCAGCTAGTCTAAATTCTCTCAATATTTTCCAGATTACTTTGCAAGTTATCTTAGCTTCTGACTGAGCAACAACTTTATTTAATTTTTTTTTTTTTTTTTGCCAGGAGACAACACAGCCATGCCGTATGGCACCACCCTTAGGGCAGTAACCTTTGGAGTTGAACTGTTTGGAGGGTGAATCTTTTGGAGTGGTTCTTTTTTTTCTTTTTCTTTCTTTCTTTCTTTTTTTTTTTTTTCGAGACTGGGTCTTGCTCTGTTGCCCAGGCTGGAGCACAGTGGTGATCACAGCTCACTGCTGCCTCCAACACCTGGGTTCAAGCGATCCTCTCATCTCCACCTCCTGGGGTGGTCTTTTGGGGAATATTGTTTCTCCCACAAGTGGAGAATGCCTTTTCTGGAGTTCAGGCCACTAGCCCCCTTCCTAGGCTTTACCGGTGGTGGGGACATGGTAGCCCCTCTAACCTGCAGGGACCACAGGGAATCGGTGTGAGTTCCCAATGGGGAAGAGGCGGGTGCAGCCCCCTCCTCTGCCATTGGGGTCTTTGTGACAATTCCAAACCCCAAATGGAAAATGGGTCCTATTCAGAAGATAAGGGGAAGCTGACCCCTTTCCCCCTCTCTCTTATATTGGACATTCTTGTCTCTCTCATACCCCTTGGCAGCTATTGACCTAAAAGGTTTCTGGAACCTTCTTCAAGTTCTCTGGGCATAGAGAGGGAGTTTGGGAGGGGGATGTTTTTAAACCACTGACTCCTGTTATTTCTGTTGAAGGGCACGCAGACATAGCCTCCTTGTGTCTCTCTGGTTTTTCATTAGACAAAGCAAAGCACTGGGGCATTTTTCCTGTTTGTGTGACCCCACGGAGAGCTCTGGGATGACCCCCCCAGGCAGAAAAAGTCACTGACCGGTGTCTGAAATCTGAGGATGTCGGTGGCCTGAGGCTGGGTGCGTAGGTCTACTCCAAACAACGGTGCATTCTCGATCAAGCAATTTGAATAATTTAATTTTTTTCCTCTGAATGTGAGCATGTATAAAATGTTAATTTCGTCAACAAGTGGAGAAAATGCCACAGTGAATCTGTTCTCAGATGGGATACCTGCTATGTGGAGAAGCCTGTTGAGAGGGCCGTGAACATCATCATGGTTTATTAGCTGCACAGGCTTTTCCCTTTGTTTCTATTCATTTAATTCAAAGCGAAACAACTCAGCATGCAAAACTAAAATTAGCTGGGAAAAAAAAAAGGTGTAAGTGAATAAACAGGCTGATCCATTAGAGTCGATGGGTTATGGGCTCCCTTGCCACTCCTCAGACAGCGGCCTATTAAAAGTGGTAATGTCCGCTGCCAGCAACGCCCCCGGCAGAGAAAGAAGGCCGAGGCAGGCCTATTTCACATGCATCAGACACAAGAATTAAATAGACCAATGTTCCCTAAAAGACTGAAGTACATCTCTTTCTGACGTTCATTTCAGGCAAAAATTCATTGATCTCAGTATGTCCCTTGGCAATTATAAAATATTAAATCCAAGTCACACTTTTCTAGTTGGCTTAATTTTTTCTCTTTTCACAGCTTTCTATTTGATCAATTTTAACAAGTCAGGAATAGCATCTAATAATAAAAAAAAAAGTGCAGAGTTTTAAAAGTTTGTTCTTTTGACATTCTTTCCTTTTTATTTTGTTTTGGGTTTGCATTAAGTTTACGTTATAGAAAATGTCTTGGATGCTATTTTAAAAAACAGAACATGAGAGAGCCAGAAGGTTCTTTATTGAGAATGATATTCATTAGTAGGCATTCAATGATAAGGACACAGCCTGATTTTAAAGATTTCTTTTTTTTTTTTTGCACATGTCTAAACAGCCTTCTTATTGTTTTGTAGTCATTAATGTTCTCCCATTCCAAAACTACCATGTGGTTTAAGCTAGGAGTATCAGATAGGGCTAGAGGTTTGCCTGCGTTCCACTGAGACTTACAAAAGATGCATATCCCTTTTCCCTATTTTTCTGCATATGTAATTTTTTAGCGTTTGAAGTTTGTTAATTCAGAATATAACATAAATGCTAGCATAGACACACACGATAAAAATGCAGAATTTGGGGAGCCTATTTTCATTAGAATATCAATATGGGAATTATCTGGGGAAAATGTTGCATAATACTAACTTTACACTCCACTTCTCCTTGCCATAAATTAGACAAACATTCTCCAAAAGTTATAAATTTATTTTTATAAGATATAGAATCATCCCATATGAAATAATAAATTCTGAAATAATAAAATCTGTGATTTCCTCCCTATTTTAGGTTTTCCCGTGAGAACAGTGATATTCATTAATTGTCTACCATGTACTGATGCCTGATGCCTTCATTAATTTCTTTTCTTTTTTCTTTTCTTTTTTTTTTTGAGACAGGGTCTGGTTCTGTAACCCAGGCTTGAGTGCAATGGCATGATCTCAGCTCACTGCAACCTCCATCTCCTGGGCTCAAACCATCCTCCCACCTCAGCCTCCCAAGTAGTTGGGACTACAGGCACATGCCACCATACCCAGCTAATTTTTGTATTTTTGGTAGAGATATGGTTTCGCCATGTTGCCCAGGCTGGTCTCAAACTCCTGGGCTTAAACCATCCTCTCTTCTCAGCCTCCCAAAGTGTTGGGATTACAGGCTAAATGTTTTATTTATATTCTTTCATTTAATGGATCACAAACCCATGAGGTCATAGTATAGTCTCCACTTTTCAGATAAGAAGTCCAAGGGGCTCACAATCACCCAGTCACTACCCTCCTTGGCCAACAAGGCCAGCCCTTTTGGGGTTTGTGTGCAGCAGGATTGGAAACAAAGGGGAGGGAGGGAAGGTCAGGGTCAAGAGGGAGAGACCTGGGAAGAGTGCTGCGGAGTGTTGAAAAGACCAGCAACTGCAGCCTTCCAGACAAGAGGCAGGAGAGAAGGGACAGGTTTAAGAGGCAGCACTTGTGATCTTGTATCTCCTTCAGAGTGTTTGAGAAATGGCAGGATTGAACTTGTCTGACTTTGAAATTACATTTAAGCTGATGGATTCAGTTTCTTTGTCTGAGACACTGACCTGAGACTGGACCACATGGGTGACAGCTTTATAAGCACTAAGGTTGTTCTGAATGGCCAATTATAAACAATGTTTCCAAGAGAATTCCAAATCAAGACTGAGCATGGGGACACAAAAGCTCTAAGCCGGGCGGCTCTGGGCTCTCAATAGGCCTTGCCTGGGTCTCTAAAGAAGCCTCAGGTGTTTTTATCTGCATGCTCTTTGTGGCTGCCATTGTCATTCTCCTTCTATTCCTGCTCTTCCTTCATGTCCAGACCTCTTCCTCTTTCTCACCGTGTAACAGTCATGAGTCATATTTTTCTTTCTGAGGGGAAAAGAATTTGGCCCTTTCAGATGATTCGTGCCCTCAGGGCCCAAAATGTGCTGTAAGCCATCCGTCACATCTGCTTGTGGGACCCTAAGGCTATGGCCAGGAGTGTGTACCACTGTGATGAAGCCATCTACCTCTGGGCATCCCACAGTGGTGTCCCCTCTCTGAGTCACCAGCTCCCTTTAGGGTCTGCCCCTTCATGTGCCTGCTGGGACCTCTTCTACCATTCCGGCACCTAGAACATGGCTTTTCATGGAATCAGTGTCCAGGAAAGATCTGTTGCACAGAAGCATGGATGAATGGATAAATGGGTAGGAGGATAAATGGGTGGATGGGTGGATGGGTGGATGGATGGATGGGTGGGTGGATGGATGGAAGGATGGATGGGTGGGTGGGTGGATGGGTGGATGGGTGGATGGATGGATGGGTGGGTGGATGGATGGACGGACGGACGGACGGACGGATGGATGGATGGATGGATGGATGAGTAGGTGGATGGGTGGGTAGGTGGATGGATGGGTAGGTGAGTGGATGGGTGAGTGGGTGGTTGAGTGGATGGGTGGATGGGCAAATGAGTGGATGGATGGGTGGGTGGGTGGATGGATGGATGGGTGGGTGGATGGATGAATGGATGGATGGATGGATGGATGAGTAGGTGGATGGGTGGGTAGGTGGATGGATGGGTAGGTGGATGGATGGGTAGGTGAGTGGATGAGTGAGTGGGTGGTTCAGTGGAATGACTGGATGGGCAAATGAGTGGATGGATGGGTGGGTGGGTAGGTGGGTGAATGGGTGGATGGATGGGTGGGTAGGTGGATGGATAAGTAGAGGGGTGAATGAGTGGACAGGTAAATGGGTGGATGGGTGGGCAGGTGGGTAGGTGGGCGATATGGTTTTGCTGTGTCCCCACCCAAATCTCATTTTGAATTGTAGTTCCCATAATCCCCACCTGTCATGGGAGGGACCCAATGGGAGGTAATTGAATCATGGGGGCGGTTACCCCCATGCTGTTCCTGTGATAGTGAGTGAGTTCTCACAGGATCTGATGGTTTTATAAGGGTTTTTTCCCTGCTTGCTTGGCAGTTTTCTCTCCTGCTGCCTTGTAAAGAAGGACATATTTGCTTCCCCTCCTGCCATGATTGTAAGTTTCCTGAGGCCTTCCCAGCCAAGCAGAACTGTGAGTCAATTAAATCTCTTTTCTTTTTAAATTACCCAGTCTCGGGTATTTCTTCATTGCAGCATAAGAATGGACTGATACAGTGGGTGAATGGGTGGGTGGATATGTGAATGGGTGGATGGATGGGTGGGTGGGTAGGTGGATAGACGAATGGACGGATGGATAGGTAGATGGGTGGGTAGGTGGGTGGGAGGAAGAATGGGTGGATGGGTGGGTGGATGGATGAACAGACTGGAAGGCGGTCAACAGTATCTTATAAATTCCTGTTAAGAACTAAATATGCTGCACCTCCGAGGAACATAGCATTTTTGAAAGACCTAAGAAGACTACTTTGCACAGAGAAATGTGACCCAAAATCAAGGTTTCTCAAGGTGTGCTCTTCTGACTACCTGTTTTGAGAATCACCTGAGTTGAAGCTGGGCGCAGTGGCTCACGTCTGTAATCCCAGCACTTTGGGAGGCTGAGGCAGGCGGATAACCTGAGGTCAGGAGTTTGAGACCAGCTTGGCCAACATGGCGAAACCTTGTCTTTACTAAAAATACAAAAATTAGCCAGGTGTGGTGGTGGGCACCTGTAATCCCAGCTACTTAGGAGGCTGAGGCAAAGATAATTGCTTGAACCTGGGAGGTAGAGGCTGTAGTGAGCCGAGATCATGCCACTGCACTTTAGCCTGGGTGACAGAGCAAGACTCTGTCTCCAAAATAAAAAAAATAAAAAGAGAGAGAGAGAGAATCACCTGAGTTCCCTATTCATTTGAGTCCATGAGCTCTGCCCCAGCACCGCAGACCTACTGAATCAGAAATGTACGTTTTCAATAGGCACCCCAGTTAACTCTTGTGCATTCCACTGTTTGAGATCATTGCTTTTCTACAGGTAAGCTTTCAGGAGTTAGGCAGGCTGGTATATTGGAGATGGGTTAGAAAGTCTTACTTGATCTTGGCAGCTGAGACGTTTTTGCTCTCTGCATTAGCCATGGCAGCCCCAGGATCCAGCCCAGCCCTCCTCAACATGAGGTTGAGGATGGGTGGATGGATGGATGGGTGAATGGGTGGGTGGGTAGGTAGATGGGTGGGTATGTGGATGGATGGGTGGGTGGATGGATGGATGGGTGAATGTGTGGGTAGGTAGGTAGATGGGTGGGTATGTGGATGGATGGGTGGGTGGGTGGATGGATGGATGGATGGATGGATGGATGGATGGATGATTGAGTAGATGGATGGATGGGTAGGTGGATGGGTGGGTAGGTGGATGCCACCAGGCAGAGGCTATGCTCTCACAGCCCCCACCCAATTCTACCCAAAGCAGGATTACTCTTCACACCCTGGAAGCAGGGTGCATCTTTGCAGCTTTATCTTGCCCCCACCCTCCACTCCACTGCCACCCACAGCCAGCTCCATGTGTCCCAGGGACCCTTGAGGAGAAAGTCCTCCAACCTCTTTGGGTCTGCAGTTTGTGCACAAAGGCTAACTACAAGACTGTCCAATTCCCCTCAGGAAGGGGCCCTAGGTTCCTAGGTGGAACCTCAGTTCGCTCATCTGTAAAATGGGGTAAAAATAACAACCTCTTTGCTTTGTTCAGCAGAGGGCAGCTTGGTTGTTCCAGACACCTCATGAATGTGAGTGCCTTGTGCAAGCCTAAAAATGCACAAACATAAAGGTATAGATGCACACGTGCACATGTTAACCTTGAGTCCTGAAGTACCTCTGGGGTGATTTCCTTCCTCCATTGGTGGAGCTGGGGCAAGGCTGTCCTCCCCCCCAAATCCGAACCTTCGTGTGCCTTAAAGGAAAAATGTGTCTCTTGGAGCTCAGTGTGCCATAAAATTTTGCAGAACCTTTGAGAGTTACAGCATCTCCCACAATTCTGTTTACATATTTGATTTTCTTGTTGTATTAGGAATTTGATCAGGTTTGTGATCATCGTACCCAAGTACCTATAAGCTACAGCAGCGACCTGTGTCTATGAATGAGCTGTCTTGCTGGTGTTTGTATTCAATGCATATTCCAAGTGGCCAAAACCCTGTATACATCCCCATCCCATGTTAACATCATGTTTTTTTTGCCGAACATAACATGTTTCTGGAAATTCCCAAATCTTTCGCGCTGAAACTCAACAATATCATCAGTCAAATGGTTCTGTGTAAAGAACCCTTTGGTGAACTTGATTTCCCTCTAAGGATATACTCATTTTGAAGGTCATGGTGGTGACTTGCCAGGGCGGTGACCTGAGAATAACCTTTCTTTGCTACCTGTGTTTCTGCTCCGTGGTGTTAGCATTTGGAAGTCTCTTTCCCTTCGAGTTTCCACAGCTAAATAAGTTGCAGCCCCTTCAGCTATACTCATAAAAATTTGCTTCCAGACAACATGGTCTGTTTATTGTGTAATAATCGAAATGGCACTAAATTGCCATGATTGCTGAACACTTAGGAATTGTATTAACCTCTTAAGTGCTAAGTGGTTCTCTGTCATCTTTCAGCTCAGATATGTGGCGAAAACGTTTCTGTCCCTGTGCTTCCCTCACCCCATGTCCTCAGGCCCAAGTTGTGCCCTAGTATCTGGCTGGACTCCGCTTGTACCCTGCTAACCAGAAGAGTGTCCTTCCTGGTTTTGTGGCAGAGATGGGAAGCTGTCCCCAGCAGGGCACCCTGAGAGGCTGGATCGGCCAGTATTGGCCCACAAGACCCCGATTCTGTCCCCTGGTTTCAGCTGTGTTGTGCGTTTTGATGACAGTCGCTTTATAGCTTGGTTTGAGAACAGATTCTCCAGAGCGGTGGGGGTAGCTGGCTGTTCTGCTGAAGCCACTTTCTTGGAGAAGCTGCTCCTAGAGGTGCCAGCCCGGCTGCCCTGCAGGAGGCTGGGTTGCAGTGGCGTCCCTGGGCCCTGCCCGCACTGCTCCTGCGAGCGGCAGGCCCGGGAAGGAAGAGTTAACCAGAAATGGAGCGGCACCGCTCCCGGGCAGGCAGCGTCGCTGCAGAACAGAGCAGCGTTCGTGCTAAGGCAAGTCATTTCCCGAAACACTGCAGACACACGGCCTCAGGCAGCCTAAAACCTTTGGAGACCAAAATGGCTCGCAGGGGTTGGAAGTAATAAGGTGTTTTTCCCTTCTTTCTCCTTCACTGAAATTCTGCGAGGTTGCTCTGCATTTGCTGGGGAACAATGGTGTTGTTTTTGTGTTTTCTATGGGTATTAAGATCCATTACGCTGTGACATTTTTAAGATTGGTTATCCTGTAGTTTGGTGTTAAATTGAAGTTGTTTGTTTTGAATTTAATTCTTTCATTTTTCAAATGGAAAAAGGCAGCTCTGCGATGTGCGGTGTGGCTGGTTTACTGAAGTGTGCCTGGAACTCGCTTTTCAGCAGATCCCTTTGCCATCCCAGGAACCTCAGCAGAATTAGCCATGAAAGAACATGACCTATTTCCCTATTGGAAAGTCTGTCAGGATCCTTGGAGACGACTTTCAAAACTGGGGACTGGGGGTCGTCTCCATTGTGTCTCGAGAGAAACAGGAGAGGAGCTGGTTTTTAACAGAATGTTATAATCCAATCTGCTATGCTTAATGCAGCCTGGATATAATTATTACTACTCTCTGTTTACAACAGCAGCCGAATCAGCTTCCATCCAACAAATGGCCCAGCAGCAGTGGGCCAGCCGCTGCCGAAATGACATCTGTTAATTCTTTGTCAAATACCCTTTCGGTCTCCCTTTCTCCCAAACAGCTCTGTGGTTAATTACGACTTGGGCGTCTGACACAGTCTTTCGAGTGGAGAGACAAGCTTAAGGGCAGGGAGAAATTTGGCTTCAAGAAATTCCCTTCTTTCTCTCTCTTAAAAAAAAAAAAAAGCTGTAGCAAATTGTTTAAAATAAACATTCATTCGTGGCACCAGAATAGGTTGTTGGAATATGTTTTGATTAAGCCCCAAGATTACAGCGTTACTGTATAGCGTTGTGTCGAGAGCCCCAGTCCTTCATGGAAAAAAGAATCACATCAAATCTTTGTAAAACCATAAAAAAGTTTCCATCAGGAGAACATGGGCAGCCGTTGTGACCCTTGGCCGTGTGAGCCACGGACCTAGTACATGTTTGTGCTGCCATTATCAACTGAGTGAATGGTGAAAGGCAGTTTCATCTTAATTGGTCACTGGAAGTTGAAAAGACCAATCTGATAAACCAAAATGTATGCCCAGCCCAATGAAGGAGGTGCTTTACTTTAAAAAAACAAAACAAAACAAAACAAAAACCTTTTTAACTTTTTTTTTAACTGTTTTAAATTTTTTATGTTTTGGCTGGGCTCGGTAGCTCACACCTGTAATCCTAGCACTTTGGGAGGCTGCAATGGGCAGATTGCCTGAGCTCTGGAGTTCAAGACCAACCTGGGCAACGTGGCAAAACCTCATATCTACTAAAAATACAAAAAGTTAGTTGGGCCTGGTGGCACATGCCTATAATCCCAGCTACTGGAGAGGCTGAGGGACAAGAATCGCTTGAATCTGGGAGGCAGAGGTTGCAGTGAGCCGAGATTGCACCACTTCACTCCAGCCTGAGCGACAAAGTGAAACTCTGTCTCAAAAAATAAATAAATAAATAAATAAATTATGTTTTGTAGAGATGGGGGTCTCACTATGTTGCCCAGGCTGGTCTTAAACTCCTGGCCTCAAGCGATTCTCACGCTTCGGCTTCCCAAAGTGCAGAGGTTACAGAAGAGGTGCTCTACTGTTGTGTTGGCCAGATTTCCTCCCTGGAGCCTGTGTGTAGTGGCCAGCATCTGCTACTGGACCTGTGTATCTGGGCGCCTCCCTACCTTCAACTCCCATCCTGCCCTCCCTCCACAGCAGGAGCCGTGGAGTCCTAGGCCTTCACTGTGGCCTCCTCCTCTGGAGGTACCCGCAAGCAACAGGACTGATATTTGTGGACCTAGCGTTCCAGCCCTCTGTTGCCTGCCTGCTCACCGACCCTGGGTTCTCATTAAGTGTCTCTGCCATGCAAGTGCCTGTTGGCTTCTCAGGTGGGGTTCACCAAAGGTTTGGCCAGGAGATACCCCCATAGGACCAGAACCACTCAGACCTGGCATGGATGTCCATCTTTGAAAAATGCAGGACGTCCTCCCTGCCTTTGCCCATCTGTGGAGACGGCCATGCCCCAGGAGGGTCTCCCAAGCCCTTCCCAGCATCAAGGAAGCTCCTGATGGCTGCATCCTGGCTGCACAGCTGAGCGCTTGTCTTGAGACAAAGGGGAGTATCTTGCAGCCTGGGAAATTCCAAAGCTTTCCATGTAAGATCCCAGAGACCCCTATACTCGGCCTTTGGCAGAGGCAGCCCCGAGAATCCTGCCCAGTCACAGACATGAACAAGAGCTATTCTCTGGTTAGCAGGCAGCAATGGAAACTCATTCCATTCTGACCTTCTCAGATACTATTTTCAACTTCTTTGCCATTTCTGATAGAAATACATTAGTGCATTTCAGAAACCCCATAATCTGCCCAGATTCCTTCTTTCCAGCAGCATCTTTTGAGATGCCACCCAGATGGGCTCTGAGGGCTGCTCCTGGTCCTTCCCAGCAGAGGGGGTCTCAATTCTTTTTTTTTTTTTTTTTTGAAACGGAGTCTCACTCTGTCACCCAGGCTGGAGTGCAGTGGTGTGATCTCGGCTCACTGCATCCACCTCCTGGGTTCAAGTGATTCTCATGCCTTAGTAGCTGTGATTGCAGGCATGCACCAACCATGCCTGACTTTTTTTTGTATTTTTAGTAGAGACAGGGTTTCACCATGTTGGTCAGGCTGTTTTCGAACTCCTGACCTCAAGTGATCTGCTCGCCTCAGCCTCCCGAACTGCTGGGATTACAGGTGTGAGCCACTGAGCCTGGCCTGAACTCAATTCTTAGAAGCCACAAGGGGGCATGGAGTCTCTGAGGGTCCCAGATGTACGCTGCTTATATAGACACTCTGGAGCTGCCCCAGGCATTGATTTCTACAAATGCCAGGTGATATGGTTTGGGTGTGTGTCCCCTCCAAACCTCATGTTGAAATGTGATCCCCAGTGTTGGAGTGGGGGCCTGATGGGAGGTGTTTGGGTCATGGGGATGGATTCCTCATGAATGGCTTGGTGAATGAGTGAATTCTCGCTCTGAGTTCCCGCGAGATCTGGCTGTTTAAAAGAGCCTGGCACCTCTCTCCCCTCTCTCTTGCTCCCTCTCTTGCCATGTGACACACAGCTCCCTTTTTCCTTCTGCCATGAGTGGAAGCTTCCTGAGGCCCCACCAGAAGCAGGTGCTGATGCCATGCTTCTTGTACAGCCTGCAGATCTGTGAGGCAAATAAACCTCTTTTCTTTATCAGTTACCCAGGTCTCAGGTCTTCCTTTTTAGTGACACAAAAATGGGCTAGAACAAACCAGGAGTTCTAAGGTGCCCTCTGGCCAGCATCTTCTCTTAAGTCCGTCCAGCACCGCAGCAGAGAGAATACGTTACAGAGTCGCCACGCAGGTCAAGGGCTGTTTCACTGTCAGTTTCCTCTCCTATAAGATGGGATGTCGGCGCCTCTTCCACAGGGCTCGGGCAAGGACTGAGATAATTTATGGGAAGACCTTAGCGTGGTGCCTAGGACACAGATAACATTCGTTGTGCATTATCTTTTTTTTTTTCTTCTGTTTTTAATTTTCAAAGACAGGGTCTCACTCTGTTGCCCAGGCTGGTGTGATCACAGCTCACTGCAGCCTTCAACTCCCGGGCTCAAGTGATCCTCCTGCCTCAGCCTCCTGAGTAGTTGGGAGTACAGGTGTGCACCACCATGCCTGGCTAATTTTTAAAAATTTTTTGTAGATACAGGATCTCACTATGTTGCTCAGGCTGGTTCTGAATTCCTGGGCTCAAGCAATCCTCCTGCGTTGTTCTTTGCTCAGGAATCCAGCCTAGTCCAAGCGGACCATGAGTTGTGGAGTGGAGGGAATGACTCTAGAAGGAAAGAGAAGTGTCATCTCTGCATGGACCAGGGCACCAGGATCCTGACTCGTAGGACACCAGAAGGGTCCTAGGCCCTGAATCAAAGTCAGACATTTCAGTTCTATGCTCTAGTGCTGTATCTCTGGTCTCAGTTCTGAATAAACCTGTGTGAGACAGGTCCTTCTAGCTTTTCTCATTTTCGGCAATCAATCCCTCCAAATAATGTACATAATTTGATTCAAAATAAGATATGTGACAGGCACACACTTGGGAGAGAATACTGAAATGAACATACTGGTTTTGATCCCTGCTGGCTTCTTGCCAGTGGGGTGTGGCTGTGAGACAAGCTTCCTAAACTCACCTCATATGCAGCCAGGCGCTCAGGCGAGATCGTAGGTGGTCCTGTGCCCCATCTCAGAGCCCTGCTCCTGGCTCATCCTGGCTTCCACCCTGTAGACAGCATCTCTCCCAACTCCACATGCTTGGATAAACTGCCTTATGTCACCACTGTGTGCCCCAGAGTTTGGGTCTGTATCTGAGGAAGGGAGGGAAAGGAGCTGATTAGAAGTCAAACCCCCCTTGACCAGGTGTGGTGGCTCACACCTGTCATCCCAACACTCTGGGAGGCCGTGGTGGGCAGATCACTTGAGGTCAGGGGTTCGAGACCAGCCTGGCCAATATGGCAAAACCCTGTCTTCACTAAAAATACAAAAAAAAAAAAAAAAAAAAAAAAAAAAAGATAGCCGGGTCAGGCGCTGTGGCTTACACCTGTAATCCTAACACTGGGAGGCCGAGGTGGGTGGATCACTTGAGATCAGGAGTTCAAGACCAGCCTGGCTAATATGGTGAAACCTTATCTCTACTAAAAATACAAAAATTAGCCAGGTATGATGGCATGCACCTGTACCTCAGCCACTCGGGAGGCTGAGGCAGGAGAATTGCTTGAACCCAGAAGGTGGAGGTTGCAGTGAGCCGAGATTGCACCACTGCACTCCAACCTGGGGACAGAGCGAGACTCTGTCTCAAAAAAAAAAAAAAATTATCCAGGCATGGTGGCGGACACCTGTAGTCCTGGCTACTTGGGAGGCTGAGGGAGGAGAATTGTTTGAACCTGGGAGATGGAGGTTGCAGTGAGCCAAGATCATGCCACTGCACTCCAGCCTGGGCGACAGAGTGAGTGAGACTCCATTGCAAAAAAAAAAAAGTCAAACCCCCTCATGCACCAACCCTACCCCGAGCCCATGCCCACTGTGTCCGCTGGCCCCCTCCTCTTTGCATCCTTCCCCTGTAGGCAGGTGCAGGGAGCGGGCCATGGACACTACCTTGGGAGTCCCCTGTCCCACCAACACCCCCACCCGCTTGTCCAGGACAGAAGTAGGGTGGGCCCTGGCTTTAGGGTGGGCCCTTAAAGGTGGGTTGGGGTCACCCACAAGGCCCACCCCTACCACCTCCATGAGGCTGAGACTTTGGGGCCGTGACCGAAGCTTTCTTTAGACTCTGTCCTGGGGGTGCACATGTGGATTAAATTAGAGCAATATGTTTTTCAAACAGCATTTTGGCTGAAAAGTCAAGCAGATAAATGGAAACAAACCCAGCTTTATGTGACTGGAAAGGGGCTGGTGGGAGGGCCGCTTCTGCCTGAAGCACCACTGCAGGCCAGGCTCCCCTCCTGGGCTCTCTCCACCCCCACCTCCTCCCCCTCTCCACCCTCCCCCTGCAGCCCTGACCCCCTGGCCTAGCCCAGGAAGGCCTCAGCAGAGGCTCTCCCTGCCACCCCACATCCCCTCTCCAGGCCCCTGCTCCAGCCTGCCTGGCCTCCAGCTGCACCGGTCAGCTGTCACCCTTGCTATGCCTTCTGGTCAGTGTCTTCTCCCAGGTCAGTCTGGCACCACGGTGGAGAAGGCACATTTGAATCACTGGACAGGTCACATGCTGTTTCCCTGTTAGTCTCCTCATCTGTAATTGAGGATGCTGATGCCTCCTCCAAAGGGCTCCAGCAAGGACTTAGTGAGAAAATTCACGGGAAGCCCTCAGCTGGCCTAGGACACAGATAACATTTGTTGTGCATTCTCTCTCTTTTTTCTTTTTTTAATTTTTAGAGACAGGGTCTCACTCTGTCGCCCAGGCTGGAGTGTAGTGGTGTAATCAGAGCTCACTGCAGCCTCCAACTCCTGGCCTCCAGTGATCCTCCTGCCTCGGCCTCCCAAGTAGCTGGGACTATAGATGCATACAACCACACCCAGCTAATTTATTTATTTATTGGAGAGAGGGGGTCTTGCTATGTTGCCCAGGCTGGTCTTGAACTCCTGGGCTCAAGCAGTCCTCCTGCCTCAGCCTCCCAATGTGCTGGGGTTACAGGTGTGAGCCATTGTGTGCTTGGCTTCATTTTTTTCAGTCTTACACAAAGTCCAGAAAGGATAATTTTAGAAGATACGTTACCTTTTTATTTGTTTTCAGAGACAGGGTCTCATTTTGTTGCCCAGGCTGGTATTGAACTCCTGGGCTCAAGTGATCCTCCCACCTTGGCCTCCCAAAGTGCTGGGATTACAGGTGTGAGCCACCTCGCCTGGCCCATTGTCTTTATTATTATTGTTATTATTATTACTACTATTACTCACCATCTCACCTCTTCTCAGCAAACAGCTCACTCCTCCCCACTGACCACCACAGCTGGGGTAACAGCAGGGGCAGAGACAGCAGCTATTGAATGAACACTTGTTGGCAGATTGGCTTGTGATGAGGGTGATGAGGGGTTTTGCTATTGTTAGTAGGAAGGAAGAGCTGGGCATGCTGTTCTACAAAGCGACCTGAATCCATCCCCCCGGGCCCACTCCCGGGTCCTGTGTGTGGAGCTGCTCGCAAGGTCCCCTGGGAAAACTGAGATGGCTGCTGCCAGGCATCCATTCAAGATGGCAACTTCCCAGCAGTTCAAATACCTGGTCAGGAACTGGTTAGTCACTAGATGACATAAGAGTCCAGCAGTTGTGATTTAGATTTTTTTAAACCACTTTGTTCTGTAAGCATTTTTGGGGACTTGGACGCAATGAGCCCCTTCCTCATAGGAGGAGAGCATTAGTGAAATCCCTGCTGTTCCAAGACCTTCCTCACTCACCCCAGGGCCCACTGGCCGCTGTCTCACCAGAAATCCCTCAGCCACGTTGACCACTCACTCACCTGTTCCCCCAAAAGACTGCACTCTTCAAGGAAGGGCAGAAAAGGAGTGGTACCCTGCCTTGTACACCTGCCCTCAGTGCTGGAGTACTTAACACAGGCCTCCCCTGTGAAAAGTGCTTGGAAAATCTTGAGTGACTGATGGTACTTATAAATGCCAAGTTATTATCGATCATCTTTCTTGTTTAATCTTTTTGTTTGTTTTGAGATAGGGTCTTGCTCTGTTGCCCAGGCTGGAGTGCAAAGGCACGATCTCAGCTCACTGCAGCCTCCGCCTCCCAGGTTCAAGCAATTCTCCCATCCCAGCCTCCCCACTAGCTGGGATTACAGGGGTGCACCACCACACCCAGCTAGTTTTTGCATTTTTAGTAGAGATGGGGTTTCAGCACGTTGGCCAGGCTTGTCTCGAACTCCTGACCTCAGGTGATCCACCCGCCTCAGCCTCCCAAAGTGCTGGGATTACAGATGTGAGCCACTGTGCCTGGCCTTTTTTTTTTTTTTTTTGAGATGGAGTCTCGCCCTGTTGCCTAGGCTGGAGTGCAATGGCACAATCTCAGGTCACTGCAATGTCTGCGCCGCCCCCCCCCCCGGGTTCAAGCGATTTCCGGCTAATTTCTGTATTTTTAGTAGACACGGAATTTCACCATGTTGACCAGGCTGGTCTCGAACTCCTGACCTCAAGTGATCCGCCCACCTCGGCCACCCAAAGTGCTAGGATTACTGGTGTGAGCCATTGCTCCTGGCCACCTTTGTCATTTAATCTTTACTCTATTAAAGGTTAGTAAAGATTATCTAGTAAAGAGATACAGGAAAGCCCGAGAGGCTGCCTTTTAGATGGTCAGATGGTCAGAAGTTCTGCCCTCATGTTGGCACTGGCAGCTCTGTGCCTGCACTTCCCTCTTCTGGACACACCAACATCTCTTCGAAGGCAGGGACTACATCCACCCCTCGCCCGGCAGCATCCTTCCAGCGTCTAGAATGTGGAAGGCACTGCACACAGATGCTGTGAGTGCATTGGTAGAGAAGAGGGAGTGGGAGACGGAAATTGCTGAGAAAATGGCAATGCAGGTTTATTTCACTCTCCGGATACTGTCACGAAAATCTGGTTGTGGGTGGGATGGGGAAAAAACCAAAGGCCATGTGATAGCCCCTCTGGGCTGTGACCTTCAAGGAGGGTGGCCCTGGAGGGAATAAAGGGCCTTCCTCCCTATCGTCTCCCATTCCCATCCTGGGCCAGAGAATCCCAGGAGCCAGATCCAACTAAAAGTCAGAGGCAAGGGAGACATTGATGCAGTCCACATGGGCCAGCCTTGAGGGCGGATATGAAAGGCACAGGAAACACTTGGGCTTCCAAGGGAAGGCAGGGAAGTGGTTCTCGTTTCTCAGCAGGTTTCTCTGATCTGTACCAAGGGGGCTTCATACAGCTTTGCTGATCCTCTCCAGCTCAGATACCAATGGATTCTCAATTCCCCCACCGAAGACAAGCAAAGGCAGGCTCAGATAGAAATATGGTAAGAGGCCGGGTGCAGTGGCTCAAGCCTGTAATCCCAACACTTTGGGAGGCCAAGGTGGGCAGATCACTTGAGCTCGGGAGTTCAAGACCAGCTGGCCAATATGGTGAAACCCCATCTCTACTAAAAATACAAAAAAATTAGCCGGGTGTGGTGGCGGGCACCTATAATCCCAGCTACTTGGGAGGCTGAGGCAGGAGAATCGCTTGAGGGGTTGCAGTGAGCCAAGATCACGCCACTGCACTCCAGCCTGGGCAAACAGAGCAAGACTGCATCTAAAAAGAAAAAAAGAAAAAGAAAGAAATGTGGTTAGAGGCAGACCTCGGACACATCCATCCATCCCCCACCTTCCTACAACCAAATCTCAGAAGGGAGATCAGAAGTCATGGCCAGGCATGGTGGCTGTTCCTACAATCCCAAGGCCTTGGGAGGCCAAGCAAGGCAGGAAGATCATTTGAGGCTGAGTGTTAGAGACTAGCCTGGGCAACACAGCAAAACCCCCTCTCTACAAAAAATAAAGAAATTAGCCATGGTGGTGCACACCTGTAGTCCCAGCTTCTTGGGAGGCCAAGGTGGGAGGATCGCTTGAGCCCAGGAGTTGGAAGCTTCAGTGAGCTGTGATCGTGCCACTGCACTCCAGTCTGGGTGATAGAGAGACACCCTCTCTCTAAATAAAATAAAATCAAGCAGGGCTCCATCTCCAAACTGATTTGGGTTTGTTGAGGTTAGAGTGCATGGGAAGGAGAAAATAGATTTCTTTTTTGGGAAAAAAGGTTACGACCTACAAGCTACTCAAACACCTGTTCTTTAGAAAACAAAGGGCAGGTGGAAAGTTAGGAAGTCAGTTTCTTTGGGGGGTCTTTTTTTTTTTTTTTTTTTTAAATAAGGATTTGATGCTGGAGTCTTCAGAATCTGAGTTTATATTAAAAATGTGGAAGTGCCAAACCTCAAAGCAAGTCTGTGGAGCCAAAGTGAGTGGGATGGTAGCAGAGAAGAAAGACGCAGGCGAGGCTGTGATGCGGCACAGAGCTGGAGGCCCTGTGGGCTCGCTCATCTCGCATTCTGCACCGCGCAGGTGGTGTGGGATCGCAGCGCTTGTGAGCGCCTGTTCATAGCTTATTGCCACGGGGGAGGCGCGCGGGCAGCAGCAGCCCAGGCGTTCAAAAGACCTGCATCGCTGTCAGAGAGCCGGGGATTGGGTCTCTGTAGAGACACCCCAGAGTCTGGGAAACTCCTTATTTGCAGGCAGTTTTCAGCTGTCCACTTGCTCCAACACTGCCCCCTTTTATGGGGCTGCAGTGGGAACCCTTTCTTAGGGTCCTGCTGAGCACCTCTCTTTCTGGGCGGTATATATCCTTCTGTAGCGCATTCTCTCTCTTGCTATACGGCTCTCTCTCTCTCTCTCTCTCTCATATATATATATGACTCACCGTGTTGATACATATAGATCTAGATCTAGTTTATTCATTTTGATTCTTCAATAGTATTCCACTGCATATCTATACTTTTTTTTTTTTTTAACCTATTGCTCAATTATTAGAAATTTAGGATATTCCCACTTCGGGGCTAACAATGCAAGCCTGGGCAATACCATGAGACCCCGTCTCTACAAAAAATATCCAGGCATGGTGGAGCAAGCCTGTAGTCCCAGCTACTCAGGATGCTGAGGTGGGAGGATCACTGAGCCCAGGAGGTCAAGACTGCAGTGAGCCGTGATCACGCCACTGCACTGTAGCCCTGCGCGACAGAACGAGATCCGTGTCAAAAAACAAAGTAAAGGCAAAAAAACAAGGCAGTGCTCAACACACGTTGAGCACCTAACCTGGTGCACATAACCTTGAGCATTGCAGGGCAGATAGCTAAATGAAGAAATGTCAGATGATGTGGGGATGTGCATCTTCAAATTCCCTAGCTCTTGCCAAATTCCTCATCAATTTGTTCTCTGAAGATACACTACCATTAGGAACACAAAACGGATCCCATTTCCCCACATCCCTGCCCACAGTCTGTTATCTGACGATCACATTTTGCGATTTCTAATTTCTATTTTCCTGGTTGAGAGTGAGTTGACATCTTCTCACATGCTTGTGGATGATTTGATTTTTTTCACTTATGATTTGCCCAGTGATATCCCAGCCATTTTTCATTAGATTGTATTTTTCTGATTGCTTTATAATAGTTTATAAAATATTCTGGACACCAATCTTTTGTTGTTGTTGTTACATGGGTTGTAAATATCCTCTCCCAGTCTGTCGGAGTTTTTTTTGTTGTTGTTGTTGTTTTTGTTTTTTAAGACAAAGCCTCGCTCTGTCACCCAGGCTGCAGTGCAGTGGCATGATCTGGACTCATTGCAAACTCTGCCTCCCAGGTACAAGCAATTCTCCTGTCTCAGCCTCCGGAGTAGCTGGGATTACAGATGCCCACCAACCACGCCTGGCTAATTTTTGTATTTTTAGTAGAGATGGGGTTTCACCATGTTGGCCAGGGTGGTCTTGAACTCCTGACCTCAGGTGATCCACCTGCCTTGATCTCCCAAAGTGCTGAGATTATAGGTGTGAGCCACCGCGCCCAGCCTGTGGGTTGTTTTTTAATATTGAGGTTGGTGTCTTCTGATATGCAGAAGTTGTAAATTTTAATGTAGTAGAATTCTCTTTGTCTTTTGTGGTTTATAGTTTTTATATCTTATTCAAAAAGAACTTTCTCTACCCCCAATGGCATAAAAATATTTTTTCTTTCTTTTTTCTTTAATTCCAACTTATTGAGGCATAATTTTTACAAAATAAAATGCACCCATGCATTTTGACAAATGTATACAACCATGTAACCACCCTCCACCCAAAAAAGATATAGAACGTTTCCACACCTATAGCTGCTTTCCTGCTCCTGCCTAGTAGATAACCTGCCTTCCTAGCCCCTGCTCTAGGCAGTGACCAATCTGCTTTTTGTCACTATTTCTATTTCATATCAACAGAATAGTACAGCACATACTCTTTTGTATCTGGCTTCTTTTGCCCGGCATCATGCTGCTTTTCTTTTTTTTCTTTTTTTTTTTTTTTAGTTCTAGGGTACATGTGCAGGTTTGTTACATGGTAAACCTGTACCATGTTTACCTACATGGTTTGCCACGGTGGTTTGCTGCACCCAGCATCATACTTTTGAGGCATCATTTTGTTTTGTTTTTTGATTTTTGAGATGGAGTCTTGTTCTGTTGCCCAGGCTGGAGTGCAGTAGTGTGATCTCAGCTCACTGCAACCTCCGCTTCCTGGGTTCAAGTAATTCTCCTGCCTCAGCCTCCCGAGTAGCTAAGATTACAGGTATGCACCACCATGCCTGGCTCATTTTTTTTGTTTGTTTGTTTTTTGTTTTTTTAGTAGAGATGGGGTTTTTGCCAAGTTGGCCAGGCTGGTCTCGAACTCCTGGCCTCAAGTGATCTGCCCACCCCGGCCTCCCAAAGTGCTGGGATTACAGGCATGAGCCACCTCTGCTGGCTGAGGCATCATTTTGAGAGATCACTTATGCTTTTGAGAATCAGCCATGCCATTGCACATACCAGCAGTTTATCCTCTTTTGTGCTGAATAGTGTTCTGTTGTATGGATATACCACAATTTGTGTTTTCACTTATCTGTCGTTTGGATTGTTTCCAGTTTTTGGTTTTTATGAGTAAAGCTGCTATGAACATTTGTGTACAAGTCTCGGTATGGGTATATGTTTTTCTTTCTCTTGGGTAGATATCTAAGTGTGGAATCTCTGGATCATGTGATGAGTGTATTTTTTTTTTCTCCTGTTCAACTTTATTTTTATTTTTTTATTTCAATAGGTTTTGTGGGGAACAGGTGGTGTTTGGTTACATGCATAAGTTCTTTCGTGGTGATTTCTGAGATTTTGGTGCACCCATCACCCGAGCAGTGTACACTGTATTTAATGTAGAGTATTTTATCCCTCACCCCCCTACCCTTTCCTCTGAGTCCCAAAAGTCCATTGTATCATTTTTATGCCTTTGCATCGTCATAGCTTAGCTCCCACTTATGAGTGAGAACATACAATGTTTGGTTTTCCATTCCGGAGTTATTTCACTTAGAATAACGGTCTCCAATTCCATCCAGGTTGCTGCAAATGCCATTATTTCATTCCTTTTTATGGCTGAGTAGCATTCCATGCTATATATATATCACATTTTCTTTATCGAGCATACGTTTAATGTTATAACCACTGCTAAACTGTTTGCAAAGGAGCTGAGCGATTTTACACTTCCTCCAGCCAGGGATTCGAGCTCTAGTTCCTCCACCAGAGCTCAGAATTATCTGTCTTTTTCGTTTTAGCCCATTTTAGTAGGGATGCTTATTGATATCTTATTGTAGTTTTAATTAATATTTTCCTAATGACTAATAATGTGGAGTATTTTTCATGTGCTTCTTAGCCCGTGAAATGTCTGTTCAAATCTTTCGTCCATTTTAAAATTCAGTTGTCTTCTTCTTATTGAATCTTTTGTAAGATATTATACAAGTCTTTCTGTAAGAGCTGTGTATTGACAATATTGTCTTATACCCTTTGTCTTGACTTTATTTATTTATTTATTTAGACAGGGCCTCTGTCTGTCACGCAGGCTGGAGTGCAGTGGTATGATCCTGGCTCACTGCAACCTCCACCCTCCTAGGCTCAAACAATTCTCCCACCTCACCCCCTCAAGTAGCTGGGATGACAGACATGCACCACCATGCCTGGGTAATTTTTTGCATTTTTAGTAGAGACAGAGTCTTACCATGTTGCCCATGCCGGTCTCAAATCCTGACTTCAAGACTTTATTTTTAAAGTGCCTTTCAGAAAGCAGTTTTTTTTTTTTAATTTTGATGAAGGAAAAAAATTGTCAAGTTTTTCCTTTAAGATTAGTGCTTTTATGTCTTGTTTAAGACATCTTTGCCTATCCCAAGCTCACAAAGATTGTCTCCTCTATTCACATAGAAGTTTCTTAATGTTGTATTTTGCATTTAAGTCTACTACTCTATTTCAAGTTAATGTTTGTGTAAGGTGAGACATAAAGGTTGAGGTTCACTTTTGCCTATGGATGTCCAAGTGTCTGGGACCATTTTCTATGAAGACTTTCATTTTCCTGATGCTAAATAACCTTAGCACCTGTGTCAAAAATCAAGTAGCCTGGCCGGGCGTGATCCTCCCACCTCAGCCCCCTGAGTAGCTGAGACCACAGGCACACACCACCATGCCTGGCTAATATTTTGTATTTTTGGTAGCGATGGGGTCTTGCCATGTTGTTCAAAACTATATATATATATAAATATATATATATATATTTATAGAGAGAGATATATATCTCAGGGGGCTGAGGCGGAAGGATCGCTTGAGCCTGGGGGCGGAGGATTCAGTGAGCCAAGATCGCACCACTGCACTCCAACCTGGGTGAAAGAGCAAGACCCTGTTTATATATATATATGGAAAGATCAACAATTTGACTTCTTATTTTCCAATTTGGATGCCTTCTGTTTCTTTCTCTTGTCTGATTACTCTGGCTAGGACTTCCAGTACTACGTTGAATAGGAGTGGTGAAAAAAGGCATCCTTGTGTTGTTTCAGTTCTTAGGGGAAAGGCTTTTGCCTTTTCTCCATTCATTATGATGTTAGCTGTGGTTTTGTCATATATGGCCTTTATTATATTGAGCTATATTCCTTCTATGCTTAGTTTATTGAGTGTTTTTTATCAAACGCTTTTTCTGTATCTATTGAGATGATCGTATGGGTTTTTTTGTCCCTCATTCTGTTGATATGATGTATCACATTTTTTGATTTGTGTATGTTGAATGATCCTTGCATCCCTGGGATTAATTTTCATGTATTTGCATAGTTTTCAAAGTTCCACTTGATCATGGTGTTTTTTGTTTGTTTGTTTTCGTTTTGTTTTTGTTTTTGTTTTTTCAGACGAAGTCTAGCTCTGTCACCCAGACTGGAGTTCAGTGACACAATCTCAGCTCACTGCAACCTCCGCCTCCCCGGTTCAAGCGATTCTCCTGCCTCAGCCTGCCAAGTAGCTGGGACTACAGGTGCCTACTACCATGCCCGGCTAATTTTTCATGGTGTATTTTTTTGTTTGTTTGTTTAAGATAGAGTGTCACTCTGTCACCCAGGCTGGAGTGCAATGGTGCGATCTCAGCTTACTGCAACCTCTGCCTCCTGGATTCAAGCGATTCTGCCTCAGCCTCCCGAGTAGCTGGGATTACAGGGGCCCGCTACCACGCCCAGCTAATTTTTGTATTTTTAGTAGAGATGGGGGGGTTTCACCATCTTGGCCAGGCTGGTCTTGAACTCCTGACCTCAGGTGATCCTCCCACCTCAGCCTCCCAAAGTGCTGAGATTACAGGCATGAGCCACTGCACCCGGCCCTATTTTTTTTTTTTTTTTTTCATGTGCTGCTGGATTTGGTTTGCTAGTATTTTGTTCAGAATTTTTGCAATCGTGTTCATCAGGGATATTGGCCTGTAGTTTTCTTTTGTTGTTGTGTCTTTGTCTGGTTTTGGTATCAAGGTAATTTTGGTCTCATAGAATGAGTAGGGAGAATTCCTTACTCTTCAATTTTTTTGATTAGTTTGAGGAGAATTGATATTAGTCCTTCTTTGGAATCTTGGTAGAATTTGGCAGTGAAGCCATCCTGTCTTGGACTTTTAATTATTGATTCAATCTCATTACTCATTATTGGCCTGTTCAGGTTTTCTGTTGCTTCCTGATTCCATCTTGGTAGGTTGTATGTGTCCTGGATTTATCCATTTACTCTAGGTTTTCTAGTTTGTTAGTGTATAGACGTTCATCATAGTCTCTCACGATCTTTTGTATTTCTGTAGTATGAGTTGTAATGTCTCCTTTTTTATTTTTTATTTTGTTTACTTGGGCCTTCTCTCTTTATTTCCTGTTTAGTCTAGCAAGTGGTTTATCAATTTTGTTTATCTTTTCAAAAAACCAACTTTTCATTTATTTATCCTTTGTAATTTTTAAGTCTCTATTTCATTTAGTTCTGCTCTGATTTTTATTATTTATTTTCTTCTGTTAATTTTGGGTTTGGTTTGTTCTTGATTTTCTAGTTCCTTGAAGCACATCATTAAATTATTTATTTTAAATTTCTCTACTTTTTGATGTAGGCATTTATTGCTATAAACTTCTCTCTTAGCACTGTTTTTGCTATATCTCAAAGGTTTTGATATGTTCGGTTTTGATATGTTCTGTTTTGATTTTCATTTATTTCATAAATTTTTTAAATCTCCTCTTTCTTTCTTTCTTGACCCAATGGTCATTCAAGAGCATGTCATTTAATTTCCATGTATTTGTACAGTTTTCAAAGTTTCTCTTGTTATTGATTTCTAGTTTTACTTCATTGTGATCTGAGAAGATACTTGATATAATTTTAATTTTTAAAAATTTATTGAGACTTGTTTTGTGTTCTAACATATGGTCTATCCTGGAGAATGTTTCGTGTACTGATGAGAAGACTGTGTATTCTGCAGCTGTTGGATGAAATGTTCTATAAATTTCTGTTATGTCCATTTGGTCTAATGTGCAGTTTAAATCCAATTTTTTTCTTAATTTTCTATCTAGATGATCAGTCTAATGCTGAGAATAGGGTGTTGAAGTCTCCAACTATTTCTGTGTTGGAGTCTATCTCTCCCTTTAGATCTAATAATATTTGCTTTATATATCTAGGTGCTCCAGTGTTGGGTGCATATATGTTTAGAACTGTTATATCCTCTTGCTGAATTGATCTCTTTTTCATTATATGGTGACCTTTTTTGTCTCTTTTATACTATTTTTGACACAAAGTCTGACTTATATAAGTATAGCTACTCCTGCTCACTTTTGGTTTCTATTTGCATAAAATATCTTCTTCCATTCCTTTGTTTTCAGTCTTGTAGGCAGCATATAGTTAGGTCATGTTTTTTTTTTATCCATTCAGCCAGTCTATATGAGTGGAAATTTAAGCCATGTTTATTTATTTATTTATTTTTTATTTTATTGTTATTATACTTTTTTGGGAGATGAAGTCTCTCTGTTGCCCAGGCTGGAGTGCAATGGCTCTATCTTGGCTCACTGCAATCACCGCCTTCCAGGTTCAGGCAATTCTCCTGCCTCAACCTCCCAAATAGCTGGGATTACAGGTGCTGGCCACTATACCTGGCTAATTTTTTAGTATTTTTAGTAGAGACAGGGTTTCACCATGTTGACCAAGCTGGTCTCAAACTCCTGACCTCAGGTGATCCACCCCCTTCAGCCTCCCAAAGTGCTGGGATTACAGGTGTGAGCCACCACACCTGGCCAAAATTTAATTCATTTATATTCAAGGTTATTATTGATATGTAAGGGCTTTTTCTTGTCATTCTATTACTTGATTTCTGCTTGTTTTCTATACGCTTTGTTCTTTTCTTTCTCTCTTTTTGTTTATCACTATGGTTTTGTGGTATTCTATAGTCATAACAATTGAGGTTTTTTTCTCTTTCTTGTTTGTGTGTTTGCTCTTCCAATGGTTTTTATATTTTTGTGTATTTTCATGATGCTAGTATTGATCTTTTACTTCCAGGTATAGGACTCCCTTATGCATTTCTTGTAGGACTGGTCTAACAGTGATGAATTCCCCAGCTTTTGCTTGTCTGGGAAAGGTTTTATTTCTCCTTCATTTGTGAAGGAAAATTTTGCTGGGTGGAGTATCCTGGGCTGGCAGGTTTTTTTTGTTTTTTTTTTTTTTGTTTTTTTTCTCCATCACTTAAAATATATCATCCCATTCTCTCCTGGCCTGTAAGTTTCCCCCTAAGAAATCCGCTGTAAGTCTGACTGGGGTTCCTTTCTAGGTGACTAGATACTTTCTGTTGCTGTTTTTAGAATTTTCTCTTTGTTTTTGACTCTCGACAGTTTGACTATAATGGTACGTGGAGAAGATCTTTTTGAATTGTATCTATTTGGGGATCTTCGAGCCTTGTGTATCTGGATGTCTAAATCTCTTGCTAGTCTTGGGAAATTTTCATCTATTATTTCATTAAATAGGGTTTCTAACCCTTTCATTTTTCCTTCACCTTTTGAGATATCAAAAATTTGAATATTTGCTCACTTTATAGTGTCCCACATGTCATGAAGGTTTGGCTCATTCTTTTTTTTCTTTATTTTTATCTGACTGGGTTATTTCAAAAGACCCATCTTCAAATTCTAAGATTCTTTCTCTCTCTCTCTTTCTTTCTTTCCTCTTTTTTTTTTTTTTTTTTTTTTTTTAAACAGAGATTTGCTCTTGTTGCCCAGGCTGGAATGCAATGGCGCAATCTCAGCTCACTGCAACCTCTGCCTCCTGGGTTCAAGCGATTCTCCTGCCTCAGCCTCCCAAGTAACTGGGATTACAGGCATGCGCCACCATACCCAGCTAATTTTGTATTTTTAGTAGAGATGGGATTTCACCATGTTGACCAGGCTGGTCTTGAACTCCTGACCTCAGATGATCTGCCCACTTTGGCCTCCCAAAGTGCTGGGATTATAGGTGTGAGCCACCTAACCCAGCCAAATTTTAAGATTCTTTTTCTGCTTGATCTAGTCTATTGTTGAAGTTTTCAAATATATCTTGTATTTCATTGAATAAATTATTCAGTTCCTGAATTTCTGCTTGGTTCTTTTTTCTGCTTGGTTCTTTTTTCTGCTTGGTTTTTTGGTAAATTTCTCATTCATATCCTGAATTGTTTTCCTGATTTGTGTTGTTTTTCAGAATTCTCTTGTTTCTCATTGAACTTCTTTAGTATCAATATTTTGAATTCTTTCTCTGGGATTTCATTAATTTATTTTTGAGATCTGTTGCTAGAGATTTCTTGTATTCCTTTGGAGGTGTCATATTCATTTTTCATTTTTCTTGTGTCCATACATTGATATGTGCACATCTGGTGTAACAATTGCTGCTTCCTTTTTATTTTTTTGAATTTGCTTTCATCGGGGAGGACTTTTTCCTTAAGAGGTATCTATGGTGTTGGTAGGTAGGGCACTTCGGTTTAAATTCTGGGTGTGTACAGTAGTGTAGTCTCTGTATGATTTCTTTGGCTGTAGACGTTGCCAGTGGTGTCTGCAATTTCTTCAGTGGCTTAGGGTGTGGTTGTTAATGGAGGCTGTGGTGAAATTTTGTTGAGGACTGGGGTGCTAAATGGGCCAGTCTTCAGTCCCCAGTGGTGACAGCAATGGGCTGAACATGCCTGTCCCTGGGCCTCAGGGTGGCATACACTGGTACTTGTGTTAGCAGGCTGATTCTTGGGCCTCCTGCTGGCTTTCTTGGGTGCCAGGAACGGCAGCAGTCAGATGCGTGGGCAGGCTCTTGAGCCCCTGAGCAATGGAGGTAGCAGTGTGGTGAGACAACCCTCTGGGACCCAAGCAGTCCACACGGGAGTTGGTAATGGCTGTGACGGGTTGGGCAGGCTGGTCCCCAGACCCACAGATGGCACATGCAGATGAGTACCAACTGTGGCAGTAGTGGGAGCTTGAGTGAACATGACCTCAGACCCCAGGGGGAGTGCTCAGGTGCCACCAGTGATGGACTAGGCTGGGCAATCCCCAGGGCCCTGGACAGTGTGCACAGGTGATCCCTAGGTCCCTGGATGGCATGCTTGGATACTTTAAGGTTGGTGAAGACAGGCCTTGGCGGACCTGTCCTCAGGCCCCCCAGTGCTGCATGCAATCTCTGGCTGTGGTAGGCAGAGGTAGGGTGATCCCCAGGATGCTCATGGAAAGCTCAGGTCGGGACATCAGCTGCTGCACTGTGGCCTTGCTACAGGGGAGGATGAGGTTGGTTTCCCTGGCAGCAGCCATAGGCAGGCAGCTGTGGGGCAGTGTACAGGCTTTGCTCACACTCATGCCTTGGCCCCCGGCAGCCCTCAGTGGCAGTGGTGTAAGCAGTGGAATTTGTCCTTGGGGTGCATGAAGATGTGCAGTCGTCCCTCTGCTGGGGGTAGGGGGGTGGGATTGCTGCCTGTGGCTCCTGCCTCAGTACAGTGCCAGGGCAGGACTTAGTCTGGTGGGGCCTGTGCTCTCAAAATGGTGCCATGCTGCAGCTGCTCAAGACTCAGGAGTTGGTGGGACCCAGCATGAGTTATCTTTCTGGATTTATACCCTTGCATAGTCTCTAGGCAGCTCCCTATGCTCATCTTGGGTCCTGCAAGGGTCGAGGGGCTCTCCCTTGGCTAGGATTATAGGAGTCCACAGCAGGAATGTGGATCTAGGGTCTTTCACTTACCTTTCCCTGCATTAGAGAGCTGCTCCAGACTTCTAGCCAATCTCAGCTGAATAGGCTGCCTCATTTCTTTCTCCTCCCTTGCTTTCAGTGCTACTCTGTTGAATTCAGTATTCCCTCTTAGATGATCTATCCAAAGTGTGATTATCTGTGGGCTATTTTGATTCCTCTCCATGGAAGAGACGAATACCAGATGCATCCAGTCAACCATCTTTCTGAGTCAGTTTTGATACTTTGTATCTTTCAAGAAGCTTGTCCATTCATCTGTTTATCAATTTATTTGCATACATTTGTTTATAATATTTCTTTATTATTCTTTTAATTTCTATAGGATCTTTAGTGCTGACTTCTCTTTCATACCTGATGTTGGTCATTCGTGTCTTCATTCTTTTTTGTGATCATTTTAATTAGATGTTTATAATTTTATTGATCTTTTCAAATAACCAGGTTTTTCTTTCTTTGATTGTCTCTATTATTTGTACATTTTCAATTTCATTGATTTCTACCCTGATTTATATTATTTCCTTCAATTTTTTTTTTTTTTTTTTTTTTTTAGACGGAGTCTTGCTCTGTTGCCAGGCTACAGTGCAGTGGTGCAATCTCAGCTCACTGCAACCTCCGCCTCCTGGGTTGAAGCGATTCTCCTGCTTCAGCCACCCGAATAGCTGAGACTTCAGGCCTGCACCACCACACCCAGCTAATTTTTGTGTTTTTAGTAGAGATGGGGTTTCACCATGTTGGCCAGGATGGTCTCGATCTCTTGACCTCGTGATCCCCCCACCTCAGCCTCCCAAAATGTTGGGATTACAGGCATGAGCCACCATGCCCGGCCTATTTCCTTCTACTTCTTTTGGGTTTAATTTGCTCTTCTTTTTCTAGCTTCTTATGATGGAAGCTTAGATCAGCTTAGATCAGGCCCCACTGGTGACGGTGACTTGAGACTTTGCTTCTTTTCTAAATGTTTTTAAGTTTTCCTTTAAGCACTGTTTTGGTGCTCTCAACTCCACTTTAACTGTGTACTAATAAATTAGTGTGTTGCAGTTCCATTTACTCAGTTCAAGATATTTTCTAATTTTCTGACTGATTTCTTCTTGACTCATAGATTATTTAAGACTGTATTGTTTAACTTCTAAATATTTGGGGATTTAATAGCTATCTTATTGATGTTTAAGTTAACAGTTTATGGTTAGAAAACATACTCTATGATTTCAATCCCTTTAAATGTATTGAGACTTGTTTATAGTACAGTATACAATCTATTTAGCAAATGGTCCATGTGCACTTGAAAAAAATGTGTATTTCACCATTATTAAGTGTAGTGTTCTGTAAGTGTCAGTTATGACAAGTTACCTGATAATATTGATCACGTCTTCGGCTTGGCACGGTGGCTCATGCCTGTCACCCCAGCACTTTGGGAGACAGAGGCGGGCGGATCACCTGAGGTCAGGAGTTCGAGACCAGCCTGGCCAACATGCTGAAACCCTGTCTTTACTAAAAATACAAAAATTAGCTGAGTGTGGTAACGTGCACCTGTAGTCCCAGTTACTGGAGAGGCTAAGGCAGGAGAATTGGTCAAACCTGGGAGGTGGAGGTTGCAGTGAGCCAAGATTGTGCCACTGCACTCCAGCCTGGGTGACAGAGTGAGACTCCATCTCAAAAAAGAAAAAAAAATTGTTCACGTCTTCTATATTCTTACTGATATTCTGTCTACTTATTTGATCAATTAATAAAGAGGATTCTGGAAATCTCCAACCATGATTGTAATTGTATCTGTTTCCGCTTTTTAATTATGTTATTATTTGCTTTGTACATTTTGCATCTCTGTTATTAAGTGCATAAAATTTTAGGTTTTTAATGTCTTCTTGATGAATTGAGCCTTTCATCATTATAGAATGCTCTTGTTTATTTCCAGTAATACTCTATCCTGATGTCTACATTGTAACATTTTAATATAGCTACTTCAGTTTTCTTATAAGTATTTATATGATATCTATTTTTCCTTTTTTCGCATTTATCTGTGTTTTTTATTTAAAGTGTTTTTATTTTTATTTATTTATTTATTTTTCTTTTCTTGAGACAGAGTCGTGCTCTGTGGGCTGGAGTGCAGGGGCACAATCATGGCTCAATGCAGGCTCAACCTCCTGGGCTCAAGTGATCCTTCTTCCTCAGCCTCCTGAGTGGCTAGGATTACAGGCGTGTGCCACTATACCTAGCTAATTTTAAACATCTTTTTGTAAACATGGGGTCCCACTATGTTGCTCAGGCTTGTCTCAAACTGCTTGGGCTCAAGCAATCCTCCTGCCTTGGCCTCCCAGTGTGCTGGGATTGTAGGCATGAGCCATTGTGCTCTACCTTAAAGTGTTTCTTAAACAGCATATGATTTCCTCTTACTTTTTTATCCAGTTTGACAATTTCCACCTTTTGGCATTTAGACCATTTACATTTAAATTAATTATTGATATGGTTGAGTGTTGGTGCACTGTCTTGTTTATTTTCTTTTTGTTCCATTTTCATGGTTCTTTTGCTCCTCTTTTCTGCCTTCTTTTAGATACATTTTTTTTCTTTATTCCACTTCTATGTTGGCTGATTAGCAATACTTTTTCATTTTACTTTTAGTCATGCTCTAAGGTTTACTTTATGCATCTTTAACTTACCATAGTCTGCCTCCAAGTAACATTATATTACTTCATGTATAGTATAATAACTGTACAATAGTATACTCTATTTACCTCCTGCTCTCTGTATACTTGCCACCATATAGTTTACTTTTGCATATGTTCTAAACGTCAAAATGCATTTTTACTGTTTTTCTTTAAATAATCAAATATATTTTTAAAGTTAAAAAAAAGAAAAGGCTTAAATTTATTTACCTATCTACCATTTCCACCTCCCTTCCCTTATTTGATTTTTATTTTGGGGGAGTAGGGGTGGGGCAGCAGGGCAGAGTCTCGCTCTGTTGCCCAGCCTGGAGTGCAGTGGTGTCATCTCGGCTCACTGCAACCTCCGCCTCCCAGGCTCAAGACATTTTCCTGCCTCAGCCTCCCGAGTAGCTGGGACTACAGGCGCCTGCTACCACGCCCGGCTAATTTTTGTTTTCAGTAGAGACCGGGTTTCACCATGTTGGCCAGGCTGGTATCAAACACTTGACCTCAGGTGATGCTCCCACCTCAGCTTCCCAAAGTGCTGGGATTACAGGCATGAGCCACCACGACTGGCCCTTTATTTGATTTGATCCAAGTTTCCTTATTTGATTTGATCCAAGGTGTCATATTCCTTCAGCCTGAAGAACTTTCTTTGCTATTCCTTGAGGTGAAGGTAGTTAGTGACATATTTTCTCAAGTGTTAAAAGGAAAAAAAAAGTCAACCAGTAATTCTATATCCAGCAAAGGAGATCTTTTTTTTCTTTTAACACCTGAAGATGCTATTTCACTATCTTTTTGATTGCATTGTTTCTGACAAGTCAGCATTAACTCTTATCTTTGTAAGCCCTGTATGTAATGTGCCTTTAAAATATTTTAATATAACTGCTTTTAAGTTTCTCTTTATTACCTGTTTTCAACCATTTAATTATGATTTCTTTGTGATTATCCTGCTTTAGGATGTCAACATTCTTTGATCTATGAGTGCAAATATTTCATCAACTCTGGGAAATCTTGGACCTTTATTTCTTGGGAAAAATCTCCCCCACTTCCTTGTGTATCTCCTTTTTTACGTATTTTAGACTATTTCATATTGTCTCATATGTCACTGAGACTGTTCATTTGTTAAAGTCTTTTATCTTTCTTCTTCACTTTGCTTCTCTTCTATGTTTTCTGTTGCCATGTCTCCAAGTTTGCTAATTTCGTATGTTTAAAATTATGCTCTTTGGCCTGGAGCAGTGGCTCACGCCTGTAATCCCAGCACTTTGGGAGGCTGAGGCGGGCAGATCGCCTGAGATCAGAAGTTTGAGACCAGCCTGGCCAACATGGCGAAAACCCGTCTCTACTAAACATAAAAAATTGAGCGTGGTGGCGCGTTCCTGTAATCCCAGCTACTCGGGAGGCTGAGGCAGGAGAATTGTTTGAACCTGCAAGGTGGAGGTTACAGTGAGCCAAAATTGTACCACTGCACTCCAGCCTGGGTGACAGAGTGAGACTTCCTCTCAAAAAATAAAAATAAAAATAAAAAATAAAATAAAATTATTCTCTTTTTCAAACTTGCTGGGGTTTTTTTCTTGTAGACTCTAATTACTTTATTATAATTCCCAGTCCTTTTATCTCTTATCGTCTTACACCCTTGGAGCCCTTTCAAATTGTTCTTTTACAGCATTATTTTGGTCCCTTTTAATTTGTTCTTTTGTCTTGAATTCTCGGGGTGATACTCCTTTGTATGTTGAGTCTGCTGACTCTCCTTCAGGATGAATTATTTCTTCACACATGTACATTTTAGAGCTGTGAGCTCATCTTCAGTGGAGATTGTCTTTGTCTATGGAATCAAGCTCTGTGTACTTGGAGTTACAGCAGTGTTGCCACAGAACAGAACTATGCTTTTTTTTTTTTTTTTTTTTTGAGACTAAGTCTCCCTCTGTTGCTCAGACTAGAGTGCAGTTGTGCGATCTCAGCTCGCTGCAACCTCCTCCTCCCAGGTTGAAGCAATTCTCGTGCCTCAACCTCCTGAGTAGCTGGGATTACAGGTGCACACCACCATGCCCAGCTAATTCTTCTGTACTTTAGTGGAGACAGGGTTTCATCATGTTGGCCAGGCTGGTCTTGAACTCCTGACCTCAAGTGATCCTCCTGCCTCAGCCTCCTAAAGTGCTGGGATTACAGGCGTGAGCCACCACACCCGGCCTGAACTATGCATTTTAATGCCAAGAAAGTCCAGAAGTTTCACTACTGTGGGCTAGGTTTTGAATCTCCTTACCTTGGGGCTTATATAATGTGCGTAGTATTAATTTGGATCCAGTACCTACACATATATATTCTTGGTTTTTATTTTCTCATGAGAGGTTGTGGGGGGTTTGTTCTTTTGTTTGTTTTTCTTTTTTCTTTTCTTTTTTTTTTAACCATCTAGAGGTCCAGGCAAAGACAGACGTTCTTGTTGTCTCCCTCCAGTGGTATTTCTCTAGTTTCTTCTCACATTAGGGAAGAGCCTTTCCAGAGCCCCAGCTTTACACACATACTGTGGTTCCAGCTCCCCACCTGGGGTTGTCCGTGTCCTTGTCCTTTATTTCGGCAGATGTTACCCCCCAGCCCCTGGTCCCTGGCTCTGCATCTAGTCTGATAGGCTCACAGCTGCTTCAGCTTCTGCCATGAACTCACTTCTCTGGCCTTGAGTTGTTGCTCCAGTTCTGGTACTCAGGGATTTAAATTTCTTTTGTTCTTTCATGATCCGCCATGCTTTTTTTTTTTTTTTTTTTTTTTGAGACAGGGTCTCACTCTGTCTCCCAGGCTGGAGTGCAATGGTGCAATCACAGCTCACTGCAGCCTCGACCTCCTGGGCTCAAGAAATCCTCCCACCTCAGCCTCCCAAGTAGCTGGGACCACAGGCACATGCTACCATGCCTAGCTAACTTTTTGTATTTTTTGTAGAGATGGGTTTTGCCATGTTGCCCAGGCTGGTCTCGAACTCCCAGGCTCCAGCAATCCACCTGCCTCAGCTTCCCAAAGTCCTGGGATTACAGGTCTGAGCCACCATGCCCAGCTGCCATGCATTTAAAAATGCTTTATTAATTATTATTAACTACAGACTGAGTATCCTTAATCTAAACATCTGAAATTCAAAATGCTCCAAACTTTTTGAGTGCTGACATGACACTCAAAGAAAATACTCAATGAAGCATTCTAGATTTCAGATTTTTGGATTAGGGATGCTGAACCAATAAACACAATGCAAACATTCCAAAGTCTGAAAAAAAAACTGAAATTCAAAACATTTCTGGTCTTAAGCATTTCAGATAAGGGATACCCAGTCTGTATTATTATATTTTACCAAATGTTTCTGTATGTGTGTGGTGAGCAGGGGGTTCTGTTAGCTCAGCCCACCATGGTGCTGGGATTGAAGGCTCTATATTGGTTTTTTGACAATCATTTCTTTTCCAGTGATTCTGCTTTGTCTAGCTAAGAGCTACCTTCAGTCAAACTTCATATGTATTATTTAGTCTTTTATATGTCTCGGATTTTCCCTGGGAGAATTTTTTGATCCTGTGTTCTAATTCACTGCCTCAGTTTTCTTTTTTCATTATCGAGTCTGTTGTTCACTGCCTCCTGCCTCTTTTGCATTTTATTTTTTTATTTGACATTCAAGCTCTCTTGCATATGAAAATTCAGTGATCAACTTTTTCATCTCCGAGAACATTTCTGTCCCTAGATTGTTCCATTTTCGTGTATTTTTTTTTTGCTCTCATGTTTTAGATGCAATTACCTCTGAAAATTGTGAATATGAATTAGATTCTTTACAAATTTTACTCTTTCTTGCATATCTCTGTTGGACCACTGTGGGGGTCATCCCAAATCCTAAATTTGGGGTTTCCAGAGTCCAATATACTTCTTAGAGGGTTTAATAACTGCCCTATAGCTCACCCTCATCCCCAGCTCCTGAAGTTCTGAGGTCTTAGCATCATTCTGCTAGACTCTGCTATCCATCGCCTCCTCAGATGAGATTTCCCTTTGCAGGAATCATGGGCTAGTCTCATGCCATTTCCTAGTTTCTCATAGTGATGGGGAGTTTTCCCTATCATGTTAAACAGCAGATGTGATGCTGAAAATCCACATGTTAGGCCTGTGACAATGTGAGTATAGATCATCCTTTTATCACCCCCACTGTCCCTACCTCCCTGCCTCCTCTCCTGCCCACCTAACTCTAAATGCCCCTCTCTTACCCACACCTCCTGACACATGTGTTTTTGCCCTCACCTGGTTTCTAATGCACTTCCACAACCAAAACAGCCTCTATTCAGTGTGCCCTATATAAAGATGGGGAATGGCCCCTCCACATTCAATACAGTGAGGACTCTGTATTGCAAGGGAGAGAAAACCCAGTTCAAACTGGCATAGGCCAATGAAGGAAACATATTTGCTCACATAAACTGAAAAGCTCAGAGGTCTTGAAGCAGGCTGTTTCAGGGGTAGCTGGAGGGCCCAGTCTCCTGCCCCAGCCCTCAGCTCTGTTTGTCTGTCCTGGGCGTCTGTTTCCTTCTTGGTCTTTCCTAGAGGTGAGAAAGTAGCTGTCAGCTCCAGCAGAAGCGGGAGATCCCATGCACACAGTAAAGTTCCCTCTGGAGCTGCCTGGGTAACACTTCCATCTCTGAAACAGTCATTGTGGGTGGGGAGGGTGGTGACATGCTCCTAGTCACTGTTCTTAGCCAGAGACAGGCCCACATTGGGTGCCAAGAACTGAGATGAGAGCACAGGGTCCTCAGAACAGGTCTGATTTATAGTTTGGGAGGCACTGTGTGCTGGGCCCATGCGAAATGTCCATTCAGATTGACGCAGGACAGGCAAGCCCCAAACTGGAGCTTAGCCCATTAGGGCTCTTGGCTTTGCCCAGGAAATAATTCAAAGGCAAGCCAGAGGCTGGGTGCCGTGACTTACACCTGTAATCCCAGCACTTTGGGAGGCCAAGGCAGGCGGATAGCCTGAGGTCAGGAGTTCGAGACCAGCCTGGCCAACATGGTGAAGCCTCGTCTCTACTAAAAATACAAAAATTAGCTAGGTGTGGTAGCAGGTGCCTGTACTCCCAGCTACTCGGGAGGCTGAGGCAGGAGAATTGCTTGAACCTGGGAGGCGAAGGTTGCAGTGAGCCGAGATTGCGTCACTGCACTCCAGCCTGTGCGACAGAGTGAGACTCTGTCTAAATAAAAACAAAACAAAACAAAACAAAACAAAACAAATAAAACAAAGGCAAGCCAGAGGTAGAAGAAAACGCTTTCCTGAAGCAGCAGTGTTGCAGCTCCATCCCTGTTGCAGCTCTGTCACTGCTCCTGAGAGCAGGGCAACCCCATAGGCAGAGAGTAGCAGCTCAGGGCAGTTTTGCAGTCAGATTTATACCCACTCTTATCTGCATGCAGATTAAGGGGTGTTTTACGCTGAAATTTCTAGGAAAGAGGTAGTAACTTTTGGGTCACTGTGTCATTGCCATGAAAAGGCAGGGGGTATCTTCCGGATGTTGCCATGGCAATGATAAACTGACATGGCACACTGGTGGGCGTGTCTTATGGAAAGCTGCTTCCACCTCATCCCTGTTTTAGCTAGTCCTCAATCTGGTCCAGCATCTGAGCCACACCTCTGGAGTTGAAACCCACCCCCTACCTCAAGACCTTCTACTCCTACCTGCTCAGTATCTACTCACATCTATTGTGAGAAAATGGAGCTCGTGTTATGTAAGTGAGAGAAGAGAGAACAGGAGGTGATGCCATTGTGAGGAAGAAAGAGAACAGAGAGAATGCAGAAAATACTTCCCTGCCACCCATAGACAAGGCGTAAGCCCTGAGGCTTAGGGGATGGGGACTGGAGGCATGAGGGCTGCCCCACCTGGGGCTGTGCCTGTGGCTCAGAGGTGTGAACAGCCCCACCTGCCAGGGCTGTGGCTTCTCTCGTGGCCATGCTGGGACAGACTCCACCGTCTCTACCTCCCTGCCTCCTCTCCTGCCCACCTAACTC
The DNA here is from genome assembly GCF_028858775.2 of Pan troglodytes. Classification (NCBI taxonomy): domain Eukaryota; kingdom Metazoa; phylum Chordata; class Mammalia; order Primates; family Hominidae; genus Pan; species Pan troglodytes. Next base: position 36,955,313 of record NC_072418.2, on the reverse strand, counting down.
TGAATGCCCCTCTCTTACCCACGCCTCCTGACACACTTGTGTTTTTGCCCTCACTTGGTTTCTAAAGCACTTCAACAACCAAAACAACCTCTATTCAATGTGCCCTACAGAAAGATGGGGAATGGCCCCTCCACATCCCCTGCACCTTAGCTGTAAGGTCCTTTCACCTCCTGCCTTTACTGAAGATACTGAAGGAATAAACGAACTCCAGCTTGGTGTCATTTCATGTACCCATTGCTGGAATAATGCAAGCTCTCTTCCATACCTAGAGCTTATTTAGGTGACCCCTGGTATAGACACACATTAAGGCCAACACAGGCTGGGGAGCTGGGCGTCCTGGGCTCCCACTTCTCCCTAAGGAGTCCCAATGTCCTTATTCCTTACCATTCTTGTTGGGCAAATATTCATTGAGCACCCCATAGGAGTCAGGCACTGTGTAAGGACATATAATAAAACTGACATCCTGTTCCAGAGGGATAGCAAAGCACAGAGACGGCCTCCCAGAGTCCAAAGTGAAGTCCTCCATGGGCTCAAAGTCTCAAACTTTATTTATTTATTTGAGATGGAGTTTCGCTCTTGTTGCCCAGGCTGGGGTGCAATGGTGCGATCTCGGTTCACTGCAACCTCCGCCTCCCAGGTTCAAGCGATTCTCCTGCCTCAGCCTCCCGAGTAGCTGGGATTACAGGCATGTGCCACCATGCCCGGCTAATTTTGTATAATTAGTAGAGACGGGGTTTCTCCATGTTGGTCAGGCTGGTCTTGAACTCCCAACCTCAGGTGATCCGCCCACCTCAGCCTCCTAAGGTGCTGGGATTACAGGTGTGAGCCACCACTGCTGGGCCTCAAGCTTTATTTTTCAAAACTGCTTATTTTGAAATAGTTATAGATTCACAGGAAATTGCAAATAAATGTATAGGGATGTCCTGTGTACACTTCACCCAATTCCCTGCTATGGTAACATCTTATATAACTATAGTACAATATCAACACTAGGAAATGGACGTTGGTGCCATGAACAGTTTATTTAGATTTTACTGATTATCCATGCCTTTGTGCATGTGCATGCATGTGTGCGTGCAGGTAGCTCTATGCAATTTTGTCACATATGTTGCTTTGTGTGACTATCACCCCAATCAAGATATTTAATGGCTGGGCATGGTGGCTCACACCTGTAATCCCAGCACTTTGGGTGGCCGAGGTGGGTGGATCACTTGAAGTCAGGAGTTCAAGACCAGCCTGGCCAACATGGTGAAACCCTATCTCTACTAAAATATAAAAACTATCCAGACATGGTGGCGGGTGCCTGTAATCCCAGCCACTTGGAAGGCTGAGGCAGGTGAATTGCTTGAACCTGGGAAGCGGAAGTTGCAGTGAGCTGGGATCACGTCACTATGCTCCAGCCTGGGCGACAGATCAAAGTTCTGTCTTAAAACAAACAAACAAACAAACAAACAAACGAACGAACAAACAAACTTAACTGTGCCATTACAAGATTCCTAGTACTACCCTTTTATACAAATACCCATTCCTTCTTCCCCATCCTCACTCAACCCTAACCCCTGGCAACGAGGAATCTATTCTCAATCTTTATATTATTTTACAAATGTTATACAAGCAGACTCATGCAGTATTATTCTTTTGAGACTGGCTTTTTTCAACATAATTTTCTGCAGGTTCATTCATGTTGTTGTGTGTATCAGTAGATCATTCCTTTTTATTGCCAGTAGCATTCTATGGTATGAATCTATCACAGCTTGTTTAACCATCACCCACTGAAGGATATTTGGGTAGTTTTCAAGTTGGAGCTATTATGAATAAAGCATCTATGAACATTTATATACATGCTTCTACATAAAAATAAGTTTTCATTTATCTGGAAAAAAAATGCCCAAGAGTATAATTGCTGGGTCATACGATAAGTTCACTTTTAGTTTTCAAAGGAACTGCCAAACCATTTTCCAGAGTGGCAGAACAATTTTACGTGCTCCCATCAGCAATGTATAAGTGATCCAGTTTTTCTACACGCCCACCAGCATTTAGTGTTATCACTACTTTTTTATTTTAGCCATTCTGATAGGTGTGCTGTAGTATCTCGATAAGTTTTAATTTGCATTTCTCTACCAGCTAATGATGTTGAGCATCTTTATTTGCCATCTGTATATCCTCTTTAGCAAAATGTCTGTGCAGATTTTATGCCTATTTTCTAACTTGGATTGTTTGAGAGTTTTGTTTTGTTTCATTTTTTACTATTGAATTCTGAGGGGTTTTTTTTACAGTCTAGATACTAGTCCTTGGTCACATATGTGATTTGCAAATAGTATCTCATAGTCTCTGTTTTGCCTCTTCATCCTGAGTCTTATGCAAAGCAAAAGTTTTTCATTTTAATGTTAATAAGGTCTGGTTTATCAAATTTTCCTTTTATGGATCATGTTTTTATAGATAATAATCTTAGATTCTGAACATTTCCATATATACATACATATATATATGTGTGTGTATATATATATATGTTTTGACAGTCTCCCTCTGTCACCCAAGCTAGAGTGCAGTGGCATGATCTCGGCTCACTGCAACCTCTGCCTCCTGGGTCCAGGCAATTCTCCCGCCTCAGCCTCACAAGTAGCTGGGATTACAGGCACCTGCCATCATGCCTAGCTAATTTTTTATATTTTTAGTAGAGATGGGTTTCGCCATGTTGGCCAGGCTGGTCTTGAACTCCTGACCTCAAGTGATCCGCCCACCTCAGCCTCCCAAAGTGCTGGGATTACAGGCGTGAGCCACCGTGCCCCGCCTCCTCTTATATTTTCTCCTAGATGTTTGATAAGTTTACATTTTACATTTTAGTCCGTGATCCATTTTTAATTTTTGTATGAGGTGTGAGACAAGTTGAGGTTCATTTTTCTGCCTATGAGTGTCCAATTGCTCCAGCAGATTTAGTGAAAAGTGTATTTCTCCTCCATTAAATTCCTTTTGCTCCTTTGTCAACTGTTAGGCATCTTTATGTGAATCTGCCTCTGTATTCCCTATTCTGTTCCATTGATCCATATGTCTATCCCTAGGCAGTACCACATTGTCTTACTCACTGTAGCTATGTAGTAAAATCTTAAAATCTTAACACCAGTAGAGTGTTTCCTTCCACCATATCCTTTTTTTTTTTTTTTTCAAAATTGCTTTGGCCAAGCTAGGTCTTGTATCTTTTCCTATAAATTTTATTATTTTATTTTATTTATTTATTTTTTTGAGACAAAGTCTCACTGCAGCATCCAGGCTGGAGTGCAGTGGTGTGATCTCGGCTTACCACAACCTCCACTTCCTGGGTTCAAACAATTCTCCTGCCTCAGCCTCCCGAGTAGCTGGGACTACAGGCATGCACCACCATGCCCAGCTAATTTTTGTATTTTTAGTAGAGACAGGGTTTCGCCATGTTGGCCAGGCTGGTCTCAAACTCCTGACCTCAAGTGATCCGCCTGTCTCGGCCTCCCAAAGTGCTGGAATTACAGGCATGGGCCATCGTGCCCGGCCTAAATTTTAGCATAAGCTTGTTATGTCTACAAAATTCTTGCTGAGAATTTGGTAAGAATTGCATTAAACATATAGATCATTTAGAGAGACTTGACATTTTTACTATGTTAAGTCTTTTGATCCATGAATTTAGTATGTCTCTCCAACTATTTAGGTTTACTTTTATTTATTTCATTACCATTTTGTAATTTTCATCATACAGATTCTATACATGTTTTGTTAGGTTTACAGCTAAGGATTTGATTTTCTTTGGAGCAGTTTTAAGTGGTATTGTGTTTTTTATTTTGATTTCCACTTGTTTGCTGTCAGTATATAGAAATGCAATTGATTTTGTATGTTAATCTTGTATCCTGCAACCTTACTGAACTCACTGAACTTTTTAATTAGTTCTAGGAGTTTTTTGTAGATTCCTTGGGATTTTCCTTGTAGACAACATGTCATCTGCAAACAGAGACAGTTTTACTTTTTTCCATTCCAATTTGTATGCTTCTTTCTTTTCCTTGCCTTATTGCAGTGGCTAGAACTTCCAATATTATGTTCAATAAAAATGATAAGAGTGAACATTCTTATCTTGTTTCTGACCATAGGGGAAACCATGCAGTCTTTTGCTATGAAGTATGATGTAAGCTTTAGGTTTTTTGTAGATGCCCTTTATGAGGTTGAAGAAGTGTCCTTCAATTCCTGGTGTACCAAGAGTTGTTATCATGAATGGGTGCTGAATTTTTCAAATGCTTTGTCAAATGCATCAGTTGACATAATCATATTATTTTTCTTCTTTAGCCTGTTAATCTGGTGGATGACATTGATTGATTTTTGAATAGTGAACCAACCTTGCATACCTGTGAGAAATTCCACTTGGTTGTTGTGTATTATTCTTTTTATACATTGTTGAATTCAATTGCTAAAATTTTGTCGAGAATGTCTCTAAGTTCATAAGACATATTAGTCCGTAGTTTTCTTTTTTTTTTTCTTTTGAGACAGAGTCTCGCTCTGTTGCCCAGGCTGGAGTGTGGTGGTATGATCTCGGCTCACTGCAACCTCTGCCTCCTGGGCTCAAGCAATTCTCCTGCCTCAGCCTCCTGAGAGGCCGGGGTTACAGGCACAAGGCACCACACCTGGCTGATTTTTGTATTTTTTGTAGACACAGAGTTTCACCATGTTGGCCAGGCTAGTCTCAAACTCCCTACCTCAGGTGATCCGCCCACCTCGGCCTCCCACAATGCTGCGATTACAGGTGTGAGCAACCGCTCCCAGCCTTGTAGTTTTCTTTTTTGTCAAAATTTGGTATCAGGGTAATTCTGGCCTCAATAAAATGAGTTTGGAAGTGTTCACTCCTCTTCTGCTTTCTGAAAGACATTGTGCAAAATTGATGTTTATGAATCTTTTGAAACATTCATTTTTGAATGTTTGGTACAAGTCTCTAATGAAACATTCTGGTCATAGAGATTCCTTTTTCAGGAGTTTTATAATTATAAATTCAATTTCTTTAACAGTTATAGAATAATTCAGGTTATCTATTTCATCTTGGCCCAGTTTTGTGGTTTTTGAGGAATAACCTTATTTCTTCTAAGTTGTTGAATTTATGAGTGTAAAGTTATTTATAGTATCCCATTAGTATCTATTTAATGGCTGCAGGATCGATTGCAATATCATCCGTTTCAGTCTTGATATTGATGATGTGTGTCTTCTCCCTTTTTCTCTCTGTCAATCTTGCAAGAGTTTTATATATTTTGTTGATCTTTATGAAGAGCCAGATTTTGGTTTAATTTTCTCTATTTTTTTTAATTTTGTTGATTTCTGCTCTTGTGTTTATTGTTTCCTTCCTTCTACTTGCTTTGGGATTAATTTGCTCTTCTTTTTCTACGTTATTGAGAAGGAAGCTTAAATGATTGATTTGAGATTTTTTCCTTTTTTCTAACATAAGACTTAAATGTTCCAACCTCCTTCTGTTACCATTTTCTTTCTGTTTAGGGAGCTTCCTCTAAGGATAGATCCACTAACAACAATTCTCTTAGTTTTCCTTTGTGTGCAAATGACTTTATTTTCCCTTTATTCCTGAAGGATGGTTTCATTGGATAGAGGATTTGCAGTGGGAGGTTCTTTTCTTTCAGCAGTTAAAAAATGTTGGGCTGGCCAGGCACAGTGGCTCATGCCTGTAATCCCAGGACTTTGGGAGACCAAGGCAGGAGGATCTCCTGAGCCCAGGAGTTCGAGACCAGCCTGGGCAATATTGTTAGACCCTGTCTCCATAAAAACCTTAAAAAATTAGCAAAGCCTGGTGGCATGCACCTGTAGTCCCAGCTACTTGGGAGGCTGAGGTCAGAGGATCACTTGACCCCAGAAGGCAGAGGCTGCAGTAAGCAAGATTGCACAACTGCACTCCAGCCTGGGTGACAAAGTGAGACCCTGTCTCAAAAAAAAAAAAAAAAAAGTTGGGCCACTTCTTTCTGGCCTCCGTGGTTTCCGGTGGGAAATTCATTATCATTTGAATTGATATTCATTTATAGGGAACACATTGTCTGCCTGGCTATTTTTAAGATTTTTGTCTTTGTTTTTAGTTTTCAGAATTTGATTATGATATATCTTGGGGTGGATTTCTTTTCATATTTCTTTTAATACTTTTTTAGTCCACACTCTCTTTTCTCATTCTGGGATTCGAATTATATACAAAAGCATTATATCTTTTGTTACTGCCCCACAGAACACTGAAGCTCTTTTTCCTTTTTTGCAGTCTGTTTTCTTTCTGTTGTTTAGATGGAGTACATCCTATTGATCTGTTGCAAGTTTATCGTTTCTATCTTGTGTCATCTCCTTTATACTATTGAGTCCATCTAGTACATTTTTAAAAATTTCAGTTATTGTATTTTTCAGTTTTATAAGATCCATTTGGTTCTTTGTTTAAATTACTGCTCTTTCTTTGCCAAGAATTTTAAACATTTTTTTTTCATTATAAGTGTTTTTTTCATTATAAGTGTATGTTGAGGCATTTTTATGAGGCTGCTTTAAAATTCTTGTCAGGTAATTTCAACATCTGATTTATCTGGGTTTTGGAGACAGTTTGTCTTTTCTCATTCGAACTGTGGTTCTTTGGGATGATGAGTGTTTTGCAATTGTATTCTGGACACTGGATATTATGTTAGCACACTCTTGATCCTATTTAAATCTGTTTTAGGGCTGCGTGCGTTGTCTCACACCTATAATCCCAGAACTTTGGGAGGCTGAGGTGGGAGGATTACTTGAGCCCAGGAGTTTGAGACCAGCCTGGGCAACATAGCGAGACCCTGTCTCTACAAATAATAATATGACAAAAATTAGCCAAGCATGGTGGTGTGCACCTGTGGTCTCAGCTACTCGGGAGGCTGAGGCAGGAGGATTACTTGAGCTAAGGGGGTTGAGGCTGCAGTGGGCTGTGATTGCACCACTGCACTGCAGCCTGATGACAGAACAAGTCGGCCTTTTTTAAAAAATTGTTTTTTAATATGTTTTAGCAGGCAGTCACTCTATTTAGCTTTAGTATATAGGTTCTGACATATATTTGTAGGCATTAGTTCCAGGGGCAGTTTGGTCATCATCAGAACACTTTCTTTCTGTTTTTTTTTTGTTTTTTTTTTTTTTTTTGTAGATGGAGTTTCACTCTTGTTGCCCAGGCTGGAGTGCAATGACGCAATCTCAGCTCACTGCAATCTCTGTCTCCCAGGTTCAAGCGATCCTCCTGCCTCAGCCTCCCAAGTAGCTGGGATTATAGTCATGCGGCACCACGACTGGCTAATTTTCTATTTTTAGTACAGACAGGGTTTCTCCATGTTGGTCAGGCTGGTCTTGAACTCCCGACCTCAGGTGATCCACCCACCTCAGCCTCCCAAAGTGCTGGGATTACAGGCGTGAGCCACCACGCCCGGCCCATCAGAACACTTTCAATGTGATTTGGAACTGCTTGATTCTTCTAGCACTGCTGGGGCTACTTCTAGCCCTGCCCCATCTCTGTCGATGTCATCGGTTAAGGCAGAAGGCACTTCCCTGAGCTGCTTGGTGTTGGTGGGCTACATTCTTCTGCTAAATGGTTTAGAGGGCCTGGGTCTTCTTATGCCACTGCATGGAGGGCAGGTAGACACAGAGCTAAGCTGACGCTGCCCCTGCAGGCTGTGATTGCAGGTGGGTCAGGCTGCCTGCCAGTGCTTCCATTGTGGAGGGGGCATGGGACTCCCCACTAGGCATCTTTTGGGTTTTCCTTAAGTTGTTCTTTGTCCATTTGTCCAGAGAGAGCAAGATTTTGTTATCTTTTTTTTTTTTTAAGTGCTTAATGGAATTTCTAGGTTGTGGGAATCTTCAGCACCTGGTCTAGGGTATATGGAAGATTACAAGAAGAAGACACGGCCAAGCATGGTGGCTCACGCCTGTAATTTCAGTACTTTGAGAGGCTGAGGCAGGTGGGTCACTTGAGGTTGGAGTTCAAGACCAGTCTGGCCAACAAGGTGAAACCCTGTCTCTACTAAAAATAAAAAGAAATTAGCCGGGTATGGTGGTGTATGCCTGTAATCCCAGCTACTCGGGAGGCTGAGGCAGGAGAATCGACTGCTTGAGCCCAGGAGGTGGAGGTTGCGGTGAGCCGAGATCACACCACTGCACTCCTGCTTGGGTGACAGAGTGAGACCCTGTCTCAAAAAAAGAAAAAGAAAAAAAAAGTTTCAGGGAGCTCACTACATTATTTTTCCATAGCTAGCTCACCTTTCTCTTTGCAGCTTTAAGTCATTTTTATTGCTGTCTGTTAAATAATTCCCAGGATATTTAGTTCTGTTTAGAGGGGAGTGTGTTAATTGCCTCCTCTTCACCCCCTTGGTGGGGGAGGAGAGGAATTCCTGCCCTGGGGTTGTGGGGATGGTCAAACATACAACTGGTGAGACTGGACAGATGACATCAACACTTAATAGTCACATATACTCATGGCCTGGGGGCGGAGAGCACCACACGCCCCACAGGGTCACATGGGTGTTGGGGACAGAAGGAGCAGCCAGGGTCTGTGGGAGGCAGGCTTTGCAGTATCAAGAGAGTGGGGTCCTCCGTGGTTTCCAAGGGAGGTTGTGACTGGTCCTTTTAGACAATTCCATGGGCTAACGGGGACCAAAACCCAATACTCAGGGACAAACAAGAACTGCTCCTAGTGTCCCTGATGAGGAGGGCTGTTTGGCTAGAGGACCCTATCACTGAGAGCAGAGTGAGGAGGGAAAGTTGCAGTTAGGCCACTTGAGGCCCTCCTGGTTTTACCAGATGTAAGGTAGCACATGGGAGTGAGCCTTTATACCAAAGGGAGGAGCAAGGAAAAGTACCATCTTGTTCCAGAACCAGAACTCAAGTTTTAGTTTTAAAATCCAGAAGAACTTTGTATTCTGATCCAGGCTTATTTTTATTTTTGTTTTTTTTGAGACAGAGTCTCGCTGTGTCACCTAGGCTGGAGTATAGTGGCCTGATCTCGACTCACTGCAACCTCTGCCTCCCGGGTTCAGGCGATTCTCCTGCCTCAGCCTCCCAAGTAGCTGGGATTACAGGCACCCACTACCATGCCTGGCTAATTTTTGTATTTTTAATAGAGACGGGGTTTCGCCATGTTGGCCAGACTGGTCTCGAACTCCCAACCTTAGGTGATCCACCCGCCTTGGCCTCCCAAAGTGCTCGGATTACAGGTGTGAGTCACCGCACTTGGCCACACAATGTTTTCGAAGTTTGCCCATGTTGTAGCATGTATTAGCGCTTCATCCCTTCTCATAGCTGAATTAAATATTCCATTGTGTGGATATACCTTATGTTGTTTATCCATTCATCTTTTGATGGGGATTTGGGTTGTTCCACCTTTTGGCTATGGTGAATAACGCTGCCATGAACATTTGTGTGGAAGTATTTGAGGCCAGGTGCGGTGGCTCACACCTATAATCCCAGTACTTTGGGAGGCTGAGGTAGGCAGATCACTTGAAGTCAGGAGTTCGAGACCAGCCTGGCCAACATGGTGAAAACCCGTCTCTACTAATAATACAAAAATTAGCCAGGCACAGTGATGTACACTTGTAATCCCAGCTACTCGGGAGGCTGAGGCATGAGAATCGCTTGAACCCGGGAGGAGGAGGTTGCAGTCAGCTGAGATCATGCCACTGCACTCCAGCCTGGGGGACAGAGTAAAACTCGGCCTCAAAAAGAAAAAAATTTGTTTCAGCACCTGTTTTCAGTTATTTTGTATGTATCTAAGAATGGAATTGCTGGGTCACATAATATGACCTTATCATTAGAAAATATCAGCCCAGCCCAAATTGAGGGACATTCTACAAAATAAGTGGCTTGTAATCATCAAAAGTGTCAAGGTCATGAAAGTCAGGGAAAGACCCAGGAACTGAAGAGATGTGACTGCTAAATGTGTTGATCCTGGGCTGGATGCTTTGCTACTAAGGATGCTACCAGGACAATTGGTAAAATCTGTATGGGTCGGAAGAGCAGGTGTTAGTAATGCAGTTGTGTGGTTTCCTGGTATTGATGACTGTATGTGGTTATGGAGGGGAATATCCTTGTTTGTAGAAAACACAAGCTATTTTGGGGGTGAAGGGGCATCATGTCAGTAACAATATGAAATGGTTCATCAAAAAATAGTATTGGGCTGGGTGCAGTGGCTCACGCCTGTAGTCTTAGCACTTTGGGAGGCCAAGGCAGGAGGCTTGCTTGAGCCCAGGAGTTTGAGACCAGCCTGGGTGACAGAGCGAGACTCCATCTCAAAAAAAGAAAAAAAAAAGAAGTTTTGCTTCCTCCAATATTGATAATAAAAAATCACAATTTTGGATCAATCACTCTAGAGGAAATGCAAAATTGCCTTTCTATTCTCTCTATAAAAACATATATTATTGTTGCTATTTGAAGAAGTGATCAGGGTAGACAGCTAAATTATGTAGGAAGTGTGTTACATCAGCCAGTTGATTAATAATATAGGAATGAAATACTAATATGGTATTGTTCTGAATTTTGTGATGTTCATAGTATTTTATTATTTTATTTTTTAGAGATAGAGTCCTGCTGTGTCACCTAGGCTAGAGTGCAGTGGCATGATCAACAATTCACTGCAGCCTTGACCTTCTGGGCTCAAGGGATCTTCCCTACTTGGCCTCCAGAATAGCTGGGACTACAGGCATGCACCACCATGCCTAGCTAAATTTTGCTACGTTGCCCAGGCTGGTCTCGAACTCCTGGGCTCAACAATCCTCCTGCCTTGGCCTCCCAAAGTGCTGGGATTACAGGCATGAGCCACCATGCCTGGCCATTTTGTGGTATTTTAAATTTGTATTATGTTGTGACTTTTCTCATTCTAAATAAATACTTTTGTTCATGGTAAAACCAAACAAAACAGTTTTGTACTGTCCTTGCAATTTTTTTTGGTAAATTTGTGATTGTTTCAAAATACACCAAAATTAATTAAAAATATTTTATCAGATAATTTTCCATCAAGTGTGGTCCATTCTTGCTTCCAGTTCTCTCCTGTTCTCTCTTTCCTCCCACCCTGCGGCCACTCCTTCTCCAAACCCTCTGCTGCACCCTTCTTCCCTCTCCCAGCTTCCAAACACCAAGTGCCCAGGGCTCATCCCGGAAACCTCCTTTTTTTTTTTTTTTTTTTTAGTGTGTGTGTGTGTGTTTTTTGTTTTTTTTTTTTTTGAGATGGAGTCTTGCTGTGCTGCTCAGGCTGGAGTGCACTGGTACGATCTCGGCTCACTGCAGCCTCCGCCTCCTGGGTTCAAGAGATTCTCCTGCCTCAGCCTCTTACGTAGCTGGGATTACAGGTGCCCGCCACCATGCCAAGCTAATTTTTGCATTTTTAGTAGAGACAGGGTTTCACCATGTTGGTCAGGCTGGTCTCGAACTCCTGACCTCAAGATATCTGCCTGCCTCATCCTCCCAAAGTGCTGGGATTATAGGCGTGAGCCACCGCGCCCAGCCAGTCTCCTGCTCTCTTTTGACACTTACTGCCTTGGAGACCTTATCCAGTCTTGGCTTTGAATGCTGTCTAACTTGTGAGGACCCTCCAACGTACACCTGCAGCCTGGACTCCCTCCTGAGTTCCCAAGTACCTGCCTGTCTCCCAGCCCAGCTTTGTCAGTCCTGTGCTTAACAGGCATCTCAATAGCCTGCCCCATCTGCCCAACACCATCAATCTTCTCATCCCAGCAAAAGGCAACTCCATCCTTCCTTTGCTCAGGCCAAACCCCTTGTAGCCACCCTAGACACCTCACTGCCTCCCACATTTCACATCTAAGCAGGCATCAAGTTATGTTGGCTCCTCCTTCCAAGCGTACCCAGGATGGAACTGCCTCTCCCTACTCCCACGTCTCTCACCCTGCTCCAGGCCACCTTCAGCTCGCTCTGAAGGATCATGGTCGCATCCAACTGGTTTCCCTGCTCCTCCCCAGCCCCCTTCAGTCTATTTCCGTCCTCTGCTCACCACTGGGCAGTGGCCACTGCTCTCAAGCTCAGGAAAAGCCCAAGTCCTGGCCTGGCGCAGTGGCTCACGCCTGTAATCCCAGCGCTTTGGGAGGCCAGGAGTTCCAGACCATCCTGGCTAACACGGTGAAACTCCATCTCTACTAAAAATACAAGTAATTAGCCAGGCATGGTGGCATGTGCCTGTAGTCCCAGCTACTGGGGAGGCTGAGGCAGGAGAATCAGTTGAACCCGGGAGGCAGAGGTTGCAGTGAGCCGAGATCGTGCCACTGCACTCCAGCCTGGGAGACAGAGCGAGACTCCGTCTCAAAATAAAAATAAAAATAGAAGCCCAAGTCCCAATCACGGTTCATGGCAGTGTTTTAGATTGGGATGCTCCAGAAGCTGATGCCGAGACAAGACCTTGAACGCAGCATTCACTGGGAGGTGATTCCTGGTACATAGGAAGAGAGAGAGGGAAGTAAGACAGGGCAAGGAAGGAAGCCAAGAGAGAGAAGGCTAGTAAGGGAGCTACTTGTCTGGGCACGGCAGCTCATGCCTGTAATCCCAGTGCTTTGGGAGGCTGAAGTGGGAGGACCACTTGAGGCCAGGAGTTTGAGACCAGCCTGGGCAACATAGAAAGGCACCTCCACCTCTACAAAAATAAAAATTGGCCAGGCACAATGGCTCATGCCTGTAATCCCAGCACTTTGGGAGGCAGAGGCCGACAGATCACTTGAGGTCAGGAGTTTGAGATGAGCCTGGTCAATGAGTAGAGGTGGCAAAACTCCATCTCTACTGAAAATACAAAAATTAGCCGGGTGTGGTGGTGCACATCTGTAATCCCAGCTACTTGAGAAGCTGAGTCACGAGAATCGTTTGAACCCGGGAGGTGGAGGTTGCAGTGAGCTGAGATCGTGCCACTGTATTCTAGCCTGGGCAACAGAGCAAGACTAGGTCTCAATAAATAAATAAATATAAAAAATTACCCAGGCACTGTGGCATGTGCCTGCAGTTCTAGCTACTAGGGAAGCTGAGGTGGGAGGATCGCTTGAGGCCAGGAGTTTAGCTTTACAGTGTGCTATGATCTACCACTGCACCCCAGCCTGGGCAACAGAGCAAGACCCTGGCCCTTAAAAAGTAACAAATGAGGCAGGGCATGGTAGCTCACGCCTCTAATCCCAGCACTTTGGGAGGCCGAGGCAGACGGATCACCTGAGGTCAGGAGTTTGGGACCAGCCTGGCCAACATGGGGAAACCCCATCTTTACTAAAAATACAGAAATTAGCCAGACATGGTGGCGCATGCCTGTAATCCCAGCTACTTGGGAGGCTGAGGCAGGAGACTCATTTATACCTGGGAGGCAGGGGTTGCAGTGAGCCAAGATCATGCCATTGCACTCTAACCCCACTGGAGGCCCCTGAGAGAGCCTAGAGCAGACCTCCCCATTGTCAGACGCAAAAGGCAAGACACCTGGGTGTTTATTTGCCATCTCCACAATAGTAGAGAGCTAAGGGGGCATTGACTTCCTGGCCTGCCCCACGCATGAGGAGCTGTTGCACTCCTCGCCAACAAAGACCCTCAGGCAGAGAGCTACAGGAGCAGTAGGAAGCCATAGGGTCTGTGTGCACCTGAAGGCAAGTGCTAAGGGGAAATGGGTGGAGTACAGGCAACACGTTTTTCAAAGACCCTACATGATCTGACTTCTCTCCTACCCCAGGCACCCCTGCGACCTCACCTTCTGCAACTCCCCAGCCCCTCACACTCCAGCCACATAACCTCCTTCTTGCGTTTCTGAGACACATCATGCACACTCCTACCTCGAGGCCTTTGCACTTGCAGCCCCTTTGCCCCAAATGCTCTTCCGCCAGAAATCTGCATTTCTCCCGCCTTACCTTCTTCTTTTTTGCCGGGGGCAGGGATGGAGTCTCGCTCAGTCACCCAGGCTGGAGTGCAGTTACGCCATCTTGGCTCACTGCAACCTCTGCCTCTGGGGCTCAAATGATTCTCCTGCCTCAGCCTCCCGAGCAGCTGGGACTACAGGTGCAAGCCACCATGCCTGGCTAATTTTTGTATTTTTATTTTATTTTGTTTTGTGATGGACTCTCGCTCTGTCGCCCAGGCTGGAGTGCAGTGGTGCCATCTTGGCTCACTGCAACCTCTGCCTCACAGGTTCAAGCAATTCTCCTGTCTCAGCCTCCCAAGTAGCTGGGACGACAGGCGCAGGCCACCACGCCCAGCTAATTTTTGTATTTTTAGTAGAGATAGGTTTTCACCATATTGGTCAGGCTGGTCTTGAACTCCTGACCTCAGGTGATTTACTTACCTCGGCCTCCCAAAGTGCCGGATTACAGGCGTGAGCCATCCCGCCCAGCCTCCTGCCTTACTTTCTTTGGGGCTTTATTTAAATTTTACATGCGGCTCAGCGAGGCCTTCCTGGTGAAAACAGACAGCACTCGCCAATTAATAAAGTACTGTTGGCTGAGTATCCCTAAACTGAAAATCTGAAATCCAAAATGCTTCAAAATCTGAAACTTTTTGGGTGCCACCCTGATGTCACAAGTAGAAAATTCCACAGTTGACTTCATGTAATGGTTTGGAGCCAAAACATGAGCACACAACACACAGTTTATTCACTGTCTCCAAGGAATCAGACTTCCCAGCTCCCATCAGCGGCAGTATGTCTTTTCCACACTCACCCAGATCCCCACACAAGCACGCCCACAAAGCGTAATAAAACAGCACGTGTTCAGGCTGGACGCACCAACGGCAGGTTCCTCAGAATGTCTCACGTGGGGCCAAGACATTACTCATATAATATATATATATATATATATATATATATATATATACACCATGCATATGTATATGGCTGGGCACAGTGGCTCACATCTGTAATCCCAGCACTTTGGGAGGCTGAGGTGGGTGGATCACCTGAAGTCAGGAGTTCGAGACCAGCCTGGCCAACATGGTGAAACCCCATCTCTACTAAAAGTGTAATAATTAGCCAAGCATGGTGGTGCATGCCTGTAATCCCAGCTACTCTGGAGGCTGAAGCAGGAGAATCACTTGAACCCAGGAGGCAGAGGTTGCAGTGAGCCAAAATCACGCCGTTGCACTCCAGCTTGGGCAACAAGAGCGAAACTCAGTCTCAATAATAATAATAAAGATTTAAAAATAGAATGTATAGTAACCTTTTAAAATTTACTTTTGTAAAATTAATTTATATTTCATCTTTTTTTCTTTACCCCATTCCTGCTGAATGCAAATATAGTAACCTTTGAATCAAAACGCAGCATCGGAGGTAAGAGACTGAAAGCTTTGCCATTGTTGGTCTCTGCTGTTTAACCACTGATGCGGTATTCCTGTGATGCTACCATGCTGCTTAGGTACCCTAAATACATTATTTTTTTCATTTTATGAATGGTATACCAAATTTTTTACTGTTAAGTACTTATGTGTAAATAGGTGCAAGAAATGGATTACTTATTGATAGCATATAAATTCAGAGTCAGGAATGGCCGGGCACGGTGGCTCATGCCTGTAATCCCAGCACTTTAGGACGCTGAGGCAGGCAGATCACTTGAGGCCAGGAGTTCAAGACCAACCTGGCCAACATGGTGAAACCCTGTCTGTACTAAAAATGCAAAAATTAGCTGGGTGTGGTGGCGCATGCCTGTAATCCCAGCTACTCGGGAGGCTGAGGCAGGAGAATCGCTTGAACCCAGGAGGTGGAGGCTGCAGTGAGCCAAGATGGCACCACTGCACTCCAGCCTGGGTGACAGAGTGAGACTTGGTCTAAAAGAAAAAAAAAGGAATGGTGGTGATGCCAACCCACCACAGATTGTCCACCCGGGTGGCTGAGATAGGGACACCTTTGCTTTCTGCTGCTCCATGTGCACAAACTTTGTTTCATGCACAAAATTATTTAGACTATTCTATACGATTACCTTCCAGTTGTGTGTATAAGATGTATATAAAAGAGATAAATTTTGTGTTTAGACTTGGGTCCTATCCCCGAGAAATCTCATTACATATAAATTTGCAAATATTCCAAAATTTAAAAAAAGCAAAATCCAAAACACTTCTGGTCCCGAGCATTTCCAGATGAGGGATACTCAACCTGTATTTACAAAGGTGAGGGCAGGGTATATAGAAATCAGGAGTAATGAGTCCTCTCAGGGGTAGTATAGCCAACCATAGTTACCATCCCTAGGCTGGAAGGGGAGAATGGAGAGGTTTTCTCAGAGCCGGGTGGGCTGTGGGAGAAAAGCCTCTGGCAGGGGCTGAAGTCTTTGGTATTTATTTATTTATTTTATTTATGTTCTTTTTTTTTTTTTTTAGAACCAGGGTCTCGCTCTGTTGCCCAGGCAGTGGGCATGCAGTGGCATGATCATAGCTCACTGCAGCATCAAACTCCTGGGCTCAAGGGATCCTCCTGCCTCAGCCTCCCAAGTAGCTGGGACTACAGGTATATGTCACCATACCCGTTAAGAAATATTTCTTTATTTTTTTTTAAATAGAGACAGGTTCTTGCTATATTGCCCACGATGGTCTCCAACTTCTGGACTCAAGCAATCCTTCCACCTTGGCCTCCCAAAGTGCTGGGATTGCAGGCAATAAGCCACTGGGCCTGGCCCAGGGCTGAGGTCTTTAGATGAGTGATGAGAGAGGCTGACTTGCCTTCTGCCCTCCAGTCTCCTGAAGATGCTTCCCATCAGCCATGCCCAACAGGAAGCCAGAGGGTAAGGGAGCCCCTTCACACTGTTCACAATGTCAGCTTCCAGGCCCAGGGCAGGGGGCGGGGTAAATGGGAGATGTCCAGCATACTGTCCAAAATAGCAACACACACACACTCCTATTCCCCTTTCTTGCTTTATTTTTAGGACTATTTAACCTATGACAGATTTGACTTATTTTTGTTATTGGGTTTTTGTTGTTTATTTTTTGTTTTTCTTTTTTGAGACAGGGTCTTGCTCTGTCACCCAGGCTGGAGTGCAGTGGCGTGATCATAGCTCACTGCAGCTTCAACAGCCTCAAGCAATCCTCCCACTTCAGCCTCTGGATTAGCTGAGACCACAGGTGCATGCCACCACACCTGGCAAATTTTTTTTTTTTTTTTTTTTTGGAGAGATGAGGTTTCCCTATGTTGCCCAGGCTGGTCTCAAACTCCTAGGCTCAAGCGATCCTCCCACCTGGGCCTCTCAAAGTGCTGGGATTATAGGTGTGACCCACTGCACCCAGCCTTACTTTTGTTTCTTGTCCATCTCTCTTCACTGGAGTGTAAGCTCCACAAGATTGGGGCTTTTCTGTATTCATTCACTACTATATCCTAGTGCCTGAAAGAGGGCATGTGTTCAATAACAATTGTTTGAGTAGATAAAGTTGCTACCTAGATGTGGCAGGCAGAATAATGCCACCAAATATGTCCACATCCTAAACCTGGGATCTGTGAGTATCTTAGGTTATGTGGCAAAGGGGATTAAGATTGCCAATGGAATTAAGGTGAATTAGTAGACCTTAAAATAGGGAGATTATCTGCGGGGTGGAGGGTGGGCAATGGAATCACCAGAGTCCAGAAAAACAAGGGTGAGGGGATCTAAAGATGCTACACTTCTGGTTTTGGGGATGAAGGAAGGGACCACAAGCTACAGAATGAGGGCGGCCTCTAGAAGCTGGAAAGGACAAGGAAAGATTCTCCCCTAGAGCTCCAGAAAGGAGAGCAGCTCTGTTGACACCTTGATTTTAGCCCAGTGTGACCCATGTCAGACTTCTGACATCTGGAACTGTAAGATGAAAATGTATCATCTTAAAATCAGTGTTGGGCTAGGCATGGTGGCTCACACCTGTTATCCCAGCACTTTGAGAGGCCAAGGTGGGAGGATCGCTTGAGTCCAGGAGTTCGAGGCCAGCCTGGGCATCATAGGGAGACCTGTCTCTACAAAAAGAAAAAGAAAAAAAATTAGTATTTTTCTAAGCCACATTGGTGGTAACTTGTCATAGCCACAAGAGGAAACCAATACACTGATCTCTGTTCTTAATCCAGGAGCACAGGCTCTGGAGCCAGTTGAGGCTGCTTTTTGGCTCTTCCTTAGGGAGAGAGCTTGCACCTTCTTTTTCTGTGTAAATGAAACTATTAAATATTGTTTCTTCCTGGGGAGGGTGGGAACTGGGTGGTGTTAGATGTCAGGGTTTGGAGAACTGGTGATTCATGGGACACTCACGACTCAGAGCCTGGCCTCCAGTAACCACGCTGATTGTAGACACTCAGTAGGTATTTGTGGAAGGATAAATGTATTTCATAAACTGATGTTCCATAATCGATTTCATCTCTCCTGGTTTTAGGACACTAAGGGGCCCCCTTCCTTTCTTTGCCAATAGTAAATACAATTTCAGAATCTGTGCATACAGGGGTGCTTTTGTTTTTGTTTTGAAATTAGTTTTCTGGCTGGGTGCAGTGGTTCACACCTGTAATCTCAGCACTTTGGGAAGCCAAGGAGGGTAGATCACTTGAGGTCAGGAGTTCAAGACCAGCCTCTCCAACATGGTGAAACCCCATCTATACTAAAAACACAAAAATTCATGCTCACTTCAGCAGCACATATACTAAAAACACAACAATTAGCTAGGCGTGGTGGTGGGCGCCTGTAATCCCAGCTACTCGGGAGGCTGAGGCAGGAGAATCACTTGAACCTGGGAGGCGGAGGTTGCAGTGAGCCAAGATCACACCAATGCACTCCAGCCTGGGTGGCAGAGCAAGACTCCATCTCAAAAATAAATAAATAAATAAATAAAATAATTAGTCTTCTATTTCTTCAAAGCAAGAGCCTCGCCAGGCTGCAAGGCTGGTGCTCTCCACACATGTAATGTGTATGGTAGTCAGCTGCCTCCTGTGCAGGGCTGCTCACCCACCCGGCAGCTGGGGACTCCTTGGCACAGGAGCCCCCCACGTGGCTAGCCAGGCTGGGGCTGGAAGGTGGGAGTGGAGAGGAGGCAAACTAAAGGCTGTGTGGGAAGGTGCTTTGATGAATTCCCTCCCTGGGCTGGGCTTCTACACGGGTTCCTCCACCTGGGCATGGGAACTGGGAGAGGCTAAAGGGAGGGGGAAGGAGGAGTGCCAGTGGTGGTGCCGGAAGCCTCTCCCTGATGCAAGAGAAGCCTCGAGGCCAGTTCAGCAGCTCAGAGCGGTGCTGGCCAGGGCGAGAGCCTCCAAACCTCCCTCCCTCCTGATGCGCGTCCAGGATCTGCGGTCCGGAGGCTGCACACCACAACCTATGCAGGGCAGTGTGGGTTTCCCCAGACGTCTGGGGAGGTGGGAGAGCCTGGGCCTTGAGAGGGCAGGGAACTGAGGAAGCAAAAAAGCAGCTGCAGCCTTCTGCAGCCCGCTCTCCAGGTGGCACCCAAGCCCACCTCTGTGCGCCTGGGAGCTTGGTGCCCCTAAAACCCTCAAGGTTGCAACTCAGAGAGGATTGGGAAGCAAAGCCAGCAGGAGAACAAAGGATGCTTTGCCGGAAAGGGAGGCACCTTCCACGAAGGCCTCCGGGGCCTGGGGAAGTGACTCACTGGGCCCGGGGATGGACCCACCCATGGGGGCTCCGCGGGCCCACAATAGACCCATAGGATAGGAAAGGCACTGTCAGCCTCCGGCCTCCGGCGGGCGCCTCCCAGCCCACCCCCGCGGGATCTGGTCTGCGTCCAGCCCGGGGCCCCTGGGGATAGGCCCTGTTCTCGTTAGGCTCTGCCAGTCGGGACCGCCACCGCCGCTGCTGCCACCTGGGGCTGTGGGCGCGGCCCCTTCCGCCAGCCCTCCCTCCCCTTGGCCCTGCAGGGACCCGGGCTCCCCAGTTCTCGGCAGAGCCACACTACTCCTCTGCCAGAGCGAGGCCATCGATGTTACCCGAAGGTGGCGTCAGGCTCTGTCCCGAGGCTCCCCGGAGGCCTGTGATGGGGACTTGGAGAGAGCCCTCGTTGCGAGCCCCGGCTTCCCGGGCAGTTGCACAACCTCCCCCAATTATGCTCCGTGCAGTGTGTGGCAACCGGGCGAGAATTCCAGGGCCTTGTACCTACTCGTACCAATCTGCCTTCCCGCTGTTTGGCTGCAGGGCCAGGGGTGGCTCTGTGGGCCCGGGGAAATGGGAGTGTGTCCGCGTCCAGGAGGGCGTGGCCCGCGTCAGCCCCGGGAGCAGCAGCCCGGCTCTGCTGGTGCAATCGGCTCGCCCCAAACCGCAGCTTCCTCGGGGGCCCTGAACCGGGTCCAGGACACAGAAAAGGGAGCTCTGGTGACATCCTAGACACGGGCTTTGAGCAGCAGGCCTGGCCCAGCTACGGCTGGTGACGCCGTCCAGCCAGGGATGCGCGGCCTGGGTTCTCCCGCGGGCAGGACGGGAGGCCTCCCGGGCCCCAGCGTGGCTTAGGCGTCCCTGCCCCTCCCAGGCTCTGCTTTTTAAGACTTTGGCCTGGTTTGTGATTTCTGTGTTAAGAAGGATCCTAGGAGGAGGCCCTGATGACCTAGCTCTTATTCCACGGCCATGGCTCCGGGTCCAGGAACAGCATTGTCCTGTGGGGCCTGGGCGCTGTCAGGACTGGCTGTTCTGTGTAACGGAAATAAAGACAAAACCCCAAATGCAGCTGACCCCTAACCCCTCTCCTTTGTGTTTCCCCGGGAGTGTGCCTGCCTCTTTCTCTGGGTCTCTCATTAGAATTTCACAGAAGCTTCCTTTGCTACGGAGACGCTAGTCTTGAGGCCTGAGAGGTGGTTCTCTCTACATGCAAATCAATGCATTTGGGGTAATCCATGTTCAGTGTCATGACGAAGTGGAAAACTGCAATGTGGTCTCTCTTCCTGTTAAATTTACAGAGCTTCAAGTACACAATTGAAAGTAAACAATTCCTGGCCGGGCCCAATGGCTCACACCTGTAATCCCAGCACTTTGGGAGGCCAAGGTGGGAGGTTCACTTGAGGCCAGGAGTTCAAGACCAGCCTGGCCAACAAAGCAAAACCCCGCCTCTACTAAAAATACAGTAATTAGCTGGGCGTGGTGGTGCACACCTGTAATCCCAGCTACTCGGGAGACTGAGGCACAAGAATCGCTTGAACCCAGGAGGCAGAGGTTGCAGTAAGCCAAGATTGCACCACTGCACTCCAGCCTGGGCAACGGAGTGAGACCCTGTCTCACAAAAAAAAAAAAAAAAAAAAAAAAAAAGGAGAAGAAAAAAAGTGAACAATTCCTGTGCATAAACAAATGTCTGCTCCAAGCCTCATGAGCTATCTTGCCCTCCCAAGCACCTGCAGTGCTTGGCATATGCTGGCCACCAATAAATGGTGCTCTTGGGTGGTTGTGAAGATAAGGATCTTTGCAGGGAAGCAGGGACCCTTTGCAAATCAACATCCAAAGCCTCAACAGATACATCAGCGCCCCTTTCCAAATCATGACTTTTCCTCAAAAAGCAAAAACTCTATTCAACATATCCTTCCGCTGGGGGTGGAGATAAAAACACAGAAGGTTCTCTTTCCCTGAGGGTAAACAGCTACCAACAGGCAGTCATGCCTGGATGCACAACCTCAGGGGTGGGCCCCTCCCCAGGAACGAGCCCCCAACTCTGCCTGCAGCTCCTAGGTCTGCAGAGCTCACCATGGGCCCGGCAGGGCTCTGCTTGTCTAGCTTTGGGGCTTGCAGGAAGAGAGCTCCTGAACCAGATCCAGGGATTAGCCTGGGATGTGGCGGGGTAGGCTTCTCTGGGGCTGGGGTTTCCCTTCCAAAGAAAGCTCACAGAGAAATGTCCCTGGGCTTACAGAGGCCATGGCTGCGAGAACTCGCTGGTTGTGAGATCCAGAAAGAGCAGAGACGCGCTCTTCTTTTCTGACCTTCAACCTTCCCTGGGGTTGTGTTCCATTTGGGTCACCTTAGAAAACTCTGGTGCTTCTAAGAGAACATCAGCGCTAGTCTTGGTGCTGGCAGGAAGCTGCCCTTAGCTGTCACCAACACTTTTTTCTTTCTCTTAGTCCACAAAGCATTACCTTACCTCACCGGTCCTCCAGAGAATATCGGGGCTGCCTAGAATGTGGTGACAGGAGTGAACTCTTAGTGGAAAGGGGTTCTGGAGGGAATGTTTTTGTGCCTCTCTGCCCTAGTTGGTGAATTTAGCAGTTTAACCTAAATGCAGTTGTTCCTGGATACACCTTCCTCCAAGCAGGTGCTCTAGACCATCTTTTGTCTCGGGCTTTATGTTGGACATTAGAGCTTTATCTTTGTGATGCCTTTGTAGGTTTCTCTGGATACTGACAAGAAACTTCATTTGATCTAATGAGAAACCTCTCACTAATAAAGGCAGGAGCTGCTTTTGACACATATGCATTAATATCATCTTTCTATTCTTACCATTTTTTTTTTTTCTGTTTTTGAGAAGGAGTCTCACTCTGTCACCCAGGCTGGAGTGCAGTGGTGAGACTTCGGCTCACTGCAACCTCTGCCTCCCAGGTTCAAGCGATTCTCCTGCCTCAGGCTCCCGAGTAGCTGGAACTACAGGCACGCACCGCCACGCCTGGCTAATTTTTGTATTTTTAGTAGAGACAGGGTTTCACCATGTTGGCCAGGCTGGTCTCGAACTCCTGACCTAAAATGATCCACCCACCTTGGCCTCCCAAAGTGCTGGGATTACAGGTGTGTGCCACTGCACCTGACCCTATTCTTACCATTCATTCTAAGCAAATCCATTTGTAGAAAATTTTAAAATTTGTGGCAGTTAACGATGTGGGCTTTTACCCTATACAGTGACCCAGACTCTTCAGTGCAGGTAACTCCACATCAAATCTCCCATCAGAGATAAGACAGCTGCCAGCCCCTGATCTCCAGGTGAGGGCAAGCCCTCTCTCTACAAGGAAACTCCTCCTTTGGGCGGGGCTGGGGTGAGCAAAGAGAGCCACCCACATTCTCGTCACACATGTGACAAGACCAATATTACTTGGCTGACTTGAGCCTTGTGGCTAAACACATTGCCTACCCCCCTTGAGATGGCCATCAACCTGTGACATCCTACTTCCTACAACAGCTACATCAGCCCAGATGTCAGACTCCATCCAGGCCAGCGGCTGCCTTCTCTGGCCATCAGTTGTCCCTCTAGCTCTGTCTAGACCTCCCTATTGTTTTGAACTGAGGCAGATTTCCTGCCTCCAACTGAATATCCCCTGGCAGTTTCCCATTTTTGTATTTTCCACCTTGTCATCTACTTAGGAGAAATTGAGTATCTTCCAGGGCCAATGCAGCCATTTTCCTGTCTCTGGAGAATCAGGAGGGAAGGCAGGGCTTGATGGGATGGGGCCATCTTGGCAGACAGCATTGCCTCGAGAACATGGGTTGGCCTCTAGGGAGGGGAAGTGGGCAGGCTCTGCTAGGCTTAGTCAAGTTAAATATTATCTTGGTCAGTGGCTCAATGGATATAGTTTCCCCATTTCTCACATCTGTGCTTCCCTTTTTTTTTAAATTAATTATTTTTTTATTTTAAGATGGAGTCTCGCTCTGTCGCCAGGCTAGAGTGCAGTGGTGCCATCTCGGCTCACTGTGACTTCTGCCTCCCGGGTTCAAGCGATTCTCGTGCCCCAGCCTCCCGAGTAGCTGGGACTACAGGCACATGCCAGCACACCCAGCTAATCCTTTTTTTTTTTTGTATTTTTAGTAAAGACGGGGTTTTGCCATGTTGGCCAGGCTGGTCTTGAACTCATGACCTCAGGGGATCCACCCACCTTGGCCCCAAAGTGTTGGCATTACAGGTGTGAGCCACCACACCCAGCCATGCTTTCTCTTTTTAATTTTATTTATTTTGAGATGGGGCTTGCTCTGTTGTCTAGGCTGGAGTGCAGTGGTGTGAACATGGCTCACTGCAGCCTCAACCTCCTGAACTCAAGTGATCCTCCCACCCCAGCCTCCTGAGTAGCTGGGACTATAGGCACATGCCACCATGAGTGGCTTATTTTTAAATTCTTTTGTAGAGATGGGGTCTCACCAAATTGCCCAGGCTTGTTTTGAACTCCTGTGCTGGAGCAATCCACCCGCCTCAGCCTCCCAAAGTGATGGGATTACAGGCATGAGTCACTGTGACCCGCCCACTTTCCTTCTTTTGAATGTTAGTGGTTTGGTCCACAGATATATATGTATGCAATACCAACATAGTGCAACATGCTCATCACAGCCTGAACACTTGAGTCCAGGCTTGGGGGTCTGGAGAGGTAAAGGGAGGCCATGCCTGTACCATCTTCGCCCCCAGATCTGCCAACAGCATGTGCACTGAGCGCCTAGAGACAACGCTGCTGCTCTCTGGTCGGTCCTCAAATCAGGAAGCTCTGGGATTTGGGACTTGGGATGTTAAGGTCCTACTCAGTAGCCACACCAGGTCCCAAGTGTGGGGAGTGGTGGTTCCCGAGGACCAATGCTGGAGTACCTGATTGTGGCTGCTTCCGTGAATTACAAACCAAGGGCTAGAGCTGTAATTTATAAAATATCCTTTATTTATTCTAAGGAACAGTCAAGCAGTAGCTTTAAAAAAAAAAAAAAAAAAGACACATTTTTTGAAAGATATTCTTAGTGTTGTGACCTGGCATTGGGCCCCTGTGAGCGGGACGGTGGCTGAGACCGCCTGCTGTGGCTTTGCGAGTTCTCTGCACTCACTGGCAGGGGTTTGGTGGGAAACTGGGAAGCTTTGGCATGGTTCTGTCCAGTTGCTTATAATCAAGAATAATGAGTTTTGAGGTTTACAAAGAGCAGAAGTAACATTTATACGGCTGGCATTTGACAAAAGATTGCTTATAATATACTCATTCCAGGAAGTGTAAAAATGCTTTAAAGGAATGATAATTTGTACTTACTGTTTATGGGGACTAGATATATTAGAATTATAGCATCATTATGGGAACATAGTGTTTCCCTATAAATTCAGAAATTCTCTGGTTGATGTAAAATCATACTTCCTGGTTTTACTTAATTAGTAAAGAAATAAATAAATTAGAGTAACATTTAGTCAGGTAGAGTTACTCCTTTTTCCCCTTCTTTATTAATAAATTTTATTTTTAGCACAATCATTTACCCAAAAAGAGAGTTTGAGAATGTTCGAGAATCTCTACCACTCGGTAACCATGCTGGCTGTTATATCAGAAAAATCCATAAACATACACAGCAGCGAGCTGTTTTCACAAGACTTCCTTGCTAATAAACACTTTCTCCTCCACTCAGATGGGAGCCTCAGATGCCAAAACGCAGATGTGCCAACTAACTATAGGCTCGTTGCTAAGCAGAGAAACCTATCAAGTTTGTCCAGCAAATTCGATTGTACAGTGGGATGGCGTCTGCTCTGCGGCCTTGGACAGGGAGCCACTGGTCTGTGCTGCTGTCCCGAGGCAGGTCGAAGCTGGTGGCCCTTAGAGGGCAGGTAAAATGGTTCTCATGGGTTAGAACATAAGGGCTTTGAGAAAAAATGCAAAAGGTCTCATTGAAATTGGAGGCCTATGTGAATCTGTTTACATGGAGGCATACTGAGATCTCGTTCTGTGCTTAGGTGAACTGCAGGTCTCACGCTGGCTGCATGACTCGGTGCCCCCTGGCTGGCTGAGCCACTGCCTGCCACCTTCTCATACCATTACGTGGGGGTCTAAAGAGGACATCATCCCCAACCAAAGAATAGTGAGAGAGAAAATCCCAAACATTTGAGACAGGGTTCAAAAGCACCCAGACGCCTTCTGTCTCTTTCCCAGTTCCCATCTGGCTAGGGACTGTGAATCAGAATTCAGAATCTGTGCTGCCCTGAGGGGACAGGCACCCAAATGCAATAAATAACACCAAGCTCAGGACCCAGCCACTGACCTTCCTCCACCACTGCTGCGGGTTATTCCTCGATGGGAACTGAAGGATCCAAGGGAAGAATCCGTTCCGCCCCCAAACCTCCCTGCACAACATCGAATGCGGGAGTCTGGCTGCTGCTTCTGCACAGGACAGAGCCTCCAGTCTTTTGCTTGAGAGCATCATTTATGGCATGGACTGGGAACGCAATGTGTTCACACAAATGCACGACAATTGTACATCAGCATCTTTACAATATTAAAGGAGCCATATACAAGTCTACAGCCATTGTACACAGGATGGTGATGGCTGGGGAGCCCCGCCCACCAGTCCTCTGCAGTTTCTCCACCGGAGAACACTTGGGGAGCTGTCACAAGGCCAGGGGGGGGTCCATCTTTGGGCCTGTTGTGGGGGAGGCAGCAGGTCTGCAAGGACTCCTCAGGGCCAGTCCTCACTGGAATCGGGGGTCAAGAGCGCCAGGTCTGCCTGTGTCTGGGTCTCATCGGCAGGCTAGTGTAACAACGTTAATTAAAACTGTGCATATTCGCATGAGAAAACTGGAGCTGGGGATGGCTCCCTGAGCTGGGGACCTAGAAGACGCTGCTGACAGATGGGCCCCTTCATGGTGGGGCCCATTCCTGAGGTAAGGTGCAGCCCTGAGGCTGGTCCAAACGGGAGGAGACTTCTCCAGCAGCCCAGGTGCCAGTCCACACAGACAGGACCGGAAGCCCCTGGGCAGCAGGTCAGGTGACCCGGGGAGTGCAGCCTGAGCCCCCAAGGGCAGCAAACGTGAAGGTCTCAGGTGGTTACAGAGTCACTCAGCCCTCAGGCCCCCACCACTCTCCTCCCAGCAGCCCTGCAGCACACATCCCTGCATCTGTCCAGAGAGCCCCAGCCCTGCAGGCATCTGGGCCTGAATGCCAGGCAGCTGGTCCACCCTGCAGCCATGCTGCACGTCCGACTGAGAACTGAGCACCAGATAAAGAAGCGTTGGTCCTTGTCAGCCTCTCTGACTTTTGCAGTTAGGGCTGCATCCATTTTAAATACTGTAGAAAAATAAGCCATCTCGGACGCTAGGAGACCCGCCAGAGTCTGCCCCGCGTGGAGAGGGATAAACAGCTCCTCTGAAGTAGCTGCAGACGGCTCTTCCGACCCCGCCCCAACAGGCCCCGGGGCCTCAGAGGATGCTGCGCCAGGCTGGGAAGCTGAGGGGCTGGGAGAGCTGGCAGCAGAGATCCCACCGCTGTATCTTTGGGTCACATCAACAGTCCTTCTGCAGGCATGCCTCCGGCATCCCACGTTCTGTTGCCATGACACCTGGGACCCTGGTGCTCGCTGGGCCAGCTTTGGACCCTCCAGCCTCACCCTCGGTCTCATGCCCACGGCCAAGTATACACAGGCAGAACTCCCCAGCACTGTTTCCAGGTCCCTGGGGGGGCCCAGGTGGGCATTGAAGCAGGGCCTAGTCCAGGGGTTCCTGCTTGATTCGAACAGCAGTGGGGGTGGGCTGCGGCCGCCGCTCCTCCCGGCAAAGCACATACTCGCTGAACTGGGAGGAGTCCACACCGCCCCCACAGGATGCAGCCACGCTGAAACCCCTCTGGAACAGCCGCTCCAGGACCTGCCCAGGAAGAAACAGAGGTCATCAAGGCCAAGCTGCAACAGGACACCTGGCTTGGCCTGGCAGGGAGGTGGGTGCCTGCTGGGGCAGCCAGCAAGGGCACCTTCTCCTGTGACGATCTCAGTCTTGCTCACTGACAAAGGTCCCTACAGAACCACGTGCTGGGTTCCACCACCAGAGGGACAGAAGTGGCCAGGCCCAGTGACCCCTCCGGTTAGCAAACCTAGTTGGACGACCCCACCCAGGCCACCATCCTGCTGCCCTCAGGGCCTTGATTCCGGGAGGCAAAAAGAGGCTTTGGGTCCCTTCTTTATTCTGTAGGGTGTAACCTATGCCCTCTCTCCAGACACATGGCCCCAAGTGTCCTCCCTGAGTCCTGCCCCAATAATGGAGAGTTCCCTGTCCTTCAGCCTCTAGGCATCCACCAGCTTCCCTGAGCTGTGCATTCCAGGTGGTTTGAAGCCTGGGGGTGCATCAGCTTGTGGGAGCTCTGGAGGGAGAGAAAAAGGAGAAGTCCTCTCAATATTTGAGTCTCTGCAGGCGTCCACAACTATGTGAGTTTGTGCCTCTGTGAGGGTGAGGTCTAATGACTGCGTGTAACACCCGTCTCCTGCAACTAGCAAGTCACAGGCGTCCACAACTATGTGGGTTTGTGCCTCTGTGAGGGTGAGGTCTGATGACTGCGTGTAACACCCGTCTCCTGCAACTAGCAAGTTCTGACCGACAGGCTGTGGAATGTGTGCACAGGGGGCCCTCTTCCCTGCAAAGCCCATTCCACCCTAACCCGGAAATGTGCCAAGCTCTTGGGTCTGCGAAGAGCTGTTGGCAAATAGGCCCTCACTCCATCTGAGCTGTCCAATTCTTGGACCCATCCAGGAAGAGCCGGTCCAGGGATTCTCTTGGCAGCTGGTGGGTGCCTGCGACTCCCAGGTCAGCAGGGAGAGGGAAGGGGCTCCAGGCCACCTTTCCACTCAGCCTCTGTCCTGCCTCGCCTGTTGCCTGGGTTTAGTTCGAATCCAAAGTCAGACTCTGGGTGTCAAATGAAGCACGCTTTGTTGAAAATACTCTGGGCCATTTTTATAGAACATCCTTTTGGGGGGGGGGGGGGGGGAAAGTACAGATCGATTTTTTTAAGTCCATCCCCCAGGCGCCATCATTTAATTATGAGAGGGACATAAATTATGCATCGACACATTGTTGCCTTTTTTGCAGGATGGCACGGAGGGCTTCACCATTTCAGGGATCGCGCCTCCCTCCAGCTCACTCCGCCCCTGGAGGGCTCCGCGGACGCCAGGGGTGCGGCGAGGAGGGGGCAGCGTGCAGCCCTCACCTGTACCGAGTTGAGCCGGCAGTAGCCGTTGAGCGGGAAGCGGATGACGTGCGTGGGGTCCTGGTTCCAGCCGGCGTTGACGGAGTTGCACATGACGTCTCCGGTCTCGGGGAAGACCTCCTCGATGAGGGCCTTCTCGCCGCTGAGTGCGATCCGCTCGCCCAAGTCGGGCGTGACGCGCACCACCAGGCAGTCACAGGCCCGGCTGCGGCGCCGCTGCTCCTGCTCCTGCTGCCAGCGCTCCAGCTCGCGCACCATGGGCTGGAGCTGATAGTAGCGCGCCTCCTCGTACAGCAAACTGAAGTCCTGGGGACAGGCGCACAGGGTGTTGATGTAGGTGTCGGAGTAGGAGCGGTGGGGGAAGGGGGAGAGGGGAGGCGGCCTGCCGGTTCCAACCAATTCTGCAGGAACTGCGACTCGCAGGGTATTGTGTGGACTGGGCCGGTTGCACCCATTGTACAGATGGGGCAACTGAGTGGTTTGCAAGTATAAAGAACCTAGCCTTGTCCCAAGGGCAGCCGCTGATGTGCACCTGTGCCAGCCCCCCTGAGCCCTTCCATCTGGCCCCAGGCACTGGGCAGTGAAGCCTCCCCATGGAAAGACCTGGAAGCTCCACTAAAGGACGAGGCTGTGCCTATGCCTGGGGACCTGCTGCTGCCTTAGAATCCCACCGAGAGAAGAGATCATGCTGGGCACAGGGCAGCCGGGCCTAGGAGCTCACAGCCTACCCGGAAGCAAAAAAAGTTCTTCTCCAGCCAGGCCTGCCTGGGTCAGATTTTCAGCTTCATCATCAACCTGCCCTGAGACCTCTAAACCTCTATACCTCACTAACTGAGCGTCTCAGTTTTTTTTTTTTTTTTTTTTTTTTTTGAGATGGACTCTCTCTGTCACCCAGGCTGGAGTGCAGTGGCTCGATTTTGGCTCACAGCAAACTCCACAATTCTCGTGCCTCAGCCTCCCGAGTAGCTGGGACTACAGGTGCACACCACCATGCCCGGCTCATTTTTGTATTTTTAGTAGAGATGGTGTTTCACCATATTTGTCAGGCTGGTCTCGAACTCCTGACCTCAGGTGATCCACCTAAATCGGCCTCCCAAAGTGCTAGAATTACAGGTGTGAGCCACCGCACCCGGCCTTTTTTAATTAAAAAACAAATTTGTATAGACAGCATCTCGCTATGTTGCCCAGGCTGGTCTTGAACTCCAGGCCTCAAAGGATCCTCCCCATTCGGCCTCCCAAAGTGCTGGGATGACCAAGTGAGCCACTGTGCCAGTAGTAAACAGAAGTCTGATGTGCCACCTTGCTCCATCTTCTCTATCTCCATCCTGGTCCATCCAAAGCCTCCACCCAGCCTCCCTTGGCCTGGGGAAGGGGCCTCATCCATAATTGCCTCACTGCACCCACCCCCACCCCTCTCTGCCTTCTTCCCCACCCAACAGCCAGAGAGATCTTCCCAATTTGCAGATCTGACTGCCCTTCCCCTGCACACACCCCCACCCCTCTCTGCCTTCTTCCCCACCCAACAGCCAGAGAGATCTTCCCAATTTGCAGATCTGACTGCCCTTCCCCTGCACACACCCCTTCCACTGCATTCAGAGTTAAATGCCAGGCACTGGGCCACCCGCCAAGGTCCTGACATCAAACAGCAGCCTCCTTTCCTGACCTTCCCCTCCCAGTCCATAAAGCTCCAGGCTTGACACCTTCTTTCCAGTTCTGGAATGCATCAAGCCATCTGCCACCTCCATCCCCTGCACCAAGGCCCTCACACCTGTTTGGCCCCGTTCTGCCTTCACCACCCAGATGAACATCATTTCTTTCAAACCCGCCCAGCCCAGGTCACATGGACTTCAAGTTCAGTATCTGTCTGCCCGCTAGACTGTTAAGTGTTGTGGGGCAGGTCCTAGTGCGTGTGTTTCACTGTTTTCAGCCTGAATTCAGAGGCTGGCACTCAGTAACTGAGCTGGATGAAAGACAAGGCCCCAGGGCTACTGGTCCTCTGGATAGAGGAAGGAATGAAGGAAGGAAGGACAGACATTTGCTAGTATTAATACATGCCAGTGTACCCCAGGCCTGAGTTTCCTTCCTCCCAGAGTCCCTGACATGTGGGAGGTGCTCAGCACTGAGGCATGACCTAGGGAACGAGGTCACCTGCCCTGACGGGCTCACCCTGAGACCTGGGAGTTAACCTTTTGTTTAAAGGGTATCTGTTTGGTCATCAGGGCTTTTCTCCCTGCAAATTGCCCAACACAGAACAGATTTTTTTTTTTTTTTTTGAGACAGAGTCTTGCTCCGTCATCCAGGCTGGAGTGCAGTGACGTGATCTCGGCTCACTGCAACCTCCGCCTCCACCTCCTGGGTTCAAGAGATTCTCCTGCCTCAGCTTCCCAAGTGGCTGGTATTACAGGCACCCGCCACCATGCCCAGCTAATTTTTGCATTTTTCTTTTTATACTTTATTTTTTGAAGTCTAATTACAGCCGTCCTTTTCTTTCTTTTTTGAGACGGAGTCTTGCTCTGTCACCCAGGCTAGAGTGCAGTGGCGCAATCTCGGCCCACTGTAACCTCTGCCTCCTGGGTTCAAGTGGTTCTCCTGTCTCAGCCTCCCGAGTAGCTGGGATTACAGGCCTGCCACCATGCCTGGCTAATTTTTCTATTTTTAGCAGAGACGGTGTTTCACCATCTTGGCCAGGCTGGTCTCAAACTCCTGACCTGGTGATCCACCCGCCTCGGCCTCCCAAAGTGCTGGGATTACAGGCGTGAGCCACCGCGCCAGGCCTAATTTTTGTATTTTCAGTAGAGATGGGGTTTCATCAAGTTGGCCAAGTTGGTCTCGAACTCCTGACCTCAAGTGATCCACCCACCTTGGCCTCCCAAAGTGCTGGGATTACAGGCATGAGCCACTGCACCTAGCCGATGGAACAGATTTATGAACCTCTAACTACTACAACGCTGGCACGCGCCCATCCTTAAACACGACAAATGTTCAGCTGGGATACGTTCTGCAGCTTGATTGTTGTTATATACCCTGATAAATAAGCTAAAAATGTGAGAAAACAAAATTAGTTTAGAAAAACTGATTTAGCCCTCGGCTTCATCGTTTAACTTTTTATGGTTACCATGACAACCAGGGGTCCATTTATTAAGTCACAGCGTCCCCTGTGTAATGCCATCACACAGGCAGTGCAGGGGGGCCACCAGCCACGGACTTACCTTAAAGTCATCTGGAAGCAGCAGCTTGGACGTCCGCAGGAAGCTCAGGACGTAGCGGAAAATCTCCCCATCCCGGTCAATGAAATAATGTTGCTTCAAACTGTCCAGGACGATGGGTTCAGTGCCATTGAAGAGGCGGCTTATCCTGGGAGAGACAGGCGAGGTGGGATGTCTGAAGGGATGGGGACAAGTCTGCCTGTCTTCCCACACCCCGCCCCCACTCCTGAGGGCCCACACGGCTGGAGGGGCGAGGGACCTGACATGGGTGACTCTGGAACTGTTCCAGGCCTGACAACATCTGCACACACCTGGGGCAGCCAGGCTACAGTTAACAGGACACACCACACATCCTGCCTACACCCGCAAGTCACAGCCAGAGAGGGACACACCCAGCTGTACACACCAGCCTGCCAACACACGTTATGTTACAGGCCTGGAAAGCTATAGCAAGACACAGGCACCTTATCCCCTACACACAAACCAGCTGGTCACACGCCTGGTGCACACACCCTTGCCAGATAGACCCATCCAGAAAATGCACATGAACCATCCAACACCCCGGCCAACAGCCACAGACCCAGTAAACGAGCCAGGACATACATCCTCCCCACCCAACCCATGTAAACGAGTGTGAGACACAACAGGCCTGTGCAACAGGCACAGGGTCACATGGTCCCTTCCTTCCCAACACACACATATCACGCAGATCCAGACACATCCAGGAAAGGACACACACCTGTCAACACCAGGCACCCAGAGACATGACGGCACAAATCCCCCCCTGCCGCTCACTCAGGGAGCCCACAGGGAGAAACAGAGGCAGACAGGAGGGATGGCAAGTGTCCACAGCACACACATGCAACAGGGCCCTTGCACACATGCCACAACACAGGCATACACACACGCCAGTGTGTACGCACACAGAAACCATGCACACACATGCACCACAGTGCATACATATGTGCACACATGCCAGAGCGTATGCACACCACACCTAGTGGTGGCGGATGGGGACTGGAGAGAAGGCAGGTGCCGGTACCCTGTCCTCTGAAGGGCAATGGTTCTAACAAATGCAAGACCAGGAGAAGGGTCTTGGGGAGCCCCTGATGCCTGTCCCTGTCCACTCCGGGGAGAAGGAGCCAGGCCTCAGAGCCAGGGCTGATACCACCTCCCCAGTGCCCAGGGTGGCCAGCTCTGGTTTGGCAACTGCCCTGGCAGACCCCAGGTCGAGCTAGGGATAACTAGGAACCCTAAAGAGGGGTGGGAGTAGCCAAGGGCTTGGTTTGGGAACAGGAGGGAAGTTGGCATCATTTCCCCAAAGGCAGCACCAACCACATCCTTCAGCAGGCAGGGCCACACTCCTGCCCAGCTGGACCCTGCCAAGGTGGCAGCTTCTCTGCACAGCTGGGAGAACAGTAGCTCCAACTTGGGACCTAGGCTTCCCAGCCCGGCCTGCACACAATCTGGAGCCTAAGCCCCTCACTCTCTGCCTGCACCAGCAGGGACCCCTGCAGGGATGCCCCCTGTTCCAACAGCAGCCCACTCCTCTGCCCACTCCAAGTCAGCCGCCTCCAGGGCCCTGCCCCACTGCCACTTGCACCCAGGACACACTAGCTGGGCAGGAGCTGAGGGAGTCAGAGCCCCCAAGTCTGCCCTCAGGGCCTCCCGTCCACACCATCCTATGCTCTGATGGCCCAGCACACTCAATGCATCAGCCATGATGGTCTGCCCGGGTATGGAGTCTCTGGGAACACGGTGCAGGTTTCTGTCCTAGCAGGGTAGTATAAAGGGCACGGTTTAGCTGGGCACCGTGGTTCACACCTGTAATCCCAGCACTTTGGGAAGCTAAGGTGGAGGATTGCTTGAGGCCAGGGGTTCGAGACCAGCCTAGGCAACACAGCAAGACCCCATCTCTACAAAAAATTTAAAAATTAGCTGGGTATGGTGGCATGCACTTGTAGTCCACTTGGGAGGCTGAGGTGGGAGGATCACTTGAGTCCATGCGTTTGAGGTTGCAATGAGCCGAGATCACACCACGTACTCCAGACTGGCCAAGAAAGACAAACGCTGTCGCTTAAAAGAAAGAAAGAAAAGGGCAAGGCTGTCTCGTGGATGGGCATGGGGAGGTCAGAGTCTGCTGTGAGCCCGAGTCTGTGGACCCAGAGCTGCAGCCACCCAGATACAACTCATCTCAGAGCTCCAAAGGCCGATGAGCCCTGTCAACCCCCTAGGCCTGGTGACAATGGCACTGCAGGTCACAGCCCCTGCTGGAAAGGCTGTGGGTTCCACAGCTGGCTCCAGTTACAAAGGCCCTAGGACCTGGCCTAGCAGAGCGTGGGCGTCCAGATGTCAGAGTGAGGGCCACCCAGCATTCCTGGAGACAGATGGGTCTGGCCCAGGCTGCCAGATACCATGGGCAGTGGTTGGCAGGTGGCTGAGGTCCATGTGCGGCACCGGTGGGAAGTAAGAGCTACATCCAAGGTGAGTCAGCAGATCCAAACCCTCGGCCTCCCTGGGAACTCTCCCCACCCTTCCCAGTGGAGCTCCAAAGTCCATGTAAGCAGGCAGCATTCTAGGCCTGGCTGAGTTCCCAACCCTTCTGACGTCAGGTCTGGCTGAGGCTCTAGCTGGTCCTGTTGGGTCTAGAAGACTCCTGATGCACCCACATTCCAGGGCTGGATGGGTTCTAGGTTGTCTCATCGGTCCAAGTTTAGAAGGTTTTCCATCTGCCTTATTTCAGGACAGGCTGATTCTAGATCTTTCCATGGTTCAGTATAGGCTCCTGGATCAAGCGGCAGCTGTACTGCCTCTTCCAGGACAGAGGCCTTTCATGCCCTCGGCGTCTGAGGCTGCCAAGGACGTTAGCAGGTTGAGGAAAGGTGAGGATAATCACCATGGAGGAGCCCCCAGCCATTCTCAGCCCTGCAGGTATGAGTTCCCAGCTCTGTCAGGGGCTCCACGTTCCCTGTGGAAAATGGCCCAGGCCACCCTCTGAGAGAGGCTGCAGGGTTTGAGGGGCCGGCTTCCGAAGTCCTCCATGGAATTAGGTGGCCAGTTCACGCTGCAGCAGGTGGGACCCTCAGGGGCAGAAAAGATGCCTCCAACCACCCGCCCTGGGTGCACAAGGGGGAGCATCAGGATGGCCTTCCTCTTCTTGTTTATTTCCTTTTTTTTTTTAAGCTCTGGCTCCAATTTCCTGGCTGTTTCAGGCACCAGGTTTTAAGAGTTCTGAAGCTCCCGGCCATCTTCATTTGATGCTTCCCATAGTCAGGATGGATGTCAGAGTGTGGCTGTCATGGCGGCAGCTAACGGGGGTCAAGCAGGCAGGACACCAGCAAGGGGGCCGGCCCAGGGAATCCACTCCCAGCCCCGGCTGTGCTCGGCTGTCTCAGGTGAGGACCAGTGACTGCTCCTAGGCAGACCAGAGGAGTCACCCAGCACGAGACTCTCCAGCACCCAGGCCACCCCAATCGCCGAGACCCAGAGGCTCAGGCAGAGTTCTCAGGGGAGCCGAGGGTAGAGGTCCCAGCTTTTACAATGCTGCCTAGGGCAGGTCATCTTCACCATCCAGAAACCCCCTGAGGACCACAGCACTCTTAGTCCTCCATCTCCAGGTGTCTCCTAGATCAGTGACACTAGGTGAGATTGATTTTTTCCAGAATTGGTAGAAAACTGCTTATATTATAATAATCCACTACAAGAAGGACAAGAGAGATCTGAGGGGCTCTTGCCAGCACAGCTGCCTGACCCACTTCTCAGGCCCCCCTGGCCCCCTGTCCCCTGATTGTCCTGCAGGTCAGCCATCCCTGACCTCTAGTCCAAAGCTTCAGGCCTACAGAGCACCCCCACAGCAGCCAGAGGCCATCCAGGCAGAACAACAGATTCACCTTGAGCCCCAGCCCTGGGGAAGAACGAACATAGACTGCCACCCCTTGGGCACACCAGGAGGGTCCCAAGTGCCAGATCACAGGGCCACAGGGGCCCTAGCTCCCCATGAGAGCACATCCCACAGCAGAACAAAGCAATGGGTGAGCAGCACAGTGGGGCTGGGTGGGGGGAGATGGCCCCCTGCCCTCCTGCTCTCAGGCAGCAGCCAAGAGCCCAGAATGAGAAGCCTCTCCCACCCGCCTTCCCCAGGGCCTGGGCTGTGATTACTCCAGACAGGCAACTCTCTGATTTCAGGAAACTCTTCAGAGAGGGTTGTGGGCAAAGGTTTTATGAATTTCACTCACAAACGTCGTCAACCGATTAAGGGATGATCTATCTCAAACAACTCAGAAATGCCGCAGAAGGCAAAATGGAAATTAAATAAGCAGAATCTATCTCCCATCCTAGACAGGGCTCTGTGAGTGAGCACACAGGCCAACACTGCTGACCTGGCCCCTTGACTCTTGTCCCCACCCCACAAGCCCCAAGGCCACAGGGCCCCAGGCTGAGTCTCTGTCCACCTGGGGTACTGGAACACCAGTCACCATCTGTACCCTAGACTCTCCGAATTTGGAACTAGACACTGCACCCATTTCCAGTTTTTCCTCCTCAAGGGACCATGCCTGCCCCTGCACAGGCGCCCCTGCAGCCCCAACGGCTTGGAAAGCCACCTCCACGCACTACCATCCTCCCTGCTCTGAGGAACCACACCGGTGACAATGCAGCCTGCCGTGTATGCTCCCCAGAGATGATCCCTCAGTATCTGGGGGATTAATTAACTCCTCCTGTTATTTCAAATGCATAACACAGGGGTGATGCCCACAGCCTTGGCCCTCCCACGCTCAGCCTTCAGCAGCCCCAGGGGAGCGATGACCGCCTCTCTGTGCCAGGAGCAAACATCCTCGGCTGAGCAAGCTGCTCAAGACCCACCCTACTCGGGTCAGCCCTGCTGCCGTGCCAACGGGGAAAGCAGGTCCCTCACCCAGGAGAGAAACACCCTGCAGGGAAGAGCAGGAGAGTTGGCAGCACCCAGCACCCCAAACCTCTCGCAGGCCCAAGGGCCTGGGCAGCCTGTAAGTTCAGCAGCATGGAGGGTGCCTGTGAGCCCCCAACCAGGGTCCTGGCCAGAGACCCTTTATCCACTGATGAGGTATGTGATTCATTCCTAGCTAGTCACTGCAGCACCAGCTCCAAGGGAAGCCTGCTGCTAGCCTCTAGGGCCCAGCAGTGGCCACCGAAAATGACAAAGATGGCACACTGCAGCTCACCACAGCTCCTCCTCCCTCCCCTTGTGAATTTCCCAGGGGTGGAATAGAAAATAGGATTAAATACCCACCCCCATGCCCCCAAGACTTACCTACTCAGTATCACTCACAAATGACCCCCTGCAGGGGCCAGGCCTAAGTCTCCCTCCAGAGGAACCTTGAAGGTACGTGAGACTCCCCAGCCTGCTGCACGTGAGACTTGAAGGTACGTGAGACTCCCCAGCACGCTGTACGTGAGACTCCCCTGCCCGCTGCCGGCAGGCTCAGGCTGGGCTGGCTCTGAATAAGCCCTAGTCCCCTGCAGGTGGGTCAGGAGCTCCACCTTGCACTACCAATGCCGCCAAGTCAGGGTCACAAGCCTCTGTGCATAGCAGCTTTCAACAGTCAGACTTGGACTCCCCAACCCTAGCTCCCTCAGGCTGTGTCAGCTTGTGCACCCTGGAGACCCTGGTGGGTGGAGTGACAGTGGGGAGAGACCCCACCCCCTAGGCAGCAGATTACAGATACTGTCCTGACCCACACATGCCTGATGTTTCAAGGGGCTTACTCTTACCTGGAGTCAGGGTACTTGGTGAGCGTGGCCAGGCTGCTGGTGTACATGTGGCCGCCCACATCGATGTGCACAGGTGCATTGGACTTGGTGAGCTGGGCTGGCAGGGGGATGCCCTGGGCAGCCAGGGGAGACACAGGCGACCGGGTGAGAGACAGCCGGGACATGTTTCCTCCCTCCTAGAGATGGAAACAAAGCGGAACACAAGAGTTTCTCCACAACACAGCCATGCACTCCCTTTATTGAGAGTGTGATCACAGATCTAATCAGATCACTTCTGCCCGTGCCTGATCACATATTCAGCTGACAAATTATGGCCACCACTGTAATTAAGTGTATTTGCATCATTTTCTTCAAAGTACCAGAGGGAAAAAGAAAGATGCTTATTAGCAATAAAAAATCAAGAAAAAAAAATTTTCAAGGTGTCAGCCTCCAGGGGCATAAAACAAACTGCAAAATTCTAATTAAAGGTCGTGGGCTTATGTGTTAGATGTGAAATATCCCCTGACAAACGAATCACCAATTTGTGAATTGGGATTCAGGGGTTTTTTGCAAGTTTGTCTCAGTAACGAGACACCTCTAAATTAGTGACTTCCTCAGCACCTAAGGCGTTGAGTTTTAAACATGTAGTAAATTTCACATCAAATTAAGAGCATTTTTGTTTCAAAAATACATAATCCTACAGCCAGTCAACAGCCACGTTGAGTGTCATGGCCCCAAGGAAGGACAGCCAGTAAACAGGCGCTGGGGAAGAAGGGAAAGAGCCCACCCTGCAGGCTCACCGCGGTGCCGGTGCTGCCGTGTGTGTGAAGCGAGGACCCGCTCGGCCGCTCCTTGCGGTGAGGCATCTAGGCTTCCATCCCTGCCCAGAGTATCTGCGGGAGGCATCGACAAAACCAGAGAAGGCTTATTCCTCATAGTCATCTACCATGGGGTCAAAGACACTTAGAATTGTCCTTTCTGCATGCTCTCTGAGACCCTGCGAGGTCCATGCGGCCCTCCCTGATTGACTCCACCGCCACTATCTCTCTATCTGTCTCCACACCCCAAAGCAGGCCTCCAGGCTGTAGCAGATGACACACACATACATGCACACACACACAGTCACACTCACACATGTGTTTTCTGGGCAGCTCCATGTCTGCTAATTCGGCTAATGACAGCACTGAAACATATGCTCACCATTATTGCCCCAAAATATTTCAGAACAAATCAGATTTTCCTGGTATTTTCATTTCAAGCCATGTTACCAAGCGTGTCTCCTCTTGCAACAGCCTTGTGGACCAAGGCTCAGAAAGCACCCCTCACCCTCCATGGGCCAGGGAACCTAGGACCTCTCTTAATACCATCCCCATGGTGATAAGATACAGCTTGCATCTGGCCAGACACAGGGAAGCCGTTCAGCAGAAGTCCAGGCACACGGATGAGGGCAAGTCACTTGGGAAGCCACCTCTTCTCTGTGGCTCCCAATAGCAGAGAAAACCTGTCTTTGTTTGCCTAGTCTGTACCTCACAGTTTCTCCCCAGACTCCCAGAGTGGTGTTGTCCATGCCTAATGCATTCCAGACCCCTCAGGATCACATACCCCCGAGGCATCAGGAGATGGCCAGGAGGAAGCACAGAGCAAGCAGATCAGCCAATGGACCCTTTCTACTGCTGCTCCCCAGAGGCACTCAGTAACTCTCCTCTGTGCCGTAGTCACCTGAAATAAGATTGTCCCTCAGTCCCTGGAAGCCACACCCAGGGGCGCTTTGCAGGCCCTATGCAGGAGGGGAAGAATTCTGCAGCCCCGTTCACTGATTTACAGCTGTCTCAAAAGGGAGGAAAGAGGAGATTTGCACGTGAATAGTCACCCCCCTTCACACATCCACAGACACTGGCTTCCACAAACCTACCCTGGACGTCTCTCGAAGGTTTAACCTTTAAGAGAGAAACCACTTGAAATTCTTGGGACCCATGGGATTGCTTTTTCCCATTAAAACTCTGGGATCAAAATTTGTGCCTTGAAATTCAATATCCAATTTTAATCCAACGAGAATCAAATCCTGCAAATGTAAGCAAGGTTGCTCTCCCTGAGTGCCCAGGCAAGTTTCCTGACATAAAACTGGGGTGGGAGGTTGCAATGGGCAGACAGTGATGTTTAATATATACCCTCACTGGGGCCTGTGGACTCAGAATCCACTGCTTTTGGCATTCCTGAGTTCTAGAAGCTTAAAAAAACAAAACCAGGTCACTTAGCTCAAGGAGTTCTGAGAACCAAAACAGACCTCAGGAATGGATTATCCTGCCCTAGGAGGCTCTGCTGGGGGAGGAGTCAGAAGGGAAGACGCGCTGAGGATAAACTGAACAGGAAGGAATTCTGGCTGAAATTCTATCAAAGCGGACTGCAAGATGTTTTCCCCAATACCAGGACACTATTCCAAAGTGACGTGAACACCAAGCCTGCATCACAGAAGCCGCTCCACTCTGTTCCTAGCCCCTTTTCCCTCCCAAGCACAACCTGATGTTCATGGCAAGCCAGAAACTTACCGTTGGAAGCCCCAGGCTTTACGCCTTGCCGTGAATCTCCAAGGTTTCCCCCAACAAGCGCATCCGTGCGGGACCACGACCCTCTTTCCGAGACCACTGCTTAAGTCAGAAGCACAAAAGCGGGTGCAGTGAGAGATACAAGTTCATTCCACCAGCACCAGCATCAAACCCACCACCCAGCCCCAGTGCGCCCTGGCCCGCCTGTTGCAGGGGCCTCAGCGATAGCGGTCGGGAGGGCCCACAGGTTTCCAAACTGGCCCGGTAGTGACCCGCTTCTCCAGCTGCGGCGGGAGACCCGGGTCCCTGCCCGCCCGCCGCCGAGCCCCGCCCGCCCGAGCAGAGAGAAGTGAGCAGAATGCCACGCTCATTTACACACAAAATGATTTTGTGTCCCATTGCGCTCGCAGTTGTTCGGCTCTCTGGGGGTGATTAAACTGGCTGAGCTGCGGCAGCTTGAGACGATTTCACTAAATCGCTTCTTCGTGAAGTCGCTTCTTTGCTAAGCTATTATTTTAACCATAAAAGGTAAACAGAAGGCGCCTCTCGAGCTCCCCTCGGCTCCGCACTCAGGGCGCTGGCCCGGGGCGAAAGTCCTGGGGGCCTGCACAATTGTCCCAGGGGTGGCCCCGGAGAGGCAGGCGGGCCACCTGGTGCGCGCCAGCCTCCCCACCACCCCCCCGCCTCCGCCGCGGAGCCAGCCGGCCGGTGTGAACTTAGGGGCGACGGGAGACGGCTTGGGCCAAGGCTGGAGGCGCCGCGGGGCGGGGTGGCCGCGGCACCCGAAGCGCCGGGCTGGGCTGGGAGGGGTTGCCGCGGAGGCGGGGCGGGGACAAAGTTAAATCAAGAGGCAGACACTTGGAGACCACAGATGGGAAGCTCGCCTAATTAAGGACGTAAAAGCGCTTTTGTTCTCAAAGTTTATTGTTGCCGGGATTAAAAAAAAATTAATTGAAACTAATGCTGTTATTCACTCGTGCAGTTAAATTCCTTCATGCACATTTGAGATACGGAGCGAAAACTTGAAGCTTATCTTTCTGCAGTCGCGGGTGGGGGCCGCCGGAAGACAGAAAGGCGCTGCAGCGGCGGGGGTCCGCCCCCGGGTGTGTTTGCGAGTGTGTGCCGGGTGCGCGCGTCCAGGTCAGGGGGTGCGGGCGGGCAGCGGGGAACCGGACCTACAGGCGGCGATCCCTCTCATCGCGGCCCCTCTCCCAGCCCCAAACCCTGCGCGCCCGGGACCACCACCAGCGCGACAGCCCCTCCTGCCAGGTTTCGGACTCGTGGGGTGGGCGTCAGAGGACGCACATCTGTCCCACTGGAGACTTTCTTTCTCTGATTTTGGGCGCCAAGCCGGGCCTTGTGCATCCCGAAGCCCCAGTTGCGTGAGCCCGTTTCTGACCCCGGAAACTCGCCAGCACTGCAGGGCGCTCGGCCCAGAACAGGGGCCAGAGTGCGGGGACCTCCACAAGCGCGCGCGCGCACGCACACACACACACACACACACACACCGCGCGGCAGGAAGCTCCGAGACCGCCCGCGTGGGGAGGGTCCACCCGCGGCCAGGACCAGCCCACGTGGGCAACCCCACTCTTGCACCAGGCCTTTGTGCTGGGCGCCCCCGCGCCGCCAGCTCCCGCCGCCCAGCAGAGGGACAAAGCGGCCGCCCCCGCCCAGGTCCGAACCCTGGCCGGGCGACTTTCTCGGTATCGCAGCCACTTCGGGGCAGGGGTGCGCGGCTCTGAGCGGTGGCCGCCCGCGCTGAGCTTACCTCGGAGCCGGAGCGGCAGATCGGGCTCGGGCGCAGCCCCCGCCCCACGCAGCTGCCGGTCTCGGGCGCCGGGCGCAGCTTCGCCGCCTATGCTCGCTGCGCGGGTCGCTCCGGTCTCGTCCTGGAGTTACTTTCTCTCTCGCCCCCAACCCTCCCCCCACCCACCCCTCCCGCCCCGGCCCCCGCTTCGCGCGGCCCCTCGCGGCGCGGCGCGCCGGGGCCTCCCCTCCCCACCCTCCCCTCGCCTCGCCTCCTCCCCTCTTCGCGGCCGCCGCCTCCGCCGCCGCCGCCTCCTCTTCGCGCCGCTCTCCGGCTGCCCTCCCGCCGCTCCCACCTCCTCTCCTCCCTCCTCTCTCTCCGGCGGCCTCCCTCGATTGCTGGAGAGAAAACCAGCCCCCCACTCCAGCCCCTAGCCAGCGCCTCGCCGCGGCCCAGCCCGGACGCAAAGGGCAGCGATCCGGCCCCAAATTACCCAGCGCGAACGGGCGCGCGCGGCGACTCCTGGCTCGGGGCTCGGCTGCGCCGCGGGGCAGAGGATTAGAGTCGCAATTAGCTCCGCGCGCCCGCGCCTGGCGACAAAAACGCGCCGTTTCCCCTCCTTTCGCCGGGCGATCCCCACCCGCCTCTCCCGAAGCCCGCGCCTTCCCGCCGGGGCCGCGGCCAGGACCCTCCCGGGAGCGGTGCGCCCAGGCCCCAGCGCCCTCCGCGGCCCAGCCCCCCGCCCCCCGCCGGCCGGCCACGCGGCGCCCGGGCCTCCTCCGGGCTCGGGTAGGGGGCGGGGGAGAGGCTGATTTTAATCATTGTCATTTCATCTGATGTAATATTTCCCCGGGCGCTTTCAGCTGGGCATAAATTTTCGGCTCCCAACTAAGTAACACAGGGCACGTTTCTCACATTTCTTGACTCCTCGGTTACAAAGAGGAGAGCAGCCGCCGCCGCGGCGCCCGGGGCTGGGGGCGGGACTTGGGAAGAAACTGGGCTGCCAGTCGGTCGGGGCTGGAGCGGAGCCGGGGGCCAGGCCGCCCCTCCCCCGCTCCCTGGCCGCCCTCCCAGGGTCCCTGCCCCGCTGCCCCTCTCCCGTGACGTCTGCGGACACGCGGTCGGCCGCCGCGGGGGAGGGACGCGCTGGGGCACCGGGCCGACCGCTCGCGGCCAGACGCGCCATTTCCTTTACGCGCGCGGCGCGATGGAGACGGCGGCAGCCAAGACTCCCCGCGGCCGAGGTCCGCGCCCCGGGCGCCCCTCCCCAGTCTCCGCTTCGGCCGCCCCTTCCTCCTCTTCTCCCACTCCCACTCCTCCTCCCCTTCCTCTTCCTCCTGTTTCCTTTGCGCCCCGCCCGTGCCTCCTCCTCCTCCTCGGCGACCATTTCCCCGCTCCTAGGAAACGGAGCGCGCGACTGGCCGGCACTGCGCCCCCGCCTGGCTCCAGGGACGCCCGGGCCGGAGACCGGCTGGGACCGCGGGGCGGGTGCGCACGGGCCGGAACGGCGCCTGGGCCCCGACCGCCGGCTCCGGCCGGGCCTGGACGCCCCCTAGCGGCCGCACTCCCAGGGTGGGGGGCGCTCGGGGTCGGCGTGGAGCTGGGGTGAGGGGGACTCGGGGTGCCAGTGGGAGGAAGGTGAAGTGGGGGGGGCTTTCTCCCTCGACTAGAGGACCTCGCTCGCGTGGAGAGAGCGTCCAGACAGCGCTTCCGTAACTTCTTTACGCGGGAATCAGCCGAAACTTTCCTCCTAAGGGAAGGTTTTATTTATTTATTTATTTTCGAGTTCGAACTACAGGAAAAAGGGGGAAATTTTCTCATTAAAGTTACATCCCTGCAGTTAGTTCAATTATTTGATATATGCAGAAGATGTTGTAAATTTATAGATTTAAATAGCTTACAAAGATGCCGCAGGCCCCATCAGTTAATTTCCTTAATTTATGGATTTTGAGCTGCTCCTGGAACAGAAAGAGGCCCTGGAAGTAGGTCAGGGATCTGTGCAGGGGTTGGGAGGGGCTCCCGCGAGGCCCAAGGGCTGCCCACTCTGCTCCCTACGCCCCGGTACCTCCGGGCTTCCAGCTCCCAGCTTCGGCTCAGCAGCGCGCTCTCTGCGCGTTCGGCACGCTGGCCAGGCCCGGCCCGGCCCGAGAGGTCAGCCCAGCTCTGTGGCCGACTGTCCCAAGCACGACATAGGAACAGCAAAGCCCTCCATCAATGCACATCCCACTCAGCATTGAGGGACCAGACACAAATAGAAAGTGAAGCAAGTATTCAAATACTTTGATCTCCCGTATCCACCCTTAAATGCTGGCTAGAATCACAATCGGACGAGGTTGTGTGTGTGGGTGCCCCCAACTTCATGGACAGAAACGTCCTCCCCCGCCCCAGGCCTTTGAGGAGGGTGGAATCAGGGAAAGTGGAGCAGGCTTGTGTTGGAGGATGAGGG
Source organism: Pan troglodytes (assembly GCF_028858775.2). Lineage (NCBI taxonomy): Eukaryota > Metazoa > Chordata > Mammalia > Primates > Hominidae > Pan > Pan troglodytes. The sequence continues at coordinate 36,910,903 of NC_072418.2, read as the reverse complement.
ACTCACTGAAAATCCGCTTGTCATGGCTCCTGTGGCCCCCAGCGCCCCTCGCACCTCTTTTGTCCCTCATCCTAGGTGGCTGCGGGAACGCCTTTGTTTCGTGTTCAATATGGGTGAATATATACATATAAATTAATACTTGAAAGATCGGTATAAGCGAAACTGTTTTAGGAAGCCACATGGCAATGTGATTAGTATGGGTATTCATGATTTAACATTTATTTTCCCACTAGATGAAGTTTCTAAGATTTGCAAGGTACATGTCAAGGACGGGTGTATAAATGGATTTTTATTTATTCACAACTCCAAGACTAATTGCTTCTCTTTGCCTCAAGGCCATGAGATTGGTTTTAATATGACACTTCAAAAGTATTCATGGAACTACAGAGATACTAAGTGTCATTGTTTAAGAGACAAATCTCACCATGGTACTGATGACCCTGAAAATAGGATATTCTACTTTATTTTAAATTCCTACGTGTTTTTTTAAGAGTTTCACTTTATACCAATTATAATAAAAATGTACAATTTAGTGGAAACAAGAACTGGACGACTTTTATTTCCTTAGTACGGCTGGGGACTTTGTTTCTGTATTCCTGAATCCTTTTAGTTAAGAGCTGAACTTTATACGTGTCATTAAGAACAGTAAGTTTGGGTCATAATTTATTCTCAAGTGTTTTAAAAGTTCCTAGCTAAATGTCAGCCATCTCTTCCACTGGGAGACTTGGATATGGACAGTGATAGGTATTTAATGATCTGTGGTATATAATGCAATGGTGATGCATTTTTTAATTGAAAGATGTAGAATTTGGACTGAGAACATATTGAAACATCTCGTGGAGTACATCCTGTTTCATTACTGTGGTTCAAGAGATGACATCGGACGTGAGTCCAATCAGAACTTGCTCTATCATTAAGAGTTGACTGGCACTTAAGTCATTACAGTTCATAGTTTAAAAAGCAGATTCAAACCTGTGCTCTCACACAGCGGGGCGTTTGCAGGATGTAAAACCCATGGCAAGACCTCAGGTTTCCAGATGTTTCAAGGTGGCTTCCAATGTGATGTTGTTCTTTGTTGCTATTCCTGTTTGCAGGCTATGTTTAAAAATTAGGATCTTAATAAGGAAGGGAAAATGAACCCAAAATGAGATCACAGACTCTGCTGAACCCAACCTTCTCAGCAAGGCTATAATCAGACAAGCAGATGAACAGACTGAGAGACCTGCCTGCTGCTGTCTCTGGGAGGGAGGACTGGGGTTTTGGCACCGGGTTGTCTCTTCCCCCACCCCCAGGCTTCCTGGGGTGCTGGTCAGTCCTTCTTAGATCTGTGCTCACCTCAGGCTCCAGAGATGGCTCCTGTACAGGCTAGGCACCTGGCTTCCACCTCTACCCTGGGAATCCCCCCAATCTTCCTTCCTAGTTAGGACCCCAGAGAATCTGGAGACTAAAGGGAGTGATGAAACATGGGACTGTTAGTCCCCTCACCTGTCCCCTCACCCAAATTGCCCCTGCCCAGTCCCTGGCACCACGCTCAGTGGGCACTCAGGACTCCTAGTGGGCAGGAAGGCAGGGGTTGCCTTTCTACCTTCTGCCAACAGCCTGGGTGTGCCATTCAGAACCAAACCAACCCTGCCGGCCCTGGGAGCCAGCACTGGGGTGAGAACGAGACAAGACTAAGACCTCCTGACCAGGAATTTTAACATTTTTGCAGCCTGTGGGGGAGCCAGCAGCCCCCTAAATTGCTCAAAACTGCATTTGAGCCTTTTCCATCAAATTCTCAAATGCTATATGAATTTGGGTGCAAGTAGCAAAGGCTGCAACAGAATAGCTTCATGATAGAACACCTGATTCACAGAATGCGCCTGGAGGTGAATCAGTGGATTGGAATACTGTTCAAGGACCAGCTCTCCCCAACTTTCCTCTGCCATCCTCAGCACGTTGGCCTGTTCTCATGCCAGCACTTCTCTGGTCTCAAAATGAACAGAGCTCAAAGCTTCACACCTGCCTGGACACCTATAGTAAACAAGGGAATTATCCTAGTGGCTCCCACAGTCCTCCTTGTCACGTCCTATTGGCAAAAACTGGGTCACATGCCAAGTTGCAAGCCAATGGGACCGCTGCCCTGAACCCCTGGGAGGGAAGTCGGTACTGGGCAAAGTCAGACTTTCCCTGGGGGTGGGAGTGGGGCGGGGGGGTGGGGGTTGGGGAGGAGAGGATGGACTCTGTGTTGAGGGCTGGGCCGCTGAATGTTTTAAGCACGGAACCCTGAGCTGGCCTGACACTGGGGAAAGTTCAAGAGCACTCCCAGGGACCCGTAGCCCTTCTTGTGCAACAGCGCTGAGAAGATTGTTGGAACAGATTAGGCTGTTGCAGTCAAGGGATGCCAGGGAGGCCCTCTCCAGGGGGGTCGGGGGAGTCCTCCACTTAATCAATATAAGCCCAGACGGGATCCGTGGGAGAATGGCTTTCCATAGAATCCTGCCCCAAGTGACTGTGTGTAGCTGCCACTCTGGCTCCAAGTGACCACCTGAGGCTCTGCAGATACATTTGCAAGGGTCCAAGGGAGTTTTTCCCATGAAAAAAGTTTAGACAATGAGAGTGGCCTTTGTTCCGTCAGAAACCCAGGGCTCTCCTTCCTTGGACCCAAGCCCAGTACATGGAGCCCCTTCCATGTGACAGGCAATCCCTTCTCCTTGGGCCTGCCCTGCAGTAGACAGTCTGTGCAGGGCATCAACTTGAGAATCTGAGTGCAGCTGGTTGACCTTGGGCTTTGCCTCTCCAGTCTCAGTGTCCTCCTGTGTAGTGTGGGAACAGAGATAGGACCTAACGGGTGGGGTTGCTGGAAGAATTAAATGGGAGAACACAGCAAAGCAAAGAACTCGGCCCAGCCAGTGTGAGTGCTCTGTAAGTAGCAGCTGTTGTTTAGAGCTGATGGCTGATTTCCTCTTCCAACATGCCTCCCGTCAAGCCATGGTTTCAGCTCCACCCGTCAGGTACCGTTGCCCAGAGCCCACCCACAAGAGGTGCACAGGAGCACAGGAAGGCACATACAGCAGAGTCCCCTTTCACTTTTTTTGTTTGTTTAAGAGGATGAGGCTGACTCCATTGCCCAGGTTGGAGTGCAGCAGCATGATGATAGCTCTCTGCAGCCTCAAACTCCTGGGCTTAAGCAATCCTCCCACTTCAGCCACCTAAGTAGCTGGGACTATAAGCGCGCACCACTACATCAGGGGCCAATTTAAAAATCTTTAGTAGACCAGGCACAGCGTCTCATGCCTATAATCCCAGCATATTGGGAGGCCAAAGCAGGCGGATAACCTGAGACCAAAAGTTCGAGACCAGCCTGGCCAACGTGGTGAAACCCCGTCTCTACTAAAAATACAAAAAGTTAGCTGGGCATGGTGGCATGTGCCTGTAATCCCAGCTACTCGGGAGGCTGAGGCAGGAGAATTGCTTGAATCTGGGAGACAGAGGCTGCGGTGAGCCAAGATTGTGCCATTGCACTTCAGCCTGGGCAACAAGAGCAAATCTCCATCTTAAAAAAAAAAAATCTTTAGTAGAGAGATGGGGTCTTGCTATGTTGCCCAAGCTGGTTTCAAACACCTGACCTCAAGCAATCCTCCTGCCTTCTCCTCCCAAAGTGCTGGGTTTACAGACAAGTGCCCAGTGGAGTCCATTTGAGTGCCCCCTCGACTCCAGAATCGACAAACAAGTCAGCAAGACAAACATGTATACATTACAGGGGAGAACGTAAACTCTGCCTAACATTTAAAGATAAAATACAAGACTCCAGAGAAATGTCATGATTGCTTTGGGCTGTGCCCCTGGGGTTGGGCCGGGAAGTGTCCCCAGGCTCCTCTGTCCCCAGGGCCCTTGCAGGTGGGTGGGATGGATGATCCAGGCCCCGGAGGCAAAGCAAAGTGCTGCTCAAGGGAGGAGCCCTGGAGCAGAGTGCAGAGTCGGCTGGTAAATTCTTATTTTTCAAGCGGTGAAACTCTGTACTGTCTTTTATTTTATTTTTATTTTTTGAGACAGAGTCTCACTCTCCCCGCCAGGCTGGAGGGCAGTGGCACAATCTCAGCTCAGTGCAACCTCTACTTCCCGGGTTCAAGCGTTTCTCGTGCCTCAGCCTCCTGAGTAGCTGCGATTACAGGTCTGCGCCATGACACCTGGCTAATTTTTGTATTTTTAGTAGAGATGGGGTTTCACCATGTTGGCCAGGCTGGTCTCAAACTCCTGAGCCCAAGTGACCCGCCTGCCTCAGCCTCTCAAAGTGCTGGGATTTCAGGTGTGAGCCACTGTGCCCGGCCTCCGTGTACGGTCTTTTCATCATCAAAAAATAATGTATCACCATAAAATGTGTGAAAGGGAAACAAAAGTCCTCTGTCTCCCCTTCCCAGAAAGAACTGTGTCAATGATTTGATATTTGTCCATCTAGTTTTTTTTCTATTTATATACACACAGGTGTGCAGGCACACACAGACACACAACTACACAGACTCACACAGATACACACATGCAGTGGCTCGGTGTGGTGGCTGATACCTGTGATCCCAGCACTTTGGAAGGCTGAGGAAGGCAGATCACTTGAGGTCAGGAGTTCGAGACCAGCCTGGCCAACATAATGAAACCCCGTCTCTACTAAAGACACAAAAACTAGCTGGATATGGTGGCGGACACCTGTAATCCTGGCTACTGGGGAGGCTGAGTCAGGAGAATTGCTTGAACCCAGGAGGTGGACATTGCAGTGAGCCAAGATCTCTCCACTGCACTCCAGCCTGGGTGACAGAGTGAGACTACGTCTCAAAAAACAAAACAAAACAAAACAAAACACACTTACACACACACACACGTGCAAATACACACAGTCAATGACAAACATACAGAAACATAACTATAGACACAATTGCACAGACACAGACATGGACACACATACTAACAAATATGCAGAGACACGGACATATAGTTGCACAGATACGCAGACACATGCACACACAAGCGACACAAAGAGACACACACGTACCCATACCACACCCACACACATAATCTACAGACACAGACATGAACAGAGCCATAGGTAAAAAGACACCTACACACACACCTGAGCACACAGACGTGCACACAGGCACTCACACGTGTGCTTTTAAAGTATGGGATCAACCTATTCATACTGATTCACAGCCTGCCTTTCCTCCATCATGCATGCATTTCACAATGTAAAAAATAATGTAACAGACACCCAAATGTAACAAACCATTTTGAATATTTGCTTCAGATCCTCTTTAAAAAACAATACGAAATGATACAGATGTATTAAACCCCTCCCTTCCTCCCCAGCCAGTTGTATCCCTCCTGTGCACCCTTTTATACTTTTTGCAACATTGGGATATGTTCATAAACAATGGTAACATTTGTGTAGGCTTTAAACTTGTACATGAATGGGATGGAAGTGTGTATCCTTTTGTATCTTGTTTGTTGCCTCTTGCTGTTCTCACATCACTGAGCATGGGAGGCGCCCTCCCTTGTCACTCCTTTGATCCACATGGGGCCTCTGTCTCCTGCTCTGTGTCCCCTCTCTCAACCAGCTCCCTGTCACCCTTCTCTCCCTCCTCCCTTCCCTGTCTTCTCTCTCTTCTTCTTCTCCTCCTCCCCCTTCCCTCCTCCCTCCCTCCCTCGTCCTCGTCTCCCTCCCTCCATCCGCCACCACCTCTAGGCAATGCAAGCCTCTGGCTGAAAAGCTAGAAGGTCACCCAAGGAAGTGCAAAAAAGAAAAAGCGTTTTGATATATTTCATAGTATTATCACCCTCTGAATTTTTACAGTTCTGTTTTTACATCTAGGTCTCTCATCCTTTTGGAATTAACTTCTGCCTATGGTTTGAGGTCTGTATCTAAAAAAGAATTTATTTTTCAAAATGGCTAGGCAGTCTTCCAAAGGAATCAACTCGTAACAATTGTATTTATTAGGATTTTAACTGGAATTGGGGAGAATTGAGGGCTCCTGATTTTTGCTTTATTACAGAAAGAATATGGGAATACAGATACTTTGTAAAAAATTAAAACATCGATTCTTTTAGTAATTAGAACTAATTACAAATTAATCCCCCACACCCTGGCAATCTCATTTTCTTCTTCCTAGGGAACCTCTGTTTGGTATGTGTGATGGGTTAAATTATTGATTCCAATTTTCCCCTGCCCTGTAGTACCTAGAGACAACTACACCCTTGCTACAGCTTCGTGGTTGGCAGAAATAACTTCTCCACACCCTGATACAGGGCTTCACCAAGTGGGAGTTAGCAGGTAGTGGCTTTACGGAGAGGCTTTAAGTGTGCTTCTGTGGCTGGACTTGGAGTTTCTGCTGTGGCCATAAGAATAAGCTCCAGGCAGCCGGAGACTGGAGCCATCGAGTGACATACACAGAGTGGGGTTGCATAAGCCTCCCACAGACACAGGAGAAATTCGTGCTTATCACTGTATGCCGCTGAAATTGTGTGTGTCTTTGTCACACGGCAATAGCTGACTGCTATAAACTATATATCTGTGTGTGTGTGTGTGTGTGTGTGTATACACATCCATACATGAATTAGACTGGGATGATATACGTGTTACTCTATTATTTATAATTATATAATATATATAATCATATGTTATATATACTATAGATATTATATAAAATTCTGCATGTGTGTGTATTACATATCTTGGCCCACCCCTAACATTTTCAGGGCTGAGAAGAAGAGGATAAATAGAGATCCACGTATCATATGTCTAAATACCTAAAAGGTGTAAATCAAGCTAGCAACTATTTAATAACATACATTATATTCTCCCACCTTGACGAATATACCCTCATAATGACCTGGAAGACCGGGTTCGGTCTGGAATTCTTGGATTCCTTGGAGTGGGGTGCTGGAATGTGCTGGCTTGGGAAGATCTGGCTGTATTAGTCCATTCTTGCATTGCTATAAAGAAATACCTGAGACTGGGTAATTTATACAGAAAAGAGGTGGAGAGATCTTGGCTCACTGTACAGTGCTGCAGGCTGTACAGGAAGCATGGCTGGGGAGGCCTCAGGAAACTTACAATCATGGCGGAAGGTGAAGGGGAAGCAGGCACATCACATGGCTGGAGTAGGAGCAAGAGAGTGAGGGGGAAAGGTGCTACGCACTTTTAAACAACCAGATCTCGGGAGAACTCACTCACTATCATGAGAACAGCACTAAGAAATGATGCTAAACCATTCATGATAAATCACCCCTGTGATCCAATTACCTACCACCAGGCCTCCCCTCCAACACTGGGGATTACAATTCAACATGAGATGTGGTAGGGTCACAGATCCAGACCATATCACTGGCCCTTTCCATACATGGGGAAACCGAGGCCCAGGGAGGTGAAGCAGCTCCCCCCAAAGCCCAGTGGTAAGTCCAACATGCCTTTCTCTTCTGACCTGCTGCATAGCCACACTGTTTGGAGGGGTTGGTTCATGTGTATAGTTTGGCTGCTATTGAAGAACTCTAGGAATGACTTAAGGAGGGCTAGTTCTTTCTTAGGACTTGTTAAGCTGAGGCCATCATGGGTTAGAAGACATGCAGCCAGGGTCTGTCTTGTGAGGTATTTAACGATGTCCTTAAAACCCTGGTGCCTGTCCCCATGATCTGCTTTTCTGGACCTAAGTGACCACAAAGTCCCAGCCAACCAGCCCCAATTCCAGCAGGCTGTCCACCTGACCAGGCTGAACCCTCTCTAGAGAGGCAGGGAGAGAAAAGGGACCCAGCTCCTCCAGGATTCTGGTATGCCTCTCCCTGGGGGATCTTAGAAGAAGATTAGATTATACAGCTGTCTGGGCACAGTGGCTCACACCTGTAATCCCAGCACTTTGGGAGGCCGAGGTGGGTGGATCACTTGAGGTCAGGAATTCGAGACCAGCCTGGACAACATCTCTACTAAAAATGCAAAAATTAGCCAGGCATGGTGGCACATGCCTGTAATCCCAGCTGAGGCAGGAGAATTGCTTGAACCCAGGAGGCAGAGGTTTCACTGAGCTGAAATTGTACCACTGCACTCCAGCCTGGGCAACAGAGCAAGACTCTGTCTCAAAAAAAAAAAAAAAAAAAAAAAAAAAGATTACAGCCTCCACTGTCACAGTTGGTCTTGGAGCTGCAACAGATACTCAGCTTCTCTCCTCCTTATTATCTCTTCAGGACTCCTGCACCCTCAGCGAACAGCAACCTGGTCTCAGGGGCTTACCTGGTGGAGAAACCAGATCTTCATCCCTGAGGGGTCTGAGACTCTGGCCAACATCACCTTCTCAGACCAGAGTTGCTGCACTTGCCCATTCGCTGTCAAAACTGGGCAAGGGAGTATCGAAAAGCATCCAAGTGGATTAACCAGGCACCAAATAGATTTCTCCCAGCCCCACTGTGTAATAAAAATGCTCCCTCTTGCTGATGATCAGGGCTTGTGGTCTGGCTCAGGTCCCGTGGCAGGAAATGCAAACCTATACTCAGAATATGTATTTATTCCTGACAAAATGAGTCACTGCTTCTTCCAGGATGAAAGCGATCCAGTATGGTCAGCTTGCCACCAAGTGAAGGGTGGGTGTCCTCATGGAATGGTGGTGCATTCCGGACTTAGCATCGATCTCTGCTGCTGGAGAATCGGAGATCTGGCAGGAGCAACAGCAGCTAGGTCAGCCATGCTGAGTGGGAACCCATGCTGTTGGACCCATACATAGCCTCCATCCCTGTCACCACGTCCTCCATCCCTGTCACCACGTCCTCCTCGTGTGTGCTTTTTGTACCAGCCATGAAGAGGCCAATGACAGAAGCTGGCTGATGTCACTTAGCTAAGTTGCCAAGAGGGCAACTCATCTTGCTTGCTGGTGTCTTAGCCCAAGCAGTCTAAAGTGTCCAGGCAGCAGCCACAGCTTACAGTTCCACAGGACTCTTGCCGTGTTCTTTGATAGACGCATAGCTCATGTGGGAAGCAGGATTTCCAAATCCTTAGAGCCCAGGTCTGTGGGAACAAGAAGCACACGTTCTCCAAGTGGGTAGATGAGCATGAGGGTAAGCAGGACCTCTTGCATCCACTCTTTGGTTCCCAGACCCATCTTACCTAGGGCATAGGGTGTTGGTTTCCTATTGCTGCTGTGAGAAACCACCACAGATCTGGTGAGTTAGAACAACACAAATCTATTCCTTTACAGCTCAGGAAGTTGGAGTCCAACATGAGTCTCCCAGGGTGGAAATTAAGGTGTAGGTAGGGCTGCATTCCCTCTAGAGGCTCCAGGGAGGAATGATTTCCTTGTCTTTCTCAGCTTCAAGGGGCCTGTTGCTCCCTTGGCTCATGGCTCCCACTGTCTTCAAAGCCAGCAAAGGCTGGTTGAGTCCGTTTCACACTGCATCACTCCCACAGTGACCCTCCTGCCTTCCTCTTGCAGCTAGGAGAACCCTTGTGATTACATTAGCCGCCCCTCACCCCCAGGTAATCCAGGATAATTTCCCCACATCAAGATCCTTCGCTTCATCACATCCTGTCTAGATGGTCCTCTTTGCCATGTAAGATTACATAACCACGGGTCCTGGGAGTCAGGATGCAGATCGCTTTGGGGGAAAAGGGTGATCATTCTGCCTACCACACCCAGGTAGACCCATGTCCACCTTTTGTTCATTTAAGGTACCTACTTTCATCTGGAGAACGGCACCTCATCTTTGCAAAAAGCTGTGATTTCAACAGGCCCTTCCATTGCTTATCAGATTAGCAGATTCGGAGGGATACGGTAGATGATATGACCAGCCCACCCTTGCACCTCCTTTCTGTAAAGTGAGTCCCTTTATCTGATGCAATGGCACGTGGGAAGCTGCGCCGTGCATCAGACACTCTGTAAGCCCTTGGGCTTGTGGTCTGGCTCAGGCCCTGTGGGCAGGAAAGGCAAACCCATCCTCAGACTTTGTGTTTATTCCTGACAAAATGAATCACTGCTCCTTCCAGGATGAAAGGGATCCAGTGTGGTGGGCTTGCCACCAAGTGATAGGTTGGTGTCCTCGTGGAATGATGCTGCATTTGGGACTTAGCGTGGGTCTCTGTTACTGGAGAATTGGAGATTTGGCAGCAGCAATAGCAGCAGCTAGATCAACCATGGTGAGTGGGAGCCCCTGTTGCTGGACCCATGCATAGCCTCCATCCCTGTCACCACGTCCTCCTTGCGTGTGCTTTTTGTACCAGCAGTGAAGAAGCCAATGACAGAAGCTGGCTGATGTTGCATACCCAAGTAGTTCTGCCTACTTGGTTGCTTGGTGCCTCTTCCAATGAGTGCTAATGTGAGAGACATCGTCACACTTTGTGCCAAGTCCCATCCACATGACTTCCCCTTGTCTCCTAACTTCTAATCTTTCTCCTTCTAGGCTCCTGACTATCTGGCCAAGCCATCGGCCACTGCCCATGAGTCCATGTATATTCTGAACTCAGGCCATTTCCCTTTTCACCAAAGTGGATGACCAGTGTCTAAAGCTCTACCCACTGGGAGTATTTCACTTTACCACCATCTTTCCAGGCCACTCCTGGGTGGAGCTGTGGTGCACACACCATCCACTGCTGCAGTGCAGACACCATCAGCTTTTATTTTGAATTTTTATTTTTTAAAAAAAAAGATATGGGGGTCTTGCTGTGTTGCCCAGGCCTGCCTAACTCCTAGCCTCAAGCAATCCTCCTGCCTTGGCCTCCTGAAGTACCAGGATTACAGATGTGACCACTGTACCCTGGTCACCATCCACTTTTTTTTTTTTTTTTTTTTTTTTTTTTTTTTTTTTGAGATGGAGTCTCACTCTGTCGCCCAAGCTGGAGTGCAGTGGCACGATCTTGGCTCACTGCACCCTCCACCTCCCGGGTTCAAGCGATTCTTGTGCCTCAGCCTGTGGAGTAGCTGGGATTACAGGTATGTGCCACCATGCCTGGCCACCATCCACTTTTTACCTGCTTCTGCACAAGCCAACACATCTGTGAAAAAAGCTCTAGCCTTTTCCTCTTTCATTAGCTGATCATGCCCCTTACCATATGGCCTCAGAGGTAAACTGAGGGAGAGGTCTCAGTGCAGCAGTGGGGATCCCAAGGGGCCCAGGCTCCCTGCTCACACAGCTCACTTGTGTCCTCCTACCCTGCTCGCACTTGATCCTGGGTGTGCCACTTCTATCTTATTATTACTAGTTAGAGACAAGGTCTTACTCTGTCACCCAGGCTAGAGCGCAGTGGTGCAATCACAGCTCATTGCAGCCTCCAACTCCTGGGCTCAAGCAATTCTCCTGCCTCAGCCTCCTGAGTAGCTGGGACTGCAGGTGTGCATCGCCAAACCTGGATGACTTTTTACTTTTTGTTTGTAGAAACGTGGTCTCTCTATGTTGCTCAGGCTGGTCTCAAACTCTTGGCCTTAAGCGATCCTCTTGCCTCTGCCTCCCAAAGTGCTGGGATTACAGGTGTGACCACTGCATCTGGCCAACTTCTATCTTTTGATAGGAGGTGCTGAGTCCACTTGGCCTTTTGACTTGGTGGTTCTGACAGGACCCAGTTCATGATGGGCAGCTATGGCTGCAGTTTCATTGAGATCCCACAGTGATATGGTTTGGCTGTGTCTCCACTCAAATCTTATCTTGAATTGTAGTTCCCATAAGCCCCACGTGTCATGGGAGGGATCCACTGGGAGGTAATTGAATCGTGGGGGTGGTTGTCCTTGTAATAGTGAGTGAGTTCCACAAGATCTGATGGTTTTATAAGAGGCTTTTCCTCCTTTGCTCGGCACTTCTCTCTCCTGCTGCCATGTGAAGAAAGACGTGTTTGCTTCCCTTTCTGCCATGATCGTAAGTTTCCTGAAGCACCCCCAGCCATGTGGAACTGTGAGTCGATTAAACCTCTTTCCTTTATAAATTACCGTCTCGGGTATTTCTTCATAGCAGCATAAAAATGAACTAACACAGTAAATTGGTACCAGGACTGGGGCTGTATCCTGCAAAGCCATAGGGTGGAGTTGCTCAAGGCCATGGCAGCCCACCTCTCACATCAGCGTGACCTGGATGTGAGACATGGAGTGAGAGGAGATCATTTTGGAACTTTAATTACTGCCCTATTGGATTTTGGACTTGCATGAGACCTGTAGCCCCTTTGTTCTGGCCAATGTCTCCCATTTGCAATGGGTGCGTTTACCCAATGCCTGTACCCTCATCGTATCTAGGAAGTAACTAACTTGCTTTTGATTTTACAGGCTCATAGGTGGAAGGGACTTGCCTTGTCTCAGAGGAGACTTTATATTTGGACTTTTGGGTTAATGCTGGAATGAGTTAAGACTTTGGGGGACTGTTGGAAAGGCATGATTGTGTTTTGAAATGTGAGGACATGAGATTTGGGAGGGGCCAGGAGTAGAATGATATGGTTTGGCTGTATCTCCACCCAAACCTCAACTTGATTTGTAGTTCTCATAATCCCCATGTGTCATGGGAGGGGCCCGATGGGGGATAATTGAATCACGGGAGTGGTTACCCCCATGCTGTTCTCATGATCCCGAGTTCTCATAAGATCTGATGGTTTTATAAGGGGCGTTTTCTTCTTTGCTCGGCACTTCTCTCTCGTACCACCATGTGAAGAAAGACATGTTTGCCTCCCCTTCCACCATGATTGCACGTTTCCTAAGGCCTCCCCAGCCATGTGGAACTGTGAGTCACTTAAACCTCTTTCCTTTTTAAATGACCCAGTCTCAGGTATTTCTTCACAGCAGTGTGAAAACAGACTAATAGACATAGGCAGAAACTCTGTCTATACTAGGGCCTGGAGCATGGCAGGAACTGCTTTTCCAAAGGTTTATAATTCTCTGCATGGAATGGCTTTGTGCCAGAACATTGAGAGTCTGCACTGTAATTCTTCCTTTGAGGCTTGCCAAAAACTCTACGTGGTGTCTTTCCCCAATACTGACACCTCTACCACCATGAGGTCCTCTGGGTTGTATGGTCCAGGAGTTAGTACCTCTTGCACTACAGTCCTGCTCTGGGCTGACTCAAATATGGCAGCTTTTCCTGTATCCTCAGATGTGGTCTAGGGAGTGTTTCCATGTGTGGACAATGCCTCCAAAACCCACAAAGGCCTACAAGCATTGCTCTTCCTTCTTTGAGGTGGGAGGTGCAATATGTCATTATTTGTCTTTTATTTGGGATGTCTTAGCATGCTGCAGACCACAAGGGCTCCAAATATTTGTACTGATGTGACAAGACCCTGAAACTTCACTGGGCTTACCTCCCACCCTCTGGAGTACATGGGTCGCACTAAGGTCTACAGTGTGCTAGCCACTTCTTGCTTATCCATTCTGACTAGCATGAGGTCATTGATATGGCAGAAAAATACGATGTTCTGCAGGAAGTCCAGGTAATCCAGGTGTTTTTGAACTATAATGGGACAGAGGACTGAAGAGTTAACCTACTTCTGGGCCAAGACTGTAAATGTGTACTGTTATCCATTCCAAGTGAATGCAAACTGTTCTGTGATAGGGATGGAAAGGAATGCATTTGCCAGATCAATAGCCAAATATCATGTATTGAGGTCCTGATAATTTGCACTAGCAAGGATGCCCATGTGGCACAGCAGCTGTACTTTTGACCACTTCACTGAATTTCCACTGTCATCTCCAGGTTCTGTCTGGTTTTTGCAGGAACCAAATCAATTATTTCAATGGAGATATAACAAGGACCCTACCCTTGTATCCTTTAGGCCCTAAAGGGTAGCACCAATATCTGCTATCTCCACCCCCAACCCAAGATGCAATGTTGTTTTTGCTTTTTATTTATTATCTTGGTAGGGGTCAGAGGGCAGTTTCAGAGGTTTCCTCTTTGCCTTTCCTACTACAAAGCTCTTACCCTAGGTGTCAGGAAGTGAATATAAGAATAATGACAACCACTAATATGTCTACTTCAATTATACATTTGGGGAATGGGGAAATGGCCGGTGGGTGGAACCATGGATCTGGAAGCCAGACTTGGGCTAGCATATGCCTAACTCTAGTGGAACACCACCATGACACATGAGATCTCACAGTGTCTATATCAACTCAGACCCTCCCCAACAGTCCTAAATTTGTCTGAGTGTTCCCTGTTCCCAGTGTACCTACTGGAGAAGGACTGGAGTGTTGATTACTATACATACTTGTTTTGGCATTGCAGAGTCATCCTGGTGACCTGACCTCTCCTTTGGTCACTGGGTTCCTGCTCTGAAAACTGGATCAAGACTGGAAATTGGGAAAGGGATCCTGACTTTTTTTTTTTTTTAATCAAGGTAATTGCCATTCTTGATTTCTTTTGATTGCACAGACCGAGTAGCCTAAGTGCTGGCTCCCCATCCATTTTGCTACCTGGGAATGCCTTGTTCCATTAGCCATTTCCATAGCTCTCTGCAGCTCAAGTTTCCCTGGCTCAAGTCTGGAAACTGGGCAAGCGATCATGACTTTTTTTTTTTTCTTTAAATCAAGGTGATTGCCATTCTTGATTTCTTTGGATTGCACAGACTGAGTACCCCAGGTGCTGGCTGTCATCCATTTTGCCACCTGGGAATGCCTTGTTCCATTAGCTATTTCCATAGCTCTCTGCAGCTCAAGTTTCCCTGGCTCAAGTCTGGAAACTGGGCAAGAGATCATGACTTTTTTTTTTCTTTAAATCAAGGTGATTGCCATTCTTGATTTCTTTGGATTGCACAGACTGAGTACCCCAGGTGCTGGCTCTCATCCATTTTGCCACCTGGGAATGCCTTGTTCCATTAGCCATCTCCAAAGCTCCCTGCAGCTCAAGTATCCCTGGCTACCCCTCTGACCTTGCCACTTATTACAATAATTGTATCCCCCTCACTGCTGGTGGTTAAACAACACCCCTGGACCTCTGTTGTTTTGGGGTTCACTTGCCCTCACTGCTGCCCATGATCCAAGTCCCACGAGAGCCTCTGTTCCCAGCACCCTGGCCCACAGAAGCGAACCTTCAGTTAACCCCTCGGTGATGTCACTGCTCCCCTCACCAGCACGTTCCCTGTTGCCCTGGTCAGTGGTGTATCCTGCAGGCCCCTGGAGAACAGGCCCTTTGCTTTCTTCCTGGCCTTATAGCATGCCCACTTCTTTGAGCCCTGTATCCCCCATTTCCACCACCAACGCCACAATCCTGACATTCCCACCTCACTCGGTATGGACCATTACATTTTCCGTGCTTCTTTGTGTGTGTGTGTGTGTGTGTGTGTGTGTGTGTGTATGTGTGTGTGTGTGACGGAGTCTTGGTCTGTCACCCAGGCCGGCGTGCAGTGGCATGATCTTGGCTCACCACAACTTCCACATCCCAGGTTCAAGTGATTCTCCTGCCTCAGCCTCCTGAGTAGCTGGGATTACAGGCATGTGCCACCAAGCCCCACTAATTTTGTATTTTTAGTAGACATGGGGTTTCTCTATGTTGGTCAGGCTGGTCTCGAACTCCCAACCTCAGGTGGTCTGCCCGCCTTGGCCTCCCAAAGTGCTGGGATTACAGGTGTGAGCCACTGCACCCGGCCTTACATTTTCTGTGCTTCTAAGGGCTAACCTAGCAGTCTTGCACTAGGATGGCCCACCTTCTGTGGTCCTCACCAGGTATTGAATCCTGTATGCCAGGAAATTGTTCTCATATTGATAAACTCTACAGCCTATTGCAGCCCTATATGCCATCCCTCCTGAATCAAGCACCTTCCAAATGCAGTTCCCCGTGCTTTCCTGGCTCCTGCTACGCATGTGGGCAAGGTAGGTCCTGGAGCTCCTTTGGGTATAGTTCTTCCTCCTTTATTGAGCCCAGCACCGTCCAGAAGGAGCACAGCCCTGCTGACCTATTTTAGGCCCCTGGGTTCTAGAACCCTGTGATAATACATCTGTGTTGTTCTAAGCCAGTACATTTGTGCAAATTTGTCACAGCAGCAAGAGGAAACTAATCCAGGCTCAGAGCCCAGCCCCTCCCTCTGCCTAATCCTGCTGCCCAGACCCCCTCCGTCCCGCAGATGCTGATCCTGGGAGCCCTCCCTTATAATGTCCCACATGCTGATATCTATCAAGTTGCACTCCCAGGGAACGTGACCTGCACCAGCCTGAGAAGGCAGAGGCTATGCTGAGATTTTGGAGCTTGGTCACTATCCTGTCTGCCTGGCAACAGCTGTAGGCAGAGCCCTGGCAGCCCCATCATTAGATGGGGCAATTTTTTTTTTTTGAGACAGAGTCTGGCTCATCGTCCAGGCTGGAGTGCAGTGGCATGATCTCGGCTCACTGCAACCTCTACCTCCTGGGCTCAAATGATCCTCCTGCCTCGGCCTCCCACGTAGCTGGGACCACAGATGTGTGCCACCACACCTGGCTAATTTTTGTGTTTTTTGTAGAGATGGGGTTTTGCCATGTTGCCCAGGCTGGTCTTGAACTCCTGAGCTCAAGTGATCTGCCCACCTTGACCTCCCAAAGTGCTGGAATTACACATGTGAGCCACCCTGCCCAGCCTATATAAACTTTTATATATATTCCAGAGGCCTCTTATAAATGATTGATATGGTTTGAATGTGTATTCTCTCCAAATCTCATGCTGAAATATGATCCCCAGTGTTGGAGGTGGGGCCTGGTGGGACCTGTTTGGGTCATGGGGATGGATCCTTCATGAATGGCTTGGTGCCCCCATCGTGGTAATGAGTGAGTTCTCACTCTATTAGTTCACTCAAGAGCTGGTTGTTTGAGAGTCTGGGACCTCCTCCCTGTCTTTCTTGCTCTTGCTCTTGCCAAGTGATCCACCTGCTCCCCCTTCACCTTCCACCATGATTGGAAGCTTCCTGAGGCTTCACCAGAAGCAGATGCTGGCACCATGCTTGTACAACTCACAGAACTTTACAGTCAATTAAACCTCTTTTCTTTATAAATTACCCAGTCTCAGGTATTCCTTTATAGCAATGCAAACAGACAAACACAATGATACATTCTCTACCGGCTGCAAAGCTCTATTTATGTGAAAATACACATATATCAGCTTGAGCCCATTTGTTGGCCTCGGCCCTGGAACAGGCTGGGTCTCTGTGCCTGGCTCTTGTTCCAATCATGGTAGAGAGGGAGGAATGGGGAGCAGGGGAGGGGTTCACATGCACGATGGAGGTTGAAGTGGGTGAGTGCATCCAGCAGCTCAGTCCTGGGGCCAGACGCTGTGGACGCAGCAGGCAGAGATGTGGCCCAGAGTGAGGGTGGGTGTTGCTGCACAAAGCTGCCTGCTGTGAGGTTGAGGGGTGCACGGCTTCAGAGTTTGTGCAGCTTCCAGGGTTTGTGGCTGAGGCTGGCAGCAGGCTGGCGTTCCTGCAGGGGCATGGAAGATCTAGTGACTATCTGGGTGGCAGAGGACTTTGTGAGAGACTCCTCCCACTTCTCTGTGGTCCCAGATCCTCAATGCTCAGCTCTGTTCCGAGCTGGGGGCACAAGGGTGCCATCACCCAGGTCTAGCACAAGGCCTGACACGTGTGACCGCTCTAAGTGTTGGATGGAGGTGTGCTGATAGCCTCTTCTATGCGCTGAATGTCCCCTGACAATATTGTGTCCTATGTTGAAATCCTCAACCCCAAAGTGATGGTGTGAGGAGGTGGGGCATTTTGGTGGTGATTAGGTCCTAAGGGTGGAGCCCTCGTGAATGGGATTAGCACCCTGATAAACGAGGCCCTGGGGAGCTCCTCACCCCTTCTGCCATGAGTTCACAGCAGGAAGAGGGCCCCCTATGAACCAGGAAACCAGCCCTCCCCAGACACTGCATCTGCTGGCACCTTGATCTCAGCCTCCAGAACTGTGAGAAATTGTTTGTTGTCTGAGCCACCCAGTCTATGGGATTTTTGATGTAGCAGCCCAGACAGACTAAGATGCATGAAGACAGCCCCTCAGCCTCATTCTGGATCCTTCTGGGCATGGAACTTGACCGTAGTACACCCCTCCTTCAATGGTTCCGCTGTTTCCAGCACAAAATCCAATCTCCTTATCCCTTATCCAAAATCCAAGGATCTCCCTGACCTGGCGTCTCCCAGTTCCCCCATTCCGTGATCCGCAGATGTCTATGTGGGGCTCACGCAGTGTTTGTTCACGCTCCCCTGGGCTCAAGCCCGCTCCTCCTTCTGGTCCCGATTCATGTCCTGAGAGCCAGCGCTAGGAGGTCGCATGCTCCATCAGTCTTCGGGCACTCAGCGGGGGTCCAGGCCAGGGCCCCCCACCCTCAGCCGTGTTCCTTGGTCACTCTCCAGAGCCTTGGGTCACTCTCCACTGACTGTTAGGCCAGCAATCCTGCCTGCAGGTCTACAGAGAGCCGAACCTTGAAAAATGATGACGAGCCCTTCTCCTTGTGTCATTAATCCTCCCATGACCGAGGCATTTCCCCCAGGGTGGGCACAGGCCCAGGGTGACTGATGGCACCTGCCCAGCCTCTTGAGGACTTTGGCCAGTGGGAGGTGTTGACAGCATTTCCCAAGTGAAATGCCACATGGAGATTAATGACCCCCGAGCTGCGGGCTCTGGGTGGGCAAGGCTGGAGCGTAGCGGGGCCCCCCAGCCTGACGGGTCTGTGGACCACTTCCTGCACCCCAGTCCTCCCAGCCCCTTCCAGGAACAGTGCTGTGGGTTCGCTACCTTTGCCCGGGTTCTCAGGATCTCTCAGAAATGGTTGCCTCAGCTTCACGCCTGAAACCTCAAACACAAATAATTTTCAATTTGCCTTGGAGTTTCAATCCCACAATCCGATGTTAAATAATAGATTAGCTGCCTCGGGGAGAGAAACAGGATTTAAGAAGAAGAAATAACTAAAAGGAAAAGTAAAATTCAGCACATCGGTTTGGAGAGCAAGAATGCAGCCTTCCCTCCCGGCCCAGATTTGCCGACCCCATCTCATCCTCCCAGACGTGGCTCGCTTCCGGGTCTTAGGGGACTGTCATCCACACAGCATGGTCTCCCCAGAGGCAGGCTGGAGGCGTCAGCAGTCCTGGGCTCATCTCCAGCTGGTGCGGCCAGATTGGCAGACTCCGTCTCCCACGCCCCTGCTCTCAGGCCCTGCACGCGGAGGAGGGGGCTGACCTGTAGCCCCAAAACCACCACCCACCAAGGCAGAGAGAGACAGATGGGTGCGGGTGGTCACAGGCAAACTCAGGTAGTCACAGGCAGGTGGATACAGGCTGGAACAGGTGACAGCAGGCAGGTAAGCGGGCAGGTAGCAAGTGTGAACTGATGCAGCCAGATGCAGGCACAGGTACAGGACCACCGTGTCACCAGACCCCAGAGGAGGCTGAAGAGGGTCCCTCTGTGGGGCGTGACTTGTTCACAAGCCCTGGAACCGAGGTCATCTCCATCCAGGAGATCATCATGGTGGGCAGAGGTGAAAGTCATCATCGTGATCCTGGCCACTGCCACCCCTGGCCACAGTTTGCCTGTCACCACAGGAAACCACACCATCTCCAAGGTCACAGGTCCCCAACTCCCGCCTCACTTCTTCCGCAGACCCCAGCGCCTTCTCTCTGCCTATCAGCCCTTCCTGTCTTGATGCCCTTCCTCATCCAGCCTTGTCCTGATTGGGTGACTATTCTCTGTGTCCTTCACTCCTCTGTCACACAGGTCTAGGAGGAGCCCCGCTGTGACCTTGCTCATGCTGCAGCAGGAAGGCACGCTGGTGCCCTGCACATCCATCATAAACTGCAAATGGGTGCAAAGCAATGCCTGAGACACTCCCTCTCTTTCGCCAGAGAGCTTGTCTTTCCCTTGCCCTAGTGACCATTCAATTCCTTCTCTGCTGTCGCAAAACCTCCTACCCCATTGGAACACCAGAGAGCCAGTAAGAACTGTGCACTCATGGGCACACAGAGCCAGGGCCAAACCATCAGGCTCTGAATTCTGGAAGATCCCCATTATAGCTGTGTGGCCTTGGGCAGATTACTTAACCTCTCTGTGTCTCAATGTCTTCATCTGCAAAAAATGGGGAGGATGATAACGGTCTTCCAGGGTTGTAGTGAGGATTAGATAAGCTCATATATGTGAAACGCTAGCCAGGCGAGGTGGCTTAAGCCTGTAATCCCAGCACTCTGGGAGGCCGAGGCGAGTGAATCACTTGAGGTCGGGAGTTTGAGACCAGCCTGTCCAACATGGTGAAACTCCGTCTCTATTAAAAATACAAAAATTAGCCCGGTGTGGTGGCAGGCCCCTGTGATCCCAGCTACTCGGGGGGCTGAGGCAGGAAAATTTCTTGAACCTAGGAGGCGGAGTTTGCAGTCAGCCGGGATCGCGAGGGGCAGGGTACAAAAAATATGAAATACTTAGAGCAGTACCTGGTAAACCGGTAAATTCCATAGTTACTTATTACTTTAGGTGCCAAGGCAGGAGATGCTAGTGTGATAATGGCTTGGGTTAAATGACAGCCCTGGAGAGGGAGAATGGACATGGATTCAGTATGCCCTTGGGAGGCAGGGCGAAAGGGACAATCCAGGGCTTGTAGGGAAGGCTGAGCCGGGAAGCCGGGAGAGGAGGGGCTTGAGGTGTGAAAGGTGTGCGGCTCAGGTGAGACGTTCAAGTGGAGACACCCGCTGGACGTGCCGACAGCTGGGGGTGAGGCGGCTGGCCATGGGGGTCTACCGATCAGGGCTGCAGGGGCAAATCCGGGAGTCTAGCACAGGGGTGATGTGGAGCTCGCCCAGGGAGTGTGTAGGCAGAAGAGTGCCTGGGATTGCCAGCGTGCGGCAGTGGAAGGTGCCTTGTCAGCGGACTCTGCGGGTGGCAAGATTGGAAGGCAGGCCAGGGTGGGGTCCAGAGTGGAAAAGGAGGTGAAGCCATGGGGGCTGAGGGGTGGGTTCTGCCAGGAAGGAGAGGAGAGAAATCGGCAGGCGCTGCAGGGGCCATCTGGCTACGGCTTCCCCGTTTTTAAAGATGGGGCATTGACAGCTTGTTTTCTGCTGATGGGAAAGCCTGCTGTGTGTGCAGAGAGGGCGCAGGTGCGCGCGGGAGGTGCTTAAGGAGCAGGCTAAGGGACTGGGATCTGGTGTGTGTGTGTGTGTGTGTGTGTGTGTGTGTGTGTGTGTGTGACCTCTGGCCAGTGCAGGAGGGGAAGTGGAGGACAGGGCTCAGCGTGGGAAGTGCATGCACTTGGCTGAGACAGTGAGGGACCTTCCGGTTCTTCCCATTTATTTCAATGCAGCAAGAGGCCCCGTCCTGAGCCGTGCATGTTTCTGTGTGTTTACGTGTGTGTCTGTGTGTCCGCGTGCATCTGGGTCTGTGTGCATGCGTGTGTCTGCATATCTGTCTGGGTGTGTGTTTGTGAGGATGGGTGTCTGTGTGTCTGTGTGTGGTTGTGTGTGTCTGTGCGTCTGTGCCTGTGTGTGCATGCATTTGTGTTTGCGCGTGTGCGTTCGTGTTGTGGTTGAGGTTGGAGAAGGCCTGACATCACCCTGATGGAGGGTGCAGGACAAGCCTCCGGGGAGGTTGTGGATGTCACTGCTTTAGGGGCGCTGCGGCTGTTTGGGGGCTTAGTGTTAGCACAGGCGGGTCCCCTGGAGCTGGTGGGTTTGAGAGTAACCTCTGGAGGCCGCCCGCAGACAGTGGAGGGGCGGGAGCCCCGTGACCCCATGGTTGGGAGGGCGAGGTGACAGAGGAGCCGACTGCGCGGTGGGGAGGCTGGGGACGCGGGGCGACCGGGAGCTGGAGCCGCGCGGCCAGAGCGCTGCTGCCACCTGGCGGCCCCGCCGGGGATCCCCAAGCCGCTGCTCGGGAGCGGGGACTTAGCCCCACCTGGCGGCGGAGAACGGCTCTGCGCCTGTGGGTACAAACGCGAGGGAGCCCCTGCCGGCCGCTTGGGCGCAATCCCAGCTCCAACTCCTGCGCTGCACAGCTCTGGCCACGCCTTTCTGTGCCTCAGTCTTCTCACCTATACAGTAGAGCGAGGCATAAGTGGACAGGGCCGCTGGGAGAGGGGCACTGGGCAACGCACACGAGGCCACAGCGCAGCACCCAGCACGAGTGACCCCCGACACCTGCACCCCCGACACACTCAGGGTCCCAGTCCCTTGGTCTCCTCTTTAAACACCTCGCGCACGCACCTGCACTTCTCCACGCTCAGCACTCACTGTCCACTTGACTCAGGCTGGCATACCCAGGTGGCGCGGAAGGGTCGCCCAGGCCCGTGACAGGAAGTGGCTCTCTCTGCCCTCTGCCCCTGCCCCCTGCCCCCTTCCCTAGCTTCCAGAGCTCTTGGCACCTCCAGCTGCTCCCCTGCTCCTCCTTTCCTGAGGCCAGCCCAGGGTGAAGGAGAGGCAGGAGGATAGTCCCCTAGTAGCCCCAGCCTGGCCCAGACCCCGGGTCCCCCTCTGCTGCCATCTCCCAACAGAGCCTCTTGTGCAAAGCGTGCCCTAGGCAGTGAGAAGGGCCAACAAGCAGCCAGGCCAGGGCAGTGTGAAGAACCCAGCTCAGGGCTCCCACGCCCCCTCCCCGGCCCGGGCAGGGCAGTGGGGCTAACATACAGTCCTCTCCCCACACCCTGCTCCCCGGGGCGCCTGCCTATTCCTCATTCAGGAGTCATGGTACCCATCAGCTGGGGGTCCCTGGAGGTAGGGGCAGTGTTACTTGAGCCCAGACTACCCCACCCCCAACTTTCACCTTTGCGCATTTCTGGATCCCGTGGTTCAACACGGCCTCTTGTGCCCAGCTCTGGGTCCCCTGGGCTTGTAGAGGGAGTGGAGTAGTGAGGGACGCCAGCAGGATGTTCGCTGGGTTCGCCACGGGTGCTCCCTGAAGAGGAAGGGGCCAAGAAGAGATAGGGGCAGTGAGGTGAGGCTGCCTCCAGGCCTCAGAACCATGGGTTCCACAGGCTCCTGTCCCCCACCAAGGGGCTCAGCCCTGAGGATGAAACTGGCAAACCCTGCCTGAGAGTAGGGGAAGATGATGGGGAAGATGATGTCCACTGCCTACCTGACTTTGTCCTGGGCCCCTTGGACAGGCCCTGTATGGGCCACCAAACCCTGTTGAGACAGCAGGGAGGAGGGGGAGCTGGGGGGGGGGCGGGGCCAGAGCTGCCTGTTTCCCACCTGACCGTCTGTGTGGACCTTGAATCCTATCTCCCCAGGATACTCAAGGCCTTTGGGGCTCCCAAGCCCCAGGAGGGACCCTAGGCTTTGGGACGTCTGTTCTCATCACCACTCAGAGAGTGGGGCTCCCATCCAGGAGGTCTCGGCCACTCAAGGGCAGAGGCCTGGCAGGGACTTCCCTGGGGCCGCCCGGAGGGGCCCACAGGCGGACCAAGCTGGGGAGGGCCCTGGGGCTTGGGCTGTTCTTCTCCCAACTCAATGGGCCTCCTTTGCCCCTGGGAGCTGCCAGCGGCCCTTTCTAGGGTCTCTGATCAGATGGCCCCTTCCAGGTGACATCCACAAAATGGCCAGCGGATGGGCAGGGAGAGACGAGGAGCAGGTGCACGAGATGGTCCTGGAGACGGGCAGGACTCAGACTGCACACAGCCCACACCCGGCATGGACGCGGGCTCACACATGATGCACACCCCTCACTCCAGGAACACACACACAGACACACATGCTCCCACTGACCCCATAGCACAGGCTAGAAACACACACACACACACACGCTCACACCCACCCCACAGCACAGGCCAGGTACCTCCCTCCCCCTACACACACCCACATACTCACACCCATTTAGCCCACAGCACAGGCCAGACACCCACACAGACACACACCCACGCAGACACACAGACCCACATTACCTGTATGCTCACACCCATCCACATAGTACAGGCCAAACATACACTCACACAGTACAGGCCAGACACACACAGAAACACACATACAGACATACACTTACACCCACCCACCCCACAGCACAGGCCAGACATACACACAGAGACACACACAGACACAAAAACACACATGCTCACACCCACCCCACAGCACAGGCCAGAGACACACACACACGTTCACACCCACCCACCCTACAGCACAGGGCAGAAACACACACACACACAGACATAGACACAGACACACACACACACGCTCATACCCACCCACCCCACATCACAGGCCAGACACACACACCCACATGCCCACACCCGTTTATCCCACAGCACAGGCCAGACATCCACACAAACACACCCACCCACATGATCCATATGCTCACACCCACCCACAGTACAGGCCAAACACACACACTCACTAACACACATGTGGAGAGTATAGGCCAGACACACACATAGACACATACGCGCTCACATCCACCCACCCCACAGCACAGGCCAGACACCCACACAGACACCCAGACACACACACAGACACATGCACACGCGCACACACAAATACTTCCCTACCACTGCACTGAGTCCGCTCTTCCTGAGCCCTGTGAGGTTTGGGGCTGGGGTTGGGGGTTGCAGCTGGGGTGGTCTCCAGGCTGGGCCTCTGGCCTTCAGTTGGAGGTCACTCTCAGGGCCGTCAAGTGGTGATCATGGTCACTGCCTGCACCTGTCTTCTGTCATCACCACCTGCAACAAAAGCCCCCCACTGATGGATGCGTTGTGTGTCCACGTCTGTCCAGCTTGAGCCGGCGTTTCTCTGAGAGATGATACAGGTGCATGTGCCTTCTCCCCCGACACACACATGCAGACGCACACACACGCTCACCCAGGGGAGGGGCTGTGTCATCCTCACTGTCTCCAAGCTGCTCCCAGATGCTGCCTCAGCAGAGAGTTCAGGTGTTCCCTGCTGAGCAGATGCCATAGGGGCACTGCCTCTGGCTTCACCAAATGCACCCATGACCAGGGACACTTTCCTGCACATGAACATGGTCTCACGTTTGAGCACCGGGACCCAGGGCACGTCTTTTTAGGTTGTCCTCAGCCAGGCACTTCCCTGTCTCCTCTCACATGGACCCTGGTCCTGGCCAAGGTGCAGGGCAGCTGCTCTGGCTTTCTGGGCCCCTCAGCATCTGCTGTCTAAGCTTCCACGGGTCCCAAGAGTTCCCCAGGCCCTGACCACAGCCTCTTCCCTGCCCCTCTGGGTCACTTCCGTCGGATGGTCCAAGCCGCTTCCAGCTGGAACCTGAGGGAGGTCTCCCTGCTTCTCAGATCTCCTGGATGGATGTTACCCCAAAGGGGCAGGAGGAAGGCTCAGTGCCTTGTTCCCCTTTGCAAGGTTCCAGGGTCCAAGATGGAGGCAGAAAAGGAGATGGAGCAGCTCAGGCTGGTGTGAGCCTGGGGAGATTCCAGAAGCACCTCCAACTAGTAATACAGGAGCGCCTCCAACTGAGGATCCAGCAGCTCCTCCACCTTGGGATCCAGCAGTTCCTCTACCTGGGGATCCAGTCGTTCCTTCACCTGGGGATCAGCAGCTCCTCCACCTGGGGATCAGAAGCTCCACCTGGGGATCAGAAGCTCCACCTGGGGATCAGAAGCTCCTCCACCTGGGGATCAGCAGCTCCTCCACCTGGCGATCAGAAGCTCCTCCACCTGGGGATCAGAAGCTCCTCCACCTGGCGATCAGAAGCTCCTCCACCTGGGGATCAGAAGCTCCTCCACCTGGGGATCAGAAGCTCCTCCACCTGGGGATCAGCAGCTCCTCCACCTGGCGATCAGAAGCTCCTCCACCTGGGGATGAGAAGCTCCTCTACCTGGCGATCAGCAGCTCCTCCACCTGGCGATCAGTATTTCCTCCACCTGGGGATCAGCAGCTCCTCCACCTGGCGATCAGAAGCTCCTCCACCTGGCGATCAGTATTTCCTCCACCTGGGGATCAGCAGCTCCTCCACCTGGCGATCAGAAGCTCCTCCACCTGGGGATCAGAAGCTCCTCCACCTGGCGATCAGCAGCTCCTCCACCTGGCGATCAGCAGCTCCTCCACCTGGCGATCAGTATTTCCTCTACCTGGGGATCAGCAATTCCTCCACTTGGGGATCCAGCAGTTCCTCCACTTGGGGATCCAGCATTTCCTCCACCTGGGGATCCAGCAGTTCCTCCACCTGGGGATCCAGCAGTTCCTCCACCTGGGGATCCGGCAGTTTCTCCACCTGGGAATCAGCAGGGCCTCCACCTGGGGGTCCACCCAGGGATCCAGTGGCACCTCCACGCGGAGAATCAGCAGCATCTCCCCTAGCAAGTGGGGACAGACAGAGGGCAGCCTCCTGGGAGGGCCCACAGAGTAACCCACAGAACGACCCAGGAGGGCATGCAGAGGCTCCTGCAGACAGGCTGACAGAGGGCAGAGACTCCAGAGTCAGGCAGCCCTTCCCATCACAAACAAAACCCAAATGCAGCCACACTCATGCCCACACTCAACATTCCAACAAACACCTCCTCCCAGACCTTCCCAGAACCACATTGACTGCTGACACTTCTGGAGCCCTCTCTGGTGTGAACATATATGCTTTTGGAGAAGTTTCCTCTATGGCTTCTCCTCTCCTCCTCCAGAGCATGTGCATCCTGACAGCCCTGAGGTGGTTTTGTCAGGTGAGTGGGGCCAGGGATCAGGGTGACTGGGGCCAGGGATCAGGGTGAGTGTCTGCAGATGACAGCCTCAGGCCAGAGTCCTGCTTGGCTCAGAGGTGCAGAAAGCCAGGGACAGCCTTGCTTCCTGCTGGGAGTACCACACCCACCGAGATGCATGCCCCGTGCCCCCTGGCTCCAGCCTCAGCCCTGATTGGCAGCTTGCCTGGAGAGCTGGCTACTGCTCTGGCAGTCCCCAGAGGCCCCTGCAAGGTGCACTGATAAGAAGACACCCCAGGAGGCCCCCATAGGAACAGGCCTATCTTTTCCTTTCAGGATTAATGTGCCAGGACTGAGACGGAAGCACCCCAGTTGACTGGGACCTAGCCTCAGACGCCTGCAGGTCCTGGCTGAGAGCCGCTGGGTCCTCTGTGCTCTTCTCCCAGGAAGCTGCTCCTGAACTGGACTTCTCTGCAGTGGGGCCTGCAGCACCTGGCTCAAGCTGCCCCGGGAAGGCAGAAAGAGCCCCAGAAAGCCCAGCCCAGGGTCCACGTGCTCCCACGCCACCACAGAGTACACACCGCTGCTCTGGAAACCATGTGCTTTATTTGGAACCTTAATCCAAGGGAACCTCCCCCCCTGGCTCGTAGAAAAGCTGCAAACCACGTGGTTTGGTCCAAGGCAATGGCTAAGGGAGTGCGGGACATCCCTTACCGCTGGGGCCCCCGTCCTCTGGGCCTCAGACTTCCCTGCTCATCGAAACTGTCGGCTGAGCTCCAGGGGTGTCTGCCCAGTTCTCAGCCTCTCCCTCAGCCAAGGAATGAGGAAACAGGTACAGGCCAGGGGCTGGGGTCCCCATCCAAGGCTGGGTGCCTCTGCCCCCCACCCAGGGCCAGCTGCCTCCCACAGCGATGGCTCCTCACGTCCTCAGAGCCCTGTTGCTCCCAGGATGAGGAGCCAGGGACAGGAGGATGCCCGGGAGCACAGGTGAGTGACCGGGGCAGGGCGGACCCGGCCAGCTGTGGCGCCCCTCAGTACAGATCTGCAAAGGGCTTGGAATAGTTGAACATCAGGTAATCCATGTAGTAGAAGTCGTAGGTGCGCTGCCGTTGCAGGGCCGAGAGTTGGGCGAAGTACTGGTGGGCGATCCTCGCTGTGGTCCGCGCCTCCTGCGAGTGCCGGTCCTTGAACCGGGGGAAGGTCAGGTTCCGCGGCGCGCGGATGAGGCTCAGGAAGAAGTTGGCATCGTCCTCCATGCTCTCGAACTTGCCTACGAAATCGTAGTCGATGAGGCAGGGGCTGCAGAGCCGGCTGACATGGTCCCAGTGAATGTCCATCCCCACGGGCCGGTGCACGTCCAGCAGGTACTGGACGAACTCGGGAAAACGCACCCCAGAGCCGGTCCGCAGGGCCTCCCGAGAGGCATTGGCGCGGTACCGGGCCAGGATGGCCTTGCCGAAGACCGGGTGATAGTAGCTGTTGGGGTGCTCAAACTTGTCGCGGAAGGCGGACACCAGCCTCTCGAAGGGCTCGCGGACAAAGAGCATCTTGGTGTAGGTGCTGAGACGGTGCAAGATACCCTGGCGGTCGAAGGTGTCCAGGCGCTTGAGAGCGCTGCCATAGTGGACGGTGTTGTGCTGGATGTCGGCAGTGGACGAGGCCAGGCCGGCCAGCACCATGAGCACCCGCTTCCAATTGGAGCAGCCGGCCTTGGGCACCTCGCAGTAAAGCACGCGGTGGCGGTCCTCCACGAAGATACGGGACACGTGGCGGGGCGTGACGGCCCGGCGGCTGCTGCTCGCCCGGTACTTGGCGCAGGCCTCCTGCATCACCCGCTTGCGCTCCTGCTGGCTCCGGTGCAGGCTGACCCAGCGGCCATCCAGCGTCCCGGGTCCCGGCCGGATGAAGGGCGCGTCCGAGCTGTTGGCCGGGATGGTCGCCGCAGCTGGCATTTTCTTGATGAGCAGACGGCGACGGCGCTGGCGGAGCCGCAGACGGGTTCCCCTCTGCAGCGGGGGTTGAGGCTGGTCAGGCGCTGGCAGGTTGCGGCCCCTCGGGGCCCCACTGGATAAGTCCCGAGTGACCCTCTCTGTGGGTTCCTTCAAGTCACCATCCCGGGAGCCGCCTGGTGGGAGGTCCTGGGGCAAGAAGAGAAGTGGTTATCTGAGTGGAAAGGACAGCTGGGCACTGAGGGCCACACAGGTCAGACTCTCATCACGGCTGGGGTTCCTGTCCCTCTCGTGAGGGAGACAGGCTGACCCTGTAGGTGAGACCCCTCCGGTCTGAGCCCTGGCCCGGCACCCAAAGGCCTCCCTCCCGCTGAGGTGTAAGTGTCATTTCGGCCACAAGATGGCGCGGTCCTCCCAGGAACCTGGCCTGGGAGAGGGTGGCGGGAATAGGTGGCCTGCAGGCGGGCTCAGATTTACGGCCTCTATTAGCACCGTGCAAAGAAGCCTTCTAACAAGGAAGGGAAAATTCATGGGTCCAGAGCCCTGGGCTTTGTTCCCAAGGCTCCTGGGAAAGGCTGGACACATTTTTCTTTCCAAGAATGGATTCAATGTGAGCTCCTAATTTTCTCCCCAGCCCTCCCCAGTTTCCCAAGGGCTGTGTGCACTGAGATTTATCTGACTCTCAGAACTTACGTGGTGGGGCTGCCTTGGCCTGATGTTGAACTTTATTCCTGAAAAGCAAACAGAGGAGAGGACAGTATTAGCGGATCTGCCACATGGCTCCCAGGGAACTGCTTATGGGCTGCTGGCTGTGGACATCCAGGCTGGAGGGATCTTGGGGTAGGCTCTAGGGAAAGGCAGCTTAGGGCATGGCTCAGTGCTGGAGCCCCTCCATCCCCTACCCATGCAGAATATGGGGACGCAGCAAACATGTGGTCCCACTGGCTCGCAGCTGAGGCTCTCTTCTCTGCATCACGCCTGCCTCCTGATGTGATCTACAAGGTCTGGAAAGGCACCCTGCCCAGGTGTGCCCATACCTGCCCTGTGGAGCAGCCAGGACTCTCACAGGCCACCTCCTCCTGCACCCCACCATGTCATTAAGTCACAGGGAAAGGACCCTTCAGAAAGCTCGATCCACCCTCTCTCCACACCCCATCAGCCATGCTCCAGTTCTGGCCACTGTGGATTCTCCATGCTTGGAATATGACATATTCACACCCACACATTTGCACACACCAGGCCTAGGAATGGAACGTGCTTCTTCTCCTCTTGCTACAGGAAGTTCTCTAACCTGGGCATTTGTTTTGTGATCTTGGCCTTCTCAGCTGGCTCTGGAGTTCTGGGGTGAGCTAAGCATATCTTGCTCGCCCTGGTCTCCCCCAAAGCCCTAAGCAGTGCCCAGGTAGAGGGTAATTGTCCAGGGTTAACTTACTGATGACCTCAGGAAGACAGAGAGAGACCAGTGCATCAATGGCCATGCTCTGGAACGCCCCCTCTGCCTACCAAGGAGGCCCATGCCTGGGCTGGGCTCACCTAAGAAGCAAGCTCTGGTGAGGTGAACCTTTGGCCAGAGCAGAATATTCTGTGTCATACCTCATTTGGTCTGCTTTGGGGGAAAGTCGCAGGAGGACAAGGAGATTCCCTTTGGGGGGAATCTATTTAGAAGCTGGAGCCTCCTTCCCCAGTCCCTACCTGGCCACCGAGGAATCAGGGGCTCTTTCTGTTCTGGTACCATGTGGGTGGACATTTTCATCCTGAGGCTCTGCCAAAAGCCATGGTCACCATCAGAGCCAGCTATCCCTTAAGGAGAGAGCTGGATCTTCTGGCTGGCGCGCCGGGGCACCGTGCCCGACCACACCTGAGCAAATCCTGGCTGCTGCTTGCGGGAGGGGGGTTCCAGTGTCCCACCACTTTCCTGCCTGTCTCCACGTCCTGGGCAGAGGTCCAGTGGCAGAAGCCCAGCTGGTGAAGGGATATCCAGGTCTTCCCTGAGCCAGAGATTCTGTGGATTTCTCCATGGGGTCCAGTTTTACAGACTCAGCCACTGCCATGCCCCAGACAGTCTAAGGCTGAGGCCGTGCCCGCACGTCTCCTTCAGTCATTAGCAGGCCAGGAAGGAGATGCAAGGTCAGCCCTGGAATGGACAGCCTGAATTCCCTAAGCTTGCCCGAACCTTCCTCAAGTCCCAAGAGAGGCAGAAATGCAGGCAGAACTGGGACACATTTCATCTTTCTTCCGCTTGTCCCTTTGGGCTGGGAACAAGGGTATGCTCTCCCCTGGGCAAAGGGCAGAGTGTCCCCATCTTCCTGGGCACTCCCAAGCTTATGTGCACATGTGTGCATGTGGGGGATCTTTGAAACAGGCCTTCTAGACTCTTCCCTGGAGACTGAGGGGAAGCTCCAAGTAGACCTGGCTGCACCCTTCAGGGTGTGGGGTGTAAGTAGCAGGTGCCTGGCCTAAGAGAGGAGTCTTTAGAATCAAGCTGCTCATTGCCACCCCCTGCCATCCCCAGAGTCTATTTCCCTCCTTGACAGCCACCCCCTCCTCTTCCCCATCCCATCATTACTGCAGCTGTCCCAGCACGAGCCTCCAGAGCTCCTTTCTCTCCCACAGCCGATGATGACAGCTCCCTTCACTAGAAGGGACCCGCTGCACCACTTGGTTTTCCTCTACTCTGCCAGATTTCCTTAATTATTTTCTTCTGGTTATGGCAGCTGGCTCTGCTAAACCACCTCTCCTCCTTAGAGTCTCAGATATGGGAAATCACTCTGCTTGTCACTCCTGTCATCTCGTCAAGGTGTGACAGTGCTTATATATTCCTTTTCTGGAGCAAATGAGTCATGCCAGATTTGGCCAAGAGTGGGGCTGAGAAGCCACTTCCAAAAGGGATCCTGCCAGTTGGGGGGAAGATGGAAGGCCATGTGCTTGTTGAGGTTGCAGCCCCTAAGGCCATGACCTCCCACTGGCACTGTCCCCACAGCCTCAGAGGGCAGTGGGCTGTGGTCCTGTTCCATTTTACCTGTGAGGACTGGACAGGGGGACACTGTCTCCTGGACCTCTGGACTCTGAGCCTAAGCTTTTGGAGCCTAAGCTTTTGGGGCTGTCCCACTCTAATGCTCGCTGAGCTAGAGCCCTTGGCATTAACTAGAGGAAAAGTTCCTTCTAGACAAAGCCTGGGGCTGGGCGAGTCTCCTGATTTCCTGTTTACATGTGTCCATAAAGCCAACCTGCCTGCAACTTCCTCCTTTGAAAGGAAAAATTGCCTTGTGGCGAATAAGAGAGATCAGTAACATCTTAAGTAGAGCCTGAGTTTGCCATAAGCTATTCCCAACCCTTAGACTTATGGCAGCTTATCAGGCAAAGATTAGACCTATCCCCACAAGCTCACTTTAACATTTTTTAAAATTTACTGCCGGGCACGGTGGCTCATGCCTGTCATCCCAGCACTTGGGAGGCTGAGATGGGCTGATCACTTGAGTCCGGGAGTTCGAGACTAGCCTGGCCAATATAGTGAAACCTGATCTCTACTAAAAATACAAAAAAATTAGCTGGGTATGGTGGTGCATGCCTGTTATCCCAGCTACTCAGTAGGCTGAGACATGAAAATTACTTGAACCCAGGAGGCAGAGATTGCAGTGAGCTGAGATCACACCACTGCACTACAGCCTGAGCAACAGAGTGAGACTTTGTCTCAAAAAAATAAAATAAAATAAAGAAAAAGAAAAAAAATTTACGTTTATTTTAGAAATAGAGATGGGGTCTTGCTATGTTGTCCAGGCTGGTCTCAAACACCTGGTCTCAAGCAATCCTCCTGCCTCGGCCTCCCAAAGGGCTGGAATTATAGGTGCGAGCCACCATACCTGGCTACAAGTTCACTTTCGAATAAAGAAGAAACGTAATGAAGGACATCTAAAGGGACCTCCCCTTTGCCGTGAACCTAGCGTCCCCACTAGGAAGAAAACTGCTCTTCCATGCACCAGTCAGATAAAGGCTGAAGCAAAGACCACTGCTGGCTCTGGGCAAGTGAGAACCAGGAGAAACCTTAGGTATCCTGGGGCAGGGGTCTGCACATCCCCAAGTGGGCTGCACGTCAGGACCCTGGACAGCTCCATCAGCGCTCAGGGAAGGACAGCTAAGGGCTCACGAGGATGAGGAAGGTTTGCCACCAGGGGTCAGTGGTACCAGTGCCGTGGGGGGCACTTATGGGTGGGAAGGAGTTTTGGCCTCAGTATAACCACCTCCAGCCCCTCTCAAGCCCCCAAATAAAACGTACAATCTAGATAACATCAGTGGCCTTGCAGAGCAACTCCAGCCACAACCCACCTCCTCTTCCATCCAACGCCACCAATGCTGCCACGCACCTTCCCTGCCTCCCCACCTCCACCCCTGCGACAGAATCCAAGACCAACCACGCACACCCCACTTTCGGTGTCTTGAGTTACCTCTCTTCTCCTCTCAATATAAGGTTCACAATCTGTAAGGGAGCTCCATCCCCCCGCACAGTAAGAAATAAACAAGCACTTTCTCTTTCTGGACAGATGACATGCGTGGAGTGGCTGGAACACATGCGCTATGATAAGAGCATCGGTGAGAATAAACAAGGCGTGAGTTATGGGCACTGCCAAATGTGTTCCACGGTGTGAACTCTTCATTGGCTGAAGTTCTCAGCGTTTAGCTGAAAAGCCTCCTGATTGAGGAGAGGCAGAGGCTGATGAGTGTGTGAGGCCAGTTTCTTAGTCATCAGGCCTGGGTTTGGGGCAGAGTTGGGGAGGAGGCTATACCAGCATGTCCAAGGAGAAGGGTCTCTTGCCCGCTCCTCTCTAGGCTCACAGGAGGAAGACCTGCAGGGTACCACACAAAAGCCCCAATCCCCACTGCCCAGGAGCCATGGAGGGTGGTAACTGGGGAGCAGCCTTTTGGTCAGGCCCTGTAGACAGGCAGCACTGACAGGTGAGGACAGGACCCAACTGCCTCGAATGAGCCCTTGGCCTCCCCCAGCCCCAGGTGGCTCACTCTTGGGAGAATGACGGCTGCATTGGCTGCTCATGTCCCAGCCCCGAGCCCTGATGGGCGATGATGCTAGTGTCCCGCCACTCCCATCACTGCGACTGTCCTTAAAGAGTCAAATCTGCAGAGGGACAGGCATGGGAGAGAACTGGGGAAGGAGGGCAGGAGCGGCCATGCCAGTCCCAGGTCCCTGTCTGTGGTGGAGTTTGAGTCGTGCTTCTTGGTCTTTTGGGATTTCCTGATGGGGCCGTTTGTGTGGCCGCGTTTCCATGTGCCCAGGGCTTCTGGTGGCTGAGTCTGCTGGCAGGTTGCCCCACACCCATTGGCGCTGTCCACTCCACGTCCACTTCCATTGCCCAACAGGCCAGGGAGCCTCCAGGGCTTTTGGCTGCTTCTCTTGGCTCAGGCTGGCCTGACTGGGGGTGGGGAGTTCCCTGAAGGCAAGGTCCCGACTGCATCTTGGTCCTCAGCACGTGCAGTACCCGGATTCTGAGCTTCGGCTCCACCTGGACTCCTTACAGTGGCATCTGGTGGGATGAACACTGTTGTCCGGACAGCCCAGGCTGCCAGCCTCTGCCCTGCTGCTTCCATGCCCCCATTAGGAAGAAGCAGCTCCCACACCTAAGGTGCACACAAGAAAGGCCTCCGAGCCCTGGGGCAGCCCCACAGCTGGTCACGCACCTGACCTGACAGTGCAGTGCTGAGCTACAGATGGCCTGCCCCGAGTGCAGGGTGCTGGCAGGAGAGAAGGTGGGCGGGTCGGGGGAGAGAGGCCTGAGGGAAATGCCAGGCTCCACTCCATGGGAAGTATGAAGGGTTCTGAATGGGGGGGGGCATGCTAGTTAGGGTTATCAGAGAGACAGAGAGCCCACAGGTGATATATATGGAGGCGGGAAAGAGACGGAGAGAAAGAGAGAGGGAAGGGAGAGGTAGAGGTGGAGGAGGGGAGAAGGAGAGAGGGAAGCCAGATAGGGAGAGGAGAGAAGGAGGAAAGGAAGAAGAAGAGAGAGAGAGGAGAGAGTGAGAGGGGTTGATTTTAAGAAACTGGCTCATGTGATTCTGGGGGCTGGCAATCTAAAATCTGCCAGCAGGCCGGAGACCCAGGGAAGACCTGGTGCTGCAGCTTGCATGGGAAGGAGGTCCGAGACTCCCTCCTACTTGGGGAACTTCACTCTTTTCTCTTCAGGCCTACAACTAATTGGATGAAGCCCACCCACATTGTGGAAGGTCATTTCCTCTACTCAAAGGCTACACATTTTACAGCAAATCACATCTAAAAAATGCCTTCCTGGCCGGGCGTGGTGGCTCACACCTGTAATCCCAGCACTTTGGAGGCTGAGGCAGGTGGATCGCGAGACCACAAGAGATCAAGACCATCCTGGCCAACATGGTGAAACCTCGTCTCTACTAAAAACACAAAAATTAGCTGGGCATGGTGGCGTGTGCCTGTAATCCCAGCTACTCGAAAGGCTGAGGCAGGAGAATCGCTTAAACCCAGGAGGTGGAGGTTGCAGTGAGCAGAGATCGCGCCACTGCACTCTAACCTGGCAACAGAGTAAGACTCCATCTCTCTCTCTCTCTCTCTCTCTGTCACACACACACACACACACACACACACACAAAGACTGGCATTTGTCTAAACCCTGTGGCATCATGGCCTAGGTAAGGTGACGTATATAATTAACCATCACGGGAGGTGCCTTGGTTTGTTCCTGCAGCTGCTGTAACAAAGTATCCCAAACTGGGAGGCTTAAAATGACAAAAATGTGTTCTCTCACAGTTCCGAAGGCTAGATGTCTGAAATGAAGGTGCCAGCAGGGTCACACTCCCTCCACTGCCTCTTGGGTGGGGGCTGATGCTTCCTCGACTCTTCCAGCTTTCGACAGCCCAGGCGTTCCTTGGCTTGCAACAACAGAAGATCAATCTCTGCTTTGTCTTCACACAGCTGTTGCACACGTGTGTCTCTTCTCCTCTTCTTATAAGGACACCAGTCATATTAAAATAGGGCCCACTCAACCAACTCAAATGCCCATCAATCGACGAGTGGATAAAGAAACTCTGATATATATATATATATATATATATATATATATATATATATATATATATGATGGAATAGTACTTAGCCATAAAAAGGAATGAATTAATGGCATTTGCAGCCACCTGGGTGAGACTGGAGACTATTATTCTAAGTGAAATAACTCAGGAATGGAAAACCAAACATTGTATGTTCTCATTCATAAGTGGGAGCTGAGCTATGAGGATGCGAAGGCATAAGAATGATACAGTGGATTTTGGGAACTCGGGGAAAGGGTGGGAAGGGGGTGAAGGATAAAAAACTACAAATTGTGTGCAGTGTACACTGCTCCAGTTATGGGTACATCAAAATCTCACCATTCACCGCTAACTAAAGAACTTACTCATGTAATCAAACACCACCTGCTCCCCAGAAACCTATGGAAATAAAATGTTTTTAAAAAGGGCCCACTCTAGTGGCCTAACTTGATTACATCTGCAAAGACCCTACAAGGTCACAGTTTACAAGCACAGGGAGCTGGGATTGAGCATTTTTTGAGCGTGGGGCGGGCACCCAATTTGACCCAGTACAGACAGGGTCTCATGTGATCTCATGGGGCTTTAAGAGTGTTTTTTTGTTTGTTGTTTGAAGAGACAAAGTCTTGCTCAGTCACCCAGGCTGGAGTGCAGTGGCATAATCCTGGCTCACTGCAGTCTTG
Source organism: Pan troglodytes (assembly GCF_028858775.2). NCBI lineage: Eukaryota > Metazoa > Chordata > Mammalia > Primates > Hominidae > Pan > Pan troglodytes. The sequence continues at coordinate 36,874,737 of NC_072418.2, read as the reverse complement.
AACTCCTGGGCTCAAATGATCCTCCCACTTCGGCCTCGCAAAGTGCTGGGATTACAGCCATGAGCCACCACGCCCAGCTGGATGTTCTGAAGACAGGGCAGGATAGCCTGAAGGAGGTGAAGAAACAGCTCGTCTGCTGGTTTAGATCGCCTGCTGATCAGTAGTGAAGGGTTGTTGGTTCTCGGTGTGTTTGGGGCAGGGCCTGTGTCATGTCCATCTGTGTCATTCTGGCACAATGCTCATCAATGCCTGTGGAAAGGTTGGTGCTTTCTGGACTGAGAGCTGGCCTTGGACATGAGGAAGGGTATGGGGCTTCCCAGAAGCTGGGCCCAGGGTTCTGGCTGGAGCCTCCCAGCTGGGAAGGGCCCACGCATCTGGGCAGCAGGTGCCAGCCCCCTGGCTAGATGCAGACAGGGGCAATCCCACTGGAGGAGTCTGTCCACCCCCAGCCCTGGCTGGGTGGCCATGAAGCCTGGCTCTGCCAGCTCCTTTCACCATCCACAGTACGCCAGGCCGGGGCCTGCTTTGGGACCGGGCCACACCTTCTCTGGCTCCTCTCCCACCGGCTCAGGCTCTGCCCTTGTGAGGTCTCCACTGCCCCAGGGCTGAGGGACACATTGTCCCCATGGGCCTCTGACTGCCTCACTGTGAACTGCATCCTCCATCTGAGGCAGGCTGCTCATATGCAAATTAGATGCAAAACTGAAGTTTCAACACATGCAGCAATGAGCGGGCAGCCTGGACTCCTGGGCACAGAACGCCTGGAAAAAAGCCTCACCCAAGGGCTTCAATTCTCACCTGTGTTCATGGGAAAATCCAACTTCTTACATTCTCTGCTGGGTCCCCAGGGCACAGCCTGGAGACCAGCCTCTGTCACAGTCACGGCCACCTGCTGCCCTAGGACACGGGACAGGTACGTGGGGTTCCAGGTGGCAGGGCTGCCCCAGCACAGGTGCCGGCTGTTCCTGGGCCCTGATGACAGCTCTGTGGTCAGAGTGTGGACTTCGAGGGGAGGCAGCAGTCAGGCCAGACACGCCGGAGAGCTGCATCAGACTGGTCATGTATTGGCCTCTCTCCTCCAGCTTCGGCCTCTGGGTGGGGGGCTTCTTCCCCTAGGCTCTGAGATGATCAAACTCAGTCACAGTGACCTTTGGCTCAGACCAGAGCAAAGGCTTACTCCCTCCCTCGGTGGACCACGCGGAGGACCACCCTGGAGGGTCCATGTGGAGTTGTAGTTTTTAATGCAGGCTTAGCACATCAAAAATTAGAAGACAGGCCAGGCGTGGTGGCTTACACTTGTAATTCTAGCACTTTGGGAGACTGAGGCGGGCAGATCATCTGAGGTCAAGAACTTGGCCAACGTGGTGAAACCCTGTCTCTACTAAAAATACAAAAATTAGCCAGGCATGATGGTGGGTGCCTGTAATCTCAGCTACTCTGGAGGCTGAGGCAGGAGAATCACTTGAACCTGGGAAGTGGAGGTTAGAGATTGCAGTGAGCTGAGATCGTGCCACTGCACTCCAGCCTGGGTGACAGAGCAAGGCTCCATCTCAAAAAAAAAAAAAAAAAAAAAAAGAGAAAACTAAGCGCACACACCCACTGCTGTGTGACCTTGGACAAGTGCCTTGACCTTGCTGAACCTGTTTCATTGGTAAAATGGGCTAAAAATTCATCGGTAAAATGTGCCAAACATATGCATCTTGCAAATCCACAAATGTGCACACCAAATGGGGCACGAAGCGGGGCAGAGCCAGAGCCCATTGGTTGAAAGTCAGCTGCTCCTGGCATGCTGATCACCTGGTTCCCTTTGCAGGGGCTGAATCTCCCGCAGCGCAGCTCCCACCCCCAGCGCAGCGACGCTGGGGTGCATCTGCAGAGGAGCGGAGCCTGCATCTTCCTGTCTCGGGCCGATGAGCGCCTGACGGCTCTGACCGCACTTGTTTTGTTTAGTGATTCTGTTCCCTCGCCTTAGTGATTAGGATCCACGATTCAGCTGGGTGGTTCCTGTCAGCTCAGCCTTGGCCGTGAATTCCCCTGGAGCTGTCAGAGAGTCGAGCATCAGAGTTGCCTGTCAGTCAGCCGGTCAGCTGGTTAGCCAGTCTACAAACCCAACGGCTGTCCCGCCTGCGCCACATCTACCCACCTGCCCATCACTGAGTGGGTTGGGAAGGGGAGTCCTGAGCTGGTGCCCTGCCTGTCTACAGGGAGGGATCCTCAGCTCCTGCTTCTCAGCATCCCTCGGTCAGAGCCTGCAGTGACCTCTACAGTGTTCAGGGTGTGTGTGACCCCAGCACACCCGCGCCACCCACTGCATCACCCCTTACACATGTGCATGTCGCATGGGATCAGGTGTGCATGTCCTATGGTCTGTCACACCAGGCATGCCGAGGAAACGCACCACAGCACACATTTGTGCTGCACAGGTGCCTGCTTCCTGTGTGTGTGATGTAGCGTGCCCTGGGTGGGGAGTGTGTGGTTGTGTGCACATCCCTGTGTGGTTTCTAGGAGTCCACGGCACATGGCTTACAGCAGATCATGCCTCTTCTTTCCTTTATGTATCCTTTCCCTCTCTCCCTCCCCCACTTCCTTCCTTCCTTTCTTTTTTGAGACAGTGTCTCACTCTGTTGCCCATGCTGGAGTGCCGTGGTCATGGCTCACTATAATCCTGAACTCCTGGGCTCAAGTGATCCTCCCACTTCAGCCTCCCAAGTAGCTGGGACTACAGGTGTGCACCACCAAGCCCAGCTAATTAAAAAAATATATACATATATACATATTTTTATACTATATATATATATATATGTATATTTTGGCCAGGTGTGCTGGCTCATGCCTGTAATCCCAGCACTTTGGGAGGCTGAGGCGGGTGTATCACCTGAGGTCAGTAGTTCAAGACCAGCCTGGCCAACATGACGAAATCCCATCTCCACTAAGTAAATACAAAAATTGGCCAGTGTGGTGGTGGAGACCTGTAATCCCAGCTACTCAGGAGGCTGAGGCATGAGCCTTACTTGAACCTGGGAGGTGGAGGTTGCAGTGAGCTGAGATTGTGCCACTGCACTCCAGCCTGGACGACAGAGTGAGACTCTGTCTCAAAAAAAAAAAAAATTCATAGAGGCAAGGTCTCACTATGCTGCCCAGCAACTCCTGGCCTCAAGTGATCCTCCTGCATCAGCCTCCCAAAGTGGTGGGATTACAGGCATAAGCCACCGTGCCTGGCTGCTTGTCTTCCTTCAACACATGTGGGCCTGGAAGAACAAGCCAGAGCTAGTGGTTGCTGCTGCAAATGGGAAAGAACGAACTGCGTGGCCCTATCCCACAACCCCGTGTCGCTCCCTGGCTTGCCCTGTCTCTGCTTCCCACGTGGGATGTTGACAGCAAGACCAACTGGCTGGCCTCCACTTTGCAGCACACCACATGGAATGATCCTGCCATCTGCCACCATGTATCCATTCACTTCACATTGATGGAGCACCTATACGGGCCAGTAGCATCTTAGGTACTGATGACAGTGTCTTAACCGGGAATGGGATAGTGTGGCCCCTGCCCTCATGGAGCTTCCAGTCTAGCAAGGAGGAGAGGCACTGGCCAGCAACTCCATGTGTGATGGCAGCCATGGAGGACTTTGCAGGCAATGTGGGACAGTTGACATGTTAGCTAGCTCAGTGTTGCAGGTGACAGCTCCTGAAGATCGTGACAATAAATTGGCACCTGAGGGTAATGAGGACATTTCTGGCAGAGCTTCATGGCCTTCCACCATGAAAGCAAGGCTCCTGGGATGAAGAGATGGGTCCAGAGACTGAAGAGTGTCAAGAAAAGGCAGGGCCAGGTACAGTGGTTTACACCTTTAATCCCAGTGCTTTGGAGGCCAAGATGGATGGATTACTTGAGGCCAGAAGACCAGCCTGGACAACATAGTGAGACCCCATCTCTAAAAAAATGAAAAAATTAGCCTGGGCACAGTGATGGGCACCTGTAGTCCCAGCTGCTCAGAAGGCTAAGGTGGGAGGATCAGTTGAGTCCAAGCGTTAGAGGCTGCAGTGAGCTATGATTGCACCACTGCACTCCAGCCTGGGTGACAGAGTGAGATCCTGTCTCAAAAGAAAAGAAAAGAGAAAGGAAGGAAGAAGGGAGGAAGGGAGGAAGGAAGGAAGGGAGGGAGGGAGGGAGGGGAGGAAAGGGAAAGAAAGAGAAAGAAAGAGAGAGGGAGGGAGGGAGGGAGGGAGGGAGGGAGGGAAGGAGAGAGGGAGGGAAGAAAGGGCAACTATGATGGCTGGCTGGCAAGAAAGAGGCTTTACAGCCATGCAAAGACACTAGACCTTACCTCCTAAGGCCCAGGAGAGTCTCAAAGAGCTTTAGGGTGTGGAGTTATTTTGAATTTAAGGACCATTCTGGGATGGAGTCAAAGATACAGCAGAAAGGTTGGTCAGGGGCTTGCTGTCACTATCCAGGCAGGAGACTCTTGAGGCCTGGACCCGGGGGATGATGAAACAGTGGAGGGAGAGTTGAAGAACATTTCGGGAGATGGGGGTGTGCTGGGAAATGTTGAACACCTGACTTTCTGGGTGATGGGGTGGGAGCGGGGAGCAGCCTGGTTTGCAGTGTTTGCTGATTTCCGTGGTCTGAAATCCCATCATGGCAGATTTCAAACTACTGATGTCATGTGGGGCTGGGCCCTTGGGGGCCAGGACAAGTTGGCCTGAACTCGCCACTACATCAGCAGGACCTGGGACTGGCTGACTGCAGAGGGAGACGCTGGCTTCTGACTTTAGCAGTGGTGAATGCTGATGCTATTCCCTGCGCAGGAGGACAGATCCCTGTGGACTTTGAGGAGACCTGACTACAGGTCTCCCAAGTGCAGACATCCAGAGGGCAGTTGGAGGAGAGGGAATTAGGGGATCAGGGGTGGCTGGTCAGAGGTGCGGGGGGTAGACGTGCCTGTGGGAGCTCATTCAGCCACCTGTGGCTCTTCTGGGCCAGTGGGGGCATGATACCAGCACTTCTCAGGGAAAGAGGGGTAGAGGCAGTGGGCCTGGGCCTGGAGGCTGCCCTTTTCTGGGCCCACTGGGATCCCACCCCGGGCTCTGAGCAGCCGTGGCTTCACAGCACCATGCCTGGTGGGTCAAACGGGACGGATGTCAACGCCTCCTCTTGTCTGGCTGACATGGCACGTGGTGACCACTCTCCAGCCAGCTCTGCAGGAAGGCACCTCATTTGGTCTAAATAATGGTGAATTCCCATTGTGGGGTTACCAGCAAATAGAAGCAAGTGAGTCAGGCTGGAGCCCGAGGCTGGGGTGGCCCCATAAAGGGGCGGTCTTGATGTAGTTTGGACATTCGTCCACGCCCAAATCTCATGTTGAAGTGTGATCCCCAGTGTTGGGGGTGGGTCCTGGTGGGGGGTGTTTGGCTCATGGGGGGATCCTTCATGGCTTGGTGCCATCCCTGTAATAGTGAATGAATTCTCATGAGATCTGGTTGTTGTGAAGTGTGGCACCGCCTGCCCCCAAGTCTCACCCTTTGTTCCTGCTTTCACCAAGTGACACGCACACTCCCGCTTGCCTGCTGCCATGAGTAAAAGCTCTTTGAGCACCCCACCCCCCCCCAAGAAACCAAGTGGATGCTGGGGCTACACTTCCTGTCCAGCCTGCAGAGCCGTGAGCCAATGAAACCTCTTTTCTTTATAAATTGCCCAGTCTCAGGTATTTATTTATAGCAGTGCAAGAATGTGCTAACACATGCCTGTTTACAGGAAAAGTGCTCCCTACCCACTGGCCCAGCCCTGAGACAGGCCCTCCAGGGGCAGACGTGGGCAGCACGTCCTTCTTCACCCTGGAATGGAGTCAGGCAGCCAGGACGGCAGCCTCATTACCACTGTGGCCCAGCTGCAAGATAATGATCGGTCCAGCTCCAGCCGGCCTTGGGATGCATTGTTCTGGCTGCCACGTCAATTACTGAGCTGGCCTGGAGCTGTCAAGCCTGTCACAGCTGTTGCTGTGATACTCTAAAGAGCCACAAAAGTGAATCTGTCTTAAGTGATGCTTCTTTGAAGTGACCCCCACTGCAGGCCGCTCTGGCCTGAGTGGGGCTCTGCAGACACCCTGGGGAGAGTGGGGCTCCAGACTGCAAAGGGCTGCCTAGGGGCTCAGGGATGGGTGCTCTGATCCTTGGAAGAGCTCCCAGACGGCTGAGCACTGATGGTCACTGACTGTACCCACAGGGGTCCCGGAGTCTGGGTGACGGCCCTGACTCAAGCACAGTGAATGGGCAGCTACAGTTCCAGGCCCACCCCCACCCCTACACCAACATCTCCAGTGTCTTCTCTCTGGCATCTCAGGGAACACCGAGGGGCAGCTGCAGCTGAGGGGTCATCCTGTGTGCCCCCCCACCCCACCCTACCAGAACAGAACAGAGACTCTGGCAATTCACAGGTTGCAGGGACAAGGCCAGGGACTGCCCGGAGCACTCAGGGGCTCTGGCCGTCAGTCCGGCTCTTCCCTGCTGAGGGTCTGGATAGCTGCAGTCTACATTTCAGAGCCGGGGTGAATCTCCCAGGGCAGGGCCTTGAAGCTGGAGTCAGGTCCAGCCAAGGGCTGGGGCAAGAGAAGCTCTGGAAGGCTCTGGCCTGAGGATTACACCAGCTTCTTTGAGGGGTCAAACTTGAGCATAATACTGGCGTGGTGGTGCACACATGGAATCCCAGCTACTCGGGAGGCTGGGGCAGGAGGATTGCTTGAGCCCAGGAGTTTGAGCTCCCATGTTGAGTCTGGGCAACATAGTGAGATCCCATCTCTTAAAAAAAGACACCAAACCTGAGTATGGATGCCAATCTTGGGCTTGTCAGTGGCTGGCTGTGGGGACATCACCTCCCCTGGATACCTGTCCAAGAGCCCCTTTCTGCTCCCTTCTGAATGGCTGGCTTTTTCTTTCTTTCTTTCTTTCTTTTTTTTGAGACCGCGTCTCACTCTGTTGCCCAGGCTGGAGTGCAGTGGCATGGTTTTGGCTCACTGCAACCTCCACCTCCTGGTTCAAGCGATTCTCATGCCTCAGCCTCCAGAGTAGCAGGCGTGCGCCACCACACCTGGCTAAATTTTGTGTTTTCAGTAAAGACGGGGTTTTACCATGTTGCCCAGGCTGGTCTTGAACTCCTGGGCTCAAGCAATCCACCTGCCTGGGCCTCCCAAAGTGCTGGGATTACAGGCATGAGCCACTGCGCCCATCCTGAATGGCCAGCTCTTCCTCCGCCCAGCCCAGCACCCTGTAGCAGCAGGAGCCCCCACAGGGCCATGTGGGCTGACCGGGGGGCCCCAGACCATCATGGGAGCACAGACAGCCTGTCTTCCACTGCCCCTCACAGCCATGCCAGACGGGGCTGGCTCCACACCCCCATACCACACTCACACCTAAACCACAGGCCCTTTGCATCTCATACCTGTACAGCCTCCAGAGCCCTGGGGTGCTGACTGCAGGGTTGGGGAAAGTGGGGAGGGCGGAGAGACTCCTGAGGGCTGCATGTTCAGAAGTCATTCTGGAGGTGACTGGGGAACTTGGAGAAGAGTGAGGCCCAAAAGGAAGTGGGAAAACAAATTCAGGTTCTTACCTTATGATGGAGGTGAGGAGTGGGGACATCTGAACTTAGGCAGGTTGGGCGGGGGCAGGAAAAGGAAATGTTGGATTTCGCAGAACAACAAAGCCAGAGGGCTAGAGGGTTTGGTGAGTCAGGGGTATGAGGGGTGAGGGTGAGGGAAATGTCTGGAGGACTCCTCCCATAGCATGCTGCCAGGACCCCCCAGACAGGGAGGTCTCAGGGAATGGAGGAGCCCTTGGGGGAGAAGACCCAACCTTGGCTTATGGTGAACCAGAGACAGACTCGAGCAGCACCTGCAGGTAGCAGCTCTCAGCTGGAAACAGGACAGAGCTTGGGTGAAACTGTCCATTAGCCAGATCTGGGCCACATACCTTGGTTTGGGAGGCAGCCCAGACACACACCATGCAACCTAGGCCCGCGACTTCCAGCATCCTTCAAACAGGCCCACGTCACCGCCTAACGCCAGCCTCTTTAGCTCTGAGCACGAGAATATTAAGTAGATGTAAACACTGGAAATAGCTGTTTTCACGATCTTCATGCGCACTTGGAATTTGCCATCATCACAGTATTCACGTTATTCAATAACATGAAGTCTTCTAAGGCAATCCGTCAGCCAAGACCCAACCCCCTTCCCGTTCTTCGCTCTCCAGCATTTTGGGGGTGTCTCCTTGCTCCAAGAGAGGTGCCATTTGCAGGGAACTGGAAGCCGGTGTTTGCCTGGGTGGGGGTGGAGGAGCTTACTGGGCTCCTGGAAGACAGTGCCCGAGGTCCCTGAATTCCCCTTTCAAGGCCTCAAACTCTCTGCTTAGCCTCTGCCTGCACATCTCCACCAAAGGCCCTGCAATTAGACCCGCCAGCTTTGCAAACGGAATGTGCTCCCATGTAATGGCTGTTGGTAGGGCGGCTGGGGTCACTGTGAAAGGAGAGCTAAAGAAGATATCTGAGCTGTTTTCCTGCTTCCTTTGAAGTCCAACCAGTGCAGCTGCTCTCGGGACGAAGAGAGCCCACCACGGACACAGAGGCAGCCCCTCCAGGCTGCGTGCATTTCCGGAGGAATTAAGGCTCCAGTCTGGAGCACCGGGCATGTGTTTTGGGCACCTCTTTGCGGTTGTGAAATGTGCTATTCTGGGAAACAGAGAAGCCTGGCTTGTGCCGTCTGTCTTTCACGCCTGCGCGTGGCAGGGATGAGGAGCGGGCCAGGTAGGTGTGTGGAGGGCCGTTCTTTCTAGAATGAATGATTCACTAGCAGGGTGAGAGGTAATTCACAGTGAGAGGTGATTCACTGCTGCTCAGCCCACCACAGCATCTTCTGCAGGATTAAACGTCATTCCTTCTAATGACTTGATTTATGTCCGGAGGATTACAGCTCCAAACAAAATATTGTGATGATGGCAATAAATCACATGGGGGATGCTTACGACGGCTGCTAGCATGTTTTCTGTTTGTCTGGGAATTGATTACAGAATGAAGGGCTGCTGTGTAACAGGGAGTATGGGGCGGGGTGAGCACAGCACAGGTGTGTCAGGCAGTGGGAGCTTTGACAGGGGCATCAGAAGGTTTCCAGCGCCAGAGGCTTCTGTGAAAATCTGTGATTGCAGACAGCAGGGATTTTGGAAATCCGGAAGTCCACAGGAAGGCACCATCCTGAGCCCCTGGGGGGTGCATGGGTGGTGGGCATCCTGAGAATGTCATTTCCAGCCTTTAGCTCTGCTGCATCCGCAAGTGAGAGACACAAGGATGGGCCAGGCTAGGATGGCTCTGCAGGGCTGAGCTGCTCGGAAGAAGGAGGATCAGGCTGCAGACAGGTGCCCCTGAGCCGGCATCTCTCACTTAGGTGCTCAGCAGAAAGGGATCCTTTTCCATCAAGACCTGGCCCTGCAGAGCAGGATCTCAGAGGTTCACATCATCTGCAATCAACTTCAAGGTTCACATCCACAACAGATTTGCATAGACCCCAGCCTGGGCTCAGGAGGAAACTGGTAGCCTTGCTCTCCCAGCTCTGTTCTTAGCTAGTCTATTTGAGAGGCTGTCACCCCTGCCTCTGACATCTGGGACAGTTGTCCCTGTGAGACGTGGCAGAGGCTGGAGCTGGCATGCAGGTGGGCAAACACTTGAGGGGCTGCCACACAGCACCCTGGACTGTTCCCACCAGTCCAGCTAAAGCTCCATCCTGGTTGGACGTCTGGGAGAGGATGAGCCTCCTCTTTGGTAAAGTCGATCCTGTCCTTGGATCAAACCAAAAACAGAGGGAAAGGGGATGAGAGCAGGCATAGGGTTAAGATGCACGGCAAGGTCCCCTGATCCCAGCAGAACAGTCCCTCATCCTGCCTGGTGTGCTTCTTCTAGAGAGAAATGTGTTCTCGGAAGAGCCCCGCAGCCTAGAGTGCTGTAGCAAGGACGGTTTGCTCATAAGAGGTCATGGACCCGGGTGACTTGGGGATGCCAGGTGCGGGGATAAAGCAGTCCATTAGCAGGTATGAGGCCCCAGGCCCGGCTCATAGCACACTTGACTGCCAAGTGTGAGTGAGGAGGGGGTTTGTACTATGCAAGGGTGTCTTCCATGTCAGATGTGATGCACTGATGATGGGGAGATGTACACGGGGGGCACACTGATGTTAGGTAGGATGGTACACAGAGGGTAGTGGGGAGATGGTGTGGGGATGGTATATGGATGGTGGGGGATGGTGTGGGGATGGTGGGAGGTTGTTGGGGGATGGTGGGGGGATGGAGGGATGGTGAGGAGATGGGGGATGGTGGGGGGATGGAGGGGGGATGGTAGGAGGATGGTGGGTGGTTGGTGGGGGATGGTGGGAGGTTGGTGGGGGATGGTGGGAGGTTGGTGGGGGATGGTGAGGGGATGGAGGGGTAGTGGTAGGAGGATGGTGGGTGGTGGGGGGATGGTGGGTGGGTGGGTGGTTGGTGGGGGATGGTGGGAGGTTGGTGGGGGATGGTGGGTAGGTGGTGTTGGGATGGTAGGAGGATGGTGTGTAGGTGGTGTGGGGATGGTGGGTGGTTGGTGGGGGATGGTGGGGGGATGGCAGGTGGATGGTGAGGAGATGGGGGATGGAGGGGGATGGAGGGGGATGGTAGGAGGATGGTGGGTGGTGGGGGATGGTGGGTGGTTGGTGGGGGATGGAGGGGGATGGTGGGTGGTGGGGGGATGGTGGGTGGGTGGGTGGTTGGTGGGGGATGGTGGGAGGTTGGTGGGGGATGGTGGGTAGGTGGTGTTGGGATGGTAGGAGGATGGTGTGTAGGTGGTGTGGGGATGGTGGGTGGTTGGTGGGGGGATGGTGGGAGGTTGGTGGGGGATGGTGAGGGGATGGGGGATGGTGGGGGATGGAGGGGTAGTGGTAGGAGGATGGTGGGTGGTGGGGGATGGTGGGTGGGTGGGTGGTTGGTAGGGGATGGTGGGAGGTTGGTGGGGGATGGTGGGTAGGTGGTGTTGGGATGGTAGGAGGATGGTGTGTAGGTGGTGTGGGGATGGTGGGTGGTTGGTGGGGGGATGGCAGGTGGATGGTGAGGAGATGGGGGATGGAGGGGGATGGAGGGGGATGGTAGGATGGTGGGTGGTGGGGGGATGGTGGGTGGTTGGTGGGGGATGGAGGGGGGATGGTGGGTGGTGGGGGGATGGTGGGGGATGGTGTGAGGTTGGTGGGGGATGGTGGGAGATGGAGGGGGGATGGTGTGAGGTTGGTGGGGGATGGTTAGGAGATGGCAGGTGGATGGTGAGGAGATGGGGGATGGTGGAGGATGGAGGGGGGATGGTAGGAGGATGGTGGGTGGGTGGTGGGAGGATGGAGGGTGGGTGGTGGGAGGAAGGTGGGTGGTTGGTAGGGGGAAGGTGGGAAGTTGGTGGGGAGATGGTGGGTAGATGGTCGTAAGATGGTGGGAAGATAATAGGTAGATAGAGGACAGTTGGTGGTGTTAGAAGTCCTGACGAAAAGATTGGAGATGGGGCCTAGAAAGGGCTGGGGCTGGAAAGGGGTGCTGGAGGGAGACAGGAGCAGAGATGGAGAAGCTACATGCAGGCTACATAGGCAGGCTCCTGGCCGCTCCCCCTGGTGAAGGTGCAGGCTCCGGCTGTGCCGTCCCCACGGGCAAGAGTGACCTCCCTGACCTGTGTGGCCTCTGATGCCCAGGCAGTGGCACAGGTGACAGTGGTGGCTCCAATTCAAATGCAAGCGAGCCTTCCCCCAGCCCCCAGTGCACCCCCCTGGCTGCAGGGAAGGCTGTGGCTTCTTTCTCTGCCGAACGCTGAAAGCAATCTCCAATGTCAGAAGACAAAGCCTTTGCCCATCTTTGTTGAACACAAGGGCAAAAAAAATGTTGTTTGTTTTATAAAGTCTGGCAAATTTTGATAATGAAACCATTGGAACACTAATTCTGAAACCTTTCTAATTCCAGGCAGATAAGGAATAATGGTAACGTATTTCAACTTCAGAAGCAAAAATAACTTTTTATCACCTAACTTAACAATGTTACTGGGGAAATATGTTAGAAGAATGTAAAATGTTATTTAAATGATAAAATATGCTGTCTTGGATGGCAAGGATTTTAATTGCCACAATCAGAGTCCAAACACACTTGCATGCCAGCCCTGACAGACACCGCTAATGACAGGGTGTCCATAACGTGGGGCGGCGGGAAGGGTCAGATGCGACTTCCGCGACTCCCCGGGGAACTGCCTAAAACCGACAGCTGTCTGGGCTCTGCCACGCTCCTCAGTATCGTTGCCTGTGAAATACGAATCGGTTCAGATATGAATATTAACCAGCCAACACATTAATATTAATCAGTTAATATATACTTCCCATGACAACAAGAGATAAAGGAATCTTATTATGTGGCGGATCAGGGAACACAGAATATCTAAGTGGATTTCCTCAGGATCCACAGCATAAAGAAGACTAAGCCTCTTAGATGTGTCATCTCGGCAGAGAGCGAAGCCTGGCTCACGCGTGGATCGAGTAATGAGCAGGAGAATCCCTGTGGGAGTGAATTCCTCTCCCCAGGCAGGGGGCGGTGCTTCCCCCTAGGCGGCGGGCAGGTTGGGGGAACTGCGGTTGGCATGGGCAGCCCCTACGTCATCCCAGGGCTCCCAGGCTCAGGCAGCTGGGGCGTCCAATACCCGCTAGACGGAGCCTCCCCTTCGTCCTGGGGCTCAGGCAGCTGTGGCAGCAAATCTCACTCCAACCCCTGGGCAGGAAATCTCATCCAATCCTAGGTGCAGGGTTGGTGGGGTCTGAATGGCTGGCCAAGCAGGGCCCCTCCGCTGCCCAGAAGGGGGAAACACCACGATGCTACCCCGATCCCTGACCCCTCCTGGCGCCGTTGGAGGGAAGACACTCGTTCTGTCATCGTTCATTTGGGAGCTGGTGCTGCAGGCCCCATGCTGAGGGGTGTTAAAGGCTGGACAGAGAAATGATCCCGCTCCCGTGGGGGCTTCAGCAGGATAGGTTTTACTATCCCTGTTTGGCATGAGGGCACTCACTGAGTCTCAAAGAGGTTAAGTGGGTCACCCTCATCCACATTGCTGCCCAGGTAGGCTGGCAGAGTGGGGGGTCCAGGCCCGAGCTGTCTGATTCCATGTCCTTGCTGTAACCACTCTCTGATGCTGCCTGCCAGTGCCCGGGGATGGTGGGCCGGTCAGGCAGGAGGCTGGGGGGTTCACAGAACGTCTCACTATCATTAAGCCAGTGTCCACCATCAGAAAAGCTGCCAGGGTCTTGGCCTTGGGCTGCCCACACTGGGTCCCTGGGGAGACCAGCCTGCCTGGTGGGGGCTGCTTGAGGGCAGAAGGTGACCTACCTATGCCTGCTCACTGGCAAGCTGCCGCCACAGCACAGGCATATCTGAGCACAATTAACATTTTAAGCACTAATTATTTCCCTTGGATGTCTACGTCTGAGGATCCTTCAATTTCAGTTTAATTGGAGAAAAATGGTCATCAGTTATTGAACAGCGGGAGGGAGGCTCTGTGCTTCCCAACACCGAGCCAAGCCGTGAATCCTGAGAACATATGGGTCCCTGCCGTGGCAGCTGGGCAGCCGGGCCAGGCGAGGGTGCGGTGGGCAGGCTGTGGGCACCCTGCCCCGCCATCCCCAACATCTGCTGGGAAGGCTTTTTGGGCACGTTAATGACTTGCCTTTTTATCTTTTCCATTTTGTTCCATTTTCTGCAACAGCATCTGTTGCAAGAAAACCAACTGCAAGAGGAAATGGGATTCATTATTAAAAGGAGAGCTTGTAACTTCCCCATCACTCCCCCTTGTCCTTGATGATAATCTGAGCTCATAATGAAATCCTCAGGCCCTCCCTGGCTTGGCTGGGAGGGTTGCAGGGCTGGGTGGGGGTGGGGGTGCATCTGCCTGCTGCTGAGGGGTACCAGTGGTGAGCCTGGACCGAGCCTGGAGAGGCTCGGTCTGAAAGGGTATCAGATGCCCCAGCTAAGAGGCTTGGCCCAGGGCCCACCACTGCCTCTTCCCTCCGTTGGGGGTGGGCGGCTGGTGCCTGGGGCCTTGTAAGAGAACCGTGAGGCTTTGCTGATCACACTTCTGGAAAACGAAAAAGAATACTCTATTTTGCTTTGCCTGGTTTTATTCTTTGGTTCCCTATGGGCAACCAATTAAGAGAATCAATACTTCTGGACCCTGATGGGAAACTGAGCTGCTGGTGGACGCTGGGGAGTGGCTCTCACCTCCAGCAGCCTTCAGGGATGGCTTAGCCCGAGGCTTAGGGGTGGGGGATGCAGGGGCGGGGTGTGGGATGCAGAGGCAGAGTGGCCCAGGACACAGGGATGTGCTAAATCTGGTGGCTTCTCCTCCTGGATGGATGGCTCTCAGAACCAGGCCCTGGGGTCCTGGGGGTAGCCCCAGAGGGGACTGAGCAGGAAACCCTGAGGTCTGTCCCAGCGTGTGCCTATGCTGGTGACCACAGCCCCTATAGCAGACAGCTAGTTAGGAGAGGCTGGAGCAGTTGAACTCAGCCAGGACCCTACTCAAGTAATAGGACCCTGCCCAAAAGTGCATCCTCCCAACCCTGCTGACCCTGCTTAACTAGCACTTGATGACCCCTGTGACCTCATGCTGTCACCACCCCCCTTATGTCACCCTCCTTTCTTGGGTTCCAGACCACCTTGTTGCACCCCCTTGGCGAGGGGCCCTGCCTTCTCAGGGTCCTTCCAGGCCTGAGCCTCTGGCCCGTCTCTGGGCGTTTTGGTCTCCCAGCCATGCCAGCTTCCTGGACCACACCTAGCTGGGGCGCCAGGCCTCAGAGAGGACTCAGAGAGTGCAGCCTGTGGACAGGAGAAAGGCAGGAAGCAAGGCACAACGCACCTGCCAATGGCTACTGCACGATGAGGGCCACGACCCGGACCCTTTCATGAGCTGGGTGCTTGGTGCACCAGCTGGACAGCGCCCAGCACGTGACATACAACCCACCCATAGCTAAGGGCACATGTCCTTCCTCCCTTTGGAGCCTGACCCTGGGTCTCCTGGCTCAGCAGCCTGGGGCCTCAGGGAGGTGCACCCACTCGCCTCTAGCACCCACAGTGCCTGGGAGGGAGGTGGGTGAGTAGCAGGAAGACTGAGGGCTGCAGGACCTGCCCAAGTTACTAGCCCTAGTGACCACCCAGGGACTGAGAGGCAGAGCCTGACCCTGCCCTGTGCCCCATCACCGCTGTCTGTCTTCATCTGTGATGGGGTTCATTGAGCACCCACTGATTCCAGCCACCCACGTGTTGTGAAGAGCTCATAGCATCGGCCCCTACAGAAGGCCATGAGATTGGTGGTTGGTTGGTGGGGGGATGGTGGGGAGATGGGGGGATGATGGGGAGGATGGAGGGGGGATGATAGGAGGATGGAGGGGGGATGGTAGGAGGATGGTGGGTGGCTGGTGGGAGAAAGGTTATTTTGCCCCAGCTTGACACTGATGAAGCTGTGATATACACATATTTAGCCACTAAGGTCACACAGCTGGCCAGTGGCTGAGCCAGGGATTGAACTCAGGGATCAAACTCAGTTGTCCCTGGCTCCGGGTGTGCTCTCCTAGCCATCTGCTGCTTTCCCTCGGAGCTTTGTTCATGGCTGCAAGGAGGGACCTGTGGTGAGGTGGGGGAGCCCCGGACACAGCTGCTTTTGCTGCCGTCCCTGGGGCATGCACACCCCTTCTGCCCACCAGGGCCTCTCCTGCTGGGGGCCCCCCTTGCTGCTGTCCCTCTGGCACCACCCAGGCCTCATCTCACATGGCGTCCTGAATTCCTCTGATGCCCTCAGGGGTGTGTGCCTGTTGGGTGGGAGCTTCCCAGCCTCACTCCTTGAGGCTCTCCTCCGAGTGAGCCTTCGGTCCTGATGCCTTCACCTGCCTTCTCCTCCAAGGCCTGTCACACACTTATCCATGGTGTGGCCTCTCCTTCCTCACTGCACTGGCTTCTGGATGAAGCAAAGTGGCCTAGACACTGAGGATCTGAGCTGTGAGAGCCTCCTAAGGGCCCAGGAGCGGCAGCAATTTACCTGCCTGCAGCCTCAGTTTCACTATCTGTATAATGGGAAATCAGGGCTTACTGTCCAAGGCTGTGTGCGTCTCCTGCAATAGAGGACAAGGTGAGCAGCCGGGCCTGTGGGCTTGCTGAAGGGACCTGCAGGAGCCACCCCCAACACCATGTTGAGACAGTAAGAGACCCTGGGTCCCAGGTCTGGGCCAGACCTTTCATCTCCCCCTCCCCAGCTGGGACCCCAGCAGAAGCTGTGAGCAGAAGTGGAACCTCAGGCCAGGAAGGCTCAGGGGAAAGAAACCTGGGGCGACACGGCCATGAGCCTGCCCAGCGGCGCTGGCACCAACGAGCGGGTAGCCCTGTGTGATGGCCAGAGCATGGGCTGCAGGCCCCATCTGTCCTGGCAGAAGCTGTGTCTCCACTTTTCACCAGGTGTGGGGCCTTGGTCAGGTTCGGACCCATTAGGTCCTGCACTTCTGCCCTTGGAGAGTGGAGATGATAATGGGGGATGTGGAGGGTCCCTGAGCTCACCGCCATCCAGTGGAAGCTGAGTGCCTGGGCCTGGCGAGTGCCTGGGGCATAGCTACATGACTATTGATTAAGGCCCTAGATGCCGTGGATCAGACAGTGCGAACAGCCTGGCTTTGGGTGAGTGGCAGGTGGCATTCCCCTGGGTCCTTGGCAGGAGGGAGCACTGGATGGGACAGCTCTGTGGACAGCCCCTCATCCACCTCCTCTTCCTGCCTGTCCTGAGGGACAGGAAAATCTCCTTCCCCAGGCCATGTTCCTTCTCCACCAGAACTCATTAGAAGTGTGGACTTTGTCATCATACCCAGCGGGCAAGTGCAGGGGAGCCAGGAGACCCGCTGAGCCGCCTCCTCGGCCTCCACAAAGAGCTAGGAACCCCCCTTGTGTGTCAGTTAAAAAAAAAATCTCAAAGCTTAAAAGGCTTCCTTATACTTGTTTTTTGTCATGAAACATTTCATTCACGCAAAAGAAAATATATAACACTGTAAAGACGAAGAAAACAAACAGCCAGGTATTCACCACCCAGTTTCAGAAACAGAATTCTATCAATATCATTGACGCTCCCTCTTTGCCCCTCTTGGACAGCCCTCTCCTGCTCCTGCCGGGGTAATCACTTCACAGAATTCTGTGTTTATCATTCCTTTCTCTTCTTAGTAGTGTGTATGTGTGTGTGTGTGTGTGTGTGGCATATGTCTATATCCCCTAAGCAACGTATTGTTTATTTTTACATGGTAGCTTAGAGCTGGATGCAGTGGGAGTATTTACACCATAGATATTGGCAAGTGCTACAAATCAGGGCTCTATTCTCTTCCTCCCTGGAGAAGGGGTTTACCAGCATGTGAATGGGTTGCAGGCCAACTCCAGGGGGAAGGTGTCGCCTTCCAGAAGAGGAGTATCCTATCAGCTGAGGTCAGATCTCTAAGGACGGGTGCAGCTGTGAGCAATTAGCTGTCCCCACTAACTGCAGCAGGGGAAGGGCGCACCTGCCCGCTGAAGTGTGTCTGAGTGGGGCACCTATGGCTTCTCTACAACAAGTTATAGCAAGGTCCAGACCAGAAGTGACCCCACAAATCTGCCCCCTCGTTCTTTATTCTCTGGCCCACCGTATTTACAGGCCATTCCCTGGAGTCAAACATATGCTTACCAGAGCTCTCCCCAACCTGAAATTATTTATGACTTGGCATTCAGGGAGGAACAGCAATTTTCTCAAAATGTCTGATGTCATGATATATAGTCCGTTTGACATGCATGTGCCCAAACGGATTGCTCTGCAGGTCTGCCCCTCAATTACCATCGCCCTGATTTAAAAAGGAGAATTCATATTGCTTGGCAGGATGCTAACTCAAGTAGCATCCAAAGAAAATGACCAGAGCATCTTATGGAAAAATAAATGCCTTGGAAAAAAAAAAAGAACAAAATGTACCAGTTATCTGGCCAGATCCTTGTTTTCTAGGGTCTTTTGTTAGGTGACGCTGGAATGGAGTGAAGTCAGGCCCCCTGCTTCGCAGAACTCACCTCCCACTAACTCCTGGCTGCATGGCTGTGACTAGGTCACTCCTCCTGCCTGAATGTCACTAAAGACAACATGGCCTGTGTCCAGGTATGCTGTGTCAGGAAACTCAAAGAACATGCCCATCAACAGGCAAACTGATAAATGAACATGGTACATCCATTCTACAGAATACTGCTTGCCTGTAAGAAAAAAACCAACTACTCATATACATGACGATCATGGATGAATTTCACAAACATTTTGCTGTGCAAAATCAGCCAGGCATAAAGGAACACACACTGTAGGATCTCACTTATGTAAAATTCTAGAACAGGCAAAATGAATCTCTAGAGATGGAATAAGATCAGTGGTTGCCGGGGGCGGTGCGGGGAGTGAGTGAGCAGGAACACGAGGGAATGTTCTGGGGTGGGGGAAATGTTTCACGTCTCCAATTGGGGTGATGGAATACATTTGATAAACAATGCATGTGTTTTCTTGTTTATAAATTACACCTCAATTAAATTGATAAAAAACGACGTGAACATATTTTAGAACTCTAAAGTGCCATGTTTTAAAAAAAATGCTATTTTAGTTTTGCAGAAATCTTGCTTGTATCTCAGTAACACCAAATGGCAACACTTGGAAGGAAAAGGCTTTTATAAAACTGAAGACTGCTGTGAGTTCAATAACACCAGCTACAATTAATTTTCAATGATCCTTGAATAAGCAAAGGAATTTGGAAAAACTGTCTCCGCCCCAGTCAAGTAAACCTTAGTCACTCCTTGTCCCATGTGGAATGGAGGAGCCAGGACAGCAGGGGCTGGGAGCCAGAGGTGAAGGGTGCAGGGAGGCTGGGGTCAGGTGAGATTGTGAAATCACAGCCCTGCAGCTCGGCTGGGTCTCTCTCCAGAGAGTGGTCTCAGCTGGACAAAGTCCCCTCACCCAAGGTTGCACCTTCTCCCCTGGGGCTGCCTGCATCCAGACACTATTTGATGTGTGGTATAAAGGCACAACCCCCTTGCATCAATTCAGGTCAATTCTGTGGGAATATCCCAGCCCCAGAGCTCCCTGTGGGACTGGCAGACTAAATCCCCACCCGGTGCCCACACTCCTGCTTCCTTTGTTCCCTTACAGGTGTTGATCAGAGGGCACCTCCCTCCCAGCCCCGTGCAATTCACCTCCTGCACTTCTTCAGAGTCTCTTTCCCAGGAACCCGACAGTCAGTGCCAGTGGGGCAGAGAGAGCAGATGCTAAGAAGAAATGTTAGGGTTGAATCACCTGCCAACCAGCCAGCAAGGAGGTCCCCAGCATTGGTGGTAGGTGGAGCACAGGCAGCTGTGGCACAAGGCCAGAGGCAGTAATGCCTCCGTTAAAATGTTTATTGATGATAAACTAGGATGGCGCACCAGCGGAAGAAAATGCCCTGGCATGTAAAAAAATGTATCTGGAGGCTAAGAAATATGGGGCAAATAGTAATTTGGGAACAATGGCATTGGCTGGCAATTAACTCTGTGGCAGCCTACATGGAGACTCTTACCTCCAGCAAGAGGACAGGTCTCAAGACTTAAGAGTAGCAGAGGCCAGGCACTGTGGCTCACATCTGTAATCCCAACACTTTGGGAGTCCAGGGCAGGAAGGTCTTTAAGGCTGGAGCTCAAGATCAGCCTGGGCAACATAGCCAGAGCCCATCTCTACACAAAATAAAAATAAATTAGGCTGGGCATGGTGGCTCATGCCTGTAATCCCAGCACTTTGGGAGGCTGAGGTGGGTGGATCACGAGGTCAGGAGTTCGAGACCACCCTGGCCAACATGGTGAAACCCCATATCTACTAAAAATACAAAAATTAGCCGAGTGTGGTGGCGGGCACCTGTAATCCCAGCTACTCGGGAGGCTGAGGCAGGAGAATTGCTTGAACCCGGGAGGTGGAGGTTGCAGTGGGCTGAGATCACGCCACTGTACTCTAGCCTGGGCGACAGAGCAAGACTCTGTCTCAAAATAAATAAATAAATAATAAATCAATTAATTAATTAGGTGGGGGTGGGGGTGCACACCTGTGGTTGCAGCTACCCAGGAGGCTGAGGTGGAAGGATTGCTTGAGCCGAAGAGTTCATTCGAGGCTGCAGTGAGCTATGATTGCAGCACTGCACTACAACCTGGCTGACAGAACAAAACTGTCTCTTAAAGAAAAAAAAATGAAGGGGAGAAAGGAAGAGTATCCAGCTTCTGAAGGGTGACTCTTGGCAATGGTAGGCACATGGCTGAGAAGGAACAGGACCCTGAGAAATGCGTTGGGGACTGTAGGTCGATGCCTGTGAAAGTCTTGAATTCCCAGATGTCCTCTAATCTTCTGGGCTGCAGAAGCACGCCACCCTCTGCAATACAGGCTGGTGGTCTTCCATTAATTGAAGACACCCCAGAGGTCTCTGTCCTGCAACGTAACACATGCCTTCCTCAGAATCTGCCCCCATCTTTTCTCCACTAGACCAATAACTACGGTTAAATCACAGCATGTCCCCACTGGGGAAGTGCTAGATTTGCTAAGGGAAGAAAGGAATTATACCCCAAAAGAAAAGAAGGATCCGGAAATCAGGTATTGGCAGGAACCAGGAGAGTACACATAGACCTTGACGCTGGGGCAGGGTGTGCGGGGGTAGACAAGAGAGCAGAGAGGCTGGGCACGGGGGCTCATGCCTGTAATCCCAGCACTTAGGGAGGCCAAGGCGGGTGGATCACCGGAGGTCAGGAGTTCGAGACCAGCCTGGTCAACATGGTGAAACCCTGTCTCTACTAAAATACAAAAATCAGCCAGGCGTGGTGGCAGGTGCCTGTAATCCCAGCTACTCGGGAGGCTGAGGCAGGAGAGTCACTTGAGCTTGGGAGGCAGAGGTTGCAGTGAGCCGAGACTGCACCACTGCACTCCAGCCTGGTCGACAGAGTGAGACTCCATCTCAAAAAAAAGAAAAGAAAAGAAAAGAAAAAAGCAGAACACAAAGTTGGATAGAGCAGTAATTGATAGGGGAGGATTCTCTTGGGATAGAGGATCTGACAGTGCAGCAACGACCCCAGGAGACGATGCAGACATGCTGCTAGATGGCTCTCAGATACGTGCAGAAAGCAATGCCCACACTCAATGAAGCAGGGATGATAGAATTGCTGTGGTAGGCCGGGCGCGGTGGCTCACGCCTGTAATCCCAGCACTTTGGGAGGCCGAGGCGGGTGGATCACGAGGTCAGGAGATCGAGACCATCCTGGCTAACACGGTGAAACCCCGTCTCTACTAAAAATAGAAAAAATTAGCTGGGCGAGGTGGTGGGCGCCTGTAGTCCCAGCTACTTGGGAGGCTGAGGCAGGAGAATGGCATGAACCCCGGGGGGCGGAGCCTGCAGTGAGCCGAGATCGCGCCACTGCACTCCAACCTGGGTAACAGCGAGACTCTGTCTCAAAAAAAAAAAAAAAAGAATTGCTGTGGTAGATAGTGCAGGAAGAGATCAAAAGGCTCCCAAAGGTGGTTATGCTACAGTGGACATGTTAGGGAAAGCTGGAAAACCCATTACTGCCTAGAAGATACCCCCACCCCTTTCTAAAGCAATATAGAATACACTGGTGAGAGGGGAAGGAGGATCAGGGGCCATATGTTGTGTTGTAGGACAGAGATCTCTGTAGTGTCTTCAATGAACAGAGGGCCACCAGCCTATATTGCAGAGGGCAGAATGCCTCTGCAGCCCAGAGAGTTCAGGAAGCACCAGCATGAGTGAGAAGCCCAGCAGTGCCTCTCCTCTGTAGGACAGGGCTGAATGTAGGCAGTGCCACTACAGACCTGGACACCCCGAGACTGATGGGGGACGATAGGATTGTAAAATAACAGAAACCACACAGTAGTACTTAGCCATCATAACCAAAGTCTGCACACTTGTCCTAGTGAGTAGCAATGCTGGTGTAGCAGCCAAGAGGGGCTGATCTGCAGAGAGCTATGGAGGTGGTCACCAAAACATGGCATCCCAAAAAACAAGAAAGTCAGGTGGTCGACAAGCTGATATATACAACAAAAACAAATCAAGGAGGGGTGATCAGCTGTCCCAAGAAAATGGCACAGTTCTTTGCCCACGGTTATGGTTTGGATGTTTTGTCTCCTCCAAATCTCATGTTGAAATGAAATCCCCAATGTAGAGGTGGAGTCTGGTGGGGTGTTTGGGTCATGGGGGTTCAGCCATCATGAATGGCTTGTTGCCCTCCCCATGGTAATGAGCGAGTTCTTGCTCTGTCAACTCACATGAAAGCTGGTTGTTTAAAAGAGTCTGGCATGTCTCTTGTTCCCTCTCTCGCTATGTGACACGCCTGCTACCCCTTCGCCTTCTGCCATGAGTAAAAGCTCCCTGAGGCTGAGCAGATGTTGGTGCCACGCTTGTACAGCCTGCAGAATGATGAGCCAAATAAGCCTCGTTTCTTTTAAATTACCCAGTCTCAGGTATTCCTTTATAGCAACACAATGCAAACTAATACACCCAGTTTTCAGATCCAGAACTCAGTGATCAAAGGAGAGACCACATCCCCAAGAAGAACCCCATGGCATCATGGCAAATGCACATGGGAATGTTTTCTCAGTCTTTCCCCAACAGGACCCACAGCCATTTGTTTAAACAGGTGTACACTTGGGGAAGGAGAACACTCAGACATTTCTAGATTTTTTTTTGACATTTACATCTGGGGTCTTAGCCCCTGAGAACTGGAAGTGTTGCCATAGCACCCCGATACAGTGAGGGCACATAGGGTACCAGGTAATAAATGACCCAAGCCTGGCTCATGTTGGGTTCACAGACTCCCATCTGGTGAGCATTTCTCCCCAGTTCCCAGATGTATAATCTGAATAGATAGATGTGACAGCTGGCAAAACCCCCATGTCCTTGATCTGTGGGATAAGGACCATCACCATAGGGAATGCCAGCCTTTGACAGTGACCCTCTCCCATGAATCTAGACATTAAATCAAAGGTAATATTACTTCCTGGGGGCATCATAGAGATTAGCACAATTTTAAAAAAAATCCCCAGGACTCTGCTTGATAAAAGACCTCAAGGATGCAGGAGTAGTCATCACCATCAAATCACCATGGAATTTCACCAGTCCAGTCCTACAAAAGACACGCAAGTCCCACCAGAATCCCATAAACTCTATCAAGATATAGCCCCAGTTGCAACCACCATGTTGGTGGGATGATGGTATATTTGCTAGGGAAGATGTTTGTGGCCTCAGGTATGTGGTGTGTGACCACTGGTTTGAAAAATAGGTTCTTTTCCATCCCTGTCAAAAAGGACTATCAGAAACAGTTCATGTTGACTTGCAGTGGACAGCAGACACTTATATTTTTCTCCAAAGTTATTTTAACTCTTCTTTGTCATAATATAAACCCAACAAGCTTCCTGAGTGCAAATCGCTGCCTCAGTCTGCTTTCCAGGGAACCTGACATACAACACGCTGGAATAAAATACAGCCTTGCAGTCAGAGGCCAGTCCTTGGTCAGGGCCTGGCAGGACTGACGTTACAGGCAGAGTCAATACAAGCAGGACCATGTAGGTACCTCAGAGCATGATTGACAGCAGCAGCAGGCCAGATTCTGGCTGGGGTCTAAGCTGGACCAAGAAGCAGAAAATTGGCAATAAACGAGGCTGACACCACAAACAGTTCTGACCCTGCCGCAGCAGCTCAGGCAACTGGAAGGAGAGGGAGTGCTGTTTTCAGAACCACGGACAGCTCCCAATGATACCCGCCCCCCTCTAAGGGTTTAGCTCCAGGTTCTGTTCTCTGGGATAGGAGGACCCGGGGAATGTAAGGTGTGAAATCTGTCAACACCATGGATAACCCGTGAGGTTCTGGCCATTTATATGATTAACTGAAATGACTACAATGGGGCCTCAACACCATGGACAGCCCCCCAAGATCCTGATAAGTTCAGAAACCAAGACTTGGGTGTGCAATGTCCCATATGATGCCAGTTCTGGGGGCTGATGCAAAAATAAATAACTAATCTCTAGAGAGGTTTACTCTCTAGTGGGGAAGATAGGTAGGTGGCCAGGTAATGGTCTTTAGGGCTTTCTGAACCTCCTGAAACGGAGAGCTGAAACAGAGAAAGAAGAGGCAGAGAAACTTCATGCTGCAGTTTCAACACAGTGGTATGACAGTCCGACTTATATTGCCAGTCTGGGTCTGTTTCAGGGTGATTCTCCTTTCCCTGGGAAAGCTATTTCCATGAATTCCCTGAAGTGACCCAGTCCAGCAAGCTGTCTTTGTCCCAGATCCCTCCTTGCATGGCAGATGCCACACAGGCTGCACGGCCACAGGGAAACCTGAAGATCTTCTCAGCCCAGCAGTTGCTCAGACTTCAAACTTAGTATGGCATGTGGTTTCCATGACACAGTTCTGCAAACCGATGCCCACCGCCTTGAGAAAGGTCCCTGGGCGTCACTGAAGAGCCCTCTCACCCTAAGAGATTGGGGACTTCCACAAAGAAACACCACAACCCACGAGTGATGTAGCCTTGGAGGGAGCTGCATGAAGTTTGCTCCTGTGAACCAGTTTGAGTTTCTCCACTTGGGGCTCCTACAGCTTGCTGAATGGCTTTAGCATAGCCTCGTATTTGCATCAAATTCCAGGACAACTTGCAGGCATCCTGGACAAATTGACTTACAAAATATTTTAAAGTACCGACTTTCTTTTAAAAAGTAGTACGGAAAGACTCACCAGGAAAATGAAAGGGCCTCCATCCTCACCTCTGTCTCTGAGAGCTGCTCTCCTCTGACCACACCAACCCAAACCATTAGCTTTTTGTGTGAGGTGGCACCACTCACCAGGATGGGGGCTGGTCTGGTTCTCTATGGCACCCTTCCTTTTCAGCAGACCTCATCAGATTCTTTGACCATCTCTTTTTGAGAGATGCCCAGAGCCTGGATGTCAGAGAAGAGAGCTCTCATTCTCCACTCTTACCTAAGCATTCAGGGACTATTAGAAGAGACAAAAGGTGTTTTTGTAAAAAAACTGACAGGCACATGTGAGCTCTTAGGAATGATGTTTTGGGACTGATGGAAGGAACCTTGAATTCCATTCAACACACAAGCAGATCCAGTCACTCATCCACGCATTCACAAATATCAGTGAGATATCAACCACTCGAGTCGCACACTGTGATTTGAAGCAAAAAGTAAATGAGTGACTTAATTTCTGTTTATTAATCAGCTCTGAGCACACAACAGGCTAAAACAACAGTGTAATTTAGGATGAACAACTGCAAACACTCTCTGGGATATCTGAGGATGATGAAATCCTCAGGGGAGGAAGACAACTGGCCACTCAGCCCTGATGAAGGGGGAGGAAGGCAGGGAGGGATGGCTTCTGGCTTCCACGACTTCTGCAGGGCAGGGGACGTTGTGCTGGGGGAGTGGAGCTAATTTTCCTCTGCTTGTTAACACTTCATCTTGTGGAGGTAGGGGGAGAGGGGTCAACGGAGGATGATAATAGTCATGGCTGGGACAAGGATAGGAAAGGGATTCCATCCTGGCAGAAATTAACAGTTACAATGAGATTCTAAATCTCCCAGAACTTTCATTTTCCTCTTTCTCTGCAGGTGGAAATGGATGGAGAATCAAGTTAAAACCGTGTAACTTTACATGGTAAGCAGGTTTCAGAAGGAGGGCGGGGGAGTTTTGCCTGATCCCTGTGGATGCGGCCCATACTGGGGAACCCTACTGGAAGGCAAAGGATGCAGGGTCCTCCCAGCTTTAATCCTGGCAATATCCTCCCCACCCACCATCTCCCTCTCTAGCCACAGAACAGTATGCGCACTTGCTAAAAATCTTGGACTCCGGCCGGGCACGGTGGCTCATGCCTGTAATCCCAGCACTTTGGGAGGCCGAGAGGGGTGGATCACCCACGGTCAGAAGTTCAAGACCAGCCTGGCCAACATGGTGAAACCTCATCTCTACTAAAAGTACAAAAATTAGCCGGGCATGCTGGTGTGTGCCTGTAATCCCAGCTACTCAGGAGGCTGAGGCAGGAGAATTGCTTGAACCCTGGAGGCGGAGGTTGCAGTGAGCCGAGATCGCACCACTGCACTCCAGCCTGGGTGACAGAGCAAGACTCCATCTCAAAAGAAGAAAAAAAGAAAAAACTTGCACTCTCTCTCTCCAGAGGTCAAAAGAGAACTAATATTAACAGCAGAATAATAGCTGTAAGGGCTCCTTTCTGGCTTTCTGCTTCATTTAGAGTCAATGACTCTTTGCTTCTGGGAGGATGGACATTTTGAAGTAATATGGGAATGTGCTTAATTAATACCTCTCTGCCCAGGGCCTACTGGTTTGTGGTGTTTTGCTGAAAGCCCAGGGATGGGGGGTTTGAATGTGTACAGATTTGATACAAAGGACAAAAGTCCCCCTGTTTCTGCAATTGTTCCATTCTCCCAATTAATGACTCAGTGAAAGGCAGAGGTCAAATGCTGCAAAATTTTTCCAGGCAAACATTTTCAGGGCCCTTTAGCTCAGCCAGTCCACGACCCTGTCCTCTCACAGAGGCTGATAGTGAACGGGGGTCACAGAACCCCCAAATCCACCAAATCCACCCCTGGGAGGTTTTGAGCAGTCAGAGAATATGATATATTTATCTAGCAGAATGTTCTAGCTGCATGTCATATCCTCATCAAGAATGGGAAAAGGGTAATTGGATTTAAATGTCAAGATGTTCTCAGTGTAGGGTGGAAAGCACATATCTATTTTCTCAGCTACAGTTTTTTTTTCTTTTGGTCTTATTATAATGAAAACTGCAATGAAAACTGCAACCACTTGTTGCTGAAGATGACAGGAGAAAATTCTCTAGGGCTTGGAGATAACAGTGAGTCACAGCCTGGGGCCAGGTACGTGGCTATCAAATGCAGAGGGAATGGGCTTGGAGGAGAGTGAGAAGTCCAGGGTTAGGCAAGGGGCATTAGCTGGGCAGAAAACACATTGGAGAAGGCTGGGGGAAGATCAAAGGAAGGGGTGGCCAGGATGCCCATCCTAGGAGGACCGCCATGCTTTAGAGGAGAGCCTGGCTCAGACTTCAAACTTAGTATGGCATGTGGCTTCCATGACACAGTTCCGCAAACAGATGCCCACAGCCTTGAGAAGGGTCACCAGTAGTCCGTGGGGACAATTCCCTTCTGGGAATTCTGTCCCGTGGCTTTTTTCCAGATTTGGAAAAGCTGACAATTAGGACCTAATGGCCATTTGTCCCAGCTCTAATTATGGCCACAGTGAACCCTTAGCCCTGGTCACCAAGGCAGCCAATACCCAGTGCTAGGGACAGTTCTGAATGCATGTCTCAGTGGCCCTGAACCTAGGGATGGAATTGTCGCAGGGCAAACCCCAAAACTGGGGCTCAGCCCAGAAGGCCAAGTGGGTTCTTGGCTTTGTGCAGGAAAGAATTCAAGAGTGAGCTGACAGAGCAAAGTGAAAACAAGTTTATTAAGACAGTAAAGGAATAAAAAGTGGCTATTCCATACGCAGAGAAGCCCTTAGAGCTGCTGGTTGACTATTTTTATGGTTATTTTTGACTACATGCTAAATAACAGGTAGATTATTAATGAGTTTTTCTGGAAAGGAGCTGGGAGTTCCTGGAACTGAGGGTCCCTCCCCTTTTTAAACCATATAGGATAACTTCCAGGAGTTGCCATGGCATCTGTAAACTGTCATGGTGCTGGTGGGTATGTCTTTTAGCATGCTAATGTATTATAATTAGCATCTTAGGAGCAGTAAGGGTAACTGAAGGTTGCTTCCATCACCACCTTTGGTTTTGGCGGGTTTTGGCCAGCTTCTCTACTGCATCCTGTTTTTTCATCAGGGTCCTGGGAAACTAGTCCTGCTGAACTCCTATCTCAGAATGGCAGTGACACACCATGCATTCCTTCATGAATGTTGAGGACAAAGCTGTGGGCTGCATCCTACAAGGCCGCAGACTCCCAACGTCTGCAGTATGGGGTAGGGAGAGAGGGGTGGTGGCCACGGTGTCTGCTGGTGCTAGAAAATCTCAGGAACAGAAAGGACATCTAAACAGAACATTTCCTGGCTGCCCCTGACACATGAGACCTCCCCTTATTGCCCCATGTCCCCAGAGCTGCTCACACACACTTATCTGCTGGATAAGTAGTCACCCCCATTGGCCTGGCAGGCACCAGGCTATGCATCTTGTCTGAGCTTGGGCAGACACCAGAGAGTGCCTCGGAAGGGCCATCTGAGGGATCCCTTCTCTGCAAAAGTGAGTTCACTATTCCCCGGGGAAGGCAGTGCTAGGCTGACAAAACAGCCTGGTGCAAATCATCCACAGGGAGGCAGGCCTGGGAGCGGTTAGCTGGGGAGCCTTCTAAATACCTGCAGCAAGCACCCCTACCCTCCATCCTGATTAGCAGCATCCGGGAGAGCCCAGGTGGGCTCCAGGCTGGTATAGAATCTGGCGTGATCAGTTCCTGGCTAGTCCTCCATTGTTGACCTTCAGGACAACACCTCAACTCGGAAGCACCCTCCAGTCTATCCCCTGGCCTCGTTTCTCAGTCCAAGTCTCAGTTCAACAGCATCCTGAGACTGTTCCCAGGCTGAGGGTCTATGACACCATAGTGAGGCAAGAGGTGCTTCCAAGGGCAGGCTGGGCCTGGGATCCTGGCCCCATGTCTGTCTCTGTCACCATGGATTCTTAGCATCGTTGGGCTGAAGCCATCCCTGGCCCTGCAGCAGGGAGCAGTCTCTTTCGTAAGGACATTGCCAGGTGGCGGGTGGTGCCTTAGAAAATACACATCCTTAATTAGAAACAGGTGGAGAGGAGGCACACTCCATTTACAGGTGTGAGCAAGCCTTCTGGTAAAAGGTGGGGAATGTGATTTTGGTTTGTTTTTGTTTCTGTTTTTCTTTGAGACGGAGTCTCGCTCTGTCCCCCAGGCAGTGGCACGATCTCGGCTCACTGCAACCTCTACCCTCCGGGTTCAAATGATTCTCCTGCCTCAGCGTCTCAAGTAGCTGGGATTACAGGTGTGCACCAGCACTCCCGGCTAATTTTTGTATTTTCAGTGGACACAGGGTTTCACCATGTTGGTCAGGCTGGTCTTGAACTTCTGACCTCCAGTAATCTGCCCACCTTGGGCTCCCAAAGTGCTGGGATTACAGGTGTGAGCCACCATGACTGGCCAAGAATGTGATTTTGTATGGCTGCAGTGGAGAGTGAAGAGTGTGTGTGTGTCTGCGTGTGTCTGTGTGTCAGAACCTAAGATCCTCTGACTGCCCTTGCAGTGGGCAGTCGGGAGAAGGGGGCAGCCTGGCTGGAGGCAGACACTGTTCCCGGTCCCATTCACACTCTCCTGCTGCCAGGGGTGCATTTGACGGCTTCCCCATCAATCTGTGAGTTTCCTCCTGAAACCTGATTGCTAACTCTGCCTGTGAGGCATTTTAAGCCTTTTCTCCAAGTGCCCCCTCCCTCCCCATGGAGGAGCAAGGTCGGGCCCTGAGGGTAGGAAGCTATGAGCCAGCTGGGGAGGGGCCAGAGCTGACCCCCCTACCCAACCCTGCCCTCTCTTCCATCTCTCCCCAGCCAGGCTGTTTCCAGGGATTGCCTTTGTCTCTGCCAACAGCTAGGATGTTTTGATCAAAAGCCAGGCCTGGCACTGCTGCTTGCCAACAAACACAAGCCTTTTTTAAAGCCTCCTTCTTCCCTGGGCTGGGACTTCCCTATCTGACATTTGATGCAGCTTCTGGCCTTGCCCAGGCCATGGCATGGAGGACCCTCACACAGAGATCCCGTTTACCCTCTGTTCAGCTTGATGCTGGGGTCAGGGGATGTTTCAGGGACCAAGCTGTGCAGGAGACTTGGTTGTCAACAGAACCTCACCCCCAACTCACCCTGTAGTGTCTTTCCCTGTCCCCATGTCAGGAAGGTCCCTGGGGGAAGTCAGTGCTCCCAGGGTGGTATGCTGGGCCCAGTGGGAGTGGGCAGCTCTGGGATCAGGAAGGTGGGTCCTCACTCCCAACAGACCCCACTCGTGATGCCCCTCCTGGCCTGGGCACTGAGAAAGTGCTCTCCCTCCTTCGTCTCCTCTCCCTGAGCTCCTGCAGTTGGGACAACGATGGCAGGGCGTTCTCCTGGGGGCTGGGGGCTGGCCCAGTGAGCTGCCACCCCATCCCTTCATATTCATCCCACCTGGGGGACAGCACCACTGTGTCACACAGTGTGGGTCCCCATTGCTGTTATAGGGAAGGGGTCTCAATCCAGACCCCCAGAGAGGGTTCTTGGATCTTGCACAAGAAATAATTCAGGGTGAGTTCATAAAGTGAAAGCAAGTTTATTAAGAAGTAAAGGAATGAAGAATGGCTATTCCATTCTTCATTGCCCATTTTTATGGTTATTTCTTGATGATATGCTAAACAAGAGGTGGATTATTCATGCCTCCCCTTTATAGACCATATAGGGTAACTTCTTGACGTTGCCATGGCATTTGTAAACTGTCATGGCGCTGGTGGGAGTGTAGCAGTGAGGACCACCAGAGGTCACTCCCATGGCCATTGGTTTTGGTGGGTTTTAGCCGGCTTCCTTACTGCAACCTGTTTTATCAGCAAGGTCTTTATTACCTGTATCTTGTGCCAACCTTCTATCTTATCCTGTGACTTAGAATGCCTTAACCATCTGGGAATGCAGCCCAGTAGGTCTCAGCCTCTTTTTTCCCAGGCCCTAGTCAAGATGGAGTTGCTCTGGTTTACACACCTCTGACACCGCTGTCTGCTCACAGGGAGAGGAGGCTTGCCTCATAGATCACAGATCAACGACGGAAGTTTGTAGAGCTCTCTGCAGCAGGCTGCAGTTATGATGGTGTGTGGGCCGTTGAGAAAGTGCTCCTAGAGGCTGGCTGTGGCTCCTAGAGGCTGGCAGTGGCTCCTATGTAGGAAGTTCCAGCTCTTATGTTGCATGTTCTTTCGGAGCTGAAGGAAGGGCCTGCAATAATCTATCTGTTACACCCCAATTTATGCAGAGAGGGGGTTTAGGATGCCATACAAGAAATGAGGGCATAAATCAGAATGGAACTGACAGATGCAAGAACAACTAGTAAAGAGATAATAAAATGGATCCCAAAGTAAGTTTGAAAGTTGTACTTTACAAGGCTGTATTCACTTGGTAATGGGCTGTGGTATCAAGAATATATCTGGGCCAGGCACTGTGGCTCACGCCTGTAATCCCAGCACTTTGGGAGGCCAAGGCGGGTAGATTACCTGAGTTCAGGAGTTCAAGACCAGCTTGGTCAACATGATGAAACCCCATCTCTACTAAAAGTACAAAAAATTAGCCGGGCATGGTTGCGGGGGCCTGTAATCTTAGCTACTTGGGAGGCTGAGGCAGGAGAATTGCTTGAACCCAGGAGGCAGAGGTTTCAGTGAGCCAAGATCATGTCATTGCACTCTAGCCTGGGCAACAGAGCAAGACTCCATCTCAAAAAAAAAAAAAAAAAAAAAGAATATATCTGGTCTTTGTCTCTTGGTTCCAGACACAGTGCTTCAAAAACCCTTGGAATTTCCACAGTGATAGGCATGTCTTGTTATGCCAATGAGATGGGTCCTGGTGGGCTCCTAGAGAGCTTCAGTATAGGGGCTGGTCACCAGAAAGACCAACCACTTGAAGAGAGGAGGGGAGGGTGATTGGAGATTGAGTTCTGTCATGCAGCCAATCAATCATCAATCATTGATTACTCATAATCAAACCCCAATTCATAATGCAATCCTAATAAAAACTCTAGACACTGAGGCTCAGAGGAGCTCCCAGTTGAACACACTGATCTGCTGGGAGGGTGATATGCCCTCCATGAAGGAGGTACCATGGAATCTACCTTAGGGGACCTTGTGAGAATTAAATGAGATGATACAGGAATCAAGCTAAGCTCATGCTTTGTCTCTTCCTCTAAGATGCACGTGCCCCACTGCCTTTCCGAGGGTCTGGCGTTGCCCTGCTGCCCACTTCGGTTCATTGGATGTGTCTTCATGTGAACAAATAATGATTGAGATGAGGTTTGGGCTCTTCACCAGGAGCCCAGAGCCTGAGAAAATTGTGTTTGGGACCCTCCCGGACCCTATTCTATCTATGGGTATCCTTTCTAATAAAAATGCAATTTTAAGTATAGTGCTTGCCTGTGTTCTGCATCTTTAAAACAAATTTTCAAACTGGAGGGGCCCCAGCACCTACACTGCTGGCCAGCTGGCTACAGATTCATAGGAACACCTGACTCTGTAGCCAGTTGGCCAGCGGTGCAGATGGCCTGGGGACCCCACTTGCGGCCAGTGTCTGAAGTAAAGTCAGTCTTGTGGAGGGCTCTGTCCTTTACTTGTGGCGTCTGGTGCTAACTCCAGGTGGTCAGTGTCAGGACAGTATGTAGTACAGCCCGGCTGGGGATAAAACAGAACACGGGCTTATTTATTAGGCATGAGCCTTGCAACAGCTGGTGCAGAACAACGATTCTTGGTAGGAGGACCAGACAAGAGGAACTCCTGAGTGATGGCCAAATGTGCTTGACCTCATCTTTAAAGTAAGGGCAATCATGAGCCTCAGGGGGCGGCTTTTCAGAGCCCAAAAGAAAGAGGCAGCATTGCAACAGAGCACAGTCGGTATGCAGCTGAACTCACATGGCCAAGCTCATGCAGGGCAGAGCTGGCTGGGTTGAAGTGGAGACGCAGCTGTCCCAGTGTGAGCAGTGTGTGGATTAAGGGACTCCCTCCCCTTGCACCTCAATCTCTGTCCGTGTGGACTGAGCCATTGAGACAGGCTGTCTTGTTTTCCTGAGTCCATGAGCTTCTTGGAGTGGAAAAGAGGTCACCGGCAGCCAGCAAGGAGAACAGTGCATCTTTACACCTTTTCTCTGCCTGAGATCTTCTCTGTGTAAACCAGAGGATCTGGCCACAGCCTTGGGCACAGGCTCTGGGCTCCTTGTGAAGAACCCAAACCTCATCTCAATCATTGTTTGCATACACGAAAACACATCTGTCAAAGGCGTTTGAACTAGAGTGACTCCATCTTGTATAGATACTGGGTAAAATAAGGCTGAGACCTACTGGGCTGCATTCCCAGGAGGTTAGGCATTCTAAGTCACAGAATGACATAGGAGGTTAGAACAAGATACAGGTCACAAAGACCTTGCTGATAAAGCAGGCAGTGGTAAAGAAGCTGGCCAAACCTCACCAAATCCAAGATGGTGATGAAAGTGACCCCCGGTTGTCCTCACTGCTTATTATACGCTAATTATAATGCATTAGCATGCTAAGAAACACTCCCACCAGTGCCATGACAGTTTACAGATGCCATGGCAACACCTAGAATTTACCCTTTATGGTCTAAAAAGGGGAGAAACCCTAAGTTCTGGGAATTGCCCACCCCTTTCTTGGAAAACTCATGATTAATCCACCCCTTGTTTAGCATATAATCACAAAGTAACAATAAGTATCCTTAGTCCAGCAGCCCAAGCTGCTGCTCTGCCTATGGAGTAGTCATTCTCTATTCCTTTACTTTCTTAATAAACTTGCTGTGATGATTACTATTGAGTGTCAACTTGATTGGATTGAAGGATGCAAAGCATTGTTCCTGGGTGTGTGTGTGAGGCTGTTGCCAAAGGACTTTAACATTTGAGTCAGTGGACTGGGAGAGGCAGACACACCCTCAATCTGGGTGGGCACCATCTAATCAGTTGCAAGCGCGGTTAGAATAAAGCAGGCAGAAGAACTTGACTGGCTGAGTCTTCCGGCTTCCATCTTTCTCTGTGCTGGATGCTTCCTGCCCTCGAACATCGGACTCCCAGTTCTTCAGGTTTTGGACTCCTGGACTCACACCAGTGGTTTGCCAGGGGCTCTGGGGCCTTCAGCCATAGACTGAAGGCTGCGCTGTTGGATTCCCTACTTTTGAAGTTTTGGGACTCAGACTGGCTTCCTTGCTCCTCAGCTTGCAGACGGCCTATTGTGGAATTTCACTTTGTGATTGTGGGAGTCAATACTTCTTAATAAACTCCCCCTCATACATACATCTATCTTATTAGTTCTTTCCCTTTAGAAAACCCTGACTAATACACTTGCTTTCACTTGATGAATTCACCCTGAATTCTTTCTTGCGTGAGATCCAATAACCCTCTCTTGGGGTCTGGATTGGGACCCCTTTCCAGTAACACATCCAATGAACTCGAGTAGGCAGCAGCATACGCCAGACTCTCGAAAAGGCAGTGGGGCATGTGCCACTTCTTTCCTTAGGGGAAAAGACCAAAGAATGAGCTTAGCGTGGTCCCTGTATTATCTCATTTAATTCTTACAATGTCGCCTGAGACAGCTTCTATGATTAACCTTACATCTATTGTACAGAGAGAGAAACTAGTTTTAGTGAAGTGTTTCTCCCAAGAGGTCTCCCTGCTTCAACCTTGCTTCCTCTGACTGTTTCTTCACAGCATCCAGTGACCCTTTTACAGTGGAAGGCAGAGCATGTCATTTTGAAACTGTCCCCACGGAATTGGCAAGAATTGCACGCCGGGTTCTCGACGGGAATATAGTTATAATTAAGCATCAATCAGGCTGCACTTTGGCCCACTTCCTTGTAGCAGAAAGTCACATGGCACTAAGTCTTGACGATGCACACCCCCAGTGCTCCTATAGGTAGGATTTCTGACATGAGGGTCCTAAGACTGTTTGAGAATTGATTGGCATCCCCATTGCTCCTATAGACAGGATCTCCAACCTTAAAATCATAGGCTTTTGTTTAAGGATCATATACGATGTTTTTCTTTCAGACTGTGAATTCCAGCAAAACTAGTTTGAAGACCCCACAGAAGATGGGGATCAGCCTGAGAACACAGGTTCTTCCTCTCACTGCCCCTGGCACTTCACCCTGCACTCTTCCACCAATCGACAATCTCTATCCTTCAGCCCACTCCAAAACCCTTAAAAACCCCAGGCCCAAACTCCTTGGGGAGCTGGATTTGAGGTTTTTTCCCATTTCCTTGTTCAGTGACCCTACAATTAAATCTCTTTCTCTGTTGCAACCAGGTTTGGGTGTATTGACTTGCTGTATGCTTTGGCCAGTGGACCTATGATGGTTACAATTTCCCTATGAAAGCACCTCAACCATACCTCACCTGCGGCAGGCAGCCTCCAAGATGGTGCCAGCAATCCTCACCACCTGGCAACATGCTCTTGCAATCCCTTCCCAGGTGGGCTGGACTTGGAGGCTAGCGTCTAACACATAGACCACAGCTACAATGACGGCTGTCACTTCTGAGGTTAAGTTACACATGCGCTGCGACTTCTGTCTCATTTCCCTCTCTGGCTTGCTCATGCTGAAAGAAGCCAGCTCCTATGCCATGAACTGTGCTATGGAGAGGCCCACATGGCAAGGAACTGAGGGAGTTCTCGGCCAACAGCCTGAGACGGACTCAATCCTGCCAGCAGCCACTTGGCTGAGCTTGGAAACAGATCCTCCCTCAGTTGTTGAGCTGTCAGATGAGACTGCAGCCCCAGCTGCACTTTAATGACAGTCTGTTTCCCTGTGGGCTTCCTTTGGATTTCCCTCTAAGTTCTACCGGAAACTGAGGCCTGGAGGTCTTGGGATTACTAAATTGCAGGGTATCCTGTTGCACAGTGGGGGAGTGCCCATCTCCTCTCTGCCCACGCCTGCTAGAAGCCAGCAGAGCAGCTCCCTGTGCCAGAGTCTTTCTCAACATGCCCTAGATGCTCTTCTTGCTTATTCCAAGCCCATCCCGCAGGACTCAGATGTGGTCCACAGAGGGCAGGGCCAGAAGTCAGACTAACGCAGCAGCACCCTATGGAGCTCACCTCTGTCCTCATGACTGAGTCTCCCTCACTGGGCAAGCTTGCCTTGTGTTGCATCTTCTCCCCAGATGACCCCAGCTCCTCCTGCCCTGGGCTCCCAGGCCTCCCAGGGAACTCGAAGAAGTGGGGTCTGCTTCCCTCTCTCCCTTCCCTGGCCTGGGCTCCCCTGCACCTCCCCCTCCTAAGCACCTGTACTCTGAGCATGTGTGGCTCTCTTCCCAGTGGGCTGGGAGTCTGTTGAGGGCAGGTGCATGTCTGGGTGCCTGTGGCTGTCTCAGGGATGCTCATCAAACCACACCCAAATATCAGAGGCCATGCGGGGTTCTCTCTTGGGACTGTGTGAGGCCTGCAGGGCATGGTTACTTGAGGCTTGGCTGAATGTGCCCCTTTTCCTTTGCCTGGCATTGCTGGCACTGTGTTCCCCCAACTCTTCCTTTGATCTGGCAGCAACCCTGAAAGACATCACTGTTGAGGGGTGTGACATGTAGTCCTAGGTCAAGCCCAGCAGAGACACAGCTGCTACCCAGGAAGCAGAGGGCACCGCCCTGGCCGCAGGAGCTGCCCCAAAAGCAGCATCTGCATATGTCCACATCGAGGACATAGACGCCACCACTCGCCCAGGCCAGAGCCTAGAAAGAACTGTGAACTCAACGGGGATGTGTGAATGATGCTGAATTTGTGCAAGAAAACATGATTGGATGAAATTTACATGAAAGAGTAACTGAGTAGTCTGAAATGGGGCTGGCTGGGGTGAGGGATTTAAAAACTAACATGTGCTCTGGAAATACAGTTCTGTCTGCTCTGATGGCATGTGTGTGGACAGCCACAGGTGTGGCCGTGAACCTGCCATGGGAGCGAAGGCACTTGCTGGAGCCCCCAGGCTCTGCTTACCAAAGTCCCACGTTGGTGCCTCAGCTGCCCGCAGCCTGCTTTTTGGGAGTGTGGGCCGGGGCTGGGCCAGAGGAGAGCACCCACCCACAGAAGGCACAGCCCAGCCGAGTGAAGGGCTCAGCAGTCAGTGGAGGCCGAAAAAGAGAGGCGCCGGTAAGCAAGGCACACAGGTTTGTGCAAACGCCACACAGAGGCTGGCCTGGAATGCAGCCACCAGCCCGCTATGGCAGGAGCCTTCTCCAGGGAGCAGATCCACTTGGTACCTGGTCACGGTAATTACTGCTGAACTTTAAAACCTAACGCAGCAAAACCGCAAATATTTAACATGTGTTCCTCCTTCCGGGGGGCCTGGAGGAAATGGGAGCAAATGGCCAGATTCCCAACATGAACTCCCAAGTCTATTCACAAAACGGATTAATAAAGCCAGGCGCGACAAGATGCACAGCCCCATCCGGTGCTGAGGCCCCAGCCCCAAGCATGGCCTGACCACGGCAGACTCTCGGCTCCACTACAGCCCACTCTGGGACTCTGTGGCACAAACATGTGCGTGGACACTCATGTGCATGAATGCAAGTGGCCACAGGCTTTCAGGGGCCGGGAGCACACACTCTACACACACAGACACGGGTTCACACATACGGGGACTCCTTGGGCAGTGCTGCAGCCACCACGGGAGGCTGGTCCAGCCTCCTGGGTCAGCACAAGTTGTGGTCCTGCGCTGCCTGTCCGTCCTAAGCCTGACATATGGAAGATTTCCAGAAGGGGATGCCCAAGGTACCAAGTTTTTCCCCTGGCAGGAACACAGGATCAGCCAGGGAGCCTCATTTGAAGAAAGGGAGGTGGTGGGAGAGGATCCCCACCATAGGACGCACCTGGGGAGCAGGACCCGTGGCCAGAAGTGGCTCCCGGGCGACTGTGGATGAAGTGCATCTTTGGCACAGAAAGGGCCTGGGAAGGGGAGGAGAGGGCTCAGGATCAGGCATCAGGGAAAGTAGCACGGAAGGGCTGGGCTTGGAAAAGTGGGTGGGACTGAGATACAAGCAGAGGAGGGGAAGGTGCAGGAGCTGGGAGGGGAGCACTGCCGGCAGAGGTGCGGGTCGGGGTGGGGGAGCAGGAGCAGCTGCACTGAGGCTGAGCACTCGGGATGGCCCTGAGGGCTGGGTTGCCAGCATGCACTGTCCCCTCAGCCCCTTTACTTGCAGCCCCTGGCCCACGTCTCCTAGACCCTTGCCAGGGAGCCCCCTTCTTTATGGCGGTCAGGAGGAAGAATCAAATCTAAACCTGTCCTCGCCATGTCTGGAGTTCAGCACTGCTGTCGAGAGGTGGGACATCTGGGTGGCTTTCCCTGCTCCTGGGACACCGATCCAGTCCCATCCTGTGAGCCACCCAGAGGGAGTTCTAGTGCCCACACCCTTCACTCCCCACCTCCCAGCTGATGCTCACACTTTTATTATTATTATTATTATTGAGACAGGGTCTTGCTCTGTCACCCAGGCTGGAGGGCAGTGGTGCAACCAGGACTTCCAGCAGCCTCTATCTCCTGAGCTCAAGCCCCTGAGTAGCTGGGACTACAGGCATGCGCCACCATGCTAATTTTTGTATTTTGGGTAGAAACGGGGTCTCGCTATATTGCCCAGGCTGGTCTCGAACTCCTGAGCTAAAGTGATCCTCCCACCTCAGCTTCCCATAGTGCTGGGATTACAGGCATGAGCCAATGTGTCCAGCTGATACTCACCTTTAAAGACATCAATACCAGGTCCCAGCATGGCAAGGCCTTTAGGACCTGGTATGTGACTGGCTGGCCCTGTCCCCTGCCCCATCTACCACCACACCTTCCACTCCTGGCCACAAAGCACAGTCATCTCAAGAGGTCAGTGGCCTGAGGGCCTTCTGCCCAGTTGCTGAAGGCCTCGGGATAGAACTGGGTCAACTCAGACCCCGGTTCTTCCAGGAGGAAGAGGGAGAGTGCAAGAAGCCCCTGCTGCAGCGGGCAATGACCTTCATGCCCCACCCTGAAAGCTTCTCTCTGGGCCAAGGGGAACCGGACCACTTCCAGGCAAGAGCCCTGAGCGGCCCCATTCCCAGTGTCTCCAGTGGGCAAGTCCAGCTCAGCCCAAAATACCAGCCACCTAGACCCTTTGGTCAGGCTCCGGCCCAGGTCACTCTGCCCTGATCCTTCCCAAAGCACCCACCACGACCAGATGAGAGAATATAGATGAGGCTAGAGATAAGGGGCTGGCCGAGGCTGAAGCCTCCAGCTCTGTTCTCTTGGCTCACCCTGGCAGCCCCTAACCCTTCTTTCATCACACCTCTGTGCCGAGACCCCCAGAGTCCCAGTGGTGAGGACCAGGGAGGCCAGAGTGGGTGGGAGAGCCAAGGGAGAAAGAGTATCTTTCGCTTGGGTCGCATTTGGGGCAAAGGAAGGTGTGGGTGGGAGAGCCAAGGGAGAAAGAGTATCTTTCGCTTGCGTCGCATTTGGGGCAAAGGAAGGTGAAGGCAGGAGAAGCACCCTTCTTGCTAATGAGGGAGTGAAGGCTCACTGAGCTCAGGGCAGGGCAGTGGGGAAAGGGCTGGTACTGCCGCCTCGAGGCCCCACGCAGGGCTCAGCAGGGACCCTGGGCCACTGCAGGGACCAGGAGATTGTGGCCATGGGTTTTTAATTTTCACCTTTCACAGATTTCATTACCAGGAATTTCAGATTTGGATTAGGACTTGAGACTCAGCTCTCAGAATGAGTCAAGGAGGGGCCCACAACAGCAGGTACAGGATGCCCCTGGGGGGTGAGTGTGTGGGGAGGGGCATCAGTCAGGAGCCAAGGAGAAATGCCCTTCCCCACGGGGACCTCTTAGCCTGATCAAGGGTTTGTGACGCGCAGACATAGAGCCACAGATGTAGAGACTCGGTTGTGTCCCCACAATCACACACAGCCACGCAGCTCTGGAGACACCCTCACACTCTGTGCACACACACTCATGTCCCTCATAACAGCGCCCCCTGATACATATGCTTACACTTGCACACACAGCAGTGCTGGTCTCCTGATGACAGCTGTGCGCAGCCGATGGCTCCCGGGAGCTCTGTGCCCTCACTCCCTCCCCAACCCCCAGCATCTGCTGGGTCGATCCTCCAGGGATCTGCTGGTGAGCAGCTGCGGCCTGGTCCCTGGCTGGGGTGTGCCGAGGTGTGGCCCCCCACTCTGGGCCACAGTCCACCCTTGGAGCAGGCTCTATCAGTGCCCAAGGAGAGGTGGAGCAGCTGGGGACCTCCCCAGCCCACCCGGAGTGGGCCTCTCTGTGCCACCTGGCTGGGGAGCTCCAGGGCCAGGTCTCCATGCCTGCCGCATGCTAGGATGGGGAGAAAAGGGAAGGCAGGGAAGGAGAGGGGGCAGGGGCAGGGCCCAGGAGTGGCAGGTCTGACCTGGTCTTTGTGCCCCTCCAGGGCCTTCCGAGGCAGATGCAGCCCCAGGCAATACTGTCCAGGCTTGCGCCCACACTCAGTGAGGGAGGGCGTGTCCTCCAGGCTGCAGACCCACATTTTAATGGAGCTTCAATTATTCATGGAGCCTGGGAAGAGCAGCCCGCCTGCCACCGGCAGCCCTGCAGCCACACTTTACAGAACTGCTTACGGCTCCTTGGCTGAGCCCGGATGGGGGCCGGGGGTATCCTCATCTAAAAGTGGAGGGAACACTGGGGAAGGTGAGGCCCCTAATGCAGCACCTGACCCCCAGGTGGGGGCTCGCCCAGCACCTTCCCCTTCTGCACAGTGAGAGGATGGTGGAGGTCCCAGGCCCCACACCCAGGGCATGGAAGCTGCCTGTGGGGCAGGGTGTGTCAGGAGGGGGCTGGGCCTGGGTGTGGGGTAACCGGTGGAGCCTGGTCAGGAGGCTAGGCTCATCTAAAGCTTGAGGCCAGAGCAGCTGCCTGTGGCTGCATGGAAGTGACTGCACAGCACCCATGTGGGGCCAAGGGCACCGAGAAGCCAGGCCCAGTGCCTGCAGGCTGAGCCTCTTAGTGCCTGAGATGCAAGACCTCACCCCAGGAGGAAAGTACCCACACTCAGCTTCTGCCCACCTAACCTCCCCCTTCACAACCACACCAGCACCCCTTCGCCACGGGAAGCCACTCCTCCCCACTCTCAGCCCCTGTGGTTTGGATGAGGTGGCACCACCCACACCAGAAGGGGCATAGGATCCTCCTGCCAAAGGAATTGGCTCGAGGATGATCAGGTAACACAATGGGGTGACAACGGAGGCCCAGAGATGCCAGGGCCACCCCTTGGCAAAAGGCTATCTGGGACTGAAGCCCACGAGGGGAGAAGCAGAGGCAAGGAATGGAGAAGCTGACTTCTGACCACCGAGGCAGAGCCTAGATACAGCCCTACCTGATGCTGTCCCTTGCAATTAAAATGTTCCTGTCCAATCCAGGATCCTTCACCCTCAGACTGCCTTCCTTCTACAGGCACCTGCTTTCTCCAGCAGGAAGGGGGATGGTAGGTGAGCACAGGGTTCCAGCCACCGCTCCTCTCTTCTAGGCACCAGCTGAGCAGGGAGTGGCAGTGAAATGGCTCAGGGAAGGACAGCCTGCAGGGAATCCTGTCTCCTAGAGAGAGGACTAAAGGGTAACCAAGGGAGATGCAGATGTTGGCGTATACAGCAATACCTTGATGATGAACACAGGCCCCTCACACACCTTTGTGTAGACACACACGTGCACACACAAATGGTCAAACATATGCTCCTAGGTGCCTGTGCATGCACACACTCACATGGATACTGAGATCTGCATGGATGTGCACACAGACATCTGCACATATGCAGTCATGCACATTCTCAAACAAATACTCAGATACACACACACTCACAGGTATTCAGCCTCCAGGCATGCACGCACACACAAAGATCCAATCCCACCCACAGACACATTTGCTCATGAACCCAGGGTGTGCACACATTCCCACTGAGCCCCACACTTAACACAGGATCATGCATAGGGAGTGGAAATGTGAGCCAGGCTGGTGCCCTGGGCTCTGCAGGAAGTGGAGCAGGGGAGCCTCTGACGTTGTCTTCTTGTTCCCAGCAGAGCCGGGCTTATCTTCGGAAGGGTGAATGCCAGGTGAAAAATGATTAGCTGTCACTCAGCACTTGATAGATGCAGACCCCCTCTTACCCTTGCTCCTGGCAAAGGACTGACATGTTATTGATCCACTTAGTGTATTCATATCAGCAGCTGCAGAGGCTGAGCCAGGACTAACTGGAGAACATCAAAGCAGGGAGAAAAGAGAGATGTGGGTGGGGAACTGGGGGTGGCTGTTAGGCTGTTCCAGCTTCCCAAGGCCCGTGATGGGAGTTACGCTTGGGGTGGGAAACAGCTGTTTCTCCCCAGAAACCTCATCTCCATTCACATCCCCTCCAGGTTCGTGTTACCAATTGAGAATGCCCAGCCCCAGGGAAGAGGGGGAAGGGGTGCAACCAAGGAACAAAGAGGTAAGAAAGACAGGGCCAGAGGCAGCCTGATGACAAGACCACAGGAATGCTGGGTGTGAGAACTGCAAGAAAATAGCTTCTGGAGATGATGTTGAGCTTTCAACCTGTTTCCTGAGAGAATTTAGTCCCCAGAAGGGGCTACGGTTCAGTCTACCAACAAATCTTTGCCTCCCCTCATGTATTTCCTTCTTTTACTACATGTATCTACCCATCCGTCTGTCCGTCCGTCCGTCCATCCATCCATCCATCCGTCTCATCCATCAGTCTGTCCACCCATCCATCCATCCATCTGCCCATGCACCCACCCACCTGTCCATCTTTCCATCCGTCTGTCCATCCATCCATTCATCTATCACTCCCTCCCTCCCACCTTCCATCCACCCATTCATTCAGCTCATCCAGTCTGTCTACCCACCCATCCATCCATCTGCCCACCCACCCACC
This sequence comes from Pan troglodytes, assembly GCF_028858775.2. NCBI lineage: Eukaryota > Metazoa > Chordata > Mammalia > Primates > Hominidae > Pan > Pan troglodytes. The sequence continues at coordinate 36,831,979 of NC_072418.2, read as the reverse complement.
TAGCTGTCCATCTTCTCATCTATCTGTCCATCCATCCATTCATCTATCCATCCATCCCTTCATCCATCCATCCATCCATCCATCCATCCGTCTCATCCATCAGTCTGTCTACCCATCCATCCATATGCCCACTCACTACCTATCTGTCCATCTTTCCATCTATCCATCCATCCATCCAAACAGCCATCTATCCATCCATCTGTCCATCCATCCATCCATCCATCCATCCATCCATCCACCCACTCACCCACCTATCCATCCATCTGTCCATCCATCCATCCATCCATCCCTCTATACAAACATCTATCCCTCCATCACCTATCTGCCCACACATACTTCCATTTGCCCACTCACCTACCCATCTGTCCACTTTCCATCCATCTGTCCGTCCTTCCATTCATCTATCCATCCACCCTTCCCTCCATACATTCTTCCACCCAGCCATCCCTCTATCCATTCATACATCCCTCCATCCGTCTACCCACCCACCCACACATCCATCTATCTGCCTACTCATCCATCCATCCATCCATCCATCCATCCATCCATCCATATGCCCACTTATCTACCTACCCATCCATCTTTCCATCAATCTGTCCATCCACCTATCTATCCATCCATCCCTCTATCCATCCATCCACCCATCCATCCATCCATCTTCCCACTCACCATCCATGCATCCATCTGTCCATCCATCCAACCACACAACAGACATGTGTTAAGAACCTAGCATAGCAGTGTTAGGCCCTGCACACACTGTGGTGATGCAGTGTGGGAAGGTGACTGTGGGTGTTCAGAGACAGGAAGATACCTGGGCTCTGTCCTGGAGGATGCCCGATCCCAGAGGACAGAAGATGGAGAAGGACTGGGGACTGGAGGGATGTGAGTTGGCTCAGGGCTCCATCTGCTGGTGTCAAGGCAAACGCATGCTGCTGGAGCCAATCCTGACTCCGAGGACCCTGCAATAGGGTTTCCAGGCATGGCTGCGGGCCCCCAGAGAGGGTCCCCGAGAGCACTAGCTTTCTGGTTGGGTCCAGTTGCCTCCCAATGAACGATTCCCTTGTGATTACATGGACTTTGATTTCCTATTTCCACAGACAAGACAGAGCTGAGATGAGTGGACCTGAATCTGGGATGGCCAGAGGTGCAAGCTGAAGACAGACAGGGCATCTCTGGTCAGATCAAACTGTAGCCACCCTGGCTTGGGCCAGGTCTGAGCACCACTCCTCCCCGCGTCCACGTCGGGCCAGTGCTGGTGGCCACTCTGCTTTCAGCAATGATGGATGTGGCTCTCACTGATATGGAAGCCCCTGAACTGGCCCCAGCTCCCAGGCTAGGCTGATCCCTGCAAGGGGAAGGAACTGCATAGTGGAAGGAGGATAGGGGAGTGGGGGCCTGCCCTGGAGGCTCCCGACACCGCATACCACTGCCTGCCCAGCTCCCTGCCTCCTGTGTCCCCATGGTCTTGAGGGGAGAACTTCCAGCTCTCAGCAGTGTGCTCTGCTCAGATTACTGTGGGAGCCCCAGGAAGAAAAGGGCTGCCCCTCCACTGTAAGCAGATGCCAGGGCTGGCAGAGAAGCTTTGGATGGTGGACAGAGGCCAATGGGCAGAGTGTGTTTGCTGCATGCATTCCGTGTGTGTGTGGCAAGCATATGCGGTGTGTGTGTGGTGTGCAGTGTGTATGTGTGGTGCATGTGTGTGGTACATGTGTGCGGGGTGTGTGGTGCATGTGTGGTGTATGTGGGGTATGTGTGTATGCATGTGTGATGCATGTGTGGTGTGTATGTATGTGTGGTGTGTGTGTGCAGTGTGTATATGTGATGTGTGTGTGGGAGTGTGTATGTGTGTGTGGCCTGTGTATGTGTGGTGTATGTGTGGCATGTGTATGGGGTATGGGGTGTGTATGTGTGGTACATATATGGATGGGTGTATGTCATGTGTGCATGTCACCACCAGGCCCACACAGTCCCTCCTGTCCCTCCCCATGGTATGAGGAGCTGCCCATGCCCTTCTTCCGTGGGAGTTTCTGGGCATAGAGGGTGACTCCAGCCTGGCGGAGGAGCTGTGTGTACAGACAGCGGGGCTGCCAACACCACAGTGCTGCCTAGGAGAGAACATGTAGTGCCGAAGCTCTCCCAGAGGGGAAGCTGGAGCCCCATGGCCTTGTGTGTGGCCTGAAGCCTTTCCATTTCTATCTAGTGCCTGACACACTGAGTGTGTGGCTGCAGCAGTAGCTCTGTCACAGAGGTCACGGACGGGCTGGCTTCCCTGGCCTTCAAGAGAGCTGCTGGAGGAGACAGTGGGTATCATGTGTCATGCTCAAGTGTAAAGCCAGGCTCACTGTGCATGGTTCAGGTCCGACTGCATGTGATTTTTTTTTTTTTTTTTGTAACTCACAGTAAATTGCTCCAGGTCCCCATCCCCCTCTTTAGGACCCTGTGAAGCTTCCTGGACCCAGACAGCCTGGGGTGTCTGGGGGATCTCTGCCTTCCATTCCCTCTGGTCAGATGGCTGGGAAGTCAGCCCTGGGGCTGCAGTCCAGTCTCCCTAGGTGTCCCCCTGAGTTCTGTCTCTCAGCGCCTGCCACCTCCAGGGATGGTTGCCACTCTCCAGGGAACACTCATTTTCAGCAACTCCCCATCCCCTCAGCTTTGGACTTCGTGTCTGCCTCACCTCCTTCAAAGACACTTCTCCTAGAACAATTCCTCAGTGAGCTTAGGCTTCCTAAAACAGAAGTGTCTGAGGACCCAGTCCCCATCTCCCCAGCAAGGACAGAGAGACCTTGAGAGGAGAAATTCCACCAGGAGTGAACACACATGGGTGTCGCCAGTGACACCAGAGCCACTTGATCCTGCCTCCCCGCCCAGGGCTCCCCCACCCGGCCCACCCCCGGCTGACAGAAGGTATTTGCCTTATATCAAGGGAGGTGTAAACGTTTTACAAAACATTTCAGCAGCTTCAGCAACAGTTTAGAAAACACGTTTTATTTTGGAGGTGGTAGACACCCGCCTGGGTTCGCCTGGTCTTTGGCTGCAGTGTCACACCTATGACATCACTGGCAGGGGGGTGGGGGAGAGGAGGCTGGGCACATCCAGTCCTGGGAGCCCAGGTCTCGGGTGGAAGCCCTGGAGTGAAGAGACACCTCTCCAACAAGTCCAGAGCCCCTGTAGTGCAGAGCAAGACCTGGAGGCCTCCTTCCCTCTCAGTAGCAACAGAGATTCAAGACTTCAGGACTCCAAGGACAGATGCACAGGCCCCGCCCACAGCTCTCTCTCTCCCTCCTCAGCCCTAGGGGACCGTGACCTCTCCCCACTGGATCCAGCAGGGCCAGCCTCATGCTGGCTGAGCTGCCTCAACACCCTCCTCCGCAGGCTGCTGCTCTGACCTCTTCTTGGGGAGAAGCCAGGAGGATTCTGGGTAAACACAGGGACTGAACGTGTACGTTGAACTCATCTTCCTCCTGAGATCCCAGCATAATGACAGCGAAGGAATGAAACAGAGGGGCCCATGGTAATGAAGAGAGCTAGAGAGGAACAGCAGCAGATGCCAGATTGCAACATGATTTTGGAAGATGGGAAGGGGACGGAGGGTGGGAGCAGATTCTACAGGGTGAAGGGGACATGCTAGCTGAGCCTGCAGAGGAGTGCGGGGAAGACTGCCTTGCCCCACAGAATGCAGCAAAGTGCAGGACTTGGAAGCACCAGGACAGGCAGATGGCAGGGGTGAAATGTGGGCTTAAAAATCTAGTGGCAGTTGGGCACAGCGGCTCACGCCTGTAATCCCAGCACTTTGGGAGGCCAAGATGGAAGGATCACTTGAGTCCAGGAGTTCAAAGCAGCAGTGAGCTATGATTGGGCGACTGTAGTCCAGCCTGGGCAACAGAGCAAGAGTCTGTTTAAAAAAAAAAAAAAAAGAAAGAAAGAAAAAAAGACAATCCAGTGACCAGGCAACTATCCCCTACTGCACCCCTGGCGGGAGATGGAAGATGTACCTGCTGAGGATACTGCAAATAACCTATGGACTCCAAGCTGGGAGGAGGAGCAGGGAGCACTGCTTTCAGAGGACTAACTGGGAGGCTTCAGACAGAGTGATCAAAGCCCTGGCTGCCTTCCGGTCCTGTACACACTAGGGGTCTTCTGCCAGGATGGAGACTGCAAGTCTGTTTGGTATAGAATGAACTGCATTCCCCTCCAAATCCACCTTGAAGTCCTAACCCCCAGTACCTCTGAATGTGACTGCAGATAGAGTCTTTGCAGAGGTAATTAAGTTAAAATGAGACAGGAATAATACAAGGTGGCCACAGGAGAATAAAAATTCCAGGCAGTAGTTTCACATGACACCCTGAAAAACAGGGTGTGGACCAAGCTGGCTAAGACCAACTGGGCCCAACATGGCACTAGATATGACCTCGGTTTCTCCTAGGACCTCGCTGTATGCTCATTAACATCCTAACTCACTCACCCCCCAGTGCTGTGACAGTTCCGAGACCACCCATGTTTGGTGCAAAAATGTGTGGCACTACAGTTCTAAGAAATCTCCACTTTTTTCCCAGGAATTTTCATGAATATTTCACCCCTGGATTAAATAAACCCATAAAGGTAGCAGCCCCACACCCCACCACACGACTCTTGAGTCTGCCGGCACTCCTTTCTTGAGCGTGTACTTTTTTTTTCTTTCTTGAGATGGAGTCTCGCTCTGTTGCCCAGGCTGGAGTGCAGTGGTGTGATCTCGGCTCACTGCAACCTCTGCCTCCTGGGTTCAAGCAATTCTCCTGTCTCAGCCTCCTGAGAAGCTGGGACTACAGGCACGCACCACCACGCCCGGCTAATTTTTGTATTTTTAGTAGAGACAGGGTCTCACCATATTGGTCAGGCTGGTCTCGAACTCCCAACCTCAGGTGATCTGCCTGCCTTGGCCTCCCAAGGTGCTGGGATTATAAGCATGAGCCACCTCACCCAGCCAGAGCATGTACTTTTCACTTTGTAATAAATCCCAATACTTGCACTATTTTCTGAATTCCTTCTTGCAAGGGTGTCAAGAGCCTGGACACTGGCTGGGGTTGAGGCCCCACTGGCATTCGAGGACCTCCCCCAGCCCACCGGTATCAAAAATGGAGTCATTAGAGTGTACCCTAGTGATCCCTAGAACGGGTGTCCTTATAAAGAGGAAATTCTGATGCAGACAGGGGCAGAGGGAAAACCATGGGAGGACACAGGGAGAAGATGGCCATTTACAAACCCAGGAGAAAGATCCCAGAAGAAACCGACACTGCCCAATGCCTTGATCTCAGACTCCTGGCCTCCAGGACTGTGAGAAAACACATTTCTGTTGTTTAAGCCCCTTAGTCCATAACACTTTGTTACGGCAACCCTAGCCAACTAATGATTCTCCCTTGGAACCAAGAGGGCTGACTCCTCACCCGAATACCCTGAAGAAAAGCTCTTCCCCCTCCTTCCAATTACAAAATCAGGTGGCTGGGTGTGGTGGCTCACATCTGTAATTCCAGCACCTTGAGAGGCCAGTGCGGGAGGATCGCTTCAGCCCAGGAGTTCGAGATCAGCCTGGGCAACAGAGTAAGACCTTGTCTCTACAAAAAGGAAACAAAATTAGCCAGGCATGGTGGCACACACCTGTAGTCCCAGCTACTGAAAAGGCTGGGGTAGAAGGATTGCTTGAGCCTAGGAAGTGGAGGTTGCGGTGAGTCATGATTGTGCCACTGTACTCCAGTCTGGGTGACTGAGTGAGACCCTGTCTCAAAAACAAAACAAAATCAATCACATGTTTATTGCTCCACTCTCAACTATGAATGGGTAACTAGGGCTCATCAAGCATCTGAGGACAGCCTCCACCACAAGAGACATCAAAAGAAGCAAACAGAAAAAGATGACATCAGAGGAAACAGAAATAATTCAGGAATAGCCATAAAACTACAAACAGTTTAAATATGAACCACAAAGGAGCTGGCTAAATAAACTAATGGTGCATCTTTACAACGAACACTGAAAGCCACTGAAATGGGTGAAAAAAATCCGTCTCGATATGGAAAGAGGTTAAGAGGTCCACCCTGCAGTGTTAAGTGAAAGAAAACAGACTGTTTTTGTTTTTGCAAATGACGCATCTATAAGAAGGGTCTGGTAGACGTTGGGTGACAGGCTTGCAACATTGCATGTGTTGAGAGTATCTTTCTAAATGGACCCACACATGTGCCAGGTGTAAAGCCTCTATGGACTTCCTGACCTCCCAGCTTATTCCTGTTTGACCTGGAGAGAGGGCCAGGAACTCATGTACCTGCCTGGAGAAGCTAGCATGAGGCCAGGCACACAGTAGGTGCTCAATGACTGCTTACTGGATAAACAGATGGATGAATGGATGGATGAATAGGAGGGATAGGAGGCAGAGGCAGCTGGTTGGACACGACTGTAAGCTCATGCAGGCAGCCAGGGACAACCCAAGGCCAGCTAGCCCAGCAAGGTGAAGGTCAGCCTGAGCTCTGAGTCATCTGCCTGCTGAAGATCTGCACACCTCCAGGGGTCCTGTCACCTCCTGCCTGAGCAGACACTGATGCCCAGAAAAGAAGTTTAACCTGTTGAGTTGTCAAGGCAACCAGAAGCATGCTGGGATGCAGAGCTGACAGGCCCAAGGAAATTCTGCCTTCCATTTCCTAAATTACTATCCTATCAAGTTGTCTCTCAAGGTCTGATCCTATCTATCTGTTCAGAAACAGGCCCTCTGTGTCACTGATTTCTCTCCCTGATCCCAGTTTCCAGGAGAAACTGCTACCACCCAGCCAAGAGCCCCATGTTACCCACATGGGTCTGAGCTCCAGCAGGGGCTGAGATCATGCTGGAGACAGCAGGACAAGGCAGGTGATGCCACAGCCAGAGAGGGGATTGGGAGCTTCTGGCATTCACACATGCCCATGACCTTGACCAAACAGCAGCCCTGGGCGAGTGGGGAAGGGGAGGACCAGGGCACAGGGTGAGAAAGCGACTTGGTCAAGGGCAGGACCAAAGTTCTTTCTTGTCTGGAGAAGCTTGGAGGGCAACAGGGCAAATATGAACAGAGCAATTGTGTGGAGGAGTGATCTTGAGGAACAGGAATGGTGGGAGAAGTGACAAGTCACCATGGTGCTGGGACAGAGCCTGTGGAGGGAGGGGCTGGCTGGATCTCTTAGGGTGGGCTGCAGAGGTGTATTGTCCATTTTCATGCTGCTGATAAAGACATACTAAAGACTGGGCGATTTATAAAAGAAAGAGGTTTATTGGACTCACAGTTCCATGTGGCTGGGGAGGCCTCACAATCATGGCAGAAGATGACAGGCATGTCTCACATGGCGGCAAACAAGAGAAGAGAGAGCCTGTGCGGGAAATTCCCCTTTTCAAAACCATCAGATCTCATGAGACTCATTCACTATCACGAGAACAGCACAGGAAAGACCCACTCCCATGATTCAATCACCTCCCACCGGGTCCCTCCCAGGACATGTGGGAATTGTGGGAGTTACAATTCAAGATGAGATTTGGATGGGGACACAGCAAAACCATATCAAGTGGGGATGCTGCGTTTGGAGAGACTACTACGTAGTCAGTAGGCTGCACTGTCCTCCAGGTGGGCAGGGCCACTTGGTGCCTGAGCTCAAGGTCAGAGGACTTGGGGTGGTGCTGGGGGCCTGGACTTCAGGAACCCACATCAGGGTGGGATGGGGACGGAGAAGATTGCGGGAGGGGCAAAGGGAGGACCACACCCAGCTAGGCTATCTACCCAGAATAGACAACTCAGCCAGAGGACAGAGGACAGTGAGAGGAGGAAGGAGCTGTCAGAAGCTGGAAGGACCTAAGCCTAGGCCTTGTCATCTGTTGACCAAGAGATGTCCATCTGGGACCCTAGATGGGTCCCAGAAAGCATTCTCCATCTCTCAGGCTTGCTGGGGCATTCAAGTCTTCTAAAACCAGCATTTCTCAAACTTCAACACGCATTCAAAGCACCAGAAAATCTTGATCAATTGCAGATTCTAATTGAGTCGATCTAGGGGCAGGCCTGACAGCCTGCATTTTTAGGAAGCTCCTGGGTATTGCTGATCCTCTTGGTCTGCAGACCACACTTTAAGTCGTAGGATTCTGAATGGAAACCCTTCCTGATTAGAAATGCAGATTCTTGGGTCCCACCCAGCTCTACCGATCAGAATCTGCATTTCAACAGGCAAGTGATGTGTAGTCATGTAAAAGCCTGAGAAACTGAATTCAGAACCAATGGCTTTCAAATCTTCTTGCACCATGGGGTTACCTGGGGAGTTTTGAAAACTTCTGATGCTTGGGGTCCTCTCCCAGAGATTGGTCTGGGGTGGAGCCTAGACACTGGGCTTTAATTTTTTTTTTTTTTTGAGTCAGGATCTTTCTCTGTTGCCCAGGCTGAAGTACAGTGGTATGATCATAGCTCACTGCAACCTCGACCTCTTGGGTTCAAGCGGTCCTCCTGCCTCAGCCTCTGGAGTAGCTGGGACTACAGGCATGTGCCACCACATCCAGCTAACTTTTACATTTTTTAATTTTTAGAGATGAAGTCTCACTTTGTTACCCAGGCTTGTCTCAAACTCCTGGGCTCAAGTGATCCTCCTGCCTTGGCCTCCTAAAGTGCTGGGATCACAGGCATGAGCTACTGTGCCTGGCCTTAATTTTTTTGATACATATTTAGGGGGTACAAGAGCACTTTTGTTACATGGCTATAATGCATAGTAGTTGTATTAGTCTGTTTTCACACTGCTGATAAAGACATACCCAAGACTGGGTAATTTAAAAAGGAAAAGAGGTTTAATGGACTCCAGTTCTATGTGGCTGGGGAGGCCTCGCAATCATGGCAGAAGGTGAAAGGCACATCTTACATGGCAGCAGACAAGAGAGAATGAGAACCAAGCGAAAGGGGAAACCCCTTATCAAACCATCAGATCTCATGAGATTTACCATGAGAACAGTATAGGGGAAACTGTCCCCATGATTCAATTATCTCCCACTGCGTCCCTCCTACAACACGTGGGAATTATGGGAGCTACAACTCAAGATGAGATTTGGATGGGGACACAGCCAAACCATATTAGTGGTGAAGTCCAGGCTTTTAGTGTACCCATCACCCAAATAGTGTGCTTTGTACCCAATAGGTTTTTTCTTCCCCCGTGCCCCTCCTATCCTCCCACCTTTGAGTCTCCAATGTCTATCATACCATTCTGTATGTCCATGGGTACCCATTGTTTAGCTCCCACTTACTGAGAACATGTGGTATTTGACTGTTTCTGAGTTATTTCACTTAGGATAATGGCCTCCAGTTCCATCCACGTTGCAGCAAAAGACATGATTTCATTCTTTTTTTATGGCTGCATAGTATTCCATGGTATATATGTACCACATTTTCTTTACCGAATTCTCTCTTGGTGGACATTTAGGTTGATTCCAAGACTTAGCTACTGTGAATAGTACTGCTGCAAGAAATATAAGGCAGGTGTTTTTTTTAATAGAGTGACTTCTTTTCCTTTGGGTAGATAGCCCAGTAGTGGAACTGTGGGATCAAATGGTAGTTCTACTTTTAGTTGTTTGAGAAATCTCCATACTGTTTTCCATAGAGGACACTGGGGTTTTTAACACCTCCACAGGTGATCCTAACAAGCAGTCAAGGTTGAGAACTGTTGTTCTAAGCAACGCCTGCCCCTCCTGGTGCAGGTAGATTGAAGGAAGCCACAGTGTTCTGGCTGTTCTTGCCCCCAGCCCCGCACTCCTCAGCCAGGCTCTGTCAGGGATTCTGCAGCTCAAAAGAGTGGCAGGTTCAAAACCCCCAGTGGCTGGGTGTGGTAACTCAATGCCTGTAATTCCAACACTAGGAGGCCAAGGCGGGTGCCCGTTTGAAGTCAGGAGTTTGAGACCAGCCTGGCCAACATGGTGAAACCCCGTTGCTACTAAAAACACAAAAATTAGCCGGGCGTGGTGGCAGGTACCTGTAATCCTATCTATTTAGGAGGTAGACAGGGGCACTTGAACCTGGGAGGTGGAGGTTGCAGTGAGCCCAGATGGTGTCACTGCACTCCAGCCAGGGCAACAGAGCAAGACTCTGTCTCAAAAAACAAAAACAAAAACAAAAAAAGCCCCAGTGCCAGCCTCCCCAGTGGACATAACTCAGAATACTCAGGTTTTGCCTGAGAGCTATATGCTCCCAGGAGAAATGGAGACCCTGTAGGAAAAGAGGGAAATGGGCAGCTGCTTGGCCAACTGCCCAGGCTGCAGTGGCATTCATGAGAATGTCACTCACCAAGCATGCCATTGCATAATTGGCACCCCTGGGAGGGCACCATTGCATCTCCCAGGCGATGGTGGCCTACCAGGGGAGCCAATCCTCCTTCCTCCATTAGGAGATTGCAGATCTTGAAAGGAAGATGTGGCATCTCCACAGACTGCTGTGGGTGGGGAGAAGCAGCAGGTGAACTTCACCTGCACCCACCCACAGAATCACACTAGGTCTTGGGATGACAGTGAGCACTGCTAGGCTACGGACCCCCTCATGTGTGTCAGGGATGGAGGGGCCTATGTCAGAGGAGGTTGGGGTTGCCTATGGCTGGTGGGGAGTATGAGTGCCAGCCACCCGATGCTGGGCTCAGCACCTCATCAACGATGCCCAGCTGCTCTCCAAGGGGCGAGGGCCACATGGGTTGGCCAGCCTCCATATACATCATTGAAGGAGGAGCCACAAATGAGCCCCAGGGCTATGGATTTTGACAGCATGTCCCTGAAAGTGAAGATGGACAGATGGTAGAGACCAATATACAGACAGGCAGAGTGAGAGGGCAGAGGGTGATCAGGGCAGACACTGAGCAGGGGATCCCAGCACCAAAGTTGGGGGTGGGGGTTTTGAGACTCGGGCAAGGAGTCTCCTCCTCAACTCACTTGGCTCGGGTCAGCCCCTACTCAGGATAGAGAGAGTGCTCCCACCCTTAGGCTCCTGTGAGACAGTCTGCCACTGTGGTGCAAGGCCTAAAGTTAAGACCCTTAAAATTATGTGCTACCTTGACACCTGGAGCAAGTGTGGGCAGCTGCAAATGGACTAACGGCAAGTTCCTCTCCCCACTGTTCGCTTGGATAAGTCCCCCAGCCAAATGACCTCCTTATCAAGGGACTAGGCACAGTGCCTGCTGATTCACAAGTAGCAGGTTTCACTCCCTGCCCGCCCATGGAATTATTCAAACAAACCCATGACATCCTCCCACAGCAACCAGGGGTCACCTCACCTTCTTGATACTACAAAGCCTGCCTCCCACAGCCCCCGCTTGTCCACCCTGTTTCCGAGTGCAACCCCTGCAATCCTCCTCCCCCAGGCTTGGGCATAATAACAAATAAACTGCTGTTGATCTCTTCTGTCCAGTGTTGAGTGTTGGCCATCCCCATAACCATGGATGGGAATCCCCCCTCACCAATCGGGTGAACGGGAAGTGATTAAACAGCCACCCAGCTCTAGGAGTGGGCTCTACTGGGAGGGGTCAGTGCAGAGGCCAGAAAATATACATCACAATTTCAGTGACTAGCCTTGTTTTAAATAAAGTCCAAAGTTGGTTTTTGTTTCTTTGTTTGTTTTACTATCCTTATTGTCTTCCCTAACAACATAAAGATCTTATAGACCTTTTCATTCCAATTACGGTTTCCTGTCTAAACTTCCACGTTGTTGCTGTCCTTACACACTGGCAAAATTAGTGTTTATTATTTTTAAAGTAAATATTGGCTGGGTGTGGTGGCTCACATCTGTAATCCCAGCACTTTGGGAGGCCAAGGCAGGCAGATCATTTGAGGTCAGGAGTTCGAGACCAGCCTGGCCAACATGGTGAAACCCCATCTCTACTAAAAAATACAAAAATTAGCTGGGTGTGGTGGTGTGCACCTATAATCCCAGGTACTCGGGAGGCTGAGGCACGATAATTGCTTGAACCTGGGAGATGGAGGTTGCAGTGAGCCAAGATCATGCCACTGCACTCCAGCCTGGGTGACAAAGATTCTGTCTCACCAAAAAAAGTAAATACTTATTTATACTTAACAATGTTCCTACAATTTATTTCCTTACTACTATTTCTTGTATCCATTCTTTCTGGTTGCATTTTCTTCTTACAGAAGTATACAATAATTTATACTACACAATGACCATATGATTTATCATCAAATAAACCCACTTCTGAGAGTAAGGGGGCACTGATAATAATTACACCAGGCCACAGGTGTAAACTAGGATTGTCCCAACATACTCCACCAATGGCCAGAGGTTCTGATACCTTCTGAGGGCTCTATTTACAGAGCAGTTGCACTTCCAGCTCAGCACTGTGGTTGAGTCAGAGACCTCATCTCCTGTCTGTGTAGATATCAAGACCCCAGTCCTAGACTTAGGGCTTCTGAAAGAGCTGAGTGAGAAGCCTGGTAGCTTCTTTCCCAAAATGAAATGATGGAACAGGAAAAACAACAACCATCACCATTTAAAAAGTTTGGGCCAGGCATGGTGGCTCACACTGGTAATCCCAGCACTCTGAAAGGCCAAGGCAGGAAGATTGCTTGAGATCAGGAGTTCAAGACCAGCCTAGATAATATAGTGAGATGCCTCTCTCAACAAAAAATAAAGAAATTAGCTGGACATGGTCATATATGCTTGTAGTTCCAGCTACTTGGGGGGCTGAGGGAGGATCGCCTGAGCTCAGGAGCTTGAGGCTGCAGTGAGCTATGATCATACCTCTGCACTCCAGTCTGGGTGACAGAGTGAGACCCTATCCCTTAAAAACAAACAAACAAACAAACAAACAAAAAAAACTCCAGAAATTGACCAAAAGCATACAACATATCAAGAAGCGTTTATTCAAGAAAATCTACTGAACAGTGTGAGGTTATGGCATCATAGCCTGGGGCTGCTTTCATCACCTTGCCCAGTTCCCTGGGGGCTTACATTCTACCAAGGGGAATCAGGCATGAACATTGATTGATTGGAAAATTCCATGCCCAAGAGTGTTGCTGAAAATAATTCAAAAATCTTAGCTAGCCCAAGGTTGTGATAAAATTGGTAGAACCAATAGATCATCAGATCAGACAGAAATTTAATAAGAAGATCTGGAAATCAGACAATTAAAGTTGACTAAAGCTAACACAGTGCTTAGAGGAAAATTTATAGCAGTAATGTCTATATTAGAAAAGAAGAATCTCAAATCAATAGCCTAATCTTCCACCTTAAGAAATGAAAAAAGAAGAACAAACGATCTGAAGCAAACAAAAGAGAGGAAGTAACAAATAAAGCAAACAAAAGAGAGGAAAAAAGGACAAACTAAACCTGAAGCAAACTAAAGAAAGGAAATAATAAAATACAAAGCAGGAAAACAACAGACAAAAACAATGAAACTAAAAGTTGGTTCTTTGAAAAGATCAACAAAACTGACAAACCTTTAGCTAGACTTTGAAAGAAAACAGAGAGACAATACAAACTACTAACATCATGAATGAAAATGAGGACATCACTAGTGATTATAAGAGAATACTATGAACACTGTTATGCTAAACAAATGAGACAACTTGAATGAAATGAACAAAGCCCTAGAAAGACATGAACAAAGCCCTAGAAAGACATAAATTACTAGAGCTGACTCAAGAAGAAATAGAAAACCTGAATAGAACTATGGTGAAGACATTGAGCTAGAAATTTAAAATTTTAAAGTCTGGAGCCAGGTGTAGTGGCATGTATCTGTAGTCCCAGCTACTTAGGAGGCTGAGGCAGGAGGTTCTCTTGAGCCTAGGAGTTAGAGGCCAGCCTGGGCAACATAGCAAAACTCCATCTTTAAAAAAAGTAATGTCTCACAAAGAAAAGTCTAGTCTCAGATATCTTCACTGATAAATTCTAATAAACATTTAAGAAGAAATAATGCCAATCCTCCCTAAACTATTCCAGATAAATAGGGTAGGAGGAGGTAAAAACACTTCCCAATTCATTTTAAATCCTGTATTAATCTGATAGCAAAGCCAGATAAAGACATCACAAGAAAACTACAACTATCCCTCAAAAAAAAAAAAAAAAAAAAATCCACAACAAAATTTGAGCAAATTTAATTAAGTAACATATAAAAAGGATTATACACCATGACTAAGTGAGATTTATCACAAGAATGTGAGGCTAATGTATCAATATAATACACCATTTTGACAGAATAAAGGATGAAACAACATAAACATCTCAATAAATGTAGAACAAGTATTTGACAAAATCCAACACCTATTCATGGTTAAATTTTTTTTTTCTAATAAACTAGTAATAGAAGAGAATTTCCTGAAAGTCATAAAAGTCATTTGCAAAAATCCTAGAGCAACCATTATACTTATTGGTGAAAGATGGAATGTTTTCCCCCTAAGATCCAGAATAAAGCATGAATGTCTACTCTCACCACTTCAATTTCCTACCATACTAGAGGTTCTAGTCAGTTGAATCAGGCAGGAAAAAGAAATAAAAGGCATTCGAGTTGGAAATGACGATGTAAACATCTCATTATTTGCAGATAGCATAATTCTGTATGCAGAAAATCTTAGGGAATTTACATAAACAATTAGAATTAACTAACAAATTACAGGTTCCAAGATAAATATACAAAAATCAATTGTATTTCTATATATTAGCAATGAATGATCCCAAAATTAAATTAGAAAAACAATTCCATTCACTGTAGCATCAAAAAGAGTAAAATACTTAGGAATAAATTTAACTAAAGAAAGATAAGACTTGTATACTGAAAGCTACAATATAATGGTAAGAAGAATTAAAGATGATTTAAACAAGTGGAGAGACATTCCATGTTCATGGATTGTAAGATTCAATATTGTTAAGAAGACAATTCTCTCAAGTTTATTATTACAGTCAATGCCATTCCTATCAAGTCACAGCAGGTGTTGTTCTTTTTGGCAGAAATTGATGAGCTGATCCTAAAATTTACATGGAAATGCAAAAGACTCAGAATACCCAAGATGGTTTTGAAAAAGAACAAAGCTGAAGGATTTACACTTCCTGATTTCACAACTTATTATAAATCTATACTAATCAAGACATTGCACTATTGGCAAAAGAATAGACATACAGATCAATGAAATAAATTGAGATTCCAGAAATAAACTCTTAAATTTATGGTCAATTTATTTTTGACCAAGGTGCGAAGGCAATTCGATAGGGAACAGATAGTCTTCAGCACGTGCTGGGAACTGGGATAACTGGATATTCACATGCAAAGAGAAGAAGTCAGACCTCACACAATACACAAAACGTGGCTCAAAATGGACCGCAGACACAGATGTAACAGCCAAAACTTAAAAACTTAGAAGAAAACATAAGAGAAAATCTTTATGACTAAGATTAGGAAAAAATTTCTTAGAGGCAACACCAAAAGCATAATCCATCAAAGAAAAAAATGATGAATTGCACTTTTTCAAATTTAGAAACTTTTCCACTCCAGAAGACACTATTAAGAAAATGAAAAGACAAGCCACAGATGGGATAAGTTATTTGCAAATCGAATAATACTTATATCTAGAAAATAATTACAACACAATAAAAAGATATATAAACCAATTTTTAAAATGGGCCAAGCCTTGAATAGATATTTCACTAAAGAATATATCCAAATGGCTAATAAGCACATGAAAATATGCTTAATAGTAGTCATTAGAGAGATGCAAATTAAAACCACAATGAGACACCACTTCACACCCACCAAAATAGCTATAATTAAAAAGACAGATCATAACAAGTCTTGATGAGAATGTGGAGCAATTGGAACCTTCGTACCCTGCTGGTGAGAATGTAAAATGGTACAGCAATTTTAGCCAACAGTTTGTCAGTATCCCTTAAATTTAACGTAAATTTACTATTACAACCTAGCCATTCTACTCCTAAATATCTACCCAAGAAAAATGAAAACATAGGTTTGCATAAAAACTTTCACATGAATGTTCATAGCAGCATTAGTCCTAATAGCCAAAAGTATCAACAATCCCGTATCCATCAGCTGGTGAACAGATCAACCGCAATTCCATGTAATAGAATAATATTATTTGACAATAAAAAGAAACAAACCGATATGAGTAAATATCAAAAAATATGACTCTCAAAAACATCATGCAGAGTGAAAGAAACCAGATATAATAGACCACACAGTGTATGATTACATTGATATGAAATGTTTAGAAAGGGTAGCGCTATAGTGATAAAAAGGAGATTTGTAGTTGCCTGGGGCTGAGGGTGAAAATGGGGAGTGATTGAAGTGGGCACAAAAGATTTAGTGGCGGGGGCAATGGAATTATCCTAAAATTAGGTCAGGCTAGGTGGCTCACGCGTGTAATCCCAGCACTTTGGCAGGCCAAGGCAGGAGAATCACTTGAGGCCAGGAGTTCAAGACTAGCCTGGGCAACACAGCAAGACCCTGTCTCTACAGAAAAATTGGAAAGTTAGCCGGGCACAGTGGCATGTGCCTGTGGTCCCAGCTACTGGGGAGGCTGAGGTGGGAGGATCGCTTGAGCCCAGGAGTTTAAAGCTGCAGTGAACTCTGACCTGCACTTTAGTCTGGGAAACAGAGCACCCTACCCCTGCAACACTGCTAAAATACCTGCTTGGGAGGAGTCAGGGTGGACCCCAGAAAGTCCCCATCACCTTACTCACTATGAGGCCCCATTGGAGCAGGGATCTTTCAGTAAACATCTCTAAAATAAGTGAGTGAAAGTGGAAAATTTCCCTGGCAGGAATAACACACCTCCTCCTGGCCTGTGGTCCTCCCACAATCACGGCCTGTCCTTTTCACTCCCCAGTGAAGGGACGAGGCCTGCACACATTTTGCAAGCCCTGTGTGTTGTACACGCTTGATGCGCACAGTTGATTTAGGCCCAGAAAATCCTTTAATTACTGCCGCTACTTCTGGCTGGGTTCTGGGAAGGAACTAATTCAAGCAGCGATCACTCGACCTGAAATATTATGAATGTAATTTCATTATTTGGTCTGTGCGGGTCGTGGGCAAGGGGTTACAATAATTGGCTTTGCTGAGTGCCTGCTGGAATGGCAATTTGTCACCCAATTCTGTGGCTGACAACCGACAGACAACTCACCCTGTGGGGCCCAAGTCATTTGCCCCTGCCTGGCCCATGACCTGGCAGGTGACATTGTCAGGGTACGCTCACAGCAGCCAGCCCAGACTTCAGGGTGAAGTGCTTTCCACATGAGCCGTAAGGCACCTGTCCACCCATGGGTGTATAGTAATACTGAGGTGAGCACACATACTTGTACACAGCTAGGATTACGGGTGAGGGCCAGATGCACACACACATGCACACACATGGGCACCTCACTCTTCATCAGGACACACACACGTGTGCACAAGAACCAGAACATGTCTGCTGTGAGCAGGAATGCAGCAAGCCCTGATAGTCTGCAGGGCAGTGCCGTGCAGCCCCCCAACCTCTAACCCAGGCTGGCCCTCCAATGCCATGCCTCTCATAGTGTGGTGCTTGCTCCCAGCCCTGAGTGGTTGTCAGGTCACCAAGAAGACTTCAGACTTTTGGGATCTGAGGAACCGGGTTTTAGTTCAAGCACTGATACTTCCTGGCTGTGTGACCTTGGGCAAGTGACTTTGCCTCTCTGTGCTTCAGTTTTTTCATCTATAAAATAGAGACGGGTACAGCGAGGCTCTGGCATGAGGATATTGGTAAAGCATGTAAAACACAGTGCCTGGTACACAGTAGGCGCTGAGTGCTCACACTATCATCACTGCCCACACCACACCCCTGGATGCCACCTCCTTGAATGCTCTCAGGACTCTTGGGTCCCTCTCCTAGTACCGGGGACATTGCTGTGACACAGAGGCAGCAGGGAAGGCGAATCTGCAAAGAGTCCCTTGCTGGGCCAGGCCAGGCCCCTCTCCAAAGGGACCCTTGCTGGGTGTGGCTGCCATGGTGCCCTAGGGGGGCAGAAAGGGAGCCAGGGTGGCCATGCCTGCCACACCCCATCACTGTGGGAAGCAGGCTGCCAAGTCAGAAATCCTCCTCCATTTACACCCACGGGCACCCACGCCCGCATCCCCAAGTAGATACTGGAGAGAGTGCCCACTCACAGGAAAGCTTTTCTTGAAATGAGTCTTCCTTTGCTACAGCAACAGAAGCTTGTCAGTGGGTGCAAATATTTGCATGTGAGTAACTGTGCGTAAATGAAGGAGGTTTTAATTAGGTGCGCTCCCCAGAACCCCACTCTCTGGCCCTTGCCTTCCCTGTATCTCTGCTGACCAGTCACCTCCCCGACCCCTCAGGTCCCCTGCCTGACCTGAACAGTGAACAGGTATCTGGCAGGGCTCCCGGCTGCTGAACCAAACAATGCCACTGAGGGGCTCTGTGCAGCCACTGTTGGTCAGCGGAGCCCAGGAGATGCTCTGCTCATGGACCGCTTGGGGTCTGGCTTCATGGGGGTCCTATGGGGCTGGAAGTAATTCTTAGCATCCCCTTCCCACCAGGAGACCCACCTCCTCTGTGTCCTCCCAGGGAGTATAGGGAGAGCAGGCATGGAGCCAAATAGGGCCGAGGGGGCAGGTCTCAGCCCCACGGGGGTTTAGGGTATTGGAAAGATCTAGTCCTCCCAGCCCATCCAACCAACAGTAGGTGCCAGACATCACCTATTATCTAACGTTAAAAAACACATTCCAAATTAGAGCTGCCCCTTTAAAATCAGGAGAATCCACATAAATGTATGTTACCGATTCTTAGCTTTTTTTTTTTTTTTTAAGACAGCGTCTCACTCTGTTGCCCAAGCTGGAATGTAGTGCGTGATTTCAGCTCACTGCAACTTCCACCTCCTGGGTTCAAGCTATTCTCCTGCCTCGGCCTCCTAAGTACCTGGGATTATAGGTGCCTGCCACCAACTCTGGCTAAATTTTGTAATTTTAGTAGAGATGGGGTTTCACCACGTTGGCCAGGCTAGTCTCGAACTCCTGACCTCAAGTGATCCGCCTGCTTCGGCCTCCCAAAGTGCTGGGATTACAGGCGTGAGCCACTGCACCTGGCCAGATTCTTAGCTTTTATAAAAAACAAAACAAAAACAAAAAGGATGACCTGGCCACCCTGGACCTACACTCCTGCACAGAGCTCTGGGCTGGAGCGGAGCAGCGGTGGCCCCTGGCCCTGGGGCCTGTCTGTCCACTTCCCCCTCACCCCATCCCCTTCCCCCCATCCTGTGGTCTCCCGCTCCCTGTGGCTCTGTCAGGCCTACTGTCTGATGGATCCCAGTGACCCTGCACAGCTCCCATGGACATCTCCTCATTCCCGTCCCTCCAATGCAGACCCAGACCCTGAGGGCAAAGGTCAAATGCACTCACAAAGGGCTGTAGCCTTTGGAGGAGGTGGGATGGGGTCTTGGGACTCCATCCAGGACCTGAGGAATGCCGGGAGCAGCCTTCCCATGGTGAAGCACCTTTGGACACAACCAGATGTAGTGAGGGGCTCATGGATCATCATCCCTGCAGTCCCGCCCTGGTGGAGAACCAAGACCAGGCACAGAGCTTGGTGGGGAGCTAGGATGGGGCCAGCCCACCCTCTCAGAAGTCTTCAGGCCTTTTGGGGAGGGCTGAAAAATGCCTCAACCAGGCCTGAGGGCAAGATGACAGGCAGCCCCTCAACCAGGCCTGAGGGCAAGATGACAGGCAGCCCCTGACTTCCCTCTGGGACCCCAGACGCGAACATGAGAAGCCCCCAGGAGCTCCTCCACCCCCCACTAGGAGCCTGCGCTGTGCAGGGACTCCCCGGTGGCAGCTGTCGGAGGGCACAACTGAACCGATTTAAGCTCAGCTATTTTCCCCACATAAAATAAAATTTCAAAATGAGCAAATCTTCCACTGACTTCCACTATGATTCAAGTCAAAACTGCAGAGCCACAAATCCTGGAAAATAAGCTTCATAATGAAAACATCAGCAGGCATATAATGGTGAAGCTTTTTTGGCTTAAATGAGATCTGCCCAGAGGCTCCCAACTTCTGCAAATATTGTGAGAAGGAGAGGGGGATCTTCAGTGACCCTAAAGGCACCACAAATGGTGTCAACCTCAATGCAAGAGCGGGATAACCCCACCGGCAGGCAGTTGGAGCCCAGCAGAAGGTGCGTCTAGCCCCAGGGTGTGTGGGCCCACGCCCGCCCCTACGGACCCACCCATTTGGCCTCCAGAACTGGACCTCCAGGCTTCTGTTGTCATAACTACCACCATAACTTTTTCAGAGTTTTAAAAAACCAAAACCCGCGCAGTGGCCATGGAGAAGGACAGCAATCGTAGCAACAGCCCTGTCCTTGGAGCGTGGGTGGACTCCTCACCACTTCCCTGCTGCCTGTGTTAGGAACAGGGGCTCGAGGACATCAGGAGGGTTGGCACACAGTGGGACCCCACCGGGCCCTTCTTCATGCTGGCAGTGGGTGTGCCCCGTTTCAACCCACTGGATGTCTCCAGGCCCTCCCCCTTGGCCCTGAGACTCCAGGCCAAGTGAGGCTGGGGGAAGGAGACAGAGCCAGGCAAAGGGCCCCCTACCTCGGGCCTCTTTGGAGCCTGGTGCCACTTGGGGAGTGGAGTCTCCCCTGCCCTCCACCTCTCCACGGCAGCTGCCCTGGGCTGTGCGGGAGGCTTGGCTCTGATGCCAGGTGACTCTCACTGAAGATGCTCAGGCAGTGAATGGGAACAGAGGTGGGGGAGGTGTTGGCACAGGAGGAGGGAAAAGAAGTCCAGCCATGTGGCATCCCTCCCGAGCCCCCAGCCTTCAGTCCTCCTTGGGCTCAATGCCTGGCCCTCGGAGCAGTCCCAGCACTCCAGACCCGAGGTAATCCTGAGGCATCTCATGCACAGATTGTGACCTCCGCTTCCTCCTCCCCCGGTCCCTCCAATGCATTCTGGGCCAGGCAGAGTGGGAACGGGGTCACCCCACACCTGTGACCTGCTCTGGGCCCTCTGGGCTGTGACTCACACGGCGGGTGAACGAGCCAGATTCATCCCCCTCGGGGGTCCTCTGGGGAACAATTGGCCACTGTGGAGACGCAACCCAACACTGGGGCTACCTGGGGACGCAGGACAAGCATCGGAACCGCCTGCCCCTCCTGGACCCTGCCCAGGCCCCCACATAATGGGAGACCCAGTTTTCCAGTTGGACTGAAATTTCAGAAGGTGTCTTTGTTGTAGGTTTTATTAATTCAACCAATGGAAGAGCCTTGGGGCTTCGGTTTGGGGGGCTGACAGTTGCCACAATCTGCTGGGTGTTGGCAAGAAATGTCCTTTGAGAAAAATGGTAGAATAACATCAGAAAAGAAAAGAAATATCGAGGAGTTTGAGGCAGCAGAGAGCTATGATCATGCCACTGCACTGCAGCCTGGGTGACAGAGCAAGACCCCTTACCTTAAAACAAAACATAGGCCGGGTGTGGTGGCTCACGCCTATAATCCCAGCACTTTGGGATGCCAAGGCGGGTGGATTCCTGTGGTGGATCACCGAGGTCAGGAGTTTGAGACCAGCCTGGCCAACATGGTGAAACTCCGTCTTTACTAAAAATACAAAATAAATTGGGAGTGGTGGTGCATGCCTGTAATCCCACCTACTCGGGAGGCTGAGACAGGAGAATCGCTTGAACTTGGGAGGCGGAAGTTGCAGTGAGCTGAGATCCAGCCTGGGTGACAGAGCGAGATTCCATCTCAAAAAACAAAAACAAACAAACAAACAAACAAGCATATAGACCATGACATTAACTAATAGCAAAAGGAAAGAAGGACAGAGAAGGGGGAGCACAGGCTTTGGAATCAGGCAGATCTGGGGTCAAATCCTGGCTGAGCCATGCAGGCTTCAGGACTTTGGGTAAATGAATGAATCTCCCTAAGTTTCAGTTGAGGATAAAGACGCCTGCCGAGGAGGGCGAGGGAAAATAGAAAGAGTACCACGTGCCAGGCACCCAATAAACAATAACCCTGACTACATTTCATGCACATTGAAGCTTGATTACATTGTCTCATTTTATAAATTACCATCATACACGTGCGTGGAGCTCTGCGGTTTTCAAAGCCACTTTTGTCCATGACTTCATTAGATCTCCTCTTCTATTTTTAGCATGTTACTGTAGTTCCTTTTAAAACATAAATCTCACTCTTATTGGACATGATCGTCCCAATTTTCTATTCTGCTCTCCTTTTTAATTTCCCCGCCCCTAGGAACCTTTAGCATAACAATTCTGGGACCGTTTCTATTAATATCAATTTTCAGATTACAGCAATGTGATGTCTGTTTCCTAATTTAATTAGGTGATTCCTGTTATTACTTCCTACATGCTCATTATTTTTCATTTAGCATATTTTAATGTACCAAAGGAAAGTGAGGCTCTGGCTAGCGACCCCCAGGGTGTCTTCTGCAGGAAGAGGCGAATATTCACTCCAATTGCAGGGGGTGGAGGAACCCAGGAAATCGTGGCCACGTAGAAGACTGGGAAGACACAGGATGGGACTGCTAAGGGGAACGGCCCAGGCTCAGGTGAGAGAGGCTTGAACTGAGAAACTTTCACGGCAGAGACAGGGTCCACAGTGGGCTCCCCCTCCAAATCAGGGCCTCCCAGGGAGTGTGGCAGTGAAGGTCCTTCATGACCCTCACCCTCAAACAGCAGAATTCAATGATGGTCCCAAAGCTAGCACCGCCCAGACGCATCAAACCCACTACGCTCGGGGTATCCAGACCTGAAGGTTCCATGTTCCGACCCTGCCTATTTCTGGCACTTGGGCAATCAACACGTAAGGAGCGCTCCATGTCCATCCCTCCATCAGTACTGGTCTTTGCACAACTCCAGGGAACACCCTTCACACTGCAATCTATGTGAACCATACCCCAGAATTAGCATAAAGCACAGTGTGGGTGTGTCCCTGCTGGGTGCAAAGTAGCAACTGGGGCTTGGCTTTCTGTGCCCCTGGGCTCTGGCCACCCTCTCTGCCCCTCCCCACCTCCAATTGTGCATAATGATGGCTGGCCTGGCCTAGAAGGAACCGCCACGAAGACATTCTGGAGTTTATGAGAAAAAAGGAGGGCAGGACTTCCAGAGCCATGCTTGGAAGAAACACGGTGACAAGGACCCCACCCACAGCCCTGAGGCGGAGAGCCTGGTGCATTAGGTGACAAGGAGGAGGCACTCCAGGAGTACTGAAAACCCAGTAGGTGGCTTTCCCTGGAGTGAAATTGTCTCTGCTGTGGCCCAGGAAAAGTGAGGCATGGGAGGGCGAGGTGGCCCTTGCCAGCCTTGGGCGCTGTTCAGGAAGAGAGTTTGAAGCTGCAGGTGCATTGTTTAGAAACACTGGGTTCTGAGAGTTCCAGCCCTGCTGATTTTGAGATAATGTATTGCCAGCTACTTAACAGGATGGATCACTGCAATTACATGTCACTTCTGATGTTCACAGTCACAACAAGGATGTGTCAGCCTCCCAAGGTTTGTAGGAAATATATATGATGTTCCGCAATGCCGTTAGAAAATGGTTTCAGGAAACAGATGCAAGAGGGTTCCAATAAAACCCACCTGCCCGGGGAAAGCAGCCGGCTCCATGGAAACTGGAGGGGCGGGTACCAGCCCAGGAAGGAGTCTGGGCTTAGACGCCCAGCTGCGCGAGGACCGGACTCGCTCTGAGAGGGCCAGTAGACATATTTCCCCTGCAGCCAACCTGGCCCAGCTGCTCAGAGAGAGCAGGCAGGGGTGGCCGCTGCACTTCTGTTGCCTCTATCACCCTCCTTTGGGTGAGCTGTTGAGAGCTTCTTAGCAGGCGCTCCTGTGGTCCTGGCCCACCCACGACATTTGTCCTGGCATTTGTCTCAGAGCTCCAGGGGGACACACTCAGAACATGACAGTCACTGTAGGAGCTGGACAGACCTTCTGACATTGCAGTTTGGTCCGAACAGGCACAGGCAGGGCAGTGTGTCCCTGGTAACCCTGGGACCCAGAGTGAAGGCCACATTTTCTCCAATCAACACAGCGCTGCCTCCAGGACATCAAAACAAGAGCCCTGGCATCAGGCAGACCCGCGGGCATTGGACTTCTGGCTCTATTCATTTCTAGCTGTGAGATATTAGGCATGACGCATAGCAGCACGTGCTGCAGAGGGAGACCCCTGGCTCCACTGGAATCTCACCCAAGCCCGCTTCACTGCTTCCACTGGAGGTCAGCACCTCCTGTTCACTAGAGAGGACAAACAAGCAGCCCACAGTTCCCCTCTTCCAGAAAGTCCTCCTGGCTCCTCCAGCACTCACCTCTCAAGAAAGGTTTACAACCTGCCTTAAGTGTCCCCCAGGCCCCGCTGAGCCAGGGCCAGGTCTCCCCTCCACTGCCCCCAGATTGGGAACCCTGTAAGGAAAGGCCTGGATAACCTCCTTCCTTGACCCCACAGATTGTGAGCTCCCGAGAGCAGAACCCGAGCTTCCTTCTCCCGTGTCTCCATCTCCCTGTGCACCCCTCCCCTGCCTCGGTACAGCTAAGCGGCTGGGCTTGCAGGGCCTTCACACAGATGGGCACGTACAGATCTCTCCCTGTGGCTGGCAAGCCCAGGGACCCAGGCATGGAGGTCCCATCCCAGGACAATGTGAGGTTTGGGCCGAAAAGCATGAATCTCCATGCTGGCATCCAGCCCGACAGGGAGCATGGACAGCTTCCAGGATACTGGTTTCCTGGCCTGGAAATGTGGAGTAGATGTGAGTCCAGAGCTGCCAGCCCCTCTCCCAGGGCAAGGCTCTCCCATAGCCCTCCCCACCCTGCATGGTGCCAGCGTCCAGGCCTGGGGTGTATGAGGGTAAAGGAGTGAGTGTGTCGACCTGTGAGTGGAGACGCAGGTGCAGAGGGGCTAGGGCATGGTGGGGGCTTCCTGCCTGTCTTGCCTGGTCCTTCATTCTGTGGGGCTGGACACCCCTCGGTGGAGGAGCTACAGGGAGACTCCACACAACCTGCCAAGCATCTCAGACACCATAAGCCCCAAATGGAACCTGTGATCTCCTGCCCCATCGCCCTGACCTCTCCCCATCTGGCACATCTGCCCCATGAATGGCACCCCCAACCTCCCTCCTCTAGAGCCAGAAACCCGAGTCCTTCTGAACCAAGACCACTGCCCTCCCCGCCCTCCTCACCTCCTTGTCCTCTCATTCGAAAGGTCTCCAACACTGCATGCGATATCCTTGGCTGCCCCCAATCTCCTTGCATTTGTTGCATCTCCCTGTCTGCTCTCTGCCCATGGCCACACAACAGGCAGCCACCAGAATGAGCTTGCTTGCTTTATTTATTTATTTATTTCTTTTTTTTTTCTTTTTGAGACGGAGTCTCGCTTTGTCGCCCAGGCTGAAGTGCAGTGGCACGATCTCAGCTCACTGGATAAAGGATTGTAGTTGGCGTGATCTCAGCTCACTGGATAAAGGATTGTAGTTGGCGTGATCTCAGCTCACTGGATAAAGGATTGTAGTTCTTTTAAAAGAACTACAACCTCTGCCTTCTGAGTTCAAGCAATTCTCCTGCCTCAGTCTCCCAAGTAGCTGGGACTACAGGCCCATGCCACCATGCCCGGCTTATTTTTGTATTTTTAGTAGAGGCGGGGTTTTGCCATGTTGCCCAGGCTGGTCTCTAACTCCTGACCTCAGGTGATCCACCGCCTCAGCCTCCCAAAGTGTTGGAATTACAGGCATGAGCCACTGCGCCCAGCCCAGAATGAGCTTTCTGATGCACCACTCCCTACTCCTGGGTCCCCAGAGCTCTTTGTTGCCAGAGGCCAAGGCTGGCTCCTCTACCACACTGCAAGGGCCTGCTGGGCCCAGGGCCGGCTGTGTCTTCAGCCAGGAGTCTAGATCCACAGGTCATGCTGCAGCCCCTAAACCACTTAAAGTTCTCCACATGCTGCATTCTCTCAGGACTCCAATCCTTTATCCACACTGTTCTCTCTGCCCAGGCTCTGCTCCAGGTCCAGAACACAACAATACTGGGTGCCCCAAGTGCTGGGGAGACAGTGTGGTGCAGTGAAAAACAGGCAGCCGCCCAGGCCACATCCTAGCTCTGAAGCCCAGAAGCTGTGTGGCCTTGGGTATGGTTCTTAGCCTCTCTTACCTCAATAGTCTCATTTTTCAAATGGTGTAATAATAATTCACTCATAGGGGTTTTAAAGTATTACATGAGGCTGGGCACAGTGGCTCACACTATAATCTCAGCACTTTGGAAGCACGAGGTAGGTGGATCACTTGAGGCCAGGAGTTCGAGACCAGCCTGGGCAACATGGCGAAACCCCATCTCTACCAAAAATACAAAAGTTAGATGGGCGTGAAGGGGGTGCCTGTGGTCCCAGGTACTCAGAAGGCTGAGATGGGAGGATCACTGGAGCCCAGGAAGTCAAGGCTGCAGTGACCTGAGATCACACCACTGCACTGTAGCCTGGGTGACAGAGTGAGACTCTATCTCAAAAAAAAAATAAATAAAAATAAAGCATTAAATGAAGAGAAAAACAAATAATCCCATCAAAAAGTGGGCACAGGACATGAATAGACATTTCTCAAAAGGCTCACAGGTTGGGCGAGGTGGTTACCGCCTGTAATCCCAGCACTCTGGGAGGCCGAGGCAGGTGGATCACAAGGTCAGGAGTTTGAGACCAGCCTGGCCAACATAATGAAACCCCATCTCTACTAAAAATACAAAAAATTTAGCCAGGCATGGTGGCATTAGAACATGTAATCCCAGCTACTTGGGAGGCTGAGGCAGGAGAATCGCTTGAACCCGGGAGGCAGAGGTTGTGGTGAGCCAAGATCGTGCCATTGGACTCTAGCCTGGGCAACAAGAGCAAAACTCCGTCTCAAAAAAAAAAAAAAAAAAAAAAAAAAACTTAAAAAACAATAATGTTGGCATGGATGTGGTGAAAAGGGAACGCTTTTACACTGCTGGTTGGAATGTAAATTAGTACAACCACTATGGGAAACAGTGTGGAGATTCCTTAAAGCAGCGGTCCCCAACTTTTTTGGCACCAGGAACCAGTTTCGTGGAAGACAAAATTTTTCTACGGTCTGGGGAAGGGAGATGGGGGTGGGGAGGTGGTGGTTTCGAGATGGTTCAAGCACATTACATTTATTGTGCACTTTATTTCTATTACTATTACTTTGTAATATATAATGTATATACATGGATATATTATTACATGTAATATATCCAGTGACAGATCATCAGGTATTAGATTCTCATAAGGAGCGCACAACCTAGATCCCTTGTATGTGCAGTTCACAAGAGGGTTCGAGCTCTTCTGGACTCTAATGTGGCCGCCGATCTGACAGTAGGCCGAGCTCAGCTTTGATAGCTCACGCACCACTCACCTCTCACTGTGCGGCCTGGGTCCTAACCCAGGGGTTGGAGACCCCTGCCTTAAAAAACCAAAAGTAGAACTACCATTCAATCCAGGAATCCCACTCCTGGGTATCTACTCAGAGGAAAAGTCATCATATGAAAAAGACACATGCTCATGCATATTTATTGCAGCACAATTCACAACTGCAAAGATATGGAACCAACCTAAGTGCCCATCAACCAATGAGCAGACAAAGAAAATGTGGTGACCGGGTGCGGTGGCTCACGCCTGCAATCCCAGCACTTTGGGAGGCTGAGGTGGGGGGATCACCTGAGGTTAGGAATCTGAGACCAGCCTGGCCAACATGGTGAAACACTGTCTCTGCCAAAAATACACAAATCAGCCAGGTGTGGTGGTGGGCACCTGTAATCCCAGCTACTAAGGAAGCTAAGGCAGGAGAATCGCTCCAACCCAGGAGGTGGAGGTTGCAGTGAGCTGAGATTACACCACTGTACTCCAGCCTGGGAGACAAAAGCAAAACTCCATCTCAAAAAAAAAAAAAAAAAGAAAGAAAGAAAAAGAAAATGTGGTATATATACACCATGGAATAGTACTCAGCCATAAAAAGGAACAAAATAATGTCTTTTGCAGCAACTTGGATAGATGGGGAGGGCATTATTCTAAGTGAAGTAACTCAGGAATGGAAAACCAAATACTGCATGTTCTCACTTATAAGTGGGAGCTAAGCTGTGGGGACCTAAAGGCATAAAGTGATACAATAGACTATGGGACTCAGGGGACAAGCCTGGGATGGGGGGTGAGGGACAAAAGATTACATATTGGGTACGGTGTACACTGCTTGGGTGACGAATGGGTGCCCTAAAATCTCCTAATTTACCACTAAAGAACTTATCCACGTAACCAAAAACCACCTATACCCCCAAAACTATTGAAATTTTAAAAGTAGTAAATGAGCATTAAATATATGAAAAGTGCTTGTGATTGTGCCTGGCTCATCTCGAGGGCCTGAGAGCATTAGCTAGTATCAGTATTGTTGCTACTTCTGTGTCTGCCCCAGTGAGTGCTGGCACATTGTCTCAAACTAGACATCGTTTATTTGTAAGAATTATACCTAGCCAGTTGTGGTGGCTCACATCTGTAATCTCAGCACTTTGGGAGGCTGAGGCGGGAGATCACTTGAGCCCAGGAGTTTAAGACCAGTCTGGGCAACATGGTAAGATCCTGTCTGTATAAAAAATAAAATAAATAGCTGGGTGTAGTGGCGTCTGCCTGTGGTCTCAGCTACTCAGGAGGCTCAGGTAGGAGGATCACTCGAGCCCAGGAGGTCAAAGCTGCAGTGAGCTTTCATGGCAAGACTACACACCAGCCCGGGCCACAGAGCAAGACCCTACCTCAAGAACGGAAGGGAAGGGAGCAGAAGGGGAGGGGAGGGGAGGAGAGGGGAGGGAAGGGAAGGGAAATTATATGCATTAGAACATGTAAAGCTAGGCGTGGTGGCTCACGCCTATAATCCCAACACTTTGGGAGGCCAAGGCAGGTAGATCGCCTGAAGCTCAGGAGTTCGAGACCAGCCTGGCCAACATGGTAAAACCCCGTCTCTACTAAAAAGATAAAAATTAGCTAGGTGTGGTGGTGGACAGCTGTAATCCCAGCTACTTGGGAGGTTGAGACATGAGAATCGCTTGAACCTGGGAGGCGGAAGTTGCAGTGAGCCAAGATCATGCCACTGCACTCCAGCCTGGGCTACAGAGCGAGACTCTGTCTCAAAAAAGTAAAGTTCTCAGTACAAGGCCTGGCCCATGGTAAATGTTCAGTCAATATTCATTATTATCTTCATCGTTAAATTTCCCCATGCCCTGCAGGAGTGCCCCAAGACAGGCCACAGACCTAGGAGTCATCGGGGGCTGTCCGGTCCCATTGTCTGTGCCAGAGGTCCCTGAGGGGGATCTTTGCTGTCCACCACAGCTGCCTCCCCACTGGGCACCCCAGAACCACCACCCACAACTCCTTGACTCCAGGAAAAGGCAAAGGGCTCTGAAACATGGGGTGGCTCCACTTAAAGAAAACTCACTCTGCAAAAGCCAAACATTAAAAGAACGAACTATTTACAGTGTGCCAGCAAGAGAATCTGTATGGTAACATTTCATATATATATATATGAATAAACTACAACAGAATCTGTATGGTAACATTGCATTTATATATATATCTATGAATAAACTACAACAGAATCTGTATGGTAACATTGTAGTTTTATATACATATCTACGAATAAACCAATCAATCCACACCACTCACTTTGGCTTCATGGGTCACTGACAATGACTCACCTTGCCCCATTAAAACAAAATCCATTCCACTTAAAAGAATGAAGAAGGAGTGATAAAATCAGAACATTGCCACTGTGTAAACTCTAATGAATGGCTGGATCTAGGCACGATCTCTGGCAGCTGATAACACAAGACAGCCAGGCAGACAGGAGCCTCCTGATGGAATAATACAGAACCACCCGTGAATTCCTGTCCCCCAAAACTCCCCTAGAACAAAACAAAAACCAATCCAAACCTGTATCTGATCAAGCTTCAAGATTCACCTAATTTATTGGGACAACAAAGAACAAAGAACAATGTGAATCCTTATCAGACAGGCCCAATCAGCCAAATCTCAATTTACAGAAAGTTCTATAGGAACCGTGACCTGGTTTCCTCAAATAAATAGTGGGAGAAGAATACAGATGGAGAAGGAAACTTACAGATTAAAGGAGATTTAAAAGACTCATCCACCAACTGCCATGTGAGGGCCTTTTCTGGATATTGGATGGAACAAATTGGAAATAAAGGTAATTATATTTGTGAGACAGTTAGACATTTGCACACTGACTGACTATTTGATGCTATTGAGGAATCATTAAATTTGATGTTATTAAGGAATGAGTTCAGTGGTGATGTCAATAAAACAGTTCTTATCTTTTAAACTGAGAAATATATTGAAATATTTATGGCTGAGGCCGGGCACGGTGGCTCTCACCTGTAATCCCAGCACTTTGGGAGGCCGAGGTGGGCAGATCACCTGAGGTTGGGGATTCGAGATCAGCCTGACCAACATGGAGAAACCCTGTCTCTACTAAAAATACAAAATTAGCCAGGGGTGGTGGTGCATGCCTGTAATCCCAGCTACTCGAGAGGCTGAGGCCAGAGAATTGCTTGAACCCAGGAGGTGGAGTTTGCGGTGAGCTGAGATCGCGCCATTGCACTCCAGCCTGGGCAACAAGAAAGAAACTCCATCTCAAAAAAAAAAAAAAAAAAAAGAAATAGTTATAGCTGAATTGATAGGATGTCTGGTATAGACTTCAAAAATCACTTGAAAGGAGGGAAGTGGATGGTGCTATGGATGGGGCCAGCCTGGTGTTGGTGGGGGGTGCTGGGTGCCCAGTATGTGGTGTTCATGGCACTATCCTACTCCACTACTGCATGTGTTCCAAATTCTCTATGATAAAACATTCACAAAGAAAGCAGCTCGTAAAATTCAGTTTGCTCAACCAAATGTGGAGTCAGCCTTCTGCAGCCCCCAGAGCCAGTACATTGGGAATTTTTTGTTGTTTGAGACAAAGTCCGGCCCTGTCACCCAGGCTGGAGCGCAGTGGCACAATCAGCTCACTGCAGTCTCGACCTCCTGGGCTGAAAGGATCCTCCCACCTCAGCTTCCTAAGTTGCTGAGACTACAGGTGTGCACCGCTACACTCAGCTAATTTTGTTTATTTTTTTTGTAGAGACAGGGTCTTGCTCTGTTGCCCAGGCTGGTCTAGAACTCCTAGGTTCAAGTGATTCTCCCACCCAGGCCTCCCAAAGTGCTGAGATTACAGGCACGCACCACCACACCTGGCCATTGGTGTTTGTTATTCCTGGTTCTGGCCTGGTCTCCAAGCCTTTCTCTTGGAGAAGAGGTAAGTCTTGTCTACTGGGTCAAAAAGTGAATTTCCTGAAAGCAGAAGCTCTGGCCTCAGGGCCTGGCAATCCTGGAGACTGGAAAAGAACTATAACTGGAGAAGTGAATTCTCTGTTACACAAAACCTCATCTTCGCATGCGGATAGCTTACTGGGTAGCTCTGCCTGTTTCCAAAGATTTGATTTGGAATGTAGTAAAAAAAAAGTTTAAAATGTGGTTTGATTTACAAAAGTTTGGCAACCCCCTACAATTCCATCTACTGCCTAAGCCAGGTGAGCTTGGCTGGCTGATCCATGTAACGTTCAGGTGCTGTTAATATCCGGTGGCTGCGTGGGAGGGACGTGAATAAGGCCAGGCCCCAAGGGACCTCAAGCAACTCAGAATTCCCGCCACTCCCCATCCCCTTTCTACATTTGTTGTGCCACAAACTGCAGCTCCCAGAGAACTCCGTCCCCAGGACAGTTCATGCCACGGTATGGAATTTCCTCCGTAGATCCGCTCATCTCCACTCCCAGCCCTCCACCCCAACACCTGCCTGTTTGCCTGATCGGGATGGCAGGGCAACTCCCAGAATCTGTTCCTCCCACCAACAGAAATTCACAGGGAGAAGGCTTGTCAGGGGCCCTTGGGGCCACCCAGCCATGCAACTGGACACATACACTTTGTAAGCACTGGTTTCCAACAGATAAATGTAATCAAGGTTTATATGCTCAGAGAAGCCAACAGGATGGGATTGTTTCACTTGAAAGATCAGAAGAAAATTGTAACTAATGTTGTGGAAAATTACTTTGATATTGCTTTCTTGGTACCGAATCACAATTAGGCTGCCGTGAGAAGTACAGGGAAGGAATAAATGAATAGTAACAAATCAACACAAACAGCCTGTGTCAGAGGCACTTTGCTCAGGGAAAGTAACGTAAGCATTACTTAAAGTTTTATGACTGTGTTTGGTGTGATTTACCCAGACCGTCAAGTCTGCCCATCACCTGGCACGTGGTGAGGGTGGTCTGGCTGCATGGACCATCAGAAGACCCACGTGTGCTCCTTGCCAGGTCTGCCAGCTGCAGAGGGATGATGGCCTCGGCTCCGTGCCATCTGACACCCCCTGCCAGCCTGAGGCTCCGATCTTCCCAGAAATCCCAGCCGTCCCCTGGGTCCCCAGCCCACCTGTAATCCACACGTATGTGCACTCAGGAAGCTGGGCAGGGCAACAGGGACCTGCATAGCGAGCGCTGTTGCTGCGGCAGGGCAGGGCACTAGCTGAAGCCACCAAACCACAGTCCCATCCAGGAGTGTCCCACCGATGGGTCCAGGCCCTGGTCCCAGGTGGGCATCACAGGCACACTCATGCCTCCTCTCCCAGGCTCCTCCTGCAGAATGTGGGTACTGGCCGCCTGGACCCTCTGCCTACATGCACCCCCAACCACACACACACCAAGGACACACCCAGTCAGCGTTTGCTCACCCTTCTTCCTGACTATGCTTCTATGCAGATAACACACGACCTTAGGTACCAGCTCACTGTCTGCCCTGGTGGCGCTGTCCCAAGGGGCCCTGTTCTGCCAATGCAGTGTCATGAGCTGTTCTGGGGCTCATGTGAGGCTGCAAAGCTCCCACAGGAGAGCCGGCTCTGCTGCGCACCTGCTGCTCCAGAAGCCTGGGAGTGGCCAGACCCACTTCTGACAGCCACCACCTGTGGGGGCCCGGCACAGGCGTGAGTCAGCACCGATGACTCGCCCACCATCTCCTGGAGGCCACCACCTTGGCTGCCTCCCTCTGACTCTCAACTCATTTGCCTGCCCATGGGGAGCCTCTGGCAGCTGCCAGACCCAGGGCCCCAGCTCTGGCCTCCTTGTGCTCTTTTCACCTTCCTTCCTGGTGCCCACAGGCCCTCAATCTGCACTAAAGGCCACACATCATGGGTGCTCGTCCATAATGGGGGCGGAGGAGTTGCAGAGTAAGACCCCTTCCTGTGCTCTGGGCTTCTGGCAGGGATTTGTGCAGGAACCCCTCTGCCTACACCTCTGGCCCCCTTCTCTTTCATCCTGTCTCTGGCTCACAGCACTGAGCAAGCAAGAGAGAGTGAGTGGGTGTCCCTGCAGAGGAGCGGTGTCTCTGGGGGTGCACCAGCCTGTCCATGCCCTAGAGCATGTGGACTGCGAGTGTGTGGCTTCATGGAACTGCCCCTAACAGGGGCCACTGCTGAGACACCTCCCCTCCTCTCCCTCTAAAGCAGAGAGCTCCCAGGCCTTGGCATGCTGCCAGCTGACCTCCTGTCCTTCCATATCTCTGGGGATGGGGACCGTGTCCCGGCAGCAGAAACCTTGCCTGAACTCCCTCTCCACACTCCGTCTGCCCTGAGATGCCAGAATCACCCTTCCTGCTCTGGCCTCCCTGCCATCCCACCTGTTCCCAGCAGCCCTCTGTGACTCCAGTGGGCCACCGGGTAGGGGTGGAATGGAAGTAGCAGTGGGGGACCCTCGGAGGGGGTCTTGGCCTCACAAAACCAGGAGGTACCCTGACCCCCTTTGTCCAGACCAGAGGGGCTAGATTCCCCAGGGCTGGGCAGGGAAACTGAGTCTTGCTTGTGGGGCATGGGCTCAGGGAGAAGTTGTCTACTTTCTGATGTCCCTGACAATGTGGAAGAGGCCTGAGAGGTGGCGGAATCCTGTTTAAATCTGAGTTTCATCAAAGGCAACAACTGGCTCAATAGACAGCAGCCTTGCCATGACTCCCAAAAGAGGCCACCCTGCTGCTAGGCACTGGCTGGAGGTCTTGCATCAGACACAGCACTCCCACATTGAGACTGACGCCTTCCCCGGGAAGCCAGGACTCTGCCTGCTGGGGGTCTTGGCACAGACTTGCCCCTTTCCCCCAAGCCCAGCACACCAGGGCAGCTGTGGAGGCCTGAGCTTCAGGCTGGAAAGCTGGGGGCAGTGATGGCAGGACTCAGCGCAAGGACTCACCTGGCACCTGCTGGGGGGCGAGTTCCGTGGGGTCCTGCAGGCTGATGAAGAGGAGGAGGCCTGCAGCTCCGAACAGCAGGACGGATGAGAACATGCAGGCCAGCCGCATCGTTCCAGGTCGCGGGGTCATCCGGGGCTTGCTCAGGGGTCACCTCTTGGGTGTGGGGGGCACGTTCTTCCCTCATCGTCCACACCAGGCGTCCATCAGGCCGAGATCTACGGGGCAGAGGAGGGATAGTCATCACCGAGGCGCGAGGCACCCAGGCAGGTGTAGGCAGCACTCACTGCAGCAATCCAAGTGCAATCTCTGGACGCCTCTGCCCTCTACAAGTTACCCAGGGGTGCCCTTTCCACCCTTTCACACCCAGGAGGCTGAGGGAAGCCTGTTCCCACCTGTGGCTGGAATGCTAGCTTTCCACCAGGGTCTCCTGTATCTGCACCTCTGGACAAATCATGGAATGAGACACCCTCTGGCCCTGCCTTGGGGAGCCCAGTTGGGAACCTCCAGGCCCCTAGTCAGTAACCAGCAGCCACCCCCTGCACTGTCCAGGCCTCCAAATAAGCATGCGTGCTCCCAGGGCGGGGGCCTAGGTACTGGCGGGAACCTGGGTCCTTGTCCCTGGTACCCGGCCCTGTGGGCAGAGAAGCTCTCGGATGTGCCTCCACCCTGCTTCTCTCTGTAGGGCACTGGGGACAAGGTCTCCATAGAGCAGGCAGCTCTGAGAAGGAGCCTGCTAGGCTCAAAGGATATTCAAGCACAGACAGACTCCCCTGTGCCAGCCAGGGCTGTCCTCACTGATGGACTGACAGATGGGTTGGCGTATGTCGGTCCCTCTGGACAGTCACACCAGAGGGAGCTGAGGCTCTGGCCAGACCACTGGAGTCCCTGTGCTCGAGGCCCTTGGCCTGGAGTGGAGGTGGGGCAGCTAGACCTGTGTCCAACAGACTCCAAGCTCAGAGGCACAGAGGCTGGGTACTAACACCCCCTCGTGTTCCTGGGGGTGGGCACTAACTGCTCCAGCCACTGCAGACCCAGAGTATATCCATGTGACTTATCCCTTACCCCGCTTCCTCCTAGAGGGCAGGGAGAGAAATTCCCCATCCCCCACATACCAGCCAGTCACGCCAACAGGGCCAGGCTGTGCATCGGGATGGGGGCACCCCAAGGCCATTTGCCCAAAGGAAGAATATAAGTTCCTGCAGTGGTGTGTAGAGAGGGCATGGGCAGAGTACAGGGGGAGAGAGCCACAGGCGGCAGGCACCCCAGGGACCCCCCCACCCCCTTTGAAGTTCAGTCACTCTGTCCCCTTACTTTCCAGCGGGCCTTGCTGGCTAGGCTGAGAGGATCACCCTTTTTCCACCCAAGAGCGCTGGAGGGAACTTCCCCACCCTGGCACAGGTCAGTGCCTGAGGGAGGTGAGGCCAGGTAGGCAGCTCCCAGTAGCCTCTGAGGCCACAGCTGGGTGGCTGTTTAAGCCCCAGGTCAAATATGCTGCTCGGCCCAAGGACATCTCCCTGCCCAGGGATAATACTTCAGCCAGGTGACTCCTCCCCAACACGGACCCAGGCACTGGGGAAAGAAGCCCCCACACCCAGTCCATGGAGCACAACAGATGAGAAGAGGCACTCTCCCTGCTCCCCTGCCCACGACTCCCCACGACCAGATTGTTCTGAAAAGTTCAAGGGCTAGGGAGGGTAAATTGCAGGTTTGGGTTTCTCCCCTCTGCAGTTTCTGTAATTATTTTTTCACTCAGTTAACTTTAATTAACCCGCCCCAGGCCTCTCCGCACTGGGAAGGCACCTGACGCTGGGCTCTCTGGACTGTGCTGAGCAGTTGGTTCCTGCGGCCTTCTAGCTTTTTACAGAATCACTGAGCTGGGCCTGTTTTGCCTCTGGAGCTGGCTCCGGGGTGTCAGGCTGGCTCCGACCTCACTGCAATGGCCTCTGCCCCAAAGACAAACTGCTGCTTCCCGTCATCCACCGAGGCCACCCCTGCCTTGCCTGCAGAGAGTAGAAATGGACAGTCATGTGTCCCCAAGGGCTCAGACTCAAAGCCCCTTGTGCGGGGCTGGGGCCTCTCCCTCCATGGCTGCCCTGGATGAGGCCATCCTGAGGACCTGGGGTTCACTGCCTTGCAAAGACACAGATGCAGCAGTGTAAGCCCAACAGCAGGCTGCGATGCCCTACCGTCCCCCAAGCCCTTCCCTCCGTGAGGACAGCACTGCACTGCAGAGTCCCAGCCCCACCGGGGCTGGCCCCAAAGCCTCAGGAGAGAGTGAGCAGCTGACAAGGCAGGCAAAGCTGTTCTCTCCAGCCTCACTCGGGGGAGCCCCAGGCAGTCATAGAAAGGAGTTAGAAGAATGGAAAAGATGTCACGCACCGACACAGGGGGGCCATGGCTCTCAGATGGGGACCAGGAAGAACATGCAAGATCTCTCGGGAGCAGCTGCTATTGCACGGTCATGGGGACAGTGTTCACATGTGCACCGCACCCATGGACCTAAGCAGACGCAGGTTCGATAACACGCATATGCATACATGCCCGGGTGCATGCCGGCCAGTGCCTGCACACATACCATCGATGGTCCCCAGCAAGGCCCCAGCTGGAAAGCAACTGTCACGAGCCCCTGAGTAAGCTGGCCACAGTGTGGGCGCGCTTCCTGCAGCCTCCTGAGTCAGACACCAGGAAGCCAGTTTGACCTAGGGTAGCCTCCAACATCAAGACATTTTGGAAGGAGGGAGAGAGGAAGGAGAACAGGTTCATGGCTAGCGCCCAGAACTGCTCGATAAAACAGCTAATAATGGGTCCCTCAATATCAGGCTCTACCTGATGAACAAAGGGGACTCGGGAGCATGTGTGATCATCATCTCATTTGTTCAGTAGCTGGCGCTGCAGAGTGGTTACAAGAGAGCTGGCCGGTCCTCTCTTCTCCCCAGTCTGTCTCCATTCGAGCCAGTACCGACATCCACTGTCAAGGACTAAATGGGTCTGCTGCCAAGACCTGTCCTCACTTGTTTCTGAACCGCCCCAAACCAAACCCACCCCATGATGCCTGGCTCCAGCCACCCATGTGCCTGGGAGCCAGGGCAAGGACCAGATCCATGCCCCCAGATCCAGGAAGGGGAAGAAGACACAGACCCAGGACCACACCTCCATGGTGGTGGAGCTTCATCTGTTCACGTTTCCCCTTTCAAAGACCCCGCCTTTCCTGGTCCCCGAGAGAACACGAACACCCTCTCTCTATACCCAGGGAAGCTGGCATTGGAGCCGTCTGTGGCTTCAGGGTTCAGCCCCTAAGCCCCAGACCCCAGCTTTTCCCTCTGGGACCCTCAGCTCTGTGTTTGTTCTCACTGGGGACCATCTGACCAGCTAACTCCCTGCTCCGTGCAAACAGGAATCAAAAGGTCAGCGTGCCTCCCCTCCTGGGTAACTGGCCAGCAGTATGGCTGGCCAACTGGACTCTATAGAACACTCCTTTCCCCTAAGGTGTGGGAAGGGAGGGTGGTCACCGACAGATCCCTGGGCATTCCAGGGGGTGTAGAATCCTCTATTGTTCCTCGGAGGACCCCAGGCTTCAAAGTCACACGTTGTTTTCAAGGCAACAGGAGCTGCTGGTCTAAGAGCTGTCTGTCTCCCTCTCCTGGGAGTCCAGCTGCTGCCTGGGGAGTGGACACCACCATCTGTCACAGGCTGGGGCCTGGAAGGCTGGGGGGTGAGGCATAAACACAGTCACAGGCCTCAGCCTCCACCTGGGACTGTCCCATCCTCATCACAGACTACATCACTCTCAGCTCCGATGACAAGGGCAAAACCTGCCGTCACCTGCCTACACCCATCCCAAGACCAACAGACAATAAGAAAATCCAGCCTGCCAGGGGCAGAGAAGAGGGAGGGTTCAGGCAAGAAAAATAAACAGCCCCAGCGAGTTTCCAGCAGCTCCTGCCTGGCCTCACAATTCCTAGTCCTCCTGGTGGCTTTTCTCCCCGAGGCCTGAATGGCGTCACCAATTTTTACTTTAAGAAAAAAAAAAAAAAAAAAAAAAAGATCCAATTAATCTTATAAACCCCTCCTGGGACACAGGGCAGGGTGAAGGATTCCTCCCATTTCCTTATTTATTTGATTTAAAAATGTGTCTCTTTGAAGAAATTCACTTCAGGGCACAAGCAAGGACTTGGGAATTCAGCCAAAACACACGCACCTCCAGTGGCGACCGGCAGCAGGCGGACAGACGCATGGACGGCTCCAAGGACACGCTTGGCTGCAGCTGCTTCTGGGCCTGGACGCTCCCCCCAGCTGCCCAGAGGATCCCCTGTGGCCGTGGGGACCTGTCCCTGTGCCTGGCTCCAGGCAGCATGGGTGCACCCACTTGGTCAGCGGACCCCGGGCTCGGGAAAGTTCTCTGTCCGGTGGGTCTCCTTGCACCACACGGGCAGGAGAGAACAATGACGTCCCTCCCGGCTGAGGGCTCCCGGAGAAGCTGCTTGTTGGGAGAAAGGCTGCTATGGCAACTTGAGGAGAATGGAGCCAGGCACTGCCGTCACCTTGAATCCGGCACCGTGCCTTCTGCCGCGGTGGCAGCAGCGGGGACTCTGCACCGGGCGCTGGTCCCTGAGCCCTGGCTTCCCTCCTCAGCCTCCTGGCCTCGGGAACTCATCTGCTCGTCGCCGATCGATCGGTGGGAGCCCACAGCCCAGTCCCCCGAGAGCACCACCTCCTTCTGTTTTGTCAGACTAGTTCTTCCCTGCGCGCGGCTCTCGCTTACTTCTGAGATGGGGCTCTTCTTGATTTCAGCTCATTAAAAATCCTGCAGCTAATTAAAACCGCTCTAATGGCAGCGGCGGCGGCGGCAGCAAACTCTGGGACGAGTCCCTCCAGTTTTTATGCGTAGGCATAAAGTTGCAATGCTCTGCAAGGATGACGGATGGGCGCGAGTGCTCAGACTCCAAGGCGGGGCTGCAGACTCTCAG
Organism: Pan troglodytes; assembly: GCF_028858775.2. Taxonomy (NCBI): domain Eukaryota; kingdom Metazoa; phylum Chordata; class Mammalia; order Primates; family Hominidae; genus Pan; species Pan troglodytes. The sequence continues at coordinate 36,792,725 of NC_072418.2, read as the reverse complement.
GCTGCCTCCTGCCCTGCTGCTGGGGAGCGCTGGCCTGGGTCCTGAAATCCCCAGAGCCTGGCCTTGGCACACCCAGGCCCCTGCCGGGCTGCACGCTACTCCCGGGGGAGGCAATTTACCTGCTGTCCGCTGCCCTGTTACAAGGCAGGGTTCTCTCCACTCCCCTCCAGCCCCATGCTCTGCAGCGGGGAGAAAGGGCGTTCTGAGGTGGAGATCACCGGGTGAATCAGGCTCACAAGGTCCTAAAGCTTGCCACCATAGCCCTACTAGGAGCACCACAGCCCGGCCTCCCACCATCACGGACACATTGGCAGGTGGAGTCTGAGGGGCGCCTGCAAACACACAGCCACAGCGAGGGGGGCCTGAGAGCGTGGCCAAAGACTGACAGGCCACGTCAACTGACCACACCCTGGACACTATCTCTGCCCAGGGCTTCTTACATGTTGAGGACATTTTATGCCAGTGGGGCAGGGCAGGGGACAGTCATTCTGTATGTAGAGAAACTGAGTCCCCTGCTCCTCCTCATCCTGGCAGAGTCCAGAATGCTGACTCAGTGCCCCGAATTCCCTGAATGTGTGAACCTTGGTTCCCTGAGAGCACCATTGCGGTGACAGCCCTTCCCCCACTGTGGGAAAAGCATTTGCCACCTGCCTCTGAATCGGGAATCGCATCGGGGCCTCTCCCCATCTTTGTATTCCCAGCACCTAGCACAGTCCCCGGCACAGGGAAGGTGATCAATAGCCTCTGCTGCACGTTGAATGAGCACGAGTTAATAGATGGAAGTGTTTGGGGCCATCTGGAGAGAGGCACTCCATGAACCTGGAATTTTAAAAAGGTCATCTATGTTTCAGGGAGCTGAGGGTTTGTTTTCCTCAGAGCTGCCTTGGAATCAGGTCCAAAGAGTAGCCCAATCCTATGACAGGAGGCAAGGAAGAGGCAAGGAAGAAACGGCTCCCAGGGAGCCCAATGGAGCCTTAAAGCTTGAAATACCCGAGGCCCGCTCGCCACCAGGACCTCACTTTTGCCTCCTCATGTCAGTATGACAGATTTCAGATCACAGAGCTTGAAGACAAATATATTTTTAAAGACAAATGTTGATTCTCCCTCTACATATACATACACATTAACAGGTGCAATGTTTACACAAAAGACACACGCCATTGAGATGCCACAAAATTGACTGATTGACCCCTGACATGGTTTGGATACGTGTCCCCTCCAAATCTCATGGTGAAATGTGATTTCCAGTGTTGGAGGTGGGGTCTGGTTGGAGGGGACTGAATCACAGGGTGGATCCCTCATGAATGGCATGGTGCCATCCCCTTGGTGATGAGTTGGTTCTCATTCAGTTCATGTGAAATCTGACTGTTTAAAAGAGTCTAGGACCTCCCCCCTCATCTCTCTCTTGCCGTTTCTCTTGCCATGTGACCTGCCTCCTCCCACTTTGCCTTCTGCCATGATTGTGAGCTTCCTGAAGCCCTCCCCAGAAGCCGAGCAGATGCCAACACCATGCTTCCTGTACAGCCTGCAGAACCACAAGCGAATTAAACCTCATTTCCTTATAAATTACTCAACCTCGAGTATTTCTTTACAGCAACACAAAAGTGGACTAATGCATCCCCAAACCTTTAAAATATATTGTGATGCTAGGAACCCCCCCAAAAAATTACAGCTTGCATGTGTCGATCAAAAAGTCAATGATAGCAACACATGCTACAACATGGGTGACTCTTGAAGACATCATGTTAAGTGAAGCAAGCCAGACACAAAAGGACAAATACTGTATAATTCCACTTGTGTGAAGTACCAGGAGTAGTCCAATTCATAGAGACAGAAAGTAGAATGCAGGTTACCAGGGACTGGAAGGAGGAACAGGGAGTTGTTTAATGGGTACAGAGTCTCTGGGATGATGAAAAGGTTCTGGAGATGGATAGTGGTGATGGTTGCCCAACAATGTGAATGTATTTAATGCCACTGGACTGTACACTTAAAAATGATTATGAAGTGGGTGCATCATTAGAGGTCAGGAGTTTGAGACTAGTCTGACCAACATAGTGAAACCCCATTTCTACTAAAATTACAAAAATTAGCTGCATGTGGTAGTGCATGCCTGTTTTCCAGGCAGGAGAATTGCTTGAACCTGGGAGGCAGAGGTTGCAGTGAGCCGAGATCGCGCCACTGCACTCCAGTGAAGGCAACAGAGCGAGACTGTCTCAAAACAAACAAACAAACAAACAAACAAAAAAACAAAAACACACACACACACACACATACCAGGCACGTGGCTCACGCCTATAATCCCAGCACTTTGGGAGGCCAAGGCGGGTGGATCACCTGAGGTCAGGAGTTCAAGACAAGCCTGGCCAACACAGTGAAACCCGTCTCTACTAAAAATACAAAAATTAGCCAGGCATGGTGGCAGCCACCTGTAATCCCACCCAGCTACTCGGGAGGCTGAGGCAGGAGAATGGGAGGTGGAGATTGCAGTGAGGCGAGGTCGCGACATTGCACTCCAGCCTGGGTGACAAGAGCGAAACTCCGTAAAAACAAACAAACAAACAAACAAAAAACCAAAAACCCAAAACCCTCAGTGGAAGCAGCTTGAACAAGGCATCTGGATGTCACAGGGTAGCCATCAGGCTCAGAGCGGGGCACCCCAGGTTCTCTGGCCTGACTTCCCCTCCACTTAAGTCTGATCTTCAGGACTTGAGTTTCCCTATCTCAGAATCAGTCCTCATCCAAAATACCTGCTGTAGATGAGTTCCCAAGTTCCCTGCAGCTCTGGTGTGAGACAAATGTCTTGAAACAGGGAGGCACCTTGTGAATTTCATTTGCATAGGGTTACTTTCAAGCATGCCAGGTAGGCTTCAGTCAAGGGCACCCCTTACCCACACCTGCCACCTGTCCCTCACCAGGGAACTGGGTCGGTCCCATGACATGGCCTCAGGGAGGCTGCCAGGGCTGTGCCCCAGAGTTCTACACTCTAGAAAGGAACAGTTATCCCTGTTCCAGGGATAACTGGGCCCCTGTGGCCCACATGAGCCCAGCCAAGCTGTTTCCCTTCTTGACAACCCTGTCCTTGTTTGAGGGATCAAAGTCCACACTGCAAGTGTCAAACCGAAAACTGTTCTCAGGTTCTTTCTGATGTGCAAAGCCGTGCTCCCCTGAGGCCTCCCTGGCTGAGGTGAGTTCCACCTGGGCTACTCCTGACCTAGGGGATCATTCCTCTGTGTGAACTCCACTGAGCCCAGCTGGGACAGTGCCTCATTTAGTGATAGCTATCGTTTCAAGGCATAAATCTAACAGGGTCCTTTTTCCTTCAAAAATCTTTAATTTTTAAAGATCCAAAGAAAGCAACACGAGGATCCTTGTGGGGAAGGAAATGTTCTCTATCTCGACCGTATCAATGTCAATATCCTGGTTTTAATACTGTTCTACGGTTTTGCAAACTGTTACAATCGGGGGAAGGGTGTAAGGGATATATGGGATTTCTCTGCATTATTTCTTACAACTGTATATGAATATATAATTATCTCAAAATTAAAAATTTAATTAAAGAAATCAAAACTTACAAATAAAAGTGACTGGCCTTTCAGCTCATGCAGAATGGAAGCCAATTCTAATGTTGTGCATGTAAATAAGAGATAGTCATTTCCATGGATCAGCTCCAGCCCCTGTTGTATAAGAAACATTTTAAAGGGACTGTGCCTTTAATAGGAAAATTTGATGTGTTAGCAACTACTGGTTGATCTTTGTGCACTTTTCAATTGCAAATTGCACTTTAAAAATGCAAACAATTATTAATATTGATTTGGACTAAAACAATATTGAATTTCAATATATTTCCAGCTCTTTTATGAATTACCCTGTGGATACGTGGTGATTATGATAAAAGAGTATTTGCATGCTCAATTTCTTTTCAGTGAGGAACCTTGAAGAGGGCTGACGTGATCCATGGATAATGAACTTCACAGGGACAAGAATGGCTCTGAAGCCATCAGCCAGGATCTCAGATTTAGCCGCAGCACAGATTTTCAGGGCCACTTGCCTCGCTGGGCTTTTTCCAAACCAATATTACAGAGCACAGGTTAGAAACACCTGCTCAAGGCCCAGAATGGGATTTTGAGTCACAGTTTTGAGGGAAAGAAAAGAAAAAGGAACAGGTATTTATCATTACTTGTTAACGTTCCAGGCACGATGCTGGATACTACATAAACATCCCATTTAGCTTTCACACAATAACCTTTTGAAGTAAAAATCATGATCCCTATTTGCCACAGGTTTCGTTCTCTGTAAGGAGATACTGAGATGGAGTTTGGGGTGCAAGATGTTTATTAAGGATCAATACCTACAAAGGGAAAAGGGAGGAAGCTGGAGTGGGAAGAAGTGGAATAGGGATGTAGGCCTTGATGGTGGGCTCTGGAGTGGATTCAGCCTGTCGGAGTGTCCTGCAGAAGGAAGATAGGGCTGGACCCTTACACCTCCCCCTTACTCAGTAGCTGGATGTGGGTTGCCCAGAGAAGGGCGTGATCTCAGATGAGGCAGCCCCTCGTGGAGTTGAGGACTAGAGGCTGGCTGCTGATCACACAATCCCCAGGTGGTCAGCAAATCCTTCTTGGAAGGAAGATCTGGGCAGCAGATCTCCAAGCCCACCACTCTGTTTTGCAGATGATGAAATGAAGACCCAGAGAGACTAAATATGGCCAAGGTTACACACAAGAAATAAGCGCCACCCCAGATCTGACTCAAATCCTCTCTCTCTCCACCCCAGCCATGCTTTTCCAAAACAAAAGCTTAGATCAGACTGTCCTGACCTTCAGTTACTGAGACACGAAGGTCTGACAGTCTCCAGAGGAACACGCAGAAAGTTTGGCTGCGTAAGCAAATACACTCACTTCGCCTCCTCTGCTAATGTCCCTGCAACAGACACGCATGCGTGTGCACACTCACACGGATACACACTTACTTCTTGGCAATTATCTCGTTGCTAATGGAAGAAGGTGGGAACATGAATTATTTGGGTTAAAAGTTCCCTCGACAGTACAGCCTGGAGAGCATCTCTCCCCAGCTGAGCTGCTGGATCCTGCCAAGAGCACCTGGGGATGTAGGATGCGGCATGGCCAGCTTCCTTTCAGTTCTAGAAAGCACTGAGCTATTCACATTTTCCAGCGGCTCTGACATCCGCAGCCACAGCAGGGAAAATTACAGGGAGGAAAAAATTGCATATTTACTTCTCAAAATTGAAAGTTGGGGTATAATATGGACAGAGAGGAGTCTGTGAGTAAACCTGGAATGCCCTGGCCCCTGGCAGGGTGCAGACACACAAGGCAGTCCATAGACTTCTGAGGAGGAGAGAATGGCAAGAAGCCTTGGCTGCCTTCCAGGGAATCTCTCTCCCTGTGGCTGGCACAAGGAGGCCCCAGAGGACTTGTCTTTGTGTTTCCAGCTGCCAACAGTGCCTGGCACAGAGCAGGTGCTTGGGCAATGTGTGGCGAATGAAGAGAAGCTAGTAAAAGGACAACGAAGGTGAAAGGAAGCTCCTGCACTGGAGCCAGCTGGGTCCTTCGGGCTGGGGTCATGTGGAGTCCAGTGGTTGTGCTCTGTGGGTCCACTCAGCACACAAGCATGGCCATACCCTTTGGAAGGAGGCTGGCTTCCAAAGGGTAACCTCCAATATCTTTTTTTATTTTTATTTTCTTAGAGACAGGGTGTCACTCTATTACCCAGGCTGGAGTGCAGAGATGCAATCATGGCTCACTGCAGCCTCAAACTTCTGGGCTCAAGCAGTCCTCCCACCTCAGCCTCTTGAGTAGCTGGGACTACTCAATTTAACAGTGCCTGGTTAAATGTTTAATTTTTTGTAGAAGTGGGGTCTCACTATGTTGCCCAGGCTGGTCTGAAACTCCTGGCCTCCAGTAATCCTCTTACCTTGGCCTCCCAAAGCACTGGGTTTACAGGTAAACCCTCACAGTCTTGACCTCTACCAGTCCAGCATAATTTTCCCTGGAGCTCATCTCAAAACAGGCTGGTCTCTCCCAATGTGAAGGCTCAAGACTAAGAATATGGCAGAAGAAAAGTCTCTTGGCCCTATCCTGGATGCTCTGTGGAAAAACAGGTCTTATTTAGGCCACCAGGAAGTGACTGGGGCTTCAAATGACCTGGAAGCACTAATGAGTGACTGTGCATGGGACAGGAACATCCCTTCTCCATTAGTCTCTGCCTCAGGTCTCCTTCCAGCTAACGTCCTGTGTTCCAAGTCTCCTCCACCCCAGTGACCCCTTGGTGCCCTTCTTTTTCCCCACAGAGTGTTGGAAAGCCAGAAATGTGGGTCCAGACTAACACTTCCTCCCTCTCCTGACACCTGAGTGCAGATCTGGCCTTCTGAACATGTGTCCTGTCTTTCTTTCCCAGTCCCTCGGTGCGGCTCTGATTCAGCACCTGTAGCCTGGACAGCTCCCCATCTCAACACCTGTCCTGCAATACATCTGTGGTCACTCCCAAGCCCTCCAGGTGCCCAGTGACCCAAGTTAAAATGTCTCAGCATGGTCCACCAGATCTGTGAATATCCTGCCTCTGCCAACCTCCCGTGTCCAGTCTCATCTCTCACCATTCCTTGATGGCCCCCAGGCCAAGTGAGGCACCCTCACTTGTGTTCCAGAGACTAACGGCTTTTATCTGACAGAGGGGACTGTGGGTGAGTAACACAGAGGAGACAGCACTCAGCATTCAATGTTGTCACTGGGAGATTTGGGGCATCCTCATGCTATGTATCTGGGCTCCTGTTTTCCCAGCCAGTAAGTAGGTCCCTGGTGGACTGGTACCATGGAGCTATTTGAGAAGATTCCTGCAGTGGTGGGATGCTGCCCTGGGGTGGAGGAACAGGCTTGGGTCTGGTGGAATAGGCTGCTGGGTCCCAGTCCTCTCTGCAGGGTGCCTGCTCCTCCACGGCCAGTCTCACCATCTTTCCATATGGCTCTGCTGAATTATTTGCTTATCTTGAACAACATCCAAGGGAGTCTGGTTTCTCTGGTTTCTTTCCCTAAGCCTGCAGCCTCTTTTCTACCATCCTGGGTTTCACATGCCCTCATCGCTCAGCCTCAAGGACACAGGCAGAAGAGGTGTAAACCATTATGATCCCTGTACATGGTGCTCCATGGCATCTGTCTGCCAGGCGGGGGCAGGTGGGGCAGGGATGTGGGCAGCACTTGGCTAACTGGGAGCATCTTAAAGCAAAAGAGCATCCACACAGACCCCACACTCATGCCCCAGTGCCCCCCCTGCCGGCTGATCACACAAGGGGTTGCTGGAGCCCTGACTTCTTATGTGATTGCTCTAAAGAGGAATGAAGACAGGCGTTTTTATAGTGGGACTCAAAATGTCAGTCATTGGTCTTTAGTGAGCAGCTGTTTGAAGCAGCTCATTTCCTATAATAACCACATGACACTTTCATAATAAAAATTATGTTTCAAATGACACATCCAATGACCCTTGGTAGCAGATCAAGACCTTCAGATCTTCCTATTTGGAAACCTGGATTTCTTTTTTTTTTTTTCTTTTTTTAAGAGTCTGGGTCTCGCTCTGTCACCTGGGCTGGAGTGCAGTGGTATGATCATGGCTCGCTGCAGCCTCAAACTCCTGGGCTCAAGTGGTCCTCCTGCCTCAGCCTCCTGAGTAGCTGGGACCACAGGTACATGCTATAACACCCAGCTAATTTTCAAAAATTTTTATAGAGATGGGGTCTCACTATGTTGCTCAGGCTGGTCTTAAACTCCTGGCCTCATGCAATCCTTCCACCTCAGCCTCCTAAAGTGCTGGAATGACAGGCGTAAGCCATCACACCAGGGCAAAAATTATTATTATTATTATATTGAGATGGAGTCTCTCTCTGTTGCCCAGGCTGGAGTGCAGTGGCACGACCTTGGCTCACTGCAACCTCTGCCTCCCGGGTTCAAGTGATTCTCCTGCCTCAGCCTCCTGAGTAGCTGGGACTACAGGCGTGTGCCACCACGGCTGGCTAATTTTTGTATTTTTATTAGAGATGGGGTTTCACTGTGTTGGCCAGGCTGGTCTGAAACTGCTGGCCTCAAGCGATCCGCCTGCCTCAGCTTCTCAAAGTGCTGGGATTACAGACATAAGCCACTGCACTGGACCCAAAATTACTTTTTAAATGACACATCTGATGACCCTTGTAGCAATGCAGACCTTTAGACCTTCCAATTTGGAAACTGGATTTTTAACTTGAAATTTCCTGATTCTGAAATTGGCGAGCAATGCACATTTAAAAAAACTTACTTGAGCCTTATGTCCATGCTGGATTTGGCCTGAGGTCCACCACCCATTGCCCCCTCTATGATGAAAGAGGACTCAAGTGATCCTCCTGCCTCAGCCTCCTACGATGAAAGAGGAGGCAATGGGTGGACCTCAGGCCAAATCCAGCATGGACATGAGGCTTAAGGAGGAGCCTGGATTGGGGAAAGGCAGATGGTCCTGCTGGGCTGCCACTCTGGAGCTCCCCCAACCCAGGAGCCTGGATTAGGGAAAGGCACGTGACCCCTGGATGAGAACAATGCTTCCCGGTTCAAGGACTTTTGTGCAAAATCAGCTGAGGGAGAAAAATCCTCTGGGAAGAGAGGCTGCTACAGCCTCACTGGTCAGAAGCTGGTTCCTACAGCTCTGTGACCAGATGGCACTTAAACATGGTTGTTCAAGCCCCCCAGTCTGTGGACTTTGTTACGGCGGCCCTGGCTGATGACTTCAGCCCCTGTGCCAGGAAGGTTCAGCCCTGACCTACAGGGCAGCCTCCTCAGTGGGGCAGGCAGGAGGCTGGGGTGTTGCCAGGAAACCAGCTCTTGCGTGGTTTAGTGGTTGCCATCAACCACGTGCAGTGTGAGACCACGCATTGGACACAAACTCTGCCTAGACCAGGATGTTTTTGGAAGCGAGAAACAGAAAACCCAGCTCATCAGGGAAATCGAGGCTCTACAGTGTCACTGGGGACCCAGGCTCTGCTAGTGGCTCTACTCCTGTCCTTGGGGCAGGTTTCATCCTGAGAGCTCCCTTCATGGTTCAATGGCTACAGACATAGTCCAAGCTACAGGCATCCTCATTATGTCCAGTAGAAGGGAGGGAGCCCCATCCGCAACAAGGGAACAAGCCCCTGGATCCTGAGCCAATAGAACTTCTTGACCCAGTGTGCCTGGGGCTGAGGGGATGCTCTGTGCTGGGGGTGGTGCAGGCCTGGCTACTGGAAACAGCGGGATGAAACTGCCCTGGGGTCAGCTCCTCCCAGCTCAGTGAGTAGGAGACAAGAGGGATGGGGACACAGGGATGGCCACAGGGCGCACTACACATTCACTCCTTTGCTCCTGAGTGGACATATGTACACACACATGTGTGAGCATGCAGGTGTGTCTCTACGGCTCCATCCTGTGTATCTGTGTGCCTGGGTGAGCACATGCTGTAGACATGTGTGCACACACGTATACTCATTTCAGAAACTCCCACTCCTCTGCCTGTGGCCACCAGCTGGGAGCAGTCCAGCTACAGCCGGAACACACCCAGCTCCTGGCCAACGGGAGAATGACCCTGGCAACCTTCACCCCAGCTCAGCAGGTCTTCCTCCTAGTTGCTGCCCAAGGTCAGGTCTGCTTCCTGGCAGAGGAAAGTGAGGCTCCCTTGTCTACGCAGCCTGGAGGGAAGGTGGTGGGAGGGTGGCCTGTGGTTGGGGGGACTCCAGAGTGGCGGCCCAGCAGGACCATCTGCCATCTGTGCCTCCCGCTCCTCTCCCTGCTCCATCCCCTCTCCACCCGCTCTCCGCCTCAGGGTGCATCACTCTGGAGACCCCTGGGAATTGGAAGCTAATTTTCCACGATCATTAGTGATGGAAAGACCTCAGGTTCTGCCTTTAATTAAAGTCAAACGTGGGGCTGAGGAGAAGTGCTGCGCTGCATGCAATCGTCCTCTTCCCACTTGTAAAAGCCATATGCAAATAATTAAGCCAGGCATGGGAGCCGTAATTAAAAATTTCACAGACCCCCTCATTAGCTGAGCAGTCTGTAGAGACGAGTGGGACCCAGCCCCTCCCCCATGCCGATGGCAGCTCCTGCAGATGGTTAATTGGGACTGGGGGAAGTAGCAGGCCACACCTAGGTGACAGTGCACCTGGCAATAAGCTGACAGGGCCCCTTCACAGGCCAGCAGCGATGACTTCCCTCCTCTGTCCAGGAGGCCTCTAGCCAGGGCCAGAGCTCCTGGGGTGAAGTGGCTGAATCCCTCCATCCCTCCATCCTAGTGCAAGGAGACCCTAACCAAAATCTCCTAGCCTCCCCTGGCCCCAGCCCTGACTTGTGCACAACTGGGACCTACTGACAGAAGTGAGGAGAAAAGGCTGGGTGCGGTGGCTTATGCATGTAATCCCAGCACTTTGGGAGGCCGAGATGGGCAGATCACGTGAGGTCAGGAGTCCAGGACCAGCCTGGCCAACATGGCGAAACCCCGTATCTACTAAAAATACAAAAATTAGCCAGACGTGATGGCGCGAGCCTGTATTCCCATCTACCCGGGAAGCTGAGGCAGGAGAATCGCTGGAACCCAGGAGGTGGAGGTAGCAGTGAGCCGAGATCATGCCACTGCACTTCAGCCTGGGCGGCAGAGGGAGACTGTCTCAAAATAAAAAATAAAAAAAAAGTGGGAGAAGGGTCTCAGCTAGAGCCTAGAGACCCCTCCAGCTTGACCTTCTTGCAGCCCCTCCTCCCAGCATGCCCAGGAGGAAGGCAGGTTCAGCAGACCCATGCATTCTTCCAGCAAGTGCACGTCCTGGGGCCCTTCAACCCCTTCCACACACACACAGACGTCCTCAGTCCTGGTGGCCACTGTGCAGGGAGTGCCACACTTGAAGACAAAAGCCCCAGACAGACAAGAGAGCCTCAGAACTGGGGGTGGGGAGGCAGGGAAATGTGTCTGACCTCACTGTCCTACACATTCTCTGGCCTCCACCACTCCCCCTGCCCCACCCAGGGTCCCTGGCTCCCACCTTAGGTCCCCGCCAACGTCTGGTTCACCTCATGTCTGGAATTGATCCTGCCAGGCAAGTCACTGCAGGCATCATCTCCAGTTACTCATTGACATTTCCAAATGAATATTCACTCGTCCCAATCACAGCTACTAGTTTTCCATCTGGCCTGATCAATGGGACTCCTCAGAAGGAGTCATGCTCACCAGAGGCACTGATCGATGTCTAGGAAGCTGCTTGGTGGTCACAGGGACCAGCTGTGTCCTCCCAGCCACGACACCCGGACATTGGTCAGCTCACCTCGCCCACGGACCACACAGCCCTGGGCTGGGTCAGAGCTTCCACATGGCCTGGACTCCTACTCCTTCTGGTTGTATACATAAACTGGAGGTGATTGCAAACCCAGGAAGTGTCTCCCCTTCTGAGGATTTGGGGAATCTCATGGGGTCACAGGGAGTGGTGGACCTGGGCGCGTCCTGCCTGGGTCCATCCTCAACCACAGCGTCACCCCACGTGATGTCTTCATCCAGGTCCCTGAACTCAGCCCTTCCCCATTCAGGCCTCTTCTTTCTTGGTGGCTCAGAAAATGTCATTTCTCTTTCTTCCTCTCCTCTGTCAGAGAGATGCAGGCTCCCCTGCCAAGGGTGGTCAGACATCCACGCCAAGCGTCCTGCTCTCGGAAGCTGGCCCAGGGCCGTCTCATCCTGGCTAACTCTCCACCTCATTTCTCATCATTCCCCAACACTCTTGCTTTGACAGTCAGCTCCTCTGGTTGTGTAGGCCCCGACTGCCCGGCCAGTCAGAGTTCCTGCCCAGCTTCTCTTCCTGTTTCTCCGCATCTTCCCCCATCGCAAACACATCTGCCTAAGAACTTGCACTTTCCGTCGCTGACATGAGATGGTACACAAAGATGAAAAAATACTTTTGATGGGGGCCAGGCACGGGGGCTCACACCTGTAATCCCAGCACTTTGGGAGGCCGAGGCAGTTGGATCACTTTGAGGTCAGGAGTTTGAGACCAGCCTGGCCAACATGGTGAGACCCCATCTCTACAAAAAATACAAAAATCAGCTGAGTGTGGTGGTGTGCGCCTGTAATCCTAGCTCCTGGGGAGGCTGAGGCAGGAGGATTGCTTGAACTTGGAAGGCAGAGGTTGCTGTGAGCTGAGATTGCACTACTGCACTCCAGCCTGGGCAACAGAGTGAGACTCTATACCCCACCACACACACACACAAAAAGAAAAGAAATACTTTCAATGGAGAAGAGGATTCCACCACTTATATAAACCATACACCTCTTTTACTTTTTGACCCTGTTTGATTTTTTAAAATTTAATATGAAACATTTCAGATATGCAGAATATATTTATGTGTATATATATGCACACACATATATATACATACATACACATACATACAGGTAAATAACATAAAGAAGAACCAGCACATTCATCACCCAAGCTTAAAGAATAAAACAATTACCAATACTTGGGGTTCCCTTTGCAACCCTCCTCCCCTCTGGAGGTAAATCACACATGTGGTAAATATTTAATGAGCACCTACTACATGCCTGGCACTATTCTAGGCAACTGGGATCCATTCATGAACAAAACAAAGATCCTGCCCTCATAGAATTCCACTCCAACCAGGAGAGAGGCAGATTATATATAACCTTAGAGGGTGAGAAATACTAAGGACAGAAGAAAAACACAGTAGGGGGAGGAGGACTGGGAGAGCTTGAGGCCAAAGGTGAGTATGTGGGAGGAGTTCTGACTGAGAAGGCAACATGTGAACCAAGGGTTATAGAGGGAATCGGCTGTGCAAGGGCCCTGGGGTGACAGCACTCTTGACACCCAGTGTGTCTGGAGAGACATAAAGAAGCACGAAAGAAGATATGGCCAGAGAAGCAATGGGGGGCAGTGATGTGGGCCACTCCAGTGATTTTGGCTTTGACTCTGAATGAGACAGGAGCAGAGGGAGGACACTCTCTGACCTGGACTTTGGCAGGACCCCTCTTGGCCTTGGAGGAAGAGGCCAGGCAGAAACAGGGTGGCCTGGGAAGAGACAACAGCAACAGGATCGGTGAGAAATCTCGGGCCAGGATGTGGAAATCTGTCCACCATTCTCATGTGAAAATTGGTGCTTTTCAAAGAAGGCTTTATTTGGATGTTGAAAATTACATAGTTTTTACTTTGATGCTGTGATATCAACATGTGTTGATATCACACTTGCCGGCCATGAGTTTTTCTGATGTGGATATTCTGGATCTTGAAAAAACTGTAATTCACTCTTCTCAGTAAGCTGGGCCCCCGCTGCTTGTTGTCATATCCAAAAACTCAGGAAACTTAGCTGCTCGTTATATGTGAGTGAAATAGAAACGGAACAATGGAACATATAGTGATGACTGGGAGAAGGAGGCTGGAACTGCCAGGATGCCTGGGTCCAGACTCTGGCTCCGCCACTTACCAGCTACATAGGCTACTTAACCTCTTCATGCCTCAGTTTCCTCATCTGCAAAATGGGAGTAATAATCTCTTGTGGCTACCTTGCAAGGTTATTACGAGGACAAAATGGGCAATAAGGGAGCAGTGCCTGGCATACAGGGAGTGTTGTTCATGTCAGTGACTACTTTGGGGGAGATGAACAGAGCCCCCTGACATGCTCTCTCTCCGACAATTCCATCAACCTGCAGTTGGCAAAGGCTGAACGCCTGCCAGTGAGGGGAGCAGTGGAAGCTTCTAATGGAGGTCTCTAGGAAATGTCTCAGGAGCTCGGGCTGCAGGCAGACCCACAGAAAAATGTGACGCTCCTGGAAAGGGCTTCCAGAAACTGGCCCATAAGCACTCATCAAGAAGGGAAAATGAGCAGCCGATCTTGGCACCATGCCTCTGCAGCCAGCGCTGGCCCTGGGCTACCACTGCTGGTGTGTGTCAGGACAGGTGATGGGGTTGGTATTTTATGTTTACGCTGTGTCTGCAAAACTATTTCAATCATGTCTGCTGAGTATGCCAAGCACTATGCAGAATGATCAATTTTGAAAGTTTGGTGCAGTTGGTCTTTTCTCAGATGATTAAAAATACGGTAAACTTCAGCCCATAGACTCACCCAACATCTTTGACAATTTCAGTTCATATCAGAAGAACCCAGTGTGCAATTTGAATTCACTGATATTCAACTTCACAGAATCAGAAAAACAGCAAGGCATTCAATGCATTGGGGTTTTGTTTTCATTTTTGTGGGTTTTGTTTTTTTCTTTTCTTTCTTTCTGCTTAATTACTTTGCTAACAAGGTTGAAGTCTTCTAAAAAACTTGGCGAAATACTAGAAGCTGATGCTTGGCAGGAAATGATGGAGTATATTCTGCAAATATCTGTAAGGTTTCCCCTTGTATTCACACACACAGAAACGCACACAATCCTTGTCTTGAATTCGGCATTTCTGGAACACCCTTAATGGAAGTTTAATATTATTTTCCAATTCGGCTCACTTAGAAGAAATTTGACTCCAGTTCAAAGACATAATCAATTCTATAGTTAGTCACCAAAGCTTAAGAAAACAGCATTTCCTCAATGATATCATCTTCGGCCATGCCTCATGCATATCTACGTTGGTTCCCTTCATCATCCATTCATCACAACTAATAGTTAAATAATAGATTTGGGCTTCTGCAGAACTTGAAGCCTGCCACCCTCACTAAGTTAATAGTTTGGCACTCCAGGCTGCCTTCACAGTTTCTTTGCCAAGTTAAGGTCTGGTTGCCCTCACTGCAGGTTTCATGGAAGTTTTCCAGGAAGGTGAGGATTTGTCTCCTCCAGGACTGCCAGGGTTTTGCACAGATGGGTGGCAGGCGTTTTGGATCCTGACGAGGTGCTTCATTGCTAATTTCTCTCATGTGAAGCAGAGAATGGAGCTTTGCAGGAAGAAATAAAAACCACAGGTTTTAGAATAAATTTCACATGATCTTGATCCAACATTATTTAAGGCACGAGAGTGGTTTGGCTTCACTGCCTGGAATTTGCCAGCACCTCCAGGAAGGTGCACGTCGCCATCTTTGCAATAGACATAAATCCATCTTTGATATGAGCTGCAAGTATCATTTTCAGCTACACCCAAAAGGGACAAAGAAAGCAAAAACGAGAGTCCTAATGTTCATGTTTGGTTTGTAGATGGCAATGTGAACTCTGTGACAATGTGAACTCTGTGGCCAGTAGCCAAAGGGTGATGGGGCAGGTCAGGCATCCATCCACACCTGGGCTCCAAGAAGCAGGAATGCGTATGTGTGTCTGTGGGTTTGTTTAGCACAAAAGGTCATGAGCACAGTGCACTGGTGCCTGTGGCTGATGGGAACGATTCTGCTTAGCGGGGGCCCTTTGATTTCCCTCTCATAACATTAGAAGCAACTTCAACTCCTGGAAAGGATAAAACTAAGGATGCAACACAAATACGTTTCCCGAGGCTCACGGACCCATTTTTGTGCTACTCTGTTATAAATACAAAAATCAAACTTTCTTCCTCTAAGCATATCCTCACGTTCAAACAGAAAATGCTTGTTTTTGACCCGTGATGGGAACCACAGTATAAATGGCGACACACACGAACGAGAGTCCATATATCCTAATACGAGTGTCACGAAGCAAAATCTCAGAATCTCCAAATCTCTTTTATTCAAAATTCTGCAGCGCTCTACCCCCAGGAAAAGATGAAAAGCCTTTATTTCTATCATTTGATTATAAAAATATAACTTTATATTTTGAAGCCCCCCACAAAAAAAGCCTCTCCAATTATTCAATATTCAAGTCTTACAACTCTTCCCTTCCCTCCTTGGAGATTCTCATACACTTGCCAGAGGGTCACCTGATCTGTTCTTCCTCCCTTCCACCTCCCTGGAGAGCTGCTGCTCTTCATGACCACTTCTGGGGTAGGTGGTAAGATGATTACCCTATTTTTCCAAACCCTAATTGCTCGGAGGCTATCTTTCCCCCCTCACAAAGCCCAGACAGCTCTTCCCATTTGACACATCTTTGGACAAGCCCAACATCCAATATGGTGGAGGTTGTATGTTCCCCCAGCTCCATGATGAAGGCCAGCGAAGGCTCTCCCAAGGAGGGCAGAGTGTTAGGCAGTGTGCACGGCATGGAAAACCCAGGGTCCCCGAGCTCTACAAGCCTCCACCCCCTGGCAACAATCACACAGATGCAATTTAGTTAATTCCCTTCCACGCCATCTCAACATTCCTGGCAGCCTCTCAAATAAATACAATAGCAGACGGGGCAGAGTCATGGGGATGAAAGGACCTTAGGACCATTCTTTCTCCAGCAGAGACAATCGAAAACCGAGTGTCAGATGTGCTGTCTGACGCATTCATTCGGGGTTAGGCCCACTCTCATTCTTTTCCTCAGGCCCTGTTGTTTTAGGATATGAAGTGACTCTAAAAACAGCCGATATTTTTCCCCCGACACAAGGGCATAAATCTACGTCTTCGGCGCTTTCTTTGTGGTATCGATTCTTCTGAGAATGAAGGCAGATGGTTCCGATATGGCATCATCTAATATTCCCTCAGCTTGATTTATAGATTTCTTTGTGCATTACCTGAACACAAATGAGTCTTGCATTATTTCTTGCGTACTTGTCAAATTAAGGTAAGATATTCTTGTTGACCTTTAAACCTAAAAAAAAATAAACAAATGTGTCTGAGACGTTTTCCAGCAAGCATTAAAATGAGCTGGGCTCTCAAATGCCCATTAAGAGGATGTAATTATGAGGGGGAGTGTCGTCTGTGCTGCGGGTAATGATTTAATTTTAGTTTTAATGCATTCGCTCAATTGAGGAAAAGAAAACAAGCTGGTTACGAATCATCTCGCAAAACAGACAAGAACAATTTGGCACCGTTTGTTCCTTAATTTACCAGAATGGGAAGGAGCTGGGGGAGCCTGCCACCCCAGCCTTCCAGAAGGAAGGAACACTTCTTGAAAGGTGCAGAGAGAAGTGGCAAAGCAAGAACCAAAATAGAGACAAGGTGGCCGTTTGCTGCGATGTTACCAAACAGAGCCAGCGCCAGCCGTCGGGCTGCGCGAGGGTGTGAATTGGATCTGACTTCAAGCAGGGGAGGAAATTCCATTTGGGGCTGCAGGAAGGCTTTCTCCTACGTTATTTCTCCCACTTCCCTTCCCACAGCGAAACCTAGACCCAAGGAAAGGGTCTCTGGGCAACATCCACTTGTGGCTGACCACTGTTGGCCAGCACACAGGCAAAGGGGATGAATGTGCCCTTCACCCTCCATCTGCAAACCCCATTCTTCAAGATGGGGTGATGATGGCTGCAGCCTCACTATGTGCAAACCTAGGTGCCTTCTCATGGGCACTTAATGCATACACACGCCTGTGATCACACAGGGGCTGGCCCCCAGGCTGGCTTTGGCATCTCTGGGGTCCCTTTCAGAAAAATACCACCTAACTGTAATCCTAGCACTATGGGAGGCCGAGGCAGGCAGATCACGAGGCCAGGAGTTCAAGACCAGCCTGGGCAACATAATGAAACCGGTCTCTACTAAAAATACAAAAATTAGCCAGGCATGGTGATGTGCACCTGTAGTCCCAGCTACGCGGGAGGCTGAGACAGGGGAATTGCTTGAACCCGGGAGGCAGATGTTGCAGTGAGCCAAGATCACACCACTGCACTCCAGCCTGGGTGACAGAGCAAGACTCCATCTCAAAAAAGAAAGAAAGAAAGAAAAAGAAAAATACCACTTAACAACTACTCTCTAATTAAGTCTATCTTCAAATCTTACTAACAAGAGGAATTCCACTGGTCATGCCATCAATACCCCTCTCCTCCCACTCTCCCACCTCTCCCGGCACCCTCTTCCCTGATGCCCAGCCTCTGGGCTCCATCGGCCACCTGCCCCAGGCCCTCCCACCTTCCGGTTCCTTCTCTTCTCTGCAGTGTAACTCTGCTGGTCTCCGCGTAACCCCATCCCCTCTTCCTGGATCCGTGAGCTCTGCCTCCTTTTTGTCATCACTGTGACTCTAGAAACGCGAGGCAGACAGATTTCTCCCCGTGAGGCTGGGAGGAGGAGACAGCGGAGTCCTTGTCTGCTAGTGACTGTTTCTCTGCCACATCTATTTGCAGGGTCCACACACACACACACACGCTCACACTCAGCCTGGAGGGCTTCCACGGGCATGGAGGGGAGAAGAAAGCCCATCTTCCCTACGTGTACCCCCTGACTTTCACAGTCCTGTGGGGCATGAAGGGCTCAGTTCCAGATAAGACTGCTCCATCTCCAGCCACGTGACTAATTAGCGTGGCCTACATCGACAGGCACTAATGGGCCTTTCCTGTTGTGCAGCCAACGTTGCTTCTTTCTCAGGCCCCAAGGCACCTGCACAGACATGATCCACGAGAAAGCTGTGTGGGGCACAGCCGTTTCCGACACCCCGTCCCGGAGCCAGAGGCCTGCCTTTCGGCCTCCAGCTGCAGGGACACCACTTGCCCCTCCCAAACCTGAGGATGTCATTTTGTCATTTGTCCACCCCAGTCTGACCTTGTCTGCTGCCTGCCCAGAGCTGGGTGGGCCACTGGGGCCCTGATCACTTTCCCGGATGCCCACTGAGTGTGAACCATGTGCAAACTCAGGCTTGAGGAAGGCCTGCCCATCCCCTCCACCCTCCACCCATCAGGAGTCACAGAGGAAGTGTTCCTTGGGGGACACTGCTCCTGGGTTCTGCGGCCCCAGCCTCACCCTGGTCCAGCAGGAAGAGGCTACAGGTTTGCACTTGAGAAAAGCTTTTTTTTTTTTTTTTCAGTTTTGAAGATACTCAAACAATCCTTTCGACATGCTAGTTCTGATTAAATGTCCAACACATTTCCATTTGCCATCTTCCTCCATTTCCATACCCATCTGTGTCTTGCAATCCATTAAACCAGTGTTCGGCAAACTGTGGCCCGTGGACCACACCCTCCAGCCACCTGTTCCTGGAAATAAAGTTTTACTGGAACACAGCCACGCCAGTTCTGTATCATCTGTGGGTGCCTTCACATTATGATGGCAATTGAGTGATTTCCACAGTGACCTTTTTGTCCATGAAGCCTAGAATATTTACTCCATGGTCGTTTACGAAAAAGTCTGCTGACCTCTGGCCTAAACTACAAATATAATTCACTTATAAATAGTCTGTCTGGCATAACAGATGCTAGTAAGGATATGGAGAAAGGGGAACTCTTGTACACTGTTGGTGGGGATGTAAATTAGTACAGCCACTATGAAGAACAGTATGGAGATTCCACAAAAAAACTAAAAATAGAACTACCATATGATCCACTCCTGGGTATATATCCAAAAGAAAGGAAACCAGCGTATTACAAAGATATCTACACTCCCACGTTTATTGCGGCACTAGTCACAATAGTCAAGATGTGAAATCAACCTAAGTGCCCATCAGTGGATAAATGGATAAAGAAAATACGGTACATACACACAATGGAATAGTATTTAGCCATTAAAAAGAATGAAATCTTGTTATTTGCAGCAACATGGATGGAACTGGAGACCATTATGTCCAGTGAAATAAGCCAAGCATAGAAAGATAAATATCGCTATGTTCTCACTCATACGTGGGAACCAGAAAATTGGATCTCATGAAGACAGAGACAAGATTGGCAGTAACCAGAGGCTGGGAAGGGGATGGGGCAAGATAAAGGGGGGAAAAAAGCAAATATATTCCCAACCAATTTTAGAAAACAATTTGAGATATTTAAGCACATGCATAAAAATGGCAGTAGAATTTTTTTAAAATCATCTGTCAAATAACCTTTTGAGATGTCCAGTGAACTTTTTTGGGTAAGCCACTTAACATAATCACTCAAAGAAATAAAAATGAAAATCCCAAAAAACCAAACACCACATGTTCTCACTCATAGGTGGGAATTGAACAATGAGAACACATGGACACAGGAAGGGGAACATCACACTCTGGGGCCTGTTGTGGGGAGGGGGGAGGGGAGAGGGGGGAGGGATAGCACTGGGAGATATACCTAATGCTAGATGATGAGTTAGTGGGTGCAGCGCATCAGCATGGCACATGTATACATATGTAACTAACCTGCACATTGTGCACATGTACCCTAAAACTTAAAGTATAATAATAATAAATAAATAAATAAATAAATAAATAAATAAATAAATAAGAAAATCCCAGAAGCTCAGGGTAAACCATATAGATTCCCAGTTCTAAATCCATGTATCTCTTTAAATTACACAAGTACACAGGAATGCATTCTCACAGGAAAAAACTTCAAACAATACAGTGGAAGTGAAGATTCCTTTGAAAGTCGCCCCAATCCAGTCCACTCCGAACTGCGATCATTGGCATAATTCCTTTCAGACTTTCAGATATGAGCTTACAAATATGTAAATAGAGGACATACAGTGTGGCTTTGTGTGTGTTTTCGCCATAAATGGTGTATATGTGTACATATTGTGCTACGGTTTGCTTTTTTTCACTTAACAACACTGTTTAGACATCTTTCCCAGCAGTGCATATGGACCTACCTCATGCTTTTTATTTTATGTATTTATTTATTTTTTGAGATGGAGTCTTACTCTCTCACCCAGGCTGGAGTGCGGTGGCAGGATCTCGGCTCACTGCAAACTCCACCTCCCGAGTTCAAGCGATTCTCCTACCTCAGCCTCCCAAGTAGCTGGGATTACAGGCACCTGCCACCATGTCCTGCTAATTTTTGTATTTTTATAGTGACACAGTTTCACCATGTTGGCCAGGATGGTCTCGAACTCCTGGCCTCAAGTGATCCGCCTGCCTCTGCCTCCCAAAGTGCTAGGATTACAGGCGTGAGCCACTGTACCTGGCCCCTCCTGCTTTTTAAACCTTTTTGGGGGACAGGGTCTCACTAGGTCCCCCAGGCCGGAGGCAGTGGTGCCATCACAGCTCACTGCAGCCTTGACTTCCTGGGCTCAGGTGATTCTCCCGCCTTGGCCCCCTGAGTAGCTGGGACCACAGGCACGAGTCACCAGGCCCAGATAATTTTTAAGTTTTTTGTAGAGACAGGGTCTTGCTATGTTGCCGGGGCTCATTTCGAATTCCTGGGCTCAAGCAATCCTCCTGCCTCGGCCTACCAAAGTGCTGGGATTATAGGTGTGGGCCACCTGATGCTTTTTAACTAACTG
Organism: Pan troglodytes; assembly: GCF_028858775.2. Classification (NCBI taxonomy): domain Eukaryota; kingdom Metazoa; phylum Chordata; class Mammalia; order Primates; family Hominidae; genus Pan; species Pan troglodytes. The sequence continues at coordinate 36,771,534 of NC_072418.2, read as the reverse complement.
TCCAGAATATTTCAAAGTGTGGGTGTTGCAAAGTCCAATCTCCATGCACACAAACATCTGAAGCATCCATAACCAGCTGTTCTTCCCAGGAAGAAGGATCCTTTGTCCATGGGTCACTTCAGAAAGTGACTTTTCAGTGGATGGACGGCAGGCTCCGGCCACGCATCCCGTCCATTTGAAGATACCTCCACCCAGGTATATGAGAGTTCCTCGGTCTTCCTCTACAACATAGACACCATCACGGGGTCTTTGTGTGACCCTGAGCCTTTCCTGGCAGAGTCCCTAAGATCCATGACTCTATACGCCCCATGCAAAGCAGTCTTTGAAAGGAGAATCACTGTGAATATAAATGACTGTCTCAGAAGCTTGACTTTTAAAAAAGGAATGTGGATCTGGCCCTTGCAAATATAAAACAGATTGAGAAGCTGAGTTTTGTGGAGTGACAGGCATTCTGAGTTGGCACCCACTGGGAGCAGTGCAGCAAAGGTTGGCGTTCGGGAACAGGCAGAACCCAGAGCTGGGCTCAGGAACAATCCTCCCCACCACCTTTTCCTCTCCTCTTCTTCCCCTCCTCCCTTCACCACCTCCTTCCTCCTGCCCCTCCACCTTTACCTCATCCGTTTGTTCCAGGAACCCTCACTGAGCACTCACTATGTGCTGGTCAATGCGTAACGCTGGGACTCCAGGCACCCCCTCACAGCATTCCCCGTGGGGCAAAGACAGTCCCTGAGCCAGGGACCACAGCATTGCCCTGGTCCGTGCCATGGAAGGCCCCCATGCCAGGACAATCAAGGTGAGACCTAGAGTGGAAAGGCAGTAGGTAGGGGAGGGCACTTCCAGGCAAGGATGTAGCTGGGTGTGGAGTGATGTATGAAATTGTCCTTTCAAGCTGGGTGCAGTGGCTCACACCTGTAGTCCCAGCACTTTGGGAGGCTGAGACTGGCAGATCGTTTGAATCCAGGAGTTTGAGACCAGCCTGGGCGACATAGTGAAACACCATGTCTACTAAAAATACAAAAAGTAGCCAGGCATGGTGGCGCGCGTCTTAGTCCCAGCTACTGGGGGCTGATGCGAGAGAACTGCTTGAGCCCAGGAGGTTGAGGCTGCAGTGAGCCGAGGTCATGCCACTGCACTCCAGCCTGGGTGACACAGTGAGACTCTGTCTCAAAAATAAATAAATTTTAAAAAGAGAGAAAAAAAGAAATCATCCTTTTATTTATTTATTTTTGAGACAGGGTCTCACTCTGTTGTCCAGGCTGGAGTGCAGTGGTGCGATCCCATCTCACTGCAGCCTCAAACTCCTGGGCTCAAGTGATCCTCTTGCCTCAGTCTCCTGAGTAACTAGGGCTACAGGCACACACCACCATACCCGCCTATTTTTTTTTTTTTTTTTTGTAAAGATGAAATCTCCCTGTGTTGCCCAGGGTGGTCTCGAACTCCTGGCCTCAAGTGATCCACCCACCCCAGCCTCCCAAAGTGCTGGGATTAAAGGCATGAGCCATCGTGCATGGCTGAAATTGTCCTTTTAAAAAGACCTCTTGAGCTGCTGGTGAAGAACAGGTGAGAGGCAGCTCCTCTGCCCATTCAGGGGGAGCCAAAGGAGCAAGGGTCCCCCGTGCAGTGGGGGCAGGAACTGAGCAGCCTGCAGGGCAGAATGTGGTGAGGCAGTGGGCATCACCCCTTTCCTGATGGCCCAGCCATGGGGGGCTAGGCCACCACCGTGCAAAGGGCTCGATGGACCCTCCATGGGGAAAGACAGAGGGGTTCTGTGAGTGCGGAGCTTTGCTTACAGAAGTTACCCCCATAAAGGTAACCTCCACAGGGGACCAGAGACAGAGGACTCGGGTGAAAATCCCACTGGGTCGCATACATGAGCTCAACCTCAGTTCAGGGCTTTGTTGTGAGAACTGAATGAGATAACATAGTGATGTTTAACTGCCCAGAATATTCCAAGGTGCAGGTGTTGCCAAGTCCAATTTCAATGCACACAAACATCTGAGCATCCGTAACCTGCTCTCCTTCTTCCCAGGAAAGGGGATCCCTTGTCCACAGGTCACTTTGGAAAGTGAGATTACAGGTGCACACCACCACACCCAGCTCATTTATTTTATTTTATTTTTGTAGAGACAGGGTCTTCTGAACTCCTGGGCCCAACCCAACCCAGTGCTGGGCATGTCAGCCAGCCAGTCAGTGCACCAAGTCCCCGTGCCTCGCAGACAAGAGGGGGCATAAGAAGTCTCCCTCCAGAACCCAATCTCCAACCCCAGGCCACCAAACACACAGGCCAGGCTACTAGTGATGCAGGACAGGTGGGCCCCAAACCTGGGGCCTAGCCTGGGAGGGTCTTTGGCTTCACACACCCTTGAAAAGAATTTAAAGGTAAACAGATGGTGTTAGACAGCAATCTTATTGAACAGTACTGCTCCTTGTGAAGCAGGGCTAACTCACAGGCAGTGCACCCAAGGCACTGGCTGTTGACAACCGTATTTATATGCATTTATACCCACTTTCGATTGCATGCAAACTGAAATTGAAAGGAGGCAGGTTAATGCAAATCAAGGGGTGGGTTATTTAGAGCTTTGCAGGAAAGGGGCAGTAACCTCCGGGTTGCTGATGTGAAAGGGGCGGCAACTTCCGGGTCATTGCCATGGCATTTGTAAACTGTCATGGCGCTGGCAAGTGTGTTTTATGCTAATGAGCAATGAGGGCAGCCCGGGACTGCTTTCATCACCATCTGCTGGTTTCCACCAGTTTCTTCACTTCATCCTGTCTGGACCAGATCTTGTTTTGGTCAGCAAGGTTGTGACCAGAAACGAGTCCTGCCCATCTCCTACCTCATGAGCACCACCAGCTCTCTGCCCCCACCACGAACGGCATCAAGGAGGCTGGAAACATTCTTTCCTTCCAAGAGCGGCGCAGGAATGGACAACATTCACCTCCAGTAAGCGTGAGGCTGGAGCTAAGGAAGGAAGTTAAGCTGAGGAGTCAGGAAAAGAACTTCCATGCCTTAAAAAGCAGCTGTAGAGAGGATCTAAGAGATGGTACAAATGGCAACTAGCATCATTGATTGAATCGCTCTCCCTCCCAAATTTCCACCAAAAAGAGCAAAAAGATATAAAAATGGGGTGAGGGGTGGGGCCCGTATCCACAGAGGAAGGCTGGTCAGACACAGCAAGGAGCCCTGCAGGCCACCACAGACAGCCTGTGAGGAAGGCTGGGCAGCCCCTCAGGGGCCAGGAAGCCTGGTGGAGCCCAGGGCCCAGTTGTGAGGTCCCCAAAAGCTTCAGGAGGATTCCAGGGATCAGCCCCGTGGAGTGACTGCCATGAACAGAAACCTGTACGTCTCACAACATAGCTTCCAAGTCTACAAAACAAATGATTAGGGCAAAAGAAGGGGACTTGATAAATCCCGACACATAAAGTTTTTAACACTCTTTATTTTTATTTTTTTTTTAAACAGGGTCTTGCTCTGTCACCCAGGCTGGAGTGCAGGGGTGCGATCACGGCTCACTGCAGCCTCCACCTCCCTGGGCTCAGGTGATCCTCCCACCTCAGCCTCTTGAGTAGCTGGGATTTCAGGCACAAGCCACCTTTCCTGGTTATTTTTTTAATTTTTTTGTAGAGACAAGATCTCTCCAACTCCTGGGCTTAAGCAGGCCTCCCACCTCAGCCTCCCAAAGGGATTACAGGTGTGAGCCACTGTGCCTGGCCTTAACACTTTTTAAATGAACAAATTGTGCAAACAAAATTGAGATTATTAAGGATTCAACAGACAAAATCTGGCACTCCCTCTCACATTTTTGTGCTCAGCAAACAGAATATAGTTTACTTACAGATTATTTAGCAAAATGGGCTTATATTGGACTACAGGAAAAAAATCTCAATAGAAGTCATTACCTGGCTGGTTGTGGTGGCTCACACCTGTAATCCCAGCACTTTGGGAGGCTAAGGAAGGTGGATCACCTGAGGTTAGGAGTTCGAAATCAGCCTGGCCAACATGGTGAAACCCCATCTCTACCAAAAATACAAAATTAGCCGGGTGTGGTGGCGCTTGCCTATAATCCCAGCTACTCGGGAGGCTGAGGCAGGAGAATCGCTTGAACCCGGGAGGCGGAGGCTGCAGTGAGCCGAGATTGTGCCACTGCACTCCAGCCTGGGCAACAGGAGCAAGATGCCATCTCAAAAAAAAAAAAAAAAAAAAAAAAAAGTCATTACCTAACCATGAAGCAATAAAAATAGAATCTAGCAAAAAGAGAGAAATAAAATCATTGGCTATAGCATTGTTTTTAGTAGAAAAGTATAAATTTCCATTAGAAGAAGAATAGTCAAACTATTAAAAATAATAAATGTTTAAATGAATAAATCCACACTCTGGAATCTGACGCAATTGTTAAAAAGCACCCCATTCATCAAATATGGAGTCCTAAAAGAAGAGAACAGGGTTCTGGTAGAAAAAGTAATAAACTGAGAGGATAATGGCTGAGAACGTTCCAGAAAAATGTACATAAACTGCTAAACAGTAAAAATAAATTCGTAATCTTGGTAAAACTCCAGAATATCAAAACAAAGAGAAAAACCTCAAAGTTTACAGGAAGAAAAGAGACTTACCAACAGTTAGAACAGCTGTAAACATTCTGGCATCAAGAGATGCCCAGGAGACAATGTAGTAATATAATATTTTTATAAAGTGCTGCGGGAAAGTAAAGGTCATCCTACTCAATTATTCAGGAATGAGGGCAAACTAAAGACATTTCAGACATCCAAAACTAAGAGGGCTTGCCCTGAAATCGAATTTTAAAGGATACATTTTGGCAAGAAGAAAAATGAACTCACAGAGAAGGAGTGAGATTTAAAATACATGAACATTGGCATAATTTATAAGTAAATTTAATTAACTATCTACTGTAAATATGGGTTTTTTTGGGACGGAGTTTCACTCTGTCACCCAGGCTGGAGTGCAGTGGTGTGATCTTGGCTCACTGCAATCTCCGCCTCCCGAGTTCAAGGAATTCTCCTGCCTCAGCTTTCCAAGTAGCTGGGATCACAGGTGCACACCACCACACCTAGCTACTTTTTGGATTTGTGGTAGAGACAGGCTTTTACCATGTTGGCCAGGCTGGTCTCGAACTCCTGACCTCAGGTGATCCACCCATCTTAGCCTCCCAAAGTGCTGAGATTACAGACGTGAGCCACCACACCCAGCCCTACTGTAAATATTAATGATACTTTTTTGTATTAAGGTGGGAAAAATTCTCAGTTATAACAATAAGGAAGACAAGAGAGAATGCTCAGTGTACAGTTCTGGTGTGCAAAGGTCCTTGCTTGTTTTGGAGGATAACAGAGATAATAACTTTAGACTTGCTAAAAAATTTATAGTTAAGTATGTATGTTGGCTGGGCACAATGGCTCATGCCTGTAATCCCAGTGCTTTGGGAGGCAAAGGTGGGAGGATTGCTTGAGCCCAGGAGTTTGAGACCAGCCTGGGCAATATAGTGAGACCATGTCTCTGCGAAAATAATTAAAATATTAGTTGAGTATGGTGGTGTGTGCCTGTATTCCCAGCTATTTGAGAGGCTGCTGTGAGAGGATCCCTTGAGCTAGGAGGATGAGGATGCAGTGAGCTATGATTGCACCACTACATTCCAGCCTGAGCAACAGAGCAAGACTTTGTCCCTTAAAAATAAGTGTGTGGCCAGGTGTGGTGGCTTATGCCTGTAATCCCAACATTTTGGGAGGCTGAGGTGGGCGAATTGCTTAAGGTCAGGAGTTCGAGACCAGCCTGGTCAACTTAATGAAACCCCCCATCTCTACTAAAAACACAAAAATTAGGCAGGCGTGGTGGTGTGTGCCTGTAATCCCAGCTACTTGGGAGGCTAAGGCAGGAGAATTGCTTGAACCTGGGAGGTGGAGGTTGCAGTGAGCTGAGATCGTGCTACTGCACTCCAGCCTGGGCAACAGAGCAAGAGTCCATCTCAAAAAAAAAAAAAAAGTGTGTGTGTGTATGTGTGTATATATATGTGTGTGTGTATGGGTATATGCGTGTGTGTTTGTGTATGTATATGTATGTGTGTATGTGTATGTGTGTATAACTATATGTGTGTTTGTGTGTGTGTGTGTGTGTGTGTGTGTAATAAAGCAAAAAGTGGCAATCACAAGGAAAATTAACAAATCCACCATCAAAATGGAAGGTTTTAACAGGTCTCAGTGCAGTAATGGAAAACCAAGCAATGAGACCTGAAAAGCACAATTTCAACACTGATTTTACATAGGCCTGTGTGTGATATGCATATATAACATAGAATGCATAGAAATATACATATTCCTGTAACTAGCAAATATAGAAGATACATTATAAATGATAAATAATGATACATTATAAATAGATAAACGTTGTTTCACGCACCTATAAAACATTTATAAAAACTAACCACACATGTCTGTAATCCCAGCACTTTGGGAGGTCAAGGCAGGAGGGTCACTTGAGCCCAGGAGTTCGAGACTAGCCTGAGCAACACAGGGAGATGCCGTCACTACAGAAATATTTTTAAAATTAGCCTGGTGTGGTGGTGTGCGCCTGTGGTCCCAGCTATTTGGGAGGCTGAGGTGGGAGGATCGCCTGAGCCCTGGATTTCAAGGCTGCAGTGAGCCATAATTGCACCACTGCATTCCAGCCTGGGTGACAGAGCAAAGCCCTCTCTCAAAAAACAAAACAAAAACCAAAAAAATGAAGCTGACCACATATCAAATACCAGGTTACAATGTATTTCAGGGAACTATTACAATACAGATCACATTCTCTGACCACGATGCCCTCACACTGATGGACAAATAATCTCCCTATTTCACACATTCTAAGATGTACTTTATTTTTTCACATCATCTCTGAAACCAGAATGCTTCTTATAACTGATGGGATGTTACAGTTTAATGAGCAATGGGTTTTTTCTTTTTCCCTTCTTTAGTGGTATAAAAAATAATTGGAGTCCATTACAATCAACAGCATTTTAGATTTTATAAAAATATGGTAGTTTTTAAAAAATGTATGGGATACATTACTATCTAACTAGAAATTAATAACAAAAGAAAAAATAAAAAGCTTTAAAGCACCCTCCTGAATACCTCTCTTGCATCAAGGAGGAAATAAAATGAGCAATTTTAGACTACAAAAAATTATGCTAATGACAATTTATGCATACCAAAACTTACGGAATGTGGCCAGAACTGTACTCAGAGGAAGCGTCATCAGTTTAAATGTTTTATTCGTAAAGAAGAAAGATAATACATGACCTGGACAGACGTTCAACTTAAAAAATTAGAAAAAGAACAAGAAAATAAGCCTTAACAAGTCATTAAAGATAATAGGAGGAAGTCCTGATTTTTAAAAGAGTTTAACAGCAGGATGAATAAATAAATTTGACAGCTGCTTCTTAGAAAAGGCCAATGAAATCAACAAATCTCTGGTAAAGTCTAACCAAGAAAAGAGAAAAAAAACAACATTAACAAGAAAGAGAGATAAGTAGAGATGCAAAAAAAATTTATAAAAATATAAGAATACCACATAGAATTCTCTGCTAATAAATTTTAAAATCTTGATTAAATGTATGATAGTCTAGGGAAGCAAAGTGATACAAACTGATTTAAGAAGTAGAGAAGCTGAATGGAAAATATATGTGGAAAACAGTCCTCCCCACCCCCAAAGGCACTGTCCTCAGACAGTTTCAAACCTTCAAGGAACAGACATTTTCTATGCTATTTAAAATGTTCCAGAGGATAAAGAAAAGAGAAAAACTTCCTAATTAATTTTATGAATAACACATAACCCTGGTACCAAAATCTGCCAAAGATGAAACAAAAATAAAATCACAGACTAAATCTTGCTTGTCACTATAGATGCAAAAATCCTAAATAAAAGGACATGGAAGGCTGGGCGCAGTGGCTCATGCCTGTAATCCTAGCACTTTGGGAGGCTGAGGCGGGCAGATCTCTTGAGATTAGGAGTTCGAGACCAGCCTGGTCAACATGGCAAAACCCTGTCTCTACAAAAAATGCAAAAATTAGCCAGGCATGGTGACAAGCACCTGTAGTCTTAGCTACTCAGGAGGCTGAGGCATGAGAATTGCTTATACCCGGGAGGCGGAGGCTGCAGTGAGCTGAGATCACACCACTGCATTCTAGCCTGGGCAACAGAGCCAGACCCTGTCAGACTCCTGGGCTCAAGTGATCCTCCCACCTCAGCCTCAAGAAGCACTGCGATTACAGGCTTGACCTACCATGTCTGACCAGATAAAAATCATTAGATACAAAGCTATACTTCAGGAAAGAAAAGGAAATCCTCAGGCATGAGCTGGAACAATGAACTGTCAGCAGGTGCCCCAGAAGTCCTGAACACAGATGGCAGACCCTAGAGGTCAGGGCCTGGGGCATTGGTGCCCACAGGAGATTCAGTCAGGGCCCTCATAAGATGAGGAACTAGAACTGAGTTACTGCACAAAGCTAGGGCTCTAGAAGGGCTCAGTGAAATGGAAGCCTAGAAAACTCAAACCCTGTCTAAAAGAAAATATTTTTATATTTTCATTCTGGGAGGCAGGGGGAAGCCTCCCGGAATGAAAAGAATCCCAAGCCTGAACCGTGGCTGTGGAGTTCAAATTTACATGACCAATATGGAGCTAGAAATGGTAGGAAAAATAAGTCCCAAACTGATGAACCCACGGAGGCTCCCAGCAGAAACAATTTTTGAAATGTTCTGAAGCAACATCTCCACAACCTAGGAAGCACAGGGCTACCAATGTTTAAAAGTCAACAATCTTAAATTAGTTTGGATAATTTTTGCTTCCCTAGAATATTGCACAGAAATTATAATCTACCAAAGGAAATGATTCGCCATGAGGAAAAACAAGCTGATAAACAAGCAGAAAGACTAGAATCCAAGATGAGGGAGAAACCTGATTTATGCTAATCTATCTATTGTTTATGTTAACATTTATATTTTAAATTATAAAATGAGTAAAATAATAAAACAGGCATGAAAGAACAGGAAACTATAGGAAACAAGCATGTAGATTTCAACACTCTCCGTAGAATTCCAAGAGATGAAAAATATAGTGATTAAAATTAAAAACTCATTGCTAGGATTTCAGAACAGATTAGTAAACTAGGAGACAAGGTGATCCAGGGGGTGAATCTAACATAATCACCCAGAATGCAAACATGGAAAAACATGAATCTGAATTCCAAGGAAGAGAATAGAATGAGAGGGTCCAAAATAAAACTGATAATCATAGACTCTGGCCAAAATGCATCCCCAGGGACTAAAACAAAGGCAGGGTCCTTCCGGATCACTTACACTAATGACTTCTAGGCAACTGTGTCTGTGTCAGTACAGAGTCTCTAGGGCACTCAAGAGAACATTAATCACCAAGGCTTACGTAGAGCTGACCATGTGCCAGGATCCATTTTAAACACCTTACATACATCAACTTATTTGATTCTCACAACAACCTAAGAGTTTGGTAATATTATTATCTCCATTATATAGATGAGTAAACTGAGGAACTGAGTTTAAGTAATTTTCCCCAGCTATTAAGCGTTGGAGTAGAAGTCAGATCCAAGAAACTATCTCCAGAGTCCGTGTTCTTAACCACCGTGCTTTACTGTCCTTCATACATGTGACTTGCATTTCAAAGGCTAATATTGAGAACAGGGTCAAGGAACTATTTGAAGAGATGATGACTGAAAAAATTTGCAGAACTTAAGAAAGCCATGAGTCCTAAGAGTGAATAAGTGCCTCAACTTCCAAGTAGGAAAAATAAAACTATACACCTAGAGTTAACTCAGTGAAGCTGAAGAATATGAAACAGAGAAAAGTCACAAAAATAACCAGAGAGAAAGACATTATACACAAAGCACTGACACACTAACTCTCATCTTCTTTGAGGAGCAGAGGGGACCCAAAAACAATGAATAAGGCTTCAGAGAGCTAAAGGAAAATAACTATCATCCCAGAATTCTATACCCAGCTCAACTATGCAGGGAAAAATAATATTTAAATGAACAATGTCCAAGAGAGTTTACATAGGCCTTCCCTGAAAGAACTACTAAGGGGTTATGTGAGGCAGTTGAAAATGGAACTCTCACACATACAAAAAAGAGTAGAATGCAATAAGCAAGAGTGAGAAAAGAAACTGGTAAACAGCTGTAAGTTGAAATAATCAACAGTAATAATGATTTTTTAAAATTGGGGAGTTTATAAATAATATGGTACTATAATTAGACAATGAAAGATATAGGATGGGAGTATGATCAGAATTAAAGTGTTCCAAGATCATTATGTTGTTTTGGAGGAAAGTAGACATTTTTATTTAAATCATATTGGGTTAAACCAAGTGTGTATATTAGCAACATAAAGGTAAACACTGGGAGAATAAAAAATAGAATGTGTAACTTCCAAACCAGCAGACGGACTAAAACAAGAGTAAAGTACATACAATCAATCCTTTAGAAAGCAGGATAGATTTTAAAAAGAAACAATGAAAAAGCAAGTTAAGTAGGAAACACAAAATAAAACAGAAAAAAGAAAAAATATAGTCCGGGCTCAGTGGCTCATGCCTGTAATCCCAGCACTTTGGGAAGCTGAGGTGGGCGGATCCCCTGAGATCAGAAGTTCGAGACCAGCCTGGCCAACATGGTGAAAACTCATCTCTAATAAAGATACAAGAATTAGCCAGGCGTGTTGGTGGGCGCCTGTAGTCCCAGCTACTCAGGAAGCGGAAGCAGGATCATTGCTTGAACCCAGGAGGCAGAGGTTGCAGCGAGCTGAGATTGCACCACTACACTCCAGCCTGGGTGACAGAGCAAGAAGCTGTCTCAAAAAAAAAAAAAAAAAAAAAAGAGAGAGAAAATATAAATAAACTAGTAACCACAAAAAAAAAGAAAACTAACTAAACTTACTAGAGGGACACTTTCAAAACATGATGACACAGAAATGTTGAAAGTGAAGCAACATACCAAAGACAAAATAACAAAGACAGAGTTGTTTTGTAATATTAATATATGGTAAAATAGAATGTAAGGCCAAAAAAAGCATTGATGGGATTTAAAAGAGTTATTACACAAAGAAAAAGGAAATAATTCACTAGGAAGGCATAATCATCTTGAACCTATATGCACCTAATAACATTGCTTTACAAAAAAATATAGTCAAAGTTGGTAAGATTACAAAGAAAATGAACAAATTCATAACCATATTGAGAGATCTTAACACATCTCACTCTGATGTTGATAAATTAAGCAGCCAAAAAAATTTAAGAATATAGAAGATACAAACAATATACAAGACTGAGTTAAAGAATGTATATAGGTACCGATCTATATAGACTTCTGAACGCAACTATTAGAGGAGACATATTATTTCCAACATAATGGGACAGAAAAATGATCATATACTAACCAGGACACAAAGGAATTCTCCACTAAAATTAAATAATCAATAGCATGCACACCACAATCTCTGCAATTTTATCGCATTGCACCACAATGCAATAAAATTAGAAACTTGTTTTTTCAAAAACAGAAGAGAAAAAAATGCTCTTGAAGTGTTTGCATCCAAATAATTCATGAGTCAAAGAATCACAAGGAAATGATAAAACCTATTGGCTATTGAACAAGCAATATGATGAAATAATTATGTACACCAACAAATTAAGATTTAATTCAGAAATGCATTACAGAATGGCTCAATATTAGCCATATTATAAATATTAATATGGTTCGCTGCATAAATAGATCAAAAGAGAAAAAAACATGTTTATGTCTATAGATTAAATACATTTGGGGGTAAAAGAGTCCTCAATTATTTATAAACACTAGTAATATAGGACGCTTTTTTTTTAAGTTTAAAAGATCTCATCACATAGATACAATCATGATTAATGGTGAAATATTAAAGTCAGGAATAGAACAAGAGAAGCCCACTGTTATTTAACATTGTCCGGAAAATACTTGCCAATTCACCTAGAAATGAAAATTAAATAGAAAGCATAAATCAGTAGAAAACAGAAAGGAGAAAATCTTCATGACCTTAGGTGGGTTTAGACTTTCTTAGACACAATACCAAAAGCATAAGCAATACAAACAAAAATAAGATAAATTGGATTTTATCAAAATTGAAAACTTTTGTACTGCAAATGATACCATCAAGAAAATATGGCAACCCACAGAACAAGATAAAATTTGCAAATCATATATTTAATATGAAACTTGTGGCCAGGTGTGGCAGCTCATGTCTGTAATCCCAGCACTTTGGGAGGTTGAGGTGGGCAGATTACCTCAGGTCAGGAGTTCAAGACCAGCCTGGTGAAACCCCCATCTCTACTAAAAATACAAAAATTAGCCACGCATGGTGGCACATGCCTGTAGTCCCAGCTACTTGGGAGGCTGAGGCAGGAGAATCGCTTGAACCCGGGAGGCGAAGGTTTGCAGTGAGCCAAAATCACACTACTGAACTCCAGCCTGGGTGACAGAGCAAGACTGTCTCAAGATAAAACAAAAACAAAAGCAAAAAAATTAACCAGGTGTGGTGGCGGGTGCCTGTAATCCCAGCTGCTTGGGAGGCTGAGGCACGAGAATGGTTTGAACCTGGGAGGAGAAAGTACCAGTGAGCCAAGGTCACACCACTATACTCCAGCCTGGACGACAGAGTGAGAGACTATGTCTCAAAAAAAAAAAAAGAAAAAGAAAAGAAAAGAAAAGAAAAAGAAAAAGAAAAAGAAAAGAAAAAAAGAGAAACTTGTGGTGTGGTAGATAGAGCTCCCTCTCCCCTCCCCCCTCCCCCCCTCCCCCCTCCCCCCCTCCCCTCTCCCCTCTCCCCTCTCCCCTCTCCCCTCTTTCCACGGTCTCCCTCTGATGCCGAGCCGAAGCTGGACGGTACTGCTGCCATCTCAGCTCACTGCAACCTCCCTGCCCGATTCTCCTGCCTCAGCCTGCCGAGTGCCTGCAATTGCAGGCGCGCGCCGCCACGCCTGACTGGTTTTCGTATTTTTTTGGTGGAGACGGGGTTTCGATGTGTCGGCTGGGCTGGTCTCCAGCTCCTAACCGCGAGTGATCCGCCAGCCTCGGCCTCCCGAGGTGCCGGGATTGCAGACGGAGTCTCGTTAACTCAGTGCTCAATGGCGCCCAGGCTGGAGTGCAGTGGTGTGATCTCGGCTCGCTACAACCACCTCCCAGCCGCCTGCCTTGGCCTCCCTAAGTGCCGAGATTGCAGCCTCTGCCTGGCAGCCACCCCGCTGGGAAGTGAGGAGCGTCTCCGCCTGACCGCCCATCGTCTGGGATGAGAGGAGCCCCTCTGCCTGGCTGCCCAGTCTGGAAAGTGAGGAGCGCCTCTGCCCGGCCGCCATCCCATCTAGGAAGTGAGGAGCGCCTCTTCCCGGCCGCCATCACATCTGGGAAGTGAGGAGCGTCTCTGCCCGGCCGCCCATCGTCTGAGATGTGGGGAGCACCTCTGCCCTGCCACCCCGTCCGGGATGTGAGGAGTGTCTCTGCCCGGCCGCCCTGTCTGAGAAGTGAGGAGACCCTCTGCCTGGCAACCACCCCGTCTGAGAAGTGAGGAGCCCCTCCACCCGGCAGCCACCCCGTCTGAGAAGTGAGGAGCGTCCTCCCTCCTCGTCCGGGAGGGAGGTGGGGGGGTCAGCCCCCCGCCCGGCCAGCCGCCCCGTCCGGGAGATGAGGGGCGCCTCTGCCCAGCCGCCCCTACCAGGAAGTGAGGAGCCCCTCTGCCCGGCCAGCCGCCTCGTCCGGGAGGGAGGTGGGGGGGTCAGCCCCCCGCCTGGCCAGCCACCCCGTCCGGGAGGCGAGGGGTGCCTCTGCCCGGCCGCCCCTACTGGGAAGAGGGAGGTGGGGGGGTCAGCCCCCCTCCCGGCCAGCCGCCCCATCCGGGAGGGAGGTGGGGGGATCAGCCCCCCGCCTGGCCAGCCGCCCCGTCCGGGAGGGAGGTGGGGGGATCAGCCCCCTGCCCGGCCAGCCGCCCTGTCCAGGAGGTGGGGGGGCGCCTCTGCCCGGCCGCCCCTACTGGGAAGTGAGGAGCCCCTCTGCCCGGCCAGCCGCTCTGTCTGGGAGGGAGGTGGGGGGGTCAGCCCCTGGCCCGGCCAGCCGCCCCGTCCGGGAGGGAGGTGGGGGGGTTAGCCCCCCGCCTGGCCAGCCGCCCCGTCCGGGAGGTGAGGGGCGCCTCTGCCCGGCCGCCCCTTCTGGGAAGTGAGGAGCCCCTCTGCCCGGCCAGCCGCTCTGTCCGGGAGGGAGGTGGGGGGGTCAGCCCCCCGCCCGGCCAGCCGCCCCGTCCGGGAGGGAGGTGGGGGGGTCAGCCCCCCCGCCCGGCCAGCCGCCCCGTCCGGGAGGGAGGTGGGGGGGTCAGCCCCCCCGCCCGGCCAGCCGCCCCGTCCGGGAGGGAGGTGGGGGGGTCAGCCCCCCGCCCGGCCAGCCGCCCCGTCCGGGAGGGAGGTGGGGGGATCAGCCCCCCGCCCGGCCAGCTGCCCTGTCCGGGAGGTGAGGGGCGCCTCTGCCCGGCCGCCCCTACCGGGAAGTGAGGAGCCCCTCTGCCCGGCCAGCCGCCCCGTCCGGGAGGGAGGTGGGGGGGTCAGCCCCCCGCCGGGCCAGCCGCCCCGTCGGGGAAGTGAGGGGCGCCTCTGCCCGGCCGCCCCTACTGGGAAGTGAGGAGCCCCTCTGCCTGGCCAGCCGCCCTGTCCGGGAGGGAGGTGGGGGGTCAGCCCCCCGCCCGGCCAGCCGCCCCGTCCGGGAGGGAGGTGGGGGGGGTCAGCCCCCCGCCCAGCCAGCCGCCCCGTCCAGGAGGTGAGGGGCGCTTCTGCCCGGCCGCCCCTACTGGGAAGTGAGGAGCTCCTCTGCCCGGCCACCACCCCATCTGGGAGGTGTACTCAACAGCTCATTGAGAACGGGCCATGAAGACAATGGCGGTTTTGTGGAATAGAAAGGGGGGAAAGGTGGGGAAAAGATTGAGAAATCGGATGGTTGCTGTGTCTGTGTAGAAAGAGGTAGACATGGGAGACTTTTCATTTTGTTCTGTACTAAGAAAAATTCTTCTGCCTTGGGATCCTGTTGATCTGTGACCTTACCCCCAACCCTGTGCTCTCTGAAACATGTGCTGTATCCACTCAGGGTTGAATGGATTAAGGGCGGTGCAAGATGTGCTTTGTTAAACAGATGCTTGAAGGCAGCATGTTCGTTAAGAGTCATCACCACTCCCTAATCTCAAGTACCCAGGGACACAAACACTGCGGAAGGCCGCAGGGTCCTCTGCCTAGGAAAACCAGAGAACTTTGTTCACTTGTTTATCTGCTGACCTTCCCTCCACTATTGTCCTGTGACCCTGCCAAATCCCCCTCTGCGAGAAACACCCAAGAATGATCAATAAAAAAGAAAAAAAAAAAAAAAAGAAAGAAACTTGTATCCAGAATAGATTAAAAAAATCCTTCCAACTTGATAATTTAAAAAATTTAACAACTCAATTAATTTATGGGCAAAGGATCTGAATAGATAGTCTCACAACTCAATTAATTTATGGGCAAAGGATCTGAATAGATAGTCTTTGAGAACTAAAAAGAAAATCCTAAGTCCCCCAACTGAAAAAACAGTCCCCCTCTTGGCCAAGAGGAACCCAGAGAAACCTTAAAAACTGGGTTCCTGGCCATGCTGGGACGGGAGGTTGGACACACACCTCTCCCTTGCTAACCACCGTTAGACTTCGTCTCCTAAGAGTGACTACAGCAGGACTCCCATCCCTTTTGTGGTTTAGACACAACAACTGACCAGCATGAACATTAACACAGAGATCATAAGACTCACAGAACAAACTCTTTGTGGCAGTAAGACACCAAGTTATAAACATTACCTAAGGCCATGCCAGGCAAGGATAAAGTCACACACCCCTACACTTTTTATACTACTATTAATAAAAGTAAGCTATGCTCTAACTGCCACAGGAGTTTCTTTTTCTCTAGCAGCTAAACAAGCACTGGTTTGGAGATAAACAATACTGAAACAATTGCAGCTTACCCACCGCCAGGCACTAACTGACCCCCTACCCCTCTGATTTACCAGCCATAACTGCAGCTTTGATTGGACAAGAGACTGATTTCAGTAACTTTCTCCTAATAAGAGACTACCCACCATGGCCTGGTTCTGGCCGGTTTACAGAGGCTGCTGTGCACTGAATACCTTCATGTCCTTTTGACATGTAGAGTTTAACTGTAATGCATTTATATGCAAAGTCTGCTACCTAAGGTAAACAAGGTAAACATGGGACGCATGTAACGTGCATGTTTGTTCAGTAGGTATGCGTCCAGACCCCCCTCATGAATGTTCATAGTTCTTCCTGTAACTTGCTGAATATGCGTATTTGGCCAGCCCGTTCAGCATAAATTCCTGTTCCACCCTGCCCTCCCTCGAAGTGCTTGCTTTCGGTTTTCAGGTGGAGGCTGCGCTTCCGGCCTGTAGGTTGTGAACCCCTTCTTAAGAAATAAAGTTCTCCTTTCTAAGTCTATAAATCATGTGTTTTTTCAGCTGACATCTCCAAAGACATCCAAGTAGCAAATAAGCATGTGAAAAGATGCATCCCCAATGAGATACATCATTACTCATTGGGGAAATGCAAACCCAAACCACAGTGAAATACTAGCACACAAACACTAGGATGGCTGTGATCAGAAGGATAGACAGGCCGGGCGCAGTGGCTCATGTCTGTAATCCCAGCACTTTGGGAGGCTGAGGTGGGCAGATCAATTGAGCTCAGAAGTTTGAGACCAGCCTGGCCAACATGGTGAAACCCTGTCTCTAATAAAAATACAAAAATTAGCTGGGCTTAGTTGCGGGCGCCTGTAGTCCCAGCTACTCGGGTGGCTGAGGCAGGAGAATGGTGTGAACCTGGGGGGCGGAGCTTGCAGTGAGCCGAGATCGCGCCACTGCACTCCAGCCTGGATGACAAAGCGAGACTCCAACTCAAAAAAAAAAAAAAAAAGTGCTTCATTCCTTTTTACGCCTGAATAATATTGCATTGTACAGATATACACATTTATTATTATATTTTATCCATTCATCTATTGATGGATATTTGGGTTGTTTCTACCTTTTGGCGATTATTAATAAAGCTGCTGTGTACACATTCGTGTACAAAGTCTTTGGGGACATATATTTTCATTTCTCTTGGGTATACACCCAGGAGTGGAATTGCTGGGCCATTTGGTAAATCTATGCTTAACCTCTTGAGGAATTGCCAGACCGTTTTCCAAGAGTGCTGGGATTATAGGCATGAGCCACCATGCCCAGTCAACTTTAATTTTTTTAATTTTTTATTTTTTAGAGATGGGAGTACTTTTAATACAACATGGCTGAACCCTGAAACCATTATTATGCTAAGCGGAAAAAAAGACCACGCATTGTAGGATTCAATTGACATGAAATGTCCAGAATAGGCAAATGTATAGAGACAGAAAACAGATTAGTGTTTGCCTAGGACTGGGCAGGAAGGAAGGGGAGTGACTGTGAATAGCACAGGGTTTCTTTCTGGAGTGATGAAAATGTTGTGGAATTGACTGTGGCGATGGGCGCACAACACTGGGAACATACTGAAAACCATGGAATTGCACACTTCAGGTGGGTGAATGGTGAGGTATGTGATTATGTCTCAATAAAGCTGTTAACAGAGAGAGAAACACAGAGGAGAGAGAGAGAGAGGACTTCCAGACCCTAGTGACCATATTTGCATCCACTGTTCTGCCCTCCCGGCTTTGACCCTAGGAGAATTGTCTGTGCTTCTACCTATGGCCAATCCCCCACATCCACCAGCTCCAATACTCTAAGCTTCTCAAGGACTGGGCTCAAGCAGTTCTCCCCTCTGAACTACCTGTTTTTCACATTCTATTCTATCAGTCTCATCAGCATACAGATATACTGTGATTTCTCCAATCCTAAAAAAAAAATAAAAATCCCCAAAACAAAAACCTTTCAACCCCTCTTCCCTCAGCAGCTATCTCCTCATTTCTTTTTTATTTTATTTTATTTATTTATTTATTTTGAAATGGACCATCACTCTGTTGCCCAGGCTGGAATGCAGTGGCATGATCTCGGCTCACTGCAACCTCCGCCTCCCGGGTTCAAGTGATTCTCCTGCCTCAGCCTCCCTAGTAGCTGGGATTACAGGTGCACGCCACCATGCCTGGCTAATTTTTGTATTTTTAGTAGAGACAGGGTTTCATCATGTTGGCCAGGCTGGTCTCGAACTCCTGTCCTCAAGCGATCCACCCGCCTCCGCCTCCCAAAGTGCTAGGATTATAAGTGTGAGTCACCGCACCAAGCCTATCTCCCCATTTCTTTGCCCTCATTTGCAGCAAAACACCTTGAGTTATCCCTATTCACAATCTCCAGTGTCTCTCTTCCCATTCTATCATATACTCACCAAAATCAGACCTTTGTTCCACCAAAGCCATTCTTGCCTGGAGCACATTGCAGAACCCACTGATCAGCCCTTGGTCCTCACCCACCTGGCCTGCCACCAGCATTGGGCAAAAGGGACCATGCATTCCTCTGTGGTGCACTTTCCTCACTTGGCTCCCAGGACGTGATAGTCTCCTGCTTTCTTCCTGTCTCACTGGTCCCTTCTTGCCTTGCTTTGGGTCTTCCTCATCTCCCTGGAGTCTTCGCGTTGGAATATTCCCGCTCTCAGTTATTGGTCCTCTTTGTGTCTCTATTTGCACTCCCTTGCTGACCTCGATCAGTCTTCAGGCTTTAGAAACTATCTATATGTTGATGACTCCCAAATGTATTATCTCTGAAACCACCTTTGCACCTTTGTAATACGACTGCGAGAGAAATCTGATAGCTGACTCCATTTTGCTCCTAACCTCACAAGCTGTCTTTGTTCATTCCTGGGCATAGGCCAAGCTAACTGTGGGAGGAATTTAGTTCATAGCTTAACTTTATTTTATTTATTTTTATTTATTTATTTTGAGACAGAGTCTCACTCTGTCACCCAGGCTGGAGTGCAAGGGTGCGATCTTGGCTCAATGCAACCCCCGCCTCCCAGGTTCAGGCAATTCTCCTGCCTCAGCCTCCCAAGTACCTGGGACAAACAGGTGTACGCCACCATGTCTGGCTAATTTTTGTATTTTTAGTAGAGACAGGAGTTCACCATGTTGGCCAGGCTGGCCTCAAACTCCTGGCCTCAACTGACCTGCCGGCCTCAGTCTCACAAAGTGCTGGGATAACAGGCTTGAGCCACTGTGCCTGGCCCATAGTTCAACTTGAAAACAAAGATGACAATAGTCCCTTCCTGAAACTAACCCCCTCCTTGCTCAGGGACTAAAGCCACCTTTGTGAAACTAACAAATTAGCCACAAGGTCAAAAGATTTTACATCATCCCCAACTGCTCCTGTAGATAACATCACTATTGTAAAACCTACGACTAGTGTTTGAGGTATCTTTCAGACCTTGCTTTCCCATGGACCAGCTGGTGCCACCTGAACCAGTAACCCATACCAAGAAACTGGCTCAAATGATCTTGTGACCCCCACCTGGAAACTGTCATAGCACAATAAATGAAGAAGCTATAACTTCTACCCCCTATAATTTCATCCCTAACCCAGCCGGCCAGCATTCCCCATTCCCTAGTCCCCTGTCCACCAAACTATCCTTGAAAGACTCTAGCCTCCAAATTTTTAGGAAGGCAGGTTAAGAATTTATCTCCCAACTACTGCCAGAATTGCCTTGCAATTATTAAACTTTTGTTTTTTTTGAGACAGAGTCTTACTCTGTCTCCCAGGCTGGAGTGCCATGATGCCATCTCAGTTCACTGCAGCCTCAAACTCCTGGGCTCCAGCAATCCTCCCACCTCAGCCTCCTGAGTAGCTGAGACCACAGGCATGTACCAGCATGCCCAGCTAATTTTTTGTATTTTCTGTAGAGAGGGGGTATCGCCATGTTGCCCAGGCTAGTCTTGAACTCCTGGCCTCAAGCAATTCACCCACCATGGCCTCCCAAAGTGCTGGGATTAGAGGCATGAGCCACCACACCTGGCCCTCACTAAACTCTTTTTCTGCTGTAATACTCCTGCTCTTCTCTGTGTATTGGCTTTTCTGGGCAGCCAATAAGAAGAACCCATTGGGGTATAACATCTCCAGCTCTAACCTCTCTCCATAACTCCAAACTTGTATATCCAACCAAATATTCAACATCTGCCATTGCATGTGTACTGGACATCCTAAATCCTGTATGTCCTTCACCAAATGTTTAGCCTAAGCCCCTCCAACAGCTGTTCCACCCACTCTTTCCCACCTCAGCTGTGGGTCACTCCATCCTTCTAGCCGCTCAGACCAAGCTATCTCTTCCTCACACCCCATCTAACCCATCAGGAAATCTTGTTGGCTCTGCCTTCAAATATATCTAGAATCAACCCATCTGCTCACGTCCACTGCCAGCATCTTGGCTGGATCATCCTCTCCCACTGCCAGGCCTCTTTGCCCCTTACCATGGCAGCAACAGGGAACTTGTTTTAAAATATAATTTCAATCATTGCACTTCTCTGTTCAAAACCCTGCCATTGCTCCCCACGCACACAGAGTAAAGTCGAATTTCCTACTCTGTACTCTGCTCTGCAGGGCCCACATCTCTGTCCCCCGCCCCCATACAGCCTCATCTCCAGCGGGCCCTGTCCCCCAACTCCTGACTTCCTCGCCGTTCCTTTCACTGGGTGCCCTCTCTGCCCACACTCATCTTCACCCAGGTCAGAATTTCTCAACCTCCACACTACGGACATTTGGGGCCAGATGGTCCTCTGTCATGGGGGCTGTCCTATAGACTGTAGAGTGTTTAGCAGTGTCCCTGGACTGTAGCCACCAGATGCCAGGAGCATCCTTGAGTCATGACCATCAAAAATGTCTCCAGCTGTTGCCAAATTCCCCCGGGAATACAATCGCCCAGGCTGAGAACCACTGGCCTAGACCATCTGTATGGTCCACATCTTCCCAGCCTCTAATCTCATCTCACCTTCCCAGGGAGGCCCACCTTGACCCTTCCCTTCCTCCCTAACCCCACACTTCCAATCCCTCTTAGCCTACTTGGCTTTTCAAAGCAAGTGCCACATTCTAACACTACATAATTCATTTATTTTTTATTTTTTTAGAGACAGGGTCTCGCTCCGTTGCCCAGGCTAGAGTGCAGTGGTACAGTCAAGGCTCACTGCAGCCTCCATCTCCTGGAATCGACTGATCCTCCCGCCTCAGACTCTCAAGTTGCTGGGACTACAAGTGCACACCACCATGCCTGGCTAATTAAAGAAAAAAATTTTTTTTTTAGAGATGGAGTCTTGCTATGTTGCCCAGGCTGGTCTCAAACTCCTGGCCTCAAGGGATCCTCCCGCCTCGGCTTCCCAAAGTGCTGGAATTACAGGCATGAGCCACCGCACCCGGCCATCATATACTTAAGTATATTAGTGTTCACTGTCTGCTGCCCTTACCAGAACACTGACTCCATGGGGGCTGGGATTCACCTCTGCTTCACGTCCTGCTGTATCCCCCAGTGCCTAGAACAGTACCTGACATACGCCCAGCACACACTTTGTTCTCCATAAATATTTGTTGAGTACATGGATCAGCTCAGAAGACCCAGTATAATAATAAATACAGTAAATCTGGGAACACTGGCTCATGCCTGTAATCCCAGCACTTTGGGAGGCTGAGGTGGGTGGATCACCTGAAGTCAGGAGTTCGACACTAGCCTGGCCAACATGGTGAAACCGCATCTCTACCAAAAATGCAAAAATTAGCCAGGTGTGGTGGCAGGTGCCTGTAGTCCCAGCTACTCGGGAAGCTGAGACAGGAGAATGGCTTGAACCCAGGAGGCGGAGGTTGCAGTGGGCTGAGATCGAGCCACTGCACTCCAGCCTGGGTGACAGAGCGAGACTCCGTTTCAAAAAATAAAAAATTAATAAATAAATAAAGTAAAGGAGCCAATTTATCCTGATTTGTAAGGATAAATTGTAAACTTATCCTAAATTTATGTGTAAGTGAAACACTATCCTAACACTAATCTTCGCTAGATATTATTTGAAATGTGATGCCCTACATCCAAAATCATAAAAATGTGATATCACACAAGAATCATAATAGAGGGGATCTGCCTCCTAAGATACTAGAAATGCGCTCCTAAGCTACGATAATTAAAATCGTGGGTGCTGGGACTAGAAGAGTCAGGCTAGAACAGAAGAGTATGGAAGAGGCCCTAGTTAACACAGGAATTAAGCAAATGGTCAAGGTGGCATTTAAAAATCAGCAAGCAAAGAGTGAATGTTCCATAAATGATGCTGGTACAACTGGCTGGCCATTTCGCACCTGCGGCGTATGTGTGTTATTTAGAAATATGGAGGCAGAACTGCAGTGCCTGCTGGGGAAATGGCTAGAAGAGTCATAGGTGGCTGCCTCCAGAACACGGGCTCAGGAGAGCTGGGGAGGGAGGGAGCAGAGAACTGGTAGATTTGTTAAAAGCCTTTTTTTATTATTTATGCCTTCTTAAGCTATGCACATGCATGACTTTGGTAAAAATAAAATGTATGTTAAAAAGGCAATAATCACACCCTTCTTTAACCTATCTAATTGACACAGATTTAAAAAATAAAAAACAAAGATTCCCAGTGCAGTTGTGATTATGAGAAAAAATAGGCCCGCTTACGCACTGCTGGGTCTTTCTGGAAGGTGATTTGTTGGCAAGTACTAAAAGTTTTAAAGACGGGCATACCCTTTGAGACAACTATTCCACTTTAGATGGGCATACCCTTTGAGACAACTATTCCACTTCTAGGAATTTATGCTGGGATGGCACAAAGGTATACTGCAAGAAGGTTCATGTCAACATGTTTTAAAATTGAAAAACAAGAACGAAAACCCCCAAAATGTCCAACAGGGAACCGGTTCTATAAATTATGATAAATTCATGGGAAGGGATGCCGTGTAGGTGTCAAAAGCAAGACAGAAACAGATTCATCACCATGGAAAAGAATTCATGATATGCAAAGTGATTAAACAGGTTATGTGCGGTAGGCATAAAGATTATTGCATTTTGATAAAATGAAAATGATTTATGAGTTTACGTATATAAAGCGATAGAGACGTAAGGTAGCCCCTTCTCTGGGACAATGTATGCCAACACCAGAGCCAGAAGGATTCAAAGGACGGTAAGACTTTAATCTTCTTTTTGCTCTTGCAAAGGCATTTCCGCAGGGAATCTTTAAGACTCCTGGCTGGGCGCAGTGGCTCACGCCTGTAATCCCAGCACTTTGGGAGGCTGAGGCAGGCAGATCACTTGAGGTCAGGAGTTCAAGACCAGCCTGGCCAACATGGTGAAACCCCATCTCCACTAAAAATACAAAACTCAGCCGAGTGTGGTGGTGCGTGTCTGTAATCCCAGCTACTAGGGAGGCTGAGGCACAAGAATTGCTTGAACCCAGGAGGCAGAGGTTGCAAAGAGCCGAGATCGTGCCACTGCGCTCCAGCCTGGGCGACAGAGACCCTGTCTCAGAAAAAAAAAAAAAAGACTTATGAAGGTGGAAGCTAGAATGCTGAGGCCAGATTCCTTGGAAGTGGGAGGTGGAGTGGGGGGGTCCTCCATAGGCCCCCTCTGCTGCCCACTCATCCACGGGGTCCTGGGGGAGTGGGCCAGACTCCAGAGGCACACAGAGCCCAGCCAGTCGCCCACCCATCTGCAGTCCCAGAGGCGAGGGCTTTGACCCCTTCCCAGCAGACAGGATGTCCCAGAACAAAGGCCACAGTCAGTGGGTGCTGAGCCCCACAGCCCTGCAGCCATGGCCTGTGGTCTTGGTGGTTCCTGTCCCTTTCCAGGGCTCTGGTGAGACACTAGGCCCCAGGCCCTCATCCTCCAGGCAGAAATCATCCACCTTGTCAGTGAAGTTCTGGACTCCAAATTCTTCAGGCCCAGAGGCCAAAGTAATATAGAGACATATGGTTTGGTCAGCGTAGGACTTTGGTTTTAAATTCTGAATTAGTCTTCAGACTTCAGAGGGGAAGCGATTTCACATAAAAATCGACCTCTGTTCTTGAATATTTGAATACCTGGCCACCCTGGAAACCTTCATCCCTTTCTGCGATGACAGCGGGAGTCCTACTGCCCCCTTCCAAAGCAGCAGGTCCCCCCTCCCCACACACCGCCCCCGACATCCCAGACCACACCCCTCCTTTGCCCTGAGGCCTGACTCCAAGGGTAGCTAAATTTTCCACCCTGGGCTGTCCAGAACCCCCTCATTTCTGGGCTATCTGAGGCTCCTTCTCCCTACTTTACCAGCCCCCTTCTTCCCTTCCATCTTCAGCTATGGGAACCAGTTCAATATACCACCAATCCCCAGCGGGTGTTCCACCTTGCCCCCTGGGGAGATAGAAGTTTCCTTGCAGAAAACTCCTCACCCGGGGCCGGAAGCCTGGCCCACCGCACGCTGAGGTGTGGCAGCTCAGATCTGGGGGAGCCCTTAACCCTGCTGCTTCTCAAACCCTGCCCAGGGGGTGGTGGGGTGGAGATCTAGGCTGAGACTGAGAACCTGGTCAGTGCCTCACCCCCAGTCCTGACCTCAAGAAGGGGTCTCAGGGCAGAAACAGCAATCCTGTTCCCCAAGGACTCTGATCCTGGCAGAAGAGGACTCACCCAGCCTACCATGGGTTTAGGAACAGGTAAGTCCCTAAGAGCCAGGATCTTGGGCTGAATTCCCTGGATGCTCTGGGATGGATGGTGCAGACAGGTTTGTAGGGGAGGGCTCTCGGGACAGCCACCTGCGAGGAGCTGAGGAGGGCAGGAGCAGGCAGAGAGAGAAGCCGACAGCAGTGCCTCTCAGCTGAGGACTCAGCCCATCCCATAGGTGCTCTGGCGCTGGGAGGGACCTTCAGGGCAGTCCCAAATGGAGACAAGGGGCTGGGCCTTTGTGATCCCACAGCAGTAGCAGTCCCTGGCGGTGGGATGGGGTGTGACTTTGGGCAAGGAGCTCCCTGGGGCCCAGGGCAGTTCCCATCCCGGGGCGCCCCTGGGAGCATCAGCAGCAGATATTCCCAGCAGCCCCCACACCTGGGCAGAGCAGCACCTTGGCCATCACCCAGGGGCCAGCAGGGAGGCGTCGTGGAGCACCCCACTTCGCTGGAAGGAGGAGGGAGGTTCCTTCTTGGGCAAGACCACCCAGGAAGGGCCAGAGATGCAAGAGGAGAGTGTGCTGAAGATTCAGTCACATCCCCGGCATTTCTTGGCAACAGAACATTAATTCCAACTGTCATTAGAGTCCATTTCAATTTTGTAATAACATAAAAAAGTTAAGAGTCTAATTTATTCATACAAATCTTGTTAGCATCCAACTTCCACATAATGTAACATATTCCTTAAAAAGCTGACAAAGCAGGAGAAATTAAAAACATAAAAGACATCCATGGGCTCTCAAGGCCACAGAGCCAAAGGTAAGTGAGAGGTCGGGGAGACCAGGGCAGCTCCAGAAAGGGCTGGAGGCTTGGAACAGGAATGGACAGACCTGGAGAGGTGGGCTGAGCCACCCAAAGGAGCCATGGCTTCCACCACATCCCAGATTGAAACCGTCCTCACAGGGTTGGCAAGAATTGCACGCTAGGTTCTGGACAGAAATATAGTTATAATTAAGCAGTAATCAGGCTGCACTCTGGCCCAGTTCCTTTTGGCAAGGAGTCACGTGGTGCTAGATCCTGGCCGTGGTCACCCCCATTGCTCCTATAGGTAAGATTTCTGACATTAGGGTCATAAAATGGTGTAAGAATTGATTTGCTTTGCTGGGCGCAGTGGCTTACGCCTGTAATTCCAGCACTTTGGGAAGCCGAGGTGGGCGGATCACGAGGTCAGGAGTTCGAGACTAGCCTGGCCAGCATGGTGAAATCCTGTCTCTACTAAAAATACAAAAAAAATCAGCCAGGCATGGTGGTGCATGCCTGTAGTCCCAGCTACTTGGGAGGCTGAGGCTGGAGAATCACTTGAACCAGGGAGGTGGAGGTTGCAGTAAGCCGAGATCGCGCCACTGCACTCCAGCCTGGGAGACAGAGTGAGACTCTGTCTCAAAAAAAAAAAAAAAAATTTGATTTGCTTCTCCATTGTCCCTATAGACAGGACCCCTGATTTTAGAATCATAAGGCTTTTGTTCACTTAAGATGTTGAAAAGACCCCAAATTGCCCCCAACAGTTTGAGGACCCCCTACAGAGGATGGGGATCAGCCTGAGAACACAGCTTCTTCCTCTCCCGGTCCCAAGACTTTACCCTGCACTCTTCCACCCATCAACGATCTCCACACTTCACCCACTCCAAAACTTACAAATCCTAACCCCACATTCCCCAGGGAGATGGATTTGAGGTTGTCTGCCATCTCCTCGTTCCATGACCTTACCATTAATCCTCTTTTTCTGCCGCAACCTGGCATCTTAGCACATTGACTTGCTGCGTGCATCAGGCAATGGACCTGTTATGGTTACAAGGCTGCCCCGATGCTGAGGGGCTCCTCCTGGCCACCTCTGCAGCCCCCACACCATCCCAGTGCCATGCCCCTGCCCCTGGGCTCCAGACAGCACCCTAGCACTTCCCTCAGCAAATGCATCCTCGAGCGCTGTAACTCCTCTTAATTACACATCTGCAGTGTTTGCATTAGATAGCTGTCACCCTGTAATTTACCCGTACACGGGTTTTAATTGTACATTAATCTCTTCTACATGCCACTCCCCTGCTAGAATCTCGAACGGCAGCAGTTTGGGCCATTTTGTTTATTCCTCAGCCGAAAATAGCTGATGAACGTAATCGCATATTGTACCTCCTCTTTTTTTTTTTGTCAGGATCACCTGCTGTGTGCTGGGGCTGGAGAGAGGCTCCTGTCACCTGCAAGCCACCTTTAAGCACAATATTTGACTGTTTCCTGGCTGACAGCAATTTTAGAAGAAAGGTCAGCAGCAACAAGAAATCTTCTGATCCCCAGCCATGCATTCTCTGGGTGCCCCCCATCCACATCCTCTCCCTCATGCTCTTGCCTGATGGACCAGGGAGCACTCACTTGGGGAGCAATCTCACCAGGGGATGGAGGACAACCTGTGAACCTAAAAAATCCACCAGCATGCAGGTTCCAAGGTCACTTGGAGAACCACGAAGGTGAACTATAAATTACAAAGCCCTGGCTGGCTGCCAGGGCCCCAGGAAGCTACATTTAGCATATCATTCTCCCAGCAGCAGGATGAAGCCTTAACTCCCTTTCCGACGGAATTTGAATGGAATTGGTTACAAGAACATTGTGATTGAAATATCACCAATTGGCTTTTCATGACAACTCAGCGATAGATTGCAATTGCTATGGAGAGCGTGTGTGTGCTGAGGGGTGGCTGTCGTGCACTGTGGCCGGCCAAGGTGGCAATGAGGGAGTCCCATACAATATTTATGAAATTCAGATGAAGTCCTACACTGGCAATGAGCTGATATCATAACACAGATTTCAAAAACGCCTTGACATTTGCCCGAGATCAAATTTCCCCTTGCGAAAACCCACGAGGCTTTGTGCTGACAGCGGTCTGCACGCTTCGCCCCCACCTGCCACCTTCCTCGTTTAAGCTTGGGTAATTAACACTGCCATGGGAGGAGGCTGGAGGGGCTGGAGGCACAGATACAGTAGAATAATGCCACACAAGTCCACTTTTCCTTTGAGGAAAACATCAGCGGTGGTGTTCGGTGGTGAAAGACAGGAGTTTTGATAATTTTTATTGTTAAACACTTTCCGACCAGCAAAACAAAGCTCGAGTGATATCCTGAAATTGGTGAGGCTCTGACAGCATATTTGGATGGAGAGAGCTATGCAGGGAAGATCCATCACACAGTCGCCCAGGAAACAAACATGAGAGCAAGAAATCTATCTCCTTGGGGCCAAAGATCTCATTTGGGCGCAGCCTTTATTTCCTTTTAGGGCAGCCTTGGAGAATCTGTTAGGAAGGGGATGTTTGAGCCTTCCTGGAAGAGAGGGCATGCTGCTTCAGATCCTACACTTTGGGACCTTTCTTTCTTTCTTTTTTTTTCTTAAGAGATAAGGTCTTGCTCAGGCTGGAGTCCAGTGGTGCCATCATAGCTCATTGCAGCCTCGAACTTCTGGACTCAAGTGATCCTCCTGCCTGGGCCTCCCAAAGAGCTGGGATTACAGGCGTGAGCCACCACACCCAGTGAAAGGTTCACTTTCGACTGGGCACGGTGGCTCACGCCTGTAATCCCAGCACTTTGGAAGGCCAAGGCAGGCAGATCACAAGGTCAGGAGATCGAGACCATCCTGGCTAACAGGGTGAAACATCGTCTCTACTAAAAATACCAAAAATTAGCCGGGTGTGGCAGCGTGCGCCTGTAGTCCCAGCTGCTGGGAAGGCTGAGGCAGGAGAATGGCGTGAACCCGGAAGGCGGGGCTTGCAGTGAGCTGAGATCCCGCCACTGCACTCCAGCCTGGGTGACAGAGCGAGACTCCGTCTCAAAAAAAAAAAAAAAAAAAAAAAAAGAAAGCGAACCTTTCTTTAGGTATCTCACACCCCACAGGGATCCTTCTGTCAGAGGCGTGTGAGCCACAGCAACTCCATCTTGAATAGGGGCTGGGTAAAATGAGGCTGAGACCTACTGGGCTGCATTCCCAGATGGTCAAGGCATTCCAAGTCACAGGATGAGATAGGAGGTCAGCACAAGATACAGGTCATAAAGACATTGCTGATGAAACAGGCTGCAGTAAAGAAGCCAACCAAAAGCTACCAAAACCAAGATGGTGATGAGAGTGACCTCTGGTCGCCCTCACAGCTACAATCCCACAAGCACCATGACAGTTTACAAATGCCATGGCAACATCAGGAAGTTACCCTATATGGTCTAAAAAGGGGAGGCATGAACAATCCATCCCTTGTTTTGCGTATCATCAAGAAATAACCATAAAAATGGGCAACCAGCAGTGGTTGGGGGCTGCTCTGTCTATGGAGTAGCCGTTCTTTTATTCCTTTACTTTCTTTCTTTT
This sequence comes from Pan troglodytes, assembly GCF_028858775.2. Classification (NCBI taxonomy): domain Eukaryota; kingdom Metazoa; phylum Chordata; class Mammalia; order Primates; family Hominidae; genus Pan; species Pan troglodytes. Next base: position 36,742,467 of record NC_072418.2, on the reverse strand, counting down.
TTGAGACTGAGTTTCGCTCTTGTTGCCCAGGCTGGAGTGCAATGGCGCGATCTCGGCTCACTGCAACCTTCGCCTCCCGGGTTCAAGCGATTCTCCTGCCTCAGTCTCCTCAGTAGCTGGGATTATAGGCGCCAGCCCCCATGCCCGGCTAGTTTTTGTATTTTTAGTAGAGATGGGGTTTCACCATGTTAGCCGGGCTCGTCTCGAACTCCTGAGCTCAGGTGATCCGCCTGCCTTGGCCTCTGAAAGTGCTGGGATTACAGGCGTGAGCCACTGCGCCCGGACTACTTTCTTAATAAACTTGCTTTCACTTTACGGTATGTACTTGCCCGAATTTTTTCTTGTGCGAGATCCAAGAACCCTCTCTTGGGGTCTGGATCGGGACCCCTTTCCTGTAACACTTCTACCTCTAACTGTGGCTTCTGGAGACAAAGACTCAGGCACTCACGCACATACCAGGACCCGTAGTGGTGAGACGTGAAATACTGCATAGGACCCAAGCCTGAAGCCGCCAGATTGTTTACGAGTCAAGGCAAGGGCGATTTAGGTGGTTTTTGATAAACACTTCATATTCCACATCCTAAGAGAAGCAGAATACTTGTCAAGCATGCATCTTTATGAGCTGTCTGCCTATAAACCTTGCGCGAGAGGTCCGTGCTTAATGTTGGTTTGGCAGTAAATTGGCGCGATGCACAGGTCTGCTGCATCAAATTAGCATCGACCCGTAAAACGTTACTGAATGATTCCTCAAATCTGCCAAGTCTTCAAATCAATTTTGGAGAAAGCGTCAAGAGGTTTTTTTTTTTTTAACTTTGATAAACCTTTCATATTAGTTATCACAGAAAAGCATAAACCTCTCTAATCTGTCTTCCCACCAAAAAAAAAAAAAAAAAAAAGTGTTGTTTTTCCCAAACTGCTTTTAGCTCTTCCGTCTTTGCGCCCCCGCCTCCACATCGCATAAACAATGTGTGTGCCATGGATTCATTTTTGCCCTATTTTAAAGCAAACGGTAGTTGGCTCACACTGTCCATGCACCGTAGTCCCAAAGCTTGGAGAGAATTTCCACTGTACCAAGATAAAGTTCTCACCCCTGGCCTTTGAGGTAAGCAATCCCCAGCTCGCCTCCTCCAAGAAGCCTTCCATAGCTCTCCAGTGAACCCTGACCATCGCCTTATGCCCTTGTGTGGTGGGTCAACTGGACTGCAGTATCTCCGGGGAACTAAGCCCGCATTTTTTCCACTGCTGGCCCTCAGGGACGGAGCTCATGCTGAGTGGTCCATGAGGTGTTGTCACCCCCCCACCCATCTTTGAGGCCTAGCCTGGGCCTCCCTCCTCTGTGGAGGAGGTGCCATCATAACTCACTGCAGCCTCCAACTTCTGGGCTCAAGAGATCCTCCTGCCTGGGCCTCCCAAAGAGCTGGCATTACAGGAGGAATCCCAGCTAGAATCCCTTGCCCTCCCTCCCTGCTAGCTAAGTCAGGGTTGTGTATACGAAACTGCCTCCCTCCTCTTGTGGCAGTGACTGGGTCTCAAAACCACCCAAAGGGTCTGACCCAGAGCTCTCCTCCCCCAGGCCATCCTGCTTTCCCAGTAGTTCTGCTAAACTTGAGGAGGGAGGGGCAAGCCACACCCAAAGAAAGGAGGCTTCACCACGGTCTTCATGAAAACGCTGAGGGGCAGGAGTGGAGCAGCTGATGATAGGCATGGCCCTTCTGCCTTAGTTTGACCAAGGGCACATCATCTATGAAAAGACGGTGTTGGAAAAGCTCAGGGGGCCGCATGGTGCAGGGATGGATTGCTGTTCTTTTAGGGGGATCAGGGGGCTCCTAAGCTTCTCCAGAGGGACCCAATAACACATGCATCATCAGGGAGGAGGTCGCCCAAGGAGGCTCTCAAATGGCCAGTGCCTAGAGGACTGGGGGTGAGCAAGGCTGCTGGGGGCACGGCTGCAGCTCTGTTGGAAGTTGGCTTTGGAGAAGGAGGAGGTCATTCAGACATGGGACACCCCCCAGCGAGCGAGAAACCAACTTCCAGAGCCCTCACCACGGCAGCCCAGTTGACTAACGAGTCCCCGCCAAGTCAGCTGGGGTGGGAGAGGATGGAGACAACAATGGGAAACCCTTCAACCCAGCAGGTCTGCCCTGTGCAGGACTATTCTGGGCATTGTGACACAGCCGTGGACATGACAGAAAGGGCAGCATCCATGCTTTTTTTTTTTTTTTTTTTTTTTTGGTTTCGTGACAAGAAAAAAAAAAAACAGCCCTAGAAGGACCAATGGGTCAAGGGCTGTCTGATGAGTCCGGGGCTGGGCCAGGGCTCAGCACCTGCATCTCTGACCAGCAACCCACGTGATTCTGGGGCAGGTGGCCAGTTCCCCAGACTCATCCAGAGAAACTCTTGTCTACTCCATCCCTTGGCTTCCAGCCTGGGAGATTCAAACCCGCCCAGAAGAAATCAGAAGCACCGCCAGACGTTTCCACAATGTGGGGATGGAAGTGAGTTCTACAATTTGGGGACGAAAGGAAATTTTCAAATTTGTTGAATAATGTTTCCAGGTCCAAAATATCCTTGGTAAAAAAATGAACTGCATTCGTCATCTGAGAAATAAAATTAAAACCACGGTGTGATACCTCGGCATACTCATAGAATGGCTAAAATGGGGAAAAACTCACAATGCCAAGTATTGGACAGGACGTGGAGTGGGAGAGTTACGTATGGAACACTCATGCATATACTGGTGAGGAGGTGGAAACATCAGTACAACCCCTTTAGAAAACAGTCCAGCAATGGAGTCGGGAGTGGTGGCTCATGCCTGTAATCCCAGGACTTTGGGAGGCCAAGGCGGGAGGATCGCTTAAGCCCAGGAGTTCGAGACCAGCCTGGACAACATGGGGAAACCCTGTCTCTACAAAAAATACCAAAACAAAACAAAACAAAAAGCTGGGAGTGGTGGTGGTGCACACCTGCGGTCCCAGTTACTTGGGAGGCTGAAGCAGGAGGACCACCTGAACATGGGAGGTCAAGGCTGCAGTGAGCCATGATCACGTCACTACCCTACACCCTGGGCAACAGAGTGAGATCTTCTCTTAAATACACACACACACACACACACACACACACACGAAAAAGAAAACTGTTCGACAGTACCTGCACCCTGGGGCCCAGCAATTCTCTTCTAAGTACATCAGGAATGTGCAGGAACTGGACGTGATGACACACGCCTGTAATCCCAACACTTTGGGAGGCCAAGGCAGGAGGATCACTTGAGCTCAGGAGTTCAGGACCAGCCTGGGCAACAAAGTGAGATCCCCCCATCTCTACAAAAATAAAAATAAAAAATTAGTCAGCATGGTGGTGCACACCTGTGGTCCCAGCTACTTGGGAGGCTGAGGCGGGAGGCTGGCTTGAGCCCAGGAGTTCAAGGCTGCAGTGAGCTGTGATTGCGCCACTGCACTCTGGCCTAGATGACAGAGCAAGATTCTGTCTCTAAAAAAGGAAAAAATGTGTACATATCACTAAGAGACACACACAAGAATATCCATAGCAATACTGTCCCTAAAAGCCAAAAACTCTAACCCAAATGCCAATCAACAAGAGACTGGAAAATAAATTAGGGTCTACCCACATGATGGAATCCTGTACAAAGAGGAAGGAACAAATAACAACAACTCAAAACAACATGGATGAATCTCAGAAACCAGATGCTGACCCAGACATGGGAGCATACATACTGCATGATTCCATTTCTATTAAGTTTAAAAACAAGGGGCCAGGTGTGGTGGCTAATGCCTGTAATCCCAGCACTTTGGGAGACCGAGGCGGGTGGATCACCTGAGGTCAGGAGTTCAAGACCAGCCTGGCCAACATGGTGAAACCCCGTCTCTACTAAAAATACAAAAATTAGCCGGGTGTGGTGGTGCGTGTCTGTAATCCCAGCTACTAGGGAGGCTGAGGCACAAAAATTAGCCAGGTGTGGTGGCGTGCACCTGTAGTCCCAGCTACTCGGGAGGCTGAGGCAGGAGGATCACTTTAACCCAGGAGGCGGAGGTTGCAGTGAGCCGAGATTGCACCGCTACACTTCAGCCTGGGCGATAGAGTGAGACTGTATCTCAAACACACACACATACACACACACACACACACACACAAGGAAAACCAACCCATATCGTTAGAAGTAAGGGGAGCGGTTTTCTGTGGTGGAGGGGAATGACTGGAAGAGGTCATGGGGGGATTCTGGGGTCCTGGTCATGTTCCGATCCCTGCTCCAGTGCTAGGTACACAGCACACTCAGTTTGCAGACATTCACTGCATTGTATACGTAGGATCTGTTCGCTTTTCTGTATGTGTACTACACTTGGAATAAAAGGCTTAAATATGTACAATGGTGCATGCAGGACAAGAAGAAGACATCATTAGCAAACTGCTTAGAAAAAAATGATTTGGCTGGGTGTGGCAGCTCACACCTGTAATCCCAGCACTTTAGGAGGCCGAGGCAGGTGGATGGCTTGAGCTCAGGAGTTCAAGACTAGACTAGGCCACATGACAAAACCTTTTCTCTACTAAAAATACCAAAAAACAAACAAACAAAAATAGCCAGGCATGGCGATGGGAGCTTGTAGTTCCAGCTACTCGGGAGGCTGAGCTGGGAGGATTACTTGAGCCCGGGGGATGGAGGTTGCTGTGAGCTGAGATCACACCACTGCACTCCAGCCTGGGTGACAGAGGGAGACCCTGTCTGAAAAAAAAAAAAAAAAAAAGAGAGAGACAAGAAAAGAAAAAGCAGAACTTGAGGGGACACTGGCCAGTGGGGCTGCCTGCCCCCTAAGCCTCTGTCACATCACCAGGCAAGGCCCTTGACCAATATGCTTCCTGACACCCAAGATAAAACGGGAGTAGTAATAATAATAGTAATAATAGCAGTAGCAGCTGCCACTGATTGTGGACTCTTAGGCACAACAGCTCTAGGAGGTGGATTCTCTTGTTAACCCCGTTTTGTGGATGAGGAAACTGGGTCCCTAGCCCACACAGTGACCGAGTGGTAAGGCTAGGATTGAACCCAGGTGGTCTGACTCCAGGTCCCAGCTTCAGCCGCAACCTAGAGGTGGCTGCCTGGGGCGGAGGGAGGGCGGGGAGTGGTTGCCATGGCTGTGCGCTGACACATTAACTCGTGGAAGAGGGAATCAAGAAGAGTGAGATAATAGGCATAGATTGCGCTTTCACAGGGATGAATGGTCATGAAATTAAATTTGCAGATGAGGCCAAACCTCATGAGGCCCCAAATCTAAGCAGGAAACAGCAAGATGGCCCCAACCAGGAGAAATGCAATTTACCACACACACCAAGGTGGTAATCCTCGCTAAATGACTTTTGTGAGAAAGAGGCGTGTGAGTGGCTGTCGCGAGGGATGGCGAGGTAGTGATGACCACTGACAGCAGGTAGCCTCTGCGCCAGCACAGGCCCAGCCCCAGGCACAGCAACAGGGAGGGGAAATCCACGTGCGATCCCGGTGCCACTCCCAGCCCATGTCAGCCTCTGCCAAGGAGATTCAAACAGACACACGAAAGCTGAGTCTTTGGAAGTCAGAATCAAATCAGACCCAGATGTCTATAGGAGGTGTAAGGAGGAATATTCCCGGGAGAAAGAATCACATAGGAAAAAGGGAAGGTGTCAGAAAGAACCAAGAGCTCTGGCCTCAGCAAGCCAGAGAGAGGCTGGCTGCCCCAGCTCAACCTGTGTGGGCAGATTGCTGAATCACATGCTGAGCCCAACCAGCATAGACAGCGCCGGCTTTTTGCACTGGCTCAATCAGTGTAGACAGCCTGCCTATATCACATACTGATTCCAACTAGTGTAGACAGACGGCATTGCACACTGGGCTTGAGCACCTCAGCTCTGGGAGACAGAGCCTGATGGACCTGGCCAACATCTGAAGGGAAGCCCGGACCCGGGCTGAGCTCAGCCACAGGAAAAGCCACTGAATCTACAGAGTTTGAGAGCTCTGAACCTTGCGCAAAGACCCCACAGAGAGTGGGGCAAGCACAGACTACATGGAATGTTCTAGTGCTCATGCCCTAGACTCAACCAAGTGTAGACAGACTGCCTGCCCCACACTCTGTCTTAGCCAGTGTAGATAGACTGCCTGACCCATGCGCTGGCTCCGTCAGTTAGACAGACTGCCTGCCCCACCAGTATAGACAGACTGCCTGTACCACGCACTGGCCCCACCAGTGTAGACAGACTGCCTGACCCACGTGCTGGCTCCGTCATCGTAGACGGACTGCTTGCCCCATGCACTGGCCCCACCAGTGTAGACAGACTGCCTGCACCACACACTGGCCCAGCCAGTGTAGACAGACTGCCTTCCCCACGCACTGGCCCCACCAGTGTGGACAGACTGCCTGACCCACGTGCTGGCTCCGTCAGTGTAGGCGGACTGCCTGCCCCATGCACTGGCCCCACCAGTGTAGACAGACTGCCTGCACCACACACTGGCCCAGCCAGTGTAGACAGACTGCCTTCCCCACGCACCGGCTATGCTAAAGTAGACAGACTGCACAGTTTAATGCACTCTGCCTGCCCACAAGCAATCGCTCAGTACCTTCTCCATGCTGAGCTCCTCCTGGCCAACACAACCAGAAAGAGCAGCATCTGCACCAACACTGTAACCTGCTTGTGTTTGCTCAACTTCTCCAGGGCCAGGTGTACGAGGCTCTGCACATGGCAGGTCAGGGTCAGTGTTCGCTGGGTGCCTGGATGCGGCACAGGAAGCAAAGCTCCTGCAGCTCAAGGCTGGAGGAGGGTCTCAGTGCTGCAAGCCTAGGCTGATGAGTCTTGTCCCAAGAGATGAGTCAGCCCCCAAAAGAGGCAGCCTCGAAGGTGGGGACGACTTGTCTGCCAAGTGCGAGTCAGTCTGTGCCCGGGCTAGGGGCTGCTGGCAGAGGGACTCTCCTGTGTCAGCTTCCCACTGATAAGCATCTGGGCATGTCCAGGGGTCCACAGTGGTGAAGGCAACAGACAGAATGGAGTGGCCAGGCCAGCCCAGGAAGGCTCATCTGGAGAGGCCGCACTCTGGGCAAGGAATCAGCCCTGGGAGGGGGCCTAGGGGACCAAGGAGTAGTGTGCAGCTCCTAGCATCCTCTGCTTAGCTCTCTTCCCTCCTGTCCCCGAGTCTGGCCCAGTCAGGGAGGAGCTGGCTCAGGCCCAGACAGTGAGGACAAGGTGACAGCGACCTGGGCTGTTGCCTGCAGCTCGGTGGCCACTCAGCTCAGGGCCTGCAGCCAGCAGCATGGACACAACGGGAAATGGGGTGACTCACAGACCTGCTTCCCTGCTCCCCAGCTCTGGAGGACAGAGCCTGGTAGATAGGGCCGATGTCTGCAGGGAACCCAGGGCCCGACCTGTGCTGCAGACAGCCACAGGAAATTCACCAACATCAGAGGGCACTGCGGAGCTCCCAGCCTTGGGCAGAGCCCCTCACAGAGGGTGCAGCAGGTAGAGACTGGCTCCCTTGGGGAGGAGGAAAAGGAGAGAGGGCTGAGAGCAAGAAAAGGGTATAAGAGAGGATTCTTTCTGGGGCAGGTGCCAGCCAGCTGCCAGGTTACATCAGGCAGGTGGCAGGTGAAGGAACTCTAGGGGTCCAGGAAGCTAAGTGGATGAAACACACATGGAGACCACCACTGGCCAGCACTCAGCTCCAGACGGAAGTGGGCATCCGAGCCACAGTGGGTGGTCAGCTCCATTCCCCCAGTGGAGGCCCATCCTCAATGAGTCAGGAGGCAAAAGTTGGGCCAGGACCATGGATCTGGCCGTCGAGCAGCTTGTCCCCACCATGGAGCTATGGGCACTGGGCTGTCACTTGCCGAGTGCCCTGGACGTGCTAGGGCTGAATGGTGAGCAGACAAGAGAGGAAGGCAGTGGAAGAACCAAGGGCTCAGAGCACGGTGGGGCCACACAACCAGCAGCCTGGCCACCCAGTCCTAGGAGGATGTGACTCAGCCAGAGTGGACAGGTGCTTAGCACTCCAGGGGGCAGCCCTGTCTCAGGGAGTAGACAACTCCCAATAGCGTCCCACGGGTAACCATCCTGACCACTCCTTACCACATCCCCTCCCACACCTAATCCAGCTGGGTACCAGTTTAGACAGAATGACTTGCAGAATGCACTGGTTCGACCAGTGTAGACAGATGGCGTGAATGGTGTGCTGAGATCCACCAGTATAAACAGATGGCCTGCATCATGAACTAGGGGCTCAACCAGTGTTACAGTGCCTGCTTTGTGCACTAGCTCAACCAGCGTAGACGCACCGCCTACACCACCCACTAGTTTCAACCAGCGTAGATGCACTGCCTACATCACACACTGGTGTCAACCAGTGTAGACAGACTCCATTGCACATTAGGCTCAACCACCCCGGCTCCGGGAGACAGAGCCTGATGGACCAGACCAATGTCTGAGGGGAAGCCCATTCACTCCTATTTAAGGCCACAGTGGTCTTTCTGCAAGATTCCTGCAGCTCCGTCCTCGCTGGTCTTCCTACTCTGCAGCAGTTCATAGGATAAAGTCCCAAGTCCCTCCCTGGTTGTGAAGACCCTACACAGATGGGTCTCCAGCCACATGTCACCTGCTTCTTCACTCTGCTGGCCACATGGGCCTTCCCACAGCTCCCAGATGGTGCTCCTCATGCCCTCTCACACATTCCCTCCACAGGAAGCCCTTTGCATGCTCTTGCCTGTGCCTGCCTGGCATGCTGGATTCTCTCTCTCCATCCTTTCCTCCCACACTCCCCACCAACCCTGCTTAGTTCCCACTCCTCCTTCAGACCTCAGCTGAAGGGCCACCTCCTCCGAGAAGTCCTCCTAACCTCTCAGTGCAGGTCAGATTGCTCTTTGGTAGGTCTCATAGTACCTGAGTGTTTATTTCTTTATATTCTTTATATCCTTATCACAGCCTAGAATCACACATTAGTCATTCTTTTTATTAATGTCTTTGTCTGGCAGAAAATGAATTAGTGAATGAGGAATAAATGAGGAGGGTCTCCATCTAACTCACAAGGGCAGGGACCACCCTTAGCTTTGCTCACCTCATGTCCCCAGGGCCTGGTACAGTGCAAGACACCTAATACCTGCTCCATAAACATTCAGGGGCAGGGTGAGGGACAGTGACAACGGGCCTGGCACCAGGAGTGTGGGACTGAGAATCATTTGGCTCCAGGTTTCAATGTTGATGATTCTAATTTAGTTCAAATAAATGTCACTCATCAGGGCCAACACTGGCCATGGCTTGGCAGGGAAAGGGCATCTTGCCCTCAGTCACCAGCACCAATAAATACTATTTCCCAGAAATGTATGGTGTTCTACGTGCGGAGTGCGGATGTAAGACCCAGGCCACCAACCTGGGAGGACAGCTGTGTCTGCTGCCCCCAGCCCCAGGCCTGCATACGGACTGTCTTAGTCCATTTCTGTTGCTGTAAAGGAATCCCTAAGGCTAGGTAATATATAAAGAAAAAGGGTCGGGCGTGCTGGCTCACGCCTATAAACCCAGCACTTTGGGAGCCCGAGATGGGCGGATCACTTGAGGTCAGGAGTTCAAGACCAGCCAGGCCAACATGGTGAAACCCCATCTCTACTAAAAATATTAAAAAAAAAAAAAAAAAAATTAGCTGGGCATGGTGGTGCATGCCTGTAATCCTAGCTACTTGGGAGGCTGAGGTGGGAGGACTGCTTGAACCTGGGAGACAGAGGTTGCAGTGAGCCGAGATCACACCACTGCACACTCCAGCCTGGGTAACAGAGCGAGACTCCGTCACCCCACCCGCCCATCCCCCCCCAAAAAAAGAGGACAGGCATGCTGGCTCACATCTGCAATCCCAGCACTTTAGGAGACTGAGGCAGAAGGATTGCTTGAGGCAAGAAGTTCAAGATGAGCTTGGACAACATAGGGAGACCCCATCTCTATAAAAAAAATTAAAAATTAATGGACATGGTGGTGTGCATCTGTAGTCCCAGCTACTCAAGAGGCTGAAGCAGGAGGATTGTTTGAGCCTGGAAGTTCAAGGCTGCAGTGAGTTATGATAGCACCACTGTACTCCAGCCTGGGCAATAGAGCAAGACTCTGTCTCTAAAAAGAAAAAAAAAAAAAAAGGAAAAAAAAGCGGCTTATTTGGCTCACAATTCTGCAGCCTGTACAAGAAGCATGGCACCTGCATTTGCATCTGGTGAGGGCCTCGTGCCCTTCCACTTAAAATGGAAGGAGAAGAGGAGCCGGTGTGTGCCGAGATCACAGAGGTGGGGGGTAGGTGCTAGGCTCTTTTTAACAACCAGCTCTTGTGGGAACTAATAGAGCAAGAACTCACTCCCTGCCTCACAACAGCATTAATCTATTCATAAAGGGGCCACCCCCATGACCTACCTCCCACCAGGTCCCACCTCTAACACTGGGGATCACATTTCAAGGTAAGATTCACAGGGGACAAACATCCAAATTATTGCACAGATACTCTCTGACTTCCTAAAAGGTGGCTTTGGCAATGGGGCCAGGGCTGCTTCTTGGTGTCAACCCACCTGCACGGAGGCTTCCCCAGTCTCTCGGTGGCCCAGGCTGCATTGCTGAGTTTCTAAGGGTCCGGGAATGAATCCAGCCAGTGCAGGCTAGAACACCCACATCACAAATGACAGGTAGTTTTGTACAGGGTAAAAGTCACAACTTTTTTCCATGACCAATTTGTAAGCCTCACGATCTGCCATGCTGATTTACTGACCACAGGGTCACACATCCTCCAGCTGATAAGAAATGAGATGGCGTCTGCCGCATCCTCTGGCACCTGAGCTAATGCAGCTCTGTCCCCGGGTTGTCTGGGTCCATGGGTTTCCTCTGGAGGGAACACAGCCGCTCTGGAGTCAGATGAGCCCTGAATATGGCGCCAAAGACAGCGCCAAACAGCCTACTGTCACCACGCTGTCACCATGCAGATTGCTCATGCCCAGCCAACTTTCTGAGGTTGCAGGACACTGATGCCATATCTACATCCAGGCACCAACCTCAATTTAAAAAAAAAAAATTTATTTTGAGACACAGTCTCACTCTGTCGCCTAGGCTGGAGTGCAGGGGCATGATCTCGGCTCACTGCAACTTCTGTCTCCCAGGTTCAAGTGATTCTCCTGCCTCAGCCTCCTGAGTAGCTGGGGCTACAGGTGAGCACCACCATGCCCGGCTAATTTTTGTCTTTTTAGTAGAGACTGGGTTTCACCACGTAGGTCAGGCTGGTCTCAAACTCCTGACCTCAAGTGATCCACCCACCTCGGCCTCCCAAAGTGCTGGGATTACAGGCGTGAGCCACCGTGTCTGGCCGATTTTTTAAAAACGTATTTACTTATTTATTTCATTTTTTGCTGTGCCACTGCCGGGTCACATTGATCTCCTTGGGCCAGCACTATATAAATCTCCAGTTTATAACTCGTCACCTTCTGGTTAGCTGAAAGGCTGGCCACTCATTCCACATGGTGTTTATTGGCTCTAATTGCCACGGTTGCTCACTAAAGAGCAGCCATGCGGGGCGCGGTAGCTCACGCCTGTAATCCCAACACTCTGGGAGGCCAAGGTGGGCGGATCACGAGGTCAGGAGATCGAGACCATCCTGGCCAACATGGTGAAACCCTGTCTCTACTAAATACAAAATTAGCCGGGAGTGGTGGCGCATGCCTGTAATCCCAGCTACTCGGGAGGCTGAGGCAGGAGAATTGCTTGAACCCAGGAGGCAGAGCTTGTGGCAAACAGAGATCGCAACATTGCACTCTAGCCTGGGCAACAAGAGTGAAACTTTATCTCAAAAAAAAAAAAAAAGAAAGAAAGCTGCCATAATCCTGTGTCCTCTTTCCCGCTCACAGGTTCCCCGCTGCCCCACGTTTCTCCATTGTGGCTGCCACGCACCAGTAAATCAGGGAGGGAGGTTTTTCCAAGCTGCAAAGCAGCAGATGTAGCTAAGACAGGGATCTCAGATTCCAGGCCAGGCAGCGGGCAGGAGATGGGGACATCAGCCAGGGACCTCAGCTTGGGCCACACCTTCCCCATCAGCCCCTACAAGCACAGCCGCACTCACTAAAAATTTCTCCAGCCAGACGCATCAGCAATGATCAAAGCTCCCCTTCCTCTCTTCCATCAGCAAAACCACAAAAAGCCTATCAGGCTGCCTCTGGCAGGAACTCAGAGCTCAGAGCAGGGGAGCAGCCTGCGCGGGGTTTCCAATCAGGCAAATCTGACTCTCCCCTTTTTAATAGAACTGAAGGCAAATTCTGAGAGTAGCCCACCAGACACACTTTCTCAACAACCATACGGCAAAAAAGTCGTTTTTGAACTTTCCCAGACTTATTAGCTTACATAAACAGAGATTTGAATAAATGTTTAAAAAATGAAATTCCCTGGATACCCTGTAATCAGTAAATGTTCATTATGGAAACACAGCAAATATGCATGAAATTTCCCAAGTGATATTCTGGCTACAAGATTAAAAAGGCATCTCTAACAGCAGGCTGAGTTACAAAGCATCCTCTGTCGTTGGTTACAGTCCGAGGGGGATGTTCTACCAAGCCCAAGAGGTCAGACGAGCCTGCTCTCCTCTCCCAACTGGAGCCAAGGAAAATCAAAAGATGCTCATTTTGCCTGCTCAGGCAATTTATAAATGAGCCCCCACGCTGCCTGATGGAGGCCTCTCGATAAATAATTAATCCTTGACCTTGCTTTAAGAAAGCCTTGACTTTTTAATTTGGGGTCTTTTTAAAAATCAATACCCGGGAAACATAATTCACTTTTGCCGAGTCTGATTCCAGGTTAATAAATAAATAAGTAAATAAATGAGCTGCACTGTTTGTGTGTCCCAGGGTGACTGGGCCAGGCAATGGGTCAGGTTCCGGCTTTGAGGTTTTTCTGTGTTCAAATGCTATTGGATAATTGATCAGCCAATCCCACTGGAACCAACATTCAGACCCTCAAAAGGTCCCTCTCTTCAGGGTTCCAATGTTATTCCTCCCGTGGGTCACTTCACAGAGGCCAGTCTGCTGAACGCTCCTGAATGAACTCCCACGCCGCCTTCTGTGCTTGGGGTGTCCTGATTAAAATTAAAAGAGGATCTCCTGCTGGGATGAGTGTCCTTCCTGTGGCCTGTCTGCCTTGCCTTTGGGACAGGGCACAGGGTGGGCAGGAAAGGTCATGACAGCTGGAAAATGTTAAGGGCTCTGCCACACCTGCTCCACGGGTGCCCTGTCCTAGGGCAGGACTTAGGAAAAGACTTCCCCACAGGCAGGCAAGGGTCAAGGTGAACTCAGAAGAGAAAGGTTACCCAGGAAAGTGGGCTTGGTATTGTAGCTCCTGGGGGCCTTGGGCGGCGGTGGGAAATAAAAGGGGGTTGATCTGCCTCTTACCCCTCTGTCCCCCGCCCCTCTCCACCATCCACTCCAAAGCAGCTACTACCTCCCTGCACCCAACGCCTCTCCCACGTGCTCTGCTGCTGCGCCAGATCGCGCCAAGCAGATGGAGAGGGGCCGGGACGCGCGTTCCCCTTAACGGAGCTGATCACGGCTCCTGAGCCAGCGGGAGTGGCCCAGGGACGCAGAGTCCTCTGGGACGCCGGAGACGACTGCAGGACAGAGAGCCCCAGGATCGGCGCCTACTTCTGGGTTAAAACAGCCAGCCGGGCAGCAGCGCCCACAGCCGAGGGCGCCGCAGCCGCTTCAACTCCGGGTCGGGGTCGCGGGCCTGGAGACAAGATGTACGCGAAAGTTAGGGCGGCGGGAGTCCCGCACTGGAGAAGGAATCGGGGTCACATCAGACCCAAGCCCCAGCATCGGGCACTGCCAAAACCCGTGATCGCCCTCCTGGCCCGGCTGGCCTCCAGCGAGGCCAGAGCGGGTCTGCAGAGTCGGTAGCCGGAGTTGCAGCCGCCGTCAGAGCTCGGCTCGGTCCCGCGGCCAAACGGATCCTTTCCCCGCCCCCTGGAGCCGCCCCAGGCTCCGACTCCCGCACTCCCGACACACGCACGCACACACCTTCACACCATCGCTGACGCACGCACACTCGCCTCCAGCACTCACAGGCCGGTGCCCTGGAGAGTCGCGGGTCGGGGACGCGCGCGACGGAGCCGCTGGGTAGGAAGCCAAGGCCACTTAAACTTCCCCCATAGTCTCTGCCCGCCGCAACCCGTCCGGAGTCCCGGCTCCGAGCGCGCCAGGAAGCCCCAGCGCCCCGAGCGCTCCTGCCTGGCCCTCGGCGCTCGCTGCTCAGCGCCCGACGCCGCCTCCCCGCGGGCAGCACCGAGGGCCAGGAGGCGGAGCGGGAGTCCGCAGGGACCAAGAGGGCCGGAGGGACGGCAGTTCCCAGAAGCGCGGCAGCGAGTGAGATCCAAGGAGAGAAAGTCTAATTAAAGTTCCCGCTACCGGGGCCGGTCCCCAAAGTGCAACCAGACCCGAGCCCCGCGCGCCCACCTCCGCCCGCAGCTTCGGACTCCCATTCGCGTGCGGTGGCGGGGATGGCGAGCGGTGCAGTCCGGGGCCCGCTCGGGACCCCTTCCTGGCGTCTCTGCAGGCCAGGAGCCTGCGCAGGGCGGGAACAGGGGTGGGGCAGGGGCGCAGCCACTTACCTGGCGCAGCGGACGAACCCGAGGCCGCGGGCGCCTCCAGTCCGGGAGCGGTTCTCCGCGGCGGATCCTCTGCTTGGGGCGCGCAGGCGGCGGAGAGGACCTCCGACCCAGCTCGGGCCCGGTGCCTCCGCCCGCTCCAAGCGGAACCCAGTGCGATCTGTGGGCGAGCAGCGTGGGGCCGGCAGCCGGAGCGTGCCGGGAGCGAGAGGGCGCGGGGCGGCGTTCCTCTTCGGCCCCCGGCGCGATCGGTCCCCCACCTCCTGCTGCCGCCGCCGCCTCGTCCTCTCTCCTCCCCGCAGCACTGCCGGATCCGGCTTGCGCGCCGGGAAGGCTCCCAGCGAAGTGAGAGCGAAGCCTCCGGCGAGGCTGGAAATAGCGCCGCGCCCGCCCGGCGCCCCGCCCCCGGCCCGTGCCCCGCCCCGCCGTGGTGGCGGCTACGGCGGTGGCCGGTCCGGGCGGGGATCGCTCCAGCGATGCACTCGGCCCTCCCGGGGGCTCGCGGGCGCCGCGCCCACGCGCGCTCTGCGGCTCCCGCGGCCCCTCTGGCAGCGCTCTCAGAAAGAGTCGCTGCTGGGCGCGGTCCGGCGGCGGCGGGGGTGGGAGCGGTCGTGGCTGGGGCTGCGCCGGTCTCCCGGTTCAGGAGAGCCGGACTCCGGCCTGACGCTAGGCTCCAGACCGCGGCCAGTGCTGCCACTGCCTCGGTGGGTCGCACGCGGCGCCAACCCGGGAAAAGGACCAGGCGTCACCGGGGCGGGCCTTGACCACAGCGGGGCAGGGGCGCGCGCCCAGGACCCGATGCTGCGGGGGCGCAGGGCCGGTGAAAGGCGGAAGATTGATCCTGAGGAAGATTCTGGGATATCCCTGGGCTTCAGCTCGCGTGGAATTCGGTCAAGGCCGCGAGCTGCCTCAGGCCCGGGTGTCCGCATCCATCCTCAAATCCCTGGGGCTCTAGATTCTGCTGAAAGTGCCCTGCGAACAGGTGCTCCCTTCAGGACTTCATCCTGGAAGTTTGTGTCGGGTCACCAGCCTGAGAGCGGGGCCAACCGACCCTCTTCATACACACTCGGGAAAACAGCGTGGAGGGTGGAACCGGCCCACGGCCACACAGCACCGGGACAGAGTAGGGACAGGAACACGGGGCCCTGGATTCGGGTCCCTGTTCTTCCTAAGAAGAGGCAGCCCCAGCCTGCAGGGGACAAGCAGGCCTTGGGAAGGGGGGCAACTGCTTTCTCACAGGAGCTGGAGGAAACTGTGCACACAGTCACCTGTTAGTCTTGAAGGGACACTCAGTATTTTCAAACAACAGCAGAGAAGCCTTTAATAAAGTGAAAGACCCTTACTCTCTCCTCTCTAATGGTACCTGCTGGCTGGTTGGCCTGACTCCTACCAGCTGACCTAGAGTGAGTGATGGAATTGGGGAGTGAGCTGGGCCCATGGGTCTTGACTGACCAGAGTGGGGGACACCAGGCGGAGAGCAGAGCCACTCCTGGGGACGGCCAGGGAGCCCCTCAGCCCCAGGGCCCTGAGGCCTCCTTAATGCCCCAGGTAAGCTCAGAGCATCCAAAAATAGACCGGACAGATAAGAAGATAAATAGAAGCATGACAAAGAAATCATGGTCTTCCTTTAATTCTTGCAGCAACAGAGTAGACATTATCACTCCCGTATTACAGATGAGTGAATTGAGATGCAAAAATGCCACCATTTTGCTGGACTCCACGCATCTGGAGAATGGCCCAGGTGTGATGATTCCAGACTGGGATAGGCTTTGTTCTGGGGTTCCCTTTCCGGGACTTTAGGCTCGGAGTGACCCAGGCCCGGGGCTGCGCTGGGACCCAGGCACACTCCACTGGCTGCACGCATGAGGGGAGTGTGTGTGTGTGTGTGTGTGTGTGTGTGTCTGAAATCACCCTCCTCCACCTCAGTCAGGTGCAGATTGGAGGAGCTGAGTGCAAGGGCCAGGGGACTCAAGCATCAGGAAAAACAGGGCAGTGGAACCCTTATTCATCCTACATCCCAAAGCTGTTGGAGCAGAGCAGGAGGAGAGAAGGTAGGAACAAAGAGAGGGGAGAGTAGAGTGAGCAGAAAGTCACTTGCCGGACTAGCTCACAGTGCAATGACCCCATCCCTGTCCCTGTGGTCCCCTTACCCCACACTTGCAGCCCCTCTTGCCACCCAAGGTCCTGACCATAGCTTGGCTGGGCAGCTGCCCATGAGCTCCCTGTCTGCAGTTAGGCCTGGAACAGAGCACACAACTTTTGCCACAGAGGCCTGATGGTCAAGAGAATCTCTTCAGTACCATGAACACTCCAGAGGGCAAATGCATGTACACACACACACACACATGCACATGCACACACACGGAGAGAGAAAGAGAGACTTAACTGCAATGGGGAGATAATAGGAGCTCCCATTTCCAGAGCCCAGCCTCAAAGCTGGAAAGGGGGCTCTGGACCATGAGTACTTCCATGTGACAAGTCTACACAGGCTTTATTTCCCTGGGATGCATCTATACAGGCTTTGCCGTGACCAGTGAGTGGAGCGAGCCAAGCCATCTCAGCAACACTGTGCATCTGTGTGCCGCGATCCTCCTGGGAAGGATGGTTTTTCCATTAGCTTTCCCAACTGTACTTATTAGCACTTATTTGCATCTAATATTCAGGCAGGCACCACTAGGAATCAACAACGCTGCATTCCTTTGACATTCTCTCCATTTTCCATTTTTAACTCAGACTTCCTTCTTGTTTTGAGAGGCCATGGGGGAAATCCCCAAAGGGGGCCTGAGGCCCCTGGCACCAACTCGCAGTGAGTTTTCCTCCGAGATTTGCCAAGGGCTGCGTGCCCTTTTTTGAAAGTCAGGCTCAGCCTCTGCAGCGAGGGAGGAGCAGGAAGGCTGCAATTCCCTGCAGGAAGCCTTGTGTGCTCACTTGTGATTTTTGATATGTGTGTCTCCACCGAAAGATTGGTGGCAAACTTGTCTCTTTGCATCCCAACTAAGGTGAAAGACATTTTTAGTGCATGGCCCCATGCGCCCACAGCCTAAGCCCCAGAAGGGCTAATAGAGAGGTTCAGGTGCCAATCTGTTTGCTGCAACAAGGATACAGGAAAGAGGAGGGGGCTTGGCTCTGGGACGCAGGCAGACCCCCGCCTCCACTGGCTCTGGGCTCCCTTTCCTCAGGCCGTTCCTGCAAGTGAAGGTTCCTGCCCGTCTTTGGGCTGGAGGCTGAAGGTGGCACAGTGGGAAGCTGAGACTGTCTCACATTGTGTTTGGCAAGACTGAGTCTGGAGTCCTGAACCTTCCATCTGTTGCCATGAGAGGAACCAGAACAGGCTGGGCATGGTGGCTCATGCCTGTAATTCCAGCACTTTGGGAGGCTGAGGTGGGCAGATCACTTGAGGCTAGGAGTTTGAGACCAGCCTGGCCAACATAGCAAAACCCCATCTCTACTAAAAATACAAAAGTTAGCAGGGCATGGTGGTGCTCACCTGTAGCCCCAGCTACTCAGGAAGCTGAGGCAGGAGAATCACTTGAATCTGGGAGGCAGAAGTTGCAGTGAGCTGAGATTGTGCCACTGCACTCCAGCCTGGGTGACAGCGTGAGACTCTATTAAAAAAAAAAAAAAGAAGAAGAAGGAGAAGGAGAAGGAGAGGAAGAGGGAGAAGGAGGAGGAGGAGAAGAAGAAGAAGAAGAAGAAGAAGAAGAAGAAGAAGAAGAAGAAGAAGAAGAAGAAGAAGAAGAAGAGGAAGACTTGTTCCACAGAGGAGTTTGGGAGCCATCTATACTGGCAGGTCGGGAACACCTCATCTGTCTCCCTGCATCCCATGGGAGAAAGAAGGGAATGATGGGATGGGCCAGGAGGTCTGCTCCAGCTCTCCCAGGTGCCAGCTAGGGGGTCTTGAACTTGTCTCCTAACCCCTCAGAGCCTGTTCCCTGTATGCAGAGACAATAGACTGTCCCTGCAGAGGAAAGGTAAAGGGTGTCATGGCATTTTGGGAATTGGAGTCCTGTGACCAGACTGCCCTTAGCCACCCACAAACTAGTCACCTCAGGGTATGACGTGGCCTGGCCTTGCTTGCACATCCAACATCTGGCCCTGTAATGGCCTCTGCAATATTGTGACCCCAAGGCTTCCTGAAGTCAGTTCAACACACAGACAGGCCAGTGACGTGCTGATCAGAGCGCCATCCAGGCGGGAGACTCCTCCTGGGAACGGACCTGCCTTCCCCAGCTGCTCTCTGGGGCCTGTGTGGGCTCCGGGCCATGCCTTCCCTCCCCAGGCCTCGACCTCCCCATTCGAAAGATGAGGGATGGGGGCCCAGGATCTGAAGGCCTGCTGTGCAATTCCATGATTCCTAAAAGTTCCTCACCAGGGAACGTGGCCCGGACTCATTTCCAGCCAAGGTATCCCTTGGCCACCTTGTGGGATGAATGTTCCTTCCCAGTCCTTTTCCTCCTCTCTCCTTTCCCCTTTTCTGTCACCTCTTGGGTTTTCAAGGAGCTGGAGGGTCACTTTGTTTCCTTCTGAGTTGAGTTGCCTGAAATTTCCTCATGTCAGCATGCCTGGGTGGGTATCCCCTGCATAAGCAACATTGCTGGGGGTTCTGGGCATCCCTGAACCCCATATACCTGTCACAATTTCTGAAATTTCACCATCATTCCTCAGGGTATAAGAATGGTTTCTCTTGGCTGGGTATGGTGGCTCACGCCTGTAATCCCAGCACTTTGGGAGGCAGAGAAGGGCAGATCACAAGGTCAGGAGTTCAACACCAGCCTGGCCAACATGGTGAAACCCCATCTCTACTAAAAACACAAAAATTAGCCAGGCGTGATGGTGCACGCCTATAATCCCAGCTACTGGGGAGGCTGAGGCAGGAGAATTGCTTGAACCCAGGAGGTGGAGGTTGCAGTGAGCTGAGATGGCGCCACTGCACTCCAGCCTGGGTAACAGAGCAAGACTCCGTCTGAAAAAAAAAAAAAAAAAAAAAAAGGAATGGTTTCTCTTTAAAGAGAAGTTTTTCTGGGGCAGGCTAAAGTGACACCAGTCCTTAACACAGAAGAGAGTTGGTGAACAGATGTGGTTTTCTAGAGAGTGCACAACAGAAACTATGACTAACTTGCAAAGAAAGGGGAGACTTTATTTTTCTGAGACAGAATCTCACTCTATCACCCAGGCTGGAGTGCAGTGGCATGACCCTAGCTCACTGCAACCTCAAACTCCTGGGCTCAAAGGGTCCTCCCACCTCGTTCTCCTGAGTAGCTGGGAACACAGGTGTGCACCACCATGGCCAACTAATTTTTTATTTTTTATTTTCTGTAGAGACAGGGTCTCACTGTGCTACCTAGGCTGGTCTCGAACTCCTAGGCTTGGGTCATCTTCCTGCTTGGCCTCCCAAAAGTGTTGGGATGATAGGTGTGAGCCACCATGCCCTGCCAGACTTTCTTAAAAGGACACTGGGGAATCCAACAGAGCAGAGAGGCGCTGAGTACCCAGGAGGAAGAAGGCAGGAACCAGGGAATAAGGTTCGAGTACTCTGGGGGCAGCTGTTGGCTCTCTAGGATGGGTCGCCATCCCTAGAGCTGCAGACCACTCACTGCCTTGGTGGCCCTGATGCGCTCCCCACAGCCTGAGGTGGGCAGGCCTGCAGGGGGCTTTGCTGACCCCAGAGCCCAAGACAGAGCCATGCCCAAGCCAAGTCCAGCCCCTCCATGCAAACCAGGCTTGGAGCCAGCTTGGCTACTCTATTGAGGTCTTGCCAAACTCAAGTTCATTTTGATGCTTCTCAATTAAAAAAAAAAAAAGATCTCCACTGGACTGCCTGCTCCTGGTCACTCCTTCAGTTCCCAAGTATCCTTGAGACGGATGATCCTCCAGTGGCGGGGCTCCTTCTCCAGGCCTGCCCGTCGTGGGGCGAAGGACACTGTCTAAGGTGATGATGAACTGCAGGAGGGGGTCTAAGACGCTCTTGACAGAAATAGTAGAGATTCTTCTTTTTACTTTTGGGGTAAAGAGTTTAAAATTCTAGAATATGTCTATGTCACAATTCAGTAAATCCTATTTAATTGGAACCAAACTAATTCAGCACTCACGTCATACAGGGCCAGGCTGAAGTTTACTTTTTTACTGTCAGTCAAAGGCAGTGGGAATAGGCTTGCAGGGGGAACATCTCCCCCACCTTGTACAGTAAATGGATTTTGACTTCTATTAACATTGGAGTCCTTCTGTGCATCTATCTGCATTCAGATACGAATGAGCTCATTATAAATAGTTCTCTCTATTCAGTCAAGTTGGCTGGGCTAACCTTGTTTGGTTATATGTTGTTAGTCATTAACTGGGGTAGCGATTAAAATAAGGAAATTACTATATGACCTAAATAAACAGCACTTCTATTTAAATGCTCCCTAATTTGGAGAGCTCTCTGGCTTAGTTCAAATTGTCCAGGCTCAGCACTTGCTACTGGCTTCCCAGAGCAGAGTGGCTGTAGCTTGCTCAACTTTACTCAACCTTCTGGAGTCTGAGTAGGGCAGCAGGGCCTCTGAAGTCAGGATCTCCTTTCCAGAATCAGAGCCCAGAGTGCATTTTCAAAACTCCTGTCCTGGCCGGACACGATGGCTCACACCTGTAATCTCAGAATTGGGAGGCCGAGGCGGGCAGATCACGAGATCAGGAGATTGAGACCATCCTGGCTAACACTGTGAAACCCCATCTCTACTAAAAATACAAAAAATTAGCCGGGCATGGTGGCACATACCTGTAGTCCCAGCTGCTCTGGAGGCTGAGGCAGGAGAATCGCTTGAACTGGGGAGGCAGAGGTTGCAGTGAGCTGAGGTCATGCCAGTGCACTACAGCCCGGGCAACAGAGCAAGACTTCATCTCAAAACAACAACAACAACAACAAAACTCTTCTGTCCTTTCCAAGTGTCTTTCCATCATGTGGTAGGAAAGTTGGGCTTAAGTATCTTCTGAGTTCCTGACGTACTTAAAAGCATTTTTTAAAATCCAAACTTGAATTCTATTCTAAATGTAATGCTTGGTTTTAAGGATTGGGTTTGGAGATTTTGAGAAGAAAGAAAGGATTACTTTGAAATGAATAAAACTGTTTCCCCAGGAACACTGCAGAAGCATTTATCAGATGCCACTGGAGGCATGCCGTTAGGTGAGGAAGTGCACTCTGAGACTTCCCTGCCCCAGGGAGGTTTATGATCAGATGGGCTTAGAAATGTGGCATCAAGGACACACCAGTGGTAGTGTCATAGCCAGGCTAGGGGGACTGCATTCTGGAGGAGCCTCAGATCTGCACCCCCAGAGCTAGAAAGCAAAAGGGTCACCAAACTCGGTACTAGTTATTGCCTGCCCGAGACAGACATTATTAAAAAAAAAAAAAAATCTCCCAAATGTAGTTGGTGGGTTTCCAGGTTTTCTCAGTCCCTTTTGGCATAGGCAAGTTGTGCCGTAAACCATGTGGGCGGCCACAGCAGAGATGGAAAAACAGCAGCAGGTATGGCCTTTCTTCCCTAGGCAGTCCTGAATAAGCGTTATTTTCACAACGCGCAGGAGCCCACACAGTGCCTGGCAGTATGAATCTCTCCACTGGGACTGAAAACAAAAGCCTCACAGATGATGCATCCAAGGAGACAAGATCAGGGGGAGCCCACCCATCAGGCAGGGTGCCCCTCAGAGGGACATCCAAGAGCAGCAGACCTGGAATGCCAGCCCCATGTCCAGCACCCGACCTGGGCCCCTGAAGGGCAGCCTCTGCCATCCACTCTCCTGCGGGAAGACGCATGTATTAGTCCGTTCTCACCCTGCTATGAAGAAATACCCGAGACGGGGCAATTTATAAAGGAAAAAGGTTTAATTAATTCCCAGTTCCGCATAGCGGGGTAGGCTTCAGGAAACTTACAATCATGGTGGAAGGCACCTCTTCACAGGGCGGCAGGATGGAGTGAGTGCAAGCAGGGGAAATATCGGAGGCTTATAAAACTGTCAGATCTCGTGAGACTCGCTCACTATCACGAGAACAGCATGGGGGGAAACTGCCCCCATGAGCCAATTACCTCCGCCTGGTCCTGCCGTTGACACGTGTGGATTATGGAGATTACAATTCAAAATGAGATTTTGAGTGGGGAAGCAGCCCAACCATATCAGTGCAACAGGAAATTTACAAGTTAGCTTTGGAAGGATGTGCTCAAATCCTTATTTTACAGGTCCACAGAGGTGAAGGAGAAACTGGAAAAACCGAGATGCACAAAATTTTTTCCAAATTGGAAGCAGGTAATACTAAAATGTACTGTCAACTCCTTCTGTCCCTGGCTCAGCAAGTGACAGCCAGCCAGCCAGGCTCCCAGGGGACACCCCCTTTCCAGCTTTGCTAAGCCGTCCTCCAGTGCAGAGAAGGTGTCAAGGTCAGCAGATGGCATGGCCTGCAGAAGGTTTATGGAGACATCTCCGGCTTTCCCAGATTCCTGGCTGCAGAAGTGTGTTCTGAATGGACACCCTTGGACATCTGGAAAAATGATACTCTCTCACCAAAAATAGAAGGTGGTTGGGGCAGAAACTGAGACCAGCAACTGCCATTTTGTGGCTGGGTTCTCCCAGCGCCCAGGAAACTTCATCCCTCAGGCAGAGCCTGGGATGCCCTGGAGTTGAAAGCACTGCCCCAGTGGCGTCCTGTCTGTAGCTATGGAAACAGAGAGACAGTCGCCTCCCTGTTGGCTTTCGTGCCAGAGACATCTTGCTGTCAGTTGTGTTTAAAGTTAGCTTGAAAACAACAAGACGATGCAAGTCTCCTCTTTTGACATCATGCAAGGGGCCCTATGGCACGGAGGCAGCCATGAATATCGCAGTGTGGAAACTGTCACACTCCGTCCCCCGTCCCTGTCCTCAGACAGAGCTTCCTGTATGCATTCTTGTTGCAGTGATGTCTTGGGCTCCGATGAGTGCACCCTTCACGCCTGTTCCTGCATTGGTGCCTTGTCCCAAGATTCAGGGGGACACAGCATGGGCCAGCTCAGCCCCAGTTACAGATGTGCTAAGATGGTGCCCAAGCCCAAGCCCTAGCTGGAGGCAGGCTCGGAGGCAAAGCCCAGCTCCCTTTACTGGTGTCTGGGCCATCTGCCTTCAGGCACAGACTGTCCAGCCAAGGTCTTGCTGAGGAACTGCAAGGGACAGGTTGTGGGGGGCAGGCGGTGGGCAGTGCAAAGGGGTAATGCAGCTCACCTTCAAGGAGGAAGGCTGGAAGACAGATAGACAGACAGACAGATAGACAGACAGGGACAGACAGATTTTAACTAGAGTGCAGGGCAGACTGGGATGGAGCCATGAACAAGGTGGCTGAGTTGTCTGCGCTGGGAATCAGGGATCAAAGGTCGCATTTGCCCTGACCTAGTCTCACCTGGCATGGCCTCACTTATAATAAGACTCTCAGTCATAAAAACCAAGGAGACAATGATTCAACATGTATTTTGTTAAACACAGAGGATACCCTGACACCTACAGATAAAGCGATCTCACTTCCGTGCTCAGAAAGAAAAAAAAAAAAATAGAACCTGCAATTAGAAGGTAAGATTGCTGAATTCTGGAAAACAAACCTAGCATTTAGGAAAGACAATGTCTGGGGCAGGCCACTAATCAATCAGGGCCTCTGGAGGGAATTAAATAGGGTGTAGACAAGGAAAGATAAGCATTTAATTTGTGTAGACTAAACAGATTTCTCACCAAAGGTCATCAAAAATACTAAGCTGCCAGGTACAGTGGCTTGTACCTGTAATCCCAGAATTTTGGGAGGCCAAGATGGGACAATCACTTGAGGCCAGGAGTTTGAGATCAGCTTGGGCAACATAGTGAGACCCTGTCTCTACAAAAAGTACAAAAATTAGTCGGGTGTGGTGTAGTAGTTCCAGCTACTCAGGAGGATGAGGTGGGAGGATTGCTAGAGCCCAAGATTTTGAGGCTGCAGTGAGCTATGATTGCGTCACTGCTCTCCATCCTGGATGACAGAGTGAGACCCTATCTCTCTCTCTCTCTCTCTCTCTCTCTATATATATATATATATATATATGCACATATATAATATATATTTTATATATACACATGTACACACACATATATGCATACACACACTCACACACATTTTTATATATATAAAGCTAACATTATTCCATTTTTGAAAATCATAACCAGATGGCATGTATTAGTCTGTTCTCACATTGCTATAAAGAACTACCTGAGAATGGGTAATTCATAAAGAAAAGAGGTTTAACAGCTCACAGGTCTGCAGGGTGTACAGGCTTCTGCTTCTGGGGAGGCCTCAGGAAACTGACAATTACGGTGGAAGAAGAAGCAGGCACTTCTTACTTGGTGGGAGCAGGAGGAAGAGAGAGAAGAGGGAGGTGTTACACACTTTTAAACAACCGGATCTCATGAAAACTCTATCACAAAACAGCACTAGGGGGATGGTGCTAAATCATGAGAAACCACCCCCATGATCCAGTCACCTCCTACCAGGCCCATCCTCCAACAGTGGGGATTACAATTCGACATGAGATTTGGGTGGGAACACAGAGCCAAACCATATCATTACACTACATGAGAGATGCTTGAATCAGGCCAGGCTATTGGAACACAACTTGGTGTCTACCTTGGCTTGTTCCCCCAAAAGGAGGCAAGAGACAAGCACATGGGTTCAGGCAGCTTGTTTGGGAGTGATCTCAGGAAGTACAAGGCAGGCTGGCAAGCTTTGATGGTACCAGGGAAAGTCCCTGGTAAAGAAGAAGAGAGATGTAGGTGCTTCAGATTACAACTGCCTCCTGAGGTTGAGCTCGGGTGGGCTGAGCAGATATGGGAAGCCATCAACAAGACCTGCTACAGTGTCATAATCAGCACAAGACACTCTATGCAAACTACTGTTTACATACTTTTTCTCCCCCAGTTTGGTTGTTACAACGCATTCCTTAAGGATGTTAAATTGTCAATATTGAAGTTCTTCCTGGGGTGTCTTTGAGAAGATGGCAACAGTGTTAGGGGCATCATTTTGAATATGCCACTAATAAAAAACAGACAAACTAGATAGCAAAACCAAAAACCTATGGGAAACATTCACAATAAAACTAGTGGGCAATGCATCCCCTAAAACACCAAAATATTGGTGGGTAGGGACTGCCTATTTTGTAACTAACAGTTATTAAACTGGCATAGTATTAGTATGCATACAGAAGGAATCAAAGGGAAGAAACAGGGTGTTTGTCATCTCTAAGAACAGGAAACTGCATTTTGGATGTGACTTGTTTGTCCCCACCAAAATTCATGTTGAAATTGGATCCTCTATGTGGTGGCATTGGGAGGTGGGGCCCAGTGAAAGGTGTTTGAGTCATGAGTAGATTAATGCCCTCTCCAGGGACTGAGTTCTTGCTCATGAGGGAATGGATTAGTTACAATGAGAGCAGGATGACAAAAAGAGTCTGGCTTCCTTGGTTTCTCTCCCTCTTGCTTACCCCCTTGCCATGTGATCTTTTTGTGCACATCCCCACTTCCCTTCCATTTTAGGCAAGAGTTGAGGCAGCATGAGGCCCTCACAGATGCAGCTGCTCAGTCTTGAACTTTCCAGCCCCAAGAATCGTGAGCCACATAAACCTCTTTTCTTTATAAATTACTGAATATTCTGTTATAGCAACATAAAATGGACTAAGACAAGGAGTAACCCCAAAGAGGCAATAGGTATTCATTCACTGGAAAGCACAGAGATCCAGCTTCACAACAGGAGCTGAAACGGGAAGGGTTTTGCTCACTCCATTAGTGTGTAAGTACAAAGGGCCTCATGTAAAAAGATGAGAAGAGGATGGAGTAGCGTAGCCCCTGTGAACTCTTGAAACTGACCAGCCAGGTCATCCTTCCAGGACAAGGCTGCACATCAAGAAGACACGGCTGAAACAGGAAACAAAATTGAATAGAGCAGGAATGATAGAGGGGAAGGAAGCAGAGTATCCAGATAAAAGTAGAGACATTTTTATAAGAACCAGGAATCTAAAAAAATAAAATAAAATAAGCTGCCATATTTTTTAACAGTGCATGAAAACAACAAAAGAGAAAGCTTTGTGAAGTTATAAAAGCTGTCTTGAACTCAACCCCATTTTTAAGTTCAGAAAAATTAATTTCACCTTTACAAAAATGAGCAGCAGGCAAAGATCAAAGTCCTACTCTATACAGTTTTTTTTTAAAAAGAGTAAGAAATAGAATAACATCTTCACAGATAATGAAAAACATGCCAAAAGACATGCCTGCAAAACAAAAAACTATAACCTACTGTTTTAAGACAAGCTAGAAGCAATTATTTAAACAAAATAAGATGCAAAAAAACCCAACATAAATCAGAAATAGAAAAACTCAGAAATTAAATAATAAATTTAGGGGGGGAAATGAGTTTAAAAGAAAAAAGTTTCAGAAATTAAGACTAACCTAGAAAGATTGCAAGAGTGAATAAACACAAGAGATAATTCCTCAGAAGAAACAGAAAATGAAACAAATGGAAATTTTTAAAAATCTAAGAAATGAGCAAGGATATAAAGGCTTCAGGAGAAAGTGACAAATCTCAAAGTTGGGTAAAGAGGATCCAACATACAGAGAACAGGGTTCCCTGAAGAAAAACCCAAAGCAGGGATCAGAACAAATACTAGAAGCTATAGTTCAAAAAGGTACTATGTTATTTAGAAATAAAAAGTTTTCAAACTACATATTGAAAAGTCACACCATGTTCCTGAGAGTACTGACCCAGAATGACTAACACCAAGGCATGAATTTAGTGAAATGATAGAACTTCAAAGGAAAAGAAAAATCTTTTGAGTGTCTAAGCAAAAATAGCCCATGATTTGTAAGGGATTGGAAATTGGATTATCATCAACTTTTTGACTGCAACATTTGTGCCAGAAGAAAATTGAGTAACATATTTAAATAACTCAAGAAAATAAAATGTGAGCCAAGGATCTTATATTCAGGGAAACTGACTTTCAAGTATAAAGGGTACAAACAAACTTATCAGTATGTAACAGTTCAGGAAATATTGTTCCCATGATTCCTTCCTAAGGAATTCACTAGAGAATGAACTTCAGAGAAACAAAGTGTCTAGAGAGACATCAACATAAGGTGGTGAACATTAAATATATAATTTACAGAATTAAGAATAAGTGAAAAATTTTTAAAAAGCATAGTATATAATGGCTATATTCTCTGACAGTATAGATATAGTACAGTTATTTATAAATTGAGGGATAAGAGAATAAGAAATGCATGCAGAAAAAAAGCATAATGAAAAAAATTTTAACTGTTTTCAATAATGATGTTGATGGAAGTAGTATTGGCATTTTATACTAAGAATGCTGTGTGTGTAATATGGGATAAAGGAAATAAGTAATTGTTGTGTATTTCAATTCTGTCATCTCCTGGGCCTTTGAGAACTAGGATTTTTTTTGGTGAGAAAAAGGAGTTCAGGAATAAGAAAGAATTTAAGTAAACATCCAATAATTCCTTTACAAATTTTTTTTCAGGTAGAGATGGAGTCTCACTATGTTGCCCAGGTTGGTCTTGAACTCCCGGGCTCAAGCAGCCCTCTTACCTCAGCTTCCCAAAGTACTGGGATTATAGGCATGAGTCACTCCACCCAACCTCCAATAATTCTTAATTTTTTTTTTCATAGAGATGGACATTTTGCTATGTTTGCTGGTCGCAATAGAACCCTTGGGATCAAGAAATCCTCCCTCCTCAACCTCCCAAAGTGCTGGGATTACAGGAGTGAGCCACTGTGCCCGACCAACACCCAATAATTCTACATTTGAATTGGAAGAATCAATATAGACACATGAGACATTTTACATTTATTTCTTAATAGAATTTATTTTTAGAGCAGTTTTAGGTTCACAGTAAAATTAAGTGGACAGTACAGAGAGTTCCCATATACCCCCTACCCATAGGCACATACAGCCTCCTCCACCATCAGTACTCCAGATCGTTGTGGTACATCTGCTGCAATTGATGTACCAACATTGACCAACATCAACCAAAGTTCATAGTTTACATTATGGTTCACTCTTATTGTCTGTGAATTTCGACAAATATATAATGACATGCATCCGTCATTACAGTATTGCACAGAATAGTTGCACTGCCCTAAATATCCTCTGTGTTCTGCTGATTCATTCCTCCCTCCCCACAAACCCCTGGCAACCACTGAGTTTTTTACTGTCTCCACACTTTTGCCTTCTCCAGAATGTCATAGAGTTGGAATCATATAGTATGCAGCATTTTCAGATTGGCTCCGTATACTTAGCAATATGCATTTAAGTTTCTTCCATGTCTTTTCATGGCTTGATAGCTCATTTCTTTGTATATTTTGGTTAACAGTTCTCTATTGGATATATCTTTTGAAAAAAAAATTTTTTTTTGAGACAGAGTTTTACCCTGTCACCCAGGCTGGAGTGCAGTGGTGGGATCACGGCTCACTCTAGCCTCTGCCTCCAGGGTTCAAGCAATTCTCGTGCCTCAGCCTCCCAAATAGCTGAGATTACAGGCACGTGCCAACATGCTTGGCTAATTTTTGTATTTTTAGTAGAGATGGGGTTTCACCATGTTGGCCAGGCTGGTCCCAAACTCCTGACTTCAGGTGATTCACCTGCCTTGTCCTCCTAAAGTGCTGGGATCTTTTGAAATACTTTCTTGCAGTCTGTAGCTTGTCTTCTCACTCTTTTGACATTTTTTCTTTTTTAAAAAGATAGATAAACAGATAGACAGATGATAGACAGATGGATAGATGATAGATAGATAGATAGATAGATAGATAGATAGATAGATAGATAGATAGATAGATTCTCTACTGATTGAAACCAGGACTTCTTGGAAAAATGGCTGATTGCAGGTCTAGAACAGGAAATGTGTAAGATAAGCCTGGACATCTTGTCATGCTGGATAGCAAGGAGGCTATCAGAGACTAAAAGATCATATCAAAAGGACACAGGAACCATCTGCAAGGGGCTCCCACTGGCCAAACATAGAGCCATTTGAGCATCAATAAAGATGATAATTGTGATGGATAAAAACCCATAAAATATGTTTAAATCTTCAATTTATGAAACTACTTAAAACATTGTCACCTTCAGAGGATGAGGAACAAATTCACTCTCTGAAAAACAGGTAAATAAAGAGGAAAGAATCGCACATTTATCCTGCCTCTGTTTAATATGTGAACTGGACCACTGGGTAAGCCAATGGTGGACGACTGGAAGCATCTCTTTTTAAAAGTACTCAAGTTAATATGTGAGGAAGTGACAGAATTAGAATATCACCATTTTGAAACCCCTAGTGAATTAACAGAGCTAAGCATTGTGCTGCAACAGCTGTTAGCATCACACAAAGAGAGACAAACGGGATATTATGTGCCTCCTAACGAAGGAATGCAGCACCTCTGGTCCTGCCAAAAGGACAGAAGGTGAGTGTGATCCAACTTCTGGATCCATCTGCCAATTTGCAGGAAATAGGGAAGAACATCTTGAACTGCACCAAGAGTATCAATCAGCAGAATCCCGACAGTAGGAACTCTGTGGATCAAAAGGCTTTGGTTCCTCGATAGAGAAATTGTAAAGAAAAGAAGTGGGAGGAAACCTGTGGATTGAAAGAGACTCAAACGATAGATCGCATTTTTTTAAAATGGCAAAACTACATCATATGTCTTGGAAGGCACACTTAGGTGATGAAAGATGTTACCAGAAAGGGGGTCCTGATCTAGACCCCAAGAGAGGGTTCTTGGATCTCGTGCAAGAAAGAATTCAGGGCGAGTCCACAGTGCAAAGCAAAAGCAAGTTTATTAAGAAAGTAAAGGAATAAAGAATGGCAACTCCCTAGACAAGAGCAGCCCCAAGGGCTG
Organism: Pan troglodytes; assembly: GCF_028858775.2. Lineage (NCBI taxonomy): Eukaryota > Metazoa > Chordata > Mammalia > Primates > Hominidae > Pan > Pan troglodytes. Next base: position 36,711,937 of record NC_072418.2, on the reverse strand, counting down.
CTGATTGCCCATTTTTATAGTTATTTCTTGATGATATGCTAAACAAGGGGTGGATTATTCATGCCTTCCCTTTTTAGACCATATAGGGTAACTTCCTGCGTTGCTATGGCATTTGTAAACTGTCATGGCGCTGGTGGGAGTGTAGCAGTGAGGACGACCAGAGGTCACTCTCATTGCCATCTTGGATTTGGTGGGTTTTGGCTGGCTTCTTTATTGTGACCTGTTTTATCAGCAAGGTCTTTATAACCTGTATCTTGTGCTGACCTCCTATCTCATCCTGTGACTTAGAATGCCCTTACCATCTGGGAACACAGCCAAGTAAGTCTTAGCCTCATTTTACCCAGCCCCTATTCAAGATGGAGTTGCTCTGGTTCAAAAAACTCTGACAAAAACATAAAGAAAGACAGAAAAGAGGTTACTGTAAAAGTCATGTGAGGGTCATTTTTGCAGGGAAGGTGGCAGTTCAGACTAGAAGGAAACCCAGGAGGTGCTTCCCAGGGACAACAGGGACATTGGCAAAGTTCTATTTCTTGGTCTGGGTGGTGGCTGTAATAATAACTCCATAAGCTATACTTGTGTTTGACTTATTTTTTTCTGTCTGTTTTATTTTACAACAAACATTTTTCTTTCTTATTTTATTTTATTTTTATTTTATTTTACTTTATTTTCGAGACGGAGTCTCACTCTGTCACCAGGCTGAAGTGCAGTGGCATGATCTCAGCTCACTGCAATCTCTGCCTCCTGGGTTCAAGCGATTCTTCTGCCTCAGCCTCCCAAGTAGCTGGGACTACAGGCGCGTGCCACCACACCCAGCTAATTTCTGTATTTTTAGTAGAGAAGGGCCAGGATGGTCTCGATCTCTTGACCTTGTGATCCGCCCACCTCGGCCTCCCGAAGTGCTGAGATTACAGGCGCAAGCCACCTCACCCAGCCTCTTTTTTTATTATTTTTTATAGACAAGGTCTTGCTCTGTTGTCTGGGCTAGAGTACAGTGGTGTGATCATAGCTCACCGCACCCTCTAACTCCTGGGCTCAAGTGATCCTCCTGTCTCAGCCTCCTGAGTAGCTGGGACTACAGGCACTTGCCACCATGCACAGCTATTTAAAAAAAAAAAATTGTAGAGATGAGGTCTCGCTATGTTGCCCAGGCTGGTTTGAAACTCCTGGGCTCAAGCAATCCTCCCTCCTCAGCCTCCTAAAGTTCTGGAATGATAGGCATGAGCCACTGCACCCAATTCCTCAATCTTCACTTTGAACACAAATTTAATGATGCTTCAGAGAAGTTAAGGCAGTGCCCAGCCGTTGCCCAACCATTTCCCCCGCCCTGCCTCGGGAAAGCATCTGCCGTGGCAGCTGCTCAGGAGAAGCAGTGACATCTGTGGAATCTGGGGCTCAAGATAGGTTCATCCTGAACAACGCTTCAGGGAGAGACAAGCACAAACAGGTGTGTGTGGGCCTCTGACACTTCTGCTTCCCATCCAGGCTTCCCACTCCAGCTCACAGAGCTCCCCCATAACATGGGGTTCTAGTGCACCCTCATGTAAACACAAGGTACCACCTGCATTCTTGGAGATCCAATTTTGGGCTGTGTTTAGAAGGTAGCATCATAAAGGTGATTTCGATGAAATAAGGTCTACATCAAACTGCTGAGAATAATGGCTTCCCATAGCCCCCACCATCCTGGTTTATGCCCACTTAACAGATGGAACAGCAGAGGCTGAAAGATCAGTACTTATCCTGGTTGGAGATGAGTAAGGGCTCTTGAGGGTGGTGCTACTATTTTCCATTTAACAAGCATTTACAGCAAAGGCATGGAATCAACCAAAATGCCCATCAATAATAGACTGGTTAAAGAAAATGTAATACATATACACCATGGAATACTATGCAGCCATAAAAAGGAACGAGATCATGTCCTTTGCAGGGACATGGATGAAGCTGGAAGTCATTATCCTCAGCAAACTAACACAGGAACTGAAAACCAGATACCGCATGTTCGCACTTACAAGTGGGAGCTGAACTATGAGAACACATGGACGCAGAGGGGAACAACACACTGGGGCTTCTGGGGTTGTTGGGGGATGGAGAGCATCAGGATAAATAGCTAATGCATGCAGGGCTTGATACCTAGGTGATGGGTTGATGGGTGCAGCAAACCACCATGGGACATTTACCTATGTAACAAACCTGCACATGTACCCTAAAACTTAAAACAACAACAAAAAAAGCATTTACTGAGATTTTCCTGGGCAGAGATGGTTTCACCCTGGACCCTGCACATGTACCCTAAAACTTAAAACAATTTAAAAAAGCATTTATTGAGATTTTCCTGGGCAGAGATGGTTTCACCCTGGACCCTGGCCTTCCCAGCTCAACTGAGGGAGGGAGGAGCAGGTGGTTCACAGGACAGGAAGCAGTTTTCTCTCGCCTGGTGTTTACTTGCTCATTATCTTCTAAGGCCACAGATGCTTCTCACGCCTCCACCGACACATTTACCTCCTTCCCAAAGGACAAGTTACAGAAATCCCAAGGACCCCAATTTCCTACACTCTGGTCTCTAGGCCACCTCTTCCAGAGCATCACTCCCTGTGATTCATTCTGATGCAGGAAGCCAAAGATTCCTTCAACTTCATCATCCCTGTGATGTTTAGGGACAGAGCAAGCAGGGCATGCTTGGGCCTATACCTCGCAGAGCCTCAGCCTGGCCCACAGACCTGAAAACGTCTGCACCTCGTGATTTCCACAAGGGGATAGAGGCTCTCTGGTCCACAAAAGGAAAAGACAGGGATTAAATCATATTTCTCTCAGGTAACCCACTTCACCACCAGTTTGAGTACAGTAAACCCATTTTAAGAGCATCCCCCAGGAAGCATAAAGTTTATTTCATTGTACCATATAATCCCCTGTAATGGAAAACCAGTAATGAGGATGCCAGCAGCAGGTGCAAAAGGCGGTTTTACATCAATAGAAAATTCAATTCTCATTAATCTCTTCACAGCCAACATAATTGAGTCTTCACGGGGACCACCGGACTCACCCTCAGCCCCACCTCACCATTCCCTTCGACAGGCTTGTCTTCCCATCGCTGTGCTGGAATTTGTCTGGAAACAAAGAGAAAAACATCGCTGATACCATCTCAGGCGATGTGGGTTTGCAGTGAGTCTCTTTATTCCCATCACTGAGTTATTACTGACATCCAAGGCGCTGAGCTCAGTCTCAAAGGCCTTCCCTCACTATGTAAATAGCATCCTGCTTTGTTATTTATTTCTTAGCTTTCTTCTTTCCTCTCTTGCCCCCAGGGTTTTTTCTTTCTGAAGATATCACAAGGGCCACATGCCTCTTTGCTATCGCAGCGCTCTCCGTTTTAGCAGCATGAGGAAGAATTATGATCCAGGCAAGAGCCCGTGCCCTGTGTGTGGTTGTATGTCTTGTCGACCTCCCCATCCTCCCAGGTTGAGGTGATAATTCATGCGGGGGTGACAGCCGGTTTAAGAGCGATCACTGTGGAGCCACTGGAAAATACACAGACTTCATAAACTCCCAATATTGCCTCATCTGATCTATTTCTTTCATTGCTTTCTTCTCCCCCACGTTAAGCTGTGATCATCCTTAGCGTTGAGTAAAGTTGCACCAGCCTGATGTTCAGGCCAGCTCCGTTAATTAAAACACTCCCTCTGCATCAATTGCCAATAGGCTCTCTTTCCAGCAAGGGCAAGCACATGAACATTAAGCCAGGCCAGGCATGCTGGCTCACGCCTATAATCCCAACACTTTTGGGAGGCCGAGGTGGGAGGATTGCTTGAGGTCAGGAGTTCGAAACCAGCCTGATCAACACAGCAAGACCCCGTCTCTAAAAAAAAATTTAAAAATTAGCTAAGTATGGTGGTGCATACCTGTAGTCCCAGCTACTCCAGAGGCTGAGGCAGGAGGACACCTTGAGCCTGGGAGGTCAAGGTTGCAGTGAGCTGTGATGGTGCTACTGCACTCCAGCCTGGGTGACAGAGTAAGACCCTGTCTCAAAAATAAATAAAGCCAAAACCAGACTTAGATTGGTTCTTCATGCAGACCATGAAACACAAGCCAAGCAGAGATGGGGCAGGGGTGTGGTCCATGAGCCAAGGTCTGTCATGGAAAGGGAAAGCTGCAACTTCAGAGTTCTCCCTTGAAGCAGGCCTCATAACCCCATAATCAGAGTAAGCAGTTGCCAGGATGAGTAGTCTCCTACCTCGTTCAGGGTCTGGGGTGTGTCTTGGATGCTTAGGAAAACTCTGCTCCTTCTATTGCCAGAGATAGCTCTGGGTTTTTTCCCTTTTCAGGTGAAGTGATGAGTTTTGCCAGCTGAGGCTGAGGCACTGTCAGGTGTGGGAAGAGCAGCCTTGTCATTCAGCAGCCTGTAACTGCCCAATGGGTTCTTCTTGCCTGCTGGTTAGATAGAGCCAATCTACTGAGACAGCATTATTACAATAGAGAAAGACTTTAATAAATGCATAGCCAGATAAACAGGACACTGGAGCTTTATTACTCAAATTAGTCTCCCTGAACATTCAGAGACTAGGGTTTTAAAAGGATAATTTGGTGGGCAGGGGGCTAGGAAGTGGAGAACGCTGATTGGTTGGGTTGGCGATGAAATCATAGGGGGATTGAAGTGGGTTCTTGTTGCTGTCTTCTCTTACTAGATAGGATCATAGAACTAGCTGAGCCAGTTTATCAGTCTGGGTGGCACCAGCTGGTCCATTGGAATGCAGGGTCTGAAAACTGTCTCAAACACCAATCTTAGGTTTGATGAATGTGATGTTATCCATAGGAGCAACTGGGGAGGTTAGGAATCCTGTGGCCTCTGGCTGCATGACTCCTAAACCATAATTTCTAATCTTGTGGCTAATTCCTTAGTTTTACCTAGGTGGTGTGGTCCCCAGGCAAGGAGGGAGTTCATTTCAGGAAGGGGCTGTTACTATCTTTGTTTCGAAGTTAAACTATAAGGTAAATTCCTTCCATAAGTTAGCTTGGTCTATGCCCACAAATGAACAAGGGCAGCTTAGAGGTTAAAAGCAAGATAGAGTCAGTGGGTCTTCTCATTGTCATAATTTTTGCAAAGGCTATTTCAAACCATCACCTGCATCCCCATGAGACACCCTGGTGCCAGCTGCCAAGTCAAAGCCCCCAGCCAGGAATCCCAGGCTGGGCTTGGGCAGAAAATTGGGGTCTATCCACTGCCTACCATCATTCTTGGACCTTGATGTCCCAGAAGCCAGGGACACTGCATTGCTTTCATCCTTATGAAAATAAAGACAACCAGGGGCAGCTAGGGCCAGTTGGAAGCCCAGCAGAGCCAGGGTATGGCTTGAGAGTGGGGTCTAGGTAGGCCCCCCACCACAAGAGCTTGGGTTCCTTGGTGGGACCTGGGGTCAGAGGGACAAAGGTCTTTCTGCTGGGCCTTGTCCTCCCCCTGGGTGTATCCCTCTAGGACTTTGAGGTGTCTCCATTTCTCAGGTCAAACCTCTTTTTTGTTTTTGTTCTTTGTGAGACAGTCTCACTCTGTCACCCAGGCTGGAGTGCAGTGGCATGACTTTGACTCACTGTAACCTCCACCTCCCAGCAAACCTCTATTTTTAAACATGCACCCAGCTGTACACAGTGGCTCAAGCCTGTAATCCCAGCACTTTGGGAGGCTGAGGCAGGCGGATCACTTGAGGTCAGGAGTTCGAGATCAGCCTGGCCAACATGGTGAAATCCCATCTCTACCAAAAATACAAAAATTAGCCAGGCATCATGTTGCACACCTGTAATCCCAGCTACTCACGAGGCTGAGGCGGGAGAATCACTTGAACCCAGGAAATGGAGGTTGCAGCGAGCTGAGATCACACCACTGCACCCTACCCGGGTGACAGAGCAAGACTCCATCTCAAAAAAAATGCACCCCACTGCCCAAACTCATCACAGAAGCCCTGCCAGCTCCCATCAGCCCATTCCCCTCTCTGCCCCATGAAGGCTGCCCCTTCTCTCCCTACCTGCTTGCTCATGCCCCTCCTTGTTGCCTCTGCTGGGAAGAGTAGCTGCTCCCTCCTGCATGGGCCTGGGCTGGCTTCTCCTCTCACAGTTTCCAGATGGAAGTTCATCCTCCGGCTCCTCTTGCTCTTCTGCTGCTGAGGTCCAGCCATCTCCATCGACCTGTTGATGACCACTGTGCTCCCAGCCCCATATGTGGCTGAGCCAAGGAAGGTCAGATAACAGAGACAGTTGGGGGAACCTTGACCACAGAAGGACGAAGTTGAGTTACCACCACTGATTTGTGAGATGAGTTACACTGAAAGCTGGGGCCACAGCCCTTTGAGGCCTGAACACTTGGATGTTTCTTTGTTTTTATTAAGAGACATGGTCTCTGTCACCCAGGCTGGAGTGCAGTGATGCAATCATAGCTCACTGCAGCTTGGACCTCCTGAGCTCAAGCAATCCTTTCACCTCAGCCTCCCAAATAGCTGGGATTACAGGCATGAGCTACCATACGCAGCTGAAAAATTTGAGTTTTTATGCATTGCTATTTATTTTACATCCAACAACCAATAACAAAAATGAAACCCACAAAACCAAGGCATAGCTTGAAAGTATGAAGTGAGAATATAGACATTCTTTTCCAGGGTGAGACAGGAAGGATCACAGAGGTCGCCCTTGGGGCCAGCCATCGGGGAGGGCCTGACATCAGATGGAAAATTGCTCGGTCCTTGCTTCACTTCTTTAGGAAGAAGCATGAACTTGCTCTCCCCATGTGCAGGGCCAGAGGGGTTTAAGATAACACTAATCTCCATAGAATCTCCTGGCGTCTTCCATCATAGCCGCACTCAGCTCCCATCCTTAGCACCTCTCCTTTAATGATTCATAAGGACTTAATGGGTCACCCTTGTCTGGGTCCCACCTCTCTGTGGTCACCTCTACCTGAGCAGTCCTTCTAAAATATGACCTGACTGTGCCAGTCTGATGCTCAGAAAGCACTAATAACTGTTCACCACTTACCTAATCAAAGGCACAACCCTCACTCTGTATTGAAACCATCCTCTCCTTTCTTTGGAGCATTCCCTAGACACGTGACCGCCTTCCCTCCGGGAAATACCCATTCACACTGCTCTGCAGGCACACTCCCTGCCGCCCACTGCCATTCCTCAAACCCTGTCTTAGAGCCGCCATTGCCTGTTTATTCAATATTGCTCTGAGAGTCTTAGCCTATGCAATTAGTCAAGAAAAAAAATAGATACAATGATGGAAAAAGAGAAAAGATGGCAATTATCTGATTTCAAAAAATTAAATGAATGAAAAACCATTAGAATATCACCAAAAAAAGGGACTTAGATCTGTAGTTTTCCCATATAAAAAATAGTAGCTGGTTAAATGTAACAAGGACTGGTCACTGTGGCTCACGCCTTTAATCCTAGCACTTTGAGAGGCCAAGGTGGAAGAATGGCTTGAGGCCAGGAGTTCAAGAACAGCCTGGGCAATAGCAAGACCCTGTCTCTATATAATAAAAAATATTTTTAAAAATAACAAATAAATAAAAATAAATATAATGGGGTAAAAAGATTCAGCATAACAACAAAAATATAAAATATCCCAGAAAAGAATATCCAGGAAAAGAAATTTGCAACACCTTTATAAAATTTAAAAATCTATAAAACTCTATCATGGGAGATAAAATAAGAGCTTAATAAATGAAGAGATGTGTTATGGCATAGGAATACTTGGTAGTAACAATATTTCAATTCCTCCTAAATTAATCTGTAAATGTAACTCCAATAAAGTTCTCAGCAGGATTTAGGGAGAACTTGATAAAATTCAATGGGAAGAATTCCAAAGGACCAAGATGAACTAAAAAATGATTTGAAAAAGAACAATGAAAGTAGACTTGGGATGCTGATTAAAAGTTGAAATAGATAAGTAAGACAACAGAACAGAAAGTAGATCCTTTCATATGTAGAAATTTGGAATTAAATAATAGGTACTTACTGGGCTCCTGCTATGGAGTATACCCTGTTCTAAACACTTTACACGTATTAATTCATTTAATCCTGACATCAACCCTATGTAGGTTACCATTACTATCCCAAGTTTATAGATGAGGAAATTAAAGCACAAAAAAGGTAAATAATTTGCCTAAGTCAGGGGTGATATCTTGCGCCTGTAATCCAAGCTACTCAGGAGGCTGAGGCAGGAGGATCACTTGAGCCTGGGAGGTCAAGTTTGCAGTAAGCTATGATTGTGCCACTGCACTCCAGCCTGGGTGACAAAGCAAGATTCCATCTCTAAAAAAATCCTTTTAAAAACCTGCTCAAAACTGGGCACGGTGGTTCATGCCTGTAATCCCAGTACTTTGGGAGGCCGAGGCGGGTGGATCACCCGAGGTCAGGAGTTCGAGACCAGCCTGGCCAGCATAGCAAAACCCCATCTCTACTAAAAATACAAATATTAGTCAGGTGTGGTGGTGCATGCCTGTAATCCTAGCTACTTGGAGGCTGAGGCAGGAGAATCACTTGAACCGGGGAGGCAGAGGTTGCAGTGAGCTGAGATCATGTCACTGCCCTCTAGCCTGGGTGACGAAGTGAGACTGTCTCAAAAAATAAACAATAAAAAATTAAAACCTGCTCAAGGGCACACACTGTTAGTTAACAAAAGAGGAAGATACAGTCAGTATAAGAAGAATAGTGTATAAAATACATAGGAATAAGTGGAAGAAATGAAGTGAAATTTCCTACCTGAAACCACATACAAAATTGAATCTCAGATGTGGAAATGATTTCAACTTAAGAAGAATCAAGAGATTACTGGATGCTCAGAGTGGTGCTATTCATGATAGCCAAAAGGTAGAAGCAACTCAGATATCCAACAGATGAATAGCCAAGCAAACTGTCTTATATCCATGTGGTGGAATATTATTCAGCCATAAAAAGAAATGAAGCACAGATACCTTCTTCAACATGGATAAACCTTGGAAAGCATGATGGCAAGTGAAAGAAGCCAGACCCAAAAGGCCACATGTTGTATGATTTCCATAGAGAAATAAAACAGACTGGTGGTTACCAGGGGCTGAGGCAGCAAGGAGGGGAGAATGGGGAGTGACTGCCTAATGGGTATGGATTTTCCCTCTGGGGTGATAAAATTGTCCTGGAACTAGATAGAGATGATGTGGATCATCTCTTTAAATTATACCCTTTAAAGTGGTTAATGGTTAATTTTACATTATGTAAATTTTACCTTAAAAAAAGGTAGTAGGGCAGGGCTCGGTGGCTCACGCCTGTAATCCCTGCACTTTGGGAGGCCAAGGCAGGTGGATAGCCTGAGGTCAGGAGTTCAAAACCAGCCTGGCCAACATGGTGAAAACCTGTCTCTACTAAAAATACAAAAAATTAGCCAGGTGTGGTGGCACATGCCTGTAATCCCAGCTACTTGGGAGGCTAAGGCAGGAGAATCACCTGAACCCAGGAGGAGGAGGTTGCAGTGAGCCATTGCACTCCAGCCTGGGCGACAAGAGCAAAACTCTGTCAAAAAAAAAAAAAAAGGTACTAGAAGACTTCATAGAAGAGTGAATTTAACATCTTGGTGTGTTAGATTGTTACAAGAGTGGCATCCAATGAGTCACGCCTCCTCATGCCCATTCCCCTTTGCAATGTGGCTTTGTTGTTCTTTCCATCAAGAAGTGAAGTCAACAAAGATGTCATCCCTTGGAGCTAGGCTGGCCTCATGACTTGCTTTGACCAATATAGTGCAGGAGAAGCAATATCATGTTAGCTCTGGAGCCTCTACCTTAAGAGATGTTGCAACTTCCACCTGGCGCTCTTGGAGCCCTGAGACCACCACGACACAAAGAGGCCAATCTAGCCTCTTAGAGGATGAGAAGCCATGTGGTGCAGAACCGAGGTGCCTATAGGGGAGAGAAAAACATGCCTCTACTTCCTGAGGATTCAGTAATTGTGTCTGTGAAATAAACTGACAGTGGTCAAATTAACAGGAAAAAAGGTATATCAATTTATTACATGCATGGGAGCATTGCAGGAAGGAAAAATGAATATTCTCCAACCCAGTGAGATCTAGAAACATATATACCCTCACCATAGGAAAGAGGGGATGTAGGCAGCTTAGGGGAGAGTAAGTGATTTTTGGGGAATGATGGATGACCCTTCAGAAGAACAAGTGATAGCCTGGGACAAAGTGTTGACATACTGTTGACCTCCAGCTTCCTCTCCTGTGATCTGAGTTAAACAGCCTTGACTGATGAGATTCTTGGGGAGGAAATTCATGACAACTGAGTTCCTTTAGAAGGCTCTGTCTTCAGGCAGATAAGGGAAGCTCAGAGGAATCTCCTTCCTGCATCTGCTCTTCCCCAAGTGCCCTCAGTTTGAAGTTCAAAGTGGCTTATTTTGGGGTGGAATTTCCGGAACTCCTTCATGCCCCAACCCAAAGCCAGAACCAGCTGTCAGCTTTAGTTGTGTAAGTGATCCCAGGTGAGACCAGCAGAAAAACCACCCAGCTGAGCTCCACCTAAATGCCATCCAGATAATTGAAACAAGTAGTATACTGCTATTGTTTTAAGCCACTATGTTTTGAGAGCAGATTGTTGTGCAGCAATAGATAACTGATGCATTTGGGCTGAGGAAGACTCTTTTCTTATTGCAGTACTAAAGAATAAAATGACAGAAATAGGACAAATCTGACTACATTAAAAATTTAAAACTTCTGTTAGGCAAAATACAAACAAAACACTACTAATCAGTGGTACTCATCCTGGGGGTATGTCAAAACTGCCTGGAGAGGTTTTTTTGTTTTTGTTTTTTTGTTTGTTTGTTTGTTTTTGAGACGAGTCTCGCTCTGTTGCCAGACTGGAGTGCAGTGGCACGATCTTGGCTCACTGCAACCTCCGCCTCCCGGGTTCAAGTGATTCTCCTGCCTCAGCCTCCCAAGTAGCTGGGACTAGAGGAGCGTGCCCCCACACCAGGCTAATTTTTGTATTTTTAGTAGAGACGAGGTTTCACTACGTTGGTCAGGATGGTCTCGATCTCTTGACCTCATGATCCACCCGCCTTGGCCTCCCAAAGTGCTGGGATTACAAGCGTGAGCCACCGCGTCCAGCCTGCCTGAAGAGTTTTTTTAACATGCACATACCAGCTTCATCCCAAGGAAACTTTGCAGACTCTCCAGTGTTTCAACTCAATACATGTAGCATTAGGACAGAATTAGAACAAGGATTCTGTGGCCAGTCAATAAGTTTGGATCCCATTTACTGATTGTGTGCCTTTGGGCAGTTATTTAACCTCTCAGTGCCCAGGTCAGAGCTATTGCTGTGAGGAGTAAAGAATTTGATAAATTAATGTATGTGAGACAATTAGAGGAGTGTCTGGAATATACTAAATATTTAGTAAATTTAGCCAGCTTGTGTATGTTGAAAATTTTCCAGGTGATTCCTATATATCATCCATAAAACCAGAAAACAAAATTTTACCAAGACTGTGTATGTAGAGAGTCATTTGCAACACTCACATTTTTGTATTTGCTCATATTGTGCTCATATATATTTGCTCATATTACGATGAGAAGAAGATCATTGTCCTTGTAATTGCCCAATGGGTTATTCTTGCCTGTGGCAGATAAAGCCAATTCACTGAGACAGCGGTATTGCAGTACAGAAAGAGTTTAATAATTGCAGGGCCAGCCAAGTGGAAGGATGGGAGTTTATTACTCAAATAAGCCTCCCTGGAAATTCAGAAGCTAGGGTTTTTCAAGGATAGTTTGGTGGCAAGGAGCCAGAGGAATGGGGAATGCTGATTGGTAGGGTCAGGGATGAAATCATATGGGGTTGAATGATTGTTGACTTCAGTTGACTCAGTTTCTTGGTAGGGTTACCAGTCTGGGTGGTGGCAGCTGGTCTATCAGAATGCAGGGTCTGGGAAATACCTCAAACACCAACCTTAGGTTTTACAATAGATGCAATCTCTAGGGGCAATTGGGAAGGTTAGGAATCTTGTGGCCCCTGGCTACATGTCTCTTAGCCATATGTTAACCTTGTGGCTAATCTGTTAGTTTTACAAAGGCAATCTTGGTCCCAAAGCAAGGAGGTGCTGGTTTTAGGAAGGGGCTGTTATCGTCTTTATTTCAAAGTTAAACTATAAACTAACTGCCTTCTATAGTTAGCTTGGCGTGTGTCCAGGAATGAATAGGTACAACTTCGAGGCTAGAAGCAAGATGGAGTAAGCTATGCCAGATTTTTCTCACTGTCATAATTTTTGCAAAGGTGGTTTCATTCTTAACATATAAAGAGCTCTTAATAATCAATAAAAGAAGATGAAAAGACAAAGGCAATCAATTCCAAAAGAGGGGATATGCAATAAACATTAAAAGACATTCAACTTCAGTGACCAACAGAAACGTATATTAAAACAATGTTTTGGTCTATCATATTTGCAAAGAGTTAAAAAGGAGGACTGCCAATGCCTATGAGCATGTGGAAAAACAAGAACTTTCAAACGCTGTTAGCTAAATTCTGAATTATTACCATCTTCCTGATACCAATGTGGCAATATATGTACACACTTGCAATGTGACCCGCTTCTTGGAATTTATCATAAGGAAATCATCAAATAGATTAAAAACAATGTATGAATAAAGATGTTCATTACAGCACTCTCTATAAAAAGTCCGAAGTTATAACAACTAAGATCCCAGTTAATGGAGATCCATAAATTAAAAGGTATTGATAAGGAACAAAGCAGGTTTCAGAGCAAAGTGAATATGGTACAACCTATTTTTGCAGATGTGTATGCAGGGGGCTGTCACTAACCATTGTCCCAGCTGGTGAGGAAGGAGTTGGTGGTGGGGTGTAATATTAGGAAGTCCAGGCCAGGTACAGTGGCTCAGGCCTGTAATCCCAACACTTTGGGAGGTGGGGAGATCACTTGAGACCAAGAGTTTGAGACTAGCCTGAGCAACATAGTGAGATCTTGTGTCTACAAAATATTTGTTTCCAATTAGCTGAGTGTGGTGCTGCATGCCTGTAGCACCAGCTACTCAAGAGCCTGAGATGGGAAGAAGGCTTGAGCCCAGGAGGTCGAGGCTGCAGTGAGCTATGATCACACCATGCACTTAACCTTGGACGCAGAGTGAGACTCTGCCTGTATAATAAAATAGATATTTTTATTACATATAATAATAAACTTCATATGTATACATGACAAACATATATTATAAACTTCATATATAATATAAATATACACATAATAATAAACTTCATATATAAGTTTATATATGATATAAAGTATATGTTTATCATTTATTACATATATGTTGTTATATATTATTATACATAATTAAAATATATACATATATAATATATAAATACTTATTATATATAATAAATATATTTATATGCATATTTCCTTATGTGTGTATTAGGAAGCCCAACAGGCAACAGGGCTGCAGATCCTGTTAGCCTCATCAGTGCTGACAATTTCATCTCCATCTGTCTGATTACTGTATTTTATTTTTCAATCAGTTCAAAACATGGTGGGGAGGGAACAGTATTGTTTATTGCATACCTCAAATGCCAACAAACTCCTCATCTTCTCTTGTTCTTTCACAATATGCCTGATTGGATGAGCCATTCAGTCTATCATTTAAGAACCAAAAACCTGATTACCCTTTTCTCTCCAGGGCAGGAAGGGCTTAATTTTGCAAAGCTTCCCAGGAGGAGAGAGGAGATATTTGTATTCTGTCTCTCTAAAGCAACAAAAAAGAGAAGAAAGATCAAATAGTTTCCAGTCTCTAATAAAGCAAGGTGAGCATTTATATTTGGCCACCACATATATGTAAAATTTATTACAAAAACAGGGGGACACAGCCGGGTGCGGTGGCTCACGCCTGTAATCCCAGCACTTTGGGAGGCCAAGGCAGGTGGATCACCTGAGGTCGGGAGTTCAAGACCAGCCTGACCAACATGGAGAAACTCTGTCTCTACTAAAAATACAAAATTAGCTGGGGTGGTGGCGCATGAGCATGCCTGTAATCCCAGCTACTCGGGAGGCTGAGGCAGGAGACTCGCTTGAACCCGGGAGGCGGAGGTTGCAGTGAGCTGAGATTGCGCCATTGCACTCCAGCCTGGGCAAAAAGAGTGAAACTCTGTCTCAAAAAAAAAAAAAAAAAAAATGGGGAAAAAAGACTGTTAGGACGTGTACCCAAGGATGACGTGGAGGAGGGAATGGGAGGGTTGAACAACAAGTTCAAGTCCAGCCTACGCAACATAGTGATACCCCATTTCTAAAAACTAAAACAAAAAACCACCCCAAAACCAAGGTATTAATAGTAATTGTCTGAGCAGGTGGTATCAAGGGTATTTCCTGTTTTCTTGAATCTGATTTTCCTGTCATCTACAGACATTTCTCTTGAAATAGAAAATACATCTTGGTCAGGAGCAGTGGCTCATGCTTGTAATCCCAGCACTTTGGGAGGCTGAGGCAGGCGGATCACGAGGTCAGGAGATCGAGACCATCCTGGCAAACACGGTGAAACCCAGTCTCTACTAAAAATACAAAAAAGTTAGCCAGGCGTGGTGGCAGGCGCCTGTAGTCTCAGCTACTCGGGAGGCTGAGGCAGGAGAATGGCGTGAATCCAGGAGGCGGAGCTTGCAGTGAGCCGAGATCGCACCACTGCACTCCAGCCTAGGCAACACAGCGACACTCCGTCTCAAAAAAAAAGAAAATACATCTTATACAACCATACCTCAGAAATATTGCAGGTTCACTTCCAGACCAACTTAATAAAGCAAATATTGCAATGAAGCAAGTCACATGAATTTTTTTGCTTCCCAGTGCATATAAAAGTTATATTTACATGATACTGCAGTCTATTGCGTGCAATAGCGTTATGTCTAAAAAAATACATATACTTTAACTTAAAAATACTTCACTGCTTAAAAATGCTAATGATCATCTGAGCCTTCAGCTAGCTGTAATCTTTTTGCTGGTAGAGGGTCTTGGCTCAATGTTGATGATGGCTGCTGACTGATCAGGGTCAAGGTTGCTGAAGACTGGGGTGGCTGTGGCACTTTCTTAAAATAAGACAAAATGAAATATGATGCATCGATTGACTCTTTCTTTCATGAAAGATTCCTCTGCAGCCTGCAATACTGTGTGATAACATTTTACCCACAGTAGAACTTCTTTCAAAATTATAGTCAATCCTCTCAAACCCTGCCACTGCTTTTATCAACTATGTTTATGCAATATTCTAAATCCTTTATGTCATTTCAACAATGTTTACAGCATCTTCGCCAGGAGTAGATTTAAGTGACCACTTTTTCTTCTGTCATGCTTAAGAAGCAACTCCTCATCTGTAAAAGTTTGATCACAAGGTTGAAGCAATTCAGTCACATCTTCAGGCTTCACTTCTCATTCTAGTTCTCTTACTATTTCCACCCCACCAACAGTTATTATCTCTACTGAGGTCTTGAACCCCTCAAATTCATGCATGAGGATTGGAATCAACTTTTTCCAAAATTCCGTTGATGTTGATATTTTGACCTCCTTCTCATAAATCACAAATATTCTTACTGGCATCTAGACTGGTGAATTCTTTCCAAAAGGTTTACAGTTCACTTTGCCCAGATCTATTAGAGGAACCACTCCCTGTGACAGCTGTATCTTTACAACACATGGCTCTTAAATAATGAGAATTAAAAACCAAAATTACTCCTTGATCCATGGGCTGCAGAATGGATGTTGTGTTAGTAGATGAAGGAGCAAAGGACATGCCATCTCAAAATATTGATTATTGATTGGTATAATGATTATTATACCAATCATATCTTGGTATATTGATTATTTTGGAAACATCAAAGAAATTATGATTGCAGAAAGGGCTAGCTGACCTCTTTCTGCATTCAGCAAGCCATAAAGATTCCTCTTGGAGACTGGTACCCTCACCTATACCAGGGCAAGAAAACAGCTCTGATCAACAGAGACTGGGATTTGGTGGCTACAATGGACCTGAATAAATAGATTTAACAAAGTAACTGTTATCTTCCACTAGTTTCCCTCCCCATATCTTCTAGTGACCCCTAGAAAATTTACTGCCCCTCCCAAATTTTCTTTGTCCTGTTATTTCTTCTCAAATTCATTGTTCTTTATCTAAAAAGTATGAAAAGATCTTGCTTTGGCCACTTCTTCAGATTTCACGCTCTTGTGAAGATCCCCATGTACATGTAAAACTCATAACATTCATATGCTTTTCTCTTGTTCATTTACCTGGGTGTGCATTGGTTTCTAGATCCAGCTGAACAGCCCACATAAGAGCTCAAGGGAGTGTTGAAGGTGATCTCTGACTCCCCTACACAGGCATGAAAACAACATTAATCCCTTGTACATCTGCATCAGAGTTCTTGGGTGACCAGGTTCATTGTCAATGAGCAGTAATATTTTGAAAGGAATCTTCTTTTCTGAGCAGTAGGTCTCAACAGTGGGTTTAAAATATTCAGTAAACCACCCTTTCAGCCGGAACTGCCATCTTCCAGTAATTTGCCAAAATGACGAAGACAAAGGGAAAGAGGAGAGGCACCCGATATACATTCTCTAGGCCTTTTAGAAAACATGGAGTTGTTCCTTTGGCCACGTATATGCGAATCTATAAGAAAGGTGTTATTGTAGACGTCAAGGGAATGGGCACTGTTCAAAAAGGAATGCCTCACAAGTGTCACCATGGTAAAACTGGAAGAGTCTACAATGTTACCCAGCATGCTGTTGGCATTGTTGTAAACAAACAAGTTAAGGGCAAGATTCTTGCCAAGAGAATTAATGTGCGTATTGAGCACATTAAGCACTCTGAGAGCTGGGATAGCTTCCTGAAATGCATGAAGGAAAATGATCAGAAAAAGAAAGAAGCCAAAGAGAAAGGTACCTGGGTTCAACTGAAGTGCCAGCCTGCTCCACCCAGAGAAGCACACTTTGTGAGAACCAGTGAGAAGGAGCCTGAGCTGCTGGAACCTATTCCGTATGAATTCATGGCATAATACGTGTTAAAATAAATAAATAAAAGACCTCCGGACTGTAAAAAAAAAAAAAAAATATATATATATATATATATATATATATATATATATATTCAGTAAACCATGCTATAAACACATGTCATCCAGGCTTTGTTGTTCCATTTACAGAGCATAGGCAGGGTAGATTTAGCTTAGTTCTTATGGGCCCTAGGATTTTCAGAACGGTAAATGAGTATTAGCTTCAACTTAAGGTCACTAGCTGCATTAGCCCCTAACAAGAGAGTTAGTCTGTCCTTTGAAGCTTTGAAGTCAGGCATTGACTTCTCCTCTCAAGCTCTGAAAGTCCTAGATGGCATCTTCTTCCAATAGGTGGCTATTTTGTCTACACTGAAAATCTGTTGTTGAGTGTAGCCACCTTCATCAATGATCTCAGATAGATCTTCTGGATAGCTTGCCGCAGCTTCTCCATCAGCCTGTGCTGCTTCACCTTGCACTTTTATATTATGGAGACAGCTTCTTTCCTTAAGCCCCATGAACCAACCTCTGCTAGCTTCCAACTTTTCTTCTGCAGCTTCTTCACCTCTCTCAGCCTTCACAGGATTAAAGAGAGTTATGGCCTTGCTCTGGATTAGGCTTTGGCTTAAAAGAGTGTTGTGACTGGTTTGATCTTCTATCCAGACCACTCGAACGTTCTCCATACCACCAATAGGCTGTTTAGCTTTCTTATCATTCAGACATTCACTGGAGTAGCACTTTTAATGGCCTTCAAGCGCCTTTCCTTTGCATTCACAGCTTGGCCAGCTGTTTGGCACAAGAGGCCTAGATTTTGGCCCATCTTGGCTTCTGACATGCCTTCTTCACTAAGGTTGATCATTTCTAGCTTTTAATTTGAAGTGAGAGATGTTCAACTCTTTTTTCTACTTGAACACTTAGGGGCCATTGTAGGGTTATTAACTGGCCTAACTTCAATATTGTTGTGTCTTAGGAAATAGGGAGGCCTGAGGAGAGAGGGGAGAATGGTCAGTTGGTGGAACAGTCAGAATACACACAACATTTATCAATTAAGTTTACTGTCTTATAGGGTCATGTATGTACACTTACACATAGTAATATATACATAGTTACCATGTACATACTATGTACATGTACATAGTAACATCAAAAATCACTGATCACAGATCACCATAACAGATACAATAATAATGAAAAAGTTAGAAATATTGCAAGAATTACCAAAATGTGACACAGAGACACAAAGTCAGCATGTGACTGGAAAAAATGACACCAATATACTTGCTCAACACAGGGTTGCCACAAATCTTCAATTTGTAAAAAATGCAATGTATGTGAAGCATAATAAGGTGAAATGCAATAAAATGAGGTGTGCCTGTATATCTTTAGGTTTTTGTTTACCTTTTGGAGATGTCTTCTCTGTTCAAACAAGTCTCTAATCCCAGCCCCTTATTTTGACAATTGTGCTGGTGTCCATTCCGTACAATATCATCCTACCTGCTCCCCAACCCTAAGCCTACCTCCATCCTGGCCTATGAAGTTTGAACCAAGAGTAGTCATTATCCCATACTTGGCCAACAGAGATTCCCCTGACCAGAATTTTGGAATAGAGGTGGGAAAGTCAGCCCTTCCTGTGGCTAAACCAGTGATTTAAATAGTCAAGAAAGGGGCCAGCCATGTTCTCAGTCATGTGGTAATGGGAGTCCAGGCTGAGTCACAGATTTTCCTGAAACCTGGCTGGATTCCTGTCCACAGATTCTGCATACTTTAAAATACAACAACAACATGTTTGTGTCTAAGCCTATTCTAGTCGAATGAAATAATCAGAAGAATATTAACAAAGATCAACTTTGGTACCAGAAGTGGGGTTATGAGTAAACTGTTCCTCCCTCAAAGACTGACTGAGACAGGATGGGAGTAAGGAAATAAGTCAATAGTGAAGGTGTCCCATCGAACACTGAGAAATATCTCCCCTGGTTATGTGAACCCCAAATATCTGAGTCAGGTCTCAGTTAATTTGGAAAGTTTATTTTGCCAAGGTTGAGGACGTGCATCTGTGACACAGCCTCAGGAGGTCCTGACAACACGTGCCCAAGGTGGTCAGAGCACAGTTTGGTTTTATACATTTTAGGGAGACATGAGACACCAGTTGACATATGTAAGATG
This sequence comes from Pan troglodytes, assembly GCF_028858775.2. Taxonomy (NCBI): domain Eukaryota; kingdom Metazoa; phylum Chordata; class Mammalia; order Primates; family Hominidae; genus Pan; species Pan troglodytes. Next base: position 36,692,748 of record NC_072418.2, on the reverse strand, counting down.
AACACTGGTTTGGTCCAGAAAGGTGGGACAACTCGAAGCAAAGGCAGAACAACTCAAAGTGGGGAGGGGGCTTCCAGATCATAGGTAGATAAGAGACAAATGTTTGCATTCTTTCGAGTTTCTGATTAGCCTCTCTGAAGAAGGCAATCAGATATGCATCATCTCAGCGCACAGAGGGGTGCTCACATTAATAACAGCATTAATCCGTTGACTCTGCCATCATGGCCTTATCACCTCTCCTTTTGGGCCCCACCTCTGAACACTTGCACTGGGGATCAAGTTTCCAACATCTTGCTTTTTGGGAGACACATTTAGATCATTGAATAGAAAGGGAGGCAGGTTTGCCCTGAGAAGTTCCCAGCTTAACTTTTTCCTTTAGCTTAGAGATTTTGGGGGTCCAAGATTTATTTTCCTTTCACATTTATATATTAGAAATGTAATTGATGGGCTTATTGGCTCTTGGCTGTAAGAGTAGGGACCAATAGAGAGTAAGGCTATAGGAAATCCCTATAGTTAGACAGCTCAGGATTTTATAAGAGATGTAGTACCAGAAAAAAGAAAATCTGGCCAACAGGGGGCTTGTGATTCTCAGTCCCTCAAGAAAGCCACAGTTTTGTGTTCAGGCTCTAAGTGGGAGTAAATCATCATGGCAGTCAGCCCTTTCAGGGGATCCCCCACAGTGCTCCTTTCTGGGTGTCCCCACAGGACACTGGATAGGGAATTCCCCCCATTACAAGCAAACCCTGGGGTGACTGCTGGTCATGGAAACAAGCCACCAAAGAATTATGGAAGGTAAGAATTCACTGGAACCATCACTGCCTTGTTCTCTCCAGGAAGGAGGAAATGGTATCTGCTTTGGACTGGCAACCAAGTAGGGTGAAGTTCTATTCTAGAAGGCTCTTAACATGTTCTCTCTTCTGAATGAAATTGGCTACCATCCATGGGGTGTGTTGGGGAAGATTTCATTATCATTCAGCCTATGGGTGGCACAACGAGGAAGGCAGGCACAGATGGAGTGGAGTGGCCTGCTTTCTCTAAAAAAGAAGTATGCTCTAAGAAGACGAACCTTATCCCTGCCTGGCGAGAGTGGGCAGGGTCAGGTGGGCTTCAGGCACTTTCTGCTGGGAGAGAAGTCCTCTGATGTAGGATGGGAACAGCTGGACAGGCAGGAGGGGGTATCCTATTAGCATCCTTCATTCCACGCATCTCCACACTGGCTGCCCTCCTGGCTTAGGGCTCCAGGGTGATCACTGCATCCTTCAAAACATGTGTCCCTTTATGTTCAAGTTAGCTTCAGTTGTATTTTGTTACTTGCAACCCACAGAGTCTTAAATTTTTAAAATTCACTTAAATTTTACTAAAAAGCTAATGACTGAATATGACAAAAAATTCAAATAGATCACAGAATACTCAGTGAGAAGTAGTTCTTCTTTCCACTTCAGACCCCTGGCCCTCTATCGGGAGGCAACCACTATCAACAGTTTCTACAAAACCTTATAGAAACTGTCCATGCCTATAGATGGCCTTATATGTATGTTTTATTTTGTTTTGTTTTGAGACAGGGTCTCACTCTGTCACCCAGGCTGGAGTGAGTGCAGTGGCATGATCATGGCTCACTGCAGCCTCGAGTTCCCAGGCTTAAGCAACCCTCCTGTCTCAGTCTCCCTAGTAGCTGGGACTACAGACATGTACAACTTTAATTTTTTTTTTTTTTTTTGAGACAGAGTCTCACTATGTCGCCCAGGCTGGAGTGCAGTGGCGCGATCTCGGCTCACTGCAAGCTTCACCTGCCAGGTTCACGCCATTCTCCTGCCTCAGCCTCCCGAGTAGCTGGGACTACAGGTGCCCGCCACCATGCCTGGCTAATTTTTTTTGTATTTTTAGTAGAGACAGGGTTTCACCATGTTCTCCAGGATAGTCTCAATCTCCTGATCTTGTGATCCGCCCACCTCGGCCTCCCAAAGTGCTGGGATTACAGGCATGAGCCACCGTGCCCGGTCAACCTTAATTTTTTTAATTTTTTATTTTTTAGAGATGGGAGTCTCACTAGGTTGCCCAGGCTGGTCTTGAACTCCTGGGTTCAAGCAATATTCCCCCTTGGTAAAGTGCTGGGGTTACAGGCATGAGTCACCGTGCTCAGCCTCCTTTTATGTATTTAATAAATAAATAAATAAGAGCTTATTATACACACTATCCTGCACTTTGTTTTTCCTTTTTCTTAATAATATCTTGGAGATCATTTCATGTTCTAATTCATTTTTAATTTAAAAACTACATAAATAAATAAATGGTGCTGTGATCATTAGTTAACTGTTTTATGAAAAATATTAAATTGGTTTCCTTCTCAACACCATGCACCAAAATAAATTCCAATAGTGGATTAAAGCTTTAATCATAACAAATGAAGCTCTCAAAAATAATGGAAGAAAATGTGGATGAGTGATTCTCACATGGCGGATCCTTGGGTGGGAGAAAGTCCTTCTCGGCCTGAAACAAACATGCAAACTACAAGATGCAAGCCCCCCAGGCTTGAATGTGTGTATATATGTTGGTGCTGTCTGGACTCCATTTTTTTCTCTTGTTGAGAGAAGTGTCTTGGGTGGGGTTCCCTAGAGGAGCCTGAGATCGACATTCATGGGCAAATGAGTTATAAAGCAGAGGTTCTTAAGCCCCAGGCCATGGACTAGTACTGGTTCATGGCCTCAGCAGGAGGTGAGTGGCAGGTGAGTGAATATTATTGCCTGAGCTCTGCCTCCTGTCAAATCAGCGGTGGCATTAGATTCTCATAGGAGTGTGAACTCTTTTGTGAACTGTGCATGTGAGGGATCTAGGTTGCATGCTTCTTATAAGAATCTAACTAATGCCTGAGGATCTAAGGTGAATCAGACTTATCCCCAATCCATCCCTGATCTCCCCTCCCCCATCATCCATGGAAAAATTGTCTTCCATGAAACTAGTCCCTGATGCTAGAAAGGTAGCGGGGATCATGCCAGGGAAGAGTAAGAAGTCAATCAAGATTGGGATCTCAGGCAAAGTCCGGCTGTCCTCACCTTGAGGCAATGGAGCTGGGCTTTCCTATTCCTGCACCTGTCAGTCATTGACTAAGCACTGCCCAGGCTCTCATCAGCTTCCAGGAACTTAAGACTCTCTGCACCTGTGGGCAGGGCAGCTCCCTAACCCTGGGTGATCTTCTGAGGAGTGGCAGGTACAGATGGTGGAATCCGGGGCAGAGGTGCCCAGTATGGAACAGGGCATCGAAGAGGAGCCACAGTGTCTATTACAAAGGGAGTCTCCTGCCCAAGGGCTGAGCTAGGGAAGGCCTATGGGGCCAGACCCATGAGACAGCCAGACCTGTGAAAGTCAGGACTCTGAGTTTGCAGTGAAAATTCCAAGAGGATGCAAGCCCGTGCCCCCTGTGCCCACAGCCACCTGGCCCCAGAGCCCAAAGGCATCTTAGGCTGAGTTCTCTGGAAGCAGCTGAGGTGGAGAGTTTGGGGCAGGAGGTTTACGTTGATGGCTCTCAGGAGAGACCCCCTATGGGGAAGCGGGGAGGGCGAGGATGGGCAGAGAGGGAAGGCGACCCCCCAGTGCAGTTACAGCTGAGGCCTCAGCCAGGCCTGGGGGAGCCCTGGAGCTGGACATGCCTTCAGAGTTGCCCCAAACTGAGGTGAGGGGCAGGGCTTTGTACTCCCACATCAGCCAGTCACTGGATACAGGATCACCCCACAGGAGGCATAAACTTAGGAAAGGTGCTTCCAGGGTGCCAACGGAATTCCCAGGGAAGAAGGCAGGGATATTCCCAGCTCCCATGGGGATAATGGCCATGATGGTTAATTTTAGGCATCAACTTGTCTGGATTAAGGGATACATAGACGGCTGGGAGAGCATTATTTCTGGTTGCGTCTGAGAGGGTGTTTCCAGAGGAGACTGGTATGTGAGCCAATGGACTGAGCTGGGAAGATCCGCCCTCAATGTGGGTGGGCACCACCAATTGGCTGGGGGCCTGGATAGCACGAAAAGGCAGAGGAAAGGTGAATTCACTCTCTTTCCTGGAGCAGACACATCCCTCCTGTCCTGCCCTCAGACATCAGAACTCCAGGTTCTCCAGGCTTTGAACTCTAGGACTTGCACCAGTGGCCCCCAGCCCAGGTTCTCAGACCTTCAGCCTCGGACTGAGAGTTATACCACCAGCTTTCCTGGTTCTGAGGCTTTCAGACTTGGAGTGAGTCACACTCCCAACATACCCGGGTCTCCAGCTGGCGGGTGGCTGAGGATGGGAAACCTCAGCCTCCATAATCGCATGAGACAATTCCCCTAAAAAATCTCATGTAGATAATAGATACATACGTACATACATACAGATCTTTTGTAGAGACGGGGGTCTCACTGTGTTGCCCAGGCTGGTCTTGAACCTGGGCTCAAGCGATTCTCCCACTTTGGCCTTCCAAAGTGCTGGGATTATAAGTGTGAGCCACTGTGCCTGACTTCTGCTATCTCTCTCTCTCTCTCATGTGTGTTTATCTATCTATCTATCTATCTATCTATCTATCTATCTATCTATCTATCTATCATCTATCTATCATCATCTATCTATCTGTTGGCTCTGTCTCCTTGGAGAACCCCGACCAGCATAGTGGCATCAGCCCTGGAGAGGAGATCTGGGTGGAGCAACACAGTGTCCACTATTGGTGAATTGAGAAGTCCCTTCTTGGGGCTCCTGGCTGCAGTGACTCTCCAAATAGAGGGGCTGATGGGAGGCCCAGGGAGCCACAGATCCAAGGCCATCAGGATGGGTCCAACTCCAAAGAGGACATAACCTCTTCTTGAGCCCTGGGGTGAGGGGATGGGCGGGCTTTGGGGGATCTGGCAGAACTGCCTATGGGAGAGACAGCAGAGAAGACTGTCTTAGTCCATTTTGTGTTGCTGTAACAGAATACCACAGACTGGGTAATTTATAATGAACAGGAATTTATTGGTTCGTGGTTCTGGAGGCTGGGAAGTTCAAGATCAACAAGGTCAGCGTCTCATAAGAGCCTTCTTGCTGCTTCACAATATGGCTAAAGGGCAAAGAGAGGGTGAGAGGGGGAGACAGTGAGAGTAAGAGAGGGCCAGATTCCCCCTGTGTGACAAACCCACTTCTTTGATAACAGTGTTAGTCCTTTGACTCTGCCATCATGGCCTTATCACCTCTCTTTGGGCCTCACCTCTCAACACTTAGATTGAGGATCAAGTTTCCAACATTTTGCTTTTTGGGAGACACATTCAGGTCATTGCAGATATGTTCAGAAACCTGGCAAGGGGAGCATTAAAGGTTGAAGGTGAGGCCCTGGCTGGGGGACACTCCAGCCTGGGGCCTGTCTCCCCACAGTTCTGCTGTAGGAGGAGATGTGGTTTGACAAGGTAGTCAGCAGGCCTGAATGAGGCGGACTTTGGTGGATCATCTGTACCTCTGTGGATTGAGCAGGCTATGGGTGGTGGGGAGTATGCCACGAGTCTTTTTCTAGCTCCTGGATAAGGGGAAACAGAGCGAGGAGCCCAGGATGACTAGACCTGGCTGGGCTTGGAGATAAGGGGTGCCTCAAGGGCAGGGAGTTTGTGTCTAGAGGGCTGCACGGCACAGACCCCAGCCCAGTCACCTCAACTGCCGTTGCTTTGAAATCAATTATCCAGGAAGGAGAAGTGGCAGAGGTGCATGGGCAGCTGGGGAGCACTGGGTCTGTGAAAGACAGTATCATCCACACCCATTTAAGTTTTGTTTGTTTGTTTGTTTAAGACAGGGTCTGGCTATGTTGCCCAGGCTGGTCTTGAACTCCTAGCCTGAAGCCATCCAACCACCTCCGCTTCTCAAAGCACTGGGATTATCGTAGGGAGTGGTGGCTCCCAGCCCACCTCACTTTGCAGATGAGAAAACTGAGGCTATGGCCAAGGAGTTTCCCAGGAGCCCAGGGAGACCATGGTGGAAAATAGCACCTCTGAATGCCCTGCAGGCCATCTTGGGACAGGGTGTGGCACTCAGGGAGAGCTGTGACTCCTGCACAGCTCAGGGTATGCATAGAGCCAGCTAAGGGTGGAGTGGACAATGGGGGTAGCCCCACGCAGTGGCCACTTCCCCACCCTGCCCAGTCCTCTCAAGAGGATGTGGCTTTGGGTCTGGTTGCCAGGATACAGCACGGCCATGCCGAAGCATCCCTGGAAAGCCTGTTTCCCTGAAACACCCCCAACCAGAGCCGGGGCGGAAGGGCCAAGCCTCTTTATGAGCTGAGCAGACGGTTCTTAACACATTGTCCTCAGCAAGCTGGACAGACAGAGACATGTGGGCAGCTCAGCTGCACAGGAGATCTGGGGAGAGTCCAGTCCCCTGTGCTGGAGGAGAGGGTGTGTGTGTCCCCCAGCCCCTTGTTGGAGATGTCCTCACTGTTCTCCCGGAACTGCCCTCCAGGGCACTGTGCTCTCACCCTGACCACACACCCCTCTCCCCAGCACCCCTGCCAGCCCCTGGCGAGCCAGGTGCCAGGAGCCAACATTATGAATTACGCCCCAGACCAGGAAAGACAACTAACAACTCACAGCGAAGCTCTGTTTACACTGGTATTGATCCGGGGCTGCAGTGACTCGGAGGCCATGGAGAGCCAGACTGCCTTGCAGAAGGTGAGAGTTTCCTGACTGGCAGACACTAACAGTTTCAATGGCTGCAAAGCATGTCCTCAGGACAGTGTGTGTGCCCCCAGCAGCCCTGCTCCTCGGGAGGACCTGCTTAAGCAGTCATAGCTGCTGCATTTGGAGTTCAAGCTCAGGTCCCAAGCACGAGGGGGTGGAGAGGGGCATGGACTTGGGAGTCAAGGGAGGGGGTTTTCTGGGAAGAGGATGAGAATAGCCCATTGCATGCAGCTCAGGAGAGCAATCAGTAAACCAGCTCAGGCATGTCCAGAGCCCGGTCCCGCCTCCGGTGGGAGAACAGGAAAGACTGGACACCAGCCACATGCCCCTGGTTTCTTTTGTATTTTAAAATTTTATTATTATTACTTTTTTTTTTGAGACAGAGTCTCGCTCTGTTGTCCAGGCTGGAGTACAGTGGCATAATCTCAGCTCACTGCAGCCTCCATCTCCTGGGTTCAAGTGATTCTCCTGCCTCAGCCTCCCGAATAGCTGGATTACAGGCGCCCACCACCATGCCCTGCTAATTTTTGTATTTTTAGTAGAGACAGGGCTTCACCATGTTGGCCAGGCTGGTCTTGAGCTCCTGGCCTCAAGTGATCCACCTGCCTCGGCCTCCCAAAGTTCTGGGATTACAGGTATGAGCCACCATACCCTACCTATTATTACTTTTTTAGAGATAGTGTCTCGCTCTGTCACCAAGGCTGGGGTGCAGTAGTGCTGTTGTAGCTCACTGCAGCCTCGACCTTCTGTGCTTAAGTGATCCTCCCTCCTTAGCCTGTCAAGTAGCTGGGCTACAGATGCACACCATTACACATAGCTGATTTTAATTTAATTTTATTTTATTTTATTTTATTTTATTGTAGAGATGGGGGTTTCACTATGTTGCCCAGGATGGTCTTAAATTCCTGACCTCAAGCAATCCTCCCGCCTCAGCCTCCCCAAGTGCTGGGATTACAGGCATGAGCCACTGCACCTGGCTGGGCTGGGTTCCTGATGACATCTGCAAGTTGACTTGCTGCAGGAGGACTATCCAAGTTTCGGATGTAGTGACACTTGGCGTTCCACCCTCAATCACTCCTGGCTCCCCTTTTCAGGGCCTGTAGCAGCCAGGTTTTCTAGAAGGGGTCTTGGTGAGGTGGAGCATGGTGGGGAAGTCTTACTGGAAGTGAAGAATATTTCCACTGACTGCCAGGGCCTCATTCAGCAACTGGGGCAGGTAGAGAAGGTTGCACATGCCTGGGGGTGTCAGGCAGGTTTTGAAGAAGGCAGAGCCTTGAGAGGGGACCTCCTGAGGATGGCATCCCGAGGAGCTGCAGCCCATGCCCCCCAGGCCCAGAGAAGGAGTCTTAGGTGTCTGGGATGCTCTGGCTTTTGTCCCCTTCCATTATCCTGGATATTGTCCTGTGGGGCACTAAAGGAAGGGCCATTATGTCCACACTGGGCCTGGGGTGCTGAGGCCATGGGGCCGGGCCGGCAGTTACAGGGAGTAGCCCACTGGGGCATGCTCGACCCAGAATGCGCCCTTCATTGCCATTGCTGGAGGTCTGGACCTTTCCCTTGCACTTTCCACAGCCTCCTCTTTGCAGCCCCACTCCCAGGGCAGAGTCAAAAGGATTACTTAAATACAAGCCATTTATGCAGCTTCAGTATACATCTTCAACATGCAGCCCAAAGGCAAGGGGGTGGCCAGGTGCACTGAGCCCCTTTCCCTGCAAGCTGCCCCATCGTGGGGAGCCCAGCCAGCTCTCCCCAGAGGAGAAGCGAGACCTGCAGCTTCATCCTCACACCAGCCAGCTTGAGGGTCAGAGGGTCGCCATCAGGTAGCCTCCCCCTGGAATATCTGTGCAGACAGGTGTCACCCCACAAAGAGGGAGTAGGCTCAGGATACCCCCCTCCCTCAGGCGGTGGTAAATGCTGCAGGGAAGATGGGGAAGAATGCAGAACCTGCTCTCTGAGGGTTTAGAATAAAGTTGCAGGGCAGGCAAGCTTCTTCAAACTGGGGTCCTTGGCCTGCCTGGGAAAGGGACCCTCCTCAGGGGCTGTAAAGGGACCCAAAGTCCTCTCTCAGTTATTCTGGATGAGTGAGGCACAACTCCTGACACCTGAGAACAGTTGCTCACAGGCTCGCTACTAAGAGACTACCACGTGCGTTCTTTGGGCTCACAGGGATCAATGCCTTATTCACTCGTCTTACCATTCTGCTGAGACACACGGCGGCCTGGCCACATTGCATGTGCACACACACACACACACACACATGCAGAGCATGGGAAACGCCAGTCCCCAAGAAGGAGCTCTGTGGTCATCACATCCTCAGACTGCTGTGTGGCGGTCACGGTGCACAGACACTGTGATTCCTGTGCTTGTCAACATGGGGTGGGGGGTAATACTATGTAATGGAGGGGGAAATTGCTACTTAAATCCACCACTCTTTCCTGGAAAGATGAAGCCTGGTGAAGGAAAGATTAGGGTCTCTGCTGTTCTTCTAAGAGAGTGTGCCATTTGCTCTGCTCCTGCTGCTGTCCCTCCTGCCGTGTGTGTGTGTGTGTGTGTGTGTGTGTGGTGGTGGGGGCGGGGGTGGGTGTCAGGCCTGGAGCCAACTGTGAGAGTAAATGCAGGTCACTCCTAGGGTCTCTCTGGGACAGGGACAGGAATCAGAGGCCTCAAACAGAGGTGGGAGTCTAAGCCTGATGTGCAGAAAAAGGGGTGCCTAATAAGAAACCCCTCTGCAGAGGCCCCCAACCTCTTGGGCCTCAGCTGTCTCTTTTTAGCTGATTTGGAGAGGCCAGGGCAGGTGAAGTGTGATGAGTAAATCACAGAGGCCCCATACTTTGCACAGGACAAGAATCCCACAGAGGCAGCAGCCGGGCTGGCAGCACTGTGAGAATATAATTCATCCCTCCACTCTCAGGCTCAGGTTTGCAGAAACCTCGGGAGAGTTCTGAGACTTTCGGTTGCATGTGAAATATTACGTAGATTAGAAGGGGCAGCCAGGTTATATTTGTTAGGTTTTAACATTGTTTGGCTTAATTTTTAAATGTGGTTATCAAAGCAACGCATGCACATTGTTTGAGAAGTCAAATATTACCAAAAGACTTAGAATAAGGGCAATAGTTTTACTTCCCTATACCCCAATCTTTCTCCTGGTGACACTTTTACCTCTTATAGCTGCTTCCTTGGTATCTGCCTCTGTGTTTCCAAATCCCACGTTTACACGGCCCTATCTTCATTCTTTGGTTTTGTCGTTTTCTATGTTGCTGTTCCACAGTGTGAACAAGTTTCTAGCTTGTTTTTACTTTTGTCTACCAACCCCAGCACACTCTTGGTTAAAACTGTGGTCAGTGTTCATGTTATTATGACCATGCAAATATTGTTTATTGTTAAGTCAAGAAGTATATCATCTCGTCTCATGTTTTGTCCAACCTTGTTTCTAGAGTCAATAATTGCTTCACTTTTTTATTAGCCTGGTTTTCATTTTTTGTGTGTGTGTTTCAGAGACAAGGTCTCGCTCTGCTGCTGAGGCTGAAATGCAGTGACGATCAGGTCACTGCAGCCTAGACCTCCCAGGGTCAAGCAATCCTCCCACCTCAGCCTCCCAAGTAGCTGGGGCTATAGGCGGGCACCACCACACCCAGGCAATTTTAAAATTTTTTGTAGAGATGGAATCTCACTATATTGCCCAGGTTGGTCTTGAACTCCTGGGCTCAAGTGATCCTCCTGCCTTGGCCTCCCAAAGCGCTGGGATTAAAGGCATGAGCCACTGCACCCAGCCTATTTGTCTGGTTTTCCATATACCTATCATTAGTTTTTTCCATATGTTTCAAAATGTCAGCCAAAAGTCTATTAACTATATTTTGGCATACTCTAATATCACAATTCCCAAAATGTACCAAGTCAGTTCCAGGATATCATAGTTCATTCACTGCATAGCACAGATGTACCATAGGATCTTTTGAATTTTCCAAATGATAGTCAATATTTGTTAGGTATCACAAACTATTAGTTAACTGTTCTAATGTTAGAGTGAACTACAGCTCTTTTTTTTTTTCTTCTCCTTTTTCATACAAGGTCTCCCTCTGTCACCCAGGCTGGAGTGCAGTGGTACCATCATGGCTCACTGCAGCCTTGACTTCCCTAGGCTCAAGAGATCCCATCTTAGCCTCTCGAGCAGCTGGGGCTAAAGGCACGCAACCATGCCCGGCTTTGTGTTTTTTTGTTTGTTTGTTTGTTTTGTTTTTTGTATTTTGTAGAGATGGGGTTTCACCATATTGCCCAGGCTGGTCTCAAACTCCTGGGCTCAAGCGATCCATCTGCCTTTGCCTCCCAAAGTGCTGGAATTATAGGTGTGAGCCACTGCGCCTGGCCCCTGAACTACATTTCTTACAATAATGCTATATCTTTGCAAAGTTGGGTTTCAGCAGTTACTATGATAACAAGTGAGTATTGGGCAAATGTCATAGTGAAACAGAAAATGAAGCTACAGGTGCACAATTTGATGCAAAGGTTTGAGAAACTGCAGTGTCCAAAAGGCACACACATCCCATCAGGAAGTAATTGTGGTTATGTAAGAATAAAATAAAAATAAAAATATTATTTTTCTTTCCACTTATGCATAATATTTTTTTAATGGCTACTAAGCTGTTAGGGCATAAATATTTATTAAGTTGTTTGGATCTAACTATATAATAAACAGAACTGTTAGATATTTCTTTTAGCCTGAAGACAGCAATACAAAAATTACTAAACCATCAGGCCAGGTGTGGTGGCTCATGCCTGTAATCCCAGCGCTTTGGGAAGCTGAGGTGGGAAGATCACTTGAGGCCAGGAGTTCGAGGCCAGCCTGGGCAACATAACGAGATCCCGTCACTACAAAAAATAAAAATAAGTAGCCAGGTGCAATGGCTCATGCCTGTAATCCCAGCACTTTGGGAGGCCAAGGTGGGAGGATTGCTTGAGGCCAGGAGTTCAAGACCAGCCTGGGCAACATTTTGTAGTGAGACCCCATCTCTGCAAAAAATTACTAAGACATCAAGGAAGTCATGGACCAAGAAAAATTGGGAGCTTCTGCTCTAACTCATTAGCTCTGTTTCACTCCTGAGGATTTCCCTCCTGGAACCTTCTACCTCTTGCTGCAATCTGCTGTGAAGCTTCCACCTTATGAGCAGGCTTCGCTTTTCTCCTGTGTGGGATCTTCTTTCTCCTGGTCTCATGACACCATTTTTTGTTCTTTCTCATTTTCCTGGAGCTTGTTCTTCAGATCCCTGTTCTTCAGCTCCCTAAGAAATGGATTTGGAAAGTAAATATTTTTAGTACTTGAAGGTCTGAAAATGCCTTTATTCTGCGCTGATTCTTGATTGATAGTTTAGCTGGGTATATAATTTTAGCTTGAAAATATTTTTCCCTCAGAATTTTAAAAGCATTGCTCCATTGTGTTCTAGTTCTTAGTGTTGTTGTTGAGGAGTCAGATGCCATTCTAATTCCCAGTTCTGTGTATGACATCTGTTGCAGGCTGGGCTCCCTTGGAAGCAGACTTAGCATGCAGGATGTTTACTAAAGATTCTCCTGTGGTTAACATTTATAAAAGAGAAAGAAAGGAGGCAGGTTTAGGCAGAAGGAGAAGTTGTACTGCACTTCAGGCTTGAGATAGCCTTCCTTGACCCCAGGGGAGCTCTGGAGCAGGAATAACTTTTTAGAGGATCCTGAACTGAACAAAGATATCCTCACTTTTATGCTCCAACATCTAACAACCATTGGATATGGATCACCTAGGCATGACCTGGGGCGAGGTGCCTCTCTGTAACACGTAGAGACCCCTGAAGGGCTGAGATCTGGAAGCCACCTGCTGACATCTGGGACAACACATATTTTCCTGAAGGGGTATCAGAGGGGCACATCACAGGCTCTATACTTTTTTTCTCATTGAAAGCATTTAGTTCTTCCTATCTCTGTCACTTAAAAATTGACCTTGATGAACCCTGAAGTAAACTTACTTCATTTCTTGTGCTGGACAATTGGTGGGCTTTTTAACCGAAGAGAATTATGTCCCTCAACCATGGGAAACTGCCTTATAGTATTTTTACAATTTCCTCCCATTTGTTTTTTCTGTTGTCTTTTGTGGACTGCTGTTGACCAGGCAGACTGAGCCTTCTACATTTCTTCTCTTTCGGGACTCCTGGGAGGCTGAACAAGCAACAGGCTGGTCTTTTTACTGGACAGACTACATATGCAATGTGTGGGGTTCTTCTCTCAGTGACAGCCCAGTTATTCCAGAAAGAACCTGCTGATATTCTAGCCAGGAACATGGAGTGTGTTTGCATGGTGTGTGGAATGTGCTGTGGTGTGTGTGGGGGTTGGTGGTGGTGGGTGGGTGGTATGTGACTGGGGAAATGCCATATCTGGTGAATGAAGGAGGCCTAGCAATCCTCACTGTTCCCCAGACATCTCTTATGCCTGATGCCCTAAAATTCAACTCCTTGGTTCAATTTCCTAATAAAATGAAACTCCAGCCTCTCATCTCCCAGATATTGAGCAAGGAGAGAGACTCTGGCGTTTCAGAAGCTCAATTTACAGCTTTTTCACCAATTCCTCTGGTTTTGAAAATTTTTGGTAAAATATATGTAACATAAAATTTGCCAATTTTAACCCTTTTTAGGTGTACAATTCAGTGGCACTATGTACATTCACAATGTTTTGTAACCATTACCACTATTTCCAGAAATTTTTCATCATCCTAAACAGAAACTCTGTACCTATTAAGAAATAACACCCCATACCTTCCTGCCCCAGCCCCCAGGAACCTCTATTCTACTTTCTGTCTGTATTTATTTGGCCATTCTAGATACTTCATACAAGTGGAATTATACAATGTTTTCCCTTTTATGTCTGGCTTCTTTTCCTTAACATAGTGTTTTCAAGGTTTTTCCATGTTGTAGCATGGGTCAGAATTTCAGTACATCTTGGGGCTGAATAACACTCCATTGCAGGTATATATATATCTCACATTTTTTAAATGTATTCATCCATTAATGGACACTTGGGTTGTTTACACCTTTTTGGCTATTTTGAAAAATGCAGCTATTGAGGCAGGAGAATAGAGTCTGGAGGCAGAGAACCTTAGGCTGATCCATGCTGACTTCCTAGAACTGAATCAAGAGGAAAACCCTACCTTTAAGTAATAAAAGGATCAGTGGCTACTCCCTTTGCAACTCCCGACCCCTTTTCTGCATTGCAGATGAAAAACGAAAGTACCTCTGATTGGTCCCCTCTTGCAACCAATCAGACTGGTCACAGACCAAGTCTTCATCTGTAACTTTGTAACTTCACTTCGGCTTCTGGTTGGCCACCTTCTGCAACCAATTAGACTGATTGCAGACCACTACTTTATTTACATAGGGTATAAACCAAGTAACCAATAAAAAAAATCTCTAGAGGGTATTTAAACCCCAGAAAATTCTGCAAGGGAGCTCTTGAACTGCTTGCTCGAGCCTGCTCCCACTCTATGGAGTGTACTTTTATTTCAATAAATCTCTGCTTTCATTGCTTCATTCTTTCCTTGCTTTGTTTCTGCATTTTGTCCAATTCTTTGTTCAAAATGCCGAGAACCTGAACACCCTTCACCAGTGACATTCTGCTTATGGGTGTACAAGTATCTATTTTCATCCCTGTTTTTCAATATTTTGGATATATACCTAGGAATAGAATTGCTGGATCACATAATAATTCTATGTTCAACTTTTTGAAGAGCCACCAAACTGTTTTCCACTGGGGCGTCACCATTTTACATTCCCACTAGCCATGCACAAGGTTTTCAATTTCTCTACATCCTCATCGACACTTGTTATTTTCTGGTGTGCTTTTAAACTTTTTTTTTTTTTTTGTAAATCACAGCTATTCTAATTGGTGTTAGGTGATATCTCATTGTGGTCTTGATTTGCGTTTCTCCAATGACTAATGATATTGAGCATATTGGACTCTTGGACGCTGAACCATACAACTAATGATATTAGCCAATCATCTTGTATTGGCTATTTGTATATCTTTTTTGGAGAGACTTCTATTCAAATTCTTTGCCCATTTTTAAAATTGAGTTGTTTGGGGATTTTCGTTGTTGTATTGTCCATTTGCAGGAGTTTTTATATATTCTAGATAAAGAAGGATTTACTTCTGCCATTTAGCTATTTGTTTTCTGTATGTCTTATATGATTTTTGTTGTTTAATTCCCCCATTGCTGCCTTTTTAAAAATTTAGTTGATTTTTTTTGTAGTGTATCATTTTGATTCCATTTTTCTTTCCTTTTCTATATGTGTTTAGGTTATTCTCTTAGTGGTTACCTTGGAGATTACAAATAACATCTTAAACTTATAACAATTAAATTTGGATAATAGTTTCAATAGAATATAAATACTCTGTTCCTATACATCTTCATCCCTCCTCTTTACATTATTATTGTCACAGATTACATTTTATACCTTATGTGCCCATTAACATAGACTTACAATTATTGTTGTATACATTAGTTTCTTAAATCAGGTAGGAAAAAGGGAGAAGTTACAAACAAAACCAAAAGTATAAACCAAAACCAATCCAAACCAAAGGAAGTTACAAACCAAGGAAAAATAATATTGGCTTTTATATTTATCTATGTAGTTACCTTTACCAGTGTTAGTGTTATTTCTTCTTACAGCTTCAAGTTACTGTCTTGTGTGTGTGTGTGTGTGTGTGTGTGTGTGTGTGTGTGTGTGTATCCAGCCTGTTAGCATTTCTAGGGTAGGTCTATTTGTAATGATCTCCCTCAGCTTTTGTTTTTCTTGAAATGTCTTAATTTCTCCCTCATTCTTAAAAAATAGTTTTGCCAGATGTTGAATTTTTGATTGAGTTTTTTTTCCAGGACTTTCATATGTGACCCCACTGCCTTTTAGCCTTCAGGGTTTTTAAAGAGAAATCAGCTATTAAGTTTTTGATGATACCTTGTACGTGATGAATTGCTTCTCCCTTGTTGCTTTCAAAATTCTCTCTTTGCTTTGGTTTCGGCAATTTGAGTATAATATGTCTCAGTATGGATCTCTTGAGTTTATCCTGTTTGGAGTTTGTTGAGCTTCTTGAGTATCTATATCATATCTTTCATCAGATTTGGGAAGCTTTTAGCCACAATTTCTTTAAATATGTTTTTCTGCCCCTTTCTCTTCCTTCTTCTGTAATTCCTATAATGCATAGTTATAGTTGATGACATCCCATAAATCCTTCAGGCTCTATTTATTTTCCTTCATTCATTTTTATTTATGTTCCTCAGACTGGATACTTTCAATTGTCTTATCTTCATGTTTGCCGATCCTTTCTTCTGCCTACTCAAATCTGCTGTAGAATGCTTCCAGTAAGTTTTTCATTTTAAGTTATTGTATTTTTCAGTTCCAAGACCAGTTTGGTTCCTTTCTTATAATTTCTTATTATTGATATTCTCATTTTTTAGACGTTATTTTCTCAATTTCCTTTGGCTTTTTAATCCATGGTTTCTTTTAGCTCATTAAATGTGTCTAAGATAATTGATTTAATGTCTTTGACTAGTAATTCCTATGTCTGGTCTTTTTCGGGGATGGTTTCTGTCAAATGTTCTTTTCCTGTGAACAGGTCATACTTTCCTATTTCCTTGTATGTTTTGTACTTTTTTTGTTGAGTACTGGGCATTCTGATTATTATTGTGGTAATCCTGGAACTCTAACTCTCACACTCCTCAAGGATTGTGGATTTTTGCTTGTTAAGGATGGAGCCATCCATCTGTGATTTTTTTCCAGATTATTTTTACAAATTGTGATTGCTTATTGCATGTGGTCCTTGAAGTTCCTATTCCATTGTCTCTGTCAGTCAATGACCTGACAAAGATTTCCTTAAATATTTGGCTCCCAAAATTGTTGAGGTGAGGGGAGGGAACAGGGAAGTCATGTCTCTTTAAATCCCCTCACAGCAGAAAAGCTGCTCTAGCTCTTGTGATCTGAAACAATGGCTGGACTCTGTGCCAGTCCCCCAGAGGTCAAAAGGATCAGCAATCAAAACACACAACTCTAATTTTTGGAGGATAAGGTCCTTATTCCCCACCCTGGCACCAGCAAGTCACACCAGGAATGCAGGCCACTGTCCCCACAGCTGTTTGCCACGGGGCTGGCAGGTGGGGGATGGTAGCCAGTATGCAAACGTGGAAATGTATTAAAATTCACCAGCTTCTCCATTAAGTTTTCTCTTGGATGCCGAACGTGTTCAACTAGACTGCAGAGTTCCAAAATAGTTGCTTTAGACAGCCCTTGCCAGATCAAAACTTGTTAGGGTGGAGGGAAAGATTCCTGCAGCTTCTAACTGCACTCTTCTGTGACGTCATCCAACTCCCTTGTTTTTAATCCTCCTAAACTCTCATTCCCAGTCCCAGCTTCCAGAATCCAGCCCCACCACTTGCCTGAGGTTCTGTGTTAATGGGCATGTTACAGGAAAGGGGTTTGGATTCAGACCCCAAGAGAGGGGGGATTCTTGGATCTTGTGCAAGAAAGAACTCAGGATGAGTCTGTAAAGTGAAACCAAGTTTATTAAGAAGGTAAAGGAATAAAAGAATGGCTACTCCATAGATAGAGCAGCCCCAAGGGCTGCTGGTTGCCCATTTTTATGGTTATTTCCTGATGATATGCTGAACGAGGGGTGGATTATTCATGCCTCCCCTTTCTGGACCATAGAGGGTAACTTCCAGACGTTGCCATGGCATTTGTAAACTGTCATGCTGCTTGTGGGATTGTAGCAGTGAGGACAACCAGAGGTCACTCTCGTCTCCATCTTGGTTTTGGTGAGTTTCTTTACTGCAACCTGTTTTGTCAGCAAGGTCTTTATAACCTGTATCTTGTGCTGACCTCCTATTTCATCCTGTGACTTAGAATGCCTTAACCATCTGGGAATGCAGCCCAGTAGGTCTCAGCCTCATTTTATCCAGCCTCTATTCAAGATGGAGTTGCTGTGGTTCAAACATCTCTGACAGGCTCATGCTCACCAGTCTCCTCTAAAGCACCTCAGGTGCTTTCTCTGCTCTGCCTAGTAAGATTGCCTTCCTCCAAGTTCTGCCTTCTGAAATTCATTGAAATCTCTCGTTGCTACTCTCTCCTCATTTGCCTTTGTCCTTATTGTTTTATACCTTTTTAAATTGCTTCACTTTCATGGTGGCAGTGTAACCACCTGAGAGATTCTTCATGCCCACTGCACAAATAAAGACCACAGCATTGCAGTAAAGAAAGAGTTTAACTGACAAGAGGCCAGCCACGCCACGCAAGAGACAGAGTTGTTACTCAAATCAATCTCCTCAGAAATTGGGGGACAAGGGTTTTTAAGGGTAACTTGGTGGGTAGAAGGTTGGAAAGTGGTAAGTGCTGATTGGTTGGGTTGAAGATGAAATCATCGGGAGGTGACGCTGTCCTTTTGCACTGAGTCAGCTCCTGGGTGGGGGGCCCCAAGACCAGATGAGCCAGTTTATCGATTTGGGTGGCATCAGCTGGTGCACTGGAGCAGAAGATCTGCAAAAGCACCAATCTCAGATTTTGCAACAGTGACTCCTACACCATAATTTCTAATCTTATGTGGCTAATTTTTTAGTCCTGCAAAGGCAGTCTAGTCCCCAAGCAAGAAGGGGGTTTGTTTTGGGAAAAGGCTGTTATCATCTTTGTTTCAAAATTAAACTGTAAACCAAGTTCCTCCCAAAGTTAGTTCGGCCTATGCCCAGGAATGAACAAGGACAACTTGGAGGTTAGGAGCAAGATGGAGTTGGTTCAGTCAGATCTCTTTTACTGTAATAATTTTCTCAGTCATAATTTTGGCAAAGGTGGTTTCAGCAGGGTTGGGACAGGGAGGACAAAATGCCTGGGGTCAGGCACAGGTGTTTAGAGGGAACTCAAGGTTTTGTTACTGTCCAACACCTGATTTCAGTGCAAGGCAGCAGCTGCCATTGACTGTCATCTGTTCCTCTGGGTATTGGCTACCATGGTCAGTAGAAATGGTGGGGCAGGAAGTTGGCAAGCTTTTTGCCAACTAGTATGGCCAAGTCATGGCAGGAGGGTCAGCTCTGGGCTGTGTTTAGGGGAAGACGAGCCAGAGTGTGATGTCTGGGGCTCCTGGTCACATGACAGGAGGGGATGCTGAATCCAAGCAGACTGGAACCTAGTCCTGCTGAATTCCAGGGCAGTCTGCTACTGCAGCTTTGCTCTGAGTCCTGTGCTACATGCCTTAAACTAAACGCGTAAATAATAGGTGGCTTTGATGCTGAGTGGGTTCCTCAGCCATCTGGATCCAGGAGGAGTGAGTGAGCCTCTGTGAGCTGGGCTCAGGCTGCCATGCCCATACCAGTGTCTAATTGCAAGCGGGCATCAGTAACTCTCCCAGGCCTTGGGAAGGCATCTCTTTTTCCTGGTCTTTGGTGTTTAATATTAAGTTTCAGCCAAGCTCATGACCACAGCTGTTGTCAAAGTATCTGCAGGAAAATCCGTTTTTATTGAAGCTGAAAAGGTCAGTTTTCTTGGACGTCTCCATGGTGAAAATAATAAATGCAGCTCATTCATACCCTTATGATATTTAGGCTCTTCAGCTGGAATGACCCTTGGGAAAAGATGCCTGAGATTTTAATTATGTTTCTCATCCTTCCCACCACAGTTGCTGCAGGAGTGATGGGCTGGCAAGCCATTCCCCTCCCTGGGTCGTTAGGTAGAGGTCAGGGAGTTGGCAACCTTGCCAGGGGGCATCTAGCTTAGCCTGGGTGAGCCCCAGTGGACCTGCTGGCTGAGAAGAGCAGTTCACCCACTGGGTCTACAGTGTGGCCCAAAAGTTATGTGGCTTCTGCTCTTCAGGGCTTGACCCATCTTTGGCCTGAATTTGCAGAAGGAGGGGTCTCTCCCCTCTGCCTATCCAAACCCCATCTGCACACAGGGATTCCCTTGGGGGAAGGTGTGAGCAGCCAAGGCTCATATTGTGAGCCTTGCCAGCTTCTGGTCTCTGCAGATTAGCCCAGTACCCAAGGCAGCTCAGCAGGTCTGCAGTAAGACTACTAGTGTCAGAGGCTTATGAACCAGAGCAACTCCATCTTGAATAGGAGCTGGGTAAAATGAGGCTGAGAACTACTGGGCTGCATTGCCAAACAGTTAAGGCATTTTAAGTCACAGGATGAGATAGGAGGTCGGCACAAAATACAGGTGATAAAGACTTTGCTGATAAAACAGTTTCCAGTAAAGAAGTGGGCCAAAACCCACCAAAACCAAGATGGAGGCGAGAGTGACCTCTGGTCGTCCTCACTGCTACACTCCCACCAGCGCCATGACAGATTACAAATGCCATGGCAACATCAGGAAGTTACCCTTTATGGTCTAAAAAGGGGAGGCATGAATCCACCTTTGTTTAGTGTAACATCAGGAAATAACCATAACAATGGGCAACCAGCTGCCCTCGGGGCTGCTCTGTCTATGGAGTAGCCATTCTTTATTCCTTTACTTTCTTAATAAACTTGCTTTCACTTTACTCTACAGACTTGTCCTGAATTATTTCTTGAGCGAGATCCAAGAACCGTCTCCTGGGGTCTGGATTGGGATCCCTTTCCTGTAACACTAGGAGTACAAGTGCATCTCACCTGGGATTCCCCCATGATAGACTGAGGCGCAGGGAGGGGTGATCAAGAAGGCAGAGAAATAGATGCTGAGAGGCCAGGTGCAGTGGCTCATGCCTGTAATCCCAGCACTTTGGGAGGCCAAGCGGGCAGATCACCTGAGGTCAGGAGTTCAGACCAGCCTGGCCAACATGGCAAAACCCCATCTCTACTAAAAATACAAAAATTAGCCAGGTGTGGTGGCAGGCACCTGTAATCCCAGATACTCGGAAGGCTGAGGCAGGAGCATCACTTGAACCTACGAGGCAGAGGTTGCACAGTGAGCCGAGACTGCACCACTGCTCTCCAGCCTGGGCGATAGAGCAAGGCTGTCAGAAAAGAAGGGAGAGAGAGAGAGAGAGAAGGGGGGGAGAGGAAGGAAGGAAGGAAGAAAGGAAGGAAGGAAGGAAGGAAGGAAGGAAGGAAGGAAGGAAGGAAGGAAGGAAAAAAGAAAAGGGAAGGAAGGAAAAAAGAAAAGGAAAGGAAAGAAAAGAGATGCTGAGAAGGCAGGGTGAGGCCCTACTCCAAGGAGGGCAGGCAGTAAGGAGTGCAGGGAGAGAACCAAGGCAGCCTGCTGTTTATGTCTTTGTAGGTATTCATTCCTCATGAATCCAAGCGATTAGTGTGTCACCACTATCTTTTGATGTTTACTAGTTTTGCCTGGTCTCTAGCAAACCCTTTCAACCTGCAGATTTAGATCTGTCTTCAGTTCAGCCAGGTTTTCCTCTTTTATTTTTGAATATTTTTTCTTCCTTGTTAGTCATGTTCTTTCTTCATGAACACCCATCCTCCTGATTGGATTTCCAATCTCTTTTCTTCAAAGCCGCTGCTCTGCCGATTATTGCTTCTAACTTCTCTGGTCCTTTGTTGGTTTGTTTGTTTTGTTTTGTTTTGTTTTTGGTGCACTCTGAAAAAGCCTCTCAAACCTATGCTCCATGTCACCGAGTCCACTGTCTGCAGGGTTCTCACAGATTCTCCCTGTCGCTGACCCTTCTGCGATTTTGCTGTGATGCTTGTGTCCTTGGATGCTTTACCTGACTACCAGCTCCATTTCCACCACAGCTTGTCCTCATCCTCTCTTCCTCACTTGGTTTGCAGATTCAATGTTTTCATTTTGGAAAGAAAACCTTACATCTGTTTCCTGGAGTAAATATTTTTAGAATTCTGTTTTTTCTCTTTCCTTGATATCATGACAATACGGTTTTCCGCTCCATCTGTCTTTTCTTCAGGGGGCTGGATAGCTGAGCTCACTCTCATGCCCAGGCTTTTGCCTGTCAAGTTGAGGGCA
Organism: Pan troglodytes; assembly: GCF_028858775.2. Lineage (NCBI taxonomy): Eukaryota > Metazoa > Chordata > Mammalia > Primates > Hominidae > Pan > Pan troglodytes. The sequence goes on along the minus strand of NC_072418.2, from coordinate 36,671,155 downwards.
TCCCCATCCCACTGTGTGAGTGAGCTGCATCTCTCTTGTTCAGGAAGGGGGCCCCAAGGGCAGATGGAGCTCACTACAGTGGTGAAGGGGCCATTGGAGAAGAGTCCAGGCCACAGAATTCTGCCTGCTGGAAACACTGGGTCTTCACGGTCAACAAAGCATCCTCATGACTGCTGGTTCCCGGACACAAAAGGTGCTCATGAGCAGCCTACTCATGTCTAGCCCACCTCTGCAAGTTTGAGGGGGTTCAAGAAAGAGTTCCTCCATCCCAGGAAATGCTCACGTCAGCATCCCAGGGCTTCTAGGTGCAGCCAAGACTGTGCCCGTGTATCTGAAGCTGGGGTGTCTGCAGGCCCTTAAGACAAGGCAGGCACTGGCCCCATCTCCCCCACGGCTGCCGCCCCTGCATGCTCACCCTGGAGAGGAGGGCATGACTTTCCACTAGCATTTCCTTGACTTTCTTTCCCACACCATGCTGCCTGCCCTGGAGAGAGGGCTGTATGTCTGCTTTAAGCCACAAATTCACTCTGGTCTCAGCAGCCTAGCACCTGACAGAAACTCCTTGAAGTTTGCAAAATGTAGCTGACGCTTTCACTGAGTTTCAGTAGGACTTCTCCGATTTTTGTTTTCTTTTTTTTATCCCATTCTTCTCACTTCAGACAATGGCCATCTTCATTTATACATCTCACACCTGGTAAGTTACAGGTTATGTCAGTTACCACTGGCCCCGCAAATGCATTTTACATACACATCTATGACTAAGGAACGTAGTGAGTGATTTTTCCTAGTGAAATTTTCATAAGGGACAAAAGTATTTCGTATGCATGTAAGGGTGATGGCATGTCTCTAGGGAATTTGGAGAGAAAGCTCAGCTTCTTCTTCTAAAGATGGAGAAGATCAGAGGGCCAACCTCAAGTTCTGTGGCTTAAATTAATTAAGACAACCAAGACTTATGAGGGCCTTGGGGTGCCTGACCCATGGAGGAGATCAATAAGTGAGGTTTAGGCATTATTTACTCTACCAAAAGTTATTATTCTTTTTTTTTTCCTTTCTTTCTTTTTGAGACAGTCTTGCTCTTGTCGCCCAGGCTGGAGTGCAATGGTACAATCTCGGCTCACCGCAACCTCCGCCTCCAGGGTTCAAGCAATTATCTTGCCTCAGCCTCCTGAGTAGCTGGGATTATAGACACCCACCACCATACCCGGCGAATTTTTGTATGTTTAGTAGAGATGGGGTTTTGCCATGTTGGCCAGGTTGTTCTCGAACTCCTGACCTCGTGATCTGCCCGCCTTGGCCTCCCAAAGTGCTGGGATTACAGGCGTGAACCACCGTGCTTGGCCCAAAAGTTATTACTCTTATTCCTGCTACAACTCAACCTCCTTGGTTAAATTGCTATGCTATGGTTAAATCATATTGTGTATTCACAGCAATATATATGGCAAGCTCTAAAATACAAGAGACTTAAGGTTGGGCTTATCCTCTTACCTCCAGTTCAAGGCCCTAAGAACTTTGACTAAAGAATATTGGTGGATCAGCCTACCAGTTCTGGGGTGCCAAAAAAACAGCATTGTAGTACTTGGGTTTATCCTATCAAATTAATCTTGCCCCAGACTTTTTCAGGAATAATAAGTGCAATGTTATTGTTCCTAAATATAATATAAAAATATTTACATATTATAAATATATAAATATACAATATATAAATACATAATATATAAATTGTATAAATATGTAAATATATAATATAAATATTATAAATATGTAAAAATATAATATACATATTATACATACGTAATATATAATATAAATATTATATATGTAATGTAACTAACATAAATATTACAAATATGTGAATATATAATATATAAATATTATAAATATATAAATATTTAGGAATAATAAATACAATAAACTTTATCTTAGGAATAATAAATACAGAGTTTCCTAAAAACTCTTTAGAAATAATAAATACAATAAATAATAATAAATATAATGCAATAATAAATACTAAATACAATAATAAACAATAAATACAATATATAAATAATAAGTACAAACTTTCAGGAATAATAAATATAATAGATACAATAATAAATACAATAGATAATAAACACAATCGATAAATAATAAAATGCAATACAATAAAATGCAAGGAATAATAAATACAACACAATAAACAACAGTAAATACAATTTTTTTTAGGAATAATAAATAAATACAAATATTCGTATATACACACACAGAAAGAAAAGTGACTTTAGAGAGATGCATTTATACTTCATTTTGTAACCCTTTATATCACATGCAGTAGGAGTTAGGATTTGCCTTCAGCCCCCAAGGCAGGCCCTTCTTCCCAGCGCAGCCTCTCAATCCTGAAACACAGCGTCACAGCCCAGAGCTCCAGCCGCCTCCTCACTGGTGCCTTTCTATCGTTGCTGTTTTCTCAGAACACAATTGGCAAATGAGGCGCTGTGGCCTGGGCTGTGATGAAAGGAAACCTTGAGCATTTTCCAGCATCGCGGCTGCCCAGTGCCTGCCCCACGGATGGTCCCCATCTCTGGACTCTGGAGTTCCCTGCTGAGTGGCAGGAGAGGAGAGCTGCATGGGGCAGGCGGCACCTTGGGCTTAGGTGGCCTTGGTGCAAGCAACAGCTCTGGCTTTGCCTGCTGAGTGGCCACAGGCAGCTGCACAACCTCTCTGAGTTTCAGTTTCCTGGCCTGTGAAATGGACTCACAACGCCCTCCTGGGTAGGGGGCATCTATGGGGAGAAGAGCTCTGCGGGTGGACAAGCCAGCTCTGAGTCCGACCACTGAGCCCCCGCCACTCTCCCTCTGGCCCAGCTATTGCTGCGGTCCAAAATGAGGGCCCCAGAAACAGCCTCCAAAACAAAAGTTTTTCTCTGACCTTCTCCTGCCCTCCTGTCTCTCAGTCCCATTCTTGCCTGAGGCTAACCATAAAAACTAGAATCCCTCTTCCCCAAGGCTGGTCATAGAATCTGAAGCTCTTCCCCCAAAGCCAGCCATAAAACCTAAAAATATAACTCTAACTTTCCCTCTGCCTTTCGGTGTAAAAACTGGCCATAAAGAAATTCTCTAATGATCAGTGATCATGAGCTTTTTTTCATATGTTTGTTAGCCGATCATTACAGAGATGCAAATCAAAACCGCCAGTCAGAATGGTGATTATTTAAAAGTCAGGAAACAATAGATTCTGGTGAGACTGTGGAGAAACAGGAATGCTTTTACATTGTCGGTGGGAGTGTAAATTAGTTCAACCATTGTGGAAGACAGTGTGACAATTTCTCAAGGATCTAGAACCAGAAATACCATTTGATCCAGCAATTCCATTAACGGGTATATATCCAAAGGATTATAAATCATTCTATTATAAAGACATATGCACAACATATGTTTTTTGCAGCACTATTTACAATAGCAAAGACGTGGAACCAACCCAAATGCCCATCAATGATAGGCTGGATAAAGAAAATGTGGCACATATACACCATGGAATACGATGCAGCCATAAAAAAGAATGAGTTTATGTCCTTTGCGGGGACATGGATGAAGCTGGAAACCATCATCCTCAGCAAACTAACACAGGAACAGAAAACCAAACACCACATGTTCTCACTTGTAAGTGGGAGCTGAACAACGAGAACACATAGACACAGGGAGGGGAACATCACACACCAGGTCCTGTCTAGGGGTTGGGGGCAAGGGGAGGGAGAGAGCATTAGTTCAAATACCTAATGCAAGCAGGGCTTAAAACCTAGATGACAGGTTGATAGGTGCAGCAAACCACCATGGCACATGTATACCTGTGTAACAAACCTGCACAATCTCTGACCTACCTGTTTGACTGTAAGTCACGAGACCCCCCCACCCCCCGCCATTCCAGAAGGGGCCTTGCCCCCTACCCAGAAGAAAGGAACGCTGCTTAGAGAGGCCAAGAAGAATCTAGATAGACAGGCCTGGCTGGGTTTTGCCATTCAGTCTATCAGCCCTTGTCGTCCAATCTGTTTCTACATGGCTGTCCATATGTCGTTGAACCTAAGCAGAAAAATGGACAACATTTCCTGCATCTTTGGGTCTTTGTTCTGAAGGTTCTTTTGTACACCTTAATAAATCATCAGAACTGGACTTCCTCCCTCCCGAACACCCCTTGGTCCCTTCGGCCGGGCTTCTGTGCCTCCACCAACCGCAGCTCTGCTATTTTTACCACAATGGGCATATTCCATTCACTTAATCACCAAATCCCCCTGGCCTCCCCCAAGGAGGCCCCAGGCCCCTCCAGCTCCTTCAGCCTGGAAGAGGGAAGAGGAAGCAGAGCTCAACGGATTCTTTCAGCTGCTTAAGGAAGGTTCCTGAAACCCAGTAATGACCCTGTCATCATTGAAACCCCAAGTAAGCCATTAAGAAGGGAACAGGGCTGGACTCGGCAGCTCACACTTGTAATCTCTGCACTTTGGGAGGCTGAGACAGTTGGACTGCTTGAGCCCAGAAGCCGAAGACTAGCTTGGGCAATATGGCAAAACCCCATCTCTTAAAAAAATACAAAAATTAGCTGGGCATGGTGGCACGTGCACCTGTAGTCCCAGGTACCAGGGAGGCTAAGGTGGGAGGATTGCTTCAGCCTGGGAGGTCAAGACTGCAGTGAGCCATGATCGTGCCACAGCACCCCAGCTTGGGCAACATAGCGAGACCCTGTTTCAAAAAAAAAAAAGAAAAGAAAAAATAAAACAGGCCTCCAGTGCCAACAATGAACTCCCGTCCCACAGAGTGCCCTGGAGTATACCCAATGCCCACTGGCCACTCTCTCGAGCCAGTAGGATGGCTTGTTTCCTGATGGCTCTGACGCTGGCAGGTCAGAGGGCCCCTGTGGGGAAGGACAGGAGTGGGATGTCTGCCTTGTCCTCCCTGCCCCATCCCCACCTCTTCTATGAGACTTTGGTTAACTTTGGTCAAGAGATAGTTGTTCCTGGGTCAGGAAACACAGTCCCATGTGCACATATACAGACACCAACATACCTATCTGCACACAAATACACACACAGATGTGTTTATTCACACTGACACAGATATACACACCTGCACACTCACATATATGTACACACACACTCATGTGCTCTCCCAGATACCATGGGCATCTGGGCACCCTTCCCATCTTCAGGGCCCCTGAGGCTGCCCCGGGCCTGTCTGGCGCTACCTCACTTCTGGCTCCGGGTGAGCAGAGGACCAGCCTGGCTGTCCTTAGACATCCTCTTACCCCCACACCCCCTGAGCCTGGCCTGGGCTGCTCCACAAGGCAGCCGCTGTTATTTAGGCTTCCGTTTTCTTCCCCTCACCAAGGAGACCTCAGGGACCCGAGCCACCCAAGGGCAGGGGCTGTGTGCGTGGCTGTATGGGATTCACTTTAGAATCTCCAGTGGTGGTGTCAGACTGTGTGGGTTCCAGAGTGTCAGACTAATTTTAAAAATCTCAGTGTCTGGGCTGGGTGCAGTGGCTCACTCCTGTATGTAATTCCAGCACTTTGGGAGGCCGAGGTGGGAGGATTGCTTGAGGCCAGGAGTTTGAGACCAGCCTGGGCAACATAATGAGACGCCTTTCTCTATGAAAAGTTTAAAAATTAGCCAGATATGGTGGTTCACGCCTGTAGTCTCAGCTACTCAGGAGGCTGAGGTGGGAGGATCACTTGAGCCCAGGAGTTAGAGACTGCAGTGAGCCATGATTGCACCATTGAACTCCAGCCTGGGTGACAATAGTGAGACTGTATCTCAAAAACAAAACAATAAAACAAAAAAAACCCAGGTATCTGGTCTAGGCACAGATCCCCTAATAAGCATGCACCCTCACACACACACAAACATCCATAAACACGAACACACACAAATCCTTAAACGCATACATCAGTGCACATTCACACAAGCACACACCCTTATGCTTGACATACATACATGGACATGTACACACGCTCACACAGATATGAGCACATCACACATATCTGCACATACACAAACATGAACAGACACATGTACACTCAGCACAGACACAAGCATGCACAGGCACACACACACACATGAAAACACACACTGAAGTACACACACACACATATACAGAGACATACACACATGTAAACCCATGCACAGAAGCCAGCATGCACGCACAGACATGCCGAAGTGGGGAAGGACACCAAGAGGGAGCCTTGCAGCTGGTTTGGAATCCTGCGCTGTCTCCTTTTGCACGCCTGTTCCGGGATGAGGTCTTTTGCTGAATGAACAGGAGACACCCAGGCTTGGCTGACCTCCAAGAGAAGAGAAGCAGGAGTCACTGATTTCTCCTTCTAACTGTCTCATGTGCCTACTGGCTGGCCCAATCCCTATCCCAGACGCCCTCCCTGCCCCCACCATCTATAGGCATTCCGTGCGGCCTCCAGAGCCCCTGAACCCCAGCTCCAAGCAGCAGAGATGCCCCAGGAAGAAGGTCAGGCTCCTCCGCCTGACACTCCACCACATCCCAATTGCACCCCAACATAGACGCCACCCCGTGCTCCAGACACTCAAAGTCCCCCTCCCTCCCACAGACCTCAAGCTGGAGGGTGCCTTTGATGGTCACTCTGCTGCCCTGCCAAGCAAGTGCCCACTCCAAACTCCTCTGCATCCTTCAAGGCTGGCTTGTATGGCCCCTTCTCTGACCTCTCCACCCCCAGACACAGCCAGGCCCTCTTCTCTGCTGTCCCTGTCCCTGGGCATTTATACCTCCATTACTGTCCTTGTCACACTGATGTTTAGTGAGGCTCAGTTGTCTCTGCGAATAGGTCTTGCCTGTTCAGTTGCTTTTGGAGGCCACAGACTACATCCTCCTCATCCGAACGTGCCAGGAGCCTGGCTTGTAGTAAGCTTTCAATAAACACATGTCGGCAAAATGAATGAACGAATGAATATGTTGTTGGTGCTAAGTTGAAGCGGGTTCTGTTCTGTTTAGAGATGGGGACCAGGGCCAGCTGGAGAAGCTTCTCTCAGCTATACTGTTCTTGAGCTCAGCTGCGTCCCCAGAGGGAAGGATCTGCAGGGAAGGCTTAGCAAAGGAAATGCCACCTCCAGTCCCATTCAGCAAGAAATGCCCGCCTTCCCTGGGAAGCTCCGTTTTCTTAGTACAAGGGGAAATCAAATCAGATGTTCTGTATTCCTATCTGTATGGATTTAGATGATGGAATCGAAAGTTTGCATTATCACCTATCCAGCTGTGCTCAGATGAGATTTCCAGTCACACAAAGCATGGATACACCACACAGAACGAAATCCCACAGCGACCATGGGAGGAGAAAGCCCCGCGGTTGCGGCTCCGACAGGAGGATGTCACGTCTCCAAGTTCATTCTCCATAAGCTGAACCTGTGCCCAGTGGGCACCCGCAGATGGCAAACCTCTGCCAGTGCTGAACGTCTGCCATGTGTTCTTATCCCATGAGCCTTGGCGAGAGCGAGCTCCCTTTTCTCCCTCCCTACCCATAAGGTCAACTCGCCCCCATCTTAGCTGAGGCTTCTCCTTGTTTAGGCACTTCCGATATTTGGTTCCAAGTTTCTCATTTACCATTAAAGCAATTATCAGCGAAAAATGCTCTGCACCCTAAAACAATGCAACCAGAGGATAGAAGCCTATTTGAAGTTATAAATAACTCCCTTTCTCCTGCCACTTGTTTGCAGTGCTGTATAAATCTTGAGGTGTGTGAATTTCATCATTATGAATGTTCTTTAAAATGTAATAAAACTTTTTTCATTAAAAAAGTCAGCCAATGAAGATCAGCCCCGCACGCACCCTCAGACGGAGGCCCGCAATGTTTGCATTGCAGAACAACTGTAATTTTATTCATGGGTTGGCATAACCTCCACCAGTCGGTAATTAAACACGGAACAGCTGTCACTCTGCCCCATCCTAGGGAGACAGGACGGAATAATGAGCCCCTATCGATGGGCTTGGTGGTAGGGGGCCTGCATAGATGGAGGGGCGGTGGCTGGCACAGGGAGGGGGCTGGCGTGGGCAGGGGCTGGCATGAGTGTGGGATCTCTGGGCCTGGGCTCAGAGCTGTACCTGGCTCACTGATTCCAGACTTCCCTTCTGGCTTCTATGGGAAGAGGGAACAATGCATATGTTTCCCAAAGGCCATGTGGGACCTAGCAGAGGTGGGCTGGGGGTTGTGGGGGAGACTGGGGAGTACCTTCAGCTTCCACCTTGAACCCTTCTGTGCTGTTTGAAACATGTTAACAAGCAAGCAGGGATTACTTCTGTAACTCACAGAGCTAATTTTAAAAAGGGTTGGGTGCTGAGCAGTGGCAGCAGAGGGAAGGAGGGGACCCTGGACCTGCCAGAGCTCCTGCTGGACTCATGAGGACCTGGAGAGAGAGGTCCCAAAACTCTGATATCCCAGCCAGAAGGGGCATTGAAGACCTTCAGACCTGATGCCCCGTTTTTCAGATGAGAACTCTGGAGGGCTGGGGAGGTGCAGTGGTTTGGAGGAGTCATTGGCTAGAGCCTGGCGCAGTCCACAGGTCTGGGTTCCGGACCCCTACAGCCCACAGTGTGACCTGGAGCAGACACATCTCCAGGCCCCTGGGCCTCAGTTTCCTCCTGCAAACGAGGAGTGGAGATCCAGCGTGTGTGGGGGTCGGGTGGGTGCCTTTAGGGCTGGCAGCACAGAGGTGCTGGGAGCAGTCTTCCCAGAGCCCCTTTTGGGCTGGACCTATTCGTTTCCTGGGGGGCCCAGAAGGGGAGCCTGGGGGTGACCCAGTCTGCTGTCTGTCTGTCCCTCCCACAGCCCCCATCTGGACCCCCCTTGCACCTCCCTGGCCCCCAGTCTGCATAACAGCTTCTCTGACCACCTCTCAGCAACCTTCCCTCCATTCCTGCTTCTTTTAGGGTTTCCAGGTTATCTGTACCACACCACCAGCACCAGCAGGGGACAGGGGCTTTCTCCCAGAGCCCCTGAGGATCCCAGATCAGGGGTCCAAGGACAAGACCTCAGGGCTCTGTGTTCCTGCAGGCCCAGCTCCCCGCCCACTGCTCAAGGCTGCCTACCCTCAGGATGTGCCATGGAACATGTGACATCCATGCCAGCCCTCTTAAGGGACACTTCCATCCTTACCTAGGCATCTCACTGGGTCTGGAGGCCAAGGGTGGGGGTGGCCTCCTCCACGAAGGTTTCTTGGCTTATCTGGGACCACAGAGCACTTGATATGGTTAGGATTTGTGTCCCCACCCAAGTCTCATCTTGAATTATAATCCTTATATCCCCATGTGTCACAGGAGAGACCAGGTGGAGGTAATTGAATCATGAGGGCAGCTTCCCCATGCTGTTCTCGTGATAGTGAGTGAGTTCTCACGAGATCTGATGGTTTTATAAGGCGCTCTTCCTCTTGTGCTCGGCACTTCTTCCTGCTGCCTTGTGAAGGAGGTGTCTTGCTTCCCCTTTGACTTCTGCCATGATTGTAAGTTTCCTGAGGCCTCCCTAACCATGCTGAACTGTGAGTCATTAAACCTCTTTCCTTTATAAATTACCCAGTCTCAGGCAGTTTTTAATAGCAGCATGAAAACGGACTAATGAAGCTCTCTTGTTTTTCTTGAGTCAGGGAAGAGCTGAGCAGATCTGGCCAGCCAGGTGATGGGCAAGACACAAAAGGGCCTCCCTCCGTGGGGCTGTGCTGGAGGAAGTGGCTCAGTGACACTGGGGTGGGGAGGGGAGGTCTTCTGGGAATGGATTGGCATGTACGGACTGTAGTGTCTAAGATCTAGTAGACCCATGTCCTGTACCTACTGTGACAATGGGGAGCGGGGCATGCAGTGCTTTGGGTGGGGCACTGCCCATCCTAGTTGTGCAGAGCATGGTGGGAAAGGTCGAGAGGGCCTGTCTGTGTGGTGGCCCTATGGAAGGATGGGATGAGGGGTTCCTGGAGGGAGGGGTGATGGCTGGGAATCCCTAAGGCCATCACTGGGGGAAGGGGGTCTGCCAGGTCATTTCAGGGAGAGGAAGGGGTGTGCCCACTATCAGGCTGTTCCCTCTAGGACTCAAAGAAGGGGGCATATAACCCAGACCCAGAGGCAGGGGGCACCTCTATCACACCCATTGTCATACACATGTTGAGAGCAGGGCTTGGCTGTGTCAGGTGTGTGTAAGTGTACACAATGTGAGTATGCATGTGTATGACCATGCCGATGTGAGCAATTACGCATATGTGAGAGTGTGCGTGGGTGTGAACATGCCCCCGTGAGAGTGTTCATGTGTGCAATTGTGCACATGTGAGAGTGTGTGTGGATGTGAGCACGCACATATGTGTGTGTGACAAGCCCATGTGAGAGTGTGCGTGGGTGTGAGCACGCACGTGTGTGTGACATGCCCATGTGAAAGTGTGTGTGGTGTGTGTGCGTGTGCATATGTGTACATGTGAGTGTGTGCAACTGGGCGAGTTTGCACGTCTCCACGAAACTGTGCAGTCAGGAGGGCTGGGGACCCAACAGCCAGCTGAATGTTTCAGCCCCAGCGCTCCTTTCAGCCCTTTCCCTATTAGTGGACTCATGGGACAAGGCTCCAGGAGTGGAAGGTGTCATTCCCACAAGGTAGACCTGGGGGCTATCCCTGAGGCCCGTGCTGCTATCTAAGACTAAGATGGTTTGAAGCCAGTGAAGAGAAGGCTTTCTTGGGTGCAGAACCACAAGGCCCTCACCACCCGCTAGCAGCTTTAACAGCTGTGGCTTCCGGGTGAAGGCTGCCGTAGGAGAGAAAACCTGCTCAGAGCGGGTGGGAGTTTGGATCCGCTTTTGGTCTTCAGTGCCCGGTGTTGGTGCGGTGCTGGTGGATGTGCAGGCCAGACACAGCTCAGCTCCAAAGGCAGGGCCCCAGGGGGATTTGCCTGGGAACACTGAGGCATCCAACAGCTCAGCAAAGAGCTGGGGCGATCGCTAAGAGGAAGGAGCCAAGTTGGGCACCAGAGCACCCCGCGATCGAGGCTCTCCCGCCCATAGTCAGATCCTACTGTGCTGGAGCTATGGCCGCTGCTCTTCCCCCTCCCTAGCCCCTCCTCACTTCCCTAGCTCCTTCCTTCCAGCCTGTGCTATTTGGGGAGGAACAATGCAGAACTGGTTTGGGCACAGTACGGGACCCTGGCTGAGCAGGAGGGGCCCTGATGGAAGAAGGCAAGGAGGCATTGCTGAGCCAGCAGGAACCGTGCTTCTGCCACCCATAAGCATGTGGGGGCAGGGCCTCCTTCTGGGCTGGGACATTGCCTGGTAACCTCTCCCTGTCTCCTCTGCCCACACCTTATACCAGCGACAGCATCCAGTGCTCCACAATGCTCCTGACGACGGCCATGGCTGCCGTTTATTGAGTGGTTAACTCTGTCCAAGTCCTGTGCTTGGTGCTATACACCAAGATATCTCTACTATACACAGATAATGACGACGCATAACAGACCACGGGAGTGATTACTCTCTCCCTTTAGAGGTGGGGAAACAAGCCTGCGGGACTCATAGAAATAGAACTCTTGGTCACAGTCCTACAGCTACAGCAGGTTTAAGCCAAAATGGGATGTATTGGCTCATATATCCAAAAACTCTGGGAGCAGCCCCAGCTCCAGGTTCAGAATCTCAAATGATGCCACAAGGACCCTGTCCCGTCCACATCTCTCTGCCAGGGTCTTCTCTACACTAGCCCCATTCTCCAGTGCCCACATGGGGCAAGATGGCAGCCTGCGGCTCGGGATCCCCAACCGTTCGGGAGTCCATCTGGGGCATGTGCAATGTCATTGGCTCTGATTGGGTCATGTGCTTAGCCCTGAACCAATCACCATGGCTAGAGAATGTGATGCTCTGATTGGTCAACCCCAGAGTTTTTGGGACAGTCAGCTGTTCAGAAGCAGGAGGACAAAGGCAGGAGGTCCCCAGAGAAGAATGGGGTGAACAGAAGAAGGTCAGTGACTGCATGCTGGATGGCAGGGCACAGACACCCACCACAAAGGCCAGAGCTGAGCCAGAATCCAGAGCCCCCCTCCATCTCTTCCCAACCTCCCTACGGCGCTTTGGGGTCGCTGGGCTGGCATGGCTGTCCCAAAATTTTTAAGACATGCCCACTGAAAAGTCCCTGACCGAGCCTCAGGCCTTGGGGACTGCATCTGTCAACATCACCTCTGCCCGAGATTTGGGGGAGGTGGAGGGTGCTGAAGGCAGGGATGGGGCCACTCCCACACAGGCTCTTCAAGTTGGGGCCCTGGGGAACCCAATCAAATTGTCACTGCAGTTATATAACATAAATATATGGGCTGTAATTATTTTTAAAAATATACCAATAAAATTGTCTCTGATTATTTTAGTCACAATACAAATCGCTTCAATTAGAGCAGAAATAGGGCGCGGGTTTATGGCTTCCCATGAATCTGAGAGTAACCTCGGCTCGGAAGTGGAAAAGCCGGCAGCTCCCTCTCGGCCCTCCCATGAATCCTGCGGCAAAATGGCCCCGAATCTAGTATGGAAGCAGCAGGCTGGAAGGAGGGAGAAGGGAAGCTGTCTGGGTCATGCGTGCAAGGCCTTGATGCCAACAGCTGGTTCCAGGCCTGTTGGGACAGGAGAGATCTCCAGGTTCACGGGAAGGCGTGAGGTGGGATTGGGAACCCTGAACCCCTCATTGGTCCACCCCCTCCCTATGTAGCCCCTGTCTCTCCCTCTGTAGTGGCATGAGTGGCCTGAGACTCTAGGGCCTAGAAGAGCCCCACTCAGGATGGAGCCTCTCTCCATCTCTCCTGGGCCTTCGGCTGTGGCCTGGTCCACCCAGTGCTCCCAGCCAGCAGCATCCAGGTTCCCCTTTATAAGATGGCAATTTCCACCTGCCGAGAAAGGGAGCCCAGTTGAGCCCTGAAATCCAGTCAACGCCCCAGTTACCAATGGGGAAACTGAGACACCAAGCAGAAGCATAGTTCAGGTCACACAACAAAGGAGCTGCAGACCAGAGAAGACTCCAGGCTCTGCCTCCCAGCCCTAGGAAGCCCCGGGAGAGGGTGGGGACAGAGGTCACTCTGTGGCCAACAGCCAGGCCCTCACCATCCTCCTGCCCTGCCCTACCCTTCTCCCCCAAGCTCTTCACAATGCTGAGACCCTCAAGAGCCCTACTGAGCCCCCTCTGCCCGATCAGGGCCAAGGAGACCTCGGCAGACAGCCATCTCACAAGTCTAGTTTGAGTTGGGCTCAGCCAATTAGGTCGTGCTGTGGTCTGGATGTTCAGTCACTCCCCTCCAAATTCATATGTTGAAACCTAATCACCAATGTAATGGTGTTAGAAATGAGGCCTGTGGGAGGTGAATGGGATGAGTGCCCATATGAAAGAGGCTCCAAAGAGCTCCCTGGCCCCTTCCACCATATAAGGCACCACCTTCTACCAGAAAACGGGCTCTCACCAGACACCGAATCTGCCTGGGCCTTGATCTTGGACTTCCCAGCCTCCAGAACTGTGAAAAATAAATTTCTGTTGTTTATAAGCCACCTAGCTTAAGGCATTTTGTTATAGCAGCCCACACAGACTAAGACAGGTCCCCTTCCCCAGGGCCCACAGCCATGCTCTGTTCTCTGATGCTTTCCAGCCTGGAGTGTCATGACCTGCAGGAGACGCCCATCCCTCCCACCGTGGTGGTTTTGGAACACACTGCTGGCAACATCATTTGTCCAGGGACCCCCACTAGGGGGAAACAGCACTAAGGCCCAAGCCTCTCAGAGCCAGTACTACATAGGAGGTGCCCCCACACTTCCCAAGCTCACGGTGACCGTGTGGCTTTGCTAAGAGAGCTGGCTGCAATATTCCTCTAGGCAGCTGGAGAGGAAGTCCCCTCCCTGTCCCTTCAGGCATGCACACAGGGGTATGGCAATGCGCCTCAGCCCTACCACACCTCCTCTACTGCCCGGGCTGGAGGGCAGTGGCATGATCTCGGCTCACTGAAACCTCTGCCTCCCAGGTTCAAGCAATTCTCCTGCCTTAGTCTCCTGAATAGCTGGAACTGCAGGCACACACCAACGCACCCAGCTAATTTTTATAGTTTTAATAGAGACAGGGTTTCGCCAGGCTAGCCAGCCTGGCCTCAAGTGATCCACCCGCCTCAGCCTCCTGTAGTGCTGGGATTACAGACGTGAGCCACCACGCCCAGCCTGCACCTCCTCTTTTTGAGGAACATAAGCATTTTTCTGGCAAACACCAGTGAAAATGTTTTTGGAATTATTTTCCCATTGGAATTGCAATAAAAACACGGGTAAAGTTGGAGAGAACTTGAATCTTCACGCTAGCGGGTTTTCCCATCCGGGGAAGAACGATTTCTCTCTAACGAGGCACGTCTTTTTGCCCTTTTTATGGTTTTCTCTTTTTCTTTGTATGGGTCTGGCCTATTTCATGTTAAGCTGGTGTCATTTATCACTTTATTGATGCTGTGAATGAGGCCTTTTCCACTTTATTTTCCAGTCAGCTCGTCCCTGGCATGCAGGAAGCTATGGGTCTTTATCAGGCCACTTTTCCAGGCTTTCTTAGCAGTTCTGTTTTGCAATGAATCCTCTTGGACTTTCTGGGTAAATATAAACATTCTCTGCCAAGAATGATAATATTGTCTCTTGCTTTCTAATCTTTGGACTGCTTTTCGTTGTCTTTATTTCCAGTTGTACTGTCTTGGCCAAGTACCCTTGTTTAAGACATGTGGGGAGAGGGGTCACCTCCAGCTGCTCATGAGGCCCCCAGGAGCCCTCTGCACACCTGCAAGTCTCCTGCTGCAGCGTTCCCAAAAGCTCTTGTCTTTAGAACATTCTCAATCCAGGGCTGGGCATGGTGGCTTACGCCTGTAATCCCAGCACTTTAGGAGGCCAAGGCAGGCAGATCACCTGAGGCCAGGAGTATGAGACCAGCCTGGCCAACATGGCAAAACCCCATCTCTACTGAAAATACAAAAATTAGCTGGGAGTGGTGTTGGGCGCCTGTAGTCCCAGCTACTCGGGAGGCTGAGGCAGGAGAATCGCTTGGAGCCGGGTGGCGGAGGTTGCAGTGAGCTGAGATTGTACCATTGCACTCCAGCATGGGCGACAAAGCGAGACTCCGTCTCAAAAAAAAAAAAAAAAAAAAGATCCTACCGAGGGCTGGTGGAAACACAGTCCCCGCCCCCCTCCCCCCGCCCCCCACAGTGGTGCTGTCTCCCCTTCCATCCAGCAAGCGTTTACTGAGCACCCACCACCGGACACACCCAGGACGACACCTGGGGATCCAAGGAAGACTGGGTGAGCATGGAGGAGAAGACTCATTGGCGCAGCAAGATGAACTTGTGCATGTGAGTGAGCAACTGGGGGATGGGGGTGGGGCACCGAGCTGAAAGGTGAACATGGCCCTTCCCGCTTGGCTCTACAGAGAGGGAAACAATGTAAGGGACAGATAGGAATCCCTGGTGGATGAGACAGGAGGAGCGTGCCGGTGAACCGCAGCCTGGAGGTGTGGAGGAACATGCCGCCCAAGTTCCTAAATCCAGCCAGCGCAGGATTTGAGGCTGGGGAGGAGAGGACACAAGGCTGGTGGCAGATGTGGGCTTGGCAGGGAGGCCTGAGACAAAGCGCTTAAATGTATCTGGAGGATGAGGGACTAAGGCATATGTACAAAAGGTCACTGCTATTCCTGGGATGGTGGGGGAGAGGGGCTGGAGCTGAGAACATCCTGGAGGATCAGAGAGAAATGGGCCTTTCCCAGATGAGAAGACTCGCTATTGCAAAGATTCAAGTTCTCTCCAAATTTATTTGTGGGTTTTTTTTGTTTTGTTTTTTATTTTTTTTGAGATGGAGTCTCACTCTGTTGCCCAGGCTGGAGGGCAGTGGCGCTGTTTCAACTTCTGCCTCCCAGGTTCAAACGATTCTCCTGCCTCAGCCTCCCAAGTAGCTGGGATTACAGGCACCTGCCACCACACCTGGCTAATTTTTGTATTTTTAGTAGAGATGGGGTTTTCATCACAACAAAATTAATGGCATTTTTTTTCCTCCTGACCCCAGGGAAGGGAGAAAATGGGCAACTCGCCAACTCCCACTCCCTACCTGCCCCCATCCCTGCTGTGGCTTCAGCTATACCCAGGCCTCCAGAGCAGAGGAGGGTAGAATAGATACCAAGGGCAATTTTCTACTCAGATAAACCATCATCATGAAATTGCATCACATACTGGTGACATTGAAAAGAAAATTGTTTAATTTCTAATTTGGGGTAAACAAAAAGTTAAGGTGGCTTGTGTTGCAACAGTAGCAACATCCGGCAGGGTGCAGTGGCTCATGCCTGTAATCCCAGCACTTTGGGAGGCCGAGGCGGGTGGATCACAAGGTCAGGAATTCAAGACCAGCCTGGCCAAGATGGTGAAACCCCGTCTCTTCTAAAAATACAAAAATTAGCTGGGCGCAGTGGCAGGCGCCTGTAATCCCAGCTATTCGGGAAGCTGGGGTAGCTCGAACCTGGGAGACGGAGGTTGCAGTGAGCCAAAGGTTGCAGTGAGCCAAGATCTCGCCACTGCACTCTAGCCTGGGTGATAGAGCAAGATTCTGTCTAAAAAAAAAAAACAAAAACAGTAGCGACATCCACATTTTAGCAGCTGCTGGGAGGATGTCTCCTGGCTCTCAAAGCCCTTTCTGCCTTCTCTGGAAATGCACCCAAGACTCGGCCAGGCCCTGGCCGCAGCACCTGTGATTCAGAACTGGCCAAGTGGATTTTCTCTTCCAGGAACCAGAGGTGGTGAAGTTGAGTGCCTTATTCATGGCCAGTCCCAGGGAGAGGAAAACCCCAAAACTCCAGCCTCCAGGCCAGTCTGATTTTGTTCAGCAGTCTCTCTGGTCCAGAGAGCCAACTTCTCGGTGTTTGTTGGTCTGGAGCTGCCCACCATCCATTCCTTCTTGTTGGTGCCCTGATTGACCTGTGGGAATCACTACTC
This sequence comes from Pan troglodytes, assembly GCF_028858775.2. Taxonomy (NCBI): domain Eukaryota; kingdom Metazoa; phylum Chordata; class Mammalia; order Primates; family Hominidae; genus Pan; species Pan troglodytes. Next base: position 36,654,198 of record NC_072418.2, on the reverse strand, counting down.
CCATGTTCTCAGTCTATGAGCTGCAGGTGGAGCTGCCCCGTCCACCTGGGCAGCAGCCTGTGACCCAGGGCCTCTGCCCATGAGAACACTGCTCTCCTGTGGTCACCAGGATTGGCCCTGAGGTGGGCATGTGCCTCTGGTCACATAGTCAGGCCTCATGAAGACTAATCCCAGGGCTTTTTTTTTTTTTTTTTTTGAAATGGAGTCTCACTCTGTCACCCAGGCTGGAGTACAATGGTGTGATCTCAGCTCACTGCAGCCTTCACCTCCTGAGTTCAAGCGATTCTTCTGCCTCAGCTTCCCGAGTAGCTGGGGCTACAGCGCCCGCCACCACGCCTGGCTAATTTTTTTTTTTTTTTTTTTTTTTTTTTTTTTTTTTAGTAAAAACGGGTTTTACCATGTTGGCCAGGCTGATCCCAAACTCCTGACCTCAGATGATCCACCCACCTCGGCCTCCCAAAGTGCTGGGATTAAAGGCTAAGCCACTGCACCTGGCCCTAGCCCAGGGCTTTTGTCTGAGCAACTTGGAGTAATCGTCTGCCATGTCCAAGTGGACCTGCACTTGGACAGGTGTAAGCAACCACTCTGCCACCATGAAGAGCCTAGGAAAGTCGTCCACAGAGTCAGCCAGAGCCCAGAGATTGTGCCTGAATCCAGCCTCACCTGAGGCCAGCCTGCCCTGGACAGGGGTCTACTCAGCCCGGGTGAATCGGGTGTTCTGCTCCTTGGCACCCCAAGAAACCTCCCCACAAACAGCATCTTTCCAGTAAACCCACCTCCACTCTTCTGGCTTAAGTGAATCCAAAGCAGTTTCTGTTGCCCAGCAGAAGAGCTGGCTCCAGAAGCCAAAAGGATAAGAACAGGGAGACCCAGCTCTAGGAGAGCCACAGATCTGGGGTTGTGACCAGTTCAGGGATGGATAAACCCAGCATTGGCTTTTTGCAGTGGGGACAGGAAGTGGAATCGCTTAAGCTGGATCCAGGGATGGGCCTGGGCATAGAAGGTTTGGGGGCCAGGTGGCTTGAGCTGGGCCTTGGTGGCATTTGGATGGGGGAAGAAGTACAGGTGTGGGAAGCCAAGCAGGCAGGACTAATTGGGTCCAGAGGCCTGGGCTGAGCAGAAGTGGACACGGTCTGGCGAGCAGGCTGGGGAGGTTGGTTTTGACACCAAGAAAATAGGAGATCCCTGCAGTATGATTTACCCCGGATGGTGGATCATTGATTTAGGGTTTCTGACAGGTGTGCTATTCTGAAACTTGACAGAGAGAAACATTAAGTTCAGGAGTTCCCATTTTGCATCAAGCAATCGTATTTCTCTCCGCCCGGTCAGTTCTACAGCCAAAGCACTTTTGTCCCCTGGAGGGAGTTAGGATTTGAATTAACCAGGAAGTTCTTTGACTGCTATTTTAGAACTTCTCTCTGCTACCTGGCCTGACATAATAATTACCTGCCTGTGATTTATCTCAGGCAGATTATGAGTGATGATAGGGTTTGGGGTGATAATTGAGTGTATCCAACACCCTACCTCCTCCCTTGTGATTCAAGCTGAAGCAGCCGTCATTGTCCCTCTGGGACACTTGTGTGCACCGCTGCTGCACCAAGAGAGGGTTATGGAACGAGATGGGCATTTGGCAGCAACTTTCCACTGCAGCCAGCCCTATGGGAATCTCTCCAGTTGGGCCACTTGTAGGTCATCCTTTCGACTGTCTGGGGTCACCCAGGGCCATCTGTCTGTCACCACAGAGGTGATCCTCAGCATTCCACACTGCTGTGGTGACAGACAGATGGTGCTGGGTGACCCCAGACAGACAGGGGACCTGGAAGGCGCGGGAAACACTGTGGACTTTTGATGAATCCCTGCCAGAATTGAAGCTGCCACATTGAAGTGGCTTCTCTACCCAAGAGTTTCCTGAGATTTGGAAAGACTGAAGCATGACATGGGCTGTCCCTACTCATGTTTCCCAGGGACAGGAGCTTTGGCCGGGGCTCAGCAGGGATCTGGGCACTCTGTCAGGCCACCTTGTCACTGTCCCTGGAGGATGGAAGGGAAACATGTCCCAGAGTCCTGCCCAGCAGTAGCAAAGGGCATCTTAGCAGCCAAGAGTCACTCTGGGGCTGACAGGAGCATGGCATTGGGATCAGATGCTCCCATGCCAGCCTGGCTCTGCCATGTGCCAGCCATGTGCCTTTGGGAGGGTCATTGACATTTCTGGGCTCTGGCATCTGCATCTGTGAAATGGATCATGAGGCTGCCATGAAGGTGCTCAGGCCTCCCTTCTAGAATTGCTGTTGAGGTGCAAGGAGCGTTCCAGCTGAATGAAGCCAGGCTCCTCCCAGGCATTCGTCAACCAGCGACTGTGCATGGCAGGGGGCCCAGGACCTGGCCATTTGTGCCTAACCTGGACTCCTCTTGTGGGCACTTTCTACTGCGGAGCTCCCCAATAGGTTGGCTGAAACTTTGTGAGCTTTCATTAGTGTCTGGGGCTCTCCCTGCCCAATCACTTCCTCCCCTGTTATCTTCCATAGACTTTACCCCTAGTAAACCTGTTGCATCTCCAACCCCATCTCAGTACCTTCTTCCTGGGGGCCCCTACTGACACAGATGACCATATGCCTTCCTCTGGGAGCTGTAGCAAGGAAGAAACAAGATACCATAAATGAAGATGCCGGGGCGGGATGGACAACTCCAGGAGGCGCTGCCTGGAGCTACACCTTGCACTTGTCCAGATGCCTTTCGGGGGTCCCAGGCTGTGCGAGCTGAGTTGGAATCTGAGCCACAGCACTTCCTTTCTTCTGTATCAGAGACTATGATGTCCCAGTGCCAGGAATTCCATAAGCAAGGGTACACACATGTGTCCCCAGCAGCAACCGGTCTCGGCTCCAGGTCCTCCAAGCCTTGGTCATGCGGGGTCTTGCTTTGTAGAGAGACTAGTGCATGCTCAGACACACCTGCCAGCTGCGTGGGCATCCAGAAGCCAGGAACTCCCAAGGAGAGATATCCTCAATGCTGTCACAGTTTCCTTCTACACACAGGAGCCTTGCCCCCTGCACACGCATCTGCTGAGGGAGCCCAGTGCCCCCAAGCCTTGAACCCTGGGGTCTGGCTGTGCTGGAGGTGGGTGGTTGGATGGGGGAGCTTGGCTTGTTGGTGCTGATGGTCTGTTGGTGCACCAGGGCCATAGGATACGGAGTGGGGCATAAGTGGGTGTATTTCTGAACCAAGTAGTCGGAGACCTAGACTCTGCCCAGATTCTACCACCAGCTTCCTGTGTGAACTTAGGAAAGACATCATTAGTTCAGCTTGGCCTTGGCACATTTACCCATAAAATGGGTATAATGCCGTCTCAGTTCCAGGGTTCTTGGAGCTGGATGTGGGCTGGGGGGTAGCAGCTCCCAGGCTGGGGCTGGACTGCAGGATGGCTGAACATAGTAGCCACATGCCTCAAGTTTCTACCAGCCTGCAAGGGAGTGAAAGGAAAGAACAAAGAATTGGCCAGGTGTGGTGGCTGACGCCTGTAATCCCAGCACTTTGGGAGGCTGAGGCAGGTGAATCACGAGGTCAGGAGTTTGAGATCAGCCTGGCCAACATAGTGAAACCCTGTCTCTCCTAAAAATACAAAAAATTAGCTGGGCATAGTGGCAGGCGCCTGTAATCCCAGCTACTCGGGAGGATGAGGCAGGAGAATAGCTTGAACCCGGGAGGTGGAGGTTGCAGCGAGCTGAGATCTCGCCACTGCACTCCAGCCCAGGCGACAGAGTGAGACTCCGTCTCAAAATTAATTAATTAATTAGTTAATTAATTAATAGAAGGCTGGACGCGGTGGCTCAGCCTGTAATCCTAGCACTTTGGGAGGCCGAGGCGGGTGGATCACGAGGTCAGGAGATCGAGACCATCCTAACATGGTGAAACCCCGTCTCTACTAAAAATACAAAAAATTAGCCGGGCATGGTGGGACGCACCTGTAGTCCCAGCTACTTGGGAGGCTGAAGCAGAAGAATAGTTTGAACCCGGGAGGCAGAGGTTGCAGTGAGCCAAGATCATGCCACTGCACTCCAGCCTGGGCAACAGAGCAAGACTCTGTCCCACAAAAAAAAAGAAAAAAAAAAAGAAAAAGAAAAAGAAAGAAAAAAGAAAAGAAAAGAAAAAAAGAAAGAACAAAGAATAATCAATAATTTTCTGGCTGTAGGAACGGGAGAGTTGGTGGCTGCACCGTTTATCAATATGGCGGCAAAATCAGGAATCCAGGTTGGGATGTTGCAGAAACTGCAGTGCTCTAGGTTCCTGCCCAGCCTGCCTTTCTCTACCTCCTCTTCTGATAATAGAGCCCATCCTTGCTGTGTCCTTGAGTGGGATGCAGCTGACTCCGCCCCCTGGCTTCAACAGTGGGACTTGACCCAGACCTGGCCAATGAGATTACGTCATTCCCCCCAGACACCCTGATTGGTTCAGCGATGGGCACACAGACCCAAGCCAGCTGATGGGCATCTTCCCTGGAACTTTGGGGAACTGAGTGCTTGCCCTCTTTTCTCCAGGCTTGCAAACCGGTGTGTGGAAGGAACTTTGGGAAATGTGAGTGGCTGTTTTGGCTGCTACAGGCAGTCAGCCTGCCCAAGAATGAAGCCAGTAACACAAGAAAACGGAACCAAAAGAGGGAGGGTAGGGTCCTGAAGATACAATTTGGACCCCTGGATCCAGCCGTAACTGAAGCAAGCAAGACATTCCTTTGGACTTCTCAGCTGTATGAGTCAATCAATGCCTTTTTTTCCACTCAAAAAGCAATATTTGAGCACAGAGTAAATGCCTAGTACTTTATTGGGCGCTGTGAAAATAGCAGGGGTGAAAACAGACATCTTTGAGCTCTTCGGGAGCTTACAGATTGATCAAGAGAGCATTTCTCCCGGCTATGAAGCTAACGGGAGTTTGTCAATTGGATCTTTGCAAGAAATGTGAAGGACACATCAGGCAGTGTTTGAGAGAACAGTTTTGTGGGAAATAAAGAGACAATCTACACGTGCACATTTAATCTACTGATCCCCAGCAGAAACCAAGGACAGAGTGTTAAGACATGGTTTGGTAAAAACAGCTCTGTGTGAAAGCAGAGAAATACACTTTTTGGTGATCTGGGTAGAAACAAGGGAAACAGGGCTTGGATAATTCATTATTGTTGTTGTTGTTGTTGTTATTATTATTATTATTATTATTATTATTATTATTGAGACAGAGTCTCGCTCTGTCGCCAGGCTGGAGTGCATTGGCACGATTTCTGCTCACTGCAACCTCTGCCTCCCGGGTTCAAGCAATTCTCCTGCCTCAGCCTCCCGAGTAGCTGGGATTACAGGCGCCTACCACCACGCCTGGCTAATTTTTGTATTTTTAGTAGAGACCGGGTTTCACCATGTTGGCCAGGCTGGTCTTAAGTTCCTGACCTCGTGATCTGCCCGCCTTGGTCTCCCAAAGTGCTGGGATTACAGGAGTAAGCCACTGCACCCAGCAGAAAACCTTTAAATTGTTGGTTTGTCCCTGGAATAGCCTCCTCCGAATGACAACTACCCTAGCTGCACTCTTGACAGAAGCCACTTAGTAGATGATTTTTTTCAATGTTTACCTTTTTAATGATAAAGATCATATAAGCACATTAGCAAACATTTGAAAAACAGAAAAAGAGCTCTGAAAATCTTACAACCCTAATGCAACCATGGTTAAAAATATTTTTTGAGAATAGAATGACAGGGTCCCTGATGTGGTTGATGAGCCTGTGTGATGTGTTTATTGTTCTACTCTGGGCACTGAGAGCCCTGGCCTGGCCTCAGGGGTGAAGATGATGTGTTAGGGAGCAACTCTGAAGCCTAATTGACCAAGTTGGAATCCTGCCCTATTCAAGAACTATGTGACCTCGGGCAAGTTGCTCGGCCTCTCCGAGCCTCTGTGTCTTCATCTATAGACTGGGCATATAATGGTACCTATTTTGTTGGCACATTATGAGACTGAAAGGAGATGGAGCTGAGTAAATATTGGTCCTCTCCTCACCTTCCTGCCTAAGCACAGCTGCAGACTCCTGACCCTGGCTGGTCCTCATGTCCTGATCCTCCAGTGATAGAATATGCATGGCCCAACCCTGAGTCACCAGTGGTATATCAGCAGGGAACATCACCTCTGCAGTGGGGATATGACCATCTGGGGAATTCAGGGGCTTCCCAGATCCCACCACATGCCCAGTTCAGCACATCCCAAGGCACACCCAGCCACTGCTCAATCACTCCTTTCTTCAGTGTCATTCTGTGCTCTGATACGTAAAGGGTGCCAGGCTCTGAGATGCAGACACACAGCTCTTGCTGTCAGCTCCCACTCAGAGTCCCAGAGCCAGGGCTGTGAGGAGCTGGGGAATCATCTCTGCCCAGAGAGGGCACGTGCTTGCCAGAGATCACATGAGTCAAGGAGTAAAGCCAGGCCTTGAACCCAGGTCTCTTTACACCGAGTGTTTGTCTTTGGGGAGGAGGCCAGGAGGGTGTGTCTGCCAGAAGCTGGGTTGCAGGGGGGGTCTCAGGTTCTCCATCCCAGGCCCCTCCACACTCCTGAGACCATCCCTGGCCAGCTCTCCCCACCTCATGGATCTGCCTTCCCACGCTAGTGATGCCAGCATCTGTGCCAGAAAGAAGGGAGGGTACCCACCGCTGAGCCCTGGTGTAGTGGATTGGATGGTGGTCCATAAAAGATACGTCCACCTGGAACCTCACAATGTGATCTTATCTGGAATAAGAACCTTTGCAGGTGTAATTAAGTAAAGGATCTCAAGATGACGATCATCCTGGATTAGGGCAGGTGCTAAGTCCAATGATGAGTGTCCTTTTAAGGGACAGACACAAGGAAGACACAGAGGAGAACGTCATGCAAAGACAGAGGCAGGGAATGGAGTGATGCTGCCAGGGAATGCCAAAGATTGCCAGCAGCTGGAGAGACAGGAAATGCATTCTCCCTGGGAGACTCCAGGAGGAACCCACCTTGCTGTTACCTTGATTTGGACTTCTGGCCTCCCAAACTGTGAAAGAACACACTTCTGTTGTTTAAGCCACCCAGCGCGTGATCATTCATCACAGTGGCCCCAGGAAATCAGGACACCTGGAAAGCTCACTTAGGAGCAGGGGGCTTGGCTCAGCGGGTACCACTCCCTCCTGCATGGGCTTGACCAAGTGCAACAGCCACAGGACTTCAGATCTTCCTCTGGGAGGTGGGAATGAGATTGTTCACATTCCACCTGTCTGTCATACAAGCGTTCAGCCACTGCTAAAGGATGTTGGAGGGACACAAAGCCAGATGCTAGTTAAAGCTGGTAAAGACACCGGGCATGGTGGCTCATGTCTGTCATCCCAGTGTTTTGGGAGGCTGAGGCCAGGAGTTCAAGACCAGCCTGGGCAACAAAGCGAGACCTCACCTACAAAAGATTAAAACAATTAGCCAGATACGGTGACACATACCTGTAGTCCCAGGTACTTGGGAGGCTGAGTTGGGAGGATTGCCTGAGCCCGGGAGGTTGAGGCTGCAGTGAGCTGATATCATGCCACTGCACTTCAGCCTCCAGAGTGAGACCCTGACTCAAAAAAAAAAAAAAAAAAAAAAAAAGAGGTGGTAAAGACGGATGCTATTCAGTCAGTAACTACTGCAGTAGGAGAGACTTTACTGTAGAACTCAGCTCAACTCTAACCCAGGTAGCGGTGACTGGGCATTTTAAAGGGAAAAGGGGGTGGAGGTGGAACCAGTGGGGGTTTGTGCAGAGTCAGGGAGGTGAAATAACAAGTGGGTAGGGGCTGGGCGTGGTGGCTCACGCCTGTAATTCCAGCACTTTGGGAGGCTGAGGCAGGCAGATCACTTGAGTTCAGGAGTTCGAGACCAGCCTGACCAATATGGCGAAACCCTGTCTCTACTAAAAATACAAAAATTAGCCGGGCGTGGCTGTTTGTGCCCATAATCCCAGCTACTTAGGAGGCTGAGGCACAAGAATCACTCGAACCTGGTAGATGGAGGTTGCAGTGAGCCAACATCACGCTATTGCACTCCAGCCTGAGTGACTGAGCAAGCCTCCATCTCAAAAAAGAAAAAAAGAAAAAGAAAAAGAAAATTGGGGAGGGGAGGTTGATCACTGGGGTTAAGCCATCTGAGTTTGCTAACTGGTGCTTATTGAAATTAGGGCCCTATCTTCAGATGCTGGCAGGAACAGACAGTAAATGTTTTTGGCAGGCTTGCGTTCTCTGAGCAGGGTCTGGGTCTTCCCGAGAATGCAGTCTTCAGCTGATAGACCCCAGGCTAGAGTTTGCTCCAAGTCTCTTGGTGTGCATTGGCGGGTGCAGGGGTGCTGGTGGATGGAAATGGGCTAAGAGTCTGCAGTTCTTTTTTTGTTTTTGTTTTTGAGAGAGTCTCACTCTGTCGCCCAGGCTGGTGTGCAGTGGCAGGCATGATCTCGGCCCACTGCAACCTCTGCTTCCTGGGTTCAAGCAATTCTCCCACCTCAGCCTCCTGAGTAGCTGGAACTACAGGTGCACAGCTCCACGCCCGGGTAATTTTTGTATTTTTAGTAGAGACGGGGTTTTGCCATGTTGGCCAGCCTGGTCTCAATCTCCTGACCTCAAGTGATCTGCCCGCCTCTGCCTCCCAGAGTGCTGGGATTACAGGCGTGGGCCACCGTGCCCCGCCGAATCAGCAATTCTTACAGGCCAAGGTTGAGCCCTCATCAAGAAGAAGGCTTGGAGGAGCCTGAGTGTGGCCGAGGAGAGAGTCTTTGTCCAGGAGTGTGTACTCCATGCCAGGCAGGTGGAAGCCGGGGTGAGCCCTGCTCTCCTGGGAGCTATCTCCCCACAGGAACACAGACAAGTCAAAGGGCTGCCCAGGAGAGTGTGGGTTGATGGGGATGACACAGGTGCGGGTGAGTGCATACAGCAAGGGCAGTGGGCAGGCAGGAGGCAGGGGTGGCCAGGGAAGGAGAGAAAGGGGCCAAGTTGATATCTGAAGGAGGTGGAGCCAGGATGTGGCAGGGAGGACCAGCGCCTGAGGCAGGGGCACAGCGTCTTGGATGTGCAGAAGCCTAGGAGCCCAGTACCTGGTAAGGAGAACACAGGAAGATGGGGCTGGAGCTGACCACAGGAGACGGTCAAGTTGTACAAATGTTTGAGGCCCCACACCCAGGAGTTAGGCTCAGGTGGGGCTGGGGATGGGATCCAGGCATAGCTAAAATGCAGCCGGGCTTGAGGCCTCACTCCGATGGCCTAAGAGTAATGCAGCATCCTTGTAAGCAGCCAGGAGGGAGAAGATCACATTGCTTTTATTATTTAAAAAAAAAAACAAAAACTTTTTTTGAGATGGAGTCTCACTCTGTTGACCAGGCTGTAGTGCAGTGGTGCAATCTCGGCTCACTGCAACCTCCATCTCCTGGATTCAAGCAATTCTCCTGCCTCAGCCTCCCGAGTAGCTGGGACCACAGGCATGTGCCACCACGGCCGGCTAATTTTTGTATTTTCAATAGAGACAGGGTTTCGCCAAGTTGGCTAGGCTGGTCTCAAACTCCTGACCTCAGGTAAGCCATCCACCTTGGCCTCCCAAAGAGCTAGGATTACAGGTGCGAGCCACCAAGCCCAGCCAGATCACTTTCATTTAAAGAACTGCTGAGCAGAAGCCGGGAGGGTCTTGTTGAAGGTTCTAGTGATAACCGGGGTAGGAGAAGAGGGGGCCTGGCCAGGGCAGGGAGACTAGGGCTGGGCGAGGGGAGGGATTCCAGAAATATTTAGAAGGATGGGCAGCATTTGGTGATGGCTGGGATGTACCTTTGAAAGTGGGCAACACCCAGTCTCTGATGTGGACAGCTGGCCTTGTGGATGCTGAGATGGGGAATACCAGGCAGTGAGCAGGGTGGTGGGTAAGCTGTGCCTGTTTAAGGCTTTGTCTTGCCTGGTGATATGGTTTGGCTATGTCCCCACCCAAATTTCTTCTTGAATTGTAACTCCCACAATTCCCATTGTATTGTGGGAGGAACCCTGTGGGAGGTGGTTGAATTATGGGGACGGGTCTTCCTGTGCTGTTCTCTTGATGGCAAATGAGTCCCATGAGATCTGATGGTTTTGAAAAGGGGAGTTTCCCTGCATAAGCTCTCTTCTCTTCCCTGCCGCCATGTGAGACGTGCCTTTCCTCTTCCACCATGATTGTGAGACCTCTCCAGCCATGTGGAACTGTGAGTCCAATAAACCTCTTTCTTTTGTAAGTTGCCCAGTCTCGGTTATGTCTTTATCAGCGGCGTGAGAACGGATGAATACACCTGGAAATAACTGAGAGGGGCCATGGGCAATACAGAAATGGAGCCAGGGAAGACTCTGAGCTGGAACTAGGGCTGCTGGAGTTGCCTGCACCTCATGGGCAGTTGGAAAAGACAGGGTCTTCCCAAGGGTTGGGCTGAGTCTCAGCAGCTGGAGAAGGACTGATCAGAGGGGCAGTCAGGAGAAGGAGGGCACCTGGGAGGCAAGCAAGAGACAGTTTCAAAAATAGGGAGTGAGGCCAGGCATGGGGGCTTATGCCTCTAATCCCAGCAATTTAGGAGGCCGAGGTGGAAGGATCACTTGAGGCCAAGGCCAATGTTGGCAGGAGGAGGAGACAGGCCCTTTCAACTCTCAGCTTCAGTGTCATCTCTACCCTCTCTAGAGTCCCTTGGTCATCCTGGTCTGTTTTCTTCTTGGCTCCTTTTACCATCTGAAATGACCTGTGAACAGGGTGCAGTGGCACATGACTATAATCCCAGCACTTGGGGAGGCCAAGGTGGGAGGGTTGTTTGAGGCCAGAAGTTTAAGACCAGCCCAGGTAACATAGCAAGGCCTCCGTCTCTACAAAACAAACAAAATTGATCGCGCCACTGCACTTCAGCTCTAGCCTGGATGACAGAGTGAGATTCTGTGCCCCGCCCCCCACAAAAAAAAATAGAATAAGAAGTGATCCCCAGAGCCCTAAAATCCTGACCGTCCCAGCGGGACAAGGCTGAAAGGTGTTCAGTGGATTCTGAGGGACAAAGAGGTGGGCTGGGCTGGGCTGCTGCTCCTCCTGCCCCTGTCTCCCAGCCCCCAAGTGAAGGTTTTCTCCTTCCTTGGAGTCTAGTGCAATCCAGGTGTGAGAGTAAAAGGAAGCTTTGGGGGAGCAGTAGGGGGAACTCCCTGGCAGGATGTAAATGTCCAACTGCCTTTAAAAATGGAAACCTCCAACCTGGCCAGCATGGTGAAACACCGTCTCTACTAAAAATACAAAAATTAGCCGGGGATGGTGGCGCATGCCTGTAATCCCAGCTACTCAGGAGGCTGAGGTAGGAGAATCGCTTCAGCCTGGGAGACAGAGGTTGTAGTGAGCCAAGATCACATCACTGCACTCCAGCCTGGGCGACAGAGCAAGACTCCGTCTCAAAAAAAAAAGAAAGAAAAAGAAAGAAAGAAAGGAAAGGAAAGAAAGAAAGAAAAAAAAAAGAAAGAAAGAAAGAGAAAGAAGGGGAGAGACAGAAATAAAGAAGGAAAAAAAAAAGGAAACCTAACAGGTTACATTTTCTTCTTTCCTGCCTTGGAAAGAGTGAATACAAATGTTTCTCTCCCCTGTCCTCCTTGAGGGCAGCTAGATTAATTGTGACAGCTTTTCTTAAGAATAACACACACTGAAAAGTGCATAGCTGTAAGCACACAGCTTCTTACATTTTCACAAACCAAATATGCCCCTGTAACCACCCAGACGAGTTAAACCTGCCATCCCTGACCCCAGAAGTCCCTCCTGTGTCCCTTTCCGTTCACTGCTTGCCGGGAGCCATGACTCTGACTTTCCATAGTTTAGATTAGTTTTTCCTGTGTTCCTCTTTTTTTTTTTTTTTGAAATGGAGCCTCACTCTGTGGCCCAGGCTGCAGTGCAGTGGTGAAATCTCCATTCACCGCAACCTCTGCCTCCTGGGTTCAAGTGTTTCTCCTGCCTCAGCCTCCCAAGTAGCTGGGATTACAGGTGCGTGGCACCACGCCTGGCTAATTTTTTGTATTTTTAGTAAAGACAGCGTTTCACCTTGTTGGCCAGGCTGGTCTCGACCTCCTGACCTCTTGATCCACCCGTCTTGGCCTCCCAAAATGCTGAGATTACAGGCATGAGCCACCGCACCTGGCTTCTGTGTTCTTCTTAACTTTAAATAAATGGGGTCATACAACACAGATTCTTTTGTGTCTAGCTGATCTCACTCAGTGTCGTGCTTCTGACATCCATCCTCTTTGTGATGTGAATTTCACTGGATGAAAACACCACTTTATTCATCCAGTTTACTGTGGATGGGCATTTGGGGAGTTTCCAGTTTGGGGGTATGTTGAATAGTGCAGCTATGAGCCACCTCTTGCCTGTGTCCGCCAGCAGACGTCGGCTCACATTTCTGCTGAGCGTACACCCAGGAGTGAAGTTTCTGGGTCAAAGAAGAGGACTGTTTTAAGGTTGCAAATGAATGGCTTCCTTTCCAGGTTTCATGAGTCATCTGGGCTGACTGTGAAGACTGAGGCAAGATCTGGACTGTGCGATGAAGGGACAAAGAGGAAAAGGGGGCAGGACCCGTGGGCAGCCTTTAGGAGGCAGGCGCAAGGCAGAGGGATGGGGACCAAGGGGGAGCTGTCACGCACAGGGTGGGAAGAGAGGAGGCCATGCCCAGGGGCTCCCCCTGCCTTCCCTCCCCTGCCCCCAGCACCTACTATCCCTGTTGGGGAGGACTCTGTCTTGAAGCTTTCTTGGTCCTGGCTTCCAGCAGAATCAACCAGGGAGCTGTCAAAAATCCCAGTATTCCCCATGAAAACTCTGAGGGAGTTTCCACAAATTCCCATGCCTAGAAATTCTGTTTTACTTGGTCTGGGGTGAAGTTCAGGCACTAACAGCTTTTATTTTATTGTTTTATTTAAAAGTTTTTTAGAGATGGAGCTCTCACCATATTGCCCAGGCTGGTCTCAAACTCTTGTCCTCAAGTCATCCTCCTCCCGTGGCCTCCCAAAGTACTGGGATTGCAGGTGCAAACCACTGTGCCTCACCTGCTAGAAGCTTTTAAAGATTCTCCAAGAGGTCAGGTGCAGTGGCTCAAGTCTATAATCCCAGCACTTTGGGAGGCTGAGGCAGGAGGATAGCTTGAGCCTGGTAGTTTGAGACCCGCCTGGGCAGCATAGTGAGACCCCCATCTCTACAAAAAATAAAATAATTGGTTGGACATGGTGGCATATGCCTGTAGTCCTAGCTACTTGGGAGGCTGAGGCAGGAGGATGGCTTGAGCCCAGGAGTTCAAGGCTGCAGTGAGCCATGATTGTGCCATTGCACTCCAGCCTGGACAACAGAGCAAGACCCTATCTCAATAAATAAATAAATAAATAAATAAATAAACTCCAGCAGGTTCTACTGGAAGCCAGGGCAGAGGACCACTGGGTCCTCACATGGTAGTAGTCCCTCTGGATCTCAGTTGGTCTCCAAGAGCCTAACCAAGAGTGTAGACCACCTACCCACCCACTGGCAAATGTCATGCCAGGATGAGCTCTCGACTGCAACCAATAAAAATGAACGCAGACAAATGTATGCAGAAAAGGACCCCATCGGAAGGATATTGGGCAGCTCTCAGAACCTGTGAGGTCCTGGGCTGGGGAAGGAACCCCACCTGGGCCGAGCTTTTCTGTGGGCAACTGGCTCTGCCCTTGCAGCCAGCACAGCTGCCCCGGCCTCCGGCTCTGATTCTTGCTCTGCTGCAGCCACGACGAATCTTTTCTGGCTGAGCTAAGCCTGGGCAGGGGCATGGGCCTGGCCGTGCTTGGGCCTGCACCCCAGCTGCCCTCCAAGAGAAAGGGTGTCGGGGTTCTGGGCAGCCACCACGACAGTGCCCACAGCTTCTCCACCCGCCACTCTGGCAGAGTGGGGACTCTGGCAGAGGGGGAGGAGGTCGTGAACACCGTGTGCCTGTTCTGGAAGGGGCCATGCTGGGCAGGATGGAGAACCCCAAGTGCCCGATGCTCACTAACTCCCCACCATAAACCCTTCTCGCCTTCTCTCTGGGATCCCAGATATGCAGGCAGCACTGGAGCCCCAGAAACACAGGACTCGAGTGAGTTCTCAGCGGGTTGGAGGCTGACCCAGGGATGTCCTTGGTCCCTTCCCTGAACTGTCCTCCTCACAGTCCACTGAATGTCAGAACCCATGGCTTGGATTCTGGGACCAGGTCTTGGGATTTGGGATGTAGTAGGGGTCAAGGTCAGGGACAGGGTCAGGATTTGAGACAGCTCTTCTCACCCAACATGACCCAATGGGATGACCTCCCCTGGGCCATCCAGAAGGAGGGTGGGATTTGTCAGGCCCCCAGCGAGTCCCCAGCAAGTCCCCTGGTGCCCAGCCTCAGGGTCTCTGGGAGCAGGGGACGGGGCCAGCGGACCTGTGGGGTCCGTCCTGGAGCAGCTTCTCCACCACCCTCCCCTAGATGGCTGGGCCCTTCCCCTCCCTCCCCTCCCCCTCACTTCGGGGCTCAGGTGCTGGAAGGAAATCTCCGAATCCATGGAAACCACACAGGAGGCTGGAAACCAGGAAGGAGGAGGGGGCTGGGCGCTGCCTTGCAAGTCCTGGGAGGGGGAGGGGGATATTCCCTTCCTTGATGAATAAAAGCCTCAAATACCATTTTCTTTCTCACCAGCAGCCACCTCGCCAAAGGATGGGTTCCCAATTCTCTCCAGAGCTGAGCAGATGAGGTGGGAGGAGCTAGCAGACCCTGGGGTGGGAAGCAAGGGGCAGGGCAGGGGGAGAGGCAGGGGGATGAGAGTCAGAGGTAGTGGTTGGTGTGGTGGAGATGGGGCTCCGGGGTCAAGCTGGGGTTGAGCATAGGGGCTCTGGGGCCAGAAGGTGGAGGTTGGAAGATGGGGTCAGTAGCAGGAAGAGATGGAGTTTGGATGGTGGGGTTGGAGTGAGGCAGGCAGGGGTGGTGGGGCCAGGGTGGGGAATTGGGGCGCGGCACGTGGGGTCTGAACTCCCATCAGCCATGGCAGCCCCTGGTCCTCACAGACCCCAAGTGTCCCCTTGGTCCCACCCCTGGAGAGCTCTGTCTGTGATTCTTATAAATCACAACCAGGCCTTTTCCTGCAAAACACAAAGCAACCAACCTCCCCTCCCCGGACAGTTTACCATGTCACTCTGCTACCAGAAGCTGGGACAGGACAGCAGTGGTGATGGGCTGGGTGGGGGTGAGGTAGGGGTGTCTGGGAACAGGTTCCACAGACTCCAGGACCCATGGTGGTTATCAGAAAGGGGTCTGGATCCAGACCCCAAGAAAGGGTTCTTGGATCTCCCACAAGAAAGAATTCAGGGTGAGTCCACAGAGCACTGTGAAAGCAAGTTTATTAAGAAAGTAGAGGAATAAAAAAAATTTTTTTTAACCTAAATGCACCTTCCTTTAATAAAAAATAGTTGCGATTTAAAAAAAAGAAAGAAAGTAGAGGAATAAAAGAATGGCTATTCCGGGGCCAGGCACAGTGGCTCACGCCTGTAATCCCAGCACTTTGGGAGGCTGAGGCGGGCGGATCACGAGGTCAGGAGATCGAGACCATCGTGGCTAACACGGTGAAACTCCGTCTCTACTAAAAATACAAAAAAAGTAGCCGGGCGTGGTGGTGGGCGCCTGTAGTCCCAGCTGCTCAGGAGGCTGAGGCAGGAGAATGGTGTGAACCGGGAGGCAGAGACTGCAGTGAGCCAAGATTTTGCCGCTGCAACTCCAGCCTGGGGGACAGAGCAGGACTCTGTCTAAAAAAAAAAAAAAAAGAATGGCTGCTGGTTGCCCATTTTTATGGTTATTTCTTGTTTGTTTCAAATAGGTTATCCAATTTGTTGCTATATGTTATTTATAATGTCACCCAGGCTGGAGTGCAGTGGCGCAACCTTGGCTCACTGCAACCTCGGCCTCCTGGGTTCAAGCAATTCTCCTGCCTCAGCCTCCCAAGTAGCTTGGATTACAGGCATGTGCCATCAGGCCTGGCTAATTTTTATATTTTTAGTAGAGATGGGGTTTCACCATGTTGGCAAGGCTGGTCTCGAACTCCTGACCTCAGGTGATCCCCCTGCCTTGGCCTCCCAAAGTGCTGGAATTACAGGCATGAGCTACCACGCCCGGCCCCTTCCTTCTTTTCCTTTTCTTTTCTTTCTTACACATATTGCCAAAGCACCTTCCAAAGTAGCTGTTTTAATTTCTCTCCACACAACACTACAACATTTGATCTCAGCAAGCTTGTACTTGGTGCCAGGCTTGGGTGGGAGTAGGGAGCCCCTGTAGATCCCATGAGTCCCCTGGCCAGGCCAGTGAGCTTTCCTGCCTGAGCTGTGGGGAGGGCAGAAGGAGTCGGTATCAGAGGGCTTGATGGGCCCTCACTGGGGGAAGAGAGGGAATAAACCAGGCTGGGAAATGGATGCCCGGTGGCCAAGCTTCATCTCAGGAGAGGCAGCCAGTAGGGCCAGCCTGACCTCCAGGCACAAGAGAGGCTGCTTCCTTAAGTGGCTGCCCAGACAACGAACTCCAAACCTGGCTACAAACCACAGGCAGCTGGAGTGTTGGTTAAAAATCCAGGTGCCTGGGCTGGGCAAGGTGGCTCACACCAGTAATCCCAGTGCTTTGAGAGGCCAAAGCAGGAGGATGGCTTGAGCCTAGGAATTCGAGATCAGCCTGCACCCTGGGCAATATAGCAAGACCCCATTTCTACAAAAAATAAAAATTAAAAATTTAGCTGGGCATGGTGGCACGTGCCAGTGTTCTCAGCTACTTGGGAGGCTGAGGTGGGAGGCTCAGCTGCTTGGGAGGCTGAGGTGGGAGGAGTGTTTAAGCCCAGCAGTTGGAGGCTGCAGAGAGCTAGGATCATGCCACTGCACTCTAGCCTGTGTGACAGAGCGAGACCCCATCTCTAAGCAATAACAGCAAAATCCAGGAGCCTGAGCTGCACTCAAGCCCAGCAAATCAGCATCTCTGGGGGCGGGCTGCGTTCCCACCCACCTATCCCCCTAACCCCCAAAGGAGCCTGGCACTTATCGTTCTGCTTTGTGGACTGTCCCCAGAGGATTTGGAGACCCTCAGAAAGTGCCGTTAGTCTTCACATAACAAGCGTCCACTGATGACAGAAGGGACAAAGTCTGTCCTTGGTGCCACATCCAAAGCTAAAAACAGTTTTCTGTGCAGCCAATTCTCCAGCCTGGAGTTCAGGGAACATTTGTAACAATTTCATGAGCTTTTCTCAGCCCAGTTTTGGCCTCCTCTTCCTTTCAAGCAGAGATGGCACCTGCTGGAGATTTTAGGTCTCTTCTGCTCCCAGATCCCTGTGAAGAAAGGCCTGGCTGCTGCCCCAACAGAGCTGGTACTGAGACTCTGAGCAATGAGGGCAGCTGCCTGGCCACACCTGGAAAGGAAAGCTCGGGAAGACCTTGTGCTGGGCAATAGTGGGTCCTGCAGGTGGGCTCGTCTGGGAACTGAGATGGCATCACTTTGGAGGACCTGCAGGTGCAGAGCCCCTGCCCCGGCCTCACCACTGCAGGATGATTTCGGTTCATTTCCCCACAAGCCCTAAAATGCATAGTATGATATCAATCTCTGAGATCTGGAAATAAAATTGTGATTTTTCCCAAAAGCTGTTTGAACTGAATATCCAGAAAGAATGGGGAAAGGAGTGAGACTCCTGTCATTTCATCACGGCATCAGGGAACTTGGCATCTCACTCAGAGACTGTGCGACTCTCTGAACGAGGCACGACAGTGGTACCTATTAATCTTTTCTTTTTCTTTTTCTTTTGAGATGGAGTTTTGCTCTTGTTGCCCAGGCTGGAGTGCAATGGCGCAGTCTCAGCTCACTGCAACCTCCGCCTCCTGGGTTCAAGCAATTCTCCAGCCTCAGCCTCCCATGTAGCTGGGATTACGGGTCCCTGCAGACTTCTCTGCTCAGAAGCCATGCTGTGCCCCAGGCGGGGGTGGGGAGGTGAAGGTCACACTCTCTCTCCAGGGCCACACAGCAGTGCTGCTTGGACCCTGCATTTTGCAGAGCTCCTTGTGCACACAGCCCCTGCTGGGTCTCCCCCAGCCTTCTCTCTGGGGCAGTAGTCCCAGGATCTCCTCCTTCCGCCCTGTGTTGGTTATAATCATGGTCTAAAATGCTGCTGGATGCAATGGGTAAGACGATCCCTGAGAGAGCTCAGGATGCGGGGGCTGGCTTGGCTGGTCTCTGCTGGACTCACTCGTGGGCTAGCAGTTGGCCTCAGGCTGGATAATCAAGGCTGCCCACGCCTGTGTGTCTGCTGGTTAGCAGGCTGTTGACCAGGCATCTCACCCTCCGGCGAGGGCATCTTCCCATGGTGATGGTAGCAGGGCTTCCAAGAATGGCAAGAAGGTGAGCCTGGTGGAGGAGCACCTTCCAAGCTTTCCTTCTCATTTTCTGAAGTAAGTCACGTGGCCGCCACATTCAAGGGCTGGTGAAATAGATTCTACCTCTAGATGGGAGGGGTTGAACATCACAAAAGCGGGTTGTGGACGCAGCACGTAGAAGAATTTGAGGTCAATTCTGCAATCTATTACATGTCTCTAATTCCTCTTACAAACCTCCTTGCAGGCTATCTCTTCCCTACATGCAAATCCATGCGCACAAGCAGAGCCCTGTGGCTGAAGCCCTGGACTGGACCAGAGGCCCTGGGTGTAGCGAGGAAGCATCTCCCCTACCCTGGAAGACTTCCTGCTCACCCTTGTTCCTCTCTTTCCCTTTAGCACTGCTGTGTTTGGCTGGACTGCCAGCCTGCTTGCTTGAGGTGGTGTGGCAACCCCAGGTCCCAGCCAGTCCTCTCGAAGGGGCTAAGCACTGGCCCCGTGGGCTTGGGGTTATGGACTCACTCCTTCGGTCAAGGTCGCTCTGTAGCTGAGCAGGGCTACAGTGACCTCACAGGTCATCTCCCCCACCTTCACACCTTGGAGATAAGGATGCTTGTCTCTCCTCACTGCGCCTACCCCTCACATGACCACTGAAATAAGGATAGCACCCCCATGAGCCAGGGGCTGAGCTGAGTGTCTCCTGTGACACTCATCTAATCCTCTCAACAATCCTCCCAGCTGGGACCCATCGTCCCCATTTTACCAATGAGGACGCTGAGGCTCAGAGAGGTTGGGTTATTTTCCCAATGCCACACAGCAAGTAAATAGCAATGCCAGGAATCGGACCTAGATTCCTACATCAAATTCCTAACCACTGTGTCCAGGTTCTCTAATAATAAGTACTGCTAGGAATGATGGCTCATGCCTGTAATCCCAGCACTTTGGAGGCTGAGATGGAAAGATTGCTTGAGCCCAGGAGTTTGAGACCAGCCTGGGCAACACCGTGAGACCCCATGTCTACAGAAAACATGTTTTAAATTAGCTGGGGGTGGTGATGCACACCTGTAGTCCCAGCTACTTGGGAGGCTTGAGCCCAGGAGGTCGAGGCTGCAGTGAGCAATGATTGTGCCACTGCACTACAGCCTGGGGGACAGTGCAAGACCCTGTCTCAAAAACAAAAAAAGAGCAGTAAGTATCAATAAGGAAACTGACTACCACCACATTTGCATCATGTTAAACTGCCCCCAAGGGCCTTAGTGTTCAAGTGGTCATCTGACCCCTTGGAACTGCCCTGTCAGGGAGGTAAAGCCCATCCCATCTTCATCTCCAAACGGGGAAAGCGAGGACCAGAGACGTCAAGCTGCCAGGAGTCAAGCCCAGGCTTCTGGCTTTGAAGTCCATGCACTTCTTTCTCCACCACACAGTTTCTATTCGAGCATTTTGTGCTCAGGGATATTTATTTGGCAATGACATGGAGGCAGAGCTAGGTAAGAGCTCCAGAGCCAAGACACTGGAAATAAGCTGGGATGGCGGCACACACCTGTGGTCCCAGCTACTCAGGAGGCTGAGGCTGAAGGATCGCTTGAGCCCAGAAGTTTAAGGTTGAGCTATAATGGTGGCATTGCACTACAGCCTGGGCGACAGAAGGAGACCCTGTCCCCCCATCACTCAAAAAAAGAAAGAAAATTGTGTATCCTGTCCCCCAGCATGTAAATCAAAAATTTAAATTATACCAAACCATCAAACAAGAAACTCACACTTATGCTAAAACGAAAATAGCTGCATTCTAGACATTCTGATTGAAATATTCAGGCTTTTATCCAAGCTAAACTTTTCAAGGTTTTACTTGTGGGGGTGGGTTTTGTGTATCTACCCCCACCTCATCTCACCCCATACACACACATCCCTACCCCCAGCAGAAGCCAAAAGGGACATGATAGGCAAGGTGTGGGCATGAGACTTGGGCACCGCAACCGGCTGTACTGCCCATCAAGCGCTTTGAGCATGCAGGGGGTGAAGCCAGGACGCTGTATCAGTCCCAGTTATGCCCAAGGGCAGAGGTGATGGCAAGGATCTGAGCAGCCGTGCCAGCTGCCATGTCCTGGGGGTAGCCTGGTGGTGCACTCAGCTGCCAGCCTCCCTGCCTCTGCCTGTTTTCTGAGTCTGCCTCTCCTGCAACTGTGCAACTGGACAGCATTTGAATGCATCCCTCTTCTACTTGAGGTGAGACTCAGGAGCTGCTTGCTACAGAAAAATCTTGACGAGTCGGGGCTCAGAATGAGAAGGGACTGCAGCCAAGTAGTTATGCAGGTGAGCAGCAAAAAAGCCATGGGAAGGGAGAGGCTGGAGGAGAGACAAGACATTGAGGAGGAAGTGCAGACAGGGATGGGGTCAGGAGCAATCCCAGTGGATGGAGAGGGAGGAGACACAGGTGATCTCATCTTGATGGTGGCATGGACAGAAGGACTGGCATGTGCTTTCATGAAATGCTTCTTAAAATGACACCATCCTGGCCAGGTGCAGTGGCTCACGCCTGTAATCCCAGTACTTTGGGAGGCCGAGGCAGGTGGATCACCTGAGATCAGGAGTTTGAGACCAGCCTGGCCAACATGGCAAAACCCCGTCCCTACTAAAAATACAAAAAATTAGCCAGGTGTGGGGGCGGGCACTTGTAATCCCAGCCACTCCGGACGCTGAGGCAGGAGAATTGCTTAAACCCAGGAGGCAGAAGTTGTGGTGAGCCGAGATTGTACCATCGCACTCCAGCCTGGGTAATAAGAGCAAAACTCCATCTCAAAAAAGAAACGAAAAGAAAAGAAATGACACCATCCTAAAATGACAAGCATCCTTCTTAAAATGACACCCTGAGCAGAGTCCCTAAAAGGAACAGTTGAGGCCAGGCTCAGTGGCTCATGCCTTGCAATCCTGAGCTTTGGGAGACTGAGGCAGGAGGACACCTTGAGGCCAGAAGTTTGAGACAAGCCTGGGTAACATAGTGAGACCCCATCTCTACAAAAAATACAAAATTAAAAATAATTAACTAGGCATGGGGGGGGGGCACACCTGTAGTCCTAGCTACTCAGGAGGCTGAGGCGGGAGGATTGCTTGAGCCCAGGAGTTTGAGGCTGCAGTGAGCTATGATCACACTACTGCACTCCAGCCTGGGTGACAAAGCAAGGCCCCATTTCTATTTTTTTTTTTTTAAAAAGGAACAATTGTGAATGCCAGCAGACACCCACTGTCTAGTCAGTGACGTTCAGTCACTTGGAGCTGGGCACAAGGACAGTCCATCCCCCTGGAGGGTTGCTCTTCAGGTCACAAGGTATAGGACCAAATCCCCCTACTCTGGGACTTTGCACTCATATCTTTATATGAAATTAGAAATTTCATCCTTTTTTTAAATCAAGATCTTGATATGGGATAATAAAATTACCAATGAATGGCCCTGCACAACATGGGAAATGTAATAAAAGGTGAAGGCAATAAAAGGTGAAGCTTCCAGCCACTCTGCGGTGATACCCACTCGTAAGAAATAAAAGTAATTATCACCTGCCCAACCTGGTCGGCTCACTCTGCGTGTGCTGAAGAAAACCATTTCAGAACTTTATTTCTTATATTGAATGTCGATAATTGGATGTATTTATAAGTCTCTCTGGAAGAAAACAGCTTGTGATTTCAAGATGGGAAAACAGTCTTCCAAACAGTGAGAAACAATATATTCCCCATTTCCACACACAAAAAAGAGCTGTTTCCTTCCATGTTTTCAGGTGCTGTTGGAATGATTTGCCTTTCCGAAGCCACCGTTCCATTTCTCATCTTGAATTGCCTCGTAGACCCCAGCAAAGCACTCAGCAGGGACCACTTCATCTGAGGTGGTGATGGGGGCTTCCTTGGGAAGGCCCCTCAGTTCTGCCTGCCTCTTTTCTACAGGAAGATAGATGCCCAGGTGGGCTGGGCTGGGGGAGAAAGGAGAGGAGGAGTAGAACGTGATGTGGGGGCTCCTGTGAGGAGGGGGGTTGATGGATGATGGTGACAGCTGGGGTGTAGGCCTGGAGGAAGGAGCAGGCCACACAGGCCTCTGGAGTGGGAGAGCTGTGGCTACCTCTGCAGGCCCTGCAAAGGCCCAAGGCTGGGATCTGCCAGAACCAGGATGGAGAGACGGTCTCCTGGGTATTCCACGCCCATCACGCTCCTTGCTTTCCCACTTGGGAAGACATTGGGTTGCCATATGCCACCCTGCCCCTATCTCACACCCACAGTCCCCTCTATTCTTCCTCTTCTGTTTATTTGGTGCTGGCTTTCTGCATCCAGTCTTCTATTCTCAGCAAAAGCAAACAATCGCAAAACACCCAAATGCCATCTTGTGTAGGGCTTTGACCATCCGAAGCTGGCGGCCCCGTGCAGTGGCTTTATTGGCTCTTATTGGCTCTTTTCAGTTCTCTCTGCTAATCCTCCTGAGCTCCTGCTGGAGAGAGGGGTTTGGATCAGCAGCTTGCAGCTCAGAATCCCCCAGGATCTCCCCATTAGCCAAAAGCAGAACCCTCGAAGCCCCGTTCTGAGACCCTCCCAGATGGTGGACTCCCCAGGGACAGTGTGGAGGGCTCTTCTACCTCTGTCCCCAGACCAAAGATCCTCTAGGCAAGGGCAGGGTCTGGATCCCTGGCCCTCACAGCATGGCCAGTCCTGGAGTGGCACCGTGGGCAACAACTGGGCGGTGCGGGGCAGAACCAGCATCCAGGCTACCTCCAGTGCAGTCCCACAGAGCCTCTGGTAGACCAGTGCCCTCAATCCACAGCAGAAGATGGACAGGGTTCTTCCCGGGGACCTCCCCTTCACGGCCCAAGGGTGGCTCATGAGTCAGAGCCTAGCAGGCTGCCACATCTGGGCCTGCCGTCTCCAGGCAGCCAGCTGTCAGCAGCGTCCACGGAGTTGCAAGAGTGGGGGCTAGATTGTGGGGAATGGGTGGAGGAGGAAAACCTGGCTGGACACAGTTTCCCGGGACACAAGAGGTGTCTTCCCAGGGTGAAGCTTCTTTTGCAAGGCCTGACGGGAGTGGGGGGGCCCTTCTGGAGAATAATGCTATGCTGGCTACCGGGCTACCGGGCTACCAGGCTTACCGAGTGCAGACACCTACCAGCCACCTGTAGGGCTTGACAAGAGGACACTGTTTCAGCCAAGGGCCTGTGACCTCGGAGGCAATGCCGCATGAGAGTGCTGCCTGGCGCGCTGCCTTGGCTGATTTACACACTCCCACTTCGACTCTCTAAAATCAATCTTCCCCCAATTGCCTCCTGGCTCCAGCAACATCCTGGATCTGCCCTGCATGAGTAACTAAACGGTCTTCTCCCATATTCTGGGCGGCTTCTGGAGCCCCTGCCACAGCCTCTGATGGGGAGGGGTGAGGGGTGAGGGGCAGCCCTGCCGGAGCCCCTGATGGGGAGGGGAGAGGGCAGGGGACCTGGGTGGGCAGGGGTCATGGGCAGTGCCTCCATATTACTGTCCACAAACAAGGGAGCTCCACTCAGTTGGTGGGTGCCTTCCTCCTATTATTTTGTGAGTGTTTGGGATATTGACTTCTTTTTCATATTAGTAAGCACTCAGAGCTGGCAGCTGGCTTAATTTTGACATATTTTATGTCAAAAGAAATGGTGGGGGGCAGGTGCAATGAATGAGCTGGGGGGTATGTTTTCCTTCCTTGAAGGCTCATGGAAAGCTCATTCT
The DNA here is from genome assembly GCF_028858775.2 of Pan troglodytes. NCBI lineage: Eukaryota > Metazoa > Chordata > Mammalia > Primates > Hominidae > Pan > Pan troglodytes. The sequence goes on along the minus strand of NC_072418.2, from coordinate 36,630,105 downwards.
GCTCACCCTTTGTTATTATATATTTTTTAAAGTGCCACTTACTAGGGAGTTGAGTTTCTTAAGCTGAAGGCGGACCTACTGCTTAACTAGGGGTGTTAGAAGTTCTCAGGGGCCCCTAGGCCAGGCAGTGGGGTGTGAATCCTTACCTCTGTTCTTCTTCCTGGAAACTGGCAAGAGGGTGGAGAGAGCTCCTCTTGGACCTTGCCTGGAGGTCAGGGACCCCTGCAAATTGCCCATGTGTTGTGGGAAGGGGTAGAAGGGATGAGGCCCCCCACTCTTCCATTAGCTCTGGTTTTCCTTATCTGAGTCCGGGAGGTGGGAGGGGCTGTCTGGAGGGGCCACATTCCTCCTGGCAGCTTTGGCCTCTGGCTGTGCCTGCAGGTTTGAGTGTCAAACCCTCTAGCAGCCCCGTGAGGTGGCCCCATTAGCTCTCTCCTGACAGATGAGGACAGCAGGGATGGTACTGGGCTTCCAGGTAACTGTGCCACGTGCCCTTCACTACCCTGCTTATGGCTGGCTCCCTTGCTCCTATTTAAGGGGCCTATTCTCCTCCCTGCTTCATGGGGACAAACAGAAGCTGCTTCTCCAGTCATAGCCCCTGGCTCCCACCAGCCTGGCCACGGTGACCCACACCCTTGTTTCGATAAAGAAACAAGAAGCATCCCCCAACCCACAACCTTTGATCAGAAGCCACTTCCAGCTGTGGGACAGCTGCAGGCTGGGGTTGGGAGCCCCACAGGCCTATCCTGGGCCACCCATCCACCTGTCCACACACATCTGTACACCACACACATCTGTACACCCTGGGGGCCAGGGACGCCCTCCCCCAACAGTGTGGGGCCCCCTTCCTTCACAGGGGCAGTGAGGTCACTCCTCAGGGTATGGCTTCATGAGCTCAGCCCCTGTGTGAGCACTCTCTGGCCTCAGTTTCCTCATCTGTAAAATAGACTTAAAGATAGTCTCGACCTCATAGGGCTGTGGTGAGGTTTCTATGAGCTCACATGTGCAACGCATTTGGGCCGTGCTTGTAATGCCCTGACTCTGTTGGCAGTAGGGAGGGCAGCGTCTGCTGCAGGGTCCCTACCCCTTCTCTGCAGGACTCTGCACCCAGTACCAGTGCCCAGTGGGGCAGAGGAGTAAGCCTTCTGGCAGACTCTCCCTCCTAAACCCTTCTCGGCTGTGCCCACTTCTCGCCTGCCCTCCTCCCTGGCTTCCCTTCCTCCAGCTTCTCCATTCTGCAGCCCAGGAAACCTAGAAAAGATCCTACCAGACTTAACTCATAGGCCCCACAGTGGAGGCCCCGCAGGGTCTGGCCCTTGCTTCCCTTAGGCTGCCCCTCTCTCGCGCACATTCTCCTGGACGCTGCACATTTAGAGTCCTCCAGTTGCCCCACGGCCTTTGCTCAAGCCCTTTCCCTTCTTAAACAAAAATCGCCACCTCTGCCCCGACCCTAGCCTGGGTCAGTCTCCCTCCTCTCCTCCCACGTGGTTTCTTTATTCCTATGTGTTCTTCTCCCGGGTGGGCTGGTACGCCAGATGCGGGGACTGAACCAGAATCAAGATGTCCTCTGCTTCAGGACCTCCCTCCCACCACGAAAAGGCTGCAGATGCTGCCCGCTAACCCGACCTACTGTCTGCAGCCGGCAGCCCGCTCATTTATCCTGGCCGAGCTCTTGGGCCCCGCCTCTCCAGGAGCCCCGCCCCATCGGGGCTCCACCCTTCCCCAGGTACCGCCCCTTCCCGTCCCGTGGAATTTGGCTCTGGAGGAGGTGGGTCAAGGACTCCATGCTCCGCCCCCTGCCCCGCCCTTACCCCGCCCCATGCATTGGCACCCGGAGGGGCTCAGCTGACGCCGCACTTCACGTGACGCCGGTGCCGGGCGAACATGGCGGCGGCCACCGGGTGAGTGCTGCGCGTCCCTCGCTCTTTCCCGCTGGCGTGGAGAGGGGCATGGGTGTCCCGGCCGGACCGCGGGTGAGAGCCTCAGCCGGGGTCGCTGAATGCCGCGGGTAGGCGCCTCTTCCCGTCGGCCCAGAGTCCGAGCGCCGGTCGGCGAGCTGCACGCTCCGAGTCAGGGTCAGCGCGGGGGCAGCAGCTCCTCTCCACCCTCCTGGCTGGCTCCGGCCCCACCTGCCCGCGTCTGGCGGCCCCACCGTGTGCGGCTGCGGTGGGGGCTGGGGTCGACACGCATGTTCGCTGCCAAGACCCCCGGGTAGGAGGGCGGCGTTGCGAGGACCCCAGGGACCCGGGCGCTTCCCGGAGGAGGCGGTATTCGAGACGGACTTGGAATTCCCTTTTCCCAGCAGGGCACTTCCCCATTTCTTTCAGGGGAATGTCACCCCCTCAGGGAATCCTTCTCTAACCATCTATCCCACTTTTTGTGCCCTCATCATCACCTGATAAACTATATAGAGCATTGTTTGTACTTGTTCTTTATCTTCTCTGCATTTAGAGTGCAAGGGCAGGTATGTTACCTGCTTCTCACTAGCCCAGTGCCTTGCACACAGTAGGTGCTCCATACTGGGCTAAATGAAAGAAAGCTGAGTGGTCGTAGTGGGGAGGAAGGGTGGACAGATGGGTTCACCAGAGCGTTGGGCGGAATCTCCCAGATAGGGAGCATCTGAGCCCAGGGTAAGGGACAAAGGTTGAGAGTTCAGAGTGTTCTGGGGACAGGGGTGCATGCCTGGGGCTGGTTGGAAGGTGTGGTGTTCCAGGTGGCGGCTTCAGACTTTGCCCTGATGGGCTGGAAGGGTTTTGTTACAAGCTGCTTGATCTGTTTTTTAAAGATTAGGCTCCCCTGAGCTATGTGTGAGTTCAGTGGGAGAAGGAGTGGGTCTGGTGGTACAGTGGGGTAGGGGGGGCATGGTGTAGGAGGGAGCAGTATTCCAGATGCCAGGTTGGAAACTGAGGTCAGAATGGGGGATCTAGTGGACTGAATGCATCTCTCTTTTTAAGATGCAGGGAAAATGGCAACAGAAAGTGGGTTCTAAGTTGGCCCCCAAGGTTGAGGGAGCTTAGAGCATACAAATCAAACATTTTGTGGGCACCTGCTATATTCCAGGAATAGCAGTGGGTCTTCCATTAAGGTACTAACAGGCCACTGGAGCAGATGGACACATGGGACTCTGTCATCCATCTGCTTGCCATGTGGTCTTGCCATTTGCAAAGGAGGGGCATGGACTCTGAGCTCAGGTAAAGTGTGGGAAGGCTTCACTCCCTGGGTGACTTTTGTGCTAGTCCTTCAGCAATGAGACTCCCTTCAGGTAGAGAACAGTGCAGACAAAGTCTCAGATGGGTGTCAAGGAACTCAGGGTCAGATCCTTGAATCCAGCCTGTGACCCTTTTAAAGGGTAGACTGAGCAGGCTGGTGCCCAGCTGTGGGTGTGCTGTCTCTCTGGTTAGGCTGGCTCGGTGCTCACAGGGAGTGCCAGGGGTTGCATTTGGGTTCAGGATTCCAAGCTGGCCTGAGACCTGCTGCTCTCCTGAAGGAACCAAGCTGATGTCTGGATGGGAGCAAGTCTGGAACTGACTGGATCCTGGAATGAGAGCTTTTCTTTTTCTCTTTCTTTTTTTTTTTTTTGAGACGTAGTTTTGCTCTTGTTGCCCAGGCTGGAGTGCAATGGCATGATGGCTCACTGCAACCTCCACCTCCCAGGTTCAAGCGAGTCTTCTGCCTCAGCCTCCCGAGTAGCCGGAATTACAGGCGTGTGCCACCACACTCAGCTAATTTTTTGTATTTTTAGTGGAGATGGGGTTTCACCATGTTGGCCAGACTGGTCTCGAACTCCTGACCTCAGGTGATCCACCCGCCTCTGCCTCCCAAAGTGCTAGGATTACAGGTGTGAGCCACCGTGCCTGGCCCCAGAATGAGAGCTTTTCTAGCAGACCCGATTCTCTGGGCCACCACACAGGGTGGGTGAGGGAGGCAAAACAGAGTGGCAGGTCTTAGAGAGGTCTGCTATTGAGAGGGTGTGGGAGCTTCCAGAGCCTGGCAGTCTCCTTGGGAAGAACCATCCCAGTCTGGTATGGGGCTTTCCCGTGTACTTTGAGCCTGAGGTTGACCCCAGTGGCTTCCTTTAGAGCAGAATGATTAAGTGTGTTTCCCGCAAAGCTCAGCTCCTAGCCGCACTCACAGAACAGATCATAGAGTCAGGCATGACGAGGCATGATGCCAGCAAGTCATGGCCATTGCCGTGGGCTCACTGGGAGTTGGGTTTGGTTGTCTGTAGAATCCTACCAGAGCCTGGGACAGAGGGGGTCCGTGAGAGTTCCAGGTGACTGGGGTGTGCCCCATATGATTTGGGGAGTAGGGGAAGCCCTAAACTAGCATCTCAGATTTAATTTGAAACTCAAGAATCTTCTCTGAATGCATCTCTCTTTTTAAGATGTGGGGTGTTTCAGGGTTGATCCTACTTTCTCTTGCTAGCCTGGGTGTAGGCTTCAGGTTGAGACAGAGTGCGCTGAGGTCACCTCCCATCCCCTCATGGAGAGGGGTCCCTATCCCATGGCACTTGGTGGCACTGCTGCTGTCTCCTTAAGCAATGCTTTGAGCTTTCCACAGACAGGATTGATAATTTGAGATCTGTCAGCTCCAGCCAGACCTGTCTGCATCTGCTCCCCCACATGGCTTTTTCCATTCCCTTCTTCCCTTGCACACTCACCCAACTAGCCCTGGAATGTTCTTGTCCTCTATATGATTGTTCACGTATTTGCAGGCCCAGCTCAGATGGTTCCCTTTCCCAGAAGCCTTTCCCAGCCCTCGGGTAAAGGCTTAGTGCTCAGAACTCCAGAACACTCAGTTTTCTCCCCAGCAGTACACATTTCCACGTCTGCGCATTGTGGGTTAGGAGTTGCTTCCCTTCATGCCTCTCCTAGCATCCTTAGAACCCAGGGGTTCTGTTGTATCCGCAGGGCCAGTCTGTGGCTGCCCTGTGATTGGTGCTTGGTGAAATGAATGAAAAGGGGATTTATTCTAAATTAGTCCAGCATCCCATCCTGCTTTCCTGGGAGACTCCCAGTGATTGAGGGAAGGAGTCATGGTGGGGAATGGGGACAGAATTCCGAGGAGTAGGATGAAGAAATAGCCTTAATTCTTTAACTGAGTGGCTCCCAGGAGCTGTTGCAGAGCCAGAAAGAGGCAACAGGTGAACTGCCCTGGGCATGTACCCCTGTTGAGCCGTAGGTTACACTGGAGTCAGCATTCTTCTGGAGAGTCTTCTGCAGAACTCACATTCTGGGTCAAGAGCCCAACCCCACAATGTGAACCTTGTGCTCCAGGAGCAGAAGACTCAGGCCGACTGGGGGCTAGGGACGGGTGGGCCTATGGGAGGCAGGCTGGCCACTGAGTATCCCTATGCATTCTCTGGCTCTTCCCCAGGTCCTGAGTCCACACAGCTGTCTCTTGATTTCTGTGTATGCTTGGCACCCCGATCCTCCCCAGGAGACAGAGGTGCAAGGTGGAGGTTGCTGGCCAGTTGCCTCGAGGTCCTGTTCAGCCGTGGCGACCCTCTCCAGCCTGGCGCTTACGGTCTGGTGCCCAGTGGGCTGCCTGAGCATCTGTCTGGTGCCTGGCCCCACGCTGGAGGCTGAGGGGAGGAGGTGGCTGGTCCTTGGCTGGCCTCTCCTAATGGGAGCTTAGCAGTGTGACCCTGTCTAGAAGTGGCTCCACATTTCATTTTTTTTTTTTTTTTTTTTTTGAGAGAGAGTCTCGCACTGGAGTGCAATGGCGCGATCTCGGCTCACTGCAACCTCCGCCTCCCGGGTTCAAGTGGTTCTCCTGCCTCAGCCTCCCGAGTAGCTGGGATTACAGGTGCCCACTACCATGCCTGGCTAATTTTTTTGTATTTTTAATAGGGATGGGGTTTCATTATGTTGGCCAGGCTGGTCTCAAACTCCTGACCTCGTGACCCACCCACTTCAGCCTCCCAAAGTGCTAGTATTACAGGCGTGAGCCACCGCACCTGGCCAGTGGCTCCACATTCTAGTGCAGAGATCTTTCCTTGTCTGTGCGGTAGACCCCACGGGCATCAGTGAAACCTACGTACCATTCTTGGCATCAGGTTTTTTTTTGTTTTTTGTTTTTTTTGAAACGGAGTCTTGCTCTTTCACCCAGGCTGGAGTGTGGTGGCTTGATCTTGGCTCACTGCAACCTCCGCCTCCCAGGTTCAAGTGATTCTCCTGCCTCAGCCTCCCGACTGGCTGGGATTATAGGTGTGTGCCACTATGCCCAGCTAATTTTTGTATTTTTAGTAGACACAGGGTCTCACCATGTTGGCCAGGTGGTATCGAACTCCTGACCTCAGGTGATCTGCCCATGTCGGCCTCCTAAAATGTGGGGATTATAGGCATGAGCCACCACACCTGGCTGGCATAACGTTTTTAAATGTATGAAATAAGTACATAATATTACAAAAGTAAAACCCAATTATATGGAAATACAGGTATCAAAATGTTACATAAATTTGAGACAGGGTCTCGCCCTGTCCCCCAGGCTGGAGTGTAGTGTTGCGATCTCAGCTCACTGTAGTCTCCGCCTCCGGTGCTCAAGCGTTCCTCCTGCCTTAGCCTCCCGGGTAGCTGGGACCACATGCACAAGCCACCATTCCTGACTAATTTTTGTGTTTTCGGTAGAGATGGGGTTTTGCCATGTTGCCCATTCTGGTCTCAAATTCCTGCCTCCCGCAGTGCTGGGATGATAGGCATGAGCCACTGCGCCTGGCCCAACTACTTTAACTTTGAAGTTGTGGGGAGCAAAAGTGATATTTTGAGATACTGGAAGAGCAATAACATGGTATTAAAATACCTTTGATTTTTGTTGGTGACAGATTAACATGCATTGCTGACACTGAGTAGTTTGTTGCTTATGTTAATAACTGAAGAAAATGTAAATTCGAATTGGAGGTTAGAGAAAATAAAGGTATAGCTTTTTCCCATCTAGTAGATGGAGCCCCTGAATTTGAGGATGAATCCTTGGGGGTCCCTAGGCCTTAGGTAAGAGCCCTGCACGTGGCTGTTGAGGAGAGGGTGTCCCAGTACTGATATGGGGGTGTGGGTTGTGTGGAGACAGAGACGGCTTGCGGGGGCAGTGGCATCATACCCTCCTTGAGGACTGGCCTCAGTCTTGGTCACTCCGTTCTTGGTCCTGGGCTGCTTACTGGGTCTTGGTTGTTTCCAGGGCAGCGGGGGTCCTGGCCTCTGGGGCTCAGAGACTTGTTCTGTGGGTCTCTGAGGCCCTGGAGCTCTTGTGCCTTGTCTGTCTGCAGCAAAGCATGGCTTATTTACCCTGGGACCTGGGGATGATAATGGCTTTTGCCTTTTAAATTCTGGGTGCCAGTTAACAAAAGCTGCAGCAGAAACCTGTTAGAGATGTTTTGTTGGTGCTACATTTGCCGAATTTGCAGGAAGAATTCGTCTGTGTTGACTCTGAGCCTGACAGTCTCTCTGGGGGCTTGGTTTATGCCATGGGAAATCAAAGGGCATGTCTCTATAAAACTTTATTACTTGGTGTCCTGTAATTAATGACTGTAGCATATTGCCTTGCCTCGTGGCTCAGGCTAGCCCTTCTTATGCCCAGAGCCCTGCACAGGGTGGGTTCTGTTCTGGCGGAGCCCCATGGAGAAATAAGCATGGTTGTAGATTTTCTTTGCAGTGGCAGCTGAGTGTTCAAGGAGAAGGTGGCTTATCAAGTTTTCTGCTCAGCCCTTGGGATCCCAGTCTGGGTGCCCTGAGAAATTTGCCTCTCAGAAGGTTCTGAACAAGGGGAAGGCCAGCCCTTCTGTGAGCATTACAGGTGGGGGCATGGTGTCAGGCCATGGGGAGCCAGCACCTGTTATGATTAAGGAGCGTGGCCAGGCAGGGAGAGGGGAGTGTGGGAGAAGTGGGCTGGGCTGGGCCATGCAGGCTGGTGGCTGAGGATGGGCATTTTCGGCCGGTCATGCTATTCGACGACTGTGGCTGAGGCTGTCCATAGCAGGGTCTCGGTGTCATTGCCCCTATGCTGTTGGGGATTCTGCAGAGACGAGTTTTGCCTCTGTGCCCATCCCACCATGGGCTTTCCTGAGTGAAGGGAAAGGGCGTGGGAGGCCATGGGGGATATCCGAGCACAAGGTGCTGGTGACTGCACTTTTAGCTCCTGACAGCATGGCCATCTGGGATGTGGTCATGTTTACAAACTCTCACCAACTTCCCTCTGCCCTTTCATCCCAATGGCTGAGCGTGGCAGAAAAGCAGCCCCAGCCCAGAGGAAGCTCTGGCCGCTGGTGTCCACCCAGCCGCCTGCTCACCCTCCTGGGAGGGTAGGAAGGGCACGTGGGGGAGCGGGCGGGGGCTCTAGTCATGTCAGCATGTGCGGCTGCTTCTGACCCTCCACCCTTCCTGGGCAGGCTGGGACTCCAGGGCTGCTTCCTGCCCTGCTGCGGCTGATGTGGCATCTTCTCATCCCACAGCTGTGTGTGTGGCCCCGTGTGTCATTCAGCAGATATGTGTTGAGCGTTTGCTGTGTGTCAGGCAAGGCGCCAGGCGAGGGCACGGCAGTGACCGAGGCAACCTGGAGCTCCATCTCCCAGTGTTTCCACCCGAGGCGGCGGGCCGGAGAACACCAGGAAGCACCAGGCAGCACCCGCTGCGTTTAGGTTGGAAGGTGCTGAGTGCTAAGTGTTGTGTTAGCCAGGGACCTGGCCCCACATTAGGAGTTTACTCCAGGGGGCCACTAAGGAGAGTTGAGAGAGGGGACGATACGCAGAGCTGTGCGAACGTTAAGGGAAGGCAGGCACATGAGGCTAGGGGCAGGAGGAGAGGGAGGAAGACAGTGGAAAGAAGAGTGGGGAACCTGGTCAGAAACCCAGCAGGGGCTGTGCTGTGGGGCAGGGCGCTGTCATCAGAGCAGTGGCCCTGGATGGAGGGGTGCCCCCAGCCATTTAGTTCCAGGGTCCCCAGGGAGGGAGCCAGGGGAGTGGATCCACTGTCTTCCTCCCTGTCCTCCTGACCCCAGCCTCATGTGCCTGTCGTTGGCTCAGTGCGCCTGGAGACAGGAGGCAGCGTGCATGCTGAGGAGGTCGGGTAGGTCGGCCTCTGGGCACAGTGCAGGGGGGTGTATCTGGAGGGCAAGTGGGGAAACCTCAGGCCAGGGACTAGTAGGGGATCGGGCAAGGAGAAGAGCTGCAGGTTCAAAGAGGGAGGCCGGGGAAGACCATCCGGAAAAGGTCGTATTGGAGCCAAGATGTGCAGGAGGTGTGACCTGCTCATGTGACCCTGGCAGGAGGGTCAGGGCCTCTGAGGGTCCCATGTGAGGTGAGTGTGAGGTGCCCCAGGCCACTTCACCGTGCTGTGCTGTGAGGGCAGGTTTCATCCGCAGCTTCACTGCAGTCCCCAGGCAGAGCTCTCTGCTCGCACCAACTCTGGGATGTCCCTGCCTCCTTGACCTCCGTGCCCACCCACTGCCCCCTGGCTGGAGAGCCTGCAGGGGCTCCCTCCTGCACACCCTGCCCCTGCTTACTCCTCCTCCACCTCATCCCCATTATCTCTCCACACCCGGCCTCCAGCCTGCTTGCTGGGACCACCATCCGTTTATTCATTCATTCCATAGATACCGACACCTGCTCTGTCCCTGCCCTCAGGGAGCTTACATGTTACCTGGAGGGCCAGCAAACAAATAAATGAAGAGTGATGGGGGCTCTAGAGAGACACGAAGAGAGCTGGGGGATGGGGTGGGTAGGAAAGGGGCATTTCTGCAGAGGCTGGGTAAAAGGGCATGGGATGCCCTTGGGAAGAGCATTCCCCACAGGGCGCTGCAGCGGCAAAGGCTGGAGTGTTCTGGGGGTTTAGGGAAGAGCGAGGATGCCTGTGCCGCAGCAGAGGAAGCCAAGGGTGAACTGGGGGTCTGGATCCCTTGTGGCTGGGGAGTGAAGTCTGCACTCAGAGAAGCCAGCTGGCACGGGGTTGGGCAGGGAGTGTGTGCTGGGATTGGCATTTTGAAAGGGCCCTTCTGGCAGAAGGTGCAGACCAGGCCACGGGGAAGTTGCGGCCAAGAGCGCCGTTGAGAGTTGCCTGCAGTTGTCCAGACGGGACATGGGGAGGTGGCCCTGGGGATGGGGATGTGCAATGAGGGTAGACCTTGCTGGTGGCCAGGAGATGGGATGAGATAGGAGGCCAGGATGGCCTTTGGGACTGTCCAGGTGCAGGTGCTTTGTGTCGGGGGAGGCTGGGGAGGAGCGACTTTGGTTCACGTGCATCTTCTGCCTGCTGAGGGTGGCTGATGGGTCTGTGAGTCTGGAGCTGGACATCATCAGTCTGCAGATGCAGATGGTCCTTTGAGCTGAAGGACTGGGTAAGCTCAGCTGAGCTGAGGGAGGGAGCCAGTTAGGGAAGAGGCCCCAGGGTTGGGCCAAGCTGGCCTCTAGCAGGGAGGTTGAGCCGGGAGCCAGGGGCCTGGCTGGTAGGGAGCCTGGACCGGCTGCTGTTGGAGAAGGTTTCCGCAGAGAGAGTGGCCCCCAGGGTCATGGGCAGGCACCAAGTGGCCAGTGAGGACTGGGGACCTGCTGCAGATTCGGGAGCGTAGGGTCACTGTGGCCTGCTGGGCAGTTGGTTGGGGGGCAGAGGAGCAGGGGGGTGGAGTCAGGACAGCATGGGTGGTGGAGGGGAGACAAGCCCCTGTGGTCCTCAGGAGGATCAGTGAGGGGCTGTTTCTGGGTCATAAGTAGGTGGAGCTTGGGCAGCTTGCCCCGTGCTGATGGGGGTCCCACGGCAGGCTCGGGCCTCCGGTCACCCCGACCTCAGGTGTGGGCATGCTTGGAGATGCTAACAGAGGCCTGTGTGGCGGTGTGTGCTCTTGCCTCTGCAGACCCTCGTTTTGGCTGGGGAATGAAACCCTGAAAGTGCCGCTGGCGCTCTTTGCCTTGAACCGGCAGCGCCTGTGTGAGCGGCTGCGGAAGAACCCTGCTGTGCAGGCCGGCTCCATCGTGGTCCTGCAGGGCGGGGAGGAGACTCAGCGCTACTGCACCGACACCGGGGTCCTCTTCCGCCAGGTGAGCCTCCCCCCTTGGCCACAAGTGAGCAGGTGTGTGATGGTGCTGCTGTCCTGAGCAGGAGTTGGAGGCCCCAGCTTGGCCAGTGCTGCCCCTTGTGGCCCTCCCTGAGCCTCTGTTTCCTCGCCTGGGAAGTGGTCCAGGGGCTCCTTGAAGATGTAGAACTTGAAGATGTGGGGCAGCGGGTGGCCAAGCTGCAGGAAACCAGCCTGGCCATGGTGACCATAGCTGAGAGTCACTGGCAGCACTCAGTCCCCAGGCACAGGAACATGAGGACACCCACCCAGGAAGACTGTGAGGCTCTGAGCTGGGCCCACTTTCACACATCTTAGCATTACACCCATTTTGCAGATGAGAAAACTGAGGCTCAGAGGGGAAATGACTTGCCAAGAGGTGGAGCTGGGATTAGAACTTTGTCTTCCAGCTCTAAATCTAGTGCTGTTTTCTCCCCGCTGCCATGCCCAGAGCTGGAGCCTGACCACAGCAGGAACTTCAGAACCTCTCTGGGGCAGGCAGAGCCTAGGGAATGTGTCCATGCAGCATCCTGGCAAGAGGAGAGATGGGAATGCGAAGGGGAGCCGAGTGTGGAGAGGATATGGGAAGGCGTGGCTTCCCTAGCTGGACCCTGTCGCCCCAGCAGGCCACAGATGGGCTGAGACCCATTGCTGAGCGACCGCAGACTGTGTTTTTTCTTTACTAAAAGCACCTCCTGCCTGAAGGGTCCCGTCTCTCCACTCCATTGTTCGCGCAGCTGCAAGCCTGCAATCCCATGGCTGTGAGAAACATGGAGGTCTAAAGAAGTTTTCTCTGGCTAGTCTTGATGCTTCTCCAGGTTTAAATATTCTGCGGCTTAAAAACCGATTTCCTAAATTCAGCTGTTGGCTCCCTTTCTGATGGTATGCAAGGCTAATTTTGGAAGAGATCCTCCTCCACCATACCTTTATGACGTCCTTTTAGCGCAGCATTCATCCCTAAACACAAGTCATCAGCCGTCCCGGGGGTGGGAGAGGGAAGTAAGAAGTCTTAAATGGAGGAATCCATTTCCGTGCAGATATCCGGCCTGGGCGTCGGAATCCGGGGGGCGTCTTGCCTGCCTGCACGTGGCAGAGAGGCAGGGCTGAGCTGGATGTGTGGTGCTGCTGGACGCCCTGTTGTGGGCCCGGGGGTGGGGATACAGGTGGGCTCGGGCACATGCCTGACACCCACAGCATCAGGGAGGGCTCCCAGCAGGGTAGAGGAGCTGCTAGGCTGCCCCCTGCCAAACTACGGGAGGATGAGCTGGGGAGTCGAGTGCTGAGGGGAAGGGATGTCTGGGGCTGGGGTCAGTTACAGGAGGCTGTCGGTCTGAGCTGGCTCTCTAGGGTGCTGTGATGCAGCCACCGGTCCCTCCTTGCACCTCATGTTCCACTGGCTAACAATAGTTCTTGTTCCCGCCACAGGAGTCCTTCTTTCACTGGGCGTTCGGTGTCACTGAGCCAGGCTGCTATGGTGTCATCGATGTTGACACTGGGAAGTCGACCCTGTTTGTGCCCAGGCTTCCTGCCAGCCATGCCACCTGGATGGGAAAGTAAGGAGCAGCCTGGACAGGGCACCGTGGCTACCAACCATGGGCTGGGGGTGGGTAGGGGAGGTGGGATGAGAGAGTGGGGTTGGGCCTGGGGACGGGGAGGAGGGAAGAGCTGCAGGAGGAAGGGCATGCGGTCAGGGCTGTCACAGCCTGCTTCTTGCCAGAGCCCTGCACCCTTGGCTGGGAAGGGATGTTAGAGCTGGAGTATGACTGTGTGGTAGGAGTTATTGAGAAATTGTTTAAGGTAGATAGAGAGGAAAAGGGGTCCTTGGGAAGTTTTCTGGTAAAGCCCCAGCTCCTAGAGCCAGGCCGGCAACCTTTGATATGCAAATGCAGGCCATTAGAAACTGGGTCCACCCAACATGGCAATTCCCAAGGCCTTCTTACCCTTGCCTCACATGTTCCTGGCAACATGGCCGCCCCACATGTGTAGAACATCCCCAAATATCCCCACATGTGTAGAACATCCATGGCTCCCTGCATTTGCATATTAAAAGACTAGGGTGGGAGAGCCAGCTTTTTAGTGGGCTATGTGAATAACATGCGTGGTCAAACCAATCCCCTGAGCCCTATGTAAATCAGACATCGCCCCCTCCAGCCTCTGCATATATACTTGGCTGGTGTCCACTGCACTTGGGGACCTCCTCTTTTGGCTTTGGAGCCCCCCTCCCTCTGGCTCCATACGGAGGAGCTTCTTCCTTCTGTCTTCTCCCTTCCTTCTTGCCTATTAAACTCTCCGCTCCTTAAAACCACTCCACGTGTGTCCATGTCGTTTTCTCTAATTCAACTCGAGACCAAGAACCCTGGAGTTCCTCCACTCATCAGAGCCCTGTCAACTGGGGGCCTTGTTTGTTTAGAAGTGCAGTTTGTTAATCCTGAAATTCTAGCTTCTCCGTCTGTGAAAACGCCTGAGGGTTTGGCCCTGCGAGGCCGTCACTCCTGCATGGCATCGACAGGTGTGGCATGGCCCTGTGCGTGCCTGAGGGTGGTGGGTTGGGTTTGGATCGGGGAACCCCCTCTCTGAGGCCCATCGCTGATATGCTGGGTGTGTTATTTGCTGCCTTCCTCTGGACGCAGCGCAGGTCCTGCCCTCCCGGCTCACCTGTGAGATAGAGCAGAGGCTCGGGCTGCTGGGCACCCTCCTCCACCCTCCATGGTGCCTGCTGTTCCAGGTACTCCCCACCGCCGAGGAGCTGTTCTGCCTGCTCAGTGGTGCCAGGGCGGACACTGTACTTAACCAGGGAGGTTTGAGGTGATCAGAGGATCCCGCTAAATGCTGGCTGCCTCACTGCGTGTCATCTCCGCCTGGAGAGTGATTATTCTGGGCTAATGTATAAATTGCAGCCTTTGCTGCCTGGTGCCCCAGAACGCTCATTACCAGGTGGGCTGGAGAGGCTGTGGCTGGTTTGAGTGACAAGGCCCCTGGCTGCCACAGGGACTGGGCTCTCTGCCGAGGATTGGGGCCACAGTGGAGCTTCCCCTGCTTCCAGTGCTACCCTCCCCTCACCCTCCCTTCAGTGCAGACTCCGTTTCTGCCTTCGTTGGCCATGGTGTGTGCTGCTCCTGCTGTCTCAGGGAGAGGGGTTCAGGCTTACAAGTTGGTGATCATTCTGCTCTTAGGCCGCTTGGCAGGATCCCATCCTGGCAAGACTGGGATCTTCGCTGGGCAGGACTCAGCCTGGAGCACAATTGGCAGCAGAAGAAAAGAGGACTGTTTCTCCTGGGGGTGGTCTCCTGGCCTGGCCCCTGGGAAGAAGGGCACGGAGTGGACACACCCGGGCCGACTGCCTTTGGGGCTTCTGCCGGGCTGCCCCTCGGAGGCCCTGGCCTGACAGTGCCTTCCCATCCTGTCGTGATCTTTATTGTCGACCTTCATCCCATTCCCAGTGGAATCCTTATGACTGCCCTGTTACAAAAGAGGAGATGGCTCAGCGTGCTGGTGTGACCTGTGCAGGTCCTGCAGCCAGGTCTTGCTGGAGCTGCAATTGGAGGCTGAGCTTGCCTGCTGGCTAAGTGTGGCTTCTGAGAGGCCATGGGGCTTGCGAGTGGGTCTGGTCATGTTTGGGGCTCCAGTTCCTTCTCTGTGATGCTGCTCTGGAGGCCCCCCAGGACTGGAGTTACAGTGCTGGCCGCTGTATCTCTGACACTGACATGAGGCAGGGATGGTTCCAGGAGGCAGATTGTCTTGTCCAAAAATGGCCACAGCAGTGTTTCTGGACACTCGCTGTCTGCAGGTGACATATATTTCCCTTCTGCCTGTCCCAGGTCTGGGCCTCATGACAGATGTGGCAGTGTTGCTGTGTGACGTCTGAGGCTAGACTGTAAACTGCACTGTGGCTTCCACCTGGTTCTCTCCCATGGGGTACTTGCCCTGGGAACCCAGCCGCCACATCATGAGGAAGCGCAGACTCCCCATAGGGGGACCCCAGCCGCCAGCAGCACCAGCCGCCAGCGTGCATGAGGCCCAGCCTTCCATCTGCTGAGGTCCTAGATGTGGAGCAGAGCTTTGCTGTCCTCTCGGGGCTCGGTCCAAATTCCCGACCTTCAGAGTCCATGAACATGATCGGTGGTTTTGCACTCCACTAAGTGTTGGAGTCGTTTATTCCCCAGCTGTTGTAACTGGGACAGCAGTGACGAAGAGTTTAGGTCTGCTTTCTGCAGGAGGATTCTCCCAGCATCCCCTCTCTACCCAGAGCAGAGTTGTGGCCTCAGCCTTTCTTGCAAGGGGCACGACTCAGGACGAGCGAGGGCCCCTGTGCCAGGGTACCCTTGGCTCCGGGTGACACCTGCAGTTTTGACCTGGCTGCCCTCTCAGCCTCCTCATGGCCCTCACTGCTGGCTCAGAGCCTGTTGACATGTCCCACTGCTCAGAGAAGTAGCTCAGCAGTCAGGTCGGATGCCTCCTCTGTGAGATGTGGGGATGGACAGAGAACAGAGAAGGAGAAACAGCTTCAGGGAGGGTCTGATCAGGGGCTAACCAGGGCCCCACCTGGGGTTTCCAGGGGTTTCCAGCAGGGGTCTCCCCTGTTGGAAAAGGCTGTGTACATGCTGGGCAGGTCAGATCAGGCAGCCTTGGTCCCAAGGGGGCATCTGGCCCCATAGCTGAGAGGTAGAGCCTTGTGTCCTGCTGTCCTGGCTCCCTACCACAGCCACCCCGAGCAGGCCTCTCCGTTCCACTGTCCTGGAGTGACCCTGTCTGAGTCTCCACATCCTGAGCCCTCAGGAGAGAAGCCTCAGTTGTAACAGAGCAGTGGTGGCGGGGTTGACTGTGTGGGACTGGAGCTGGGGAGTGGCCAGATCTGATTGCGTATGGCTGCTTCCAGCTGCTCCTGGAATCAATAGGGCACCAGGAGCGAGGCTGACGGGAGTACCTGGCCTTTGCAAGCAAAACCCACCAGACTTCACATTTGACCTTCAGCTCCTCAGCTTCCTTTTGAGTCCCTATCTGATGGTTTTTGAAAATCCATCTGGCAGATACTGCAATCCAAAGTCGCCCAGGGAAACGACACCCCCGTCTGCAGGATCTGCCACTTCCTGTGGAAACGGTCTTGCTGTTGTCAGGGTTGCAGACGCCAGGGGCTGTGGGCAGCCTGAAGCCGGCCCACTCCTCACCCCAGGCCTGTTCTGGGATGGGGAGGGTGGTAGCTCTGAATGCATTTTTATTCAGAATCTCTGCTAACAATAGTGTGTGGTGTCTTTTTGATGTGAGAGCATTTCCCATCATTTTTCACGGAGTTGGGCTTAGTGGAGGGTGGCTTTGGCTGTGGGCCTCTGTGAGTCAGCGCCCCAGGCAGCTTCGGAGCCCAGAGTTGGGGAGCCAGTTTGACCAGGTCGGGGGACCCTCCTGGAACCTTTGTAACGCATTCCGTCCCCGGCTCTGGGTATGCAGGGAGGGGCGCTCAGCCTTCCCAGGGCCATACCCACATCTTGTGTGAGAGATGGATGCGGGTATGGTGGGAGGGTTTGCACATGCATGGTGTATGTGTGGGGTGCTGTGTGTGCATATGGAGTGCACACCTGTGTGTGGTGTGGTGCATGTGGAGGGGTGGGTACGTATGGATGTGATGTGGAGAGGACATATGTTGGGGGTGTGCGTGAGGTGTGTGATGCATGTAGAGTATGTTGTGTGGGGGGGGCATGTGCTGTGTTTGTGGTGTGTAGGGTGTTTGTGATGGGGGTGTGTGGTGTGTAGGGTGTTTATGAGGAGGGGTGAATGTGGGTGTGCGTGTGCTGTGTTTTGTGTGTGTGGTGTGTAGGGTGTTTGTGATGGGGTGTGTGTGTGGTGTGTAGGTTTTTTGTGATGGGTGTGTGTGTGGTGTGTGGTATGTAGGTTGTGATGGGAGTGTGTGTGTGCTGTGTTGTGTGTGGGTGTGTGAGGTGTGTAGGGTGCATGTGAGGGAGTGTGTGTGGGCATGTGTGTGCTGTGTTGTGAGTGGGCATGTGTGGTGTGTAGGGTGTTTGTGATGGGAGTGTGTGTGGTGTGTAGGTTGTGATGGAAGTGTGTGTGTGTGCTGTGTTGTGTGTGTGGTGTGTAGGGTGCATGTGAGGGTGTGTATGGGTGTGTGTGTGTGGTGTGTAGGGTGTTTGTGATGGGGTGTGTGTGTGGTGTGTAGGTTTTTTGTGATGGGTGTGTGTGTGGTGTGTGGTATGTAGGTTGTGATGGGAGTGTGTGTGTGCTGTGTTGTGTGTGGGTATGTGAGGTGTGTAGGGTGCATGTGAGGGAGTGTGTGTGGGCATGTGTGTGCTGTGTTGTGAGTGGGCATGTGTGGTGTGTAGGGTGTTTGTGATGGGAGTGTGTGTGGTGTGTAGGTTGTGATGGAAGTGTGTGTGTGTGCTGTGTTGTGTGTGTGGTGTGTAGGGTGCATGTGAGGGTGTGTATGGGGGTGTGTGTGTGTTGTGTAGGGTGTTTGTGATGGGGTGTGGTGGGTGTGTGTTGTGTGTGGGTGTGTGTAGTGTGTAGGGTGTGATGAGAGTGTGTGTGGGTGTGAGTAGCGTGTAGGGTGTTTGTGATGGGGTGTGGGGTGTGAGAGTGCTGTCTTGTGTGTGGGTGTGTGTGTAGTGTGTAGGGTGTTTGTGATGAGTGTGGGTGTGTGAGTTGTGTAGGGTGTGGTGGGTGTGAATGTGCTGTGTTGTGTGTGGATGTGTGTGTAGGGTGTAATGAGGGTGTGTGTGGGTGTCTGAGGGGTGTGTAAGGTGTTTGTGATGGGGGTGTGGTGGGTGGGAGTGTGCTGTGTTGTGTGTGTGTGTAGTGTGTAGGGTATGATGAGGGTGTGTGAGTGATGTGTAAGGTGTTTGTGATGGGGTGTGGGTGTGAGTGTGCTGTATTGGGTGTGTGTGTAGTGTGTAGGGTGTTTGTGATGAGGGTATGTGTGGGTAAGTAGTGTGTAGGGTGTTTGTGATGGGGTGTGGTGGGTGTGAGTGTGCTGTGTTGTGTGTGGGTGTGTGTGTAGTGTGTAGGGTGTTTGTGATGAGGGTGTATGTGGGTGTGTGGGTGTGTGAGTAAATAATGTGTAGGGTGTTTGTGATGGGGCGTGGTGGGTGTGAGTGTGCTGTGTTGTGTGCAGGTGTGTGTGTTGTGTAGGGTGTTTGTGATGAGGGTGTGTTGTGTGTTGTGTGTTTTTCCCAGCTCTGCCCCACTAAGTGTCCCGAGGATCGAGGCTTCCCCAGCCTCTCTGGTGCCTCCCTCCCACGCTCCTTGTGATTGGCAGGGTGTCGGGGGCCCTCTTTGCCGTGCAGGCCTCTGAGAAGGGGCTGAGGAGCTCCTTCGGCTGCTGCCCGGGTGGTTTGAGGCACTGACCCTGGGCAGGCCTGGTCACTGGACCTGGTCTCCAGCCTCCCGGGCAGCGCTGTCCCCTCTGTGGCCCCTGCGAGGAAGCTTGCTCCGAGAGTGGTCTTTGGGCGTAGGCACCTGCGTCACTGTGGCGAGGTCTGCTTTTGTCTCTGACCAGCTAACATCCTCAGATGGCTGCCGGCTTCCACCGCAGAGCAAATGCCGCTGCCTTCTGTGGAGAGCAGAGTGAGAGTCCGCGAGGCAGCATTGTTTGTAGCTGAAGGCAGGCCGGGCCGCGGGAAATGGATGGTGACGGCTGTAATTTGGCCCTATTACTTATTCATTAACCGCATGCAGGTGGTCAGCCAGCCGGCAAGACCTGCTTTTTGAAATTTCATTTTCTAGAGGGCTCCTCGTGTCTGCACTGTGTGGCATTAATTTAATGTCTCCTTCCCACCCGTGGCCCCCACAGTTGCTGGCGGTCACTGCAGAGTGTGCAGTCATGGGCTTTGACTCCGGGGACTGGGAAAGGCCTCTCTCATTCATGCCAGGGCCCAACTGGGGTCCCTGCATGCTGACCCCTGTGGAGGACGAGAGCCCCTTTGGGTAGGAGGACTTCTCTCTCCTCCCAAAGCTATCCTTGGCATTTGAGGGGAGTGTGTGTGGGGTGACAGCAGCTTCTCTGCTGACCCATCCTCCCCAGTCCAGTAATTTCTTTTTCTTTTTCTTTTTTTTTTTTTTTTTGAGACAGAGTTTTGATCTCATCACCCAGGCTGGAGTACAATGGCGCGATCTCGGCTCACTGCAACCTCCACCTCCCTAGCTCAAGCGATTCTCCTGCCTCAGCCTCCTGAGTAGCTGGGATTACAGCCACCACACCCAGCTAATTTTTTTGTATTTTTAGTAGAGATGGGGTTTTACCATGTTGGCCAGGCTGGTCTTGAACTCCTGACCTCAGGTGATCTGCCCACCTTGGCCTTCCAAAGTGCTGGGATTACAGGCGTGAGCCACGGTGCCCGGCCTCCAGTCTGGTTGTTTCCATCCAGACTTCCCATGCGATGGGGCCTGACATGAAGTACCGTTGCTGGACCCCAGACTCCCCACAGGGCAGGGTGCAGGCCCTCCCTCTGAGTGGCTGCCTCCTGCCCTGGCCAGCCTGGCCTCAGGGAGTCCAGAGCCCCTCAGGGGCCTCTCCAGCCAGCTTTGCAGGGCTTGTGTGGCCACACCTCTTCTTTTCTCATCAACCCCACCAAATCATGGCTGCCAAGCCTTCGGTGGCTGGTTTGACGTGGGAGTCTGGCACGCATATCCCTTAGGATGACGTTTAAATGGTTTTTACTATAATTAGCCCCCAAACATGAAAAATAAGTACTATCTAAACTTAATTATCTCTGCCCTTTAAAAGAGAATGAAATGCACAGTTGCCAGAAAAGCTGCTTGCAGCTTTTCAGGTTGTATCTGTCAAGTGGCTCTTCTGTTGAGAACCAGACCTCTGGCTTGGGAGGCGCTTTTTGGCAGGAGGGGCGGGAATGCATTTCCTGGTGGCTTCCCTCTGCACAGTTGGGGTGAGTTGGGAGGTTTCAGGCCCATAACGGGAGTGGAGGTGACAAGGTCAGGTGCCACACTGATGGCTGAGATGCCCCTCTGTAGGGCGCTGGCCTCAAAATCAGATCCTTTGTACTTCCCCACTCTGCCATGAGGTTGCTTTCCACTCCTGTCACAGCTGGAGGCAATGAAGGGAGGGGGCTAGAGGCAGAGCTGGGAACAACTGAGGGACGCAGGGTGTTTGTTATGGAGCCAGAAAGTCCGAGTTGATGTGTTGATCCCAGCCATGCATTTCGCTGATGGCCCTGCCTTTTGTATTTCTGACACCTGCTTTTGTGCCGGGCTGTGGGGTCAACTCGGTGCTGAGAGTGTGGTTGCTCAATAGCAAAGGGTCTGCAGGCTTCCCTTGAGCCAGCTGCACAATAAGCCCTGCGTCTGGGGCCTCCGGAGTCCAGGCGAGGCGCTCGTCATCAATTCCTGCCCCGTAACTGCTCGAGGCCGTGCTAATGGAGGTGTCAGACCTTGGCCATTTAACTTTTGAGTCCTGTCTCAAATGCACAAGTGAATGTGACTGAATCATGCAAATTTAATTAACAGCAGGAGCTTGATACCCCGTGATCATTTCAGAGAAGCCAAAAGGGAGAGAAAGCAAAGGGCATTGTGGGCTGCACTGAGCAGTCCATTGATCGTGGTGAGACCAGCGTCTCCCGGGCCCTCAGTGCTCCTTGTTGTTGCTCCCTGCAGCCGTCCCTGGGCCCTGTGGCCAGTACTTCCTGGTTTGGGTGGGGAGGGAAGTGGTGGAGGACTCAGAGAGAGGAGCAGATTCTGTTTCCTGCAGGTGATGCTGGTCCTTAGTGTCACAAAGGCTGAGAATGGCACATAGGACACCAGTTCAGGAGCTCACTCGTGAAGTTCATCACCTCCAAGTCCCAAGGTTCTCTCCCTCCACCGTGTTCTGTGGGGTTCTCCAGGCACATTATCCTCGGCACCTGCAACACCCCACCCCCCCGCCCCCCAGTTATCCGTAGAGGGTCTTGACTGCAAGTTGTCCAGGTTGTTGCCATTTTGAACAAAGAATTGGACAAAACACACAAAGGAAAGAATGAAGCAACGAAAGAATGAAAGCAGAGATTTATTGAAAATGAAAGTGCACTCCACAGTGTGGGAGCCGGCTGAGCAGAGTCTCAAGGCCTAGTGACAGAATCTTCTCGGGTCCAGATACCCCCAGGAGGTTTCCCATTGGCCACTTGGTGCTCGCCTCGTGTAAATGAAGTGGTGGCCTGCCATCAGTCTGATTGGTTGTGGAAAGCAACCTTTGTAACTTCACCTCTGCAACCAATCGGAGGCTAAAGTGAAGTTACAAAGTTGCGTTTCTTTGCAAACCAAGACTCCACTTGCAATCAGAGGTACTTTCAATTTCCCATCTGCCTCAAAAAAAAGGGGGGGTTTGCAAAGGGAGCAGCCTCTGGTCCTTTGTTACTTAGGTGTGGAAAGTTAGGGTTTTCCTTTCAATTTAGTTCTAGGAAGTCAGCATGAAAAAGCCCTAAAGCCTCCCGACCCTATTCTCCTGCCTCACCACCACCCCTTGACAGCCCAGGAAACACCATCCAGAAACCATCTGCTGTTTTTTTGTCTGAGGCCTATTTGGGACCCAGCACCTGGTGACTGTAACACTGTGAGGTCACAGACAGCTGGAGGGCTGGAGCACAGCTGGAGGGCTGGAGCACGGCTGGGGATAGAGCCCCTGTGATGAGGTGGGGCCCAGGTGTGGGATGACGTAGGACCGAGTATGCGTGCGTCATTGGACTTGGCTCTCAGTGTCTCCCCTGTGCAGTTTGTGTTCCTTTCCCCTTGCGTAAGCTCTGTCACTAACAGAGACATTGACTTATCTGCTGACCAAGAGCCTGGGGGTGGCGGCTTGCTGGACCCAGGCTGGAGGTCTGCCTAGCACAGCTGTGACCAAAGGGCCCATCAGGAGGTGGACGAGGGCTGCCCAACCTCATCCATTCTGTGTCTTCTCACTGGCAGATTTTTCAGGGGTAATGAGTAAGCTTGAGTTTTTCTCATCACATTGAGTAATACTGATACTGACTTTCTAAAAATGTTAATGTTTGGCTGGGCACAGTGCCTAATGCCTATAATCCCAGCACTTCGGGAGGCTGAGGCAGGAAGATTGCTTGAGACCAGGAGTTTGAGGCTGCAGTGAGCTACGATTGTGCCACAGCACTCCAGCCTGGGGTGACAGAATGAGATGCTGTCTCTGGAACATAAAATATAATAGTAATAATAATTATTATTATTATTTGAGATGGAGTCTCACTCTGTCACTCAGGCTGGAGTGCAGTGGTGCCATCTCGACTCCCTGCAACCTCCGCCTCCTGGGTTCAAGTGACTCTCCTGCCTCAGCCTCCCGAGTAGCTGGGAGTTCAGGCACCCGCCACCACGCCCTAATTTTTTGTATTTTTAGTAGAGATGGGGTTTCACCATGTTAGCCAGGATGGTCTGGATCTCCTGACCTTGTGATCTGTCCGCCTTGGCCTCCCAAAGTGCTGGGATTCTGCGGCTGACCTTAAAATAAACTTTCCTTTAAAGATGCTCCATGAAGACCTGGCAGGCAGATTGTTTTATGCCACAGAGGGACGGGTGCACTGGCTGGCTGCCCTGGTGGACTGTCTCTGGCAGTGGAGGGGATGATAGGGGTTTTGTCTGCAGGGGCTGGCTGCAGGTGGCTAGGGTCACGGAGGAGCGGGGGTTGCTGAGGAAAGCAGCTGTGGTTCAGCCGTCACTCTGTGGCCTAATGGCCTTTGCCCTCCAAGTGTGTGTTGGGCCGACCTGTTCGGTGCCGGGTGCTGGGTGCTGGGTGCTGGGTGCTGACCGTGATGGGGATGGGACTGGGGCTCCATGGCCTGGGCTTGGCAGGCAGGAAGGTGGCCACACTGAGCCATTACCAAGCCCTGACCCTGATATTCCTTGTGCTTTTCTTTGAGGATCCATTCCAAGGAGCACTTCAAGGAGAAGTATGCCGTGGACGACGTCCAGTACGTAGATGAGGTGGGTAGCCGGCTCCTCCTCTGAGCAGCCCAGGGCTTCCAGCATGCCTTCCACTCCTGGAGTTCCTCTCCTTCCACTGCCACAACCTTGCTGGATGTCAGGGACACTACTGCCTGGCCACCAGTCCCCGCGCCGCAGGTGCTCCCATTTGGAAGGAGTAGGCAGCAACCCATGCCTCAGGCTTCTCTACGGAGCCATTGCTTTGCCTGGGAAGGCCCCTGACTCTGTGGGTAGAAGTGTCTGGTGACCTGGGTTGTGGCCGCTGAGATACATGAGGTGTCTCTGAGAGGCGGGCCTGCCTGCAGCGGTGGCACACGGTCTAAGTCACCACGAGGCTGGGCCGGGGTCTTCGTGTGTCTCGAGCCCTGGTTGACTGCAGATGCCACTGTCAGAAAAGCCCGAGGCTGTGAAAGGCTTGTAGAGTAGCATTGGAGGTCCCCTGACTTCAATCCACTTCTCAGTGGGGTTGTCCAGCAGGTGTCATGTGGCCTGGGTAGGCATGTGGCTGTCCTCTTGGGGTTTTGAATCTGTGCCAACCAAGTCCAGGCAGGTCAAAGGGGCTGCCCTGACTCCTTGACTCCAGCTCTCCTTCCTGCCAGTGGGGCAGGGCTGGGACAGAGGTGAGAGCAAGCTGGGAGCCCCTGTGGTCTACGTGACCAAAGGCCCTGACACTAAACCACTGCCTGGCACACAGGAGGCCTCTGTGCTCTGGCCCTGGGCGCTGTCACAACCCCACGTCCTGTGCAGGTCAGTGCCGTGTAGAATGTGAAGCACCCAGAAGTCAATGCCTGCCACTGGGAGTCCATCCTGGACCTGGCAGCATCAGCTTTGGACAGGGCCATCCTGTAGCCACATTTCCCCAGACAGAGAACATGTGTCGGCCATGCTAAGAGCTGGGGCTGCAGTGTGGAAGTGGCCAGGGGAGCCAGTTCTGGCAGCCAAGCAGCTTCCCCCTTCCCCTGGGCAGGACACAGCCTGGTTGAAGATGACGGTACTGGGTGAGAAGCAGGTTCCCAGGGATCATGGCCAGACACAGTGCTGTGAGAGACCAGTTGTCTCTGCCCAGCATGTGGGGGCCCAGCCTGGCCCATCCAGCTCGGGGGTGGCCAGCTCTCTTTGACTGCAGGTGGGCCAGTACCATGTGCCCAGCCCTGCCCCCGGTACTGCTGTCCTGGAATATGTTTTCCATTTCTCTGTCTTTCTCCTATCCATCTTTTGAGGCCTTGCACCAGCCTTGTACCAGCCACTGTATCTGCTGTAGACTCTGGCCCACACTGGTGCCCCTTCCCTGAGCCCTCAGGACAAGTTGTGGACACCATGGACGCTGACTGTGTTCTGATGTGCACCCTGCCCTTGACTGCCTTGTATTTGTCTTGAACGTCCAGTTCTTTTTCCCCAGACATTCCTCTTGCACTCTCTCCCTGCCCAGTCCCAGGGACATGTAGGGCATCAGAGGTGGCCGAGACCCAGGGCTGACCTCAACAGCCCAGGGCACAGTCCAGTGCAGGAGGTGACCACATGAGTGAACAGTCACCGCAGGGTGGTGGTGCCTGGGCAGAGATCCCTGGAAGAGCCTCTGTGAAGGGCACTGCCCACCTCTACAGGGACATGGGGGCCTGTCTCTACAGCATCTTCTGCCTGGTTGGACTGTGGAGAGAGGAGGCTTTTGATGGATCTTTATGTTATGTTATTTCAATCCCAAGCTTTTGGGGGTGACTCTTAACATCTGAAGATTCTGTCAATACACATGTGACCTATCATATTGATCCCATTGAGTACAGGATCTAAAATAGACGGAACGTTTATTTGCACGCTCCCAGCGAGACCATCTGCCACTTGCCTTGTATGTCTCGGAAGTGGAACGGGAGGCACCTACTCCTTCATTCTCATTTTCCTTCCGACCCTCTCCTTGGCAGATGTGTTTCCTGCCCCAGAAACTGCTTCTTAACACTGTTGTCCTTTGAAACCTTGACCCTTCAGGTCTCTTCGATGTGAAACCTGGAGGGGCAGCCTGGGGTGGGCCCTGTCTGAAGGACCCTGGTGGGATGGGCACCTGCCTCCAGGACCCTGTCTCAGGGATCCTGGTGGAACGGGCACCTGACTCCAGGATCCTGTCTCAAGGACTCTGGCGGGATGGGCACCTGCCTCCAGGACCCTGTCTCAAGGACCCTGGTGGGATGGGCACCTGCCTCCAGGACCCTGTCTCAAGGACCGTGGCGGGATGGGCACCTGTCTCCAGGACCCTGTCTCAAGGATCCTGGTGGAATGGGCACCTGCCTCCAGGACCCTGTCTCAAGGACCCTGGCAGGACGGGCACCTGCCTCCAGGACCCTGTCTCAAGGACCCTGGTGGGACGGGCACCTGCCTCTGCCCTGGACTCAGCTGCTGAGTCCGAGCCACCTCTGGACCACAGCCTCCCCAGCCACTGTCTGACATTTTTGTCTTTATAACTGGGGGAAAATTCAGCTCCATGTCTACTGTGATTTCTGGGGGCGAGGAAGGAGAACTGGTCTCTAAGCAAAGTAAGAGACAGGCCACCTTAAGTGTTAGGGCAGGGAAGTTGTTAATGGTTGCACAGAATGACAGCACAGAGACTGGCTCATTCTTCGTCTTCGTATACAAAGCAGAATGTCGAGGCTTCAGTAGAGTTCAAAGGCTAGAATCTCTTTAGGGTTCGGGAGCACCCCACCGCACCCCGTCACCGCCACTGCCATTGCAGATTGGTGTTGATGTTACTGTTACTGCCGCTGTTTTTACTGGGAACAAGGCTCACGTTGACAGCAGAGCAAGTGCTTCATGCCGGGGCGGCCCACGTGGGCTCCAGTAACACTAGAGCTCTCTTGGAGCCCCTTGTCCCTCCCGCTGCGGGAGGGACACAGCGGGGCAGGGACTGTGCTGGGCCGTAGCCCCCACCGCGTTCATAGATATGAGGCTGAGGCTCAGAGAGAAAGGCCTCGTCCACAGTCCCACAGCTGGAGGGGAGTGGTACTGGGATGTGACGCCAGGGGCCTCCCCTCGAGGCCTCCCTTTCCCCTCAGAAAGGAGGGCTGCTGTAGGACACTCCTGTGGAGGCAACATGGACTCCCTGTGCCTTTGATTTTCTGTGGCTCTGAAGGGAGCCTGCCAAAAAGTGTGACTTGCTGGACTGAACCCCCTGAGCTGGGAGGTATCCCAGGTTGCTTGAGGTACCCAGGGCCTGTTGCATCATGGGAGGTTACAGGAAGCCCTTTATGCAGGGAAGGGGTCCCCAGGCTGGTTCTGCAGTGCTCAGCCCCATCTCACTTGGGGTGGCCTTAGCTGTCAGTGACAAATCACAGCCAATGCTTGTCTCCTCTGAAAAAAGGCAGGAAGGCCTCCAATGCCATGGCTGGTCACGTGATAGCATGTATGCCATGCAGGTGTCTGATGGGGCACAGCTGGCTCCGAGGTTCCCTCCTCCCCACAGAGGATCCTGAGTTTATTGAGAAGGCAGTTCCCCTGAGAAGGAGGCATTCAGCAGAACCTTGAGTGGGGCCCCGAGGCTCTGCCGTGAAGGCCCCGTGCAAAGGCTGGCGGGATCAGCGGCTGAGAGCTGGCAGGTGAAGCGTGCGTTCCATGCACTTGCTTCCCTTTATGGCGCCAGGCATATGTGAGAAGGTCCAAGGGTCACCAAGTCTGCTACAGGCAGGACAGATGTAAGAGGACAACCGCAGCAGCACAGGGACAGGCATCGGAAGCGATGGGGTCAGCAGGGGCCACTGTGCTGTGGGACGACAAGCCCATGGCTCCAGGAACCTGATTGTTCAGGAGTAGCCACACATCCAGACTGTTGGTGATGTTTACTGATGTTTACATTTGAGAAACAAATTTGAAATTGTAAAAGCAGTGCAGGCCACCAGCGTGCAGTACTGTTGGAGGAGAATGCCACGAAAGAAGGTTTATTTTCAAAAGCTTCAGTGATTGCAGGGCAGAGCCAGTTCTCTGGAGCCTTACAGGCTTTCCCAGCGCTGGCAAAGTCATATCCAGCTTTTTTGTCCAGCTTATCACCCTGCGAAAAGCGGCCCTCGGGCCTGGTCTGGGCCCTGGTTAGGAAAGTGCAGGAGGTGTCCGTGGGAAGCCTCTGATTGTCCCCAGGGGAGGATGTACACCCACAGGGCTCTGATGAATTCTGCCCGTGACCATCCAGCTCCATCTGCCAGAGAGGCCGGGGGCTGCCGGAGAAATCGATGCTGGCTCTGGCACGAAGCAAGGCAGGGTCATTTAACAGCGCAGGGTGTGAGAGGTCCCCAGTGGCCACCACTCCGTGGAAACGAGGCCCTGAGTTGACAGAGCCTGAGTTGTCTTGTGTGCTGGGGATACATCGGGAGCCAGCAACGCACAGCGCGTCGTGTTCCCTTAATATTTGAGGCACGGAGTCAGGGTGTGCTGATGAGAGCGTAGCACTAATGGGTCTCCATGGGGAAGGGCGTGTGGAGCTGCCAGGTCGGGAGAGGTTTTTGCAGCTGCAGAAGTAACCAGGGCCCACTCAAGCAGTTGTGATCAATAAAAGATGTTGCCCTGCCAGGACTAGGAGACGCACAGCCTGCTCTCAGAGTCAGGCCTGGAATGTCTGAGCACCGGGCTGCAAGGAGACGGCTGCTCTCCCCTCCTCCATTATTCCTAACCAGCATGTCCTGAGAGTCGCCGCCCAGAGAAAAACCATCAGCCCACACATTTGTTATCCCGCTCCTCCCTCCCAAGACGATAGCAGATACAATCCCCAAGTGCCTCCTGGCTTTCTGATTCAGCTGCTCTAATTGACGGGCTCCTTCTGTGCAGCTGAATGCAGAACCTTCACATCAACGTAACAACACACCCAGGGCCGGCACGTGTACCCCTGTTCCTTTTAATAAGTCTCCCCTTCCGTCGGGAGGGGCTGAGGGTGTGTAGGGACACAGCTGAACCTTTTGGGTGTTTTTTGTTTTTGTTTTTTTTTTTTTGATACTGAGTTTCGTTCTTGCCCCCTAGGCTGGGGTGCAGTGGCACAGTCACGACTCACTGAAACCTCTGCCTCCCAGGTTCAAGCGGTTCTCCTACGTCAGCCTCCCGAGTAGCTGGGATTACAGTCACCAAGCCCGGCTAATTTTTTTGTATTTTTTAATAGAGACGGGGTTTCACCATGTTGGCCAGGCTGGTCTTGAACTCCTGACCTCAAGTGATACACCCGCCTCAGCCTTCCCAAAGTGCTGGGATTACAGGCATGAGCCACCACACCCAGCCGAGCCTTTTGTTTTTTTGCAACACTGAGGCCAAAGGACACAGCCATTCTCCAAGCAGTCACTCAGTAACATGAGGGAGGATCCCGGGAGATTGTTGATACATGTCTGGAGGATCATTGGGCCAGGAGCATGGTAAACCTTGACAAAGTCTGTGGCTTTTGACCCAACAGTTTTAAAGGCATTTAATTTTTTTTTTTGAGACAGAGTCTCGCTCTGTCACCCAACAGGCTGGAGTGCAATGGCATGATCTCGGCTCACTGCAACTGCCGCCTCCCGGGTTCAAGCGATTCTTCTGCCTCAGCCTCCCGAGTAGCTGGGACTACAGGCACATGCCACCACACCCGGCTAATTTTTAGTAGAGATGGAGGTTTCACCATTTGGCCAGACTGGTCTCGAACTCCTGACCTCGTGATCCACCTGCCTCAGCTTCCAAAAGTGCTGCGATTACAAGCATGATCCACTGTGGCTGGCTGGCATTTAATTTTAAAGAAATACTTGTATGCGAGGATGTTCATCACAGCGTTATTTATAATAGCTAATTACTAGATGTAATTTTTTTTTGAGACGGAGTCTTGCTCTGTTGCCCAGGCTGGAGTGCAGTGGCGCAGTCTTGGCTCACTGCAAGCTCCGCCTCCTGGGTTCACGCCATTCTCCTGCCTCAGCCTCCTGAGTAGCTGGGACTACAGGCACCCGCCACCACGCCTGGCTAATTTTTTTTGTATTTTTAATAGAGATGGGGTTTCACTGTTTTAGCCAGGATGGTCTCGATCTCCTGACCTCGTGATCTGCCCGCCCTGTCCTCCCAAAGTGTATTAGATGTAATTTAAGTGTCCGTAGAGGAATGAGTAGCGTCCATTAAGAGAGTATTCTACAGCCGTAGGTTCAAATCTGGGCTGTGCTGTTATTTTTTAACCAGACTCAGGCAAGTTCTCTAATCTGTAAGCCATTTCCATTTGCGAAACCTGCACGTTTGCCGCACTGTCTCCCCGTGTGGTTAAATGAGATGCTGTGTGTAAGATGACTGGCACAGGCCGTCTTCAGCGACCTACTGGTCGTTTACTGTCCCCAGCGGTAGTGACTGCTAAAAATTGCATGTTTGAAGAATATATAATGACAGGAAATAAGTGAAGCATGTAATTTCATATGATCCAAATGTCATTACAGATCTCTGTTTTTATGAGCAAAGCTAAAACGTCTCTGGAGATAGGATTGTACGTGCATTTTATCTTTTTATAGTTTTCAATACGTTCCAGGTTTTCTTGGGAGGCATCTCAGTATTAAGAAAGGTATATGTATACATATGTCAAAACTTATCAAAATGTCTGTGTTAAATACAGGCAGCATAGAGTATGTCAGTGATCACTCAATCAAGCTGTTAAAACAACAACACGTTCTCCTCACTCTCCCCCTGTGTTTCGGGTGTAAAGAGTTAGGATAGGGGTGTGGGGAGAGGCGAGGGCTGTGGAGATGAGACTGTTCTCTGCCTAGGGGGTGCTCAGAAACAAGAGGGTCTGCAGTAGCCAAGATGCAGGGCAGACTGAGGAGGAGGGGCTGGCAGAGGAAGAAATTGCTCCCAGCAGG
The DNA here is from genome assembly GCF_028858775.2 of Pan troglodytes. NCBI lineage: Eukaryota > Metazoa > Chordata > Mammalia > Primates > Hominidae > Pan > Pan troglodytes. Next base: position 36,600,334 of record NC_072418.2, on the reverse strand, counting down.
CTGGTTGGCACATGGCACTTTGCTGGGGGAGTGGTGACTGTCAGTGGGGCAGTAGAGGAGGGAGTGAATGAACCTGCCCAGGGGGCTGGGGCTTCCATCCTGAGTGCACGTTGATGAGGCACTAAGATGGGAAGAAGGCACTCAGGGAGAGGTAAGAGCTGGAGCAGAGGCGTGGAGAGAGGAGCTGGCCCGGCATGCAGATGCAAGGGCTTGCGCCGGGAAGTAACTGGCCTGCAGTGGCAGGAGGTCCAAGTGGGTCATGGTGGAGGGACAGAGAGTGGGCTGTGGGGTGGGGGCCAGAGGGTGGGATTGGGGAAGGCCAACTCCCCTGGGTCTAGGGGTTGAATGGGGAGCAGGGAGGGAGTCTTCTGCCCTAGGAACCAGAGGCTGGTAGGCCTGGAGCCTAAAGGGTTCCCGGGGGACGGGTCTTTGAGCAGGGACTTTGCAGATGGGCAGAGGGGCTGGCCTTGGAGGGTGGGTAGGGCTGGCTGCTTGGAGCCAGGGATCTGTGTGGTGCCTGGAAGCAGGGCGGTGCGGTGGGAAGCGAGCCAGGTGTAGGTTTATCCTCTCTGCCCCTCGATGGCTGTGTGGCTTTCAGAAGTCCTTCAACCGGGAGAAGCTGGGTTTCTTCACCTGCAGGGTGAGGGCAGCGCCCGCGTCGCCTGTTCTAAGGATCTGCTTGATAAATGTGCACTGTCATTATGAAGGAATGGTAGCATGTCATCTTCATTAGGCTTAGTGGTGCCTCTAAAGTGGGTTTTTCTTTCCGACCTTCTAGATTGCCAGTGTCCTGACGTCACAGAAGCCCTCTGTCCTCCTCACTTTGGTAAGTGGCTGGTGTCCAAGGGTGGGGCAGTGCTTGGCTCTGGGGAGGGTTTTTATGGGGGCCACCTCTCCTGCAGAGGTCGGGACCATAGGGGAGGATTAAAAAACTGAGAGGGGTTAGGTCCAGGGGCTCACGCCTGTTATCCGAGTGCCTTGAGAGGCAAGGTGGGAGGATCGCTTGGAGCCAGGAGTTCCAGGCCAGCCTGGGCAACATGGCAAGACCCTGTCTTTACAACAAATTAAAAAGTTAGCCAGGCCTGGTGGCATGTGCTTGTGGTCCCAGCTACTTGGGAGGCTGAGGTGGGAGGCGTGCTTGAGCCCAGGAGTTTGAGGCTGCAGTGAGGTATGATCGCGCCACTGTGCTCCAGTCTGGGCCACAGACAGGACCCTGTCTCAAAAAAAGAAAAAAATAAACCAAGAGGAATGGTCATCAGTGATAAGTAGCGATACCTGCTCAGTCTGAATAGCTGTTTATGGGACACCATCCTTGAGTCTCCCTGGGACCTGCTGTGTCCTGTCATGAGGATGTGGACTTGGCACCACACCCACTTCTAAGGTTAAACCTGGCTAGAAGATGTATTTGTGTCAGGGTGAGCTCATGGAATTTGTGGATGTAGAAAGTCAGTTTAATGGGTACCAAAATATAGCTAGGTAGAACAAATCAGATCTAGTATTTGATAGCACAACAGGGTGACTACAGTCAACAATAATTTATTGTACATTTAAAAACAACCAGAAGAGTGCAATTGGATTGTAACAGAAAGGATAAATGCTTGAGGTGATGGATAGCTCATATATCCTGATGTGATTATTCCACATTGCATACCTGTATCAGAATATCTCATGTACCCCATAAATGTATACACCTAATATCTACCCATGAAAACTAAAAATAAAAAATTTAAAAAGGAAAAAAGAAAGTTTATTCCCACCCTCTGTCTGCCCTGTTAATGGGGTCTGAAAACCACACCCCCGGGCGTCTGCCCTCAAGGTAGCAGGGGTGTGGGGCGCAGTGACTGACCGAGGGCCTGGGCTAGGGTGGGGGGTGCGAGGTGGGCTCTGGGTACGCCGGCAGGGTTTTGGGGGCACTTGAGCTGTGGTGTGCCCCCAAAGAATTCTCTGGAATTTCTCAGAGAAGTGTGCTTTCTTACACTTCTTTGAGCTTGGGAGTTTCATATAAGAGGCATGTCCACAAGCCTTCCCCCCAAAGTGACCCTTCCCTCTTGTCTTTTTTTTTTGAGATGGAATATAAAAAGTAAAGTAGAGGTTTCTCTTCAAAGACTTTCTTCCCCATCTAATTAGAAATAAACAGTAACTTCTCTTAGAAGCAAAATGTATTCAAAGACCTGTGCTAACATTCTTAAATATCTGCTAGCTGTAATAAAGAAATCAATATACTTTATGTTTTTAGCTCCCACAATTTAACCTAAATATTTGCCCTGACGTGCTTATACTGGTCCAAGCAAACATAAGGTCATAGCCTGTTCCTCTTCCTTATTTAAAAGTGTTTTTACCTTTCTCAGCATTCCACAAGTTACTTCCTCCTTCCTTTCTCCCCCTCTGCCTTTGCCTCTTTTAAAAAGTTCTAAGTTGCTAGCCAATCGGGACAAATACAGAATGTGGGGTCCCATTCCAGCCAATGGAAACTGGACACAGCAGTAGCGTGGACACACCAGGTTATAAACGACCCTGTCTCCTTTGTTTGGTGAACTCTCGTGGCAAAACTGCTGGAGAGTGTACCCTTTCTGCAGGAAGTGAAAATGGCCTTACTAAATAAATTAAATTTATGTTCAAGTGCCATTTCTTTATGGCACTGAAGAACAAACATTTCAAACATGGAGTTTTGCTCTTGTTGCCTGGCTAGAGTGCAGTGGGGCGATCTTGGCTCACTGCAGCCTCCACCTCCCGGGTTCAAGCAATTCTCCTGCCTCAGCCTCCTGAGTAGCTGGGATTACAGGCATGCACCACCACACCCGGCTAATATTGTGTTTTTTGTTAGAGACGGGGTTTTGCCATGTTGATCAGTCTCAAACTCCCAACCTCAGGTGATCTGCCCGCCTCGGCCTCCCAAAGTGCTGGGATTACAGGCGTGAGCCACCGTGCCCAGCCTTTCTCTTTTCTTAATTGATTTTTACCAAAATAGTTATTTCCTTTAGCACTTGGCCCCATTTTTTTGCTTTAGTGTCTTGATGGCTATAAGGGAAACTTATGTGAGATGATTATGGTCATAGATGATCCAATGTGTTCAATTTAGATATACGATTAGACATCAAGCTGAAGTTCTGGGTAAAGAAATGGTGATTTAAAATGCCTTGCCCAGGCTGGGCATAGTGGCTCATGCCTGTAATCCCAGCACTTTGGAAGGCCGAGGTGCGCGGATCACTTGAGGTCAAGAGTTCAAGACAAGCCTGGCCAACATGGCAAAACCGTGTCTCTACTAAAAATATAAAATTAGCTGGGCATGGTGGTGCGCACCTGTAATCCCAGCTACTCGAGAGGCTGAAGCAGGAGAATCACTTGAACTTGGGAGGTGGAGGCTGAGGTGAGCTGAGATGGTGCCACCACACTCCAGCCTGGGCGACAGAGCAAGACACTGTCTCAAAAAAAAATAAGTAAAATAAATAAAATAAAATGCCTTGCCTCTCTGGAGAGGGCCCATTTTTCTCCAAGTCCCTTGTTTTGTCTCCACTCCTGTCCAAGTCCCATTTGGAGTCTCCTTGGAGTTAAGAGAGGGATGTCACCCTGCTTCACAGCAGTCCTGCCACAGTCAGGTCCTGCACACCTCCCCAGAAGGGCTGGGTTCGACAGGACTCTTTCGGATGTTATACAGTTAGGGGGGAGTGTGTGCAGGAGAGGGAAGATGGACCAGGCTGGGGAGAGCAGATTTATAGTGGGAGTGGTCCCGGGTCCTCGCCTGTGCCTGGGCAGCCTGGCTGGTTTCAGCAGAGTGCTCTGACCTCCATGGAGAAGGCCTTGCTGTGCAGCTGGGATGCTGCAGAGTTTGGGGGGCCCCCACTTCCTCCACTTGGCAAGTGGTAGCAAAGAGGGCTGTCCTTGTGTTGGGGCCGGGCCTGGAGCTACCCGGCTGGGTGGCTCATCTGTTGGGGGAAGGCAGGAGGGGATCCTGTTCTTACCTGTCCTGAGCCTAGCTGGAGGCCTCAGGGGTGCAGGCTGTGGGGGCGCCATGCGGCCCCGTGTGTCATGTCTGTGTTCTCTCTCCCCAGCGTGGCGTCAACACGGACAGCGGCAGCGTCTGCAGGGAGGCCTCCTTTGACGGCATCAGCAAGTGAGTCCTGGGCCCCCAGGGACTCTTTCCCCACCCTCCCCCACTCCCACCTTCACTAGCAGGTCTTTCCCGGTCTACAAATAAGACATGAACTATGCAAACTTCTTTTAAGGAGTTTGGGCATTTTGAGGAAATGTTTAGAAGCATAATTTGCCAAAAATCACCTTAATTTTTCTTGAAGGAAAGGTGTCCCGTGTCTGTTTGCTCCATAAGGAAAGTGCTCAGGCAGCCCTGGCCAGGGCAGGGGCAGGGGCAAGGGCAGGGGCAGGCACAGGTGGGGTTGTTTTCCCTCTAAACATCTGCTCTGAGCCCCTGTAGTCTGTGCATCAAGCCACCACCCCCTTTCTTTTATTTTTTTATTTTTTTTGAGATGGAGTCTTGCTCTGTCACCCAGGCTGGAGTGCAATGGCCCGATCTTGGCTCACAGCAACCTCCATCTCCCAGATTCAAGTGATTCTCCTGCCTCAGCCTCCTAAGTAGCTGGGATTACAGGCACTCGCCACTACACCTGGCTAATTTTTGTATTTTTAGTAGAGATGGGGTTTTGCCATGTTGGCCAGGCTTGTCTCGAACTCGTGACCTCAGGTCATCCACCCACCTCAGCTTCCCACACTGCTGGGATTACAGATGTGAGACACTGTGCCTCTCCCAAGCCCCCTCTCTTAGTCCCAGCCATTAACCCCTTCCAACCCGGCTCTCAGCAGCTCCCCTGTGTCCCTTGCTGTCCTAATCCCAGGCAGGATCCCCTTAACCTCTTCTCACTCTTAACCAAGCGCCAGGCTGAGCCTCCAAACCCTGCTTGGGAAGCGGTTCCCCTTTTCTCTCCAGGCAGGAGGACAGACCTTGGGCACAGGGAAAGACGCCCCTCCCCTGCTTGTCACCCCTCACCCAGAGCCCCCGGGAGAGCCTGGAGAGGGCGGGAGAGCCCTGCCCACTGGATGTGCTTGGGTCCCTGGACTGGCTGGTGACTGGCCCTGGGGGTCTGTGGCCTGCATTGCTGGCTGATGCTATAGCAGACAAGGCCCCTGTGCTCGAGGCTGCTGCACATGGACAGTGGGCAGCTCCCAGCCCCAACTTTGGGACCTGGATCCCCAGCCCCTCCCCTATCATGCATCCCCTACAGCCCCCATGTCTTCTGTTGTCCTCTGGTGGACCAAGGCAGTGATGGAGGACCCGCCTTATAATTATGTATGAGCCCAAGCTGCTGGAATCTCTGTGTGTGATGTAGGGGTGATGAGGGATTATGAGCTCATGAATATGTATCACCTCCCACCTCCCCCTATGCTAAGAGCAGTGGGGCGGGTGGAGGGGCGGGTAGTAGGTTTGCTTTTTCACTGCACAGATCTTCGTGTCCTGCGAGTTTCCCCAAAGCGGCCCCGCCTCCCACGCCTGGCAGCAATTAGCCCAGCTTGTTGAAATGCTGGCCATGGAGCTACTCTCTCTCCCCAGGCCCCCAGGCCCTCAGAGGGGCTACGGGCACAGCCAGCTGCTGCCTGTCCCAGTCCCGGGGCTCCCTGAATCCCCCCAGCACTACCTGGGCTGGGTCTCCAGTGTCCTGCACACCTTACCTCGACCATGCCATGGAACCTCTCTATGGCCTCTGTTTGGGTCTCTGCAGCAGGGGGACCCTCAGCTCCTCCACGTGTAACCTGGTGCTGCCTGGGCTTGCGGTGGGCACTGGAGGAGATCATGCTCACCTGGAGCCTGGCACAGAGCTGGTGCTCAGTAACAGTTGCCTGCATGCAAACCCCAGCAAATCCCATTGCTCCTCTGTGCCTCAGTCTCCCCATCTGCGTGGTGGGCCAGGTGGGCTCCAGGATCACCAATTCCCAGTTTCCCAGATGTCAGTGAGTCGAGGGCCTTCTCAGCAGTGAGAGCTTTGCTTGCTCCTCCTCTAGAGAGAATGCTGAGCCCCCCCGGACCACGTCTGGCAGCTGTGTGGTGGGTGTGGTTCCCAGCCAGGAGCTCAAGATGTGGCCCCTGAAGCAGAGCTCTGCCAGCTGCTCCTTGAAGTTCCCCGAGGGAGGCAGGTGGGGCCCCGGGCTTCCCCAGGGCCCTCATCACTGTCAGTGAGTGTCAGGAAGCAAAGGTCTCGTTCTACCCCCCAGGAGGATTCCTAGGTGTGACCTCTCATCCCAGTCTCTGTCCCCTGTTGCCCCCCAGTCCCTGTGGCCCCTGCCAAGAGCCCAGAGGAGCCTGTGCTCTGCAAACTCCCCACCCCACCCTGTCACCACTGGGACACTTTTTGGAGAGCCAGGGACTGCCTTACTTTTGCACCATCTCCCCAGGCACCGGGCTGGTACCTCTCCAATCTCTGATCCAGACCAGGCTGGGGCGTGCTCACCCGGCCCCTCAGCTGGGGGCTGGGCCGAGACATTGCCCCCCACCCCGGGTGCTGGTGCGTCAGTTTCCGCACCTACGCGTCGGGCTACTGGCCGAGTCTCTGACTTGGCTGATGCAATGCGCAGCGGGTGAGAACCCTTGTGGCCATCTCTGGCCTGCTTGTTCTCCTCCCTCCCTTCCTTGTCCACTGTAGGGGGCCATCCACCCATGTCTCTCCCCTCGGGGCCTTCCACCTCACTGCCACCAGGGCTGTTTCACTGAGGCAGGAGCTCTGGCTGGTGCCCCCTACCCTGCATGCCGTGGGCCTTGACATGGGGCCCCAGCCTTTGCCTCCAGCTGCTCCCAGCTGCTTCCCTGTGGACAGTCTTGTCTGCATTCCTGGGGTCCAGGTGCAGCTCATCCCCCTGCCTTCCACTCACCCAGGCTGCCAGCACTTTCTTGCCGGGCTGGGCAGAGACCACGTCCCCAAGAGCTGCTGCCGCTCAGCAACCGCATTCCCCTGCCTGCCGGGTGCACCTCCAGCTGCTAGCTGGGATATTAATAGCCTGTTTCCCAAGCAAGATGAATCTTGCTGTCGTCCTCCTCTCCAATACGCAGCTGCTTCCACCCCAGTTGCCTCTCACTGCTCTGATGAAGCTCCTTGTTCCTGGCATTGTCCTTTTTGACCCTTTTAAATGTCTCTGCAGCACCTTGCACCTTGGGCTTCGATTGACCTCCTCCTCTAACAGAAGTTCAGGTTTGGCCTCTTGGTTTGACCTGATGGGCCCCCCCAGCTCCCCTTATCCCCTGGCCTGCAGGGAAGAGGAGCTTGTGGTAGACAGTGGTCCCCACCTGTCCACCCAGCCTATACCCTTGGGACCCTGGTCCAGCTGGATGGTTGGGCCAGGACCCCTCCAGGTGTGGCTACTCGGGGTGCCTGGCCTGGGGTCTGTCCCATTTGGGCTCAGCCTTGGTCTCAGACCTCCCTCCACCTCCCCAGATCGGGGCCAGGCCGCCTGCTGCCTGCAGTAAGAGTGTGTGGGGTCTCGAGGTGTGGGGACAGCAGAGGACAAGGAGCAGAGAGGACAGGGCAGAGATGGGCTGAGGGTGGTGGGCATGCACACGGCCAGAGAGACCAGAGGGAGCCCCCTGTGGACTGAGGCCCCTGGGCTCACCCAGTGGTGTGGCTCGGCGTGATGACAGTAGCGTGAAGGGCGTAGGCCGGGATGGTCTGTAGGGGCTTGTGAGTTTGGGGTCCAGCCCAGGCAGCAGCTCCGTGTGTGGCTTGATTGGAGCAGTCCCGAGGAAGATTTGGGAAGAGCAGGCTTTGCTGCGGGCTCTGGCAGGAGGGGTGGGTGTGGGCATGGGGTCGGGTGCTCATTGCCAGGTCCTGGCTGGGGCATGATGGGGGGTTGGTTTGGGGGCTAGTGGGGGCTGAGGTGGGGAGGGGAACCCTGCAGCAAGAGACTTGAGACTTCTTCCTGTGGATGGCAAGATAGGCTCCCTGGAACACTTCGCTCCTGAAGGCTGGGAGCAAAGTCAGACATGGTAGATCTCTGAAAACATCTAAGGAGGTAGACGTTAGGGCAGGTTTTCCTGAGAGCAGGAGACTGACCATGAAGGAGAGATGGTCTGTTGGGGGATTGTTGGCAGGGGCCGGGTGGCCTGAGCTGAGGGCTGCCTGTCCATCAAGTTTCCATGCCTTAACGGGGGTGCCTTCTTGGCACAAGGCAGTCGCCTCCCAGACAGACAGAAGCTGTACCCAGGAGCTCTGGGCCGGGGCAGTGAGTGACAGGGGCTCCGTTTCCTGCCATTGTATATGGTCAGTATTTTACATTTCTTACATCAGTGTAAGAAATACACTTATTCAGGCTAAGTGTATTTCTTATCTTTTGGCATTTACTTAGATCACCCTGCATATTTGAAGACAATTGGTAACGAATTGATTCCATTTAAGCAAGCAGTTAAAGATGAAATTCTGAATTTGGGGGTTGTTAATGCAGGAATATTAATATCCGAAGATGTGAATTTTAAAACCCAGGAAGTAGAGGGACATTATTAAAACTTGACGATTATAGCAAAATACCAATCTGTGGTTTGAGGACCATGGTTTTCTGGTTACTGTTAACTTGGATATCAAGTTAATATTTAGGATTGGCTTCTTTTTTTTTTTTTTTTTTTTTTTTTTTTTTTTAAGACAGAGTCTTGCTCTGTTGCCCAGGCTGGAGTGCAGTGGCACGATCTCAGCTCATTGCAACCTCCACCTCCCAGATTGCAATGATTCTTCTGCCTCAGCCTCCCAAGTAGCTGGGATTACAGGTGTGCACCACCACACGTGGCTAATTTTTGTATTTTTAGTAGAGACAGCGTTCACCATGTTGGCCAGGCTGGTCTCGAGCTCCTGACCTCAGGTGATTCACCCGCCTCGGCCTCCCAAAGTGCTGGGATTACAGGTGTGAGTCACCGCGCCCAGCCGGGATTGGCTTTCTAATTGTGACCCATGGAGTTCTTGGTGAGGGGAGGGACCCTCAAGAGGTGAGAACCTGACCCAACCCTTTGGCAGGGAGCAGAGTGGAGGGGCTGCCTTATCTTTGGGTGAGATATGCCCGGGAAGAAGCCAGTGGCCTGGGACAGGGGCTTTGGCCCTCTCATCTCCCAGCCCACATTTAAAGCTCATCAGGAAATTACACTCTGCTTCCAGGGCACGCCTACCCTCACAGGCCCAGTGGGATTTCGTTGATACTTTTACACGATTAATACATGCTCATTGTAGAAAATGCTAACCAGCATGGAGGCAAAAATGAGAACTATATGAATTTTATTACCCAGGGTTCAGCCTGTTAACCTTGTCTTTTGGATTCTTCCGTGTGTGTCTGATTGTGTTTCTCTGAGTATATTTTTGTGTCTGAGTGTGTGTGTGTGTGTCTATCTGTGTATATACATTGATCTGTGTCTGTGTGTATATCAGGGTGTGGATCTTTTTGTGTGTCTTAAGTATTTGCCTGTCTGAGTATGTGTGTGTATATGTGTGTCTACATTCCCCTAAGTTTGTGCCTTAGTGTGTGTTTGTGTGTATGTGTTCCTGTTCATGCCTGCCTACATCTGTGTGTGTGCATATACAGTGGGGTCTATCTATGTGTGTCCGAGCATGCCCCTGTTGTGCACATGGCTGTGTGTGTCCGTGTGTGCCTCTTTTCCAAGCGTATGCCTGTCTCTGTGTGTCTGCGTGTGTGCATCTGTGTCTATGTGCTGAGTCACTCTGTGCTGGGTCACTTTGCTGCTTGTGTGCATGTGCACGTGTGTATGCGTACGTACGTTGAGTAAGATGAAATGGTGGTGGTGTGTTTGGCTGCTGAGTAGATTGGCCACTGCTTTTCCTAGGGTCAAAGTGGCATTTGGTGCAGTGGGAGCCAGAGTCTATTTTGTAGTTTTGATTTATGTCACCTGCTGCCCTGTTCTTCACTCTGACCCACACTGGCTGCCCATAGTCTCTTTGATAGTTCATAAGTAAGGCTTTGATTCCACAACATTTAGGTTGACTTTGAGTCATATAGTTCTGTTTGTATAGTTAAGGATCCTGAAAGCTTCAGAGATCTGGAATCCTCTCAGTCTGCTGTTACCCCCTTCTCTCTTCTCTCCCCTGTCCCTGCCCCTGTTCAGTTGGCTCAGCTAGAAGGGCTGCTGGCCTCACAACCATGGCATTACATAGGTGTTTTCAACACCATTAACGAAGCCATGGAGTGTCCCTGGCTGGCAGGAGGACAGGAGGTCACGACCCTGCGTGTGCTTGTGTGTGCTATCCTTCCCTAAGATGGGGCAGGTCTTTTTTTTCTTTTTTAAAGAGACAGGCTTTTTTAAAGAGACTGGGCAAGAGTCACTCTTGCCCAGGCTGCTGGAGTACAGTGGTGCAATCATGAATCACTATAGCCTCAACCTCCTGAGCTCAAGCAATCTTCCCACCTCAGCCTTCTGAATAGTTGGGACTATAGGTGTGCGCCAACACACCCAGATAATTTTTAAATTTCTTGTAGAGACAAAGTCTCGCCACATTGCCCAGGCTGGTCTTGAATTCCTGGGCTCAAGTGATCTTTCTGCCTTGGCCTCCCAAACTGTTGGGATTACAGGTGTGAGCCACCACACCTGGCTAAGGAGCAGGTCTTGGAATCCAGAGAGTTGAAGTCTTGCCGAGGCTTCTCTGCTGAGGCCTATAGCTTGTGCTAGGCTACCTTGTTCTCCAGCTTGAGCTCTGGGTCACACAGGATTTTCTTGTGTCAGAGATGTGCTCTGACCTGATCCTTTTGTCTCCTGGGGTCACCTTTTCAATGATGTTCATCTTATCGAAGAGCAGCTTTTGGCTTTGTAGATTTTTCTTGTATGTTTCCTTTTCATTTCATTGCTTTCTTCAAGGGGCATTCTTAGGATGGAAGTTTCGATCGCTGATTTTCAGTGTTCTTTTCTGCTGTGTATGTTTAGAGCTATGAGTTTTCCTGTAAGCACTGCTTTAGCTACATTTCTCACAGGTTATGATATTTTATATTGTTATTTTCTAATTTCATTGTATTTTTATCTTTGAGCCATGGATATTTTTTGATTTCTCATTTAATTCTACTGTGATTAATGAACGTTCTCTGCATCTCAGCCCTTTAAAATATGTTGAAACTTCCAGCATGTGACCATTATGATAAATGTTCACATACACTTAAAGGAAGCATGTATTCTGCAGTTATGGGCCATAGTGTTCTGTATATGTCAACTACGTCAAGTTGGTTAATTTATTGTTTATATCTTCTATATCTTTCCTGATTTCCCTGCTTGCTTATTCTGTCACTACTACTTTGTTTTATGGCTGAAAAATATTTTTTTCTGTGGATACGTACCACATTTCGTTTGTCCATTCATCAGTTGGTGGACACCTGGGTTGCTTCCAACTTTTGGCTGTTCTGAGTAATGCTGCTATGAGCATAGATGTCAGACTTCTTGTGTGAACATATGCTTTCAGTTCCCTTGGCTATATAACTAGACGTGGAATTGCAGGGTCATCTGGATGCCTTTCATGTCTTTTCTTGCCTGTTTGCCTTGGCTAGAACCTCCAGTACAGGGTTGAATAGAATTGGAGACAGCAGACATGCTTGCATTGTTCCTCATCTTAGGGGAAAGCTTTTAGTCTTTTACCATTCAGTATGCTATGATGTTAGTTGAGGGAGTTTTTTGTAGATGCTCTTTATCAAGTTGAAGAAGTTCCCTTCCCTCCCTAGTTCATTGAGTATTTATTATGAAAAGGTGTTTGATTTTATCCGTTTATTTTTCTCCATCTATTTATACAAGCATATGGTTTTATTATGTGTTCTATTAATATGATTGATGTGTTACATTGATTTCTTTTTGTATGTTGAAGGAATCTTGTATTCCTGGGAAAAAATCCCACTTGGTCATGATGTATATATATCCTTTTTATATGTTGCTGGATTCTGTTTGCTAGTGTTTTGTTGAAAAATTTTTATCTCTATTCGCAAGGAATTTGGGTGTGTAATTTTGTTTTCTTAAGGTGTCTTTGTCTAGCTTAGCATCAAGGTAATACTGACCTTGTAGAGTGGTTGAAAAGTATTGCCTCCTTTTCTGTTTTTGTTGTTGTTGTTGTTGTTTATTTGTTTGTTTGTTTTGAGATGGAGTCTCTCTCTATCTCCCAGGCTGGAGTGCAGTGGTGTGATCTCAGCTCACTGCACCTCCGCCTCCTGGGTCCATGTGATTCTCCTGCCTCAGCCTCCTAAGTAGCTGGGATTACAGGTGCGCACCATCACGCTGGGCTAATTTTTTTTTTATTTTTAGTAGAGATGGGGTTTTGCCGTGTTGGCCAGGCTGGTCTTGAACTCCTGACCTCCAGCCATTCTCCACCTCTGCCTCCCAGAGTGCTGGGATTACAGGCATGAGCCACTGCACCTGGCCCTTTTCTGGTAAGAGTTTATGAAGATTGGTGTTAATTCTTTAAACACTTGATAGAATTTCTATTCATTTCATAGAAGACATTTGGTCCTGGGCTTTTCTTTATGAGAAGTTTTTTATTACAAATTTGATCTCTTGTTAAGGTCTGTTTAGATTTTCTATTTCTTTCTTTCTTTTTTTTTTTTTTTGAGATGGAGTTTCACTCTTGTCACCCAGGCTGGAGTGCAGTGGCACGATCTCGGCTCACTGCATGTTCAGCCTCCTGGGTTCAAGCAATTCTCCTGCCTCAGCCTCCCGAGTAGCTGGGACTACAGGCACAAGCCACCATGCCTGGCTAATTTTTGTATTTTCAGTAGAGATGGGGTTTTGCAATGTTGGCCAGGCTGGTCTCGAACTCCTGACCTCAGGTGATCTGCCCGCCTTAGCCTCCCAAAGTGCTGGGACTACAGGCATGAGCCACTGCGCCCAGCCTAGATTTTCTATTTCTTATATCAATTTAATAGTTTGTGTCTTTAGGGATTTGTTTCAAATAGGTTACCCAATTTGTTACTGTATGTTATTTATAATATTCCCTTATAAACTTTTTTATTTCTGTAAAGTCAGTAGTAATTTCCCCCTTTTTCATTCCTTTGTAAGGTTTGATATGTGATCCATTGGTTATTTAGGAGTCTACTGTTTAATTTCTACATATTTGTCAATTTTTCTATTTTCCTTATATTACTGATTTCTTATTTCATTCCATTGTGGTCAGAGGGCATGCTTAGTGTGATTTCAGTCTTTTGAAATGTATTGGAACTTGTTTTGTGACCTAACATAAAGTGTATCCTGGAGAATGATCCATGTGCACTTGAGAAAATGGCTGTTCTGCTGCTATTGGCTGAGTATTTTAGAGGTACCTGTTAGGTTTTTGATATATATATATATATACACACATACACACATACATACATACATACGTATGTATACATATGTATGTATACATATATACATACACACATACATACACACACACACACACACACGCTATATATATATATTTTTTGAAACGGAGTCTTGCTCTGTCGCCAGGCTGGAGTGCAGTGGTGCGATCTTGGCTCACTGCAATCTCCGCCTCCTCGGTTCAAGCGATTCTCTTGCCTCAGCCTCCTGAGTAGCTGGGATTACAGGTGCCCATCACCATGCTCTGCTAATTTTTGTGTTTTCAGTAGAGACGGGTTTTCACCATATTGGCCAGGATGGTCTCGATCTCCTGACCTCGTGATCCACCCGCCTTGGCCTCCCAAAGTGCTGCGATTACAGGCGTGAGCCACAGCGTTTTTGTTCAGGTCTTCTGTTTCCTTTTTAATCTTCTGTCTAATTGTTTTATTCATTACCGAAAGTAGATTATTGACGTCTCCAACTATTGTCAGTTTCTCTCTCCAATTTTGTTAGTTTTTGATACATATATCTTAGGGCTCTGTTATGTGCATATATTTGTAATTGTTTTCTCTTCTTTGTGGATTGACCTAATTATCGTTATAAAATGTCCTTCTTTGTCTTTAGTAAAACTTTGTATCTTAAGGCTTATTTTGTCTGATGTTAGTATAGCCATTCTAGTTCCATTTTCGTTTCTGTTTGTGTAGCATATCGTTTCTCATCCTTTTACTTTCAACCTATTTGTGTCTTTGAATCTAAAGTGTGTCTCTTTAGAGCATATAGTTGGATCATATTTTAAAAAATCATTCTGTCTGGCTTTTATTAAAAAGTCAAAAAATAACAGATGCTGGCAAGGTTGCAGAGGAAAAGGAACACTTACACACTGGTGGTGGGAGTGTAAATCAGTTAAACCATTGTGGAAGACAGCGTGGCAATTCCGCAAAGACCTAAAAACAGAAATACCATTCGACCCAGCAATCCCGTTACTGAGTATACACCCAAAGGAATATAAATTGTTCTAACAACACATGCATGTGTATGTTCGCCGCAGCACTATTCACAATAGCAAACACATGGAATCACCCTAAATGCCCGCCAATGGTAGACTGGATAAAGAAAATGTGGTATGGTATACACCATGGAATACTATGCAACCATAAAAAAGAATGAGATCATGTCCTTTGCAAGAACATGGATGGAGCTGGAGGCTGTTATCCTCAGCAAACTAATGCAGGAACAGAAAACCAAATGCCACATGTTCTCACTTACAAGTGGGAGCTAAATGATGAGAACACATGGACACATAGATGGGGACAACACACACTGGGGCCTATTGGAAGGTGGAGGGTGGGAGGAGGAAGAGGATCAGGACAAATAACAAAATAACTAATGGGCACTAGACTTAATACCTGGGTGGCAGAATAATCTGTACAACAAAGCCCCATTACACAAGTTTACCTATATAAGAAACCTGCACATGTACCCCTGAACTTAAAATTTAAAAAAAAAAAAAGAATTCATTCACCAATCCTTGCCTTGTAATTGGAGAATTTAATCCATTTACATCTAAAGTAATTATTGATAAGGAAAAACTACCATTTTAAAATTAGTTTTCTATATGTCTTATAACATTTTTGTTCCTCACTTTCTCCATTACATTTTTTTGTGTTTGATTTTTTTTTTTATTGTAACATTTTGGTTTCTTTCTCATTTCCTTTTCTGTATGTTTTAGCTGTTTTCTTAATGATTATGGGGATTACAATTGACTACTTAAACTTGAAAATCTAGTTTGCATTAATGTCAACTTAATTTAAATAGCATGCAAAAGCTTGCCCCTATATGTCTCCTTTTCCTCTTTCTCTTTTGTGCTGTTATTTCATGTGGATTGCATCTTTATTCATTTTGTACTTATCAGTACAGATTTACAATTATTGCTTTATTCAGTTGTCTTTTAAGTCAGGAGAGAAAAGGAGTTACAAACAAAAAATACATTTATACTGTCTTTATATTTATCTATATGGTTACCATTGCCAGTGCTCTCTTTCTCTTCATGTGGATTCAGGTTACTCTGCAGTACCTTTTCATTTTATTTGAAACAATTCCCTTTGGTTTTTCTTTCAGGGTAGGTCTGCTAGTGATAAATTCTCTTGGGTTTTGCTTATCTGGGATGTTTTAGTTCTCCCTCATTTATTAATAATGGCCTTGTTGGATATGGAATTCTTGGTGGACTTTTTTTTAATCTTTCAGCACTTTAAATGTCATCCCACTGCCTTCTCTCCACCATAGGTTTTGATGAGAAATCAGCTATTAATTTAATTGAGGATCCCTTGTAAGTGATGAATTATTAATACTTTTCTCTTGCTGCTTTCAAGATACTTTTTTGACAGTTTGATTATGATGTGTCTAGGTGTGGATATCTTTGAATTTATCCTACTTCGAGTTCATGGAGCTTTATGGATATGTAGATTAATGTTTTTCATCAAATTGGTGAGGTTTTTGCTTTCTCTGCATTCTTTCCTTCTGGTACTCCTATTGTGTGTATTTTGATATACTTGACACAAGAGACTATGCTGTCTGCCTAGTGGGGATCAGGGCTGGTGTTTTGTAGCCATAAAGCTTGCTCTCCAACCGACTGCATTTGGAGGACATGGCCCAGGCTGCCAGGTCTGCTGAAGGAAGGGATCAACAGGCCTTTTGTGGGTCAGGAAGTCATGAAATTAAAGTGTGGGACCCTCTTCATCATGTGTGCATGTCTTGAATGAGGTAGTTCTTGCTGGGACATGACAGACCGTTGGATTAATGGGCTTGATTTCTTTTCGCCCTACAGGTTCGAAGTCAACAATACCATTCTTCACCCAGAGATCGTTGAGTGGTGAGTACGGCCTGTGGTCACCTTGCCTGTTTGTTGTGCTCGGCTCATGGGGATGGAATGCCTTGTTGTTCCTGCCCACACTATCTCAGAGAGCCCCTCAGAAAGCAGATTCCCAGAACCTTCTCCCATAGCCTTTTCTGTTTTGCTTGTTCTTTGTTGTTGGTTGACTGGCCGTACTTTTTTTGAAAGGGCATGAGTCACTTAAACATCAGTTAAACTTATTTCCCTTATTTGCAATCTTACAAAAACTCCTACCATAAGTAAACCAAACTTAGATAGCTCCAGCACGAGGTAGATAGTGAAAAGGGCAGAAATAAACATAACACATAATCCCATTGCCAGAAAGGTAAACATGTCACACATGTGTCTTGACAAAGGTGGCATTCTGTTCCATGCATTCTTCTGTCACCTTCTTCCTTCCCGTGGTGATACTGTTAGCCCTTACCTGCTGCACAACTGGTTTCTACTAGCTGCCTACAAAGTGAGCTGTCTTATGTTGGGCGCCACCTCTGTGGGCCCTGGAGGTGGCCCTCCCATCCCAGTGTGCCACCAGTTTTCTTCCTAAGCCATCGCATTGCTCTTTGACAGCAGCAAGGCATTTTTTCTTTGATGGATGGCTGCACTTACTGAGAATGTAGAAGAGAGGCGAGGCCAGGCCTTTGCCACATCATCACTTGCCAAGGAGATGTGTAGCCTTCTCACATATGACCCTAAGTCTGTATGATCACATTTTCTTTCCTGTCTAGCTGGGAGCTCTGACTTGCCTCGTCTTAGAGCTTGGGACCAAGGAGGTATCCTGAAAGATGAATGGGCATCAGCTGTGGAAAAAGAAGGAGTAGGAGAGAGTGACCCTGGCAAAAGGACCACTCGTTCACAGAAATAAGAGAAAGGGTGGTGGCTCTGTGTGGCCAGTGCGGAGCCAGGGAGCAGAGCCCGAGAACAGTTGGAGAGACAGGCAGTGGCTGGGTGGGCCTTGGTGTCCGTTTTGACTTTTTCTTGAGAGGAATGGGAAACACAGGAAACCCCTGAAGGGTTTAAGCAGGAGAATGGCAGAATTGGGTTTGCATTTAAAAAATCATTTCGAGCCAGGTGCGGTGGCTCAGGCCTATAATCCCAGCACTTTGGGAGGCCGAGGTGGGTGGATCATGAGGTCAGGAGATCGAGACCATCCTGGCTAACACAGTGAAACCCCGTCTCTACTAAAAATACCAAAAATTAGCAGGGCATGGTGGCGGGCACCTGTAGTCCCAGCTCTTAGGGAGACTGAGGCAGGAGAATGGTGTGAACCTGGGAAGCAGAGGTTGCAGTGAGCTATCGCGCCACTGTACTCCAGCCTGGGCGACAGAGCAAGACTCTGTCTCAAAAAAAATAAAATAAAAAATAAGAAATCATTTTGGCCTCAGACTAGAGACCCAGCTGTAGGGCAAGTGTGGGAACAGGTGGCAAGTTAGGAGGCTGTTGCAGGGGTCCAGCTGGCAGTGGAGGGCTGTGGCAGGACAGATCTGAGTGGTGAAGCCGCAGTCAAGAGGGAAAGCTCCTGGGAGGGACCGGTTATGATGCGTGAGTGAAGGGCAGAGTTGAAGGTGACTCCAGGTTTTTGTCCCGCATAGCTAGGTGGTGTGTCACTGAGATGGGGACAACTGGGAGGGCCAGATGCCGGGGCAGATCTGGGACTTGGGGTGTGTTGAGTCTGAGGTAGGTGCCAGTGGGAGAGAGGGCTGAGCTGGGGGTGGAGAACTGAGGGCTGATGACAGGCGCTAATACTGACCCTCAGGGTTAGAGGCCAGTGGGTCCGATGCCCCTCACAGCCACACTCTGTGAAGACAGGGCTGGTGTTCTTCAAGTTCACAGCCACCTCTTGTTTTTATAAAGTAACAAAGCCAAGCTGGTGGCTCACGCCTGTAATCCCAGCACTTTGGGAGACAAACACGAGAGAATCACTTGAGGCCAGGAGTTTGAGACCAGCCTGAGCAACATAGAGAGATCCCATCTCTACAAAAACAAAATTTTAAAAAATTAGCCGAACACGGCATTGGACTCCTATAGTCCTAGCTTCTTGGGAGGCTGAGGCAAGAGGATCGCTTGAGCCCAGGAGGTCGAGGCTGCAGTGAGCCATGATTATGCTACCATACTCCAGCCCAAGTGACAGAGCGAGACCTTGTCTCAAAAAAATAAACTAACAAATGCCTGACTTGTCCGTAAAAGGCAAATGATTCATAGGATCTGAAGAGAAACCAGAGAGCCTGTCCTATCTGTAGCCCCCATTTGGCAGAAAAATAAATCCTGGGTACTTAGAATGGGCCATGTCCACTTACACTGCCTCACATGGGACATTCCCTTGTGGTCACTTACAGCTTGGGTGCCTTGGAGACCACGGCTGGGTCCTGTACTCCTGCCATCTCCTAAGGGATAAGTCATTAATTCGTCACTTTCAAAGAAGCATGCTTTAATTCAAGTGACATTTTCGAGGCTTTGAGGTCGAGCCCGCGTTCCTAAGCATACCTCCCAACTTTATTAAAGCAAGCAGCAGAAAGTTGATGGCAGTAGAACCATTTTAGAAATGTCACATTGTCCCTGCTGCTCAGGGGTATATTTTAATAGCCCGGGTCCCAGTCACTCTCGGTGGGTCCACTGTAGTCATGATCATCACACTCCCTGGGGCACTGAAGGAAGGATGCTGTGTGGGGCAGCGGGCAGGTCCTTTATTAACAGGAATGGGTGGGCTTTCCATGATGTTAGATTATGACTCAGGGACTCATCTTTTGCCCTTAGGTCTTGAATGCCTTCACCACCCTCTCTCTGTGGGAGGGTTATGGGGATAACAGGAAACCATCAACTCGGGCACATGTGAATTCTAGCCCCATCTCCTCCCTGCTCAGGAAGTCACTTGACTTTTCTGAGCCTCAGCTTCTTGATCTGTAAAACGGAGATGTGGTGAAACCTAACTCATGGTACGGATGTGAAGATTCACCCAGCCTCAGTTTCCTCACCTGCAAAGTAGGCTCAAAGATTGAATGAGAGTATAAGTGAAGGACTGGCATGTCTTTTTTTTTTTTTTTTTTAAGAGACAGGATCTCAATTTGTCTCTCAGGCTGGAGTACAGTGGCATGATCGTAGCTTGCTGCAGCCTTGACCTCCTGGGCTCAGGCGATCCTCCCACCTCAGCCTTCCAAGTAGCTGTGACTCCAGGTACATGCCACCACATCCAGCTAATTTTTCTGTTTTTTGTAGAGATGGGGTCTCCTGTGTTGCCCAGGCTGGCCTCGAACTCCTGGCCTTAAGAGATCCTCCTACCTCAGCCTCCCAAAGTGTTGGGATTATAGGCGTGAGCCACCGCACCCAGCCTGACACTTTTTTTTTGAGATGGAGTCTTGCTCTGTTGCCCAGGCTGGAGTACAGTGGCATGATCTTGGCTCACTGCAACCTCCGCCTCCCGGGTTCACGTGATTCTTGTGCCTCAGCCCCCGCCTCCCCACTACAGGTGCGCACCACCATGCCCGGCTACTTTTTGCATTTTTAGTAGAGATGGGGTTTCACCATGTTAGCCAGGCTGCAGCCTGGCACATCTTGATAACACTGACTGTCACCTGTTGAGACTCCATGTGTACAAGGTGTTGTGCTAAGCACTTAACACACGTCACTGTATTTAAAGATATTTTATTTGTGGTGTATTAGGTAAGTGTTCTAGTTATTTCCATGCTACAGATGAAGAAACTGAGATACAGGGAAGTTAGTGACTTGCCCGAGAAAATGCCAGTTGAGCCCAGACTGTTGATCCCAGGCTCTTGCACAGCTCCTTGCAGCTCTGAGGGGGCACCCGTGGAGTGGGGCTGCCTGAGTGTCAGTCATCCTCCCAGCTCACTGCTGGTCCCACTGAATGTACGGTCCAGCACCCTTGGAATGGTCTTGTGCTGGGGCCAGGGTATAGTAGGGTGGAGAACCAGGGGGGCGGATGCTTGGCTTCCTTGGCACCCACATGCACCCCAGCTTCTGCTAGCAGCTTGGCTGGGGACACGGGGTTCCTCGGGAGCCTGTCTTGATTGGAAGGCAGCAAGCAGCCTCTCCTAGCACAGGCAAACTCGCTTTCTCATTTTTGTTCGGCTGTCATTCATTTCCTTCCTGTGACTGTTTTATTGTTTTCCATTCTCTCAAGGAGCGCCTTTTTGATTTCCTGTAAATTCCTCTATAATCATACTCTTCCCCACAAACATGAGATCATAACTGGATAATTTCTTTTCTTGTGCTGGGTAGTGCAGTTTGAATGTGAAGGTCAAAAGTTGAAACTTCAAAAGAGCAGGCATCTTACTTCCATAATTTAGGCTGTGGTTCTGCTTTACTGTTTTGCAGATGATTAAATTGATCTGAAGGCAAGGTGGGAAATAAAAGGAGATGCTTTCATACCACCTGATAGCTCAGTGCCTTGGGTTTCGGTTAAGTACCTCTGGAAGCGTCAGGGGAGAGCAGGCGTGTCAGCAATTGCCGTGTGCCTTCTTGAGTTTTAAGCGAGACTGTGTTAAATTGAGTCATCTGCCGGTTTTAGAGCTGTTAATTACACAGAACGAAAAGTGTCCTGCGTGCATTAATCAGGCGGTGGGTAACGTGTCTATTTCTGCTCCCCGGCCTCTCTGTGTGCACAGGAGATGGGAAGCTGTGGTTGGTTCACAGGTAGACGTGTCCCAGGATTCTACATCCTGGGTAACATGTCCCAAATTAGAAAAGATACGTAGATGATGACCTAAATTCTCGGTGTGTCTGTGAAAAGGATTCCAGTAGCGTTGCTCATCTTTGTGTCCTCATGAATAGGCATTTAACCCTACGCCAGCGAGAAAGCCACATGGGAAGTGGGACTCCTAGGGGAGAGTGAGAACTTGAGTCACTGCGCGCCAGGAGGCAGGAGATGGATGTGGGAGCATCAGACAGAAGGAAAGGCGTGGCCAGGCCCTGGTCCAGCGTGGAGGTGGACCTCTGCCCCACGTCTGCCCGTCCCTGGCTAGGTTTCAGGCACACTCAGCTCGCAGCTGAGCTAAACCATCATTTTCTTCATGGCTTTGGTTTCTTGGAGAGGACTTATTGATTGATTCCCCGGAGGATATGTAATTCCAACCAGCTCTTTTCTTTCTGTCCTTCCCCTTGTGGGATTTTATCCTTTGCATCACTGGGTCATGGAGTGTGGGAGGGATAGTTGTTGCGGTTTCAGTGGTGTTGAATTCCCGCCCACCTGGCTCCAATAGAATCATTCCCTGCACATCCATCTCCAGGAGAGATGGAATTCCTGGCCCTTTAAATGAGTTTTGTTCAACACGGTGCCACTTTGATGCTTAGAGGCTGATTTTGGAAATCCTTCATCCTTGTCTCACTACTATTTTAATCAGTGGAGTGTTTAGACCTCAGTTAATTGATATCTTAATTCAGGGTTTAATGCTCAGAGGCAGTGCTGTGACTTGTGAATGTTTAAGGAAAAAAATAAGGTTGCACAAGTACATCTTTGCCTCATCTACTTTTTGTGATTTTAGGTCTGTAGCAGGAGAGCAGGCCTACATGGGGTAGGAGACTTTGCCTCCCAGCCTCCCTGTCTGTTTGAGCAGCCTCCAGGCATGTTGATGCCCACAGCGTGGCCATGAGCTGGGGACTCTCTGTGAGGCTGTGCAGTGCCCACATTTCCTGGCACGTTTTTTCCTGGCCAAAGAGCCTGAGCTGACTTCTGCCCAAAGTTCTCTCTTTAGAGACAGGGTCTTATGCTCTTGCCCAGGCCGGAATGCAGTGTTGTAATCATGGCTCACTGCAACCTCGGACTCACAGGCTCAAGTCATCCTCCCACCTCAGCCTCCCGAGTAGCTGAGACTACAGGTGCACACTCCCATGCCTAGCTGATTTTTTTTTTTTTTTTTTTTGAGATGGAGTTTCGTTCTTGTTGCCCAGGCTGGAGTGCAATGGCGCAATCTTGGCTCACTGCAACTTCTGCCTCCCAGGTTCAAGCGACTCTTCTGCCTCAGCCTCCCGAGTAGCTGGGATTACAGGCATGTGCCACCATGCCCGGCTACTTTTGTATTTTTAGTAGAGACGGGGTTCCTGCATGTTGGTCAGGCTGGTCTTGAACTTCCAACCTCAGGTGATCCGCCTGCCTCGGCCTCCCAAAGTGCCAGGATTACAGGCATGAGCCACTGCGCCTGGCCATCTGGCTGATTTTTAAATGTTTTGTAGACACAGGTTATCACTGTGATGCCCAGGCTGGCCTCGAATTCCTGTGCTCAGCCTTGGCCTGAGATCCTCTAGCCTTGGCCTCCCAAAGTGCCGGGATTACAAGTGAGAGCCACCATGCCTGGCCTACTCAAACTTCTTAGGTGGCATCCTGTCCTGAGCCATGATTCTCTGTTGCTTCCTGGAGGAGGCGGCCTTTGTCCTCTCATGGGGCTGTCAGCCTTGTAGATCATACTTCTAACAACCACCCCACACATCCCCTGGGGCAGACAAGGCTGGGACTGAGTGTGACCATGCATCTCTCACTCCAGGGGCCGGTGGACCCACAGAGGCTGGGGCACCCTTTTGTCCTCGTCTGTTCATGCTCAAGAACACTGGAAATGGGCTCATCATATTCAGGGTGGTGCATTCCTCCTGAAGACAGGGAGAAACTGCACGGAATGCTGGAAAATCCTGTTCTTTTCTACAGTCATCTTAAAAACAGTTTCCAGTGTTGGTGCTGTGAGATAACCAGGCCAGGCTGGGGTGCATCCCTCTATGCCTGGCGCCTGGGCGAGACTTCAGGCCCAGAGTGCCCTATGGATAATTGGTTAAGCCAGCACACAGCAGACGTCTATTTAAGCATAGATTCAATTGGGCCAGGCCAAAGCCCAGCCAGGCTGGTTTCATCAGAGAACTGCCTTTGTAGAATAATTTGCCCTGGTTCAGTTTGATTTTTTTTCCCACTTCCCCCAAAGTAAGATTAGAAAAGCAAGTAGGTCCCTGGGCCTCGATGGCAGAGATGATTATCACCTCTGCTGGGAGGAGGATGTGGTCCTTTCTCCTTTGGCAGATTACGACCTCTTCCTGCTCATCACCGTAGGAGGATGCCCCAGCTGCAGTGGGAGGCAGAGTGCAGAGCCTGGGAGTGTGGGCTCCTGTCGTCCACCCTGGGCTGCTCTTCCTACCTGTGGGACTGGGACGAGGCAGTGACAGAGGGAGTTTGGGCTGCTGGAGCCTGAGGAGGCTTTGCCCCTGCTGTGCCCGGTTTGGCAACATCCCATGCTGCCATGGGGTGGGGAGGGTTGGGTGGAGAGGCCTCCTTTTCTCTTTGAAATGAGGCCATCAGCTCTCCTTGTTGGAAATGAGCTGTTGTCTGGCTTCGGTGGAAGGACAGGTAGCTTTGATGACACATAGTTACTGCGTGTCTGTGCCGGTGCTGGGACCGTCTTCCAGGACTATATATGGCCTTTCAGAAGAGACTTAAATTAAAAGAATTCTAAGTGTTAGAGGTTTCTGAGGATTCGCCTAGACTACCCAGGGAACACAGAGAAGGGATTTAGCCCAGGGTGGGAGGGTAGAAGGGGGTCATCTCCGACCCCTAGAAAAGTGTGTTTCAGGTGGGTGCTAGAGGTGGGCAGGAACAAGTTCCAGGCAGAGGAGGGAGGAGGCTGGGAGAGCACGTGGGGTGAGTGGTGGAGATGGCCTGCACCTACGTGAGTTGTGCTCTACTAGAGGTTTACCTTCATCCTGAGGCTACCTAAAGGCCACTGGAAATGAGGGGAAGCCCGATAAGGTTTGCATTTCCTAAAGATCCCCAGCTGCTATCAGGGCAGGTGGGCTGGAGGCCTGGAGGCTGGAGGGCTTGTCCAGGCCAGAGAGGCTGGAGGCCGGATAGAGAGAAATGGGGGGGCCTGAGGGAGGTCGTGGAGCGGGAGTGGCAGCCCTTGACCATGGGTTGGATGTGGGAAGCAGCGGACGGATGTGATGGGAGAGGGCTTCTAGGATGACGCCCAGGTCTCTGCTGAAGCAGCAGGAAGATGGCAGAGCCGCATTGAGATGGGGGCACGGTGGGGGTTCTCGCACGCTGAGCTCCAGGCCACCCAGGACCCACAGGTGGGTGCAGAGGGAAAGCAGGGAGAGGCATAGGGAACCACACCTTCTGCGAGAAGGGGAGGGGAGGGCTGGCAGCATGATGGGGGTGAAGAGAGAAGCAAAGAGGGGAGAGGAGAGGGGAGGAGATGGGGAGGAAGTTCAAAATAGAACGCAAAAGCTGCTTTCCCTCCTCCCCCAAGGCAAGGACTGTTAGGGCCTGGCAGGCAGCGTAGGGGAGGCTTGGCTGGAAGAGGAGAAGGAGGCAAGTGAGGGGAGGATTCTTCACTTGTAGAGGAAGCTGTTTCGGTGGCCATGGAGCTTCTAGCAGGAGCTAGTGGAGGTTGGAGCTGGGATCCCCAGGTGGGCGTGTGAGCTTGGGAAGAGGATGCACCTTCCCTTAAAAGGGAGGGAGGAGAGGACGGATGGGGAGTCCTGGGAGTTTGGAGGAGGAGAGGTGAGAGTGGACCCATCTGCTGGCTGCTGCGCGCTCCAAGAAGTAGGAGTGGAATTCATTCATCTGTGGCGGCTCCCGTGGGGGGCAGAAGTTGGGGGTAGAAATCTTCGGAAGGTGCGGGAAGTTGAGAATAGCCCTCCTGCAGGTTCCCCTGCAGCTCACGGCAGAGCTGGGGCCTCGCTGAGGTGACTGGGGCTTGCTTGGCCATTGCCAGTGCATGACTTCCCCTGGCAGTGCTCAGTGCTCCTGGAGCAGGCACAGGCCGAGCCTGTGGGGATGGGTGGGCACAGGGCTGAGGAGTCTACAGCACTGGCAACAGTAGTGGCCATAGAGAAGGGCCAGGGATCTGAGCCAAATGAAGGCAGAGGGCGGCTCCAGGAGAAAGTAAGGGGTTGGAGGGCGGGAGATCCTGGCCCTCATCCATGCTGTCACACAGTGATCATCGCTGCATTTGAGAGAAGAGAGACCTGCTCCCTGACAGTGGGTTCCCCGGGCTGACGTCATAGAGGGTGGCAGTGGGAATGACACCTGAGGGACCGCAAGTGGGTTCGGACCTCGGGAGCCTGAGCTGCTGGCCCCTGTCCTGCCCATGGCTCTGAACTGTCACCCTCTGGGGACAGGAGCAAGTGCCTGGTCCCAGATAATGGGACTGCACCCGCCATACGGCGGCATCAGAGACACCTTCATGATGATTAACAGCACGCTGTCAGGCTTTAGGGCTGCCTCCGCCGAGAGAAAGGGCGTTCATTCGAGAAAGTCTCCCTGGGCTTGTGGGTTTGTTTTTTCCACATTCCCCAGAAGGTTCTGTGGTCTCGGGAAGGTGTCGCTGCGCTGCAGGGTGCCCGCCTCATTTCCCAGTGACAAATGGCTGGCTGTCCCAGCTGTGTGGCGTCACGGAGACCGTGTGAGTCAGCGGCTGGCTGGCATGGGCTGCTCCCTTGAAGTTCCCAAGGGCTTGCTGCCTCTGATGGGAGTAGGGGAGCCACCAGGCCCCTCCCATTCCCGCCATCCTCGCCTGCCTCGGGGCCTCTGTCTGGGCTGCCTCAATGGAGGCCAGCTCAGGTGGGCTCTTGGCCAGGCCGAGGAGGAGGAAGAGGAGATGCAGGAGAGGTGCCCTTTGACAGAGGAGCGAGTGCTGGTCTGCGTCCTCAGACACCCCAGCTTTGCTCCCAACAGAGGGGTGGGTGCTGGTCTGCATCCTCAGACACTCTAGCTTTGCTCCTAGCAGAGACGTGGGTGCTGGTCTGTGTCCTCAGACACCCCAGCTTTGCTCCAACAGAGGGGTGGGTGCTGGTCTGCGTCCTCAGACACTCCAGCTTTGCTCCTAGCAGAGACGTGGGTGCTGGTCTGCGTCCTCAGACACTCCAGCTTTGCTGATCTTGAGAGTGTTTGCATTGATACCTTTGTGAGAGTCATGGGTGGGCCTTTGGGAGCTTTGGTGCAGGTAGGTCATCTTTAGTAAAGGAAAAGGAGCTGGCCAAGGGGTGCACTGGGAACTCTCTGCCTTGTGCAGAGGGACTCAGCTGGGTTGCCCACCTCCATTCTCCAGGTCTCTCAGTATTACAGACCTCCCTCACCGGGTGGCCAGCCCCAAACCGAAAGGGCTCGTGCCTCTCCATCATTCCCTCACATAGCACCCTGGCTCCTGCTCTTAGCAGCCCTCCTTCCACTCCATCATTGTGTGTTTACTCACGCTGTATCCGTCTCTCCATGGTCTCTGCGCTCCATTAGGGGAGGACGTGGCCCTTTCACTCCACTCCATCACCGGTGCCTGGTACATCCAGCTGACACTTACTTATTAGTGATGTGAAATGAATGAATGGACATTTACCATTATGGACAGCACCTCATTAAGGTTTTTAAAGTGCTATCAAAGCAATATGTACCCTTGGTTTAAAAAGCCACTAGTACAAAATCAGTACGGGAAAGCTAGGTTATCATGAAACCAGCGACTCCTGCCAGCTCATCTCTCTCCACACCACCCCTCCCCAAAGCGAATTCTTTGGGCCATCTCTGTCACCCCTACCCATCTTTTCATCATATGTTTATTGCTGGTTCTTCCATGGGTTCCATTTGCCTTTTTGTCATACATTTGAGCCTCCTTTAGTTCTTGCTCTGTGAACTTTCCACCCCATCTTGCCTTTGCCCTGGGTGAGCTGAGGCTGCACAGATGGGGCCCTGCTCTCTCTACACATCTTTTCTCCAACCCGTCTTTACCTCCTGACTTCTGTTGCTGTTTCCTTGTTAGGGTTTGTAATATTTCCATTGCATTTATGTGAGCAGTTAATCTTACCTGTCTGAGGGAGACATTAACTCTAAAAGGTTAAAAAAAAAAAGCCATAAAACTGTGTTTCTGTGATGACTGTGACCGTGGTCTATGCAGAACTAAGGAATGTATCAGGGCAGGAGTGCCTTCTCTTTGGGTCGGATGTCACAAGCCCAGGGCCTCCCTCAAGAGGAGGCTCCTAGCATCAAGAGCACATAAACTGTTTTTCTTTTTCTTTCTTTCTTTTTTTTTTTTTTTTGAGACAGAGTCTTGCTCTGTCGCCCAGGCTGGAGTGCAGTGGCGTGATCTCGGCTCACTGCAAGCTCCGCCTCCTGGGTTCACGCCATTCTCCTGCCTCAGCCTCCCGAGTAGCTGGGACTACAGGCGCCCGCCACCATGCCCAGCTAATTTTTTGTATTTTTAGTAGAGATGGGGTTTCACCGTGTTAGCCAGGATAGTCTCGATCTCCTGACCTCGTGATCCGCCCGCCTCGGCCTCCCAAAGTGCTGGGATTACAGGCGTGAGCCACCGCGCCCGGCCTAGACTGTTTTTCTTATATAACCACCAGCTGTACAAAATCACTCCATATTTTAGTTTATTCTCTGTTTAAAGAATGGTTTTTTTATTAGAAAAAAATTTTTATTTCTTTTTTTTTTTCATTAGAACAAAAGCAACATATATACATGCATTGCTGAAAGTTAGAAAGTTCACATAAACAGGAATTCTTCCAGTTGTCCATAAGACATGCTGGACGTGGCCAATATAGTTCTATCTCTTACTTGGGTATTGTGATGGTTTTCCCCCCGGATACTGAAAGGCTGGGCCAGTTGTACCACAGCATCCCAATTCTGGATTTGTATGGTTGTTCACTTGTGGTGGCGGTTAGCTTGTTCTTCTATCCCCATATTTCCTGCAAACTGGAAGTTAGATCTAAAGCCATAGAAGTTTAAAACATTCGCCGGAATACATCCCAGGTGATGTGTATTTCTTATTGCACTACATTCAGATACAAATTATACTTAGTTGACCCACAATCAGTGATGCTAAGACTGATCACTGGGTTACATTTTCCCCCTTGACCTGGAGAGTTATCTGCCTGGTGTTACTTTGGTACCATGTGAATAAATGCAGCCTTCATACATATATCTGTTTTGTTTTGTTGTTCCTAGAGTTTTAATTTGCCTTTCTTCTTTCTTATTGAGAGAAGAAACATATCTTCTTCACCATATCACTAAGAGCTTTAAGCTTCCTATTGATTTTATCTGCAGAAAGGAATCCATGCCATTCTTTTTGTGGATGTTTTTCTCAGAGCCACATACTTGGAGTTCTAATTTCTACTCATTGCTTTCTAGGCTTGCAGTCCAGTGTCTAATTATACTTTTGGATTGACTCCAGTTTTTTAAAATATCCCATTATGTCACCTCCTTCTCTTTATTGGCTTGTGCTTTCTCCCTCTCCCCACCCTTCTGCCCTTCTCTCTCTGCTGGAGTACATCCTTAAGTACTTCCCCCATTTCTGAGTTTTTGAATGTCTAAAAAGGACTAGTTTCCTTCTGTATTTGGTTAGTAGTTTGTCTGGGTGTAGGGTTCTATTATTTTTGCATGGAGTGCAACAAAAAGGGGGTGAGTGTAACAGAGTGGGTCACGCACTCTTTGACATTGTCTCAGTTAAGTCTCAGTGTCGCTATCTGTAAAATGGGAAGGTAGTACCTGTTCTAGGTTGGGTTCCATGGGAAGCTGAGTCTCTGAGCCAAGTGGGCAGGAAGCGTATTGAGGAGTGCTGTCAGGATCAGTGTGTGTGTCAGAGTAAGGGAGCAGGCTTGGGCTGCGATGCTGTCACAAGGGTATCTCGGCTGCTCCCATGGGGAGCTTTGGTGCTGGAGTGGCCCCCAGAGATGTCCCCAGCTGAAGTGAGGGAGCTGAGTCTTGGCTCCCTCCATCGAATCAAGGAGACCAGTAGAGGGGTGTGGCCTCAGGGGATGAGTTGGGCAGTGCACCCAGCATCCACTGCAACTTACAGGACCCACCATGGGGCGGGTCCCCAGTAAATGGCAATTTAAAGTGAAGGGAAGCTGCGTTTGTCTGCTGAGATTTCTCTAGCTTTGTGGGCCTGTCATGAATAGTGGGGAGTAATGTTTTGATGAGAATCAAGATGTCCTACCTAAGGACATCAGAGCATTCCGCCTGGCTTTGGGGTGGGAAGTGTGGACGACGTGGTGTCTGCAGGCTTTGCATTTCGCTTGGTTTCTGGAACAAGCGTACACAGCACTTACTGTGTGCCAGGCACTGTCCTTAGTGCTTTAAAAATGCCAACTCCGTTCTCACTGCAAACCTATGATGAAAACAGTGTTCATATCTCCATTTTTCAGATGGGGAAACCGAGGCACAGAGTAGGGATCTCGGCCACACCGCTGGGAAGGGGTGGAGCTGAACTGGAGCCCAGGGCCTTTCTCCCAGGCCGGTGCTCTGAATGCCTCAGCATGGCTGCCCTTTCTGTGCCAGCGGACCCAGGGTTTTTTTAAATGGGTGGAGATAGAAAACGAATACTTATTTGGCTCCTCTCTGTGGGTCTTACTCACGGGTGAGATTGATTGCAACCACCAGAAACCTAACCACATTTGGGCAAATTAACACAAGTTTGTTGGGAGGACCTGGGAGCCTCAGGAGTCCAGTTGCAGGAGGCACAGCCCAGCCAGGAAGGGACAGCAGGGTCCCTCGATTGTGACTCCCCTGCCCACATAGACCACCCTCTCATCTGTGGCTGCCTCCCTCTTCTCTGCTCCTGGTCTCCTGCTATGTCTGCTGTCCAGCTGTTTCCACATTTGTACCAGCACACACGAAAATGGAATGGCTTGGGTCCCCTCACCTGACCCTGTCACCCACCCGTGGGCAGGTGGGTGGGGGTGGGGAGGAAACGAGGCCTCTTCAGCCAACAGGACAGAGCCCTGGGAGGCAGCAGGCTTAGGATTATGGCCCAACAGCCATGCCATGTAGATTTCATCCCCCTTCCATGCATGGGGAAACTGAGGCTGAGGGAGGCAGCCTGTGACAAGCTGCAGCAACCAGGCTTCTTCCCCCACCGCAGCGGGTTCCAGATCTTATCCCTGGAAACAGCCTGCCTGCTGGCTGGTGTTAGGGAAGGTGGGCAGCAGCTCTGCTCCCCGCTAGAGGTTTTCTTCTAGACTGTTCCATGGAGCTTGTCACTCCTGGGCCTCGGTGGCCGCACTCTGGCCTTGCACAACACGCCTTCTGGGCTGTGCAGGGTGTGGTGGGCCCTGATCTCTCCCTGGAGGGGTCCAGCCAGTGCCTCCTGAAAGTCACTGATTTGCTGCTTTGTTCTTCTGTCTCTGAAGCCGAGTGTTTAAGACGGATATGGAGCTGGAGGTTCTGCGCTACACCAATAAAATCTCCAGCGAGGCCCACCGTGAGGTAAGTCAGGCACCGGCTCTGGTTGAGTGGGGAAAGCGGTGTTGCTGTGTGGCGAGAGAACTGCGTGAGGATGAAGGGTTTCCAGGTGGGCTCTAATCCCCAAGGGCCAAGTGAGAGGTAGGAAGTTTTACACAGTGATGGTTCTCTTTTCTGTTCCCTGGTGGGCACAGGGCAGGGACAAAAGGGGCTCTGCCCCAATTCCTCAGCTTAGGGCACCTGCCCATCATGCAGTCGTTGACACTAATCCTCAGGAAATTCTCCAACAAAAAGTCCCAATTCTGGGAGGGTAGAGTGCTCCTTCTTCATATCCCAGCAGTTCTCAGCTCATTTTAAAGAATCTTTTGTCCTTAACTGTGGTTCAAACACACTGATTACCATCATCCATTTTCTGAAAATTTCTTCATGTAGTTCTTTTCCAAACCTTCCTACTTTACTGGAGGAATGAGATCAAATAAGGAAACACATGTCTTGAAAGATGAGGATGGCCCACCGTCTGCTCAGGAACATTGCAGTTTTGTGTTAGGAAACAGACAAGGGTAATTGATGGGCAGCGTACTCTCTTGTACAAAATAATGCTCTCCGTGTTTTATGAAAGTTAAACAAAGGAGGCCTTTTAGTGATCGTCATAGCTTTCGTGGCATTAAGTATTCACCAAGCACCTCGTGGTTAAATCCTCACTGTCCTCGGGCTGCTGGTGGCCTCTGAGCTGTAACTTGAGGCATGGCATTTATCGGCTTCCAAATGGAAGTGCTTCATAGCAGTTTAAATAAACTGTATGGATTTTGGAGCTTTTAAAAAGTTCTAATTTGTCACATGTCTGTACCACTGCATGCACATATCATTCTTTTTTTCCTTTTTAAAGAAGAGGTGCTTTTGAAGAAGTGCTGTATGTTATTTATCACGCTGTGTTACTGATCTGCTTAATACAAATGTCTTTGCTTAATATCCGTCCTCCAGGTAATGAAGGCTGTAAAAGTGGGAATGAAAGAATATGAGTTGGAAAGGTAAGCCACCATGTTTCTCCGGGTAAAATTAAAAGGTAAAAAACAGTAATTTATGTTCCCTGAGTGAGTAACAGATGAGACGCCGCAGTGGCACACACACCGTGAACGGAGATTATGAACAGGGCTTCAGGATCACAAGCAAAGATTATTTTTCTTCCGACTGCGCCCGCCTCCCTGGCTCTTGGCAGAGTGTTTGACGTAATGGTCTTCGATGACTTTTCAGGGTGGTTTAGTGCCCCACCATTCTACCCTCGGACTTTGTTTCTGCCATTTGCAGGAAACTTTACCAAATTGCTGCTCTTATGACTCTGAAAGCCGCCCGTAAAACAGCTTGCCATTTTTATGTGTAAACACTGCCATTATGTCTGCTGTGCTCGGGCGACTGGGTTGAGGGATGGTTAAACGGCCCATAAAGAGCTCTGGAGAGCTCCATTGGCCTTCCGCTCCTATTAGGGCTGCAGCGAGCCAGTGCCACCCGGGGACCTACCGGCGGCTGCCCAGCCGCGGCGGGTGTGGCCTGGCCAGCTCAGCCCCGCTCCAGGACCCAGAAGTCAGTGTGCTGCCACCCATGGTACAAGGAAACCTTTGGGTCAGACCCAAACTGCCTCAGTGGCTCCCTTCCCACCCGTGTCCTGGGGCAGGAGGCCCCCATTCCGAGACCTCCCACCAGTGTTGGTACCACCTGGAAGCTCTGGGGAGGTGACACTGAAGAGGCTGCCATCCCCATGTCCTCACTCTGAGCTTTCCTTTCCTGCCTGTCCTTGTGAGAGCTTGGTTTCTGGTATCCCTTACCCCCCTTGCAGGGCCCAAGTCCACCCCAGATGTCCTCAGGGCCTGCTCTGTTCAGAGCCCCAGCCCTGGGGGTGCTGGCTCCATATCACCCTCCCAGCCCCGCTGGCCTGCCTGCCATCAGTGGGGTGCAGGGCCGAGGTCGGATGGGGCCCGTAGTGGGCTGCTTGGACGCTTCAGTTCGCTGTGGCTGTGCTTAGGGGATGGGTGTCTTTTTAAGGTCTCGCCCTGGAAGGAGTTCTGAGCAGTCAGCTCCAGTGCTTCTCTCCTTACCCCACCCAGGAGGAGGTTAAAATGGCCTGACCCAGGTGCTTGGCATCCTGGGAGGGGCCATGTAACACACGTTAATCAGAAGCCCAGCTCCGTCAGCCGGGGAGGCTGAGAAGGGCTCGCAGAGCTATCCCAGCACTTGTGTCTGTGTGGTCTCCTTCTGCAGTGCGGTGTCTGTGGCCCAGCATTCCCAGGACCCCCTGCCCGCTCCGAGGATCTGGGATGGGAAGTGTGTTGTGGGGCTTCTCCAGCGAGGTGGGCTGGACAGTGGGTCCCTCAGATTGGCACTGCCCCGGAAACCTGTCCCAGCTTGAGTTGAATCACAGTGACCCATAGCTGATGCTTCAAATAAAAATAACTGAGAAATTGGGGCAGGAATAGCTGAGCCCAATGTGGAACCCTGCCGTCCTCCGCATGCTGGCTGCTTGAGCCCTGTGCTGCAGGCAGTCCTGCTCCCAAGGTGGCTACTGGGAGGGGCCCTGAGCCTCCCTCCCCACAGCGTCCCAGAGCCCGACCCTGCCCAACCTGGGGACAGGGCTGCATGGGCTATGGGTCAGGGGCCAGGGGCCCTGGAATACCCGCCGTTCCTTAGCCCTCATGCCTTCCAGGTAATGGAGGTCTTTTTTTTTTTTTAACAGGAAATTTCAATATCCAAAATAATAGAAAAGTATAACGAACCCCAAAGTCCCCATCAGGTTTTCGTGTTTAGTTTTGTTTGCTAGAGCATTTTAAAGCCAAATCCTAAACATCGTGTCATAGCACTTGTAAATACCTCAGTAGGTATTCCAGTTGGTGAGAACTTTTTTCTACTTTTACATAACCACCATGCCAATATCACATTCATTATCACAAATGAACCGTAACTCCTTCATGTCATGAATATCTAGTCCATATTGATCCTAAACTCTTTTTAGCATTGGTTTGTTCAAGTCAGGATCCACACAGAGTCCACATGTTGTACTTGGCTGCTGTTGGAAGCAGGGTGTCGTGAACCTGAGCTCTGGGGAGATGTCACTCCTGTCTACAAACTGCTCCACCTTCCCTCCACCCCCATCCCAAGACCCTGGGTTGGCCTTGCTGCCACCTCCTGCGTGGACCAGAGTGGCTCTTGGAGAGATGAGCTCGAAGCCAGAGGCCACAGCCGAGTGCACCGGGAAGCTCTCAGCCAGGAGCAGCCTCCCACAGGGTGCTGAGTGGCATCGGGTCAGCGTGTGTACCTGCTGCCCATGCTGTGCACCTGCCATGCGCACCCACCTGCTGCAGGCCACAGGACATAGGGAGGGGAAACCGTGCCCACCAGGGAAGCTATCTGATCTGTGGGCCCCTAAGAGCTTAGAGCAGGGGGGTGGGTACGGGGACTGAGACAGGAAGAACGAGAGATGGAGGCTGTTCCTGAGGGGACCGAGTTGGGAGAGAGGGGTCACTCCCTCTGAAGATGGTGGGAAGATGGGTGTCTGGGGAAAGTGTCACATCATGGAGTATCCCTGGCCAGATTTGAGGAGGCGCCCCGATTGCCAGTGTCCAGGTTGAAGCCCCTGGGGACATCTGCAGCCAGGGAGGTGGGCTGACACTTCTTCCGCCTCGAGCTCCCTCTCCAGGGCAGGAACACTATGTGATGCAGTTTTGTGGTCCTTGTCCTGGAGAACCTGGAGGCGCCTTCTTGGGGACCACGTCTCATTTATCTGTGCGGTGTCTGACCCACTGTAGGTGTCGGGAAACGTATGTGGGTGGGTTCGATGGATGGAAAAGAGAAGAAAAGGTTTTAAGTGATTTTTCTGCCATCTTCTGTGTCACTGGGAACTTGAGAATTCTTTTCTTAACTAGTCGGGGAATAAAAATCTCTTCTAAAGCCCGTGTTTTTGGTTACCCGGGGGTGTACCTCTTTGAACACAGGCTCAACTGCTACCAGGGAAGGCTGGGGGGCAGCTGCACTGCTGTGTGAATCGCTGACTCACTGGGTTCAAAGGAAACCAGCCGCTCTTCTATATGTGTTGACAGCACCGTGTGAGCAAGGTGGGCATCCTTAAGACCTGCTGGACTTTCTGCTGGGGGCCTGGCTGGCTTCAGCCTTGCACAGGGACACTGGGCATGAAGGCAGGGAGCTCTGCAGTTCAGGACTTGGGGCAGGAGTCAGGGCTGGTTTTCTCGAAGGTGGACACACCACCCACCCCAGGACTCAAGAGATGGTGGCCTGGACCTCCAGTTCTAAGCCTCATCTGTTTTTGTTTTATTATCTATGATTTGTTATAAAATCTTGAAGGCATGTTAAAAAAAAAAAAAAGTGAGCGAGCGGATGGCATTTATGAAGACTCCTCCCTCATGCGGCGCCTGGGAGTTGAGGGTTCAGAGGAATGAAAATCATTTTCCGCAATTGAGGTGTAGTAAATTGTGTTAAACCAATAAGACGTCCGTGTTGGGTAAATCGGGCTCTAACAGCAGCCCCAATCAGGCCATCCGTTTTTCCGCCTCCTATTATTTCATGTTAGTGGCGTACCCAGCTTGTAGCCAGCTGGCGTGGGGCTGGCGGCCGGATCCATTACCTGCAAACGCTAATTTAGACCATGCTCCATTGGCTGTGTAAGCAAGTCCCAGCTCACATTTGCCACAAGGAGATTAATAACGCGATGTGTCTGACAGCCTGGGACCTTGATTGAAATTATGCTCTTTCTCCCTGAGCTGTGAATGGGGCATTTGGGGCCCTTTTGTTTCTGGGGGGTCATGAGAATCATGGGAAAGGGAGAGGATCTGTGTAGTGTGACGGGGACCGTGTGGTGGCGTCCCCTCCCAGGCCAAGACCCACTGGAGACCCTTCTCCACAGGCCTGGGCTTTTCTGGGCGCTCCTGCCACAGGCGACAGCCCTCAATCGCAGCTCCTGTCCCTGTCAGTCCCTTGTGAGTGAGGGACTTGCCCAGCTGTGCTCCTTCTCATTCAAGGCCTTGGTGCTTTTCTTACTCTTTGGCCAGATGGAGCAAGTTGTGATTCTGTGTGCCCAGCGCCCCTCGAATACAGATGGGCTGGGGAGAGGGGACACGACCTGAGGGTCTCCCCCAACCAGACACATGCCCCAGATGCCACACACATGACACACACGCCACACCATACACACCACATACACACCACACATCCTGTGCACTCCACGTACACCACACACATGCCCCTCCACACCGCATACACGACACACACCACACCATACACACCACACACCACATACACGACACACATGACACCACACACACCACACCACACAATCTGTGCACACCACATGCACCACACACACCACATACACGACACACACACCACACCATACACACCACATACACAACACCATACATCCCATGCATGCCACATACAGTACACACATGCCTCCCACACCACACACTCCACACATCACATACATGACACACACCACACAATACACACCACACACACAACACCACACATCCCGTGCATGCCACATACACCACACACATGCCCCCCACACCACACACACCACACACCACATACACACCACACACTCCACACACCACATACACAACACACACACCATACATACCACACACACACCACCACATATCCTGTGCATGCCACATACACCACACACATGCCTCCCACACCACACACAGCACACACCACATACATGACACACATATCATACCATACCACACAGCACATACACAACACACCATACACACCACACACTACACCACATACACAGCACACACCACGCCATACACACCACACACACAACACCACACATCCC
Organism: Pan troglodytes; assembly: GCF_028858775.2. Taxonomy (NCBI): domain Eukaryota; kingdom Metazoa; phylum Chordata; class Mammalia; order Primates; family Hominidae; genus Pan; species Pan troglodytes. Next base: position 36,564,150 of record NC_072418.2, on the reverse strand, counting down.
GTGCATGCCACATACACCACACACATGGCCCCCACACCACACACCACATACACCACACACACCACACCATACACACCATGCACCACACACACACCACCATACATCCTGTACGAGCCACATACACCACACACATGCCCCACACACCACATACACCACACACACACACCACATATACCCCCTACACCACACACACACACAACACACCACACACCCCATACATGCCACATACACCACACTCTGTGCACATGCCCCCCATGCCACACACACACACTATACCACACACCTCATACGTGCCACCCACACCACACACACACCATACATACCACACACACCACACCATACATGCCACACATGCCATACACACCACACACACTCCCGCACACCGCATGCACACCCCTCACACTACACATGCCATATACCACACACATCTCACACACCCCCCACACATACCATACACACTATGTACACCTCACACAACACACATGCTGCATAGCACATACACATGCCACATACCACACACCACACACCACAGACCCCCACCATACACACCACACATGCCACATACCACACACAGCACAACACACACACCACACACATCACACATACACACTGCCCACACCATACTCACCACACACACACCACACTCGTTCCACATTTCACACACACACCCCACACCACACACACACCACACATACACATCATGTGCCATGTACGCCGCACATACACACCTCCACACACAACTCCCACATACCACACACCATACACACACCACACATATACCACATACTGCATACATATGACACACCATACATCACTTGCCACACACACCTACATACCACACGTCTCATGCCACATGCACCTACACACCACACACACCACACATCTCATGCCACATGCACCTACACACCACACACACCACACATCTCATGCCACATTCACCTACACACCACACATCGCATGCCACATACAGCCACACACCACATACACCAATACCCTGCACACACCACAGCCATACACATACACACCACACACATGCACCACAGCCATATGCACACACCACACCATACATACCACATATGCTACACACCACACACAACATGTACCCACCATCCCCATACATACACTACACACCATACACACGCCACCCACCACATACACGGTATATACCGCACCCATTGACATACCACATACACATCCGCCCCCCAACCCATACAGAGCCACCCGAGCCGAGGGTGCTGGGGCGGGGATGGAGCTCTCCGTGAATCCAGCCTGGGAGCAGGTTGCAAAATCCTTGCTGCATTCTTGTTAAACAGGACAGATTTTTTTCTCTTTTTTTCTGTTTTTTGTTTTTTTCTTGTTTTAAGACTAGAAACTGGTTGGGTGTTGGGTGTGGTGGCTCATGCCTGTAATTCCAGCACTTTGGGAGGCCGAGACAGGCAGATCACAAAGTCAGGAGATCGAGACCATCCTGGCTAACACGGTGAAACCGCGTCTCTACTGAAAATACAAAAAATTAGCTGGGCTAGGTGTCGGGCGCCTGTAGTCCCAGCTACTTGGGAGGCTGAGGCAGGAGAATCGCTTGAACCTGGGAGGTGGAGGTTGCAGTGAGCCTCTGCATTCCAGCCTGGGCAACAGAGCGAGACTCCATCTCAAAATAAGTAAATAAAAAAGACTAGAAACTTTGACTCCGGTAAGGACAGCCAGGAGGTGGGAGAGTCTGTGGGCAGCCCCCCTCATCCCTGCCAGCCCACAGTGCTCAGGGCTGCAGGGGGCGTGGGGCCACAGAGAGGACGCCCCTCTGGGGCAATCTCTGCTTGCTGCAATCTCTGCCTCCCAGGCTCAAGTGATCCTCCCGCCTCAGCCCCCCAAATAACTGGCACCACAGGTGCTCACTACCTTGCCCAGCTAATTTTTTATTTTTCGTAGAGATAGAGTTTTGCCTTGTTGCCCAGGCTGGTCTAGAACTCCAGAGCTCTAGCATTCCTGCTGCCTTGGTCTCCCACAGTGCTGGGATTCTAGGCATAAGCCACTATGCCCGGCCTGGCACCGTCTGCTTTTCATCCGAGTCCCTCCTGTGCAGCGACTCCTGAAGAACTGTATCTCGGATGCCTGTGCCCACATGGTCCTCCTCCCGTGTGGGGCTACACGAGGCTGTGTTGCCGGGCACTCTGGGTGGATGGTGAGACACCTTGTGTGTCTCTGACCAGGGCTGGGGCCCCTCACGGGGCATGCAGAGGACGCAGGTTTCACTGGAGAGGGAAGTCACTCGGAGGTCCCCGTCTTCCTCCGGGAGGTCCTGGAGATGCAGTCTCCATCATCCAGGCACAGTCTGACCTAATCTGCTCTCAGCCTGGACAGATGTGGGCATCAATGAGACTGCCATCCATTTAGCCACCCCCACAAAGGGTGCTGCAGTTTTGAGGACTGTTTGGAACAAGTCTGGGTCCAGGTGGCCTCTGAGACCGGAGCCCCCAGGTAAGAATGGATGTGATGGGCCCTGGGGGCCAGCTGTGTGTCCGTGGGCAGGACCCTGCACCCGCTGAGTAGACACATCCTTTCTCTGATGGCTGTGTTGATGGGTGAGGGCACTGGCACAGCCCATTCAGAGAAGAGGGCCCCTTCAGACACAGGTCTGGGCTGGAGAAACGCCCTCTTTGCCTCAGGTGGCTTGGAGTAGGTTTGCTGCTAGCACTTGCTTGGCTGTTGGAGACGGGCCCCAGCCTATCATGAGAGCAGTCAGGAAACACCATCTGCGTGTCCACGCCCTAGGAGGGCAGTCCCTGAGTCCTGCACCCTGGCTGGCCATGCCTAGAGGGATTTGAGCTGAGCCCTTCCCAAGAGCCAGGGCTGTCTTGGGTGGAGAATTCCTTAGTCCAGAGCTACCCTATGCTGGCAGGGCAGGTCCTGTGTGCCCGTCCATCCTGCTCTGTCTACACCACTTGGCATGAGGGAGGGAGTCAGGGACAGGCGAGTGTGGAGAGTCTCTCCACCAGAGATTCGACAGAGCCAGGGATCCGAGAATGAAACTGGGGCTCTCAGCAGGGTCAGGCTGTGGGACCCTGTGGCTTAAAGCAGGGATGGCTCATTTTGCCTCTAGGAGTAACTGAGGAATGGGCATGTGGAGAAAACCAACTTGGTGTCCAGCCAGAAAGCTGGACAGAGAACCAGAGAGAAGAGCTTTCTGCAAATGTGTAACCTGGTCGATGAAGGACTAGAGATTTTGGGGCAAAACTAACATAACTAGGCATTGTCTTTGCTTTTTTATTTATTTATTTATTTTTTAATTATACTTTAAGTTTTAGGGTACATGTGCACATTGTGCAGGTTAGTTACATATGTATACATGTGCCATGCTGGTGCACTGCACCCACTAACTTGTCATCTAGCATTAGGTATATCTCCCAATGCTATCCCTCCCCCCTCCCCCCACCCCACAACAGTCCCCAGAGTGTGATATTCCCCTTCCTGTGTCCATGTGATCTCATTGTTCAATTCCCACCTATGAGTGAGAATATGCGGTGTTTGGTTTTTTGTTCTTGCGATAGTTTACTGAGAATGATGTTTTCCAATTTCATCCATGTCCCTACAAAGGACATGAACTCATCATTTTTTATGGCTGCATAGTATTCCATGGTGTATATGTGCCACATTTTCTTAATCCAGTCGATCATTGTTGGACATTTGGGTTGGTTCCAAGTCTTTGCTATTGTGAATAATGCTACAATAAACATACGTGTGCATGTGTCTTTATAGCAGCATGATTTATAGTCCTTTGGGTATATACCCAGTAATGGGATGGCTGGGTCAAATGGTATTTCCAGTTCTAGATCCCTGAGGAATCGCCACACTGACTTCCACAATGGTTGAACTAGTTTACAGTCCCACCAGCAGTGTAAAAGTGTTCCTATTTCTCCACATCCTCTCCAACACCTGTTGTTTCCTGACTTTTTAATGATTGCCATTCTAACTGGTGTGAGATGGTATCTCATTGTGGTTTTGATTTGCATTTCTCTGATGGCCAGTGATGGTGAGCATTTTTTCATGTGTTTTTTGGCTGCATAAATGTCTTCTTTTGAGAAGTGTCTGTTCATGTCCTTCGCCCACTTTTTGATGGGGTTGTTTGTTTTTTTCTTGTAAATTTGTTGGAGTTCATTGTAGATTCTGGATATTAGCCCTTTGTCAGATGAGTAGGTTGCGAAAATTTTCTCCCATTTTGTAGGTTGCCTGTTCACTCTGATGGTAGTTTCTTTTGCTGTGCAGAATCTCTTTAGTTTAATTAGATCCCATTTGTCAATTTTGTCTTTTGTTGCCATTGCTTTTGGTGTTTTAGACATGAAGTCCTTGCCCATGCCTATGTCCTGAATGGTAATGCCTAGGTTTTCTTCTAGGGTTTTTATGGTTTTAGGTCTAAGGTTTAAGTCTTTAATCCATCTTGAATTGATTTTTGTATAAGGTGTAAGGAAGGGATCCAGTTTCAGCTTTCTACATATGGCTAGCCAGTTTTCCCAGCACCATTTATTAAATAGGGAATCCTTTCCCCATTGCTTGTTTTTGTCAGGTTTGTCAAAGATCAGATAGTTGTAGATATGCGGCATTATTTCTGAGGGCTCTGTTCTGTTCCATTGATCTATATCTCTGTTTTGGTACCAGTACCATGCTGTTTAGGTTACTGTAGCCTTGTAGTATAGTTTGAAGTCAGGTAGTGTGATGCCTCCAGCTTTGTTCTTTTGGCTTAGGATTGATTTGGTGATGCGGGCTCTTTTTTGGTTCCATATGAACTTTAAACTAGTTTTTTCCAATTCTGTGAAGAAAGGCATTGGTAGCTTGATGGGGATGGCATTGAATCTGTAAATTACCTTGGGCAGTATGGCCATTTTCACGATATTGATTCTTCCTACCCATGAGCATGGAATGTTCTTCCATTTGTTTGTATCCTCTTTTATTTCCTTGAGCAGTGGTTTGTAGTTCTCCTTGAAGAGGTCCTTCACATCCCTTGTAAGTTGGATTCCTAGGTATTTTATTCTCTTTGAAGCAATTGTGAATGGTAGTTCACTCATGATTTGGCTCTCTGTTTGTCTGTTGTTGGTGTATAAGAATGCTTGTGATTTTTGTACATTGATTTTGTATCCTGAGACTTTGCTGAAGTTGCTTATCAGCTTAAGGAGATTTTGGGCTGAGACAATGGGGTTTTCTAGATATACAATCATGTCGTCTGCAAACAGGGACAATTTGACTTCCTCTTTTCCTAATTGAATACCCTTTATTTCCTTCTGCCTAATTGCTCTGGCCAGAACTTCCAACACTATGTTGAATAGGAGTGGTGAGAGAGGGCATCCCTGTCTTGTGCCAGTTTTCAAAGGGAATGCTTCCAGTTTTTGCCCATTCAGTATGATATTGGCTGTGGGTTTGTCATAGATAGCTCTTATTATTTTGAAATACGTCCCATCAATACCTAATTTATTGAGAGTTTTTAGCATGAAGGGTTGTTGAATTTTGTCAAAGGCTTTTTCTGCATCTGTTGAGATAATCATGTGGTTTTTGTCTTTGGCTCTGTTTATATGCTGGATTACATTTATTCATTTGCGTATATTGAACCAGCCTTGCATCCCAGGGATGAAGCCCACTTGATCATGGTGGATAAGCTTTTTGATGTGCTGCTGGATTCGTTTTGCCAGTATTTTATTGAGGATTTTTGCATCAATGTTCATCAAGGATATTGGTCTAAAATTCTCTTTTTTTGTTGTGTCTCTGCCTGGCTTTGGTATCAGAATGATGCTGGCCTCATAAAATGAGTTAGGGAGGATTCCCTCTTTTTCTATTGATTGGAATAGTTTCAGAAGGAATGGTACCAGTTCCTCCTTGTACCTCTGGTAGAATTCAGCTGTGAATCCATCTCGTCCTGGACTCTTTTTGGTTGGTAAGCTATTGATTATTGCCACAATTTCAGCTCCTGTTATTGGTCTATTCAGAGATTCAACTTCTTCCTGGTTTAGTCTTGGGAGAGTGTATGTGTCGAGGAATTTATCCATTTCTTCTAGATTTTCTAGTTTATTTGCGTAGAGGTGTTTGTAGTATTCTCTGATGGTAGTTTGTATTTCTGTGGGATCGGTGGTGATATCCCCTTTATCATTTTTTATTGCGTCTATTAGATTCTTCTCTCGTTTTTTCTTTATTAGTCTTGCTAGCGGTCTATCAATTTTGTTGATCCTTTCAAAAAACCAGCTCCTGGATTCATTAATTTTTTGAAGAGTTTTTTGTGTGTCTATTTCCTTCAGTTCTGCTCTGATTTTAGTTATTTCTTGCCTTCTGCTAGCTTTTGAATGTGTTTGCTCTTGCTTTTCTAGTTCTTTTAATTGTGATGTTAGGGTGTCAATTTTGGATCTTTCCTGCTTTCTCTTGTGGGCATTTAGTGCTATAAATTTCCCTCTACACACTGCTTTGAATGCATCCCAGAGATTCTGGTATGTTGTGTCTTTGTTCTCATTGGTTTCAAAGAACATCTTTATTTCTGCCTTTATTTCATTATGTACCCAGTAGTCATTCAGGAGCAGGTTGTTCAGTTTCCATGTAGTTGAGTGGTTTTGAGTGAGATTCTTAATCCTGAGTTCTAGTTTGATTGCACTGTGGTCTGAGAGATAGTTTGTTATAATTTCTGTTCTTTTACATTTGCTGAGGAGAGCTTTACTTCCCAGTATGTGGTCAATTTTGGAATAGGTGTGGTGTGGTGCGGAAAAAAATGTATATTCTGTTGATTTGGGGTGGAGAGTTCTGTAGATGTCTATTAGGTCCACTTGGTGCAGAGCTGAGTTCAATTCCTGGGTATCCTTGTTGACTTTCTGTCTCGTTGATCTGTCTAATGTTGACAGTGGGGTGTTAAAGTCTCCCATTATTAATGTGTGGGAGTCTAAGTCTCTTTGTAGGTCACTCAGGACTTGCTTTATGTATCTTGGTGCTCCTGTATTGGGTGCATATATATTTAGGTTAGTTAGCTCTTCTTGTTGAATTGATCCCTTTACCATTATGTAATGGCCTTCTTTGTCTCTTTTGATCTTTGTTGGTTTAAAGTCTGTTTTATCAGAGACTAGGATTGCAACCCCTGCCTTTTTTTGTTTTCCATTTGCTTGGTAGATCTTCCTCCATCCTTTTATTTTGAGCCTATGTGTGTCTCTGCACGTGAGATGGGTTTCCTGAATACAGCACACTGATGGGTCTTGACTCTTTATCCAATTTGCCAGTCTGTGTCTTTTAATTGGAGCATTTAGTCCATTTACATTTAAAGTTAATATTGTTATGTGTGAATTTGATCCTGTCATTATGATGTTAGCTGGTTATTTTGCTCGTTAGTTGATGCAGTTTCTTCCTAGTCTTGATGGTCTTTACATTTTGGCATGATTTTGCAGCGGCTGGTACTGGTTGTTCCTTTCCATGTTTAGCGTTTCCTTCAGGAGCTCTTGTAGGGCAGGCCTGGTGGTGACAAAATCTCTCAGCATTTGCTTGTCTGTAAAGTATTTTATTTCTCCTTCGCTTATGAAGCTTAGTTTGGCTGGATATGAAATTCTGGGTTGAAAATTCTTGTCTTTAAGAATGTTGAATATTGGCCCCCACTCTCTTCTGGCTTGTAGGGTTTCTGCCGAGAGATCCGCTGTTAGTCTGATGGGCTTCCCTTTGAGGGTAACCCGACCTTTCTCTCTGGCTGCCCTTAACATTTTTTCCTTCATTGCAACTTTTGTGAATCTGACAATTATGTGTCTTGGAGTTGCTCTTCTCGAGGAGTATCTTTGTGGTGTTCTCTGTATTTCCTGAATCTGAACGTTGGCCTGCCTTGCTAGATTGGGGAAGTTCTCCTGGATAATATCCTGCAGAGTGTTTTCCAACTTGGTTCAGGCATTGTCTTTTCAAATGCTGGGTGCATTGCTCCTGGAGAATCATATTAGAAATCATAAGGAACCGTGTTCCCTGTGGACATCTTTATGGATTTTCCTCTAGTGTTTCACCATTAAACCTGGTATTGTCAGGCATGGTAATTACACACTCATGCCTGTAGTCCCAGCACTTTGGGAGTCCAAGGCAGGAGGATTGCTTGAGGCCAGGAGTTCAAGACCAGCCTGGGCAACATAGGAGACCTCTGCCTCTACAAAAAAAAAAAATGTTTTTAATTAGCTGGGTGTGGTGACGCACCCCTGTAGTCCCAGCTACTTGGAAGGCTGAGGCAGGAGGATTGCTTGAGCCCAGGAGGTCAAGGCGGCAGTGAGCTATGATCACACCACCGCACTCCCATCTGGGCGACAGAGTGAGACTCCATCTCTTAAAAAAAAAGAGAAAAAAAAGCCAAAAACCTGATGCTGACTGTTGATTTCAGATAAATATTTATCACGAGTTTAAGGAAGTAGCATTGTCTTCCTGGCTTACTAGATTTTATCAGGAAAGGATGTCGAATTTTATCAGCTGCCTTTTCAGCATCTCCCTTGGCCTTTTCCACGTGTGTGTTTAATCAGTAAACTTTTTATTTTAGGATAGTTTGGGATTACGGAAAAGTCACAGGAACATTAGAGAGTTCCATGTACCTGGCACCCATTTTCCCTATTATTTATTAGTAAAGTTATTAACATTACCTTGGAACATTTGTTACCATGGATGCACGTTATTGATACGTAATTATTATCTTAAGTCCATGCTTTATTCCAGCGGCCTTAGCTTTTACCTAACGCCCTCCTCCTGTTCCAGGATCCCATCTGGGAGACCACATCACGTTCCATTGTCACATCTCCTTAGCCTCCTCTGGGCTGTGACAGTTTCTTAGAATTGCCTTGGTTTTGATGACCTTGACACTTTCGAGGAGTATGGCTAGGTACTTTGAAGAATGCCTTTCAATTTTAGTTTTTCTTTCAGCGAGACAGGAGTTATGAGTTACTGGGAAGGAGAGCACAGAAGTGACATTGTCATCACATCACATCAGCATGACTTATCACTGATGATGTTGACCTTGATCACCTGGCTAAGGTAGTGCTTGTCAGGTTTCTCCACTGTAAAGTCACTCCCCTACCCACTCTTCTGTACTCTTGGAAAGCAGTCACTGTGTGCCACCCACACTTAAGGCATGGGAATTATGCTATTTGTGATCCTTCTGTACACATTTGTCTCTTCTCCCTCATTTATTTATTTGTTCAACCTTTTTTTTAAAACTTGAAATTGTACTTTCTTTCTTTTTTTTTTCTTTTTTTGAGACAGAGTCTCTCTCCATCACCCAGGCTGGAGTGCAGTGGTACAATCTCGGCTCACTGCGACCTCCACCTCCTGGGCTCAAATGATTCTCCTGCTTCAGCCGCTCGAGTAGCTGGGGTTACCAGTGCCCACCACCATGCCCAGCTAATTTTTGTATTTTTAGTAGAGACAGGGTTTTGCCATGTTGGCCAGGCTGGTCTCAAACTCTTGCCCTCAAGTGATCCTCCCGCCTCAGCCTCCCAAAGTGCTGGGATTACAGGTGTGAGCCACTGCGCCTGGCCTCTTTTTTAAAAAACTTGTATAGACCCATGGATATTTATTTTATACTTTATAATCCAGTATTCTGTGATGCTCAAATCCTTCCAGCTTTGGGCATCGAGGGCTCTTTCGTTTGACTCCTGTGTCTTTCTGATGCACCCCTTCATTTTACTTTTGGAGCACTCCCTTACTTTCTGGCATTGTGCGTTGCACCGGGCTCATCTTTTCTGTTCCCTGCTCCAACCTCAGAGTTAGCCATTTCACTAAGGAGCCCGGTTCCTTTTATTGGAGGATGGTATTAGAAACCAAGATTGGGTGCTGGGTGCACCTTAGATGAATTTTATGACCAGACGTCCTGGTGCAGAGCCAGTGAGGCATCCCAGCACACACGCTACTTTATTGTGGTTTATCAGGACTTTAAGAAGCCGACTTAGGAGGCAGTATAGTAGAGTGGGTAGAGCATGGTCCCCAGAGACTAGTGTTCTTGGTTTAGGTCCCAGCTCTGCTGATTACCAGCTTGGGCACATTGATAACATTACCTCAGTTTCCTCATCTGGAAAAAAATAATAGCACTTCATAGGAGGATTAGGAGGATCCAATGAATTGATATACAGGTATACCTCAGAGATATTGCGGCTTCAGTTCCAGACTACTGCAATAAAGCAAATATTGGAAATTTTCATGTTTCCTAGTGCATATAAAAGTTTATGTTTGCAGTATACTGTAGTCTCTTAAGAGTGCAATAACATTATGTCTCAAAAAATCAATGTACATGCCATAATTTAAAAAGGCTTTATTGCTAAAAAATGCTGACACACACAAAGTGAACACATGCTGTTGGAAAAATGGCACCAGTAGACTTGCTCAACGCAGGGTTGCCACAAACCTTCAATTTCTAAAAAAAAAAAGCAAGGCACGGTAAGATGAGGCATGCCTGTATGCATAACGCATGGAGCAGATGGACATCCACTAAGCATCCTTATGGTGCTTGTTGTTGTTGTTGTTGTTGTTGTTGTTGTTTTGATGACAGTGTTTTGCTCTACTGCCCAGGCTGGAAAGCAGTGGTGCAATCACAGTTCACTGCAGCCTCAACCTCCCAGTCTTAAGTGACCCTCCCCCGTCAGCCTCTGGAGTAGCTGGGACTAGAAGCACGCGCCACCATGCCTGGCTAATTTCTTATTTTTCTGTGGACTTGGGATCTCATTATATTGCCTCTCCAACTCCCGGACTGAAGCGATCCTCCTGCCACGGCCTCCCAAAGTGCCGGGATTATAGGTGTGAGCCACCATGCCTCGCCATTGTTATTTTTTCACTAGCATTTTATACAGGCTCAAAATAGGAAATTGAGCTATATATTTTTTTCCTTTAACTCTCTTAGCCATATTTTGAGACCAAGGTTTTTGAGATCATGTTTTGGGAAGCACCCCCATGTTTTTCTGTTTTCTGAAACAACTTGGAAAGCATAGGGCTTGGCTGTTTCTTGAAGGCATGAAGTCCTTTGAATCTCTCAGACACTGTTGTTTCTCTGGGGAAGATTTCTTTGGTAACTTTTCAGATTTTCCTATGGGATTGTTTTAGTCTAAATTCATCACTTTTAGAGTCAGTAAGTATGTTTTCCTATAAAGTCTTTGTTTTCATCAAAGATTTTAAATTGTAACCAAGTAACCAATTTTATTCTCATATATTTTTAAAATCTTATGTTTTTAAAATATCTCCTCTATATCTGTAGCTGTTTTTTCTTTCTCATTCCTAATGTAACTTGTGTTTTTTCTCTATGGATTATAATTGCTAGAGTTTTATCTTCTTTATTGGCCTTTTCATAAAATCAGCTCTTAAATTTATTTTTCAGTTCTACTGTTGGTCAAACTCATTGATTTCCAGTTTTATTATTAATTCCTTTCTCCTCTCTTCCTGAACCTTGTTTTGACACATCTGTCTTTTAACTTGTTTAGTTGAATCTTAGTTTATTTTTTATTTTTTCGTCTTTAGTAATAAATAGATTTTGGCTAGTTTATTTTTGAATACTGCTTTAGCTATATTCTGGTATGTCTAGAGTGATTTGTTTTTGAACCTAAGAACTAACCTAGTGTATTTCTTTTCATTTCCCAGTAGATGTGGTTGAATTTTTCTTGGTGACCTTTTGGTTTTTAGCTGCTAGTTCTGTCACCATTGGAGCTAGAGAATGCAGCTGGTGTGAATCTTTTTGGTTTTTAATTTTGAAGTTTTTCTTCGTGGCCTATTTAAAAATATTTTGGTCAGTATTTTATGGAATACTGGAACGTGTTTAGTTTTTATCTTTAGAATATATACTTTGGTGTACATGAATCAGGTTTATTATCTAATTCCAGTCCTCTGCCCCCTCCCCTATTTTTGTATATTTGCTCTAAGATTTAGAGAGATGGTTTTATAATTCTTTGTGATTCATGATAGATTTTGTCTTATTCGTTTCCATGATAAATTGTTTGAGGCATAAAAGTTGATGATTGTTATGTCTTTATTATATATTTTGCTTTTTTATAGCTTTCAAGAAACCCCTTTTAACCTATTTAATCTATGTCTTGAATCTGACTTTACCTGACATTGGTGTTGCTATGTTTGTTGTTGTTGTTGTTGTTGTTACATTTTCCTGGCATATTTGTGCTTATCCCTGTATTTTTAACTTTTTAAAATAGGTTGTTTATAAGGTGCAGCATACTCATTGTTCAAATGGAGAGCCTCCCCGTGTTAGGAGAGCTGTTTGAATTCACAGTGATAATCAGCATCTGTTCTCTTTTCTACAGCCTTATTTTGTGTTTTCTGGTTTCTGTTTTTTCCTTTGTGGCTTTAAAAAAGTTTTTCTATCTTTGGAAGGTTGGTGAAATTTCCTTTGCTCACTTTTATATGTATGCCATGTTAAATGTAGAATCACCTTTAAATCAAGAAAAAAAGACCTGTATTTCTGTTTTCTACTTATGTTCAAAAGTTAAACAATTTTAATTTTCTAATTTTAACAATTTAACAATTTTAAGTTTCTAATTTTCCTTTAAAAATTAGAAAATTTTCCTTAAAATATTAGAAACTTAGCATAGTTTTGATGCAAGGCAGGCAAGCCCTAAAGTGGGGCTTATCCCACTAGGGTTCTTGGCTTCACCCAGGAAAGAATTCAAGGGTGAGCCAGTAGTAGGGTAGGAAGAAACAGCTTTATTAAAGCAGCGGTGTTACAGTTCAGGCATTGTGACAGCTCCGTGACTACCCCTGCAGAGCAGGGCTACCTACAGGCAGTGTGCTGAGAGCCGCAGCTCAGGGCAGTTTTGCAGTCATATTTATACCCACTTTTAATTACATGCAGTGTAAGGGGCAGTTTATGCAGACATTTTTAGGGAGGGGTTAGTAACTTTTGGTTCATCAAGTCATTGCTATGGAAAGGGGCGGTAACTCCCTGGTGTTGCCATGACAATGGTAAACTGACATGGCGCACTGGTGGGCGTGTCTGATGGAAAGCTTCTTTTACCTGGGACCTGTTTTGGCTAGTTCTCCATTTGGTCTGGTGTCCGAGCCCCGCCTCCAGAGTCAAGTCCCGCCTCCTGCCTCAGTTTTACTTTATAATCTCCCTTTCCTCTACCTTCTAGTTTTTTATTATATAACTTCTTTTTCCTTTATTTTCAACATTTGCATTGTCTTACCATCATTTTACCAACGGTTATTTAGTGAGCACTGTCTCACTCAATCCAGTGTGGACCCCAATTTTGTACCATGTTTTCCCTTTCCTCGTGTGAGTGCTTTAAGTTTTGATTCAGTACTTTCAGTGCCTTGCTTGTTGGAGGGTTCTTTTGTTGTCTCCTGCGTGAATGGTGGCTTCAGTGGGTATTGACTCTTTGTTCCATAAAACCATTCCCTCCTTTGTTGCCAGAGATCTTTAGCAAATCATATTCTTCCTTCTTTCCAGGGAACTTTTCATTTTCTTGCCCTGGATGCTTATAGGATTCTTGATTCTTGGAAGTAACAGTATTTCCTGAGGATCTATCTCACTGCCTTTCTGGGCAGGGGCTCCACTTCAGGGCTCAGAATCCTGCCAGCTGTCTGGGAGGACCAGGAGAAGACAGGCTCCTTGGGAAGGGGCACAAGCCGGGGCTTGCTTAGCTTCCAAGTTCTTCAGCCAGTAGGCAGCACAGGGGGTCTGGAGGGCCGAGCAACTCAGGCCATAAAGTTCACATCGGGTGTGTTCTGACCTAGACTGATAAAAAGTCAAGAAGAAGCAGTCACACCTGACACAGAGACCAGGTGGTGCACGTGACAGATCTGCGGAGACAGAGGCAGCTTGGCCACCAGCAAGGCTGGTCTGCACACAGTGGACAGGCCAGTGGCAGTGGCCACTCCTGCACCCAAGCGGGGGCATCACATGCTCTGCTTCCTGTCTGTTACCTCCCTGGTCACTCCCAGAGGCAAGCATTCATCCCCTTGGGTCCTGCTACCTGAGACCTGTGATATAATTATTGATCATGTCACCCCGGACAGATTTCATTCCCCGGTTTCTCTGTGGCTTCCTTATCAGTTTCAGAAGGTAACGTGGCACCCGCTGGTATCGGAGCCATGCACATTGGCCTGGGGTGGTCCCTGTGAGCACCTGCGATAGTCTATGACCGACTTCTTTCATCTGAGCAGTGAAAGCTTTCTGCATCTCAGGGTCATCTTTGAAATTCCTCCTCCTCACGTACTAGGTCTCCTGGATGTGATCCGGGGCTGTTAGCTTCCTCTCATGATGTCCACTTGCGCACCAGTGAGAAACTCAAGCCTGTCTCCCATTCTCCTGCTGTGACCCTGCACACTCGTTCTGCTGCTGTTTTCTTGTGTGCATTTTGTGGCTTGGTCCCTTCCTGTTTTGGCGCAGGCTTCTCCAGCGAGCTCTCCTCATGGATCCTGAGAAAACATGGGCTGGTGGCTCTTTTTAGGTTTCCTCTCATTTTTCACCCAGGAGACCTCTCTGGCTCCTTCTGCACAGCTGGCCAAGAGCTGTCTGATTGACCCCACCATGCGGGGCTCTGCTGAAATTGCTCAGGCCCAGAAGAAAGGGGGAGGAACGGTTTAGGTTGCTTGTAGGTTCACTGTGCAAGATGGGCGACCCCAGAGGAGCTGAGGAGGGGGCTATGAGTTACACTAGGTGGTCCAGACAGTACCGAGTCACCTCGGTGGACATGGAAGATGTCTTCTCTGCAGTGGGCCGGCTACCTGGAGTTGGCTTTGGCCACACCCCCATTTGCTGCCTGCCTTCCCCCGAGGCCCCTGTGAGAGTGGACTGCAGCCTCTGGGGGCCTCTGTCCCGTCAGGGTCTTGGTTGGGGAGTATGGGGAAACCCTGGGTCCCCACCTCTCATTCTCCAGGAAGAATTTTCTAGCAAGAGAAAGGCCAGAGTTTATATACTGGTGGCCTGTGGGCCACATCCAGTACACACGCAGTTTCCGTTTGGCCCAGGCAATAGGTATTTTAACACTTTATTTTGGTTCATTGAAGTCAACCAAATTTGAAAAATCAGATTTTTTTGGCTTTTCCTGAAAATCAGAGTAGCTGGTAACCGTGGGCTGGAATTTCCACAGAGCAGCAGCGTGGTGGTTGCTTCATAGCTTTCGTTCAGGGTGCACGCCACAGGCCCCACCGCTCCCCGTCACCTCCCCAAGCACTGAAGCCCACTCTTTTCATGGCTTTCATGCTGTCGGTTCTTTCATAAATGAGAAAGCCTTCTCATACCAGCATCTCTATCAAAAGAGAAAAAAAAGGTAGTCGAAAGGGTCATGTATTTCAAGAAAAATAGGAGAGCTCTGGGGAAAAAAAAAGACTTTTTTTTCTGTTTTGCATGCCACTACCTGGCCAGCTTCACTCCTGTGGGTGCCTCCAGGCCTCTGGAGCTGGTCCCCCACTCTAAAGGAGCCTTTCCTGTTCTTCCATGCCGGAAGGATCCCGTGGTAGATGGGAGGGTGTGGAGCTGGGCAGGCGGACCAGACGCCCACCTCGGAGGTGGCTGTGTCCTGTCTGGTTCTGCCCGTGAGAAGGCGTGGCTCCAAGTCCTGGGCGCATCTAGTGAGGAGCAGCCCCGCAGGAGCAGTTATTGAGGTTTGGCTCCCAGAACAGGCAGGCAGTAGTGATTATGCTGTGAGGTTTGGTGCCGGTTTTTAGAAAATCCTCATCCAGACCTATCACCTGCTGGTGCGAAAGACGCTCCCTGCGGGAGTAATTATTCCGGGCCGTGAGTTTTTCTCCTCCTAGCTCTGAGTTCTATGGGTGACATGAATGGTTTCATCCAGGAAGGGCTGTCTCCATACCTGCCGGCAGGCATGTCTGCTCTGGAAGCCTGGAGGTAATTTATGATAAAACCAAAGTTGAGGCTCCTCCCCATCCCTGTTAGATACTCCGACAGCAGGCTTTGTGTCCCGGGGCTGTGAAGCTGAGTTTGCGTCCTCAGGAACCTCCCGCACCAGGCCATCCTCTGCCTTTGTGGTTCAGGCTGAGGGTTTGGACTCTGTCTGTGGCAGGGAGGATGGGCAGTGTGGGTCTTCGTGCTTCCTCTGGCAGCTGTCCAGGAGGGAGCCATGGGCCTGGCCACAGCTGCCTTCTCCTTCAGCTGCCCCAGAGTAGGGTGAGGAAGCATCTTGGGGGTGGCTGAGCAGGAGGGAAACTGGCCTGGCCCCACCCACGCAGCCACCGTCCTCTCGCAGCTCCCTCTGGCTGTGGATTTCTGTTGGCTGCCGTGTTACAGGTTTTGAACAGGCCTGGATGCCCAGGAGCCAGGCTGCTGGTGGGCACAGGCTCCATCCCATGTCAGTGACAGGCCTCAGACTTGGCCTGGGCTAGCACGCCCCTGCCCTGCCTGCACAAATGCTATTGTCACTGCCATGCATCCCGGGCTCCTGCACCTGCAGGAACTTGGCAGGGGGACAGCGGGAAATGCATCTGGGGTCATTGTCACCGCTGCCCACAGAACCAGCCAGCTTCCTTCATGTGAATTCCACCGTCTTGTTAGAAAAGCCCGTTTTGTGGAGGCAGAGCCCCAGGGTCCATGAGTCTGTGTCCCTCCTCACCCACAGTCATCCGGCACTGGTGCAGCAGTGTTCCCCTGGGGCCACCCTCCATGAGTGTGCCACAAGCCTTGTGGATGCACCTGTGACAGCACTTCGGGTCTCCTCATTGGCGAGTGGTGATTGCTGACCTCCATGTCTGCACCTGGGGATAGAGCTCTTCCCATGTCACAACCTTCAGAAGCAGCACGGTGGCACAGGTGGCCCTCCTGGGCATCCCAGCCAGGGCGAAGTGCACCATAGCTACTTCTCCAGCCCGAGGTGACCGCAGTTCATTGCTGGAGGACCCTGGCGGTCTAGTCCCCCACACAGCCAATGCCTGGGTGGCTGGTTGAGTCGGAGCCTGGCTGGGCTTTGCTGGTGCTGTTTTACTTTTTTACTGTCCATCCGAGCAAGAGAAGAGGGGCTAGATGCCCTTCGTGGGGCCTGCTGATGGCTATGGAGACTGGCGCATAGGCTGGACAGTGGGAGGCACATCGGAAAGCCGTGGTCCTGGGACCCTATCAGCAGAGGTGGCAGAAAGGCCTCACCACCCTCGGTGCGGGGTCCTGATGCCCGCTGGGCCCTCCCCTCTGGGTGGTGAGCAGCCGTGGCTGAGGGCATGCCGCTTTTGCAAAAGGGGTCCCAGCTTCAAGGCTGGGGACCGAATTTCCTCCTGGATGCACTGTGCAAACAGGAGACCCCTCACTTCTGCTAGGCCAGCATGTGACTGTGGGGCTCTCGGCCACCCTGTGCTGAGAGGTCGCAGAGGCTTGGGGATGGCAGGGGCACCTGGTGCTGGTTGAAGCTGGGCAAATGTCATGATCCCACGGGTGAAAAGACTCCAGAGAGTGTCCACGTGCCCGGGTGGGTCTAGGTCTTAGCAGCCATGATGACCCGTCTGGTGAGGATGCAGCCAGTGCGTCTCTCCCCAGTGTTGGCTGATTCATAATAGGCTTTAAGCAGTCCATATATTTTCAGCATGAGCTGGAGTCTTTGAATCATTTATCTTGGCAGCTCTTCTTAAAGCTGGAGAAAGGTAGAAATTCATCTAGGTGCTGAGAAAGGAGCCCAGAAGAAAAAAGTGTCTGGCGGCTGCCGTGATGGGTGGCGTGCCTGGAGATAGTGCTGGTGGCTCCGAGATCAAACAGATGAGAAATGGCTTCCCAGGAAGAACTCGGGGAATTCTAAGTAGGTAATGAGTAGTGACTGTCTTTTGATTTACGGCAAGACTTGGCAATCAATCTGTAATGCTTTGAAGAGGAAAGAAATGAATCCCGAACAGGCTGCGGGGTCCGGGTGGTTTGGACAGGCGGCCCTTCCTTGGTGGTGGGGGCAGGGGCAGGCAGGCTAGAGGTCGTGGATTTCTCTCTTCTGCCACGGGGAATAATTCAGGCCGCTCCTGGTGGGCAGCAGGCTGTGGCCAGAGCTGGCTTGGGGGAAGGGACTCATCACACCTGTCTGATGTCCTCTGAGGTCCTGGCTTTGAGCCTGGTGGGACTCGAGTTCAGAGCTCAGGTCATGGGCAGTGCAGGCCCTGGTGGTTCACACACTCACTGGTGGATCTGGGGTCCTTTCTTCCACCCTCTGGCCTGAAGGTGCCTGTGTGAGTGTGCTAGGGCTGCCCCACAAAAGACCACAGCCTTGGTGGCCTGAGCAACAGAAATGTGTTTTCTCCCCCTTCTGGCGGCTGGAAGTCCAAGATCAAGCCATCGGCAGGGCTGCTACTCTCTGAGGCCTCTCTCCTGGGCTTGCCGCCTTCTTGCCATGTCCTCATGCGGCCTTTCCTCTGTGTGCACGCATCCCTGGGGTCTCTCTCATATGCTCAGATGTCCTCATATCAGGACAACAGTCAGAGTGGATTAGGCCTGCCCTAATGTCCTCAGTTTAGCCTAATCACCTGTTTAAAGCACCGTCTCCAAATAGTCACATTCTGAGGCACTGTAAATTGGGGCTTTGATGTATAAATTTGGGGGAACACTGTTGAGCTGATTAAAATAGTGCATTTGGTCTCTGGAGAAACGAGGCCTGGTTCCTTATCTGTTGGTTCATACATGCTGATTCAGCAGCCAGGCAGCAGGCAGCCCAGTGGACATTTCCTGAGCCCTGACCATGTGTCAGCCTCTGGTCTGGGCCCTCTGCATGTGTGTAGTTAAATGAGGGACAAGATCCATTTAATCCTCGAAGCAACCCTCTGTGTATGGGACCATTGAGGAGGCTCAGTAATCCATCCAGCATCACACTGTGGGCTAAAGGGGGAGGCAGGATTTGAACCTTGGTGTTGGTCCTGGAGCCTGCGTTGCACTTCACTGTGGTGACCTCCAGCTTTCTGAAGGGCTGGGCTGGCCTCAGGCTGCACACACAGCCAACATCCCAAAGTAGGAGACAGACAAGTGGGAGGATTACACACGGTGATAAAATGTTGTCCAGGAAAATGGGGTGACCCTTGAGCTGAGGCCGAGAGGGGTAAGGATCTCCGGCACTTGCCACGTGGAGAGAGACATGGTGGATGGGGTGTGGTGGGTAAGAGAGGAGTGGGCCACACAGCCAGGTCTCCATGAGACACTAAGTGGTTTCTGGGAGCTGGGGAGTGCCTGGCCCAGCTGGGGCTTGGCTTTGGGGGGTGAGTGGACGGAGGTGGCTGTGGGGAGGACAGTGAGGAGGCTACCATGGGGGCAGACTGGTAGGCTTGGCCATGGGAGGGAGGGGGCTGGAGGGTGAGTTTGGAGGTGAAGCTGAGAGCACTCACCTGTGGATTGGATGCAGGGGGTGGAAGGGGAGGAGGAGGGGCCCTGAGTCCCCACCACCCAGTGGCATTGAGCCAGTGTCTAGACAGACTAAGTCAGGCCCCACATGGCATGCGTCCGCTGCCTGGCCCCTTACCGGGACACAGCCAGGGCTGTATCAGTCGCTGCCTTTTCCATCCCAGCCTCACAGTCGCTGTTTCCTGCTTAAACCTCAGAGGCTCTGCCCACAGCCTATGCTTTTATGAAGTCCATGATTTTGAATGGAGAGAGATCCCCAGGGTGCTGGCGCTGCGCTTTCTGTCCCAGCCTGGCTGGGTTCCATGTCCCAGCCTTGAGAGCATGCATGCATGTATGTGGTGTATGCGCTTATTGCACGCACCCCTCTCCCTGCCTGCCAGAGGACATACAGCGTGTGTGTGTGCATGTGCGTGTGATATGTATACGCATTACACTCTTCTCACCCTACCCGCCTGAGGACACACTTTGTATGTGTGCGCGCACCCATGTACAAACGTAAGTGCGTGTGATATATACACCCATTACACACTCTTCTCACCCTGCCTGAGGATACTCTGTGTGTGTGTGCACGCGCATGTTCGCAAGTGTGTGATATGTATACCCATTACACACTCTTCTCACCCTCCCTGCCTGAGGACACTGTGTGTGCTTGTGTGCATGCGCATGTGCGTGTGATGTGTACACCCATTACGCGCACCCCCTCACCCTGCACCTGCCTGTCAGATCACTCCTCTTTCAGCCCATTCATTTGTTCAGCAAACTTTTTTTTTTTGGAATAAGAGTTTAAAAGGCTTTTCTTTATTTGGGTTTTCAAAAAATTTCCTATCTTTGACTTGTTTTTATGTCGTTTTCTTTTTAAATTTAAATCCTTAAAGAAATTTGCCATTTATCATGGCACATGGTATTGTGTACACGGCAATTACGTTCATACCTATAAACAGCAATTATGTAGGAAACAGAATCATAAATAAGCATATAATCTTATGAATAAATTTAAATGAATAATAATTTTTGGTTTTCTATTTAAATATCTTTTTATTAACTTGTTCAGTCATGTGTCAAGAATGGCAAATTACAATCTCACATTCTCCCCAAAGTGGAAAAGAATCCAAATGTCCACCAACTCCTACACGGATAAATAAAGTGTGGTGTGCAGTCTAGCCATACGAGGGAATAGTATTCAGTAATTTTTAAAATGAAGCACAGGGACATATGACAGAATCGATAGATCTTGAAAACATGGTGTTCAGTGACAGAAGTCAGAGAGCCACATGCTGTGTGATTCCATTTGTGCAAAATGTCAAGAACAGGCAAGTCCACAGAGATGGGGCAATGAGCTTCCAGGACCGTGGGGGAGAAAGCAGGGAGGAGTGACTGCAGATGGGTACCGAGTTTCTTTGGTGGGTAATAAAAATGTTAGGAAATTGGTTTTGTCAGCAAACATTTATGATGCACCTACTGTGTGCCAGATGCTGTTCTGGGCCCTGGGGAGGCAGTGGTGGAGGAAAGGCCCAGCCCCCATGGAGCACAGTTCTGTGGGGAGAGCCAGTGGACAGCCCCGGTGGACGTTTCCCGAGGCCTGACCACATACCAGCCTCTGGTGTGGGCCCTGCGCGTGTCTATAATTAAATGACAGGTAGATCGGTTTAATTCTCAGAGCAACCCTCTGAGTAAAGGGACTATTATTTTTTTTTTAATTTTTATTTATTTAATTAATTAATTTATTTATTGAGACGGAGTCTCGCTCTGTTGCCCAGGCTGGAGTGCAGTGGCACAATCTCGGCTCACTGCAACCTCCGCATCCCAGGTTCAAGCTATTCTCCTGCCTCAGCCTCCCGAGTAGCTGGGACTACAGGTGTGTGCCACCACGCCCGGCTAATTTTTTTGTTTGTTTTTTGTATTTTTAGTAGAGATGGGTTTTCACTGTGTTAGCCAGGATGGTCTCGATCTCCTGACCTCATGATCTACCCGCTTCAGCCTCCCAAAGTGCTGAGATTATAGGTGTGAGCCACCACGCCCAGGCTTTTTTTTTTTTTTTTTTTTGAGACAGAGTCTCACTCTGTCACCCAGCCTGAAGTGCAATGGAGCAATCTCAGCTCACTGCAACCTCCGCCTCCCGGGTTCAAGCAATTCTTCTGCCTCAGCCTCCCAAGTAGCTGGGATTACAGGTGCCCCCCACCCTCCACCATGCCCGGCTAATTTTTCATATTTTTAGTAGAGATGGGGTTTCACCATGTTGGTCAGGCTGGTCTCGAACTCCTGACCTCAGGTAATCCACCCACCTCGGCCTCCTAAAGTGCTGGGATTACAGGCATGAGCCACTGTGCCAGGCCCAGGGACTATTATTAAGCCCCTTTTACAGGTGAGGAACAAAGAGGCTGAGTAACCTGTCCAAGATCACACCACAAGCTAGTGGGGGAGGCCAACTTTGAACCCTGATCTTTGGCCCCAGGGCCTGTGCTCCACTTTTCCATGGTGAACTCTGCCCCACAGAAGGAGACCTGCTTCTTCCGACCCAGTAGTTACTGTCTCAGTGCAGGGCACTGGAAAGGCACAGTTGTCTTGCAGAGAAGTTCTAGTTTTAAAATACCCATAAAAAGGACAAATACCTATTGCATTATGAATTATGATGACAAATGACATATTACCAGAGTCAGGCCAGCTCCAGTGCGGAAGAAGTTTCTGCCTGATGAAGTGGAAAGAGACTGCCTGGGAAGGGGCTCAGATCCCCCAGCCACCTCTGGGTCAAGGTCGGCCTCAGCCAGGAAGCCAGGGGCCATTGCTGCAGCCCCAACAGCAGGCTCTCATAAATGCTCCTGAGTGAAGAGAAGGAACAGGGCTGCCTCCTACCCTGGTGGTGGGGAAGGAGGACTGGGTGGGCTCCTCACTCAGCCCTCCAGGGATTCAGCCTGGCTGGGCGCAAAGACGTGCAGGTCCGAGCAAGGTGGCGGCCTCCCCGGGACTGTGCACTCTTGCAGGTGGCTGTATTTCCTGGGGATGTGGTCACCAGCCCCAGTGAGCCTGATAGCCCAGTGGTTATCGAGGAATCAGGTCTGCACTACTGGGCTGGCTGATAAGAGGCACGTGTTGGTGTTGTAATGAGGTGCATGTGGCAACCGTTCCCAGGTGGTCCCAGGGCCAAAGGCCAGCCTCACCAGAAAGATGTTAAATGCCAGGGCATGTTTCTGAAGGTGCCATCTCAGGAGGCCTTGGAGAGCCAGGGCTGAGCTCCCTGGGCTTGGTGGAGATAGTAGAACCAGGCTCATCATCCCTTCAAGGTCAGACATCGTTTCCAGATCCCATAGGTGGGGCCAGAACCATCTAAACATTACCTGTAGGGTTGTCCATCTCAGACAACTCCAATTTGACCATTCAGAGGGTTTGCCTGGAGTACAGCTTGGGTCTCCCGATCCTCTCCCTGCTCCCGGCCAAGCAGGCTGATGGGTGCCCATCATGCACCACCCATCCTGGGAAGTCAGGCTGCCCATGGACCTGCCCTGTCACCTGGCTGGTGAGTGTTCCTCATTTCCAGCCTGCCAGTGCCCCTCACCGGATTACACACGTGCTGAGTAACAACAGGTGCCAGGCACTCTTCTAGGAGCTGGGGAGACACAACAGAAGGAATCCCATCTGTGAAGCTCTAGAGGGGAAATCAATCAAATAAAGAAGTAAAATACATAGTGCATTCAATAGTGACCAGGACTGTGGAAAAATAAAAGCGGGGACAGCAGTAGAGGGAGTCCTGGGAGTGATTGACAGTGTTGAGTAGGATGATGTTGAAAGCCTTGCACAGAGCGGACAGTCAAGTGAGACCCAAAGTGGGTGAGGGACTGAGCTCTGGGGTGTCAGGGAACAGAAACAGCCAGGAGACTCGGGCAGAGGAGAGGACTGAAGGTGGGAGGTGGGGCCAGAGAGGTGAGGGGCCGAGAAGAGGAGGGCCACGGTCCAGCCGTTTGGCTACTGTCCAAAGCAGAGATGGAGGGGCCAGGTCAGGAGCAGCAAGCCCAGGAGGAGGCTCCTGTAGCCCTGGGGTTGGAGTGGATGGGGAAGGAGCAGGCAGGCCCTGGGTAGGTTGTGAAGGCAGAGCCAGCAGGACTCAGCAGCCCATCAGGGCTGGGTGTTGTGGGAAGAGTCCAGGATGACTTCAGGGGTCTGAATTTGAGCAACCAGAAGGATGGAGCTGCTATTGAGTGAGGTGGGGAAGACAGGGAGAAGAGTCCAGACCCCTTGTGCCTGGGGCCCCATCTCTACAAAAACAAGAACCTTTCTTGGAACCCCACCTTGGAAACTTTGGCATTTGCTCCAGGGAGTTTATAAAAGGCATTTATCAGCCTTAAGGGTGGCAGCACCCCGTAGGTTGTGATCTCATTTAATCACAGGACAGGCTGACAGTTGGGGGTGCCAGCTGCCCCACACGAGCTGGGGACAGCCTCTTCAGGACGGTGCTGGGCTGTGCGACCCACAGACACTAGAGGAAACCCCTGTGGTGGGCATCCCTCAGCCAGATCCTTCCCACCTGGGGTGTCTCCTTTGCTGAGAGCTCCCAAGGAGCTAAAGCAAATGACCTGGGCCCCAGAGGCATTGCCGGGCAGCCCTGCTAGTGAGAGCAGCTGGGGAGGCTCGGTGAGCCTTACAGCCAGCCCACACCAGAGGCCAGCCCGCCCTGGCCTAGGCCTACGCACTCCCAGGCCCATGTGCACAAAGGGGAGGAGTCTTTATGCGGACCCGCCTATGCCTGAGGTCTGGCCCCTCTGGGACAGGATCTGCAGGCTCTGGTGCTGCTCCTCAGGGTCCTGCCAGAAGTCATGGCCACCAACAGCCAGGACCCCTCGGCTCAGGTGCCCAGCTCAGAGGGAGGCAGGGGGCAGGGAGGCCAGGAGGCACAGGACTCAGGTGCTGGTGGGGCACCCTCAGGGCTGTGATGCATGTGAGATGTGCCCAGGTTATGGGAGCCCTGTCCATGTCGCACTTTTCCCTCCTCAGGGGAAGCACGTGGGGTAAACAGTCCATGACGTCTCAAGCAGCCCCTCCAACCTCGACTCCATGTCCTGTCCTTGGGCAGCCACTTCTGCACTGCCAGGGAGGAGAACTGTGCCACTGGCCTGGCCTTGAGCATAGGCCCCTGTTTGACTAGAAGGCACGCCACCTGTCTCTTATGTCCCAGCACTTTGGGAGGCCAAGGCGGGTGGATCACTTGAGCTCAGGAGTTCGAGACCAGCCTGGCCAACATGGCAAAACCCGATCTCTACTAAAAATACAAAAATTAACTGGGCATGGTGGCGCGTGCCTGTAATCCCAGCTACTCAGGAGGCTGAGGCAGGAGAATCTCTTAAATGAACCCGGGAGGCAGAGGTTGCAGTGAGCTGAGATCGTGCCACTGCACACCAGCCTGGGCGACAGAATGAGACTCCGTCTCAAAAAAAAAAAAAAAAAAAAAAGGGCAGGAAGCACTCCTTTGTCCCAGGGTTGCCATTGGTTGGTACTGAGGTGTCACAGTTCAGCTCCGAGGAGGAGAAAGCGTGGGGAGAATATTTTCCTTCTGGACAGCTGCCCCTGCCAGGGTTGGGCTGTCGGCTTCCAGCAGAACCCTGCCCGCCCCCCATCACCTCAGGGCCACTCCAGTCCTGGGTAGTGGAAACACTCACCGTTGGCAAGACTGGGGGCATAGAGTGCCCTGACGTAGGTCTTGGCATCAGACCTCATAAGGCAAAGGGCAGGGGAGAGAGACCCCTGGACTTGCCTCTTCTCTTGATGTCCCGCAGTTGCCATTTTCTGGCAACCACAAGAGTCACCCTGGTCTGGCTCAGAGAAGAGATAGCCAGCTGTGTTGGTCTGGGGCCCCCTGCAGGGCAGGATTATAAGATGGGCATTGTTTTCCCTGCAGAGCGGGCACAGCCTGTACCCTGGGAGAACTGTGGGGAGTCGTTCTGGGCCCAGCAAGCAGGTGGCTCTCTTCTCTCTGTGCCCAGCTGAGGGTCCGTGCTAGAAACCCAGCACCCTGGGTCTGCCCTCTGAGATCCCAGCTGGGTTCCTGGACATCCCTGCAGCCTGTGTCTGGGCAGGGAGCCAGCTGGTGTGACTGGAGGGCTACTTCCAGGAGCCCAGGAGAATTGCCTGTGGTTCTCATGCACCGGCTCCTGTTTCACGGTTAGACATTTCACCACGTTGTCCTTCCTGCATTGTTTTTTCTGTCCCTTTCTCTGGCTCTGCTGTGACTTCATTGTTGCTGAGGGGAGAGCCAGGGTGTCAGACTCCATGTGTTATTCAGAGTTTGGACCCTGCCTCTTCCAACAATGAGATTATGTGCCAGAAACTGGCGAGGGTTGAGAAAAATGGCCTGAACTGCACGGTCAGGGCGTGCCTTTGGAAATCACTGCCTGAGGCATTTCTGACACCACCGCCCCCCCAAGTCTCCTCCTAATGACACCACCTACTTACCTGTGGTGGGCAGTTTGGTTGGATTTATTCCAACAGGCTGTCTGCACTTAGCAGTTGAGAAAGATATTTGTCATCTTGCTATAAAACATCAAATGTATCATGATCTAAACGATTGTGACAGCAGAGAGTTCAACCACAGTCTAAAATTTTAGCATTATTTATGATGCTTCGAGGCTTGGTGCCTACAGTATCTTCTTAATCTAGTCTAAATCTGGAGTGCTGTCTCCCGGGCCTGCCCCCGTGTCTCCCCTGGCTGTTAATAACAGCTCCTCCAGGCGCCCTGTCTGCCGACACAAAATCCATCTGAACCCCTGCATCTCGTGTGGCTGTTGAAAATTGACATTTCTTTATTGATGCAACTGGTTCCTGCCAAATACTTGGGGACAAATAAAAGTGGCTGAACTTCGAGACAAGCGGAGAACCATTTGTTCGTGGAATTGCCAGCCAATTGATGGAGGTAGTTAAACTATCGTTTAGAAGACTCTTGAAAGGAAAAAGTTGATTGTTTTGAGACACTAACATTCAGAGTAGTGTGCAGAGCCAGGCAACACAGCCTTTCTGAGGGCCGGAGCCCGGTGGTTGGGGGTGGTGTGTCTCTTCTTTAGGCTCCTGGGCCGTGTTCTCAGAGAGCCCCACTTGCTTTGCTTCTCCCGTGGCCCCTGGAGCACTGGCTGCTCTGCCTGGTTGCTGCTTCTCTTCCGTGCCAGCTTCTCTGGATTTCCCACTTTTTCTTTCCTCCTCCTCCAGGAAGTCTTCCATCAAACCCTGTGGCTTCTGCCTTGTCGGACTTTAACGCTCTCGTAGTTAAGCAAGATCTCCCTCCTCCCCGTGGACTAGGGGCCTGCCTTGCTAGTGCTGTGAGCGAGGCATCACATGGCTGGTGCTCCGACCCAATGAACCGGCCCCGGGGACCTCTCTTCGCACCCGGAGAGCTAGGCATGCTGACTCTCTCCAACCAATTCCCTTCCTGGCCCTCCCGGAAGGCAGGGGTGGGCAGGCCAGTGACCCCAGAGCGCTGGCTCAGTTCTGGCTCAGTGCCCATGAGGTGATTGCTTTAGACCAGCAGCAAGTGTGGGAAGATGGAGGAGGTAATAACATTGATTTTCCCATAAAGGTGGAATTTGTGGTGAGAGGACCTTCCTGCCAGGACCTAACCATCTTCTTCCCCCAGCCCCTCTGCCCCTGCAGGGGAGTGGGGTGGGTCTCTCGAGTGGGGCCTGCCAGGCAGGAACTTGGCTCATAGCCCATGCAGCCTTGCAGCCCAGGCAGGACTGGAGCCCTCAGACCAGGCCCATCATGGTGAGGCAGAAGCACCCCTGTACTCGGCCATTGGGAGATGCTGAGGACGGCTCCTGCCTGCCTCCTAGGCAGGGCATGGGGCCTGCTGGGAAGGCTGCCTGGTGAGTACCCTCATTCCTTCTCTTCCTCCCATGCTGCTTTCTCTTCTCACTCCTCCTCTTCTTCCTGCTCGCCTCCTTCTCTCCCTCCTCTCCCTCTCCCTCTTCTCTTTCCTCTTCCTTCTCCTCTTCCTCCTCTTTCTCCCTCTCCTTCCTCTTCCTCCATCTTCCTTCTCCTCCCTTCTCCCTTCTTTTCTCCCTGCTCTCCTCCTCCCACTCCTCCGCTTCTTTCTCCTCTGCTCTTCTAGGCCAAAAGCAGTGCCCTGAAACCAAGATGGGGGCAGAGATGTCAGAGGGAGCCCTGGGCTGCGCTAACCTCAGACCCATATTCTCCTCCAGCAGCTGCCCGCACCCTTCCCTGCTCACCGCTTCTTGGAGGCCAGTGTGCCTCTCCCATGCCCCCACCTTCCACCAGTGTTTACAGCCCTGGGAAGGCCGAGGACCTGCTGAGAGCCTGGAGGGCACCCCCTGGCCTCAGACTCACCTGAGCATCCCAGTGACCAATCCAGGGATGCCATGGGAGCGTGGGTTGGGCTGCACGGCCTCTGCCCATGGCCCTGGGAGGTTCTGACCCCCAGTCCTGTCGTGATTGAGAACTAAGGGCCATACGAGCATCAGCAGATTCTCACACAGTGCCCAGAGGACAACAGCCAAAGCGTGGCTGTCACTCCCACTTTACAAGTGCAGCACCTGAGGCTGGAGAGGCGTACTGCAGGGCCCGGGGACCCCAGCACCAGGGCAGGCCCTGCTGGGACCGAACGAGGGGGGTTGGTTCTGGAGGGGCTGTTGTCCCCAGCCAGACCTGCCCCAGTTGTCCTTCGCTCTGGTCTCGGCGCCCCTCACTTCCTGGCACCTGTCCCTGCCGAGGGGCCCGGGCAGCTGGAAGTGACAGGGAGGCAGCTGATGAGTCACTCTCTGGGGCCTCAGCCGGGCCTCCAGCTTCTGTTTTCCATCATGTTAATTACATTTACTATTCATCAACTGCTAAAACTGGCTCTGGGTCCTCCATTTTCCAAGCCCTCAGGTTGCGTCCCAGATGAGGCTCCCTGTGGCTTTGAGTCGGGATCAGACGCTGGCCCAGCCGAGGGGCCTTTGGGTTTGGAGATGAAAACAAAGGATCCCAGCCTGGTGGCTTTCAGGCAGCCGCGGGTGGCCAGGCCTTTGCTCTGCTCTGCCTGGAGATGCCGGATGGATGAGGGAGCTACCGTCTCGGCCGCCTCATTTGGCCTCCCCAGCACCCAAGGTTCTCTGCCTCTTCCATCCCTCGTCTTCCTCTGGCATTGCATTCCGGCTCACACTTTGATCTTTCCCGAGTCCCTGGGCATGGAGGCTGCTGTCTACCCAGCTGCCTTCCCTCCAGGCCGTCCTCAGGGGTTTGTACCTGCCCCCTCCACCCCACCACCCCCCAACCTTAACACCTGAGTGCCCTGTCTCAGTCCTTCACTCCCAGAACAGGGAGGGTCAGGGACCAAGGAGGGCTGGACCATATGTATGATGTGCCAGGCTTCTGCTGCTCCGCCTGGCTGGGTTCTGGCCCCGTTCCCAAGGCCCAGTGACCACCCAAAGGGCGTGACCTTTCCCAGCTGATTTGGACACCCTGGGTGGCAGCTTTCTCCCCACCCAGTAAATGGGGTTGGGTTTTACTGCCCTTTCCTCATTCACGATAAACTTTCCATTTCTGTGAAGTTCACCCCCGAGACCAAGGGAGGCCAGATGCGCCCTCGTCCTGCGGGGAATCCTGACATTAGGAGAACCCCATTCCCGCCTGCCCTGCCAGGGATGGTGCAGTGGAGGAATGCCCAGTAGCCCCTGGGCCTACTGAGGTGCCCCGATGCCTCCAGCCTAGGCCCACAAAGTGATGAGCTTCAAAGTTTCTTCTCTGCCAGGGGGGATAAAAAAGCAGAGAACAGAGATGCTAGAACCATCGCCGTTACACAGCTGGCAGCGTCCACACAAAACCAAGCATTCCATGCCTGGTGCCCCACACTCCCCCTTTTCCTGCCCCATGTGCACCGGAGACACATGAGGTGGGGGAGGAGTCTAGAGCTGGGGAGGTGCCAAGCCTGTGTATGGCGGGTGGGTAAACTGTGGGTGTCCATACAGGGAGAACTGTCGGGCAGTGAAAACGAGCAGATTGTTGCCACAGTCAGGGACACGAACAGCGCTGAAAGTGATGTCTAGCAAAAGAAGCCAGGCTCAGAAAGGCACGTACCATCCCACTGACATAAAGTTCCCAGCAAGCAAAACTGGTGACAGAGGAGGAGAGGGGAAGAGAAGGGGTGGTGAGCGAACCCTCTAGGAGACAAGAAATGTCCTGGGTCTTCACCCACGGGGCACGTTTGTGAGATGTCATCAATCTGGGTATTTAAGATGGGTGCGGTTTACTGGCATATATTTTGATAAATAGGCTTGCACACACACACCAAAATGGCCAAGCATTGCTCCTGCGGCCAGACTCCGGGCAGAAACGCTGTGCGTCTCTTGACCTGAGTGGTCCTCCTAACTTGCAGATTTACAGACATCTCCAGAGCTACAGACCGACGCGGTAAAATGACCATTTGTGCGCTTGCAGAATTATTCTGTTGGCCGATGACAGAAAGAAAATGAAAAGTTAAATGCAATTTAAGGAAGTATCGCCTGGGCTCTCTGTTCAGGCCAGGACCTGAATATCGAGTCTATTAGAAGCAATTATAAAAGGGACAGCACTTCTTAATGTTTCTCATTTGACAAGAAGGTTTTTAAATATGGGGCATTAGTTAATAAAAAGACCCCAGGAGCCCATTGTAATATATTACCTAATTCCTAACAGTTCATAGCCACTGAAATAGGTAAAAAAGGGGATGTAAAATTAATATATGGTTATTATTAAAATTGCCTTATAAATTAGTTAAGTCCCCTGGAGGTACAGAGTGGGCATCATTATTCCAAGAGTGTCTCAAGGGCTTTGGTGTACCCTGTGTGTTTGTGGAGTGGGCGTGCCCCCTTGGCAGGGAGAAGAGAGCTCTGGCTCTGCAGTTTAAGGAGAAAACAGCAGCTCACACTGAACGAGAGGAGAGCCAGCAATCAGACTGCAGACATTTTATAAAGAAACCTCTTCCTTAGTGAAGTTGCTGGGAGGCTGGCACTTTGAGGCATCACCCAGCATGTTCTGTGCCCGAGACCAGTAAGGCCCTGATTGACATGGATTGCAATTGATTAGGGACAACATGCAAATGGGTGTGTAGCTCCTGGGGCCCGGGGGCCCGGGGACCACTGGCTTGTTCAGGAATGGAGGGATAGAAACAATTCCCTTAAAGTGTTTTTACTCAAGGGAACACAGCTGCAGGCAGCATGGCAGTGAGGGAGCCTGTCGCTCCACGCCAGCCACACCCGCTAGCTGCTACAGCCGAGGAGGCCGAGGTGCCTCTGGAAGGCGTGTGCATGTGACCCAGGCCGTGTCACTGCCACCATCTCCAGGCTGTGGGTACTGGGAGCCCGGAAGCCCCAAAGCTTCCAACTTTGCCATGCGCTTGTGCCTTTAATTGGGGGATTTCAAAGCTGTGAGTGGAAATCCATTCAGATCTGAGCTGTTTGCTGAATCCGAGATTTCTGTCCAGGGGGATTTGGCGAACGTCATGTTTTATGCATTCTAGGTGATTTGCCCATACCTGCTGGATCTGTTCATGGCAGCAGGCTGGTTTCCAAGGAACAGCACAGTCCTCCTGGACAAAGAGGCTTCCTCCTGCTCCCAGGGGAGAGAGCTATCATGTTTTTTTCCAGTGAGAGCACCAGAGGGAAATTTGCTTTTTCAATCGGCTCTTCAGAGCTGCGGCTTCTGCCCCATCCTGTCTGCAGTGGAAACCTGAGCTGTCGGTGTTCCCCTGGGGTGGGGTGGGCTCCTTTTGCTTGGGTGGGTGGTCCCCAGGGTGGGGTGCCCCGTGTGGGGAGTGTTTAGCCAGAGGAGACAAGCAAGGCTGTTTTCCAACCAGTCTCTGACTTCTCTAGCTCCCTGTGCAAAAGGGATACCTTCGTGTGCAGACAGAGGTTTTGCCAAAGAATCTGATTCCAGAGAAGAAGGCTAAGTGGGCTCCTGAAGCAGGACTTGGCAGGCCTTCTAGGGGCTTGGATTCTCCAGGCTGCATACCAGAGAGCCTTGCCGACAGAGCTTGCTTCCAAACCTGCCGGTGCGGTGGAGCATCTCAGGAGCTCTGGGTGGAGGAAGGGATAGGGCTGCACTTTCTTCCCAGAGTGGCCCTTACCTGGGAAGACTTCTTAGCTTCAGCCTATGACTCTTAGACCGGTAATGGTCACTCTGGGTTTAATCTTCCCCTTTTTTTTTTTTTTTTTTTTGAGGTGGTGTCTTGCTGTGTTATCCAGGCTGGAGTGAGTGTCGCCATCTCAGCTCACTGCAGCTTCCGCCTCCCAAGTTCAAGTGATTCTCCTGCCTCAGCCTCCCGAGAAGCTGGAATTACAGGCATTTGCCACCACACCTGCCTAATTTTTGTATTTTTAGTAGAGACAGGGTTTTGCTATACTGGCCAGGCTGGTCTTGAACTCCTGACCTCAGGTGATCCACCTGCCTCAGCCTCCTAAAGTGCTGGGATTACAGGCGTGAGCCACCACGACCTGCCTAATCTTCCCATTTTGATCATGAGGCCAGGAAGCAGGAAAGAGTGGTCCCTCCACTAGCATTTGCTACCCATCTTCAGGCAGAGGTGCTGCCAGATGGGTGTTAATTGGGAGGGGAGTGTCTCTGAGGATGTCCTTCCCAGGAAGAATTTTTCCCCCTGTGGCATAAAGGAGAGGTAGAAAGTGGGAGATAATGAAGGAAACATCGAGAGTGGAATTTCAGGTGCTTTGTCTTGGGCGGAATGAAGAGGGGAAATCTTTGCTTTGTTTTCTGTCTCCTCTTGGGGAAATCTCCCACATGAGTTTTGGGATGACGAAGACGGGCCCCCAGCCCTGGCCTCCGGGGGGGACCTGGACATTCAGATTTTGGGTGATTTCAACCCATGGTAGAGTTTCCTGATAGAGTCAGGGAGGAATTGGGCTTGAATTGCTTTTCTTTCTTTTCGTCCCTCCCTTCCTTCCTTCCTTCTTTCCTTCCTTCCTCTCTCCCTTTCTCTGTTCCTCTCTCCCTTCTTCCCTTCCTTCATAGGATCTTGCTCTGTTGCCCAGGCTGGGGTGCAGTGGTGCGATCATAGCTCACTGCCTCGACCTCTTGGGCTCAAGCAGTCCTCCTGCCTCAGCCTCCCAAAGTGCTGAGCCACAGCACCTGGCTGGATTGCTTATTTTTTACTTTGTACACAACAATGGTATACAAAACAGATACACTGTGGTTCCTCCAGCCAGGCTGAAGGTTTTTCAAGGAGCTCTGTGTGGGTGGCAGACGGCGTGCACTTGCGACCTCTGGTGGCAGCTTCCCAGTGTCGTCCTGGGTGGCAGCTGTGCTTGGGGAGTGTGCGCTGTGTCCACTGGGCAGAACACATCAGGACAAGAAGCCCCCTGGGGCCAGTGGGGCGAGGCTGGGGCGAGGGGAGCAGGTCTTTGACAGGTAGCTTTTATTTCTTCCCAAAAGTGTTTTCAAAATGAAAATAGCTTTACTCTGATAAAAAGATACATATGCCAGTAGGAAATCCAGTCAGTACAGAACATTATAAACAAGATAGGAAAAAAACCCTTTGATGCAGAGGCACACAAAACCTTATTGCTCTAGCAAACAGGCTTCCGGTCTCTCCGGGGCACAGACAGACGGGCTTTGATCTGCTGGGCTCACACTGGGCAGAGTTTGTGCAGCGGAAGTCTCTTCCCGGCAGTGAACTGGGGCACACTGGGGCTGCATCATAATCCACTTACCCAGACTGCCCCCGGAAGCCAGGTGGTTCCCAGTGTGAACGACACTGCGACCGTCAACCCTACCTCGCCGTCTCTCGGGTGTCAAACTGACCGTCTCCCTGGGGTAAACTCCTGCAAATGGAATTGCTGGAAAAATGTTGATGCCCAAAGCCCAGTGCCGTCTAGAAAAGTTGTTCTCCCTTCACGGCTGGGGCTGGGTTCGTGTCTGGTGAGCAGATACCATGTGCTTCCCGGGGATGTTCTCATTTAATCCCGTGAGGGGGAGGGAGAGTGTGGCATCCTCTCTGCATTATAGAGACCCCACAGTAGACAGATGGGTCTTAGAGGAGCCAGGTGGCCTCTCTCCAGAAGCCATGTTCTCAGCCAGCGTGCAGGACACCCCTCCTCCCAAACCATGAGTGCCGGTGTGCCCACCCAGGCCTCAAGATTAATTGTGTTATTTCCATTATTCACCTTTATCATTCTGATTAGGGAAAAGTAATACCCCATCTTTATTTTTGCTGATTTGATTACTGACGAGCTTAAACTTCTCTTGTAAATATTTCTTGGGCATTTATCTTTGTGGGTTTTCAGTCCTTTGCCCAGTTGCAATTGGGACATTTGTGGGTGACTTATTGCTCTGTAATTGGGCTCTTTGTACTATTGTTCTGTGTGTTGAAAATATTTTTCCCAATTTGATGTACAGAAATTGTAAATATCAGTTGTCATGTTGGTCCTTTCCTGTATAGTTTATGCCTTTGCGAAATTGCTTTTTCTACTACCTCAATATAATCCAGTTATCAGCATGTTTTTTCTATCTTTATAGTCTGATGACTTTCTTTTAAATAACAGTTTTTGCATAATTATGAAATATTTCAAACACTGCTGTGTATAGTTTAATAGATATCTGTGTATCCACATGGTTTCGTCTTTTATATTTAATATGTTAATTGAGCTAAACTGCATTTAAGAATAATATATAAACAAGGATTCTGGCTTTTCTGCCCCCGCGTAATTACTAAGTGACCTGTTGTCTTTGGAGTAATGTCTTTGCCCCCCATTGTAAAATTCCATTTTTGCCGTATTCCAAATTCCCAGGTGTATTAGTCAGTATAGGGTAGCCTTTGGGGTGGTAACAACAGAAACCCAGATCTCGGTGGCTTAGCACGGTAAAGGCTCATTTCTTGCTCATGCTGCCATCTGTGGCTGGCCCAGTGGCTCTTCTCCAGCAGGGATGCAGGGCTGCTTCCACTGCCCAACTTTGCCCCCTCTGAGGAGGAAAAGAGAGAACATGAAGAATTCATACCCACTCTTAAAAGCCATGGCCTGGAAGCAGCACATGTCACTTCATATTCCTCTTGGGATGAGAGTCAGTCCTATGGTCCCAGCCTAGCTGCAGGGAGGCTAAGATATGGGCCCAGAAAGAGGAAGCAGAGTGAACACAGGGCTAGATCTCCACTCGGGGCTGCCTGGGCAGACAGGGTTTCGGCTGCCTGTGGATGTGTGCGTATATGCGTATGTGCATGTATGTGTGAATGTTCTTTGGATTGTTGGGCATGTTCAGGCCTGCTGTTCCTGCCATCCGTTACCCTTTCTTCACATGTTTACTGAGGACCTACTGTGTGCTCATCACTGTGGCCAGCCTTGGGTATGGGTGACATGGGCCTGCCTCTAGGAGTGCCCTTCAAGACTGGGAGGGAACGGGAGGGTGCCAGGCTGAAAGTTCTGCAGTGTAGAAGTGTGGGGAGGGACTTGCCTACAGAGGGCTTTTGGTGGTGAGAGGTGGGAGAAGCCCCTTGGGGAACCCAGGGAGATTTCTGGAGAGGGGCGTCAGCCTGGCGCACGGGTGGTTTTGGATGGTAACTGGCGGTGAGCAGGAGGTGGAGGGTGGACATCCTCCCAGCTCCTGAAGGGCAGCAGCTGCCAGGAGTCCACTGAGACCCCTCTAGCCATGACCTCCTGGTGGGAAGGTGGGCCAGGAGGGGACCTGTTAAAGACTGGCAGGTGGTTGAGGGTCAGTGTGGAAGGTGTCCGATAGAAGGTGCTAGAAGTGGGTGGGCTTGGGATAGGTGTTGCTGTGGGTCCTGGAAGAGGGAGCTCGGGGTATGCTGGACAGGTGTGTGATGCCCGGGCTCCCTGCGGGGACCCAGCAAAGCACATCAGGAAGCCTGGCATCCACGGGCGTGACTCCCTCTTCTGCATCCTCCAAGCCCTCCTTGGCACTGTGCGAATTTTCTAAATTTCAGTGGGTGGCGCTGGTGAGATGCTTCAGAGTGTGTACAGGCTGGCAAGTAAAGTCAAGGAACTTCCTGGCTCCTGGCTATGCAGGAGGGGGGCCCAGACCCTCATCACATAACAACCACTTCTGTCTTCAAGCGTGTCTCTTACAAGGTGGGGGCCAGGAGAGCGCTGCCCAGAGCCAGTGCTTTGCCATGATCAGATTGCCGCCTGCCAGGACGGGGGTATGGGTTGCCTACAGGCACCGTCGCTGCTGCACGGATCTCCGGGAGCAGGCTTCACACACACAATTCCTGCTAGCAATCTACTGGCTTTGGGGAGTAGTGTTGGTGTCATAAAGAAAGGATATTTAACTTTGCATCGATAGGCAAAGAATAATTAAGATATAATTAAAAGCACAAATTCTTCTAATTATTGGCTTTGTATAATGTATATTTAAAAACAAGACATCTGTTAAGGCTTCCTTTTGAATATATCCAGAAGCCAAAAGAGGGTAACATTTTAATTAAAAATGGATTATTTCAAAACCCGTTTAATCATCCTGTCATCCAAAGACTTAGACTTTATTAATTAGCTATTGATAAATAGGTTTAAGCTACCTCAAAGTTGAATTTGCAAGAGTTATTCCTGGCATCCTCCGATTGGAGGATTTTTTGGAACTTGCCCTGCGTCTCTGGGATGTCAGCAGCAAAGGTTTAGGACATGTGAGTTGGTTCTTGAATCGCCCCTCCCATCCTCTGTGGAGCCAAAGTGGACATCCTGCTGCAGGTGGGGACCGATGGGGGGCCCCTGGGGCTGTCCCACTTCCCCCACCTCCTACCTCTGTGCTCTGTGGCACGAGAGGGTGCTGAGGACCTGGATGGTGGCATCCGCACTGAGAGGTCCCCGATGGGGCACAGGTGCAGAACATGCTAGAGATGCCATGAGCCACGACAGCCTCCGCCTCCCCAGCTCCATGCTTGTAGTGCATCCCTGGCCAAGGCACTCCTCTTCTCAAGGCTGATCTCTGTAGGGGCGGCGTGACTGCCACCCCCATTCATCATCTTAAGTAGATAAAGACTTTCAAAGTGATAAATAGCGTTCCTGTTGTTCCTTCAGCCAAGTGTGACTAAAATAACGTTTGGAGTCGTGAGTGAGGATGGAAAGGCTCATTAGAAGAGGGGTTGTCGGCAGTTCACGCCTAACAGCCGGTTCGCTGCCATAAAACACAGCCGCACGCGGTGGAGGGGCCCTGCCCACCTAGGGCCCGTCCAGGCTGGCCCTGACAGATGGTGTCTGGGCCTCCCTCCATGGCACATTTCGCTGCGTCCTGGGCCTTGTGGTTCCTGGATGCTTGGAAGAACCTTCTCAGAGAGGAGACGTCTTTCACAGGCATCTGTGGTCCTCGCTTCCTGCAGGTGCTGGGGATCTGGGGCTGCAGTGACCCAGCTCCTCCTGGTTCCTCAGTGACCCAGCTCCTCCTGGTTCCCTCCAGCCTAATGGGGTAGCCGAGGCCACCTGCTGCACAGTGACCACTGGCTTGGTGCTGCCTCCCGGGTGACCAGGTCCCTGTATCCAGTGTCCTGTGCTCACAGCACTGAGAGTGGCTGTGAGTCCATGTGGACAGACTGCTTCTCCTCTCTTCTCCAGAGCCCTCAGCAGAGGACGATAGGGAGGGAACTGGGTACTAGACCCTCAGGCTGAACTGAGTGAGTTGCAGGGGCTGCCCAGAGCTGGGCCCAGGTGCGACAGTGCTTTAGAAAGGCATTGATAGGAAACAGCACTTTCCAGAGAAAGTTAGATCTGAAACGACACATTTGTGAAGTATTTTCAGATTGTAAGGCTGAAAAAGGAATTTGATGTTTAGAAATAAAGTAGTGCTGGACTCTTTCAAGACAAAACAGAAAAATGCCCTAGAGGGAATCCAAAGCAAAGCACTTGCTTTTTCTAGAAGGGGTGACTTGGGGATTCTGTCCTCACTCTACAAGGTGGGATCTGGGTGACTCCCACTGTTGCCCAGGCTGGAGTGCAGTGACATGAGACCTGAGATCCTCTGCCAAACATGTGTTCCCTAAATATTGAACCTGGGCCTGGCACAGTGGCTCACACCTGTAATCCCAGCATTTTGGGAGGCCGAGGTGGGAGGACCACTTGAGGCCAGGAGTTCGAGAGCAGCCTGAGCAACATAGCAAGACGCTGTCTCTACAAATATAAAATAAAATAAAATAAATTAGCCAGGTGTGGTTGTGCACGCCAGTAGTCCTAGCTACTCAGGAGGCTGAGGCAGGAGGATTGCTTGAGCCCAGGAGTTTGAGGCTGCCTTCTGGGGACTTGGGGAGCTTCTGAACCAAAGGCCTCGCCCAAGAACGAAAAACCAGGCTTTTCCTCAAAGAAGCCTTAAGGCGGGATCTCCCAGAGTTAGTCATTCCATGGGACACCCTGGCAGTTTTGGTCAAGTTCTTGTCTCACCTCTACTATTATCTGCTTAATCGTTTTCTTTCAATTGACTCATTTTTTTTCCTTTAAATATATGTTTTAAGATGCTTTTTATCCTCATCATGAATGAAACCCAATCTAATTTGCCATTAACAGACATTAGCGCTTCAAAATAAATACCTAGTGCATGAAGGAAATATGCTAGTGGGGTACTACATAATGTCATCCCTTGGACTCGTATTGTGCTTTGGGAAATGTGAGCTTAAAAGCAGCCCCTTCCCTCCCCTCGCCCCTGCTCGCCCCTCCAGAAAGCTCCCTGCATACCTGGCTTGCTTCCCCCACACCTTCCTGGGGAGGATGGAGACAGGGTGCCAGCGTTCCTTAGAGGGACAGTGTGGCCTCTGGGTTGTGTTGAACTAGGATCATCTGCCACTCTGGCAAGCCTTTTTGTTTGTTTGTTTTGAGACTGAATCTCACTCTGTCGCCCAGGCTGGAGTGCAGTGGCGCATTACAGATGTGTGCCACCACGCCTGGCTAACTTTTGTATTTTGAGTAGAGACAGGGTTTCACTATGTTGGTCATGCTGGCCTTGAACTCCTGACCTCAAGTGATCCACCCGCCTCGTCCTCCCAAAGTGCTGGGATTACAGGTGTGAGCCACTGCACCTGGCCTCTGGCAATTCTTTTTGTTTCCTGGTCATGTGGTTTGAGCCTCTCTGGATGTATCTGAGGGTAACCTGGTTTTTATTGTTGTTGTTGTTTGTTTTTTTGTTTTTTTAAAGAGCTGGGGTCTGATATGGTTTGGCTGTGTGGATATTGAATCATGGGGGTGCTTTCCCCCATACTGTTCTCATGGTAGTAAATAAGTCTTATGAGTGCTGATGGTTTTATAAGGGGAAACCCCTTCCACTGGTTCGCATTTTCTCTCTTCCCTGCCACCATGTAAGATGTGACTTGCTCCTTCTTGTCTTCCACCATGATTGTGAGGCCTCCCAAGCCACATGGAACTGTGAGTCCATTAAACCTCTTTTCCTTTATAATTACTCAGTCTCGGGTGTGTCTTCATCAGCAGCTTGAAAATGGACGAATACCGGGTCTCACTAGATTGTCCAGGCTGGACTTAAACTCCTGGGCTCCAGCGATCCTCCCGCCTCATCCTCCTGAGTACACCATCACACATGCACCACCACACTGGCCTTCTGGTCCTTTTTAAAAGGGGGAGTTTTTGTTCTAGGGCCAAGAAAGGTGTCATCTCTACGGTCGGCATGGATTAGTGAGATTGGGTCAGACGCGAACAGGTGTTGATCCCAGAATAAGTCAGAGAACAGTTGGCCAGTGGTGCTTGTGTTTACACAGCTCTTCCCAGGCCTTCCAAAGCCGGAGCTCCCTCGCTGGCTCAAGGTGCCAAACACAGGTCTAGAGTCACAGATTGCGAATTTCCCTCAAGGCGGGTACTGCGAGCTTTGAATTTCTTTCTGTTCTGTGTTGTCAGCCTCCCAGGCACCAGTCAAGTTCTGCCTCTGGTGTCCTGTCCTTCTTCCTGGGACTCAGTAGAGAAGGTACTTACTGGAGGGGGTCACTACAGGGCCAGCTGCTTGGGGAGGGGGTGGACTTGCCCTGAAAGCCCCAATGAGGGCAGTGGGAAGTCCCAGCACAGGAGCAGGTGACAGGCGCAACCCCCAACCACCCTTATTATGTAAAGGATTTATCTTTCAACAAGACGGTGCTCCAAGCCAGCGCACAAGGGGCAGTTAGTGAAAGCAAAGAAAATAATCAAATGGCATTCTGCCTCATGACCTACATCACAATAAATTCTAGGTTGATTGATTAAGTAAATGTGCAAACAGGAAGCCCACAAAAGACGACAGAGTTTATATAATCATAGGGGTAGGGAATGACTTCTTAAAGGAAGAAGCCATAAAGAAAAAAATGTAACAGATCTAGCCAATAAAAATGTAAATTATCTGTCCAGAAATGCCATAAAGAAAATTAAGGAGCAAAGGGGAAACTTGTTACATAAATGATAGTCAGATCCACTGCCTGTGTTCTTCCTGTATAAATCCCTTAAGGATCAATAAGAAAATGATGAACATTCGCATTTTTTAAAAAAGGAACAAGCCATTCAGAAAGGAAGAAATGTGAGGAAGTAGACATATAAGCATATTAAAATTTGTCAGTTCATCAGTGAAACACTTTTGTGTTTTACCCACCAGATTCCCATTCCTGTGGGCAGACGAGCCCTGCAGTGTGCTGCTCAGGACCCCAAAATCCTTATGAGTGTTCAGGGGTCCTTTTTGCAGAACATGCCCTGAGAATTGGAAATGTGCATTTGGTCAATAATCTCCCTTCTAGGAATTTAGCCCGAGGACAGTGAAGAGGCACAAGGCCATGGGTGGCCATCATACAGAGAGGCAGAAGAAGCCTCCATCTCTAACAGCAGGAAGTTGGTTAAGTAAATTAGAGGCTGTGGTGCTGCTCATACAGCCATTCACTTATTCAGTCACTCAACAGAGGTATACCAAAGACTTCTGATGTGCCAAGCACTGTTCTGGTCTCTTGAGGGATACTACAGTGAACAAAAAGATAAAGCTCAAGCCTAATGGGAGGCTAGAGATGGTTGGATAGATGGATGGATGGATGGATGGATGGATGGATGGCTGGATGATAAGTAGGTAAGTAGGTAGGCTGATATAGATGATCATCAGCTTGATAGATGATGGATGGATAGATAGGATGATGGCTGGATGGATAGACAATAGGTAGGTAGGTAGACGTAGAAACAGATAATTGACAGAGTAATGGATGAGTAGATAGAGTGATAAATAGATGATACGTAGGTAGTTACAGAAATAGATGATTGATAGAGGAATAGATGGATGGGTGGATAGATATAGAGAGATGGATGGATGGATAGATGGATCAATAGATAGATAGATATAGAAGGATGGATGGATTGATGGAGGGAGGGATGGATCAATGATAAGTAGGTAGGTTGACAGAAATAGATGATTGATAGAGGGATGGATGGATAGATGGGTAGATGGATGGTAGATAGAGGAATGGATGGATGGATGGATGGGTAGATGGATGATAGGTACATAGGAGGTAGGTAGATAGATGATAGAGTGATGGATGGATGGATGGATGGGTAGTTGGATTGCACTTAGGTAGATAGGTAGATATAGAGTGATGGATGGATGGATGGGTAGATGGATGATAGGTAAGTAAATAGATGATAGATGGATAGGTGGATGGGTAGATGGATGATAGGTAGATGATAGAGTGATAGATGGATGGGTAGATAGATTATAGGTAGGTAGATATAGAGTGATGGATAGATGGATGGATGGGTAGATGGATGATAAGTAGGTAGATATAGGCAGATGACTGACTGATTGGTTGATGCTAGATAGGGATAGCTAGATAAACATGTCAGATGGTGGTGAGGGTTAGAGGGGAGGGAGCTACCTTTATCCAGGGACTCAGGATGCCTCCCTGTGAAGGGGAGGAGAGACCTGAAGGGGGAGAGAGAGCATGCTGTGGCTCTCTGGGGTGGACACTCCAGGCAGAGAGAAAAAGCTGTTCCAGTGGCCTGGTGGGAACTTGCCTGGCAGTTCCAGGAGCAGCGCGGAGTTCAACTAAGAAGACAAGACAAGACGGGGGAGTAAGGGGGAGGTGGGCTGCCGATGGGAAGCTGGGGTTGGTGTGAGCAGAGGAGTCCTATGATTCTACTTAAGTTGTGGAAGGATCCGTTTGTGGAGCACACTCTGTAGGGGACAAGGGCTGAAGCAGGGGGGCCAGCCAGACCACCACCATCACCATTCACCATCCCCAGCCACCATCGCCATCTCCCAGGGGAGAGAGAACCATGGCCTGCAGCAGGGAGGGAGTAGTGGTGGTGCGGAGAAGTGGTCAGATTCTGGACGTAGTGACAGCATTAAATATAAAAATAGGCCAGGCACAGTGGCTCACACCTGTAATACCAGACCTTTGGGAGGCCAAGGTGGGAGGATCACTTGAGCCCAGGAGTTCCAGACCAGCCTGGGCAACGTAGCGAGACTCCCATCTCCACAAAACATATTAAAAAAATTAGCTGGGTATGGTGGTGCATGTCTGTAGTCCCAGCTACTCAGGAAACTGAAGGGGGAGAATCACTTGAGCCCAGGACTTTGAGCCTGCAGTGAGCTGTGATCGCACCACTTCACTCCAGCCTGAGCAACAGAGTGAAACCCTTTCTCTAAAAATAAAAATGAAAAACAAAAATAAAAAGTACATACATGTATCTGTTGATAAGGAAAATGTTCTTTGCTTTAACAAAACCTTCAGTGGGTCAGCCCAGCCCCTGCGCTGGACCGGGCTAGGCTGTTTGTCCTTGCAGACTTGTTTCAGCCCAGTTTGGGCCCCATTCACAGGTATGGAGGGGAGGAAGTTTCAGGACAGTGACCACAAAGATGTGACTACTCAGAAAACCTGTTGGGCTTTGTCTACTAAAGCTGACCCCCCAAAAACCCTGTGACACAGCATTTCCACTCCTGGCTGTTTGCTCAACCAGAGATGCATGCATGGGCCCCAAAAGACTGTACAAGAACTCATGGCTGTACTACCCATAATAGCTATGATCTGGAAACAACCCGAACGCTCACCCACAGAAGAATGGAGAAACACACGGGGGCCCACCCCCGCAGCAGAACACTGGCCAGCAGTGAGAACCAACCAGGGACTGCTGCCCACCTAGACGGGTCCACAAACATTGTGGCAGCGGAAGCAGCCAACGCAAGAGACCATATTGTTTGACTCCATTTACATGAAGTTAAAAAATAGGCAAACTAATCTATGGTGATAGGAGTCAGGCTACCCCTGGGGAAGAGAGACTGACCAGGAGCGGGGGCAGGCACGCAGGCGTGCGCAAGTTGTGCCGGGCCATTGTGCTGTGTCTGTAGGATTTGGGTTCTTTTCTGTATGTATGTCCCACTTCTGTAAAAAGGTGAGTTTTTTTTTAATTACAGCTAATCATTTTTATTTATTTGTTTGTTTGTTTGTTTGTTTTGAGACAGAGTCTGGCTTTGTCGCCCAGGCTGGAGTGCAGTGGTGCGATCTCGGCTCACTACAACCTCTGCCTCCAAGGTTCAAGCAATTCTCCTGTCTCAGCCTCCCAAGTAGCTGGGATTACAGGCACCCACCACCATGCCTGGCTAATTTTTGTGTTTTTAGTAGAGACGGGTTTTACCATGTTGGCCAGGCTGGTCTCGAACTCCTGACCTCAGGTGATTCACCCACCTCAGCCTCCCAAAGTGTTGGGATTACAGGCGTGAGCCACCACGCCCGGCCACAGCTAATTATTTTTAAAATAATTATTAAATATTAATCTGTGTTTATACCTTTAAAAAAAAATGCCTGGAAGAATGTTCAACAAAATATTGGATAGAGAAGACCTCTGGGTGTTAACAAGATCAGTGACTTTTTTTCTTTGTGCAGAGAATTTCTAAGACTTCTCCATGTACATATAAAACATAAGTATATTACAGTCTGATGAGCCAGGGCTTTGGGGACGGAGAAGGAGATAGAATGTTTTATCCGTAACTGATCCGAGGAACTCCGAAACTCAACCTAATCAAGCACGTTGAAAATAAAGGGGAAGATTTGTTAATTGAATGTCATGTTATGTCCTCAGTTATGCTTAATACAAGATAGGCAATTTAGAATTCCCAATTATCCAATTAAAATGCTAATTATCTTGTGCCTTGATAAGGCAGCTCTCAGAGAGAGGGTGAGCTGCTCCTGTCTGTTGTGTCTCTTCCTCCTGCTGTGACCGCTGCTGTCTTGGCCGCTGCCCTTGCCTGTGATTGGCGGATCCCCCCTTCTGGGCGGAGCCTCAGCATCCCAGGCTTCTCTCAGACCCCAGCTCCTGCTTTCCACCAGCTGGCCTGGGGCTCCTTCGCCCAGGACTTGGTGGGCCAGTTGTCCTTGCAGACCCTTTTCTGCTCAGTTCTGGCCTCGTGCATGGGTGCAAGGTCAGGGCTCCGGAAGGCGTTAGCCATGGCATCACCCACTGCCAGTGTTTATGGAGTTGAAGCTTTTCCCTGCATCTTCTTCAGCCTTCACAGCAAGCCCCGAGGTCGGCACTGTTCCAGCCCCCACCTACTGACAGACCTGAGGTTTCAGAGGCATCCGGGTCAAGACCATAAGCTTTGCAGTGGGAGACCCTGCGTGGACTCCGAGCCCGAACACGGATTCAGTGGGTTTCCTGACCCCAGCCCGTCATTGTTCTGACTGCAGCATCCTCTGTGCAGTGGGAAGATCCCTCAGCCCCCAAAGGGTTGTTATCATGCTAAATGCTGCAGTTGACTGTTCAGTTTTTCTTACTGGAGCAGCTACACAACCTGTCTCAAGCCTCAGACTGAGTGGGCAGCAGGGCCTGGATTGAATCAGTCTGCCCACCCATCCCCACAGTGCAGTGCCTTGTGGGGCCCCCTGGCAGGAGCTGAGTAGTCAGGGAGAGTGATCTGGGTGGCAGTGGGGCTCCAGGAGTGTGACTTCATCTGCTTGCCCACATGGAGATGGTCCATGCAAGCCCAAGAAGCCTGGCCCCGTATACCCTGTGACCATGCTAGCTGGCCTTCTGGAAGCCCTTGTGGGAAGGTGTCGCCCCAGGTCAAACAGTCTCTGTCTGTGGGCCAGGACTGGGGTAGGAGCGGC
This sequence comes from Pan troglodytes, assembly GCF_028858775.2. Lineage (NCBI taxonomy): Eukaryota > Metazoa > Chordata > Mammalia > Primates > Hominidae > Pan > Pan troglodytes. Next base: position 36,519,883 of record NC_072418.2, on the reverse strand, counting down.
GGGAAGAGGGAGTGAGGAGCTCCAGGCAGCAGAGCAAGCTGCTGAAGCCGAGCACCGCATCTGCTGCAGACGGCCTGTGTCTGACACCGCCATGTTGGTGCCGGCTACACGGTGATGCTGACCAGCTCTCCGCTAGCACCAGTTTTATTAATCATGCATTTCTGGCTTTAGTCCGAGGCTTCAGGTCAGTCCCTTCTTAGTGACACATCACGTGAATGCCTCTTGCTCATTTCAGGCACTCGGAGCCTCAGCGGGTGCTCATTCCTAGCTTTGTCTGTGTTTGTCGTCATGCTGGGGCCTGGGGAAGGGGAGGCTCGCAGCAATCCCCCAGTTGACTGCCAAGTCCCAGTACCTGCTCTTTGGAAGACCCACGGGGAACAGTGCTAAAAGAGCCAGCACCTGCCTGGGAGTTGGGGTCCTGGATAGGTCGCTGGTACCACCCAGGCGGCAATTCCAAGGGTAGGGCTTGGGCGCCTTCGCCTGTGCCTTCTGATGACCCACTGGTCACCCCAGAAGAAGGGCGTGGAGCAGCTCCCCTCCTTCCATGGGAATTCAAGAAGAATGTAGTACGTGCTTCTGGTTCCATGCAAAAGGAGCTATGCCGGGGCTCCACTGGTAGAAACATCCGGTTTTGGCTCCAAGTCCTCCATAGTAGCTGCTCCCACTTTGGGGACCATAAGACACCCTCTGCTCGGCCCAAGGTGTCTCAGGGCATCCCCTGCAGGACTGCATGGCCCTTACTCTGAAAAGAATTTTCCCTTAGTAAGTGGTGTATCACGTTAATTACACAATTATGGTCATGTGTACCCAGAAAATATCGCAGCAATTACTTAAAATAAATGTGAATTATAAGCAACTTAGTGCTGAGACGACTATACACAGCACAACTGCTTGGCCCCAAACATCATGAGGTACTTCTCACTGTCTGTGGCCCTCTCCCTCTTACCCCTCGATTCCCCTCCCGGGAAGGCGGGGACCCTGGGTCAGCTCTGTGAGGGCGAGGGGCAGCTGTGAAGGGATGGTGGGCACAGGCCCCCTCTGTCCAGCCAGAAGCCTGTCTGTGCGCATGTGTCCTGGTAGCTGGTGCAGAGGACACACCTCCGCGTTTTTGCTGGTGAACATCCTGGAGATGCTGGGAGTGTGTGGGCCCAGGAAGGACTTCTGTAGAGAACTTGGCTGCCTGGAGGGTGCGGGAGTGGGTGTTCGGGCCGTGGACCTATGCAGATTCTGTTGGGTTTTAAAGGAACAGTCAAGAGGCTGTTTCTCAAAGCCTGGCACAGGATGCCCACGACCTCCTGTCCTGCTGCCGGAGGAGGGATCCCCATTCTCCAGCCTCCCTCCAGGCCTCTGAACAGTGACCGCGATGGCTAGGTCACTGTACACAGAGCTCCTTGGGTACCAGGCACCATTCTGTATACTCCATGTATGTTAAATCATTCGACTGGCATAGCAGCCCTGGGAGGGAGGCACCGCTATCATCCCCATTTTACAGATGAGGAAACTGAGGCACGGAGAGGCCATTCAGCTGGCCAGCAGCAGAGCCAAGATTTGCCCTTGAGGTTGGTGTTGAGTCCCAGAAGGCTGGGTATGTGGGGCCCAGAGCAGGGAGCCCAGCACAGGGACCGGGGTGCGGAACACACCCTCCCCACCTCAGGTTTGTAACCCCATGTCCCAACTACCTGCTTTCCTAAGCCCTCCGCCCAGCTGAGGGGGCTCCACCAGCTCTGCGCATTTTCACTCCCAAGCTTCTGTTTCCGGCCCAGCCTCCCCTCTCCACCTCTTGAGTACCTGAGATCCATTGAGGCCCAGCCGGGGAAAGGGAATGATGTGGCCAGGGCCACCCCTTACACTGCCTCACTAACCTCTTCGGCGCTACCCCACCCATGCTCGAGGCACATAGCTTGGCCGACACTTGCTGCCAGGCAGCCCTTCTACCGCTGTCTGGGCAGCTGCAGCATTTTTATAGGACTGTGACTCGTCTTCATGTTAGGTGATAAACTTCTGAGGGCAGGAGCTGGGCCGTGTGCCCGGGAGCGCTCCACGGGCTGGATTTGTGGGTCCCAGCGGGAGGCCCAGCAACGCCGTCTCTGGGGACCCCATTCCTGCAGATCTGGGTCTGGGAACTTGCTGCTCCTGCCCCATTTGTCATCTCCTGGCACTGACAGATGTGCCTGCCCCCCTGACACTGCAGTAACTCCATCCACCTCGTTATTCACCACTCATGCAGGTTCCCCCAGGTTGCTTAAGGGCTCTCTCACTTATGCCTGGATACAAGCCTCTTCTACCCGAGTCTTGCCTGGGAGAAATTTATAGGTGAGGGTGTTAGAGGAATGGCCACATAAGGAAAAACAACGGGGCCCACACAGCAGCTGGGATGTCGTTGGCTGGGACTTAGGCAGACCACGGCCTCCTCTCAGCCAATCAGGAAGCCCCTCCCTGCTGCTGGGGAGGAGGTGCGCGCTGGGCTTGAGCCTGGCTGGGGTGTGTGTACCACCCCATCCGCCTTCCAGGTGAGCAGGAGGGAGCAGGGGCTGTTAGACCCAGCTGGTCCGGGGCTGCACGATGTGAGTCATAAATTTATGGAAGGAGCCTATGGAGATGGTTGCAGTGGGGTGGTGACACTCCTGCCTGTCTTGCTGGCTGCTGCCCTCTGCTGGAGAGCCTGTTCCAGGTGTTAATTATTTTGGGTGGGTAGTAGCTAGCCTGCTCCAGGGATGACTTGGCTGGACCCCTCCTGCCTCGCACTTGGAGGAGTTGTGATGCTGCCACTGCCCTGGCATGTCGGTCATCCACGGGACAGGCTGTTAGCCTGTCCTCATAGCCCACACTTGCTCCTGGTCATCCCAGCACCACTCGCCAAGCTCTGGCCCAGCTGTGCGGGGGCACACGTTGCCTCCGCATCAAGCATGGGCCCTGGTTTGGAGTGTCTGCCCCTCAGTGCTCACCGCTTAAAGATCAGAACTGTGCCGCGCCGGGCTCACACGTGTCCACAGGCCCCCTGTGCCGCCACAGCTGCCCAGAACTTGGGTGCCCTTGTGCGTCCACACCCCAAGCCTAAAGTCTGCAGAAAACGTGGGCTCGTTTTGCCCACCTGTTATTGCCACCAAAGCACCAGTGTGTCCTCAAGTTGCGTCAGAAAAGGTCATTTAAAACAAAATTCAGGACTGAAGTCCACTGTGAAGCATTTCAGCCTCTTTTAGGCTGGCGTGAATATCCAGCACGTGGTGCTTCTCCTCTTTTCAACTCCTTCCTATGGAACAGTGTGTGGAGTTGTCAGCGTGGCTGGCAAAGGTGACCAGCGTCGGGCTGCACTTTGCAGGTGAAAACTGGGTCAGCCTTTCTTTAGTTTGATGCTTCTGTGAGCTGTGCCTTCTTGAAAGCACTATTTTTTTCTTAAAAAGCAGCAAAGGCATTCAAAGACAGTTGTCTCCACTGAGTGGGTTATGCAGGGGGAAGCTTGCTGCAGGCGAGAGAGCCAAGTTTCCTCACTGCCTCCCCTTTCTGATTTTTTTTTTCTTGTACTGATTGATTGATTGATTTTTTAAGAGCTGGGGTCTTGCTGTGTTGCCCAGGCTGGTCTTGAACTCCCGGCCTCAAGCAGTCCTCCAACCTTGGCCTCCCAAAGTGCTGGGATGACAAGTGTGAGCCACTGCGCCCGGCCTGCCGCTCATTTTTTGTAGAATATGTGAGTTCCTCTGCACATGCGGATGGCATCTCTGTCCCTCTGCCTGTCTTTTCTGAAGCCGGCCAGTCCCAGTGCAGCCCGTGGTTGTCTGCAGGTCACTTGTCCCACAGAGGTCTGCTGTCCCCATCACGTCGAGAATGACCATGTGGCCTCTGAGGTTCACTTCTGTCGGTGCAGGACCACATCTCACAAAGCCAAGGGAGCACCCCTGTTCCACGGCGTGGGTCAGACCTCTTCTCGGGCTTTCTGGGAGGGCGCCACAGAGGTGTGAAGTGGCTTCTGAGGCCGCCTGTCTGGCCTGGTGCACAGGGCTTGCCATGTGAGGCATTGCCCTTGCCTGCCTTGGTAGGAACGTGCCTGGACTGTGGCGAAACTCAGCGCTGAGACTCCCAGGAGCGAGGTGGAAGCAGCCTCCTGAGCGCTTGCACCACGAATACGGGGGCGGCTGAGGAGAGGAGCATGTGGCTTTCTTGCCTCCCTGGCAGCTCCTGAAATCCTTTCTTTTCAGGAAATATTTCACTCGCAGATACCCAATTATCCTGTGAGGTTTGGAAGGCAACTCTGAAAGCTGATTGAATCTACCACAGCCGTTCCTGCATAACAACTCCTTAATATCCAATCATGACAATTATACATAATTTGTGTTGACAGTGCCTAGAAGATGAAACTCCCTCATATGGACGTTCTCTAAGGCAGGCCTGGAACGTGCAGGGCAGGACCGCCATGTGGCGTGCCCTTGGGCGGCCGCAACGACTGCCCTGGTCAGGGGTGGGCGGGTGGGGGCCACCTGGGCCTGTCTCACGTGGTGGCAGGTGGACCAGCTGTGGTCCAGCAGGAAAGCTATTGCCGAGGCCTCAGGGAGCGGGTGAGGGCAGCTCCCCACCACCACACCCCTCACCAGCTGGGTTCAGTAGAGGAAGACCAAGGCAGACTGGCTCAGTCCCTTGGAGCTCAAAGATCCATGCAGTGACTGTGCTACCATCCACCATCCTAGAGGCCTCCCCGGTGCTGGTTCTGGGCTTAGCCTGGGGCCAGGGCTTGTCTTTCTCTCCAGACTTGGCTGTGGCCCTACCCGCTCAGGGTGGGAGCTTGTAGAGCGGGCCCAGCCAGCAGGCGGCTCGTTCCAAGGAGGGAGAAGCAGGATGTGTGCCCCAGGCCTTGCCTCTTCCACATCCCTGGAGACCACCCTGCCCTGCCCCACCTGCAGGAGGCCCGTCCCTCGCCCCTTCTGCCCACAGCTCCTGTGCCCTCTCCCCGGGTGAGCGCAGGCCGTAGATCCAGCCCCTCCTGGCAGGGTGGGTGGTGGCCTCTGGGCACGGAGTCACAGGGAATCACTTCCTCCAGCTCTGCAGAAATGTGTGGCCTCTGCCCCAGCCCGGCTTCCCACAGGGCGCAGGCTCCAGGACTCCCATCTGTCCTGATGTGCCTGGGAAGCCACTTGCCATGGCAGTCAGTGGAGGCTGGCGAGCTCCTCTGGCAGGTGGCTGTGCCCTGCTGGGCCCCCAGCTTCTCCGTCACTCCACACTGGCCTCTGAGATTCTGCAGCCTATGACTGACCCCCAGGCTGTAAGCCTCACAGACTCACACTGAGAGTTTGGACCATTTTGGGGCCACGGCAGGGGAGGCCATGGGCCGAGGGCCTTCCCTTGGGGTTCATGGGGCTCGTGGAGTGGGGTGTGCCTGCTCTAGTGCCCCAACCCTGATGCGTCTCTCCCCCGCAGCCTCTTCGAGCACTACTGCTACTCCCGGGGTGGCATGCGCCACAGCTCCTACACCTGCATCTGCGGCAGGTAAGCGGGGCACCCTGGCTCCCCTGGGGGTGACCAGTGGGAGGAGGTAGGGCAGTTAGTGAGTGGGGGGCTCCACCATCCCCCAGCTCAGCCACACTTGCTCACTCACACGCCCACACCAGCGCCCGGCCCAAGCTTGGAAGTCGCTCCTCCCTCCCAAGACTCCCGGAGCTGAGGTGGCCTCTGCCTGCAGGAGCTGGCACTGGGTGAAGGAGGGAGCATGGCCTGCCCACTGCAGAGGGGCTGCTTGGTGTTCCCTCCCTCCTGTCCCCAGCTGGTCAGCACAGCAGCTAAGCACAGGAAGGCCACTCCTCCACACGGGCACACACACAGCATGTGGGGACCAGGCTGTGAGCTCAGGCTGGGCAGCTTCTGTGTGCAGCAGGGGTGGAGTGTGGAAGGGTCAGTGCAGAAAGTGGTGGTGGTGTGTCTATGTGGGTGTGGCTGCGTGGGGACCAGTGCTGCTGTATGTGGGTGTGCATGTCACTGTTGGTGTGCCTGCTCGTGGCACATGGTGCCGAGGGTCAGGGCTCTGTGTGGGTGTATGTGCTTGGGTGTGTGCCATCAACACCTGGTTGGGTGTGCTTGGAGGCACACACATGGTAGAAATGACAGTGATATGGGATCATTGCCATGCTGTGTGGGCCATGCACAGCGGCGTGTGTCCCTTGGGGTGTGTCTGCCCCCACATGCATCCTGGCCGTGGGCGTGGCCCCCTCGTCTCCCACGCTCTCCCAGCCAGTCTCCCTGCTCTCTGCCCCTCGGGTCTGGCCCCTGCCCGGCCAGGATGGAACCGGGCAGCTCTGCCAATGCGCACGTCCCCGGCACATGAATAATACATGTGAAATCTCAGTCCTTGGAAATGTTCTTCTCTGGTGGATGGAGAGAAAATCATTATTTCTACTTTTATGATTCCCAAGACTCCTGAGCAGGGCCATAAATATTACACCCAGGTGGGGGTTTCCTTCCCCGCTTTGGACAGACTTAAAAGTCCTTTTTTTCTTAAAGGCATCGCTCATTAGGGAAGCCTTCTCAGGCAGAGGAGCGAGGATCCTCTTGGTTTCCTGTCTCTCCAGCCCGGTCAGGATGCCAGGGCAGCTCCAGGACAGCCGGGGCCCTTTCCATAGAGGCCCTCTCCCCTTTGGCCACCAGGAAATGAGGGGTTCCGTAGGGCCCTTCTCCAGGCCCAGGAACTGCTGTTCCCCTTTTTTGCTCTTTTTTTAATTTAAAGACAGGGTCTCCCTCTTTTGCCCAGGCTGGAGTGCGGTGGCATGATCATAGCTCATTGCAGCCTCCACTTCCCAGGCTCAGGTGATCCTCCTAGCTCAGCCTCCTGAGTAACTGGGATTACAGCTGTCAGCCACCTAACCCAGCTAATTTTTTTTGCGTTTTCTGTAGAGGTGGGGTTTCGCCATGTTGCCCAGGCTGGTCTCGAACTTGTGGGCTCAAGTGATCTGCCTGTCTTGGCCTCCCGAAGTGCTGGCATGACAGGCGTGAGCCACCACACCCAGCCCATTGCTAAGTTTTACACGTGTTCCACATGATGCCCACATCCCAGCCCAGAGGGCAGCCGCCTAACGACGCTTTCAGCCAGGAGGCTCTGCCGCAGACTGAGGCTGGTTGCCAGCCATGTGACTGTGGGGTGACAGGGCCACCATGTCCCCCGGCCTCACCTCTGGCTGTGGACCTGGTCCAGCCACGCCTGGGCCTGTGCTGGAGGTGGGGACAGTGCTGCTCATGGGCAGGGGATCGAGCATCCACCCCCTCCTCCAGAGCCTGCTGCAGAAGAATGGGCTTTGATCACCCTCCCCCGGCTCTTTGCAGTGGTGAGAACTCAGCCGTGCTACACTACGGACACGCCGGAGCTCCCAACGACCGAACGATCCAGAATGGGGACATGTGGTAAGTAGGGCCAGCGGCCCTGGCTCTGTGTGTGAACAGCCAGGCCAAGGTTGGACTCAACTTCAAGATGGACCAGAAGCTTCTGGGTCCCTGTCCTGAGAGGGCTGACCACAGCAAGTCCCTGGGCTTCTTGGCCCAGACTTCGCTGCCAAGACTATCAGCCTGCATGGTGCCTTCTCCAGGGCCAAAAGCCTGCACCCCCCAGGGAGCACTGAGAGAGAGGGTGCAGGAGAGGGGCCCCCGATGGTTTCCTGTGGGCCATGGGATTGTGGGCTCTCTGAGGGGGCCTGAACCATCCCCAGCCTCTGTTCAGGCTGTCCTCTCCGTTCAGGGGGCACCACACTCGCATCTTTCTGTCTTGGTGCCAGGAGGGCAGGCCTCTTGGTCTGGAGCTGGGAAGACCGCAGGGAGCCTCCCACGCTCTGAAACCTGCCATCCTCCTGCTGCAGGAGCCCGTGGCCTATGCAGCCCTGTGTTCAGCAAGTCAGCAGTGCTGACCCGTGGCTGCGTGCAGGGCTTTCCTGAGCACGATGTGCTGTGCTCACAGTTCTTCATAGAAGCCACGAGAAGGAGATGTGGGCAGGCCCTGCGGCCTCCGCCCCTCGGGTAGTCTTTTCTCTCATTGGAGGACTTGCAGTCCTACCTACAGCCCCTCGGTGTGCAGGGCAGAGAAGCTGGGCCGCTGCCCCGGGGCAGGGCGGGGGTGTGTGAGTACTTGCAGCCTGGCCCCTGCTCAGTCCCTCCGCGTTCTTTGCCTGTGCCCTGCACGTCAGATGTCAGCCAGGGCCAGCCCAGGCAGTGCAGAGCTCCTGAGAGCTACCCCAGTGCTGGGGCCCTGGGGCTCAGCCACAGCCACGCAGGCCCTGTCTTGGCCTCCAGACATTTCACTGTGGTCACTGACTAGTAGAGGAGGTGCCTTGTCCCTCCCAGTTCTTTGGTGCCCTTTCTTCTATGGCAGATACACCCGAACAAGCCTCCTGCAGAGCCCTCTGCCCCCCAGCAGCATGGCATGTCCTCTGAGGCCTGCGTGGCGCCCAGCTGGGCTGCCTCCGCCTTCCCATCGAGGAGCCACCCCAATGTGCCAGCTCCTCCAGCGGGAGTTCCCACGATGGCTGCTCACGGGCCTGGGCCCTGCCTCACCCTACAGCAGGTAGTGGTGGGAGCCCACCCCCCAGAGTCCCCAGCCATGCCCACTGAAGGACAGGAACACACATGCCCAGACCTATGGACAGACGACCAGCTGCCCAGAGAGCTGCCAAGCGTTGAGCTGTCAGGGCCGAGTATTTGCAGGAACACACTCAGTCTCGGGGTCCTCCCTGCCCTTGGGCACATGGCCCGCTGAGACTGCCCGGGCTCCCCGCTCACCCAGGTCCATAGCTGATGAGCTGTTCCAGCTCGGGCCATGCTGGCAGGAGCTCAGCTCAGACCTTGGGTGGGGCCAGCATATGCCGCCGCAGTAGGGCTGTTAGGAACACGGCAGGTTGAGGGTGCAAGCGGAGGCAGGCCAGTGGAACCGCCGCCCACTGCGCACTGGGCCTCAGTGGACTCCCTGGCCTACCCGACAGCACTGGCTTCACGGATCCTGGTTCACTCTGGCACCACAGTGAGCCCCACAGATGGTGGGCCAGTCCCCAGTACCCCCTGGGTAGCCACCATGCTCGGGGCTGGGAGGGTCAAAGCGGAGCTCAGCTTTCCTCCTACATGCCTGGGGCCACAAGGTGACCGGGCCCTTCTTCTGGGTCTCTGTGGATTTTCTCACCCACTCCTCACCCTGATCCTGTGATGTAGGCACCTCACCCCATGTGTGGGCCAAGGAACTCAGACACAAGGAGGGCACCAGGCCCAGGTGTGAGGCCAGAGGCACTTAGGGAAAGAATTGGCAAACTCAGACTTGGCTCAGCAGGGGACTAGAGCAGGAGAGGGGGTGGCAGCCCTGCCCCCACACCGTGACCCACCAGTGGCTCCAGACACCACCTGGCATCCTGAAACTTTTTAAGAGACGGTCTTGCTCTGTCTCCCAGGCTAGAGTGCAGTGGCACAATCATAGCACACTGCAGCCTCAAACTCCTAGGCTTAAGAGATCCTCCCACCTCAGCCTCCCGAGTAGCTGAGACTACACGTACAAGCCACCATGCCCAGCTAATTTTTTTATTTTTAATATTAAAAAGACAGGGTCTTGCCATGTTGCCCAGGCTGGTCTGGAATTCCTGGACTTAAGTGATCCTCTTGCCTCGGCCTCCCAAAAGTGCTGGGATTACAGATGTGAGCCACGGTGCCCAGCCCTGAAACCTTTTCTAAAGCTCTTTAACCCTGTAGCCCATTCTGGCTGGGCCTGGAGGACAGGACATGGGAACCCAGTCTCACGGCAGAGGCCACATCAGTGGGTCCCCACAGTCCAGGGGGCACTTCTGGGTGGCTGGAGAGCCCTGTGCCAGAGTCACGTGGCCATGAGCTTTTCTCCTCTGTGGGCTCAGCACACCCCAGAAGAAGTGACTGCTCCTTTATGACCCTCTTTATCTGCCCCGGAGAGGGTCCTGGGATAATCCCAGATGCTGTGGCCTCGGCCCTCCGGGACAGCACATGGCACCTGCATCTCCCAGCTGCAGCTGTAGAGGCAGGAGTGATCCGAGGATGTTAATGCCAAGTCCAAATTGGTGATTTGATTTTTCTAGTGCTAACTTTGAAATGTAGCCAGTAGAATAATTATGAGTTTATTGTAGTCAATTTATTATGCAGCATTTAGAACAACATGTTTTGTTGATTACTGCTACTGCCAGATTGCTGGCGGCATTTATAATCCATTGTTGTATTGAAATTGATCTGCTGAGCGCCTACTGCGTTCGGTAAATAATAAATCAGTCTGTTATCCCAACATAAAAGCCACGATACTTCATCCTAAGGTATGAAACTAAAGCATGAGCCCAGCGTAGAATTCCCCCGAAGCTGAGCGCCTCCCATAGCAGTGCGCCTGCTGCAATGGCCTGCTCTGGGTTTTAGTCCTTTGACTGGGGGAAGACACCCCAGAGATATTTTAGCTTCTAGGAATGGGATTTTATGGGGGAATCAGAGCTGGTCCAGGGCAGCCAGATTATACAGCTGTACTGCAGAAGGGTGGGGGGTACTAAGAGGAGGCCAGCCTTTTCCATCCCTCTCTCCACAGTCCCAGATATGAGCACTCCCCCAACACGCACACACATGGATACACACACAGGGAACCGACCGAGGCTGTGCTGCGTGGCAGTGATCACAGGGCAAGCCCCTGCCTCCCTCTCTCGCAGTGGCCACCTGGCACAGCGTGGGCCCTCTTTGGGCAAGAGCAGCAGCCCCGGTGTCCTCACCGAGCTGGGCAGGCCAGGCCCTGATGCCCACTTCCAGCAGCTGGTTCTGCAGCACAGGCTGGAGGTGGGAGCCACAGGCAGAGCTCGGGCCAGGCCTGGTTTATTCTCAGACAGCTCCCGTCCCATGGTTGTCCTGTTCTGTGTCTTCGACCCAAAAGTGTCCTCCATGATGTGTACACCAAGCGGGGTTTGGGGCTGGCTAGGCCCCCCTCCTACTCCTCCGTCCTTACCCTTCCAGCAGCTTCCCTGGAGCTAGGCTGAGTCCACTGTTGGCCACAGTCATGGTCCAAGAGGGCCTATGAACCAGACACCCTGGTTCCTGCTTCAGGTCAGGCTTGTCAGCCAAGGACTGAGACAGACATCCTGAGGGCCGTCCCTCACCCCCAGCCAGCCACCCCCGGGCCCCTTCCCGCTTCTCTGGGTGTGATGCCGCCACACCCACTCGCATGCACGCAGGGGTGAGGGACGGGACTTTGTGGTGGCTGCATACACCCTCAGCCTGGTTCAGAGCCAAGCGGCCCCATGTGGGGCCTGTAGCCGCCAAGCCTCCGGGGGTTTTGCTGTTGTTCTCAGAGTCTTTTCCCACTGTGATCCTGGGGTTCACCATGAACCCCATCTCCAAGTCACTGTACCAGAGGGGCCATTCACTGCTTTTTTTGTTTTCCTTTTTAAACCCCTCAGGCAGACCTTCAAGAACAGGGTTACAAAAGCGCAGCACACTTGCTAATTAACACTTTCAACATGTTCACACAGATTGAGGTGCCTGAGATCACTGGAGGCCATTCCTAAGTGGGAGGCCCCAGAAGACCCCTCCCCACTCACTCCAGCCCCGAACAGGTTTGTGTGAGCACAGAGGTGGCCAGGACTCATCCCCCTGCTTCTCCTGGTCGTCTTCTGAGCCCCCATGTGCTGCCCCCTCCTTCCACAAACAGCCTGGGCTGTGGGCACCAGAGCCACTGCAGGCCAGCAAGCTTCGCAGCTAGGGCAGGGGGCGCATGGTCCACGATTCTGGGAAGCAGTGCGCCCAGAGAGGGCCCACCCCTTGCAGCACTCTGGGCCTGAGGCCGCCCCAGGTCCCAGAGAGGCTCACCCCCCAGGGCAGAGGTGGAGGGCTCTGGTTGGGAAAGCAGCTGGGACACTCCTCCTGCCTCCCTCACTTCCCGATCAGGTGGTGGGGGTTGGAGGGGGGCCTTAATCTACTGTGGCCCCTCGCAGAGTTTCTAGAGCACGTGTCCCAGGATGCCCCAGGCCTTGGTTGTCCCAGTCAGGATGCAGCTGGTGGGCAGCAAGCCTGTCCTTCCAGCACTGGCCAGAAGAGGGCAGTGTTGTCTCAGGACGATGGGCCAGGCCTCACCCCTGCTGGGCCTGGTCTTTTGTGTTGCTCCTGAGCATGGGGGGTGGGTGGCCAGCCTGGCTAGGAGGAGAGACCTGTCCCAGCCCTCACACTCAGCAGCCACCAGTGCCCTCTTCCCCTCCTTCCCTGCCTAGATAATGGCGAGACCTCGACCCTGCAGGCTGTGGGGTGCCCGCTCACCCAGGACCTCAGCAGCCACCTTGGCCTCACATGGGCCCTGCAGCCTGGGATGCGGCCAGCCTACTCCTGCTGTCTACTCAGCCTGAGTCTGTCTGCCACCATCGCGCTGTGGCCCCCACGGGTGGCAAGCTCCTGGGGACCCCCTTGCCCCACTCCACCTGGGGCCCAATGCCTTGGTGAGCTCCAGGGTAGAGCGTTGCCCCCAGGCCTGCTCTCTGCTGCCTGGCCCAGCCCAGCTCTCCCCCACCACCTTGCTGTTTCCTCTGAGGGAGACTTGTTGTCACCAGCCAGCCCTGCCCTGAGCACTCTGCGGTCTTAAAGATGTGCTCTTGGGGCCACAGAACGCCCTCAGGAGGGTCCAGACCCACAGGCATGGCCGTCCCATCCCATCCCAGTTAGGAGCGTGCTCTCCGTTCTCACCCATCCTCATACACATGGACAGGCCTGGTTATGAGCAGACACCTGCCCACGCGTTTTCGGTTTGTCTCTTGTTTGTGCTTCGTGGCTGCACCCTCCTCAGCTGATGTCATGACCCACAGTTTGAACAGCACTTGTCCAGACATCCTGGGTGCTCCCAGACATCATGAGACACTGGTCACCAAAAAAAGCAAAATACAGCATGTGCTGCGCGTGTGACTCTCCCTCCCGCCTGCCAAGGCCACTGCCCTGACGCCCGGGCCTTACCCCACTGTGCTTTCCTGGCAGCTGTCCTTGTGTCTCACCCACCTCTGGACGAGGCACCCCACAGTGCTATTCTGGGACCCGGGGCCCCTCACTGGTGCCGTGCCTCTGTCCATGTCATGCATAAAATGGCAATGCCAGTTCCCTCCAGACACCCAGGAGGCCCACAGCACGCAGCTGCTCCCGTCACCCACCGTGTGCACCAGGGATTGCTGGCTCTGGGGACCAGAAGCTGCTGCTGTCATGGGCTGGCGGCACGGGCAGCTTTCCTGTCTGCCCAGGCCCTGGAGGAGTGGCCGTCACACGAAAAGGGGGCAGAGATGCCCAGGAACGCACTGGAGAGAGGTCCCCTTGGTGGGTTAGGCCATGGCACGGGGAGCCTCAAGGACTCCGAGTGGTGGCCTTTGCCCCTGCTGGCCACGCTTGGAGCTTGGCACTCCACAGAAGGCCTGGCTGGGAGCAGGCAGCCGGCCCATGCACCCTGGAGACCACAGCTCGCCACCGTGTCTGCAGGGGCCGCCCACTGGGGCAGGCGAAGGGAAGAGTGACCCATATGCCTCCCTTTCGGTCTCACACTGAGGAGAAGCAAGGGCTTCCTGCTGCTCAGCAATCCCCCAGCCTGGCCTGGGACACTGACCAGGGCAGCTGCACATCGGAGTCTGCAGTGCTTCTGCAGCCCCGAATATGAGCGCGTGTAAACTGTTGGATTGAACAGCTAAGAGCCGTGCCACTACTCAGGAGATTCAAATGAAACTGCAAACCAAGTCCAAAGTGGCTCTCATATAAACATTGCAGCATTTCCCCCAGAAAACTGTTCCCAAGCCTTCTGTCACTGGCCGACCCATCTTGGAGGCCTTCTGCCTCTGGGCTGGCGGGTCCCTGCCATGGGGCCCAGGGAGGGTCTGTGTGGGCCAGTGGTGGCAGGTAGCCCAGGCCCAAAGCTACCCAGAAGGAGCCAGAAACAGAGCCCTCAGAACACATGTGGGGAGTGAGACGCCAGCACGTTGCTTGGAGATGCGTCCTGTCTCCCAGATGTCTTGTATTATCATCGACTCACTCGGCCAAAGATGGTAGGGTCCCCAGACAGCCAGGAAGGAGGGATCCTGCGTGCCTGTTCTCGATTGAGCCAACGTATGACCGAATTCTCCATTGTCGGTTTGCATTCAGAGGATGGATGAAGTGGATGCAGAGGAGCGGGAGGGAGATGATTTATCAAAGCCATGGCTTTCGTCCCTGGATTCCAGAAAAGCTTGCATCTGAATAACTTATGTGTGTAGAAACTCTAGGGGGATTTTTTTTTTAAGGCAGAAAAAGATAGGGAACTGAGAGGAGCACGAAAATAGACTTCAGCTCCATACCCGAGCCTCGCTGGGCAGGATGGAGCTGGCTGGCTGGGTGTATACTTCCCCCTCCAGAAAGCGGATCATTTTCAAACAAGAAATGCAGTTACAGTCTTCTACAAGCTGGAAGATAAAGTCAGGCTGGCGGATGATATCCAGGCACCCACCATCCCATGGTCTTTCTGCTTTGCTGGCGGGAGTTTGGGGAACTGGGATCTGAGTCTGGTCTGCACTGGAGAACAGTCTTGTTTTTACATTCCTAGATGATTTCATCGTTCGGGGTATTCTTGTGGGCTTCCTGGTTGTTGTTTTTTTTTTTTTTAAAAACGATAGTTCAGTTTCTGCTTTTTCTTTTGTGTCAGCACAGTCCGGTAGGACTTTCTGCCCCGGCTGCAGTTGCAGGTCACCTTCTGATTTGGCGCCTCCTAGGAATCCGTGTCCCCCATACTCCTGGCCCTGTCCTCTCTGCCCAGGCTATTCTTGCATGTTCTAAAACCAACAAACCACAAACCATTTTTCTCGGTTGACTCTGGGGAACCTAAATGAAAACGCTTAGCTGTCCCCAGGCAAAACTGGGCTGTGTTCCATATGGCTCCACTCCCCAGAGCTACAGCAGTGGGAGGGTCCCATTTTACAGATGGAAAAACTGAGGCCGTGAAGGTTGAGCACTGCCGCCAGGACCGAAGAACCCATTGCTGGGCTTCGAGTTGTTTACCCTCCTGACTCAGGGCTTTCCTGGACCTGTGATCTGAGCCTCAGTTTCCCTTCAGTTTAGAGCTTCCATGTGCCCCGCCCTCCCGGCCAGCCGTGGGGAAGCCTAGGCCCTGTGCAGGAGTAAACTTCCAGGCAGTTGTTGGCCTAAGCAGCCCACTGCATCCAGAGATCCTGTGACTCTGACCCACCCCAAAGCTCCCTGTCATGCAGGCGGGGCTCCTCCCCCCAGCCTGAGAGTCACCTGAGGTGTTATCTGGACCTTTCTGCCCTGTTGACACTGCTTATGGTGTTTTGCAATCAGAAAAGACAGGAGATTAAAAAGTGCCCGGCTGGGGACTTTGGATTTCAGCAAAGCGTCCTGGCCGTGCATTCAAGTTTTTCCTTTAGAAATCTGCCTCCATGGGGCGGCTGACGCTGCCTGTCCAGCCACGTGGCCCTGCTCCTTGCTCCACATGAGGCCAGGGTCCTCCACCCGCTGGCTCCCTCCCATGGGACAGGACCCCCCACAGGCAGGCGCACAGGCAGCTTCTGGAATGTTTGTGGAGTGGTTGTGTTTACCGTGAGAGCTGGGATTTGGGTGAGAGGCCCTCGTGACGGAAGCTGCGGCTGTGCCCCTGGCCTCAGACTTGTCAGGACTCACCCAGCTACAGATGGACCCCATGGGAAGCCCAGGGTGGAGCCAAAGAGGGGCAGCTGCACTTCCTCAGCCCTCCTGGCTCTGGTTCTGGACCCTGCAGACGTGGTGGGCTCTGGTCCTAGGGCTAGACCAGCCTCCGCCAGCCAGGGTCATCACCATCAGTGTCGTGACTTGGCCATGACCTGTGAAGGGGCTGGTGGACCCGAGGGTTCCGCTCTGTGTCTGCTGCCTGCAGCCTCCCGAGGTGCCTAGGTGGGATGGATGGAAAGGGGCACCACCTGCACCCCTCCGTCCCCTCAGCCAGGCCCAGCCTTGTCCACCTGGGCTGCTTCCGGGGAGTCCTGAGAGCCAGGTTTGGATCCAGCAGCCCTTCCCGTATCCTGTCCCTTCCACACCACAGGATGAGCGGGAGGCTGCTTCTCCGCCGTTGCCCAGAGAGGGCCCCGAGGTCCTTTGCACAGCAAGGAGAGGCCCTACTCCTTCCGGGCCCTGCTGTGCCAAGGGTCCCTCTTACAGGGCATCCAGAGGGCAGCCCCAGCCACCATCCTCCTGCCTCAGCAGGCCTCCTGTCATCTGTCCCACACTGTCTGTCCCACGCCATCTGTCCCATGCCATCCTGCCTCTCTGCTGGCCCCCAGGCCCCTCCCGTCCTGGACAGCTGGCACCTCTGCCCCATTCTTCACGCCCCTGCCTGTGTCCTGCTGGTCTCTGCCTGCCACCGGAGGGTGCCAGGGTGCAGGTGGACAGGGTGAGGGGGCCCACCTGGCTTCGGGGACATGTGGCCAGCAGGCCCTGGGAAAGCCTTGCTGGACATGAGGCTGTCTGGCACTTCCTCCCTGCCCTCCCCTTGGGCCCTGGCAGAATATGTCCATCCCATCCCCGTGGGCAGAGGGGTAGTGTCGGGCACACCCCTCCAGCTAGGGGGCCCCAGAGCTGCAGCAGAGCCAGAGGCCCTAGCCGCTGACTGAGTGTCTGCCCAGATGCTCTGGGTCCTGGAAGAAGCAGGTGGTGTGATTCAGGCCCGGAGTTCTAGGCCGTGCATCCCATCCGGGGTCCCTGCCCAGCCCCCTCCTCCTCTGCTTCCCACAAGCACGGCCTCAGCCTGTGCTCTGTGCTGGGTGCAGGGAGACCTGGGAGAGCCTGTTGGGGTGCCGGGTGGAGGCCAGGCAGCGGGCGGGGTCCTGGGGCATCTCTGCCTCTCCTTAGTTCTCCAAACAATTCTCCATGGCTCTGAGCTCTTGGAGGCCAGGCCACAGGGGTGGGTGTCATCTGCATAGGACAGCCCCACTCCCCTCAGCCTTCCCTGCCTGGGCTGAGCCCTGAGCCCCTTTTTCCCTGGAAGACACAGGTCTTCCAGGATGGCTTCGGGTTTCCTTGCTGCCCACGCACCCGTGGGAGACACCAGGTGGCAGTTCCCCACACCAGTCTCATTGTGAGGGGGAGCTGCATCCAGGACCCGGGCCAGCTGCCCTCGAGTCCAGGGCAGGTGGGGAGTGGTAAGGGTAAGGGGGCGGTGGCACCCCAGTACCCACTTGCCCTGCCCTCCTCTCTCCGCAGCCTGTTCGACATGGGCGGTGAGTATTACTGCTTCGCTTCCGACATCACCTGCTCCTTTCCCGCCAACGGCAAGTTCACTGCAGACCAGAAGGCCATCTATGAGGCAGTGCTGCGGAGCTCCCGTGCCGTCATGGGTGCCATGAAGCCAGGTGAGCAGCGGGTCGGTGGGGGGAGGCGCATCTGACGTGGCGTTGGGGGCGCTGCTGTGTGGCAGGTGCCTGCAGGGAACGGGTCTGCATTGTGTGACTTGAATCTGCCACACTCCGGATGCTTAGTCCTGAGATTCCAGTGGTGTCAGGTCTCCAGGGTCACTCCTAGGAAACAAGGCTGACCACCAGGCAGGGACAGACAGAACCAGGAATTGGGGGGCTCAGGCCAAGGCTCCCCGATCTGCTGGCCTCCACCTGCGCATCTCCACTGGCCGCTAGCATGCCAGCCTGTCTCCTGCTTTGTCCTTAAGCGGTGTCTACTCCAGGGAGGGCTCAACCCACTCTGGACACTGGCATGGGGTCAGAGCAGGTTCACGTGCCGCTCAGCGCTCTGTGACCTTGGATCGAAAGCCCTCCTCTGGGTGGCCGTTTCCACATCTGTAAATGGGGAAGCAGCAACTCATGGAGACTGAGTTAAGCTGTGTAAAGCACCTGCAAGGCTGCCTGGCCTGTGGCAGTGCCCTGCAGGGGGTCACAGTCACCACCATGATGGCCATGTTGAGGCAAGGATGGGCCTGGTGTTTCTCTCTCCCAGCGGCCAGCGCAGGCCAACCTGTCCTGCCCTCACCCCTCCCAACCCCAGGCAGCCTGCACAGGCCCCACTGGTACCTCTTGACCTCCCACCGCGCGCTGTTGATGTCTGTCAGGGCGGGCAGAGGAGGTCCCCTGGAGGGGAGCCAGCATCCTCCCAACAAGGCCAGCTTTCAGGAGTTCCCCCTGGGCACCTCCCGCTGTCCCCATCCCACTCAGCCAGCCTCCTGCTGAGTGACCTCTGGGTCCTCCATAGCCCTGGCAGGGGTAGAGTCTAGCACCCACAGGATCAAACCCCAGCTCTCTGCCCTGCAACAATAGAAACCATTTCCCAGCAGTGATGGGAGGTCCTGGCTTGTCACCTTTGCCCAGAGGAGAGAATTGAGGGATGTGGTCTTCTCATGTTCTTGCTTCAAGCCTTCCAGGGCTTCAATACAGCACCCCTGCCGTAATCCTTGGATTCACCAGAGCCTGGGCAGGTTCCTATGGGATCACCATATGCTGGCCACCCCCTAGGCCTGGCCCTCTACAGGCACATGGCTCCCACGACTCTGACTGAGATCTGTTCGGCAGCTGCCAGGGTCCAGCCTGCAGCGCAGAGGGGCTTTCCCTGCCCACACCGGCCTAGGCACAGCTGGCCCCCCAAGGCACCCGGGTTCTGCATCTTTGGTTATAAGCAACAGAACAGTCTCCAGCCAATTCGGTCATTTGGTGCTGCCACAAATTCACAGAGGTGGAAAATCAGTTCTGGGCTGGTGCCAGGGCTGCAGTGGCACAGGACAATGGCCCTGTACTCACAGCTGGATCGTCTGGCCAGGGCCCGCCCTCAGCACACAGGCTCCAGCCACCTTCTGCAGCCTGGAGTCCCTCCATCTGGGTCGAGGTCAGAGATCACCTCGTGTTGGCCAAGCCCAGGTCATAGTCCAGCCCCCCAGCTTGCCCCCACCCTCGTCCCCTGCCTCTCACCCACAGCTATACAGACCTCCAGAGAGACAGGCAGGCCCAAGGCAGCCCCCTGTGTAGGGGAGCTCAGGCGTCCTCCAGGAGCCAGGTGGGCTTACCGCGGGCAGAGGGGATAGCCCAGTAGAGCAAGGCTTCAGAGTCCAGGATGCAGGCCCCAGACCCAGAGGGCCGCGAGCCCAGCCCCAGCTCTGCCGCCTGCTGGCCAGGTACCTTACTTAAGCCCCAAACAGGCCAAGGATAGACCCCTGCTCTCCCAAGGCAGAGTCCACTTCAGAGCGGGCCTGGCCAGCTCTGGACCGTGGCATCTGGTTAGACATGGAGTGCCCTCTGTTAAGGACCCACGGAGAGCTGGCAGCTGCCCAGTGCGCCCTCAGTGTTCAAGGAAAAAAGAAGAAAGAAAGATCTGGAGCCTCCAGAATGCGGCCTCGGAACTTGATGGCTCGGCGGTCGACTGAGCAGTCCCTGTGGCCCCACAGCCCGTTGCTGGGATGAGTTGCAGCCTCGATCGCCAGCCCAAGTGCTGCTTCAGAGGGGCCCTCAGCCACCGTCGCTTTCAGAGGAGGCAGACTGTGGGCAGGCCTTTGCAGATGGTGCCCAGTCCAGCCTCCAGAGCCCCCACCAGAGGCCGAGGAGCCGCGGAGGGACGCTGGGGGCAGTGCCAGGCCCCAGCCCCACACCTTCACGCACCCAACAGGAACAGAGCTTGACAAACGCATGAGTGCAAGCAGGGGGACCCCAGATGCGCCCCAAAAGGAAGACAGGACAGAAAATCCAAAAGTCAATAAGCTCGTGATGGGGTGACAGCGCTGATCGGACTCACCTGGTTTAGCAGCTGCCGAGGAAAACAGCATTTTGTGCGGAATTGCTTTGCTAAAAAGTAGCAGGCCGGGCTCTGTGGCTCACACTTATAATCCCAGCACTTGGGAGGCGGGCGGATCACTTGAGGTCAGGAGTTGAAGACCAGCATGGGCAACATGGGGAAACCCTGTCTCTACTAAAATTACACAAATTAGCTGGGCGTGATGGCTCACGCCTGTAATCCCAGCTACTCGGGAGGCCAAGGCACGAGAATCCAATCGCTTGAACCTAGAAGGCGGAGGTTGCAGTGAGCCAAGATCACACCACTGCACTGCAGCCTGGGTGATGGAGTGAGACCCTGTCTCAAAAAACAAACAAAAAGGAGCTGCCACCCCTGAGTATGAATATACAGGTGTCTCCAGGCAGATGGGTGGGTGAGGACAGAAGAGCGCCAGAGGGTATGGCCAGCGGGCCCTTGTGGGTAAAAGGAAGAGGGAGTGAGAGCGTGAATTCCCGTGCGCCTGTGAAAACCATAAAGGAGGTGCAGGAAGGGATGGGACAGTTTGCTCGCTGCGTCCCTTCTTATTCTTTCTGACTCTTCAGCCATGGGAAGCATCCCCCGTTAGCTGTCAAATCCAATCCAGCCTCCACGAAGCAGTCGCCCGGGGGCACCACTCCTCCTCCTTCCTTCATTCTGGGGATGAGAATTTCTTGCTCAGTTTTAAATACCACTAGTCACTCGAATGAATGATCAGTGTTTCAGATCCAGCAGGAGGATTTGGCAGGTGCGCGTGGCCTGTGGTGTATTCACCTAGTATCTGTGAGCCCAGCTCTTGTACCCTCCACGGAGAGCCCTCCGCCGGGCACAGCCTCTCAGGTGGGCCAGAGTCTCTCAGACACCCTCCACGTACGGGGCTGGCCTCCCACTCTGTAGCTGTGCCAAGGTGGGCTGTGTCATTGTGAACTGTGTCACCATCGCATCAAGTGGTAGTGTCAGATATCCACGGGCAGTTGTGAAATCCAGATGTCCAGGAAGTCAGAGCCCCAGGCTGCAAGGGGCTGAGGCTCCCAGCGGCGAAGCAGAGCTTGCGGCCTGTGAGGGGCGGGGGCCCACCAAGCCCAGCAACCCTGTACACCCAAGCATCAGGCTGAGGAGCCCAGCGTGGTCAGCAGGCAGTGCCGGGCCCATCAGGGTGCCAGAGGTAGCACCAGGCCACAGGGAGCAGGGCAGCGGATTGACGCAGCATAGGGGCCAAGGCCTGGGGGGTGTTTGGTGGGAAAGCCATTGTCTTACCCCTCAGTCTCCTGTGCTGAAACCAGGGATGGCCCAGCCCTGGCTGGTCTCACCTGCAGGAAAGCCTGCTGCTGCCTGGGCAGGACCTGGGTGGCATCTCCACAGCTGGCATCCTGGCCAGCTCCCTGGCCCAACTCAGCAGCCCCAATTCTGTCCAGAAAGTGGCCAGACCTCAGGGCAAGTCCCCAGGCCCCACGTGGCACTGAGAAAGGCCTGAGCTGGGTCTCCCATCCCGTGGTGCTGCCTGGTTCATGCTGACTCTTGGGGCAGGCACAGGCCTCAGGTCTGGCAGGGGTGTCTGGGGCCACCAGGCCAAATCCAGCTAGGCTCGTCTCAGACCATGGGAGGCAGGTCCTCCCCCAGCCCCGCTCCCACCCACCACTGGGCTTCGCTGCCCAGACCCAGCCTGGGGTCTGGAGGATCCCTGTGTAAGGGAATGGAGCAGCCCCCCAACACCTACCACCCACACTGAGCTGTGTGGCATTGGTGTCCCCCAAGGGCAGAGTTGGACTCCATCTGGATCACACACAGTGAAGGCCCGTGGGGCAGGCCCTGGGCCCACAGAGCTGCCCTCTGGATGGGGCAGGTCGCCTCCCGTAGCATCGAGGAGGCCGTGGCCAGGTCAGCCCCCTGCCTTGTCCCAGCGGAAATGCCCTGGGTTCGTGGGTTCAATTCCTGGGCCAAGACAAACACCCCACCGAGACTGCCCGACTGCATCCTGTGACCTTCCAGGGAGAGTAAATAAAGCAGGAAACCCCATAGCTAAGCCCAAAGGAGAGGCAGGAAAGAATGGTCAGGACCCTGGGGGGTTGAGGAATGCAGGCCTTGGCCCCTGATCCTAGGGCTGGTGGGGGAGCATTCCTCACTGTCACTCACAGTCGGCGAGGAAGGAGGCTGCGCTCGCTCAGACGGGGACCCTACCCTGGCGGCTGGGAGTCCACAGGCGGGTGGCAGGGCAGGCCCAGCAGCTGCAGGACCTCGGGGAGTGCCATGCACGGGAGGTTGGGTGGGATCCAAGCTCAGCGCGGCTCCTGTGTTGGGGCAGGCTGCCCACCCCATGCAGACCCCTGCATGCATGGTGAGGGGAACGGGGGGAGGCGCTGCTGGGAGGGATGGGCGAGCCCGGCAGGGTGGCCCTGAGTCAGGGTCTGCATTGGCACAGCCACAGCAGGAAGGCTGTTCCTAGAAGCAGCACAGCTGTTCCCGTCCCACGGGCTCAGTCCCTGCAGCCACCCTGGAGCTCCAGAGGACCCCAGCACTGAGGGCCCCATGCCCTCCGCCTGCAAGCCCCAGAGCCTCCTGTAGCCTCGCCTCCCAGCCCCCACCCAGCTCCCTCTCTCCTCACCCACCCACCCTCCCTGGCCTCCCCGCCTTTCTCTCCTCTTTCCTGTGCTCACCCAGGAGCCTCCTGTGCCCCTGTCACTGGGGGCCCAGCTCCTATCAACCTGGAATAGCAGTGGTGGCCCACGATTCATGAGCTCTTTTGTGTTTCGTCCCCCGCTCCTGGCTCTGTCCCTGCCCTCAGGGTCCTGGCCACTTGTGAGTGACGGGGGTGCTGCCGATGTGAGGTCAGAGGAGGGGAAAGAAGTGGCAGGAAGTGTCCCCACCTCCAAAACAGTCCTGACGGGGCGAGACAGGGGCACTGAGGCGCGGGATGACCAGGTGGCCAGGAAAGGGACCCAGCAGCACCCGCCCCGGCCCACCTGGCATGTGTCTCCTGTGGCCCCATGGTCAGGGGGAACCTCTGCCAGCTTTGCTCCCCTCCCAGCCAGCGCCAGGGGCAGGGGCCCAGCAGCTAGACTTCCGGTCAGTCCTCATCCTCCGAGACGGCGTGGAGTACAGGGCTCAGGCAGACAGGCATGGCGGCCATGTGCCACCCCAGCCATAGATACCCTCTGCGGCAGGTGCCAGGACGGGGAGGACTGTCTTCAGTGTGGGCACCATGTCCACCCCTCCTGCTGGCCGCAATGGTGAGCCAGTTCCTTGGCCTCTTCTTACTCCTCGGGGCACTCTGCCAGGGTGTGGGGGAGGAGACTCAAGGAGCAGCCTGGGCCAACACAGCACCCTGCTCTCACGCAGGGTGAGTGGGTCCCCAGAATTTCTGGCAGCAGATGGGGTTCTTCTACTCACGTCCCGTGCAGGGTGGGGTGAGCTGGAGGTCCTCAGCCCTGTGCCAGCTCAGCCAGCCCTCAGGGCCTGCCCTGGGACCCTGACTGGAGCCTGCTGTCCTACACCCCTAGAGCCTGGCTCACTCCCATCCATCCCGAGGGCCATGTTCCACAGATGAAGTGCGCTCTTTGTCTGGAGGCAGCTCTGAGGACGCTGCCTTTGTAGCTCGGTCAGGCCCGGGAGCCCCCTGGGGCTGTCACACTCCGGGTAGGAGGCCTCGGGGCTGTGATGGATGCTTTGAGGCTCGAAGGAGCTGGCCTGGGCCCTAGGCCCAGCAGGAGCGGGTGCTGCCTGAGGAGACCAAGTGGACCCAGAAGACCACTCAGGGGCTACGCTGGCCACACCTGGGGCCTGGGTGGCAGGAGCAGCGGGGCTTGTTCCTCTGAGCCCTGCCATTTCATGAGGCGCATGATGGAACACTAACCTAGAGGCCACCCTGCCCATTCTAGGGTCTGAGTACACAGAGGAGTGGGGGATGGGGCACAACACTGGCTGCAGGAGAGCCATGAGAGAGGCTGGGGCTTCTCTCCTTCCAGGCGTTTACCAAGCACCCGCTGCATGCCAGGCACAGAGCAGAGTACGGGCACCACCCTTGCAAGGCCCAGAGGTCATAACCAGGCCCAGCTGTGCCGTGTGTGCCGTGAATTCTCAAAGCGCAGGAAGGGGCAATCAGAGAGGGCTTCCTGGAGGAGGAGCCTCAACACAGAGGCCCACAGGAGGAATGGGAGCACATCTGGGAAAACGGGCTTGGAGGAGGTGGCCCCAGCTAAGGAAACAGCAGGTAGGGAGGGCCAGTTCTTGGGACCCGTGGCCTTGGTCCAGCCGCCCCACCCAGGAGTGGGTGAGGGAGAGGCTGGAGACCAGGCCAAGCTGAGAACCTGGGCTTCATCTGGGGCCGGGAATGGCCCTGTTTGCCCCGTTCGTTCTAAAGAGATGGCCCAGGCATCCAAGGGGTGTGCAGCGGAGGAGGGAGCCAGGCAGACTCCGGGAGGGGTGGGGCAGGTGCAGGGGTGCTTCGGGAAAGCCAGAATGAGGTTTGGTGCTTGCTGGGGGTTGGGGCACACAGGGCAGCTGGTGCCCAATTTCTGCTGTGTGATTCTCAGTGTGGCATCTGGGTATAGGCTGGCTAGGGGCCGGGGGTGCTTTCCAGCCTGGACTAGAGAGCTTGACGGTGTCTCCAGGCTGCCAGGGTGGGAGGAGCCTGAGAGTGGGCCCAGGCCAGCAAGGGAACCCTCAAGTTGGTGCCCACTCCGCCAGCCTAGTGCAAGGACAGTGACCCTCACACACTCCAGGGGCCCCCGCCCAGGCGGTGGGTGTCGTAACCACCATCCGGGCCAGACGCTGGGGCCAAGTTGCTGGAGGTTGAATCACTGTCACAACCCTAACCACACACAGGCAGAAACTCCCTGCTCCCGGCCAAGAGAGCTGTGTGCAAGGCCTTCCCCGAGGGTGCACAGGCAAGGAAGACCAGCGGCGCCGAGGGGACCCCCGGGCCGGCACGTCCGGGCGGCGCCGGGCCTGCCCCCGGGAAGGGCCACCACAGAGCATGATTTATACCTGATTCCCGCCCTCTGCGGAGGCTGGGCCAAGAACGTAGCCCACTGCTGAAGTTAGCCTGGTTGGAAAGCTGGCTGCACTTCCCGGGGCTCCCCTTTGGTGACCAGAGAAGGGCGCGTCCAAGAGGAAGCAGTTGAGCTGGGCTTGGGGCACGAGCCACTCACAGGAGGCCTCCCAGCCCCATGTGCCAACTTTGCAGGCTGTTGGGGGACCTGAGGGGCACTCACTTTATGCCAGGCCCAGCGGTGCCCTCGGGAGACCCCCACCCTCGGAGTGAGACATGAGAAGCAAACGAGCAGATCCGTCCAGGGGACGGCTGCAGGCTGGATGGACCGTGCAAGGAGAAATCACCAGGCCTGGGACAGCAAGGCAGGAAGGTCTCCTCTGAGAGGGGACAGCTTTTATGCAGAGACCCCTTGGATGAGGCATCACAGGCCAAGGCCTGGCACAGGCCATAGCAAAGGGCCTGAGGTAAAAAGGCCTGTGTGCCTTAGGGTGGTCTGGCCTCTGGAGGATGCAGCAGCAGAGAGGAAGGGCGAGGTGGGCCAGGATTGTCCGGGCTGGGTTCTCAGAGAAGAGCAACAGCAGAGGCTGGGCAGGCTTGGCGCACACCCCCGGGAACAAGTGAATGTCAAGTGTGGAACCGGGGCTGGCTGCTCATGCGCGATGGAGGAATGGTGGCCAGTGCCACTGTCCGGGGTGCTGCCTCCACCCACCAGGTGACACAGAGGCTCTGAGAGCAGCCCCCCGGGGCCTGCATTGTGGCTGTTTGACCAGCGGCAGCTGAGGCTCACGGAGGCGGGGGAGCGGCCAAGTGGGCTGCAGTTATCCAGGTGTCCTTTTCCGGGATGCTGTGCCCCTCAGAAAAGCCAGGGGTGCAGGCTGGGCCAGCCAGGGGTGTGTGTGCCCAGGGCTGCCCCAGACACAGGGCAGCTGCAGCCAGAGTTGCCCCAGGTCTGCCCGGGCTCTCCCCCACGCCAGACCCCAGACCCCGGGACGGCCCTCCCCCACGCCAGACCCCAGACCCCGGGACGGCCCTCCCCAACGCCAGACCCCAGACCCCAGGACGGCCCTCCCCCACGCCAGACCCCAGACCCCGGGACGGCCCTCCCCCACGCCAGACCCCAGACCCCGGGACGGCCCTCCCCCACGCCAGACCCCAGACCCCGGGACGGCCCTCCCCCACGCCAGACCCCAGACCCCGGGACGGCCCTCCCCCACGCCAGACCCCAGACCCCGGGACGGCTCTCCCCCACGCCAGACCCCAGACTCCGGGACGGCTCTCCCCCACCTCAGCCCCTAGGAGGCTGGGCTGATGGGGAGCTGGGCTCTGAGGAGGATCCCTGCTCTGTGTAGGGGGTGGGGGCAGGTCTGGGCATCTCCACCCCTGCCACCCTTAGGCTGCTGTCGTGGCTGGGGCGCTGTGCTGTGAATGGCGGGCAACAGCCCTACTGCCTGCCCAAAGCCGTGCACCCCCAGCCCACCTGAGACCCCAGCACCAGAGTGGCCAACTCTGGCACTAAAGGGGTCCCAACATGAAGGACTTGTGCCCAGTGTGTCAGGGGTGATGGCCTGTGTCCCAGTGTGGACTCTCATCCCTGTTCGCCAGCTGAGCCCATCATCTGCCTTCCGCCAGCCACAGAGGTTCAGAACCCTGCGTCTCACAGCCCAGCCCTCGCCAGCTCAGGGTCTCCCCGGCCCCTCCCACAGCAGTGATCGGGACCATGCAGAGCAGGCTCTGGCTCTGCGCCAAGGCAAGCCTGGCAGGGAGGCCCTCGGGAGCCAAGGTCACTCCGCCTGGTGGGGCTGGACCTCTCCAGGAGGTGCCGCAGGGACTTGCTGGGCGCCCTCTCCAGCCAGTGAGCTGCACATTGATAGGGGCCCCCCGCCACGTGCCTGGCCAGAGTGTCCTGGGGCCCCGGCCTCTGCCAGCACGTGGCCTGCCCAAACCCAGCCCCCATGGGGCCAGGGCAGGAGGCCTCACCGGCCTCGGGTCCTTATCTGGTGCTCAAGCCAAGTCCAGCAGTGGAAGCTACCATGAGGAGAGGCTGATGCTGGGATTCCACAGAGTCCGGGGATGGGACGGGCGCACCCGTGGGCTGCTGAGGCTCTACGTGGGGAGCTCTCTAAGGGCCTCCTTCCTAGGGGCCATGCTCCAGAGCCCCACAGAGCCTGTGTGGCCCCCAAAGCTCTGTGCTTAGGAAGTTCTCTCTTTGGTGGCCTTTGCCCCACAAACATGCGGCAGAGATGAGTTGGATTTGAAGCCGGGAGTTGGACATCTGGGCTCCCCTGGAGATGGTGCCACTGCTGTTGGCAGGCGGGGCCCCGAACCCCTGCCAGCCAGCTCGTGGGGCCGTGCCAGCCGCACCTTCTCCCCAGAAACCTTTGCTCCCTGCAGCAGCTCCAGGGGTGATTCATCCCCATTCTCGGATGTGCAGGGACCCCTCTTTTCAGCCTCGGGCTTCCCCGCTGCACCACAGCAGCAAAACCCCATCGGAGCTCTGAGCCAGGGTTTGGGTCTGAGCCTCAGGGCCAGAGCCCACGGAGTCTCCTGGTGTCTGCTACTGGGGAGACGTGCATGTTTCTCCTGGTGCCCAGGGATTTGGCTAGGTTTCCCTGGGCCCAGAAGCACAGGCTGTTCAGGGTGGACACACCATGGGCTACAGAGTAGACCCAGGCTGGGCCCTTGGCCACAGGTGACAGGAACCTGCCCCTAGGGGCAGAATGGAGGGACAAGAAGGGTCCCGAGGGCCAGAGCTTTTGCTGGGAAAGCCCAGCACGGGGGGCCACCCTAGTCCTTGTCCCCCTGGGCCCCCGATGTAGTACCCTTGCCCCCTCACCCCCCACCTCAGGCCCTCCTACCACAGCCAGTGTGAGGGCTTCACATCTCCCGGCCCCTGGCCCTGCGGTGTTGGCTGCTGGGCTCTGTGGCTCACGGCAGCTCCCTCTGGCCCACAGGTGTCTGGTGGCCTGACATGCACCGCCTGGCTGACCGCATCCACCTGGAGGAGCTGGCCCACATGGACATCCTGAGCGGCAGCGTGGACGCCATGGTCCAGGCTCACCTGGGGGCCGTGTTTATGCCTCACGGGCTTGGCCACTTCCTGGGCATTGACGTGCACGACGTGGGAGGCTACCCAGAGGTCAGTGTGGACATGGCAGGCGGAGTGGCCTGCCCATCAGCTGCTGCTGAGCCTGACCCCCAGGGCAGGGTGGGACTCTAGGAGGCAGCAGGCGTGTATTGGGATGGCAGGGATGGGCCCCATGGCTCCCTGTGGTATACGGAGGCCATGAGGAGGGGGGAATCGGGACCCTGGCCAAGACAGGGGTGCATCTGTGAGCATTCCACAGAACTGGACATAGAGGCGGTGCTGTCTGCATGCTGGGCCCAGGTGTCACCTGTCCAGAAGGTGGCACACAGGATACGGTGCATGGGGCCCCACAGGACAGTGGTGCTAAGGACAAGTCTTTGTGATGGAGCTGCATGGCACCCCTCATGTCCTGCCGCCTCTGGCTTCATTCAGACCTGGGGCGTGGGGAGTTGATGAGGCCCCACCCACTGGCGACTCACCCTGGCCCCTCACAAACCCGGAGCAGCCCTGCTCTGCCGCTGGTTCGCCCTCTCCTCCCAGGCCCCTGGGCCGCACACCTGGGACCCTGCAGCCTCCTCATCCCCAGGCATTCTGGGGACCCTTGGCAGATAAGGGAGGCTGGGGGCCATCTCCAGACAAGGTTCCCCAGCCCTCAGAGGACCACCCAGAGGGTAAGTGAGGCTTGGGGAGGCCCAACCGGGCAGGTGGCTACGGCCTCTCGGCTGGGCGGGTGGGGCGCTCCCATCCCTGCCCTTGGCGGGCTGCCCAATGCAGGGGGCTGATTGTGCAATTGTGCACGCCCTGGGGCCCCCCAGCCAGTTAGCCAAGACAAGGCTCAGCCTCTTGGCTGCAGGGTGTTTTGAAAGCACTAAGAATGATTTTTTGGCAGGGTGGGGGCAGTGGGGGGAATTGCTTAAGAGAAGCATTATTATTCAATTATTTTTTTCCTCAAGTGTAAACAGTTAAATTTGGAGAAACAAAATCAGTTTTAATTTCCTAATGTCTATTCATCCCATTGTGTGCAGGGAGCCAAGAGCTGGGCCTTCCAGACATTGTTAGCTGAGGTTCGTTATTCATTAGTCGCCAAAGCGCTTTTTTTCCACCAGCAAAAATTGGCAGCAAACTGTTTTCATCTTTTCCAGTAAGCACCTCTTTGTGCTCAGAGTCTATTCTTCTGACAGATAAACATTGTGGAAAAAATATGGCTTTTCCTATAAAAGTCATTTGTTTTATTTCAGGCCTGCAGACACATCTGGGGCTCCTCTGCTTGGAGCCCAATAAAAGTTGAGGCCTTGTCAAGCCCTGTGCCCAGGCAGAGGCGAGCATGGGCGCGGTGAGGGCAGGACCCCTCCCCACCCCTGAAGGCTGCGCTTCCTGGGCCACAGGGGCTCGTGCCCTCCCCGCATGGCTCTGCGCTCCACCCGGCCCAGCCCTTCCCATTCTCTTATGGCGCCTGCGCCCTGTTCTCAGCAGGTCCCCCGGGCAGGCCCCTAGAGCCAACACCCTGAAGGGGCAACTGCACCACTGGGCTGAGGCAGGCCTTGCCCTGTGCCCGCTGGGGATCCCTTCTAATCTCCCCCACCCCATTTCAGTGGTGGACCTCAAGATTTCAGAGGGGAGGAAAGTTCATTTCTCTGGGGAAACAAACCTGCCCCTCAACCGTGTACCATGGAGCAGCCAGGGGTGGGCCCATGGGGATGGAGGGGTGACTGGGAGGAAGGAAACCTGACGTTGGCAGGCCCTTGCGCTTCGATTGCTGTGGGTGGAGACAGGGACGGACACTTCAGGAGTAGCATGAAGGAGAGGGATGGGCGGCGGTGGGGTGGGGGTGCCCAGCACAGGCTTCGGATGACAGGGACGGGAAGGTCCTGGAGCAGAGACCCCGGGACCCCCAGCAGCTTCTGGGCAGGAGACAGGCCCCAGCTCGGTCCACATGCACCTCTCACCTGCGCAGAGGGACTGTCACTCCATACGGTTCCTCAGCCACGGGGCATCCCTGCCCTCCGGCCTCAGCTCCCGGTCACCGGCCCAGAGGCAAGTGTTGTGGGGCCGGGGCCACACCAGCCAGGCTGTGGTGTCTCCTCATCGCCTCCCGCCTGGCCTGCTCTCTCCAGGTCAGCGTGGCTGTCCCTGCCCTCCGTGGAATCAGTCACAGCCCCTCTGGCCGTGCCCAGCGTGAAGGCCAAGCCAGCCTGTTTCTGGTTACCTTACGTGAACTGCTAATTGGAGTCTGATGTTCTTGGCCCCCAAACAGTCAGAAATGACAGCTCCCGCTCCAGCAGCTGGGCTTCCTGGGGAGGGAGTGCAGCCGGGCAGGGCAGGCTCATCCCCTGACCAGAAAGCGTACTCGTGCCCACTGGCTCAGAGGCCCTGGCCGCCGGCCGGATGGTGCCCCGGGGACCTGAGGCGAGCAGGAGCTCTCCTGTAATTCCCAGAGCACCCGCTGCCCTCAGCCAAGCTGAGGCCCCTCAGCTGTGCCTGTGAGTGGACAAGGCCAGGCTGGGTGTGCACTGGGGCAGTGTGGGGCGCAGACAGGGGCCCCTGCAGGGAGCGGCTCTACCACTGTCCCTCAGGCGTTCTCCAAGGCTGGGGGCTGTTTCCCAGGGCCCTGCCGTAAGGCCCTGAGCTCTCCTCTGGGAGCCACACTTGCCAAGCCACGTGCACATGGCACATTTGGACTGGCGCACTAAGGCTGGCAGACCCACCCTGATGACGGCACCTGTCCTCCCTGGACAGTCACACGGAAAACCTGGGCCTCGGCCTAGGGGAGCTGGGACCACGACTTCTGGGGCCAGTTTCTACTTGGGCTGCCTGGAAGGAAAGCTGTGGCCCCAAGGGGCTTCACAGCCGCCTTAAGAGCTTTTTTGGCTTCAGTGGTTTGGCATCTGCCACTCCTCTGGCCAGCAGCGGGGCCTGGCTAAGGGCAGCCCAACCCTCAGCCAGCCCCACAGGCCTGTCTGGGCAGCTTGCCCCGGGTGTGTGCACATGGGCGGCCACAGGGCTTCTCAAGCAAACCCTAGGGTAGTGTGGCCAGGGACACTCAAGATCCAGGGGTATGTGCAGGGTGGAAGGTCTTATCAGGGTGCCCATGGCCCAGCACAGCAGGGGCGAGTCTAGGCTGAGGACCCCAACGGTCAAGAGAGCCCACGAGACTGGCACCGGCCCTCACATGCCCATCTCTCCTGATGAGACCACGGTGAGCCCTGGAGCTGCTCATCAGGCCCCTCACCTCTGTTCCCCACAGGGCGTGGAGCGCATAGACGAGCCCGGCCTGCGGAGCCTGCGCACTGCACGGCACCTGCAGCCAGGCATGGTGCTCACCGTGGAGCCGGGCATCTACTTCATCGACCATCTCCTGGATGAGGCCCTGGCGGACCCGGCCCGCGCCTCCTTCTTTAACCGCGAGGTCCTGCAGCGCTTTCGCGGTTTTGGCGGGGTGAGTGCCCATGGGCCCCATTCTTGCTCCCAGAACATCTGCCACCTCCACTGCAGCTGCAGACTCCTTAGTCCCAAGACAGGGGCCCTAGTGACGTCTTCCCTTGAGGTGGGCTCAGCCTGCCCCTTCGTGTGGTCTGTCACAGGATGGAGCCTCACCCCTCAGTAGGAACAGACAGAGATCCTGCAAAACCCCTGCCCGCTCCAGGGGCTCCCATCCACCTGGCAAAGACAGGGTGAGCAGGTGACGTGAGCAGATGGCTCCATGAAGGAGCCCGGAGGCCACCCGTCTCCCAGGGAGTGTCAGCTGCTCCCATCCCATGGTGGGGTGGGCCTGGAATGGGCCCGGCCCTCTAGCCTGGCACATGAGGCTGCTCTATGATAATGTGTGTCTGTCGGCTTGACCCAGGTCCGCATCGAGGAGGACGTCGTGGTGACTGACAGTGGCATGGAGCTGCTGACCTGCGTGCCCCGCACTGTGGAAGAGATTGAAGCATGCATGGCAGGCTGTGACAAGGCCTTTACCCCCTTCTCTGGCCCCAAGTAGAGCCAGCCAGAAATCCCAGCGCACCTGGGGGCCTGGCCTTGCAACCTCTTTTCGTGATTGGCAGCCTGCTGGTCAGCACTCCAGTAGCGAGAGACGGCACCCAGAATCAGATCCCAGCTTCGGCATTTGATCAGACCAAACAGCACTGTTTCCTGGGGAGGAAACACTTTTTTAATTACCCTTTTGCAGGCTCCCACCTTTAATCTGTTTTATACCTTGCTTATTAAATGAGCAACTTAAAATGATTGAAAATAATGCTGTTCTTTAGTAGCAACTAAAATGTGTCTTGCTGTCATTTCTATTCCTTTTCCCAGGAAAGAAGCATTTCTGATGATACTTTCTGTCAAAAATCAATATGCAGAATGGCATTTGCAATAAAAGGTTTCCTAAAATGGTCCTTTGTGCATGGCTTCCCCTTTATTCCTTTGCAGATGAGCATTTGGGACCCTGTGCACCCTGAAAAGATGGCTCACCTGGTGTCAGTATCAAGTCAGTTCCAGGAAAATGGTGCTGGCAGCACAGGCCCTCTAACGGCTGCTTCTGCCTCAGACTGGCCTGGCGGGACAAGGGCAGAGTCCTCCCCGAGGAGCCTGCTTTGAGCCCCTGGGACTCGGGGCTCTGGTGTCACCCTGTCACTTGCTGCAAGGTTTCCCAAGCCTAACAGGCATCAGAACCACTGGGGCATTTGGTAAGAGATTCCTGGGACCCCCACAGACCATGTGACCCAACCTCTAGGGGCAATGGCCCAGGAATTGTGTATTTCACAAGCGCCCGCCAGATGCTCCTGACAGACAAGTGTGAGAAGTACTCCCAGGCAAGGTGGTTTTAGCTTGTCAGTACCAGCGCAGCCCGAGGTTTGAGGTGGGGCAAGCAACGCTGCAGGAAGATCCTAGGCACTCAGGTCAGACTGGCCAAGTCACCCCGCGCCATGCCTTTGCGCAAGTTAAAGGGCGGACTGATTTAACACAAGTCTTTCTGATACGGTCACTGCCTCCAAACTAGATTTCTGAAGGTGGTAGAATCATGTAGCACTTGAGCTGCAGATATTTAAAACCTGAGACTTGCAGGGATCTCTTGTCCTTGATTTCTTTTTCATGTGGGACACACTAGCCAAAGCCAGCATCTGTCAGAGACACTGCCAACGAAGGCAGCGCCACAGTGAATTTGCAGAGACCGCTTGTCCTCCCTAAGTGTAGTCCTTGAACAAATTCTACCAGGCAGGAAGCCAGCCAGGGCCCAGCCATGCCTGGTGAAGTATCTGTCCTTGCCTCTGCTTGTCCAGTTCTCCCAGGGTCCCACAGAACAGCCCACCCCTGGAGCTGGTTTCTAGAATTCTGTACACCATTCCAGGTTTGCCTTCTCACAGAGCTCCCATCCAGGAGTTCCCAAGCCAAGGTGAAGGATGACAAGTGAGAAGGATGCCACAGATGAAACCATGAGGATGAGGGGGTGGAAAACTGTAGCTTAAGAGACATTTTCAGAAGTCATCAAAGGCCAGCACAGTGGCTCACGCCTGTAATTCCAGCACTTTGATCACTTGAGGTCAGGAGTTTGAGACCTGCCTGGCCAACATGGCAAAACTTCATCTCTATTAAAAATACAAAAATTAGCTGGGCGCAGTGGCACGCACCTGTAATCCCAGCTACTCCGGAGGCTGAGGCAGGAGAATCTCTTGAACCCAGGAGGCAGAGGTTGCGGTGAGCCAAGATCATGCCACTGCACTCCACCCTGGGCAACAAAGCAAGACTGCCTTTAAAAAAAAAAAAAAAAGTCACCAAAGAGTTTAATACAAATTGATTTCTTCCTATGGTAATAACACAGAAGTGCTTATAAAGTGGTCACATTAAAATAAAAGCCAATCTCAGTTCCAAATCACCATTTCTCTTATCTGCTTCTTAGATTTATAACATCCATTCTTTAAGGTTTTCTGCTGGTACAGATACATTCCCTAAGCTATCCATCTGTGACACTGAGCAGTAGCAATTATGTCTTTTTGGCCAGGCGCAGTGGCTCATGCCTTGGGAGGCCAAGGCTGAAGGATGGTCTGAGGCTGGGAGTTCAAGACCAGCCTGGGCCAACATAGGGAGATCCCGTCTCTTAAAAAAAGTAAAAATAAAAAACTAGCTGGGCGTGGTGGCACACGCCTATAGTCCCACCTACCCTGGAGGCTAAGGTGGGAGAATCGCTTGAGCCCAGTTCAAGGCTGCAGTGAACTATGATCGCACCACTGCGCTCCAGCCTGGGCAACAGAGCAAGACCCTGTCTCTTAAAAAAAAAAAAAAAGTATCTTCTGAGTGTAAGGAAAGTTGAAGAGTTCACCAAGCACTTCTCCACCCCTGTTCCCCTGTGACAGACACAGTCTGGTGTACAGGGCTTTAATTTCCACCACTTTCAGGATAAAACCACTCAAAGTCAGGATGAAGCTCAAAATGGACAGTTTAGTTCTGTTAATTGAGAAACAGAGCTGAGTGCACCGTACATCTTTCTCCTTCCTTTCAGACATTCCATACCAAAGCTGCCCGTTGCACATAAACATCTCTGATTATCAAGAAGTGAACAAAAAGGAGCAAGGAGAAATCTCTTATTTCTATCTAAACACTTTTCAGAGGGTCACTAGGAACAGAGAGGTCACATGTTTTTCCTGAGCCAGTAGGTCAAAGGGTGCTCTTTAAAAAAAAAAAATTTTTTTTTAATAAATAGAGACAGGAGTTTGCTATGTTGGCCAAGTTGGTCTTGGAACTCCCGGCCTCAAGCAATCCTCCTGCCTTGGCCTCCCAAAGTGCTAGGATTACAGGCGTGAGTCTCCACCTGTCTCAAAGGGCATTCTTTGGAAGCACAGGTCTAGAGGGCCAGCAGTAGCTACCTCCGCTACCCCCATGTTTGTACCTCACTCTGTCTCTTCTAACCTCTGCAGAAATTCATGTAGCTTCAGAAATCCATTAGAGACCCCGCCAGAAAGCTGTATAGTGCTACAACCCTTCTGAAACTCAGTGTCTAGGTATTCATTCAATACATAATTGAGCATCTACTCTGCCAGTGCAGGATACAAACATGACCCCTCCTTCCAGAGCCTCTAGTCTGCTGCGAGGCCTTCACCTCAAACCAGCATGAACAAATATATTGTCTCAAACACTGCAAAGTGCCATGAAGCAAGCAACAGGATAGGCTTAGCGTAGACAGCCAGGGGGCTGAGACAGAGAGGGAACTTGTTAGTGAAAAGCCAGAGGAGATGCTTCATTCCAGACAGAAGGAGCTGTCCCAGGAAGGGCAGAAAAGAGCTTGGAAAAGCCCTAGAGCCGAAGTAGAGTGACACAGGAGGATGGAGGGAAATTAAGTTGATGAGGGGAAATGCCACGACACAAGGAGACTGAGTCTCACCCCGGGTGCAATGGGGAGCAACAGATGGTTCTGGAGAGCAGGCAGTGACGCTGCCATCCAGGAACACCGACGAGCAGTCAGTCACCAAGTCCAGGCAAGCGAAGAGGATGGCTCTGCATGGGGGTCAGGGTGGGTGAAACAGACAGGTACCGGAGCTCCATTTAGAAGGTGGAAGTGAAAGGTGGCGATGTGGAAGCGCATCTGGTTTTAACAGCTTCTTTACAGGGAGGGACAAGAGGTGGCGTTTGGGCTGCAAAAAGTGTAACGCGTGACTGTTTCACTGACAATTCTATTCCTTTTCCAAGTCCAATTCTATAACCCCCATTTCTCTAGATGCCTCTATACAGCTTTCAGGCCTAGAGCTCTGTGAGGAGTGGGATACTGCAGTAAAAGAATACCTAGGCAATGGTGTTCTCTGAATGTATGTAAAACTGTAAAACGCTTATGAACTCTCTGGCTAGGCACAGGCAGTGGATGAGCTGGTCTAAAAGTGCTTTTGTCAGAAAAAGACCTGGCCCCCCTCACAAAGATGTCATCACTCGGTAAAATTCCCCAAGACACGTTACTGGATTCTAAATTACAACTAATTCAAAAAAGTGAACCGGGCCACACTTCCCACAGAAATAATTCCTGACCTCCACTTTTCATTAAGATGCAGCAAGCAGAGATTTATTTCCCAAGACATGAAAATAATTGAGGCATCATAGAAGAAAAGCATTTAAATGGCATTCCCTTGAAATATTCAATTCACATCAGCTCCCTGGACTCAACAGTTTATGAAATCAGCAAATTCATCTCTACATGGCATGACGTAAATGAGGACGGTGTCCACATGTACTACAAAACTCCAGATGGGGAAAGGCCTTACTTTAAATTCTTGACTATCTACCTCGAAACATAAGAATTTCTTCCCTCTCTAAATGGAAACCATGCTCTGAGACACTAGGTGATTAAGCGGGAACCCATTTATTCAGTTATTCCTTTCCCTATTCTGGTATAATTTTTAGTTTAGACCAAGTGACTAAAAATATAACTAAAGATGTATCCCATGTTCAGAGAAAACTATTTTCCTATCCACTAAGGGCAAACGGGGAGATCTAGACTTGGACACAAATACCTCTGCCTGTCTCCCCACTTTCCCCACCCCTACCCCCGGCCGTCCAGTGTGGGAACAGGAAAGACAGCAAGGCACCTGCTGGGCTTCCCAGCTGTTTAACATCTGGACTGCTTTTTGGTATCTAATATAAAGAAAGCCACGATGAAAGACAAGTCATTGTTCCAAAGTTGTTTTTTATTTTATATTTGTTGAAAGAAATAAAATTATATTTAAAAAAATAGAGAAATCTCACAAACTGATGAAAGCCAGGAACAAAAGGAACAAGTTAGTACTTTTTCCTGAGAGGCAGATCTAACAGCTGCAGAATGGACTTTTTCCTTCCCAGCTTTTGTGAAACAAAACAATTCTCCTATTTCTAAGGCATCAGAAAGCACTGAGTGCAAAATGGGTTGTTCAGGTACAAGGTCTCAAGCCCTCTAATGCGGATTGGGAAACGTGAAAAGCTGCTACAATTTCCTCTCCTTTAATACCAAATGTTAAACTGTCTATACTTCTACTTTTTATGTAAATTTGAGGATTTCACACTCATGACCTGCATTTCAGACCTGGTCGTGTTTGATTAAAATCTTACTACTTAGTATCTGCACTGGCATCCCAACAACTGATTGCAGGGGCCAGCAGCAGGAAGAGCTGCTCTGATCTCACCATCCGCAGCCAAAACCAGCCAAAGAGCACCCATCCCAGGAGACTCAGATGCAGCTAGAAATTTATGCTAAAGCCTAACTCCTAACTATGCTGGACCTGCCCACAAGGGCAGATCACATCCTAGTGGTTCACAGGTCACACACAGAACAAAAGTTACAAAAGTCACCTTACAATTCCCGAAGCTCTAAATTGATTCATTCCCCACACGTGGTTTCCCTAATTTTATACTGATAAATCTATCAAATTAAAAGCTTTCATTTCCAACCACTTCAATAAGATAGACAATACCATGCTTAACATTTTTGTTCTCTGCCTAATTGCTTGCTTCTGCTAAACTTTGCATTTCCATGGGTAATAGGAAAGCTTGAACCCATTTTTCCAAAAGTTCCAATCTTGTGTTCTGATTTGAAATATTGAGTACACACCCCTGATGCTTTCTCTAAAGTTTCTTTTTCAAGATACTGAAGTCAATTCATATAACTGGTAACCATAAATTCCATGGGAGCATCGAATTCCCAAGAGATTTAAATGTCTGTAGCGCCTACCATAGGTGCTTGCTTATACATTCAAGTGACCTAATGCATCTCCAATTAAGTTAATTATGTAACACCAATCAGCTGCTAAGGAGCCAGTAGGATCCTGTGGGTGTGTCCTGGCTAGTTTTTCAAAACATCTCTCATCCTTCATGGGTAGATCCATACTCCAAGGTAAGCTGGTGTTGGACCTAGAAACCCCCATCCTGTCTCCTGGCTCTATAGGGAGTTAACAGCCCTCCTGGGACAGCTTCTCCTGGGCTCCAGTTTTACATTCAGAAGGACCTCACGACTCTAAGAATGGCTTTGCTGAGTTGCTGGACACCATGATGTCTTCTCCTGCCCAGAAACGGCACGGTCAGCAATCTTCCACCAACCGGAGGGTGCAACTTGAGTGTCATTCTGGCTACATCATCCCAAGTCCTAGTACGAAACAGCAACGTGGCCAAAAATGACCATGTTCAAATAAGATACCTGATAACACAAACTTTTAAATCAGTTATGACTCAGTCTCTCATCTCCAGCCCAGGCACACAAAAAATACACAAATTTGAGCTAGAACTGTGCTAAGAAAAAAAGAGAAAAGAAAGCAAAAGAGAGAAGAAAAAACGTTGACAAAGACAATCTAAACTACCAGCACTGATGTAAGCCAGACTCTAGAGTCCCTACTTTAGCGACTGCCATTTTTTAGTCTCAACAAAAATGTCAATATCCTGAGTTTTATCAGCATTTTCTGAAATAATTTATGGGACACAAAAGCATATAAATGAATAAACAGAAGCAGTGGTACAAAGTCTGGAAAGCCCACTAACCAGAAAAAGAAATGTCACGACAACAATATCAAAAGATGTATTTAAGAGAAATAAATTAAAGGTTAAAACCTTACACTTTCAAGTTTTCTTAGACAATTATTTTGGGAGATGGCATGGAGTTGATACATTTCTCTAATAATCACTTGGTTAAGATCAAATACCAAAATGAGCCTTCAGAAGAAAATTTTGACTTTAAAAATAACGGCCCCATGGCAGCCGTCAAAATAGAACACAAGAGAAACTACCTTCTGAATTAATATTCCAAACCCTCATCAGTAGCTTGTGTCATCAAACTGTTATTTTGTTTACTAACTTGGTTGTCAAAATTGTATCCAAAAAAACACTAGCATCTGCAGAAACTAAAATTTTGGTACACAAGTTTCTCTACACCACTGAGTTGGGTTTTTAGAATAAAACAATGCCAATCTAAGCCCAAAGGTATCTCAAAAACATAATTCCTATGCTTTAGTTTTATTTTTGTGTTTAATCTATTTGCTTCCTAAATGTTATTTGTATTTTTTAAGTCAATTGGCCACACACTACCTATAAGATGTGATGAGGTTTCTTTACTTAACCTGACATCGCTATTCAAAAACTTGTACTTTTGGGGGAAAACAGTACTAATTATGTTAAAACAAAGTTTATGCCATATATAAAATCACTCCAAATTACACACTCATTGCTTTCTATAGCTCTACGAATTTATAATACATAATTTAGAAGAAAATCACAAATAGATTACCATAGGTGGCATTCAACTTTTCTTAATCCAATTCAGCCTATCCATTAAAACCAAGAACCTTCTGCGCGGCCTGCCAGTTCCCCATTCCTTTTGTCAACTTAAAAAAGAAGCATTTCTTTTTTAAGAAATTATTAAGGATTTATTAAGAACATCGGGATCCCAGATATTTCTTTTTTTACCATATACCTTAACATTTGGGGGATTTTGATTCCCACAAAAACCTCTATCATTTAAAACCAGATATTCGAATTACAAGGCTAACATTTTTAGCTAATCAACTCTTCAGTGCTGATCCCAGAAAATAGCCTCCAATGGGTCTTTGAGTCATGGAAATGGACAACTTTCAGCCATTGACATGAGTGGTGCCGGTGGTCGCACCTTTAACATTCAAGCCACAAGCTCTAAAGTCTGGAAAGGGTGAGGTCTACTGTCCTGCACTGTCGCCATCTGCTGTCGTATTTTCAGTGCTAATGGACTGTACGTTGTCTGCAAGGTTGTGCGCATGCTCAAGAAACAAATCTTTGAGTACACTTAATTCCTTGGTCAGCAATTTGATTTTTGCTTCCAACCGTTCATTCTCTTCTTTGAGCTGATTGACTCTCTGCAGCGTGTCTTGTGCTTTCTGCTTGCTTTTCAACCGGCTCTTTTTCACAGCCATGTTGTTCCTCTCTCGGCGTTGCCGATACTCGTCACTGTTTCGATCCATGGGCGAACTCTTTTTGCTCTGCTTGCTGGGAGCCACGGCTTTGCCTCCTCCCCCAGGGCCAGCAGGCACCAGCTGAGGAACCTGCTGTAAGCCGCTGGCATGTGCCTGGGTATGGATAACACTAATTCCGTTCACCCCTGGAGTGCTGTTTTGCTGCGATATCTTGCTCATTTGGGCACTCTCCCTTGCCAACACAGAACAGGTAGAAATGAGAGCAGGGTGATCAATGGTTTCCACGCTAAGCTGCCAAAAAATCTTCACATGTACCTAGTTAAAAAATAAATTGCATTAAAATATTTGAAATGACAGGATCAAATGAGATCAAACTTGTACGTACCTAACATCAGGCCAACATTAATTGATTTTGCTGAGAAAAGTCTACAGCAACTGCCAACTGTTCCAATGTTTCTGAAGTCTAAATCATTTCACTTAAAAAGGTAAGCAAGCACAGAAGCACCATCAGGCAAAACTCAGCCCACCTGGATCCCTGAGGGCACTGCCCCTCTGCGATTGTTATCAAAAATGGGAGGAAAACAAAAGACTTCCACTAATTAGGTGGCGCATGTGAACTAACAGCACTTGACAATCTGCCAGGGAGGAGCTGCAGCTGACTGTAGAAGGAGAGACACCTGCAATGAAAGGGGGGAAAAGTTTCCATTGTTGGTTCAAGTCAAAACAGAAGGCTGGGGTTGCGCACCCTGTCTCCAGCGCTCTCATGCTATCACCCCTGCGGGTTCCATGTTCTAATATGCAGAGAGGGAGTCATCGAGGACTTGAGTTCTCTCCCAGAGCTCTCTTCATC